>NW_026294618.1:35215675-37615675 GCF_026119805.1 Tympanuchus pallidicinctus | reverse complement strand
GAGCTCTCAATGGCATCTGTTACTAACACCAAACACAACAGGAGAAACACTACATTTACACATCGGAGAAAAAGTGCTTTTAAAAATTGAATTACTTTGGATTTTCAGAGGTATATCCATGTGGAAAAGACATTTTCCAGATTACAAATAATATATTTTTAAAATGTATTTTCAACATACTAGGAACTCATTAAACATTTAGAAGTGTATGTACAGCTTAGAGGAAGTCTTCTTGTTTTGAGCTACATTTTGAATGCCAAGCAAGCATTCATTCAATGTCCGTGTGTAAGTACTTAAACAGGTAAAAGATCACTTAACAGAACTCATGTTTGATTGACAAATATTGGAATTTGATTGTGTTTCTGTGTTATTTAAGATGATAACAAATGAAATGTGTGCATCAGGAAAAAAACTGGTTTCGGGTAGATGACCTTTACCTGCTGATAAAAGTAAAATGAAACAAATTACTTTTCAGCCATTCTGAAACTACCCTATTGTGCTGAAGTGAACTGTAAGCATTTCATCAGGAAGTTCTAATAGGTTTGCAAAGAATTTTTTTGGTTTTTTTTTTTTTTTTTGAACGGAGAATAAAATATGATAATCTCCCAGGAGACTTCTGGAAAGATACTTTAAATTGTCATTTTGTGCAAGGAAGCAAGACGGAGTTCTACAGAGCTGAAGCGTTGATAGTATGATTGCTCTAGCTAGATTTATTTTTCCATTGGGGTTTTACATCACTACTTTATTTAACTGCAATATATAAGGGAAATTACATAAAAGAGATAGTGTTGAGGCAAATGTAGCACAGAATTTAGATTTGGAATATCTTGCTTTTCAAAACCTAAAAACAATAGAGATCTTTCCACTGTTAAAACTGCTTAAAATACAGAAGTAAGTTTTATGTCTTTTACAAATTCCTGCACTTCCCTTCCTGAGAACATCGATTTTGTTAACATCCTCTCAAGGATACTATTTGGCAACTTACAAAAAAATTTTCAGGAAAGCCCATGAATTCTTTAATTTCAGCAGATCTTATTAGAGAGGGAATGGTTTGAAAGATTTCAATTTTTCCCTGATAAAAGTGAGAACATTTTCAGCATCATAAAAATTTACAGAGGACAAGAAATTATTCTAACTATCAATCTACCATACCTTTAATCACTGGAGGACATCTCATTCTATGTGATATCTGAAGGGCATGTACACATTATTGCATGATGTCAGGATGGGACATGACAACACCATCGCCTCCTGATCTGTACAACTGAGACACCTAAAGAAAAGCAAGGGCAGAAGTGCATCTCACCTTGATGCAGATATAGCCTGAGGGAGAACTAGCTTCTATCAGGAGGCAGTCCAGCAACTGTAGCTGAGGCAGCAGATACCAGAGGGGTACTTTGCTTCCCAGTTGTTCCTAAATTTTTTATGCAAGGGTAATTTGAACTATCTACCTCAAAGAGCTTGAATCTGTAGCATCCTCCTCTAAAATCCCTCTCTTTTTTAATTTCATCCTTTTACCCTGTTTCAATGTTTATGCTCTTGTGGCAAAATTGCAGTCTTTCCATATCTCAGAATTAGCATCAAATATGGGAATATGGCTATCCTAACATCTAACTGAAGAGTACAAATAGTACTGCCTTTGTCACTTTTATGTCTTTATTCTTCACTTAGCTTTTAATGTTTTCTGTGCATTTTCAGTGTATTTTAATGCTGATCAACAGAATTTTGAGTGTTCTTGGTGGGTTATAATGTATTAATCGAACAATAATTACTACATAAATAGAAAGTGGTGGAATAAAGACCCATGACAAGATCAGGAGGAAAGCTTTTCTTTCTGGTAGTATACTCCAGTGAGAGAAAGAAAATATTATGATTATCTAACTTTCTAGATAAGAAACTGGAAGGTTTAGGACTCTGCTCAGGAAAGACAGGATCTCCATGCTTGCATAATAGAGACTGTTGATAGCAGTATTTGTTTGCTAAGGATATTTTGTATTACATACAGACATGAAGACCATTAGCTTTCTGTATTATTTTCTGTGCAGAATGAATTGCACACATACAAGTACGTATCTAATTAAAACAGCTACTATGACTTTCAAGAAGATATGATGCAGCATGTATTTCTTCCCTGACACTTCCTGCAGACTTCTTACTTAATCTTACATGCATTCCATACCAGCCTCACTCTGCTTATTACTCATTACCAGAGTTACTCCTTGTTCCCCCAGCAGCAGACACACCAAATTAAAAATGTCTGCAGAACCCAGATCACTGATGCTTTCAGGTGAAACCTCAGTCTGATTAATCAGTGTAAGTAAAAATCCTATGAATTTGGTTATAACAGTGGTGTTCTGCATACATTTTCTGGACTATGACTGCAGGCTTTGTGTAGATGACTATGTAAATGCCTCATTTGAAATGAGAGGCCTTATGTTTTTCCAACTGTGTTCCTCTCTGTCTGCTTCCAGCCCCAATTCCTTCCCCACTCTGCTCCTAAAGCCTTCTGGAAGATTTTGAATGCAGGTGACAGCACTGACAGTAACTGATACCACTCTGAGCCACCAAGTCACTATTTATCACGTTCTCCATATGCCAGTTCCGGAGCCCTGTACTGTCTCAGCATCCATCCAGCAAGGGTCCTGTACTCTTGTTTACTGAAGCTGCATACCATGCTTCACATTTAACATGTTTTTACCTTACCAGCTGGGAATTACTGTTTGGCAACGGTCCAGATATGACCACTAAGCCATCAAGATCTATATACTCCAAACCGATCATGCCATAAAGCCACATATAGCAGCGTAATAAACAGATGATAAATAATAATAAAGAAAGCTAATGCAAAATTGAACATTGGAGACTGAAGTCATTCGTGCTTTAGCTGCAGATGAGAAAATCACTTAGATACAGTAAAGCAAGGAATGCTTAATAAGTAAATGATATCATGACGGCAATTCTTTGCCCTCTTTCTGCAGATGATAATGGAAAAGCCTCCTAAGCAGAGTGATTCCAAATGGAGGGTTGAGAAAAGACAATTGAAGTACATTCTTCTAAGTGCAAAAGGGTATCCCGCAAATTTAGGTTTTCCTGGTCCCCGGTTGTCAGCACACTCCCTCTTGCTTTGCATCTTCGAAAGCTGTTGTCACTCCCTGCATAGTAAGTCCCACTTTCTCTGTAATAATGTAATAGAAGCTTGCTACCGTGTGTCATAAGTCTGAAGGTATAAATCCATTGTTAACAAAGAGTATAAAACCCAGTATTTGAATGTCATTCCCGCAGCTCAACTAACGCTGTCACTGTCATTTCGACATCCTAATTACATCAACATTGTCCTTTGTGACTCATACTGCAGATTTCCAATCAAAATGTCTCTGATGAGGGAAGCAGCATTACGGCAGTTAAGCAGCAGAACAACATCTCTAAATAATCCCAGCTTGTTCAGCATCCACCTACACTGTAGGAAGGTGATCTGAACAGCTAAGCATGTCAGGAAAGTACACATCACCCTGTGAAGGGCTCTGGCTGAAACTGATGTTCAGAAAACATTAAATATGGCTGAGAATTGCCAGAGTTCAATACATTTCATTTGCTGAACCCCATAATAGTTAGTGATCATGAAGAAAAGGTGAAAAAATATACTGTATGCCTGTTGGTAAACTTCCTGCATCCTTGCAAACATGCATGGAATCACATAAACAATATATATATAGATTTATGGGAAATATTCTCAGTATTTTGTTAGTTTTTTTCTTAATTTTTATTCAAGTGCATTGTAAGCCTGAACTTGCCTTAGGTTCCTGGGCACCACATCATAGTGAATGCACAAGAACCAGTACTCCTGTTTTCCCAAGGAAATATATTTCTAGGAATTGCAGCTGTAGAGCAAAGCTTGGAAAAGCAACTTGGTATACCCCCAAAACAGAGTACTGATTACAGGAAGTCCTATTATGAGATTATGAGACAGCAGTTCCTGAAAGGCTTGTTGCTTCTAATATGGCCTACAGAAATCAATTCTTGTTTGTTCAAGGCAAAAGACTATTAATATGAGAAGTTTTAAATATTCTCAAACAAATGCTTTTTTCTTTTTTTTTTTTTAACTTCCACTTTTGATGCCACAGCATGACTGCAGACTCGTCTACGTCTGGAGTAAAATTATGCCAAACACACTTCTCTGCAATGCTTCATGAAGAACTGGCATAGCAACTGAGTATGTCCAAAATACAAAAATGTTTGGGCGATGTCGTCTGCTTTCTGGAACTCATCAGAGATGAAGAATGCGAACGGTCTGAACTGCTGTATTGCTATCACAGAATGACTGCTATAACAGATAAATTTTTCACTGATTCAGTATTCCTGTGCTACTTCGCTGCATTCTAGGTATAAGCTAGACAGTATGTACCATGATGTGCTTTTTTGCATAATTTTTTGTTACTCTTTTTTTTCTCCCAAACTGATCCATGAATATTAGTAGTGGAGTCGCATCCTCTCTACAGTGCCCCTGGACTGGGATACAGGGAAGACCAGGTCAACTCCTTAGGTCTGTCTCTTACCTGAGAACAGTATACCACTGCTGTCTGTGCAAGATTGCCATTTGATAGAATAAGCAATGCCTGTGGTTTGCCTGCAGCTCTAAAATCACTGCCCCACTGTTCCAACGTGAAGAAAGGTAAAGAGCACTTTTATTCAGTGATAGTGGAAAAAATTACAGAACTTCTGGGAGAATTATATACAAAAGTCAAAAGGAAAACATCTTGTTTTAGAGATACTTATAAATCATTTAAAGTGCCTCAATTCTTATTTTATTTGAAAAATAAATCAAGACTCTTACAGAGCTTTTACTTCTGGAATCTGCTTTTGGGCAAAACTCCCTTTCTGAGAACTGTCTGTACTGATCAAGATGCTGACCAATCTTCCAGAATGCATACATCCCTCTCGTTCACATTCTACTCTCTTCCACCAAACTTCCTGAGATTCTCAAACTTAACACTTAATTAAGGTAAGTTTTTTATCATTGCTTCTAAAGAATTGCTGGCTGTTACAACACAGGTTTGGAAATGACAGTATCTGTAGGGTGTAGCTAGATAGAGTTCTTACCTGGCCAAACTGCCAACAAGCATCTTTTTCAAAATATCTGTGGAAAGGACTGTGGACTGGGCTGGTATTTAATTTTGCAATGAAAAAATGTTTTATCTTACTTAAATAAAATCCTCCCTTTAGACCAACAGGAAGCATTTTATCTCAGTACAAATTAATTTACACATTTAACGTATCATTTAATCCCTTTATATAGAACAACACTCTTTAGGCTACCATTAAAGAGAAACTACGTTCATAGTTTTGGCAGAGACTGGACGTCAGAGGAACCAAATAGGAGGATATTTGCAGTTTCAGTGCTGGATGATGTTTATATTTGCTTTGTTTGAGTGGTGGGACAGGTGATGGTGACACTGAGAATTCCATCCTAATTTAGTTTCCTCAAATGTAAAATGAAATTAAAGATATGTGCCTTCTTTGTAAAGAGTTCTGAAAGAATGTTCGAAAATAACCATGTAGCTAAGAATAGTTCCCTTGTATTGACTGAGTCCTTGTTGAGTGAGTGTTTGGGAGCTGTGGCTGCTTTACATTTGCAAACCAGCACAGACAAGATATAAGAGATTGGAAAAATTAAAACCAATGTATGATCTATCAAATTACTTCTTAATATCAATTCTACATCATCTGTAAGAATTTTATATCATCTGCATTTTACTGATGGCAGGAGGAACTCTGACTTTCTTTACTGATAGATCAGTAGGTCTATATCTTCTGATATCGAGGGCTCCTGACCTCCAAAAAAGCACAGAGTCGCTTTACTTCAAAGATATGTGAGCATATCATCACAGACATTATCTAGCTAAGATGACCTATTCAACCTCTAGCACAGTATCAGCAAGGTAGGCTGTGCTGATGATACTAAAGACAGCCCACAACAGGGCTGGCTCAGTTATCAAGTACAGCAAGAGCAGTTATACAGCAGAGATCTTATCAGCACAGACATTGTGATAGTCCTTATAAATAATAGTTCATTATGTTTTCTATTAATTTGTGCAAAAGGACAATGAGGTTAGAATTTTGCTTGTGTAAGATGATCACATACTGCACAGCACTTGGCATCTGAAAGATTGCCATGCACTTTTTCTGGTGGTCATCAAGATATTTTGTTCTGATCTTGTATGACTTGAATACCTGGAAGAAGCATATAGTCCTAAGATGAGATGAAGAAGGGAATTGAGGCAAACAGAGGAAGAGGAGTAGATAAATGCAGTCAGAGCTGATACGTAGTACAGCTATTACTTTCACATTTCCTCTCTTTGTAAAATGTATCATTGGATCAATAAATATTCTGTAAAAAACAATATTAGGTAAAGATAAATTTGTTACAGGGATATGACACAAACTTTCATTCTGTTTTCTGTGATATAAGAGTAGATATTACGAGCAGTCTCTGCTAATCTATTCATTACTTTCACAAATAATTCAAGTGCTTTTTAGCTGGCATGGCTCTAAAAACAAACATAAATAAAATGTAGACTGTGACACAGTTATGCATTAGTTAATAAATATGCATTTATGGAGATCTGTCCTATATTATCCCCTTACTGGATGTTATTATTCAGATACATAATCAATTTAAACAGAATAACAAATCATTATGCTGGAAGGGATTATAAAGTTGCTGGTGGTGATGGACTGTGCCCCCCCCCAAGGTGGAAGTTACCCCTGCCTGAGTTCTTTTTTTCTCAGATTTCCAGATTATTTCTGCAAATCATCATTTCCAATTCAGAAGTATTTTGTTATCAGATATGAATTACAGTTGTGATCACAATAACACTCTCTAGATAGTAACTTCAAGATTGTCCATTGTAACTCTGTAAGAACATTCCCTTTGTAAACTCATAGTATTGTTTTACAACTTAGCCATAAAGACATTAAGGAGGAATCACAAAATCACCAAGGTTGGAAAAGACCTTCAAGATCATCCAGTCCAACCATCCACCTATCACGAGTAGTACTCACTAAACCATGTCCCTCAACACAAAATCCAAAGGAGGACTGAAACCCATGATTACCACATGTATATATATATATATGTGTGTACCATATAAGTACCACAAATTTCAATGGTATACATAATTTTATATTAATCTTACCATTTGCATCTCATAATGATAGTTACATTGAAGTTTCTTGATTAATACATCTAATGGTTTTAAAACCAAGTATTATTTAAACTATTGTTATAAATCTTGGCTTTCTCACAAAACCCTTCCTTGAAAAACGGAAATAGTAAATTTAGAATGTGTTGCACAGTTCTACAAAGCTCCAAACTAAAAAAAGTATGCTGAATGAAATGCATTAGGGTCCTATTTGCAGAGGTGTTATATGGCTATATGCTATAGAAATCTATCACATTATTAAAAACTAACTAAGGCATTTCAATTGGAACTTTGCTATCCTAAAAGTTAGGTATCCATTCTAAGCTGGTGGTATAATCTACTTATATTTAAGGAGAGAGACATCTCAGTAAGTCATTCAGCTCACTAATAATTGTGCTGGAGGATAGATCCTTACTTCTCTGAGAGAACTTTCTTTTTTTATTGTATTTCACTGGATGTATTTTCATTAACCTTCTTTTGAAGTTAGGTCAGTCCTTTCTAGGTTGAAATAAGGAGAATTGAATCCTAATCCTGTCTGCATTTGATTTGGTTTCCTATCTTCTAGGTAAGACACCTAGCAACTAAGTTGTAACATGGCATTCAGAAATGAAGATCTCTGTGGCCCAGAGTGAAACTTAAATACTTGTCTACTACAGCAGAACCCGAAACTGACCAAGCCACTGTGGTTGTGAAGGCAAACATCCTCCTTCTATGATGCATTCCAGAACAAAGCAGCTTCAAGGCAAGGAGAAGGTGTAAATCTCTGCTTTGGATCTTCAAATCAAACACATTTTTACTATAGCCTGTGGCATTGTAAGTAAATGCTTTTAGATACTTGTCAAATTGCTATCCTTTCTCTCTGCCTATGCTGACTCAGGAAGCTCAGGCAAAATTTCTGATGGGGTCCAAATATACAGGCAACAAAGGCAGGGACCATTTTGATTTCAAAATCCAATCAGAGGTGCTCCTATTAGAGGAGCCCCATCATACCACGGCAAAGCCAGCTCCAGCTGCTCCAATGGGACCTGCTGCTGCCACAGCTGAGACATAAATGATGTTTAGTGTGCTCTGGGAGAGCAGATTTAAGAAAAAACCACTACGTGGCAACAGATGAGAGAGAAGAGTGAGAAATGTGAGAGAACAGGCCTGTGGGCATCAAAGTCAGTGCAGGAGGAGCTCCAGGCACACAGCAGCAACTCCCTGCAGCCCAGGAGAGACGCACAAAGGAAAGAGCCTTCCCCCCACAGCCCACAGGCAGGGTGTGGAGAGATGGGTGGGGATGGCAGCTGCTTGTAGTATGCTTTTAGCTCTCACTGCTCTACTCTATTATTGGTTCAGTAATTTCCTTATACTGAGCCTGTTTTGCCTGTGATGGTAACTGGTCAGTGATCTCCATGCCTCTTTCCGGAAATGCCTATGGATCAAAGGTTTTATGGCAGTCAGTCAATGTGCTGGGAGAAGTTCCTAAAGTTTCTGGGTACAGTTCATAGATTAACATTCATGTGGTTTTTTTTTTTTTAATTATTATTTTTATTTTTTAATATTCTCCTGTTTTTCTAAAAAACACTGCAGTTTCTGGTGCTTCAAAGAGTTCTTTCACTTTCTGTAACAACAGGTTTACTAAAAGCATAATGTAGAATAAATAAAGAATAAGGAGAATGTAAATGATAATTTTTTAGTGCATTCAGTTTGAAAACTGAATCCAACTAAACTCATTTATTTTCAATTCTTTTGTTTTAATAAAGTTGCTGTGGGTGTTTTCTGCTATTTATACCATGGAAACATGAAGAAACATCATGATTATTTTCAGATTTATGTTTAGATTCCTTCACTCTATAATTGCATGAGAAAACTGCTTGAATGTATTCAATATTAAAATCAGCAAATAGTTTTTAAAGCAGAGAAGGTAATTAACTTCCTTTTTTAATGATGCTTCTAATTTAGACTATGCATGAGATGCATCAAGAGTGAGAGAGATTTTGCAGGAAAAGACTGTTCTGTGGCTAAAGTACCAAACTCAGAATCAGCAGAATTTAATTCAGTTTACACATCTTCAGCAAATGTCCTGTGTGATCTTAACCAAAGTATTTAATTGTTCTTCTCCACAATTTGTTTGTAACACTGAAATAATGACAGTGAACTTGCTAAGAGTTTGTGAGATTTAAGTACTTTATATTTATGTCTTCAGATAGACTACAGATAAAATTATGTATGGTGAATGAGTAGAGTTGTTTTCCTATTACCAAAATGTAAAAATGTAAACTGGCTTTTTTATTGTACAAAAATATTCACTTTTCGCATATAGTCTTGCAAAAAGAAGCAAATGCAAAGTCCATTTGTTGGCTCTTAAATCTAATTAATGCTCAAATTGCTTCCAGAAAAAAGAACAAGAAATGTAAGAGTCTACTTTTGTTGTCCCCACCTGCTAGTTCCACAGAAAAATGAGTTAAAGTGTATCTTCCAGATAATATATATAGATACCACAATCTAATGGTTTAAAAACAACCAAGAAAACAAACAGAAACTGGGAAAAAAAAAAAAAAACCACCAAAAAAACTATACACAGTATATGGAATGCAGGCTTGGAATGCAAATCCTGGGGACTAAAAAAAAAATAATAAAATACTTTCTTCTTCTGGCCAGAGTAGGCAAGTATACTTACAGGCACAGACAAGAATTGTTTCGAAGCTGATGGGCTTCTGAAATACAGATCTGTACCATAGAGCTGCTGAATTTGAGTACTGCAGATTGATAATAAGTTATACAAACCTCTCAGGGAACAGTTAAAAGAAAAAGCTGCATGTCCTTCAGAGAAATTGCACAGTAATATTCATGATGTATAAGCAATGCCATTTTGAATCAACAAGTAATTACCATCCAATTTCTTTTTTTTTTTTGGAGGGGGAGGTTGGTAGTTTCTTTGAAATTAGTAGATCAAGTTTTTCCTAATCTTATAATTCAGAATCAGGCTCTGTGGAGGATTAAGCTACCCTCAAACCATTCATTTTTATTCTATGTGAACAGTGAAATTGTGTGTGAATTTTTTTGGCTGCCTAACATGTGATTCTGTCTTTCAGCAGCAGTCACACAAGAAACAATGTGCTTCGGAGGTCCTCCTGGTTTCACTTTTTTTTACATTGTAGAATAAGTAGGGCTTGCATCTGTTCATCAAGTCTATGAAATACAAGCTTCTCCAAGCAAATAGGGGTGTTTACTCTTGTTTATGGCAAGGTAGGATATTCTGAAATATTATTTCCAGGTCTAAGGGCAATATAGATAAGAGAATTATCAGGAAAGATTCGAGCCAAAGTTGTAAAATCTTTCCTCTATGTTGCATTTATGTAAATTGAGGCATTTAGAATGAGCTGTGCCACAGTTCACAGAAATTGAGTAAGTAAGGTCATTCTGACAGTATATTTTATTAGGATTTTGTTGGGCATCAAGCAGCAAGAATCTTCACAGACTGCTTCTTTCACATGGAGTCTGCTTTCCATGCAGCAACACTACAAGATCACAGGCAGTTCATGCCTTCTACTCCAATGTAAAAAGAAACGGTGGCTTGTGTCCCGTAACTCACGCAACTAATCTTTCTTTCACCAGAAATTTCGTTTGTTTGTTTTTTTAATGGATCAAGTGCATTTGTAAACATTTTATATTATGCTAAAGGCTTGTTGTAGCCTTCTTTTAGTGTCATCATCCTCAGATGGAAGAGTAGCATAGTTAAAATCATAGCACTTCTCCGTCATCTATTCTAAATCTGTTGTGTGATTTTGCTAAGAAAGAACGACATTGGCTTTCTCTTTTTTTTTTTTTTTTTTTTTTTTCCTCTCCCCCCTAAGTGCTACAGTTAAAACAACTTTTCCTTGCACATAGGCTGAGTTGTGAGCAAACCAGGGGTTTGCTATGTGCCCACCTATGATAAGGGGTGGACACTGGTGTGCAGAACTTGTCTTAGGGTACAGTCACAGGGGTAGCAGTCATCAACCCAATGCCTCTATTTCTTTTTCTTTCAAAGAATGATACACAGCACCTTCTTCTAGCTTATGCTGATAAATCAAACAGGTAGAAAGTTCAACTTGGTAACTGCATCAGATATTTAAAGAGGATAAAGACCTTTGTCCAGTTCAAAGTAATAATCCACACAGTATAGCCACTAATGTCAAGGAAGTGTTTGAATTAATAAAAACATTGAACCTTACATAATCAACAGGACTATGTCAGAAATTTTTAAAGGGCACAACCAAGTTTTCTGATAAGGCTGTTAGTCATGTTTAATCACTTTAAAAAACCTTACTGTGATCTGACAGGATATAAGAAGGGCAGAGAAATAAGTCCAGTAATCAAAAACTTTTAGGCAAATTCTTAAGAACAAGAACCCAGACATGGTGATTCCTCAATGAGATTCATTAATTCTAGGGCTAAGGTCTTTTTGGCCAGTAAAGGGGAAAAAAAGAAAAGGAAAAATGAAAAAGAAAAAATCGCATGTTCATGCTTTAGCATGAATAAAACTCTAATAATACTACATTAAAAAAAATCGTTAGCCGGAGAAAAATCTAGTTCTATCATGCAAAATATCTAATTGTAAATGAAAGTAGGAGATTAAGACAGTTCCCTGTTGTCACAGAGCAGAAATACACTTGCAAGTGTAAAGCAGCAGTATGTTATTGATATAACACAGTGATTAAACAACATAAAATCATAAAAAGACTGTAGTTTATCAAGATTCAGTGGAGGAGTACGTGTGGGTATTTACTGCAGAGGACAATGTCAGACAAAACTGTCGTGGAGATCCTTCCATCGAATCAGCAGGTTTGCTTTCTAAACTCCTCCTCAGAGGAACATCGGTGCACTGGGGTCCAAGTTCCAGACTTGATCAACAGTATATGCCTAAAGGATGATGTACAAATTCAATAAAAAATGCAAAGTTTGCAAAGCTATTAGTGACTTACTGAGAATCCGTTGTGGCTAAGGGATCTCTCAGCCTTGAGAAGTAATCTTGAGTGGCGTCCCTACTCAAGGGAAGATCCTTGCATGCAGCCCACTGCCATGCAGTAGAGTTCAACTAGTTCTCGGCTCTGCTATTTATGGTGTAAGATATTGACTCGTATTGCATACCAGCTGTGTTTGGTTCGCGCATGCTCTGTTAACCATTGGTTATTGTGTAACCAAATGCAGCCATCGCTACTGCCACTGCCTGCTGCTCGAACAAGGATTCTGCGAAATGGACATGTCGAGGAAGTACAATGTAACACCTGTGTGTGTTTAACCTGCTCTGTGGACTTTGCATAGATAAATCGTCATGGTAATTAAGTATGAAACATGATTAAATCAGAAATGTTCTACACCCCATCAACAGTCTAGGCTGAACTGTGTAATTGGAACGGGTAAAAGCAGAGTGTAGGGTGGTGGATATGCACATCTTGTCTGTACGTGTCTACATTCTTTTAGAATTGTCATCTAAAGGACAATGTCACTAATTAGTATTTTAAAGGCCATGAGAAACTCATCATCAGTCAACTGCCAACGTGAACTCAGGACTTAACTTCTGTCAAGGAAATAAGGCATTTCAAACATGAAAACAACAACAACAACAAAACAAAAAACAAAAAACAAAAACAAAAACAAAAAACCAACCAAAAAAAAAAACCAAACCCAACCACCTACCAAATAAACAAAACAAAACAAAACAAAACAAAAAAAAAATTATCCAGAAGCACAGGTTAAAAAAATCTTACCGCAAAGAAAATGTGATTAAAATACTTAAGAAGGCAGGACAAAATATGATGGTTTACTTTTTTGATTAAAATCAAAAATTTATCTTTGCAATTTAGAGTGACGTTGGTAATATGAAAAAATATACACAAAATTTGTAGTAATGAAGAAAAACAGTGATTTTTGGAACAGAATCATAATCTTTTCTATCAAGCTCAAGAACAATTGTATACTTTTTGTGAACATTCTTAAATTGAGAAAAACAGGGTTTACTGAAGAAAAAAAAAGTACAATTTCATATTATAGCCATATTATTGTATGACAGCTATGGGCATCACAGCCACTGACCCTGGCAAGTGAAACTGCCAAATCTGAACAGTGTAATAAATAACTAAAAATCCAAAGGCATTGAGTAAACTAGGAATATAAAAAAAAGACAATATTTTTGACACAAGTAAAAAAAATTAGGAATGCCCTTAGGAGGACAAGACTCAGATACTTCAGATTTTTATGTTTATATTTTTAACGTGTGTTGATTACATTTAAAGCCTTGGATACACATTTGCAATCTATCAGATTAATGTAACTAAATAAGTGTCAGATGTGATTTGAAGCAACAGAAGGAGGCAATGCAGTTAGAATATCAAAAAGGTACAACATGTTTAGCTCTTTTCTGCCTTCTGTTCTATCCATCTTCACTACATGTTTGCCACACCTCTCTGCTCTGGACTTGAGGGAACAACCAAGTACACAAAACATAAGATATCTTACACGCTTATAGCCTTTCTCTCATTTCCTAGAAATTATGGATCCTTTAGATATTTCAGTTGTTGCATAGATTTTTCCATACTTAAGCAGTTCTTGTTTTGTAAAGTTTTAAAATGTTAGAAAAAATTGATTTTTATATGCTTCATACATGCTAAGCGACTGACCATCACTGGCTTTATCAGGAAATGCCTCAGTGTTGCTCCTGGTTAGCCCCCAGTTTTCTCTGGATTATGCCTAATTCCCCAGCAACATTGAGGTCAAAGTCAACGTGTTCTGAATATTTCCAGCTCTCGGCTGTGTAAGGCAAGCATTTCAAGTGACCTTTGTTGCTTGCATTAAAATTGTTTGGTCTGCTGAAGATGTAGTTATTCCTGCCCAAAACACACAGGAGGCTTTGGAGCATAACTCCTACTGGTAGTGATGATGCCGCATAGCGTTACCTTCTAGCAGTCAAAGAACCTGTAGCTTAGAGGATTTGTTAAATACATTCATATGAGGATAAAGTTGTACAGCTACTTGCTGCTACAGTGAAATTTCACAGTTAGGGGCTCCCACGAATACCCTGGGCAATTTCTGACATAAAATATTGAAAATAGATAGCAGCACAAAACCTGTCAACTCTCTGTTCTTACCGAGGTCATGCATTTCCACCCACTCTCCTCCAACAGACTTTTTCCCACACTGCCTCTGTTTGCCTCATCAGGGAAATCAAAAGAGAGTATGTACTTTTGCTCCACCTCATATCACGTCAGCATTCATTCACCCACATTCTCTCAAGCTCTCAGTCTGATCTCATCTAGGAATCATTAACTTAGCTTAAACAGCATTTTATAACGATATCACTAATATAATGCATATAGTACGCAGCCAGGTTAGGCTGCTCAACATATGTGTTTGCCAAGGGTTTTAGGTTTTTTTTCCTGAAAAAGTGAGCTTGTAGACTGGCCTAGCTAGCAACCTAGATGCTCTCAGAGATCATAAATGAAATAATTAAAGGTAAGTTCCTTCATCTGTATCCATGAAACTGTGTTCTCAGACTGGATTTTTATCAAGATGGTGTGCTGGGTCCTGCACTTTGGCCACAATGACCCCAGGCAATGATACAGGTTTTGGGGGAGTGGCAGGAGACTGTGTAGAGGAAATGGAGCTGGGGATATTGACTGGTGCTTGGCTGAACATGAGCAACAGTGTGACCAGGTTTCCAGGAGGGCCAAAAGCATCCTGGCTTGTATCAGAAATTGTATTGCCAGCAGGAGCAGAGAAGTGATCGTCCCTCTGTACTCAACACTGGTGAGGCTGCACCTCAAGTATTGTGTTCCCGACTACAAGTATTGCACCCCTGACTACAAGAAAGGCACTAAGGCCCTGGAACCTCAGTGAAGAGAGAAGGGCAATGAAACTGGTGAGGGATATAGAGCACAAGTTTTGTGAGGAGCAGATGAGTAAGCTGGGATAATTTAGTTTAGAGAAGAGGAGGTTCAGAGGTGATCTTATTGCTCTCTACAACTCTCTGAAGGGAGACTGTGGCAAGATGGGGGTTGGCCTGTTCTCTCACATAACTAGCAATAGGACTAGAGGGAATGGCCTCAAGTTGCACCAGAGGAGATTCAGGTTGGATATTAGGAAATAATTCTGCAACAGATTGGTTGGGCTCTGGAACAGGCTGCCCAGGGAGATGGTTGAATCATGAAATCCTTGGAGGTGTTCAAGAAACATTTAGATGTACTGAGAGACACAGTTTAGTGGGAAATATTTGGGATAGATGGATGGTTAGACTGGATGATCTTAGATTTCTTTTACAATCTTGGTGATTCTATGATTCTATGTCCTTATGTCTATGTAGTTTTAGAGACCTAAGTTTAACTTTATTCAGAAAATAATAGCTATTATGTAGGGAAAAAACAATGTTAAAGGGCACTGCATTATCTGAGATACACTAAAATATATGTAAATGGTGTCCATAATATAAGACATATGTAGAGTAAGAGTACAAATGGAACTTGTGAGTTCCTAATAAGTCCTAATGATGATGATCATCATAACCTATACTACCAGAAAAACTGTCATGCAAATGTCATGCACAGAAAACTTAGGCCATACAGAAAATTTAGATGATTTTGCATATCCAGAATATGAATTCTTCTACTAAATTTGCCTTACTTTTACATGTTAAGAGTGTTTATATGTTCCCTTCAAGTACTGGAAGGTCACAATAAAGTCTCCCTGGAGCCTTGTCTTCTCCAAGCTAAACAATCCCAGTTGCCTCAACCTTTGCTCATAGGACAGGTGCTCCAGCCCCCTGATCACCTTAATGTCCCTCCTCTGAACCCACTCTAAGAGCTCCATGTCCTTCCTGTACTGGGGGCCCCAGGCCTGGACGCAGTGCTGCAGATGGGGCCTCACAAGAGCAGAGCAGAGGGGGACAATCACCTCCCTCTCCCTGCTGGCCACCCCTTTTTAATGCAGCCCAGAACACAGTTGGCCTCCCGAGCTGCGGGCGCACACTGCTGGCTCATGTCCAGCTTCCCATCTACCGGATCCCCAAGTCCACAGGGCTGCTCTCAAGGAGATGTGCCCCCAGTTTGTATAAATACCTGGGATTGCCCCGACCCAAGTGCAACTCCCTGCACTTGGCCTTATTGAACCTCATTTGAGGACATGTTTGAAAATGATATGCTGTGTCAAAATTGTAATGGTTGATCCCTATTTGGCAGGAAACAGTGCAAGAAAGTAGAGCTTCAAAATAGAGGCAGACATCTCATAATAGCTGACTTGATTATTTTGGCAGCTGTGTTTTTCATAAGTTGAAGAGTGGCTAAAAACCCAGCAGAGTAGATAATGAAACACAGATGACAGCTTTAACACCAGTGGCAGGAAAACAGAGTGTAAACCACTTACTAGGAAAAATAGGCAAGAGATGACCTTATCATGGCAACAGAAGCAAAGTAGAAGAAAGAAATGAAAATTGCCTTTTGTTAAGAGGTCACACTTTTTTTCTGTTTGAGTCGTCTGTGCACTCTGCAAGTACTGTCTAATGGCAATTCAGTCTGAAGGTGGGAAGGGGTGGCCATCTGGGTAAGGAAACACAGAGCATCCCTGTGTACACATGTATTAAATCATTCACTGCTTCTCATCAGTTTATTCCTTTTCCTGTGTAGACTGAAATTTTTCTATTTAACAAACATTTCCCAGCATGGTCCAAGTTTCCCATACTGATATCTCTTTGCTCAGTGTTTGCTGAATCCCCTAAATAATCCAAATACTTTAAATCTAAATGCATTATTTATTAGCTTAGGTTGGGTTTTGTTTTGTTTTTCTACAACTAACTTTTCATATTGCCTTCGAGATATAAAAACTTGTGAGGATATTTTACTGGCTGCCACTGCATTATCTTCTTTTTTCTCTCCTGCAGATTGGGCACCACAATAAAAGTGTTCTAACCTTGCACCTCTGAATGAAGGGATTTTCTCTACAGGGTATGTCCCCTTTGAGCTCAAGTTAGAAGGGAGCTTTATAAAATATATTTATGCTCAATAAGCAGAAGTTAAAAGGCACATTTTGCCAATCCCAGGCATGCTGCTTGTATGAATTATTTCTCAATAATTGCATTGCTCCTCAGTTAAATGATTTTCTTAGCATTTTCCATCAGTTTTGTCCATCAAATCCCAGATGCATTATCTAAATGTAAAATAGCTCTAAAATTACCCTATCATACTACAATCCTTTCCCAAACTGAAAGTTTCCATCCCAGATTACATTTCACAAATCAGCTTTCCATGCTGCAGCTTCTCACTTCTCTTCACTTCAAGCATTAATCTCTGAGGTAAAATCATCTTAAATACTTTTTGAAATAAATCCTGCTTTAATGGCAATTTCCTTTGCTCAGAACTCATATACATCTTCTGTCCATTCCTGCTGGCAGTAAAGTGGCCACTTCTTTCTGGCTTTTCTCAGTAGAATTATGCTTTTTCTTTCAGTAGCAGGTTGATTTTAATGCAACTCTCAGGGGTATTTTTTGCTTTTTTTGTTTTGTTTTGTTTTGTTTTCTAGTGGAAGGAAAAAATGGAGAATGGGAGAATAAGAATACAGTGCTCAGTGTTACCTGTTTTTAAAGTTAGAAAAGGGTTAAGGCAACTGCAGTTTAACACTACGGTGACTATATCCTACACACTCTAAACTGAGTATAATGTTTGCACTGAAACGTATGAGCTTGCAATATGAAATCCACATTCTCTTGAATAAATGAAATGCCTGGAAGCCTACAAGAGCATTTAAGTCCTGTCAGCAAGTAAATAATTTGATGCTTAATCCACTCCAGTGAAGGGTGAATCTACAGCACTGTTTCTGTTACAAACTGGTAGGTGGTAGTTAGTCATCTCCTTTAAACTTGACTATAGACCCTGAAGCCCAGCTCCTGAACTTGGCTACTGCATGTTGACTGACCGTTGCTTCCTGTGATGGGAAGAAAGCATGGCTGTTTTACAGCACTCAGCTGGAGAGAGTGGTCTCAGAAAATTGTCCAAACCAACAAAAAGTAAGTCATCTAGCTGGGAGCCTGAAGGGATTTATCCCAGCCTATAAGTCTCAATTCTGTGCCTGGCAAAATTATGGAGAAAATTATTTTGGGAGTTATTGAAAAACATGTGAAAAACAATGCAGTCATTGTGCACAGCCGATATGGGTTTGTGAGGGGAAATGCATTTAATTTACTTTTAAGCAAGATTACCCATCTATTTTATTAGAAGAATATTTCTGGATTTCAGCAGGACTTTCAGTACCATTTCTCACAATATCTTTGTGGACAAAATGTCCAGCTAGACAAATACATAATTCAGTGGATGAACATTTGGCTGAAAGGTTGGGCTCAAAGGATGGTAGTAAATGCGATTATATCAAGCAGGTGACCAATCTCCAGTGGAGTTCCACAGGACTCCATTTTAGGGCCTTTAAGCCATTCTCTTTAAAGAGAATTTATGTTTTCACAAATTACTTGAGTACAGGACTTGAAGTAAGTTTACAGATAACACAAAATTAGTAGGAACTGTTGACTCCCTCAGGAGTAAAGAACTTGCAGAGACATGTTCACAAATTAGAGGGCTGGATAACTAACAGATATGTAAATTTTAGCAAGAGCAAGTGCCAGATTTTTACCTAGGACATGACAACACTGGATATATATACAGACTGCGGGATGAGTAGCTGGAGAGCTACCCTGCAAAAAAGAATCTGGAGGTTTCAGCTGATGGCAAGTTGAATCCAGTTCAGCAGTATGGTGGGCATGGAACAAGCTCCCCAGGGCAGTGGTCATGGCCCCAAGCTGCCAGAGTTCAAGGAGCACTTAGACAACACTTTTTGACATAGGGTTTGAATTTAGAGTGGTCCTGTATGGAACCAGGAGTTCTACTTCTGGGTTCCTTTCAACTTGAGATATTCTGTGATTCTATAATTTCATGTTGATGGGGTAACTTTCTCTTTTTTCTCTTTTGCAGATTGTCAGCAAAGAAAAATAAGGCACAAAGTAAGTGCAAGACCAAACCCCCAAAGGTTCTTACTTTGCGTATCTTATGAGCTCAGAAATCTGTATTTACAACAAGCACCTGGAAAGCATGTACTAGAGGTCTCCTGTCAATGTGCTTTATTTTAGGTACTCAGTAAATATATTATTTGACCTGGAGATCAATTGCGAAGATAAGAAGTGATTTCTCCCTGCATAGAGGATGCATAGAGCCAGCTTATTTATGTTTCCTTAAGACACTCACCTTCAAAGCAGAGGACCATGTTTAGAGAACCATGGCACCAATATCAGATACATGAAATCGTCTAAATGCTTAGTAATGGAGACAAGATTTTCGAGAACACCTGTCTAAGTTAGTATAGATTTATCTCTCATAAAACATTCATGTAACTGGTGTGGCTAATTTGGATTCAAATGACAAGCTCCCTAGCTGCTTTTGGTCTGCTGGAAAAAACCCTTCTCTTTTGGAAATATCTTTGCAAGGTGAAATTATGTATGTTTTTACTTAGGGACAAAAAATATTGGTGAGAATTCTATGTGAATTTCAGTGAGAGGTCTGAATATCACTGAAAAATTATTCAAGACTTACAAATGTTCTATTACAAAAGATTATGCTAAACCACATAGTTGGCTTTATTAAGAACTAAATGTGCTGCTTCACTTTCTATATAACAACTTTCTCCTTTTGCTTCCTATAAATTCAGCTAGCACATAAAATGATGTCTTTGTTGTTGTTGTTGTTGTGTTTTTTTTTTTTTAAAGAGATGACTGAAATGAACTTCTAGTATTATCTTTTAAAATAAATCTGCTGCCTTAAATTCAGGTAGTTTATCTTTCAGCATCCTTAAGAGGCTGATTGACAGCAAATACACATTACTCAACAGGAAAGCTGAAGGATCTGTTTCCATTGCAGATTCTTCTCTATTACTTTTAAAATATCAAATAATTACTTCTACCCTTCTATCTGAAATAGAACTCACCATATCTAAGATTTTCTTTTTCCATTTTCTTTTCAATTTTTTTTTCTACTTCTTTTAGTCTATAATGCTGTTTTTCTTTATATAAGATATAAAATTATAAATAGATTTGTATATATATATATCTATACATAACACATAATGATATGCATTTATTATATGCTGTTAAATATATAATGGATCAAAAAATGATCTAAAAGAGCTGAACATCTGATAGACTTTACATAGGTAACAAAAGTCACTGAAAGGAAAAATAGACATTTAGTATAAAAATATAAGAACATACCCTCCTTATCTTGCAATGTAAAATTTTTAAATTTTAACTATGTGATTTTCAATTTGAATAGCTAAGCTAAATACGAATATTTTTAATTACACATTTCCTTTGTCTATTACAGCGTTTTTTTAAAAAAGGGCAATGAATTATTACAATCCAGTGGTTAAGAAGGAGGATTAGACCAGATTACCTTCAGAGGTCCCTTCCAACATAAAACATTCTGTAATTTGGTGGGGGAAAAAAAAAAAAAAAAAAAAAAAAAGTGGTTTCCTTCTGGAAGTTCTGCTTGAACAAACAATACACGATCAATTCCCATGTCAATTTTTCAAAGAATATAGGTCCCAGCATACATGCTTGTATCTTGAATCCTCAGTTTTGTACTAATGGACAAAAAATCTTTAGCTTTCTTTCAGGATAATAATGCCTTTTCAATAGTTGTTTCTTTGCTTTTCTCATTCACTGAGTACTTTTCAAGTTTTGTGCTGATTGTTTCTGATGTCCTTTGGAAAAAGTAGCATATAATCATGTAATTAAAGAGTTAACATGCACGTTCAAACGAGGGTAGACCGAAGACTGACAAACAGCCTCAATTGAGATGCACGGTGTTTCGGCTTTTCAACTCAAGTGAAATTCTTCTATTTATGCATTTGTTTATTTATTTATTTATTTATTTTTGTGAGTGAAGAACTAATTTCGGTGGGATAAAGTTTGTAAAAAGTGTAATTCAAATCAATAAAGCAATTGTCTGGCCTAAATTTGAGTGTTGCACAATTTCCTAAATAAAGTTATTTCATTGTGCATCAAATTGATTAACATTTCCTACTTTTTTCTCAGAATACCTTGGCATGATGTCACAATATTACTTTATACACTTTTTTTGTGCTCTCAGGCAACTCCTCATAGCAGGGAGTTGTTTATTTTATGGCTACATATTTCATGTTGCAGGTTAAAGAGGGACTGGTCTGAATTCACAAGTGAGTCTACAGTAGATTAGTGTTTGAACTTCATAATTCAAAAACAAAGTAAAAATTTTTGAGGAATTACTACGTGTTGTTACTCAGCTATGCTAATTTTTGTAGATGAGAAACTGGTGCAATTTGCTGCCTTCTGAATAAAAAAATAATAATAATGCAGAAGTATACATGGAAGCTAACTCCTAAGAACTGTTTTTCTCTCCCATTTCTGTCTAAGCTGCAGTATTGGGTCAATTCAGTCTTGGAAAAGTTGAGACCTTCTCTGGTGAGAAAGACTTCTTTAATTCTCATCACTCATCCCAGCAGCTTGATGGATGCTAAATGAATTTGAGTTTATTACTTGTGATCATATACCAGCAGGGTGGGATTTTCTCACTGTCACCATTTTGAGATACTTTGAGTCTGCGATTTTCTTATTAAACTAAGTGGGGAAATAAAAGCACATAAGCAATTGCAGATATAAACCTAAGCTACTGGGTCATAAAAACATGATATATCTACCATAATTTTTAACTCAGTGTGAAACAAGCAGTAGATATTGGGTTCAGTGAACAAAGCTCCATTTTTTTCTTAGCATCTGGACCTGCAGATTTCTAAAGCAACAATGCCATAATAAAGTCAAAGGTGCCTGCCATCTGTTCTATTCTATGAAGATTATTTGTTGCCTTTGTAGTACTGGAAAATTTCCAGCAAATGTTCCAGGAAATTTTAGCATAATCAGGTGCAAGGCATACGACAATTATTGTGTTTGATGTGCTATAAAGCATGAAGCAGCAGGGAAACAAGAAGGAAAACAAAATAGAGCACCAAGCAGAAGAAAATAAATGTTATTGGAGATAAATGGTATTTGACATATTTTTTTTCCATTTCCACTAAAAAGTAATGAAGCTCTATGCATAGAAAAAAGCAATGATAATTCTGCAATTTCAAAAATTTGAAAGCCAGAAAATATGCTGTTGATGAACTCTTGACCAACTGGGGACAGGTCTCTGGTTGCTTTAGGAGAATCTGCACAACCTGGGCAGAGCACAACCAACTTGTGGCAAGAAATCCAAGGTAACAGTGTCAAGGGTTAAATGGGTGGCAGCAAACAGCATAAAACAGGAGGGAGGCGGAATATTTGGGTAAAACTCAAAATTGGAATGAAATTATTGTAACAAGAGTAGGTATGGAAGAAGAATTCACAACAGTTTAGCACACAGCATTATTTCTGTCTTGTTTGGTGAAATACTGCATGATTTTCAGCTTTGTTGCATTCACTCGAGTGTCTGAAGTTATCCAGCACTATTACAGAATCACAGAATCGTAGGAGTTGGAAGGGACCTCCAGAGATCATCGAGTCCAACCCGCCTGCCAAAGCAGGTTCCCTACAGCAAGTCGCACAGGTAGGCATCCAGGCAGGTCTTGAACATCTCCAGAGAAGGAGACTCCACCACCTCCCTGGGCAGCCTGTTCCAGTGCTCCGTCACCCTCACTGTAAAGAAGTTCTTGCGCATATTTGTGCGGAACTTCCTATGCTGCAGTTTCCAGCATATTTTTTTCTTGCAATCTTTTCAAAGATGCAGCAGGAACAGCTTCAGACTTTCCAATATAGTAGCTTCCAGAAATAAAAAATAACAAAGTGCAAGTAGACTTAGAAAAACATTGTTCTGATCATTAGATACAGATGAGGAAATCAGTGTTTCTGATTTCTATTTAGAACTTTGGCATAACCATTGTCTCTGATCATGGAGAAGATATATAGGAGCCTGGAAGGTCTGGCAGAAATTGAGCATCTAAGGATGACACAACTTGGAATCTTTTTCATCTGGATTTTTAATGCACATTTTTTATCCTCTGATTTCATCAAAATTTTAGTTGGAATCCTATGAAGTGCCAAGAGAATTAAAGAAAAAAAAAACACCCAACAGCTACTCCTCAAAACCTGAATGAAAAAAATAATGGTTTTCTTTTCCCATTCATTTGCTGTTGAGTTTTGTGAGCTTACATTAAATATTTGCTTAATGCTTTTATATTCTGAAATAGACATCTTGTGCAAGATCCAAGTTAAAATGGTCAAGCATAGTCAACACTGCTGTCTCACTTTACTATCAGTATAACTATACATGCTCTGGAAACATTCTCCTCAATTGCTTTAAGCATGTTTTGACCAGCCAACAAACAAACACAGTGTTCATTTTGAAAAGAAAAGAACAAGATTATGTGCCACGATGAAGAGAATACAAGCTACTAGAACTTTCATGTTACCAGAAAACTAAGAAAACATATTCCAGTTCCGGATATATTTAGCTGTTTTTTAGTTACAATACATTTTCATGTTAAGATTTAAAAAAATAAAATCAAATAAAATAATATGTTACAAAGCTGCTTTGAAGATGCATCATAAGAAATAAATAAAAAGGCCATATCTCTTTGTACCACTCGGGGAGGATGTGATCCTAAATATCAAGGATTTAGAGAGTATTGATGAAAACAGAATGAGATTGGGAAACAGAAGCAAAGTGGTAGAGAGTTCTGAAGGAACTGATTTATGAGAAAGATCAAAAAGGTAAAACAAATCTATAGCTAAGCACTGACTAAGGATAAGAGAGAGCAGTAGAAATCGGTATGCTTTATGGCCACACAGGGAAATGATATTGGAATAACACCAGTGTTTAGGGAATGATAGTCCTGTGAACTAACTCCGAAAGGAGCAGGTAGAGGAGGAAAGTAAGCTGACTAACATCTTAGAAAACAGTGTGAGGAAAAATATTAGTCATTGTAGGCAGATGACAGAGAGAACACAACTTGATTTTTAATTTCAAACTTGTCAGAAGAAAAGGTTAGGAGAAAATGGTGCTGGCTTCAATAGTAGCCGGCCTCAGCTTGCAACATTTGCCTTTTTTTTGGCTATCATCTTTGTCCTACTGGGCAAGGAAGCACAAGAATACTGTATAACTATGAAGCTAAGATTCTTCTGAAACATGAAGGATGCAAAACCTTCATTCTTTCAGAATTCAATTCATAGGATTTATGGAAAGAACTGAATTTTTTAATTAGTGCCTGACTATCTGAATTCATTAGCCATAATCAGTTATTCATAAGAGGACAGATGAATAATTTCTCAGTCTAGTGACTACAAATCTAACACCATCCACTTGGAAAAAAATATATTTTGTTGACCTAAATTGAAATACTGAAGAAATTATATGGTGTGTGAGTTGATGGAAATATCTTGATATCAATCACTGAAAGAGCATTCTTGAATTTAATGTATGAATTACAGAGCTTGGCAGAAACATCTGTAGGACAAAAAAAAAAGCCAGTAGGAAAACATTCACTTCTTTCTCTTTTGGAAGAGGTGAAAATCTTTGGATTTCCTACTGAGGGAAAAACAGAACACATGTATGAGTGAACCTGCCTGCTAGTAACAAGTCTGGCTCCAGGAAAAATCAACGGCTAGAATTTAGCATATCAGGAAAGAGATAAAAAAATATATATATCTGAAGATTCAAAGGAAACAATTGAGTATAGGAAACTGAGATGTCCAGAAGCATTTAAATGAGTGTACACTGAAGTGAGATCAGAGAGGATTTTACCTATTTCACTAGAGAACTTGATTTAAAGCCAAGTCTACTGAAGTGTATCACAGACTTTATGAATAATCTCTGTAGGACTTTAGTTCCACTTTATTCAAAATAGAAGTAAGTTAATTTCTGCTTACAGTTACACTGACTTAAGTGGTTGCTTTTCTATACTTTGGCATATACAATGAGGTGTAGGCTTACTGATACCCACAACAGTTCCAAATAACAAATAATGATTCAGTATATACAAGACAAAAGTGAGAAAAAAGATAATAGCCCAGAGCAAGATTCTTCCCATTCTATGTATTACTTAAACAAGAAATACAGAACTCTCATTATGTTACCAAGCCATTTTGAAAGGCAAGTTAGTGATGCTCAAGTGACTTACAATACAGCAGCACTTTCCCCAGACTTCATTTTTAATCTAATTTATTTTCTCTAACAAACATAGCTATACAGCACAGCACACAAGGTACTCTTTTCTAGTTTAAGATTAGTCTGTATGTGAAAAACTGCATATATTTCAGAAACAAACAAAAAAGAAAAAACTTTTTTTGCTTTATCTGCTAACCAAAAAATATTTTAAATAAAGGAAGATCTTATTTATCCTGTAATTGCCTTTGTCAAAGTTGCTGGTTTTATACTTAGGTATTCTAACAACAAAGTTAATTTTCTCCATTGCCACAGACATTTGAAATGAATGAAACTCACAGCATAACTAGAAATCTACACTTACAGTCTACACATGCTAACATATAATGTTATTAAAACAAAGTGACACCAGAAGAAAATTTGTTAACTAACTAGAATAATGGTGGACTCAGATTTTCATTTATGTTTTCTGTGTTGAGAATCTTTGTACTTTTTAAAAATACATTTTAAAATTGTTCTTTTGTGCAATCATTTACTTTTTACGTCTCTCATTCTTCCTTTTTTTTTTTTTTTGCTTTCTCTTTTCTTACATTCTGGAAGTTATCCAATTATCCCTGCCTTGGAACTTGACACTTCTTTTCCAGTTATGTTCTAACTACCTCCTTCCCTCCTTTCCCTTCTTTGGTATAGATTGATCTTGCTTTTATTCCTATGCGTGGCTTGATATCTACTACTCTCAAGTGTGGGTGCCACTCTGTAATGTCTCAAGGGAGATAACAGCATGGAGAAGAAGAAGCATGCAAGATTTTGAAATGAGGAATGGAGAAAAATTCAGTAGAGAAGAATGGCTGAGCAGAGAGAGCCCTCACTGTTCCTTAGACACCAAGTGACTCAGTGTAGAACTGATATTGTACAGAATTGTGTGTGATGAAACATCAGGAGAGTGGCATTTGTGATGGTCTTGGCATTCCAGACATATGAGGAAAAGGTAACACCATAAAATTAACAAAAGAAATACAGTATATGCTTATATGGCATCACTGCTATTATGTTTCCTCTATTCGTGTTTCTGATATATATGTCATTATTGTAATTATGTTTCCTTTCTTTTTGTGCTTCTGGTTTCAGAACTAGAAAATCTCTAATCCTTTCTGTATTTTTGGATGTGAGAATTGATCTCTTTTTAAACACTCTTTTGGTCATCAACTATATACTTTCACCATAAGCAGCATAATTATGAGATTGTCATGAGCTATCCTAAAATAATGAGCACTGTACAAATAAAACTATCTGTGAAAGATGTTAAAAGAAGTTCTAATTATGGAATATGAAACCTTAGAGTAAAAAATCAGAGCTCTGCTTGACTTTCATTTGAAGAATAAGGCATTGTAATTGAATATAAGTTATATACAACAAAATCCATGAAAATATTTATTACAATTAAGTAATAAGTACAATAACACAAAAATACAACTCATAAGTCATAATAAAGATGTTAATATCTTCTGAAACTGTTAAAATGGAAAGGTATATACTTTTTACCAGAAGATGTAAACCATATCATATTTAAGTTTCCTGATTAAACAGTTATTTTGCAAAATCTTCTACACTGTGAAATGAAGAAATATACCACTTTCCATTAACTGAAATTAAGTTGGGTAGTTTCAAGCTATATACTTTGGATTTTTAAAGAAATCCATTATGTAATTAAGGATAAGAAGATGGCAAACCTCATAATTAATGAGAATATTTTGTTTTCAAAATATAAGTATGGATTAGCATTTATTCAAGATGGGAAAAATTGATTTTTACTGGTGGATGAAGAGGAAAAAATGCTTTTCATGACTGATTACATAACTTATACCTTATATGTGATTACAGAAATACTATATGATTTCTGATGAAAATATTAAAACACATGTAAAAGGAAAATTGGATATCTTAGTGTATATAAGTCACCATTCATGATTCATGTTTCAAAGCAATTATTTTTTAGTAGAGTGACCTGCTGAACTTTTACAACACAGAGTGTCCTCTTCCAAGTTTGATGCTAAGGAGAAAAAAATTGAATCCTCAGTGTTACCTGGTGAAAAGAGTAGATCGTACTCCTGTAGGTGCAGCATAAACCTCTAGATATGGTGAGTTAGTTTAGATAGATTTCCCAAGAGAATTTGGGATTATGCTTCAACTAAATTAAAACAAATAGGAAGCAATTATGTCTCTCAAAGAAACAAATTCTGCCTGTTATAGGTACATCATGAAGGTTATGTGATACGAAAATTTCACAGAAGGAGTATAATTTGGTCTTAAAAGTGAATGAAATGAATGGGGATAATAGAATAAACAGAAAGCTTTTTAAGCATGAAATACACAAAATAATGGGGATGTTGCAGCTCAGAGAGGAGAAGTACACGCATAACTCCACAGAGGTGTTTGCAAACAACTGCAATATGCAGTAGTCCTTAATCAAATAGATTGCTTTGTTTTTAAGTTCTAAAGCCCCTCATTTGCCCTTTATTTCCATGTATTTCTTCTCTCATAGTCACTAGGGATGACAGAGAGTACATGTAGTACTTTTAACATTGCAAGGGAGAAAGGACAGGTCTTGTTCTACTGATTGAGAGGGATTCTCCAAGGGATTCTCCCTGCTACTGGCAGTCACTACTAACAAACATCGGGCAGACAGGAAGAGCATGCACAGTTGTGTGTGATTCAAAACACTTAATTAAAAAGAAAATCATCTCTTAAAATTGCATTCCTGATGCATTTAGGAGTACATGAAGGGAGAAATTTTTTAATTAGAATTTCATTATCCCGAAAGGGAAATAATTCTATGAGATGAAGCAGTGAGTGCTTGGAAAGCACTTTTAAATTTTGAATCACATTCTTCAAGTTAGAAGCTAACATTCCTGCTGTGCTCTCCTAAGTGCTGTGATAGGTGCTGTCATTTGTTACATTGGTTGGCATTTTTCAGATAAAAAGCTATTATATCACCAACCCCACACTGATTATCTTGTAATTATGCCTTTTATCTTTTTTAAGTTAGCTTTTTTTTTCCCCTAGTTTTTAGGATAGTACTAATAATTCTAAGCAAATTTTTATACTGAACAATATTTTTTACAATTTACATTGATTACATCTTTATGTGATCATCCCTATTGATTTATTTTAGTAATTGCTTCCGCACACATTACTTACATCATTAATAGAAAATACATAATTTTTTAGATCTGTAATCTGTTAATATAATAAGTCCTAACTCTTTTCATGTGGTTTGAAGAGTGGGTAACGTTTGTTGTATTTCTGTTATCTATTCTCTATACTGAAAACAGTGGATGCTACTTTCTCTAAGTATTGAATCTGACGCCTTGAAAATATTATTAAACAATTTAATGTGTAAAAAAGTATTTTAAATGTATATTTAACAAATTATTTCAAATTATATTAGGACAAATGTAGGGAAAAAACACTTTTTTACCTTTGCAAGCTGATAAAAACTAATTGCTATTGTAATTTAATTATGTGTATGCTTAATAAACACTAAATATTTGTACTGAGACAATGATCCTTATCTGAAGTAAATATGCAACATCCTTCTGTATGTGTCATAATATATATAAGAATAAGAAATGTGAGTGGAAGGACAGAAAAACAAAACTAAAGAATTTCCCTTCATAACAGAATCAAGCTCTTATTGCATCTTAGATAATGTGGGGCAGAATAGAGTCAACTCAGGATTATTTACTTTTATGTCTTCTAGTTAAATGAATAAAAACACATCTAAGTAGATAAATAATTTCTTGTAACCATCACAGACAAATAGGTTACTTAGAAGGAATGTAAAGGAAAGGCTAGGAGATCCATGGCTATTTTTAGACAGATGTACAGGCAGAACACAGAGGAAAGAAGGAGCCATAGGAGAAAATGGAAACAAGAAATTGAGACTGAAATAACCATGCTGAAGCAGCTGAGGTATCAATATTGTGTGCAGACAAAATGTCCACTCAGTTCTGCACCTGACGAGCTAGCTAGCAAAATGGGAAGAGTGTACACTAGTGAATGAACCTAACGGTGCAGAAAAAATGTAAAACTTGGGACTGACAAAGAATAATTTTTACAGAAGGAACAACTTAATAATAAGAGTGAAGAACACTTGTAGAATATCATTCTGTACAAGTCTGTTATGTTAGAGTATTCCCACCCTGATTTGGAAGAGACTCACAAGGATCATTGAGTCCAACTCCTTCTATAACAAAAACTAGAAACACAAATGGAACACAAAAAGACAACAAGATTTGGTATTCAGGTTTTAGGAATAAAATTATACAAATTTTATCAGCTCCTAGAAAAACATCAAGGAATTTATTTCTAAATGCATTGATCCCTTAAGTAAAAGTGTACTGTTATACAGGTACAGTGTTTCAGGCATATATGGTGTCCTGAGTGGTGCACATCAATTTTTTTTTCAAGGAATCTTTTACGAAAATAAAATGTAGTCCTGTAAGAACATGGACCAGTGACCACATATAGAATAAAGTGGTTACAGTTTTCAAGGTAATGTTTGATTTAAACAATGTTATTCAAATGTAAAACATGACAAGAATATGTAATGAAACAATTCTTTCATGTACAAGTAGTTTTAATAGCATTATTTTTTTTTTTGTGCAAGAAAGAGTGTGGAGTCTCCTATGCAATATTTAATTTCAAATAATTCTGTTTTCTTATGTTAATTTAATGGAGAGAACAAATCTAAGAAGTATCCAAAGAAGGAACATTACCCAGGGCTGTGCTGGTTGCTGTAGAAATAAATAGAAAAAGAACTGGTTTGTTTATTCAGGTCAAGAGACAGAGAATTCTTGAGAATTCTAACGTTCACATTTTTATCCACCTGGATTCTGCAGTCAGCTTTGCTGTGGATGCCAGTAGGGATGAAGCTACTCATGTGTTAGAGACTCCTAAGTGTTGATTCCTAAGGCCTTGTCCCTTTTGAGTTATGAGGTATAAAGGGTAAGATTAACGTGTGCACCCGACTGAAAACTTTGGTTCCAGCAAGTTCTAAGGTTGATACAATATCATTAAAGAACTGAAAAGCATATTTGCATTTGTTAAAAACCAAAAAAATCCTATTTCCTTTTCAACTCTGGTTTTGGGCCATAAAACATCACAGGGACTGAACAATTTACTGAGCACTTAATTATTGAGTACAAACTTTCTCAAGTGCCTCGCTAATGAGTTTAGCAAAAACAAGAAAAGAAATAACCAGAAAGAGATTCAGCACAGGCTGAATTTTATGGAATTCATGCCAATGCTTTAGCCAATTTACATATATGTAACACCTGTTTAGATTGTTTTTTTAATTCCAACTGGAAAAATTAGGCTTCCTTTATCACCTTACAGTTTTCTTGTATATCAGTCTTCTTATCTATGTGCTACTGATCTGGTGCTACATTTTAACTCCAAACTGATGTATTGTTTCATGGCTTCATTTAACTCTGTGCATATTGAATAAAGGAATAAGCCTTCATCTTTGATTCATATGTGTATTCTTTATTTATCTATTCATAAAAGTAACAATCCATATTTATCCATTCATAAAAGTAACAATCTGTAAAAATGACCTTTGCTACTCTTCAAGCACTAAAATAGGAATTTTATAGCAGATTTCTCATCTTTCTACTACAATATTTTGCCTCCTTTCGTAACTCACACTGCAGCATTTAGAAATGCTCATTCTTTTTCTAAATTTGTGCTTCCTTCAATTTGGACTTTTATCCATATCTCAGTAAGAAACTGGTTTAAGCTTCAAAACTTGAAGCCACTAGGACTTTTGTAAGTAGTAAAGATCACAATTATAACATACCATGTTCTTTATTCTCTTTTTATTGAATGAGACATAGTAACGCAAACACGGTTATCATATGATTGCTCTCATTACATTACACCTTGTGGAACAGCTCACAAAACCATCAAAGTGGTGTAAAAACTCACAAGATCTGAACTATGCCTGTCTTTTGCCATTCTGGAATTGCATTGGTAAACCTGTTCTGATAAAGGAGAGAGGGAGTAAGACAGTGAAGCAGACCTCCACAGTTTAAATGGGGTTTGATTTGTGATTATTACTGAATTCCTGCAACTGGCACAATGCCTAATAAAGTGTTTTTTGTTTTTTTTGTTTTTTTTTTTTGCAAAAAACTTCAGAACATAGAAAAACACATCTTTCTAACCTGGTAAAAATAAAATTTCTTTATAATGTGGACTATTGAAAATGATTTGAGACTTGTTGTCAAGTAGACTCACATAATTACTTGAAGAGCCTTGTAATTTTCAGTCTGCATCAAGAGAAAAAGTCTTCAACAGTGAAAGAGGCATGAGGGGAGTAAAGCACATTAGTTAAGCGTGACAAAGGGTAACCAAAAGAGAAAGAAACCACTCACCCTTTAAAATTAAATGTTGCTGGGTGTGCTCTAATGCATTCTATGTAGGTTACTCTGAAAGTAATGCTTCCTATTTCTATGAAAATGGCAACAAATACAAGGAGAAGAATAACACTATTTAATACATCAAACTCTCTCCTACAAAACATTATTTTTCAGTATAGTCGCTACCATACTATGCATTTTTGCCAGTGATGAACATGTTGTACCCTTGAAAATCTGCAAGGATGTCTGGAATGTGGTATGTGTTTCATGCAGCAGTCACCTCTGCTGAAATGCACCACCCACCACCTCACTGTGCTCACATCCACTGTTTGATCTCTGTAAATGTTCAGCAAATGTTGATGAAATGTCAGTAGGTGCAATTTAATGACACACATTTGCTTCATATGTTCGTTCATTTCAGGCATCATTTTGTCAGACTGCCCCTCTGCTGCCATCTGTCACACAGCAACAGAACATAATGGAATACTGGCAGGAAGGTTCGATCCCTACTTCCATATCACCAACATCTGCATCTGATGTTGTGGGCTAATACAATAAAATAGGAGGTGTTACTTTTGGAGCAGCCTGTGTATAGCAAAGGCTATCCTTTTCACTGTTCTTGAAGCTCCCTTCCAATCCAGACAACAGCTATTAATATGGCTGCTCAGAATTAATTTACACCATATTTTATTGCATATATTTTTACAACTAAGTTTCTATTCAAATCAGCCTTAGCAGCACGTAATTATTAATCATAGCTTTCTCCTGGAATACTATCAGTAAATTTCAAATAATCTAGCTGCCTGGGAAATAAATTTATTTCACAACTTCTATTTCTGTAAAACTGTGAGATCAATACTTCTGAGACTGTGGAGTAGTCTATTTTTATGAATATGTTGTGAACTAAGTTATTGCCATGACTGATGTGCTAAAAAACATTATTTATTATTTCATCCCAGTGTCACTGAAATCTTTGGCCTGTTCTGATATGTAACTCAAATTCTACTCATTTTCTCCCAATTACTAACTGACATAGAAAATAAAATCAGTCTACAGAATTGTTCCCAAGAGATTATAAGGCAAAACTTCATTTACCTCAGTAGCGCAGGGCAAATTCTAGTAGTTTTAAACTAATAAATTTGTTTAACCACATCAATTTCTGAACTGATCTCTTTAATGTTTAAGATACATTTTCTGTCAATATGTGTACTGGTAAAAGACATACATAGGAAACAGGGAGGTGTACTAGTAAGTGTATTATTTGAATATGAAGATAGATTTGGAATTCAAATCTGAAGTATTAGGATGCATTTGTAGTTGTCTATTTTCTGGGTACTTTGTAAGGCCTTGAGCCACCTGTACATTTTAGGAGGGCTGCTCTGAAAGTAATGCTCCTTATTTTATTGTTTCCCAAGAGGTCACAGGTAGATGTTGATGGTATGGCAGTAGAAATTAAATCTTCCCACCTGTATTCTGTTACACATTTTTGCTGTGCGACAGGCAGCAGCAGAGGAGCAGTCTGACAAAATGACGTCTGATATGGAAGTGCATATGAAGGAAATGTGTGCCATTGAATTGCATCCACTGACATTCACCAACATTTGCTGAACATTTGTGGATGCTATATAAACATAATAAAATGACTTAATAAGGACAAAATAAAGCAGCAGGAATTACTTTTGGAGCAGCCCTTGTATTTACAAATAATATGTAGTTTATAATTCAAAAATATATACGTACTGTAAAATATCTTCTTGTTTCCTACATATTATAAAATCAGTAAGTAGAGACAGAGAGAAAGCAGAACCTGGAACTTAAAGCTAAGTAATATTTTGCTCTTAGAATGAAAAGGAAGCATTTTGGAGCAGGAGTCACTATTTTTCTGTTAGAAAACTGTGATTTTTCAGAACGAAAATTGCTTGGGTAAGCAACACTTTCAATGAAATGTATTTTTAGGAAAGTGTCCAGAATAAAATATCTCATAAAAACCATGACCATGACCATATCCGCCCGTCTAAATGATCTTTAACCCTAGATGGGAGGATTTAGGTCATATATTGGATTATCACATTCAAGAAAGACAGCTGACAACAGTGAATATAAGGTAATATGTCTGTAAGGAAAAATTGTCAAGAGCCTAAGCCTAGTTAATGCCAATATGACTAAACAGTAAGTACTGTTATTCTTTTTTTCTTTTCTTTCTTCTTCTTCTTCTTTTTTTTTTTTTTTTTTTTTTTTTCCTAGAATGGATGGATTTACTCAGTTGGCTAGCTGAGTTGATTCTATGTTTTGCCAACTTGTGAACCATGGCTTTGGCATTTTTTTGCACTAGAGCAAATCAAATCAGTGAATGGGCTAAAAGCTGAAGAATGCTGGTGATCCTAGAGCCTTGCTTGTTTTACCAGTGCTGGTATAGCCTTCATGTCCTGCATTCCAATCTTCCCTTCGTTATTAGAGTTATTTTTAGAATAATGGCAGAACATTAATATTTACTCTCAATAGAAAAGGGAAAGACACATTAAGACACATTAGTACAGTCACTTCTGAATGCCTCAGTGCAAAGCACTGGAAGAAAAGCGTATGAAGCAGGAGAGAAGAGTGATGATGCTCATTTTGAGCAAAATAGAGTCAGAAAAGCCATAGCCCAGTTTCTGTTTTTTGTTTTGGTTTGGTTTTGACAGCTGTAATAAAAAAATCAATAGAAAATCATCAAACATCTGTGTCACTCACCCCTTTCCTTTATTTAGTGGCCCTTGCACGATGCTTTCAATAGCAGAAAATATCTCTAGGCGTTTTCACTGTTCTGATTAGCAGTGCTAGTTACTCAGGCACTTGGCTAAACTGATGCTGCCATAATGTTTCCTGTTCTGGAGAAAACTTATTGAATCTGAGGACTTCTACATGATTCAGTACTGTGAGCTACACCTCGTCCTTCATAGTATTGGCTGAAACAGCACTGTGACACAGATGACTGCTCTGCACTGCTATATGGTGTACAATATTGCACATGTTGTCTTCTCCTTTGAGTGCCAGTTTTTTATAGCCAAACATTCAGGAATGAAAGCACTATATGGTACTTTACACTGATATTACTGCACACGCCTCTCACAGCGAGGCAATGTGCCCTCCCTGATCTAAACACTACATTTAGCTCTTACACAGCTGACATAATTTTGATATGGTGTTACAAATGATCATTACAAAAGTGTAATTTAAAGTAACTCCCATACATGTACAGTGTGCCTTTACACGGCCACTTGAGAATTTTTGGGGGGAAAGCACAAAACCTAAGAAGTTATCAAATCAGTAGGTCGCCCAAATATTTTTTACTTTTTGAAACAAAGTTTTTACCTGATATTGGGCCAAGAACAGTCTTCCTTATCCAACAAAATGTTGTCACGGTGGATGATGCTCCACCATACCTTCCCCCGAGATTATGTATAAAAAGTCCTTTTTCCACTAATATCTTGTCACAGTGCTTTACACTTCAAGAAGAGAAAATGATACTCATCACAAAATGAAAATACAGGTTCCACACAAGTAGTATCCAGAACTTACTTATTTATAGCTTTCAAGCATACACTTTTGTTAAACTCCATGCAATAGATCTGATTGGAAGAATTGTTTTGGAGGAAACATAAGGAGTACTCACTAAACAGTCTACTGTATGTAGAATCATATATATATATTTATATATATATATATATATATATATACTATAGGAGACAAGAAAATATTTTAGTGTCCTAGTGACCTATTATACCCACACTGTGTGGGAATACCAAAGGGAATTTACAGCTGAATTAATCAAGATAACACATAATATACAAGATCAGACTGTGGACTTTCCAGAGTTTTTCTCAATCACAAGCTAGTTCTTGATTTTATTCTTCAGAGAAATAATACTGCTCTGTGTTCCAAGACATATAAAATAACAATAATAAAAAAAAAAGATTTAGGAAAGCAAATAATAATGAATCTTGTAAAAACATTAGTTCCAGCCTCAAAAAAAAAAAAAAAAAAAAAAAAAAAAAAATCTAAAAAACCAGACCAAATCCCCAGAATTCTCATTTGTTAGAAAAAGTACTGTTATCATGAGGAATGCAAAGGAGATCATACTGAGTGTGGCATGCTGTCATTCAATCATAAATCTTTATTGTTCTTGTTATTGTTATATTTCAGATATTCTCTCCCTAAATAATGAATAAGTGCAAAGTTATTAATGATTCATTAGTCCACAAGGAAGGGATAAAAAAGTTGAGAAAATTAGTATTCAGAGAGAAAGGGATACATCAGAAAACTGGGAAAATACAACAGTGATCCAAAACAGCAGGAAAGAAATCCACATGTATTTATACGTATTAGAGTTCTGATCCTATTCAAGTACTTATTTTGTATTTCCATGGAATGAAATGACATCTATGACATTTTTACTGAATCTGTTCGATTCTATGCAGGTGAGTGAAAATAATGAATCACTAAGTCTGGATCTAAAAGCAGAAAGCACAGGTTGGATAGATTTGGTCACCTTTTGCCTTATCAGTGTTGAGAGCCTGCATAGGTTCGTATCCATTTGACCATAAGCAATCATTACTTTTTTCCATGGCTGCAGTCCTGTAAAGCGATCATTGATCACTTCATGGATTTTAAGGCCAGAAGAGAGCACCACAGTCATTTTAACTGACTTGCTATGTGACACGGGCGGTAAGAACTCACCCAATAATTTCCACAGAAGTCAAATAATTCATGGTTGAATATAGAACACCTTTTAGCAAGAAACCATTATTTATTTTAAAATGTTATATGATGGACAGAAAATCTAATATTTTCCTTCATAAATTGACCCACTGGTTATTTTCCTTCAACTACTAGAACTGTGTCTCATATCCATTTTGAATGTGCCCATCTACAAATGTAGGCATTAGTTTTTGTTGTACTTATAAATAACATGGTATCCATTATCCTTATTCTAATGCACATTCCTATGGGACTGTTACAGATCAGTCTCTTCATCTTCCCTCTGATAAATAGATTATTTCTTGAAGTATTTCCTTGTATGGAAGGCTTTGAGCCTCATTATACATTCTTTTGAGTAACAGAGCCAGAAGATCTGTTTTCAGCTTACATTTTTAAACTGTAACTAACATAGAGATCTTCTCAGCATAGGGCAATATACACCTTTGAGCCTATTTGCTAAGTAGCTATATATACACAAATAAATTAACCCAAATATCTTTTCCAATAATCTTATGAAGACAATCGTTGGCTTTGCAAGTGCTTCTCTTAATGGGGAAACAGCACTTTCACACTAATCAAGTGGATAGGATTTACCACTGACTGAGTACAAGAAAAGCAAACCATGATTAAGCAGAAATTTACTCAATCAAAGAAAATTTCATCATCAGTCTAACCTGCTCAACGGACTGTGGAAACAGAGATTCAGAGGATGGAAAAGGTTAGAGAGTATTAAAATTATGTAATGTATTCTGTACCATAACACATAGTGCCTTGGTACGGGGAACATCATTCTGATTACAGCTTAGCTTCATATGTATGTGTTGTTATAAGTGAGAAATAGAACTTCTCATTTATTATATATTTTAAAACATGCTTTTACATTATTAAAATGTGCTAGAAACTAGGGTTAGTGTTTGAAATGCTCTTAGAAACTCAGGTGAACGTACCAGCTAAATTTCTGTTTTAATAGTAACATCAAGTGTATTGCAGAGGACCTATGTCACTAGGGAAAGTAGTTTTGGAAAGTAGTTTTAAATTTGAAAAGTAATCAAATTTTCTGTGTGAAGCTTTCCCTTTCCTTCCAGAATCAATTTCCAGTTTGAATTCCTGCTTTCAAGCTCCTCAAAACCAAATGAGATGTTCTGCATTTTCTGAGTTATTCTAATGTCATAACATAGTTTCCACGAAACAACGGAAGTTTTACCATGTGCTCTACTGGATTCTCAGATGGAAAAACTCTATCCATAGTTAATCAGCTTTTGTGCATATGCTCTGCCAACCTGAGTTATACTGGGGAGCTAGTCTAGAACTGGCAGGATACCAGATGCTGCAGTTGCCATCCACCCTATCAGAAGTCATTCTCATTAGAAAGTAATGCTGTACTACTATCATTTGAAACTACCATATTTCATTTGCTGTAAAAATTTGTGTGTTCAAGTACTTGCTGACAGAAAACATCCTGGGTTTACAATGGACAATATGAATGAAAATTTCTAGGATTATGAAAGAGCAAGTTTAGGATTTATTTAATGTTTTCTTAGCAGTACAAATACTTACAATCTAAGCAGCAATATGTGTAGACTTCTAGAGTCAGTGGAGGGAGATGGTAAATCATGCCTGACTAATCTGATTGCCTCTTATAGTGAAGTGCATTGGTCTCTGGCAAGAAGAGAGCAGTGGATGTAATAAATATGAGTTTTAGTAATGCCTTTGATTTGAATGCCAGTTAATAAATAGATGATACTTTATTTGAAGACCAGTAACTAGTATCACAATGGTCTAAACAGGGATATGTCCTCTGCAACAGCTTTACCTGTGAACTGGAAGAGGCAATGGTGTGCACTCGCGTGTTTGCAGATGATAACAAACAGGGGACACTAGTGTGTTCACTTGAAATCAGGGCTGTCGCCTAGAAGGTACTATGTCTGTTTGAGCAGTGGGTCAGCAGAAACCTTTGAAATTCAACAAAGTCAAGTCCTGAACCTAGGAAGAAGAACCCCCTGTGATGATGCATCCTGGAAAGTTTCTGGCTTGGGAGCAGTTTAGTGGAAAATGACACAGATATGGAGGTGATTTTGGCAGACAGCAAGCTGAACATGAGCTACAGAGTTCCTTAGCAGGAATGGCTGAGTGTCAGGATCTACATTAATGGAGGAGCACAGCTAGGAGATCAAAGAAAGTGATTATCCTCTACCTGACAGACAATACGGAGAAATGATGTCCAACTGAAATGCTCCTCCTTTTTTCCCCTTCAACCGCTTTCCTCCCTAGTTCAGGGAGAGCATTAGTAATCTAGAGAGAGCCCAGCAGAAGCCACCAAAATGCTCAGTGGGCTGGAGTTCTTGCCCTGTAAGAAGAAACTGATGGAGTTTGGCTTGCTTAGTCCTCCTGTAGAAGTAGCAGCTTTGGAGAGACCTAACAGCAGCCCCCTCTTAACTATGGAATGGTCACTGAGAAGTGCCAGTCTCCTCACAATGGTAAAAATTGAAAGGATGATAGAAAATAGACACAGGCTGAAACAAAAAAAAATCAGGATAGATGTTGGGATAATTGTTTTCCATTGAGGACAGTGGACAGTGGAACAGGCTGCCTGCTCTCCTTTATTCTGTGGAATAAGGGCAAAAACAGAGAGCTGGAGATGTCTATAAGCAACGTGAGAATCTTTGAATAAAGAATATGGACTTCCTGTTTATAGGAGTAGAAAAATGGTACATGTTTCTCAGGCCTCTTTTCCTCATTTTTTCCAGTCTTTCACTTCAGCAATTAATACATTAATACATTTAATTAACAAATAATTAGTGAACCTTTCAATTACATGATTCTAGTATACATGCATTAACAAATTAACATGATTTGAAGAACAGTCCTTTCATCTTTTTCACCTTCCAGTAATGCCGTCTGGTCCTGTGCAATAACTGCATAAATCATTCATTTTCCTTTTTAAGCTGACCTTGGGTTGACTTATTCACATTCCACGCAAGTGACTGAATTTAGTAGCAATTATTTTCAGATATTCTAACACACTCTCAATTCTTTCTAATGCAATTGCCAGAATCTAATTTTATAATAAACATTCACATGCAGCATTTTTGCTATTTGCTTTGCTTGTATAATTTTACTTGCACCGCTGTGTAGGCACTCTCTATATGTTCAAAGATGGATAGAAAGATCAACTGCAAGTGCATTCGCAAAGGTAATTTTAGCATCATCTTTCAAATGTACAGGTAACGATGAAACAAGGGCAAATATGCATTCTTTAAAATTAGGCCTATTTTAATATATATTCCAATAGATTAATGTCTCAAGTAGTATAACTGTAAAACAATCTAAGTCACGTGTTCTATGTTGGAAATTTCTTGAATCATTGTCCTATGCTGAGGCAATTCCAGTTCTGGTAGATCTGTCAAATTACTGAATAAAATTTGTCTCAATAACTTCATATTCTATTGTAACTTATACTCAGAAGTTATTCTAAATTAATTAAAAGACCATCTGAAGTCCCTCAGTAGTTTCAAACACAAGAAGAACCTGTCTTGTATTTATACTACTGTCCCTGTCATTCTATGAAGATACTTTAATCAGACATATTCATTTTACTGCATTAAAATGAAAGGAAGAAATATATGATTATTGTCTGTTCCTACTATCAGTGATGCATAAATCTTTTGACATAAGTAGAAAGCAAAGGGGGTAAATCAGTGGCACATACCCAGTATATTATTTCACTTGAACTGTAGTAGCCTGAAAAAAGTGAAAGCCTTCTGTGTAGATTGTCATCTCTAAGAAAGCCAAGATGCAGAAAAATTTATTTGACACTTTTGGCAATTTATATACATTTGTGCCATGATAGTTAATAGAAGAAGTTGGCAACGGTGCACTCTAAAATAGCAGTTTAGCTCAGATGCTTGAGGATTTCAGGGTATCCACTATGATAGACAATAACTGTCCGAAAGCTGCTTCTCTCTGCACATCTCTCTTCCAGTCTTACTCTATGAGACTCTTGATGTATAACATGGTTTATGACCTGTCACACCTCTGGATGGACTGGAAAATTATTCTCATCCTCCTCAAGTTTTCTCTTGTATTGGCTTTGTGCATTTGAGAAATCCAAATCTCTCCTGCAGGCTAATTTGCTACCAGGTGCTCAAAATCTTCTGCTTCTGATTCTGGGTCAGTTTTGTTCTTTTTCCTGTCACCATGATAAAACTGTGCAGGAGTGCAGACAATGAAGAGAAATAGGAGCAGGGAGAAAGTTTATTTTGAAAGTTTATTATCCGCCTCCAGCACAGTTATAGTGTTTGAAAGAAAACACACACACATCTTCCAGCCATGAATACAACAATTGCAATTCCAGCCCCAAGCTTTGATAACATCATTAAGGTTTGTGTAGATGTTTCTAAGGTCAAAATGTAGCAGATAGTAAACAGTTTTAGGGTAGTTCCTAAGGCTGAATTCCTCGCTTATCCAAAATCAAAAAAGTATCCTGTATATTTGAAAACTCACATCAGGATATTTGTGCTTTCAGTAGCCTTTAGCCACCTAGTTTTTAACTTAATACAATTATCAAACACAGGACTACAGTCACTGCCTCATAATCAGAGAGTTTAAAACTCAGCTTGAGAAAACTGTGCTAAAGAGTCAAAAATAATGTCAAATAAAATAAAGCAATTAGCACATAGGTAGACCTCTTAAAACATCTGCAGATACATTGCTTCAGATTTTATTTTCAATATACTTGAAAAAAAAGTTTGCTGAAATTCTGCATAGTATCTTGTTTTGAGAATCAAAGCAAACATTAAACTATTTAGTCCAAAGAAATATCCAAGCTCGAAGAACGCTGGTCATAGTGTCCACCCCAACATTAACTAAAAATCTGTCTTACAAAATTTAAGAACACAGATGCGTTTGCATTTACAGTTTTTGATGAGTAAAGCAAAGCTGCAACTTGTGGAATATGAAATGGATTTGTTCTTTACTAAAGACAAGAATCCTTACAACATGCAGTCAGTTCATCAGGAAAAAAAAAAAAAAAAAAAAAGAAAAAAAAAGAAAAAAAAAGAAAAATAAACCCAAAAATACAGAACAGGAATAAATTTTGTTAACTGCATCACATCACGTACAGCAATGCATTAAATTTAGGTCCAGACTGTGATCGTGCTAAGCTTCTAATTAACTCTCATTTTGTCTGATTCAAACAAACAGGAGATCAATATTAAAAAGTAAACAAACAAACAACAACAAAAACCAACAACAAAATAAACACATCTAGAACCACAACAGAAGAGTATGAACATTTCTGTGATCATGCATAATAGCATTTGTATGTGTCTCTGGCAACTTTGCAGCAAAATTAGCAAAATTAGCTGAGTAGATTCAAATTACAAAAATAATGAATTTTCTCACCAGATAGCCTTGGTATGATACGAAGAAAACAAACAAAGGCAGAAGACGGGAAACAAAGAAACAAAACAAAACAAAACAAAGCAAAAAACTACCATGAAGAAAAGAGAAACTGATATGAAAGTACAAAGGAATTAAAGAAAGCAGAATTTGAGAGAAAGGGCATGAAAGGAGAGAAATGGAAGGTGAATGAATATGTATTAGAGACAGGAAACTTGTAACAACACTGTTCCCTGATTTTGAGTTTATTCTTTTCTTTTGTTCCGAAGGGTTATTAACTATGACCTCTCAAATAAAGAAGAATCATTGTAATTTTTGAAGGAAGATTTATAACTTTGTTGTTATTTGTGCAATTCAATAATTTATAAAACAATTTTATATCAGATTCTATCTCGAGTGTGTATGGAATTACAGGCAGAAATACAGAAAATAATTAAGCTTAGCACAGCGTATCTAAGCCCATGCTTAACATTCCATGGAATTATATTGCTTTCTGTGAAGGCTGAAGACATTCAAATAATAAGTATCACCAACTGAAAGTCGTACAGAATCACAGAATATCTGAAGTTGCAAGGGGTCCATAAGGAGCACTGAGCCCAACTCCTATACAGTTCCAATCAGCAAGCCTGTCCATCATATATTTACTTTCACATTTGTAGACTATTGGTGAATAAGTATTCATAGGTTTATGTCCAGATAAATGGCTATACTGAATATCTAAAGCCTAATTAATCATACTTCATAGTGCTTTGGATGCATCCTACTAGTTTGAGAAGCACTATCAAAGCAAGCATCATCACAAAACTCACAAAATACTTAGAAGGATACTAAGTTACTGAGAATATTTATTTCAAGGAGAGAAAAATTTAAAACTATTCACTTTCTAATTCAGTTAATTACATCTTGTGCAAATCAGTGACTTGCAGACAATCAAACAAAGATTACTTTTGAAAAGCTTAGATATTAACTCACCAAGTACAGCCCTGGAATAAGGCAGTATTTCCAGGCCTCAATTATTCAGGTATAGTTTTTTTCTTTTGGGTGCAAGTGATGCTCCCATTATCATTAGTTTGAGAAATAATTAAGAGATAGGATAACAGCTTCTATTACTCAGAGGAACTGATAGCATAACGATGCTGGTAGAACACCAGTCCTGCTAAAGGAAAGTTACTTTTAAAGGTTAATTATGTGCCATTCACAATAAAATTTTTTCCTTAGCTGAAATAAAATGTGCTGAGATCTCCCAATACTCTGACTAAAAACCACACTCATTTACTATTTTTTCCCTAAGTCTTGAAATTCCTTCAACTTTACATAGACCTCCAGTTCTAATGTGACATGCTGTTAAAGTCATGTTAGTGAATCTTGTTAACTATTGCAGCACGCAATAGCTGTCTGGGTTTACAGTCTTGAATAAATAAGTTTTTAGTCATTTAAAAATACATCTTTTCACTAAGCCACTTTTGTCCAGTTTAGAATGAGGTGTAAAAACTGTGAATTATAAGAAGAAAAAAAGAAAAAAAAAAACAACCAAAAAACAAGTTACTCCCTTTCATTCTTAAAATGTACTTTTTGGTAGTGAAAGAATTCAACAGAAAAAAGATTTTCTTTTAATCTTGGGGCCAATTTAAGTGTCTCTACTTAAATTTAGTGAGTAGGTTAATGTCCCACCAATTTGATCTTAATTACATGCATTCCAGTTCTTGCATTTAGATCATTAAACTCCTTATTAAATCAATAAATAATTAATCTCCCTAAGGAATAAACTATTAAGCCAAAATCCAGTGTACTTTAAGAGAAGGATGTTTGAACTTGTCTAATAACAATTATTGTGCAGAGTGGTAAAAAATTATGATGATAATGAGTAATGAGACCACCTTGCAGTTACATTGGCATCACTTATTCTCTTATCGTTTATTTTTACTCATATTTTATTTTTGGTTAATGGAAATGGAATGGTATTGTCCACAGTTTTCCTCAGGTCAAATGAATACTCTTTTACATTGCACAGCCAGTTATATTTATTTATTTATTTACTATGCATCCCCAAGCAAGCTGTGTGCCACAGAGACTTCCTGTGTGGGCTGTGATAGCATTGGTGGGACTGACTGTCCTTACGCAGCCCCATTCAGCCCCCTCACCCTATACATGGCCCAGGATCATACTTCTGTCCTAACAATGCTACAGAAGTGCAGATCCCAGCCTCATTCACGAGCAGTTGTTTGAATTTGCTTGCTTAACCTTTGACCTAGTTTGTTAGCTTGCTTTTAGCTGACTCATCATCCTGTCATAGTGCCTGTTGTCATTTCCATGTTGCTTAGGAGCATGGATAACTGAGTCACTTGCTTTATAGACAATCATGATGCTTGAGAAAGATCTATAAATTCTTACGGTGAAAGAAGGCTCAGAGGAGATGAGCACAGGTGGTGTGTTTTAGACTCAGAAGAGTGTAGAAAATGACGGTTATGGTAAGGGAAGATGAACTTTCAGAAACAAAGAGGTCGGGAGGATGGCCTTTGTTTTCGGTGGTGATTTTATCAGTTGAGTAAACCAACTGGTTGTGTAAATAGCCTTCATTGAGATAATCAATAGAGAGTACTGTCTTCCTATCCTCATCAGCATCTGAGAAGCATATATGTGCCTGAGTGCAGCACAGAGTATGAAAAGTGACACCAAAAATACACACATTAAGTGAGCAAAGGGCTTTGACCTGCATAGCACTTTCCAACAATGGGGTGTGCAGTATCATGCCAATATGCATATGTTGTAACAAGAATGACAGTCAAATAATAGAATCACAGAATGGCTTGGTCTGGAAGGGACCTCAAGGATCATCAAGTTTCAACTTCCTGCCACAGCCCCAACCTCCAGATCTTGTACTAGGCCATGTTGCCCAGGGCCCCATCCAATCTGGTCTAGAACAACTTCAGGGACAGAGCATCCACAATCTCCCTGGGCAGCTTTTCTATCAATTCCTCTGTGTAGAGGAAATGGACATGGAGGTGTTGGTTGATGCTCAGCTGAACGTGAGCCAGCAGTGTGCCCAGGGGGCCAAGAAGGCCAATGGCATCTTGGCTTGCATCAGAAACAGTGCTGCCAGCAGGAACAGGGCAGTGATTGTCCCCCTGTATTCAGCTCTGGTGAGGCCGCAGCTCAAGTACTGTGTCCAGTTTTGGCTCCCTCACTGCAGGAAAGACATTGTGGCACTGGAGCGGGTTCAAAGAAGGGCAACAAAGCTGGTGAGGGGTCTGGAGCATAGGCCTTATGAGGAGCAGCTGGGATCATTCAGCCTGGAGAAGAGGAGGCTCAGGGGAGACCTTATTGCTCTCTATAACAACCTGAAAGGAGGTTGTAGTGAGCTGGAAGTCAGCCTCTTCTCTTGTGTAACTGGTGATAGGACTAGAGGGAATGGCTTCAAGCTACGGCAGGGGAGATGTAGGTTGGACATTAGGAAATACTACTTTTCTGAAAGAGTGGTCAGGCACTGGAATGGGCTGCCCAGGGAGGTGGTGGAGTCACTGACCCTGGGGGTGTTCAAGGAACGTTTGGACATTGTGTTGAGGGATATGGTTTAATGAAAACTATTGGTGATTGGTGGATGTTGGACTGGATGATCATTGGTGGGACTGACTGTCCTTACGCAGCCCCATTCAGCCCCATCACCAACTTTTCCAACTTTGGTGATTCTGTGATTCTGTGATCACTCTCTCTGCTAAGAACTTATCCCTGACATCCCATTTAAACCTTCCCTCCTTGAGCTTAAAACCATTCCCTCTTGTCCTATCATTGTCTACCCTTGTAAAATGCTGATTCCCCCCCTGTTTATAATCCCCTTTTAAATACTGGAAGGCTGCAATGATGTCTCCTCATGGCCTTCTCAAGGCTGAACAAGTTCAGATCCCTCAGCCTGTCTTCATTGTGGATCTCTGATCACCTTCATGGCCCTCCTCTGGACCTTTTCCAACAGCTCTGCACTTTTCCTGTTTTGGAGTCCCCATACCTGGATGCAGTACTCCATATGGGGCTTCACAAGGACAGAGTAGAGAGGAATAATCACCTTCCTGTCCCTGCTGGTCACCTCTCTTCTGATGGAGCCCAGGATACCATTGGACTTCCGAGATGCGAGTGTACGTTGTTGGCTCATGGTCAGTGTTTCAACCACCACAACCCCCATGTCCTTCTCTGCAGAGCTACTCTCAAGGAGTTCTTCTCCCAGTCTATATACGTATCTGGGATTACACCTACCCAAGTGCAAAATCCTGCACTTTTCTGTGTTGAACCTCATTAGATTCACACAGACTTACCTTTCAAGTTTGTTGAGGTCCCTCTGGATGGAGTTTCTTCCTTCCAACATGTCAACTGCACCACTCAGCTTGGTATCATCAGTGAACATGCTGAGGGTGCATCACTGATGTCATTGATGAAGATGGTGAAGAGCACTGGTCCCAAGACAGAGCCCCGGGAGACACAGCACGTCATTGCTGGTCTCCACCTGGACATAGCACTATTAACACAACCTTCTGTCTACAGCCTTCTAACCAATTCTTTATCGACTGAATAGTGCAGCCCTTAAATCCATATATCTCCAATTTTCTAACCAATTCTTTATCCACTGAATAGTGCAGCCCTCAACTCCATATATCTCCAATTTAGAGATAAGAATGTGGTGGGGGACCATGTCAAAGGCCTTGCATAACTCCAGATAGATGACATCGGTCACCTTCACTTTGTCCACTGATGTTGTCACTCCATCATAGAAAGCCATTAGATTGGTCAGGCTTTCCCTTGATAAAAGGAGATAAAAGGAGATAAAAGGAGATCCCTCTCTCAGATCACCTATTCATCCTTCATTTGCCTTAACATGTCTTCTAGGAGGATCTGTTCCATGTTTTTCCCAGGCACAGAGGTGATGAAGAGCAGCTCAGCAACCATATCAGCCAGCTCCTTTAGGACCCTGTGACGCAGGTCATCAGGCCCCATAGTCTTGTATACATTGTATACATTCAGTCTCATGAGGTGGTCTTGGGCTTGTTCTGCCCTTAGGGTTCCTACCTAGAGGTCCAGAGGTGTTAACTTCAGAGACACTAGAGAATTACAAGAATCCTGGCTGCCAGTAAAGACAGAGGCAAAGAACTCATTTAGTACCTCAGCCTTCTCCATATCTATTGTAGCCAGTTTGCCTTTCTCATTTACCAGAGGAGGTACAGTCTCTTTGGCCTGCCTCTTCTGGCCAATGTAGCTGTAGAATTCCTTCATCAAATTCAGCTCCATCTGTGCCTTGGCTTTTCTAACCTTCTCTCTGCAAGTCTAGACAGCATCCCTGTGTTCTCTCCAGGTGATGTGCCCTTGTTTCCACAGCCCGTACAATCTCTTCTCTCAGACTGACCAAGTGGTCCTTGCCAAGTGCAAACATATTGTGATCTGACTGTGCATTTCAAGTATGTTCTGCTTATATTTTTATTTCAGTACACTGTTGAATCACTCTGCTAAAACAAAATCCTATGTAATATCAAGTATCTACAAATAAATAAATTTGATATTAAACATTAAATCCGCATTATGTGGAATACCTAAAAGAACCTAGTAAGAAAGTGCTGGATTCTGTCACTGTTGAACCTCGCTTACTTTTATGGTGGAAGCAGTCAAACATTGAAACAGTTTGCACTGAAAGGTTGTGGAACCTCTACAATCAGAGCTATTCAAAACTGGAGTAAACACAGTTGTGGAAAACTTGCTCTTGCTAATATTGCTTGAGCAGGAGGGTTGGACTAGATGATCACAGATGGCCCCTTCCAATTCAAAGGATTTAGTGAGTCTAAACAACAGAAAATTCTAAGCAGTGTTGCAAAGCCAAAGGGAATAATAAAACAGAACTGTGAAAGCTACAAGAAATGTCTAAGGTTCTTCACCTTGGAATGAACTTTTCTACAAAACCTAACTCTTAGAATTTGCATCTTTTGATATGAATACAGATTATGAATACAAATAAAGAGTGATATAAATCTAGTTTAAAGGTAAACAAGTGTAAAATATGTGATTCCTCGCTTCATGTATTGAAAGTGAGAGGCATAACATTTTACCTAAGGAAGCTATACCCAAAGGATTTTTTAAAAAGAATTATTAATTACGTGGTGCTTGAGATCAATTGATTAAATCCTGGAACCACCAAAGTCTGTGGAAGATCTGTCACGGACTTAAGAAGAAGAAAGAGTTTCACTCTGTGATGACCATCATTTATTCTCCAGTGAGAGACATTACACAAATATGTTGGAGTACCAGTAATGTACCTGTATACTTCTAATGAATTGATTTCTTCCATTCTTCTCTCTTTTCAAGTTGTTTTTACTCATGTGTGCATCTTTCCTGGCAGAGAATACTTGCTGATGAACTCAAACTTTTCTGTAGTCTTAGAGAAGCTCTGTCCTAGTCCTTACAGAATCCCGTGTCACCATAATAGCACATGATTAACACCATAATACTGAATAATTTACTGAAGATAACAGTGTATACAACTTCAGCACTGAAATGAAGACACAGCTGCACCATACATCTGGATTCTGCCTCAAGCTATGGTGACAAATATGCAGAAACTCCTCAATCATTCAGCAAAGTCAAAGTGCACAGAATCAGATAGAAGATCCTGCATAAAATTCTGCATTTATGATCTGAGAAACACAGGTGAAACCCTAAGATGTGCAATCAAATAGTTAGGTCCGTATCACCAGTCTGCAGTACAGCATACTTAAGGAAGAGTGCTTGGCTGCGTGCTACAGACTTGTCTGCCCAGCCCTTGAGTCCAGTTCTGGGGACAGCTCATTGCCTCTGTATCTATGCATTATGACATCAAGATTCTGAACAACTTCCAGTGACTGTAGTGGAACTCACATCAGAAGTTAAATTCTATTAAAGATGACACCATGCAGGCAAGTGGTAGAAAAAGTAGAAAAGTGTGACAAATGAGATTCAGTCTTGGCAAGATATGATATGCTCCACCTTTCACCATTGACCTGACTGGTCTAAAGAAGCAATTTGAGATAACTGAATTCTGTCTAGTGCAGCTTGAATATCTGCCAGAAGATAAGGAGAGATGACAAAAGAGGAAATACTGCTCTGAAAGTAATGTCTCTTATTTTATTATCGTGGCCTATAACATCAGAGGTGAATGTTGGTGGTATGGCAGTAGGAGTTTAACCTTCCAACAAATATTCTGTTACTTTCAAAAAGTGATATGTCTAGAGAAGAATGAGTATCAGGAGCATGTGGTGCTTGTAAATTATAGATTGAATACTGTAGATATTATCTTTATACAAGAAGTGGAATATATACCTTGTTGTGGCAAACATTTCCAACATCTTTCTTCTGAACACTGAAATAACTCTGCTCAGATTCTACTGGCTGTTCTTCCTTCCTAGGCTGATTGTGTCTACACGCTCCAGTTGTTGACTGCTCCTGCTTCAGTCCCTACGGAAATGAAAGTAAAACTGAGATGACGCTGCATGATTGCTAGGAAGCAGCCAGTTGACAGCAAGGAGAGCAGGGTGTTTCTCAACTCTTTGTTGGTCAAGATCACCACTGATGATTTGCCAGTTTGATCCAGATGTTGCTAAGAAATAATATTTAAAAATATAATAATAACTTTTTATATCTGTGCTTAGCAAGGTAAATGCAACACTGCCTTTCTGAAAAGATTTTGAAACCTTCCTCAACTCAGCTGAAATGCTCTGGAACTACTCTTAAAATATATTCTAACTCAGACTGATGAGAATGCAGCAAATTATTCGGCAAGTATGTATATTTATTATATTTTATGTACCTCTTTATAGTATATTCACATTGAAAATTTGAGTGCCTTCCAGTAGTGCATTAAGCAATGTGACTAATGCTTGTTACATGTTTATTCTTTCATTCCTTCCCCCAGGGAAAATGTGTCTACTATGCAATGTTTTGTTTTACAACATATAATGCTTGTCTGACTGTTCATCTAAATGTTTACATTACAGTAGGAAAGGTTAAGAAAATCCAGTTTGTGTGTGAAAAGGAAGGTGGCAGGTGAACTCATACTTCCTGAAGGAGCTGATTTCTGACTTAGCAAAAGTGCTCTGTAACAGTTAGTAAGATTTACCCTCCTGGAAAAGATTTCTGTTTTCCAATTGAACAAAATTGTCAATCATGTTTTAATTAGGGGACTTCAGTTTAGATACCCTGAGCTCTAGACTCAAAAAGACTCATTAAGAATGTTAAAACATTGAACATGATTCAGTAGCTGATGAGAATGGAAACGGTGCTCCATAAACCTCAGTAGAGCTAGAAAAGTTCAAAATTCTTTACAGCTTGAGATTTTCTCACCAAAAAGACTGTTCCTCTTGCATACAACATTGCTGTCACCAAAAAAGGCACTGCAGCCAGGAATCATATCAAAGGTGGGTTTCTGATATGCTTTGAGATAAATGATTATTTATGCAGGAAGCTTATGAATCTGAAAATGTAAAAACTGATGGCATCTAGATCTCCATAGCAAAACCTGGAGAAAATAATAGCTACAAAGTAAAAAGAAGGGATATGTGGTCCGGTATTAAGGGATTTACGGTCCTGTTTGTTTTTATGCTTAAAAAAGAAAAAAAAAAAGAAAAAAAAAAAAACAAAAAAACCAACTTTTAAAAGATATTATACCACTGCTCCTTTTTACTAACTTTTCAACAAAATGTAGAATTACTTAATAACTAATTGATTACTGTGATAATTGATTGATTACTTAGTCTAAGCCAGCAGATACGGATATCAAACCTTTGCTCTTCTAAGTTTGTAGTGAACTGCAAGTAATCTTGTAGTAGGAAACTGTAAAAGAGATAGTGATTTCAGCTTTATCCACATTTATATCTACTCTATAAATAGTAGAATTTTGTCATAAAATTGTTACTTCATGCTTTATGGTATTTTTATGCCTAAGTTGTATTACTGTCATTACTGTATATTTTACATTTTAGAGAATATAGTGTATTGGAGAGCAACAGCAATGTCTTTCCCTGTACCAGGAAGCATCATAAGGTCCCCTGAAGGTATGGCATAATTTCTATATTAATTTTATATTATAATTTCTATATTTCATGTGCCATTCCAGAACATTTGGAATGGCTCAGGATTTGCATGTTAAGAAATTCAAAGGATTTGAACAGATGTTATGAAACTCAGAGAAATGGGCTATCTGCTTACAGCAATGACTAGATCACTGTTTCCTGGTTTGATAATATACACATCCCTCTTATTCGTCTTCATTTGCATTTAGTAAATAACTTTTTATTTTTTTTTCCTTTGCAATTTGCAGTAACCTTTAAAATGCAAAAGAGAATAATAGATAAATATTTTTAGGAGGATTTTACAGGGAAAAAGGGATTAACTACTGTAGTATGTAATAATTTTTCCTTTATGTTTCCCTTTATATCTTATTGAATATTACAGTTTGTCAAAATTGTATCTCTGAATCATCTTTTCAAGAAGAGTATAAAAGTAAATCTTTTGTGTACTACAGTCTACTACAGGAAAAAAAAAAGGAAAACAAAAAGCATTCTCCTTTTTTTGTCCTTTGTTTAAAAACATAACATGAATGGGATATATGTAGGCAGATTCCTTTTCACATTCTCTTACACTATGAAGTACAATTTGATGTTGCCTCTAAGAAGGCAACTTTTGTTATCTCACAAATTTTTTACAAATGTCAGGAATCTGACCCTGATTCCATTAATGACTGTAACTAACCTATCACTCAAATTAGACGCAGGTGGGATCCATGGTTCAATTAATGTTGCAAGTGGAAATAGGATTGAACAGAAGTACTGAAAGGAATTTACTATAACTTCAGTGACAAAGAATTTGATTCAGAAAAGCAAATTGTAATCCAGAAAGAACTGCATGGGGAAAAGTAAAAATATGCTGTACTCTACCTTTGAAAAAGAAATCTAAGTCACTTTTGACATCTACTGCTGTGTTTTTTCTTACCTGTCTATCCTCGTCTTTAATGCTCCTTTGTAATTTAACATACTCTAACAGTTCCTTTCAGGTCTACCCTATTTTTTAACTGATTCATCCCAGTCATAACAACATCTATCTTGGAGGACTAATAACAAAAATTCTGTCTGTACCGGAGTCTACTTTATAATATGTGCCTTCAAAAGATTCCTTTTAACAGCAGCCATTGTGACATCTGTATAACATCTGACAGAATTTTATCTTCCCTTTTGAGGGACCAGAAGAACCAGAATTGAAAATAACCTAAATCTCTTGTGTTTACTTTTCATCCATCTTTGTGATTGACCCTTCTCAAGGGAAACTTACCATATTTATCTGATTTCGAAAAACAACTAATGATTATTTTTCCTATATTCATCAGGATATATTTTGTATCTTAGGAACTGAAGTCTCCTTCATTACCCTCCTGCTAAAACTCCCTCATCACACTCTTTGAAATATCTGATATAGATTTCAATCCCTTCCATTTACGTAAAATTTATTCAGTCAGGAAAATGATCACAAAAGCCATACTATCATGATCAGAGGAAGAAGGTTAATTGTTTAGGAAAAGTTAAGAGGTCTAATAAAGAAGAGAACAAGAAGGCTTGTTATTACTTTTTACAGATATATCAGAGTAAATATGGGAATGAAAAGTACATTAAAGAATGATAGAAAAACTGATGATTTAGTGCCTGAATTCTATTAAGTACCTGTTATGTCTTTAATTCCAACTGCAATACTGCTTTTTTTTTTCTTTTTTTTTTTAATTATTATTATTTTTTTATTAAAATTCCAAGCTTGTTCTGAGTTCAGCTGGAAAACAATGATCTCTTGAAGAGTTGGTCAAATACTAATGATTTCAACATATTTTGTTTCATTCTGTTACCAAGTTTATGAAGTTTTTTAATCACTCTGGCATTCTGTCAGGATATTCTTTTATCCTGCTCATTGCTCAACACTAAAATGAATATTTGTCTTCCTAAAAGAGGCAATGAATGTGTTGTAAATGTATGCCATTATCAGGTATTACATGGAATTTTTCAACTGAAATGCAAGCCGTAGAAGAATGCTATAGCCATGTGATATTCCAAAAACAAACTCCTGTGAATCCTTGAAGAGTGTAAACACCTAGAATTCTGTTAGTCATGACAAATAGTAAAATAAAACAGGCATTCTGTTATTTCTGTAAATTATCCAGATTTCACATATTTTAATGGCAATGCAACTATTTGTGCATGTAAGATTATTATATTAATGATTGCATGCTGTGACGACTGATGGCACTGAGATGCTAGTAGAACATTTATTAATCTGCTAATTATACCTCAGTTTAAAACCTGCACACAAACTAAATGGGGTAGCTGCTGTCAAGAGTTGTAACAATGCAGACCAAATCTGTTATCTGTAAAAAATATAAGTATATACTAATAATGTTTATAAGTAATAAAAACCAGTCATTAACACTGTCACTTTGCATGCTTATAGAATTACAGAATCATAGAATCATAGAATGGCATGGGTTAGGAGGGACCTTAAAGCCTATGCAGTTCCAGCCCCCTGCCATGTGTATGGTTGCCACCAATTCAATCTGTCTGCCCTGGGCCCCATCCTGGCCCCAACACCTCCAGGGATGGGGCATCCACAGCTTCCCTTGGCAGCCTGTGCCAGTGCCTCACCATCCCCTGCAAAAAAAGTTACCTTCTAGTATCTAATATAAATCTCCTTTCTTTGAGTTTAAAACCATTCCGTCTTGTCCTATCACCAACTGTTTATGTAAAACATCTGTCTTCCTCCTTTGATTGCCAGATCCTAATTTAGTATTTGCTCTGAAAATCTCCTAAGTATGCATGGGCTTCATTTTCAATAAGAACGGGTGTGAATACAATTTGAGATTACTGCCTAACAGCCAACCATCTCTTTTTTGATTGTAGCAAAGCACTGATGCTCCTTGCATGTTCTTCAAAGTGCTATAGAATGGGATTTATCCCTGCAATTCAGAAATGGAGCCTGGTCACTGAAATGTAGTTGGAACATCTTATCATCATTAATCCCTGTGGACATGTGACCAGTCATTGGTGGACTAGAGTTCACTATAATTTCCCAGAATTCAATGTCCTGGATAAGCTGAAAACAGCAAAGTCAAATGGAAATAAGTGAATACAGCCATGATGCAAGGGAAAAGAAGAAATGTGAAAGAACACAGAAGCTATATGTTTTGAAGAGAAAAGGGAAAGAACTGACAGAAAAGGAGGATAGACTGGAATCAATTAATTGCTTTCTTGGAAAAATGGGAGGGGAAGGAGAGTTCCATGAAATAAGAACTAAGTAAAATTAGCATTAGAAGAAAATAAGCTCGTGAATTTAGTGAGGACTGATGGAAAGCATTTAATTGATGGAAAAAGAGTAGTCCTCCTCCTCAAACTTCAAATTTGAGTATTTGAACTGTCCAAACTTGGTTTGCAGTTGGGATGAAGGGAAAGATGGGAAGAAAATGAACTTGAACTAGGATTTCGAAGAGGAAAACCATTCCGGCCCACATGAGGGGTCATCTGAAGTCTACCTTCAAACCTTGCAATGCAGAAGATGGCTCATACAAAGCCTGAACAGTGAAACTCGCGTTTCAATTTGAAACAGCTCATGAGAAAACTGTGTGAATTATCTGCAAGCTACTGTTTCATGCTATTCTGCTTTTTGATTATTTTTGTTTGTGGAAAAAGGCAGATGGATGAAATAACATATTTTGTTTACTGCAGTTGATTTTGGATGTATGGCCTAGTAGAAGCTTTGTAAAGTCAAATGTCTTGAAGGATCACTACTTTCAGCTTGGGAAAATGTGAAGCAAAGAAGTATTATACTGTTAAATATTGCCATTAAGCAGGAAATACATATGCAACTAGATCATCTAAATTTATGTACCAATTACAAGCAGCGTTTACATGCTTAGTTGGCTTTCCTCAAAGGCTTACCCACCTTTTTTTATGCTTCGAATTACACAGACAATTGCTATTATTAGGCAAGCAGTAAAATTATCAGTTAAAAAAATTGTTTCAAACTTAGAAGACGAAAAAACTGATGAGAAGTAGTAGACTTTTCACCTCCAGTCTCAAAAAAGAACATCTGAAGGTTTGGTATATCCTCTACTATGTCATGTTTGTTGTGAAATTTGTTTCATCTATTTCAATTAGGAAAAAAAAAAAAAAAAAGAAAGAAATCTTACTCCATTGAAACCCATGGGAGCTTCACAACTTGCTCCCTGACTCTCCAGCAGCAAAGCAAGACCTTCAACAACATTTTGCTAGACAAGACTCTGTAATAAATATGTCAGGTTTTTTTGTTCTAGCTTTTGTTGATCTTTATGCTATAATAAGTCCATGAGGCCTGCTGTGATTCACCTCAGAATACTAAATGAGTTAGTGGCTGTTATAGCTGAACCTCTCTCAACAATTTACCGAAGTTCTTGGGAGTCAGGAGATGTCCCTGCTGACTGAGAGGTAGCCAGTGTTATACCCACCTACCAAAAGGACAAGAGGGAAAATACTGATAGTCTACTCTCCACCCCTGAAAAAGTTATGAAGAGGGTTATTCTGGGTGCTACTGAAAGTCAGTTAAAGAGCAAAGCTATAGTCAAGCATATCAATATCAGTTCATGAAGGGGAATTCCAACCTTAGCAATTACAACTTCTATGATAAGGTCACCCACTTGCTGAATGAAGGGAAGATGGTGGATGTAACCTTTCTAGATTTTATTTAAGCCTTTCGTACCATCTCTCACAGCACCCTTTCAGACCAATTGTCCAGCTGTGAGATAAAGAGGTCCACAATACACTGAGTGAATGGGCTCACTCACTGAGTGAGTGAGCTCAAAGGGCTGTGGTGAACGGGACTGATGGCTGGTGGCTGGTGACTAGTGGTTCTCCCCAGGGTTCATTTCTAGGGCCAGTCCCATTCAATATTATTTTTATCAGTGATCTTGATGCAGGAATGGAGTGCATTCTCTGCGAGTTTTCTTGTGCCACTAAATGGGAAGGTGCTGCTGACTCCTTGAGGGATGAGGGGGTTTGAAGAGGAATCTAGACAGACTGGAACACTGGAAAATCACCAACGGCATGAAGTTCAACGAAAGTAAAATGCTGGATTCTCAGATGGAGCAAAGCTATTCACAGGTACAATCTAGGAGAAGAATAGCTGGAGAGCAGTTCAGCAGAAAGGGCTCAGCATGAAACTGCAGTGTGCTTTGGGATCCAGGAGCATAAACTGCATTTTAGAGTGCATTGAACACAGCTTAGGTGAAATCTCTCCTTGAATATTGTATGCAGTTCTGGGGTCCATACTATAAAAAGGATGTTAAGGTCCTTGAAATGATCCAGAGGAGTGCAACAAAGCTAGTAAAAGAGCTGGAGGGCATGTGCTGTGACAAAAGGCTGAGGTCTGAAGAAAACACTAGTTTTCTGGTCTGGAGAACAGAAAGCTGAGAGGTGACCTTATTACTTTTTACAAATTCCTGAGGGGGAGGTGTGAGAGGTACTGGTCTGTGCACTCTGGTAACCGATGATAGGATGCACAGGAAAGGCAAGAAATTGCCCCATGGGAGGTTCAGACTGGATGTGATAAAAAATTTCTCTACTGGGAGAGTGGTCAAGCACTGGAGCAGGCTCCCTATAGAGGTGATTGATGATCCATACCTGTCAATATTCAAGAGGGATTTGGATAATATCTTCAGTAACATGCTTTAGTTTTCAGTTAGCCCTGAATTTGTCAAGCAGTTGGACTTGATGCTTGATAACCTCTGTAGATCCTTTCCAACTGAACCATTCTATTCTAGTTCTGTTCTGCCATTTATAATGATAAAAATATATGCTAATCAGCAAAAGTTTGGCAACATGGTACAGAGCCTTTTTTTTTAAAATCAGGAATACATCTTATAATATTTTGTGTTAGATGCTATTGCTTTAATTTCCAAAGAATTTGAGGAGCCTGCTACAAATTACAGAAAAAAAAAAGTCGGAGTATTTTAGAGAGTATGGCAGCTCTCCAATTTATCTGATTTTTTTATATTTATTAGATTCACATTGCAATTACAGTGGTTCAGTGGAAGAGCTCCTCTTGATAAAAAGATGATATACAACAGAGCTTCCATCTGTTCAGAAAACCAAAGCAATTGTAATGTGGGTCAAAGATGGTGCATTCAACTTATATTGTACTTGCTAGCGAGGAGAAATGTGCTGCAATATTACTGCAACAGGCTAAAGCAAAACCCACTACTTATTATGTTGAAAAACAGACACAAAATATAATCAGAACTTAGCAATAATTAAAGTTGAAAAGTAGAAAACAGGGCTGATGCAATTTGAAATGTTCACAAGGTGAGATGTGTTGCATTGCTGTTGCTGACAACAGAGATGCAGGAAAAGTTAAATTTTGCATCATCACAGTCCATACTTTGATCAGGTATAACAAATCAAGCGTTCTGTGTCTCTGGGGAACAATTCTATCCAATAGCATCTAAAAATATGTTTCCAAATTCAAAACACATTAAAAAATTGGAGATATCATAGATATCCTGAATCTCGTTTAATTCATTTGTGATAGTCTTATGAGTTGTTCATGGAAAAGAGCAAGTAACCTAGGACTGAAAATACATAGGTCACTGAAAGTAATGCCTCCTATTTATTTCCATGGAAACTACAGCAGATAACAAAGAGTACAATAGCACTATTCAATAGAGCAAATTCTCAGCTACAAAATACTACAGCCACCACCATTAGCTCTGCACTTTTTGCCAGTAATGAACAAGAGCCTGCATGTTACATCCATAAAAATCTGTACCAGTGGAGGTGACCTACTGTTTCAAAGCTGCTACAACAGCCTTGTTGCTGAAACACACCACCCATTGCCTCACAGTGCTCACATTCCTGTTTGATCACAATAAACATTAAGCAAATGTCGATGAATGTTGGTGGGTGCAATTTTTTTCACATAGACTAATTCAATGCATTTTTCTTCTTATGCACTGTCATGTCAGATGCCATTCTATTAGACTGCCCCTTTGCTGCCATCTGTCACATGGCAACAAATATGATGAAATATTTGTGGGAAAGTTCAGCCTTTACTGCAATACCACCAACACATATCCCTGATATTGTGGGCCAACATAATGAAAGGAGTCATTTTTGGAGCAGCCCTCATACATTACAAGAAAAAGAGAAAGCAGCCAAAGGAAGCAGCCTATGCAATAGCATGACAAATGAAGATAAAGCCAGTACTTCTGATTCATGTCATCAATCTCCTATGAGAGAGCTGGGACTTCCTAGTCTAGAGAAGAGGAGGTTCAGGGAGGATCTTATAATGCCTATAAATACCTGAAAGGAGGGTGAGCTCTTTTCAGCGGTGCCCAGAGCCAGGAAGAGTGGCAATGGGCATCCTGTTCTGGGTGTCCCTGTTGAATCAGGGGCTGTTCCAGATGGATCCAGAGGACCCTTCCATCTTCACCCACTCTGAGATTCTGTGATCATGCAGAAAAGCATATCGGAATGAGAAGACTTACTTGGGAACAGTGAGTTCGGCTTTGTCTGTATATGCTCCTTTCCATTATTTCCTCCTCCCCTAAATCCTTCCTCTTATAATTCCCTTCCAAATACCTCTTTAGTACTCCACTGTTACTCCAACTGTAAAAAAAATCAAAACACCATCAGAGGAATACCTCCCTTCCTAATGACTTAGAGCCAAATTTTTACTTTGGTGCCTATCACTTCAAATTGTGTTTTGACCTTGACCTTCTCTAGTCTGAGAAATACATGGGTTTCTAATGTGCAGGTATGTATGGTTGTGCTCATGAGAAGGAAAGATCATTTTGTAAAATGAAATAAATACTGCAAGTCACTTGGTAGCCTCATCCACCTCTCCTAAGCACAAATTTCCATTCTCAGGAGATACACTTTGTTTTAATCACCCTATGGTGATTAAATGCAGCCATTGGTTATAAAAATGACAAAAGTAGTGGCCTTTGTGAAGTTAGTTGTTACAGACAAGTTTTACTGTGCCTCAGTGATGAGTAGACCTCATTTTTCTTTGCCTCCCATGTCTGTTTCCAGGCACATAAAACAATACTTAACCTTCAGTGTATGTCACATATTCAGCTATGATTCTCTGTTAATTAGACACTGTTTATATGTATAGGAATGTCCCTTTTTATTGAGTTTGAATAGCTTTCCTTAAAAGTGCTTTATACAGCAATTATTGAATTCTCTGCAAACTCGCTGTAATTCAGTTTCCTATGTTTTTACATGAAATACTATTAACAGCTTCTTTAGGTAAACAGAAATGTGTATAAAATGTATCATTAGCTGGGATATTAAAAAATGAAGTGTTTATGTAGAGTAACTAGTTTTTATTATGTCTGCTTTTCCCACATATTTTTCAATGTATTTTCAGCTCTTTTCATACAGGCACAAAGGATTCTATACTATAATAAATTCTTCCATACCCTCAAAGGAAATAAAACTGATGACACAATTAGCTATAAAGCAAGCAGCAAAGTCAGTATGCTGACAAGATGTTAACTTTTTTTTAAGTTCTTTAATTTCCTTTTTTTTCCCATGCCACTTCATTGTAGATAATTGAGTTTGTGTGTATTGTGTTTGTAGTTTTAAGCCCAGACAACAATTGTGTTGCCACTTGTTTTCCACATCTAAAATATCTGTAAATTCATCCATTAATACTTCAAACATTCATTTACATACAAATATATGTAGGTGGAATTACTATCCATTTAAACTTTTGTTCATTTGAAAAGATTATGCTGTGTTAATTTTTTCAAAGGAATACCAAATCATTCAATTATGTCCTTAAATGAAGCTCTTTCTTGCTTTGGAGGAAAGCCAGTTTCCCACTCTTTGCTCTCTCCCTCACTGTCCCTGTCGACTTATTCCACTGGTCATGAAAAGAGATTTTCTTTCACGACAGTTTCAACATTGAGTGCTCTTCTCTTGTTAAAAAAGTCAAGCATTTCATACTAAAAATTAAACTGACATTTTCACTATAGTGCTGATTCTGCTGAGTGAGAGGACCTCAGACAAAGGAAGCACATACAAGGGAGCTATTCACAGGAGGTAGTTGGTTCCTTGGGAATGGGAAAAGCTTTACCTATTGACAACTAGGGGCTGCAAAACAGAACAAAACTGAATGCAGTAACAGCGCCTCAGATTTCCCAAGCTGAAAACAAGAGTGATCAGTTAACAGCACTAGCACTAATCTTGTACAGGTAGAAGATAATGAAAATGAGTATCAAACAATAAAAAATAAGGTAGGACAGGGTAGATGATGTGATATTAGATCTTCTTCACTTTTAATGTTACCTTCATTAAATAAAAAGAGTACAGTAAAAAGACTGAAAATGCCATAATTGCAGAAAGGTCATTACACAAATTGTAGTAAGAACATCATCAAGACCCTCACTAGGATGAAAAGAAATTTGTCTCTGATAGTAAGTCAGATGTTAAGAATTACTATGTTGCCTAGTACAGTCTCAAAAACAGCTTCCACCTTGAGCTAATTTGGCTGTTCATTTAAGATTAAAAAAAAAACAATTCTCAACCTGTTATATTTGGCATTACATAGAACTAGTAGAAATTATTTTTATTATTTGTTAATTTGTTTGGCCAGCATTAGTACTGTACAATTAAAAGCTGTTGCAAGGAGCTGAAGGATAAAATTTGCCAGGTTCAATTATAATATCCTTGTGAAAAGATTTCCTTCATGTGATCGCTTCTTTAGCCAGGATAAAGAATTACAATTCTTGTTATCATCTACCTCCTATATGACAATGATGACATCTAAATCTAAGCAAGAACAGTTTCCATCCAGAGAGGACCATGTCTTCTCATCTGACTTTATCTGTAGTTTTGGTTCCATTGACTGCTAATGTCATGATAGAATCATAGAATCACAAGGTTGGAAACAATCTGCAAGATCATCTTGTCCAATCATTCCCCCATTACCATTGGTACCACAAGCACTAAGCCACATCTCGTAGCTCCTCATCCAGACGCCTTTTGAACACTGCCAGGAACGGCGACTCCCTGGGCAGCCATTCCAGTGCCTGACCATTCTCTGAGAGAAGAAGTTCTTCCTTATGCCTAATCTAAACTTCCAACTTCCTCGTGTACAACTTGTGGCCATTTCCTCAGGTCCTGTTTGTTGCCTGGGAGAAAGAGGCCAAAACCCTCCTCATCACAACCTCCCTTCACGAAGTTGTAGAGTGCAGTAAGTTCTTCTCTGAGCCTCCTCCAGACTGAACAAGCCCAGCTCCTTCAGCTGCTCCTTGTAAGACTTATGCTTCAGACCCCTCTCCAGTTTCGTTGGCCTTCTCTGGACACGTTCCAGGGCCTCAATGTCTTTCTTGTAGTGAGGGGCCCAAAACTGAACACAGTATTCGAGGTGCGGCCTCACCAGTGCTGAGTAGAGGGGGATGATCACCTCCCTGCTCCTGCTGGCCACACTATTTCTAATGCAGGCCAGGATGCCATTGGCCCTCTTGGCCACCTGAGCACAGTGTCGGCTCATGTTCACCGAGCATCAACCAACACCCCCAGGTCCCTTTCCTCTTCACACTCATCCAGCCACTCATCCCCAAGCCTATAGCGCTGCATGTGGTTGTTGTGGCCAAAGTACAGGACCCAACACTTGGCCTTGTTGAACCTCATCCCATTCACCTCAGCCAAAGTGATCCAGCTTATCTAGATCCCTCTGAAGGGCCTCCCTACCCTCAGGCTCATCCACACCACCTCCGAACTTAGTGGGTAGATGTAAAGAAGACATTGAGGACCTCAGCCTTCTCCTTAAACTCAGTGGTCACATTCCCCGCTGCATCAAGTAAAGGATGGAAATTCTCCCTGGTTCTTCTCTTACCGTTGACATATATATATATAAAAGGATTTCTTATTCTCTTTTACTGCAGTGGCCAATCTGAGTTCAAGTTGGGCTTTTGCCCTCTTAACTTCTTCCCTGCATACTTTAGCAACATCTCATGCACATCTCACAATCCTATTGAGTATGCTTCTAACAAATGGAGTAAGAGCCAAATGTTGGAAGAAAGGAAAGATTTACCTCTGGATTTCTTTTTGAGTGTAGTGTCCTTTCCAATGCATTTATATGTATACTACATGTACAGTGCACTGCATATTCTTGTTTCTATGCCTTCACTTATAAATCAGAGAATCATGTATTTCTACTGTCTTGCCTAATGAGTTCTTAATATAAAATGATTAAGTATCCTCTTGAGCAGAGCCAAGGTTTCCTCTTTTTATCTGACAATCCTATCTTAAATAGGGATTAAAAACACCTTTTACCTATTCTTTATTATACGTACTTTTGCTGCTCAATATCTCTGTGGGAGACAGTTAAGGGGAAGGAACAAATGAGAGCACTCTGAAGGTTATGGTCCCCTGCCAGAAGCAGGAAGGGTGAAGGAAAGTACATTTCCTTCAACCAATTAGTTGGCTTAGATGAATTTACCACAGAAGATTTGAACAAGATTACATCTTCTGCCAGCCACTGGATTTCCTTTTTGTAAGTAAAGTCCAGTTCAGCTTTTCCAATTGCTTAGTATATGGCTGTCCTCTTTTTATATGCCTCAGAAATAAGGCTGTATAAGCTTGCTACATAGTGCCTATATTTTCATAAATCATTGTCCCTTAGAATCTGTGCTCCCAGACTGATTTTTTTTATAGATCTACTTTCCTTTCATAGTAATTTTGCAGGCAATTTCTATTTCTCTAACTGAAAACACATTTGGAAGTGATTTTAGTAATTCAGTCATTGTGTCATCAAAAATTCCATCTGCAGTGCTTGCTACAGACTTCAATATTTCTCATTTCTTCTCTCTCCTTGCTAAGTAGAAAACTGTTTTTTTTCATTTATTCTGTCTTTAATTGTTTCCTTTAAGTCCTTTATCTGAATGAACATTCTTAATCTGTTACAAACTGTCATTATTTGCAGTCAGTAAAAAACAAACAAACAAACAACAAAAACAACAAAACCCAAAACCTTTTTAACTTTACATAATATAACAACATGGAAAGATCATTACATTATCCACTCCGAATGATGAGCTTACTGTAATTTCTTACTAATAATAATCTTTCATCATAAAGAGACAAATATTCTTGGACAAAAGGTTGTCATTCACTCAGTTTCCCTCAATATTCTTAGAAAAAGATGAAAAAAGCCCAACCCATTACAAACTCCCAATAGGCTATTTCATTGGGAAAGGTTAACTCCCTGATAAAATTGTTTTGGGATAGCTGAGGGGTCTGAAAACTCCTTTTAAACACTGTAGGATAACTTGCTTTTCTTCTCTGGTAGAGTTTAAAGGTCTTGGAAAACAGGAAAACAATCTGTGTGAACAGCAACATAAACTATCTCCATTCAAAACAAACGCAGTAGGAAACTGCAGTTTGTTTTTTTGTTTGTTTGTTTGTTTTTAATTGTCTACCTATATAAGAAAGTTCTAAAGTTAGAGTTCAAAAATGGATTCTTAATTATTAGTGCACTAATTTCACTGAGAAAACAGACAACTTACATTTAGTATCACAGCATGAGCTTTTTATACTACCAACAAAAATATGTACTGCACTGAGCTTAAATACTTTATTACATAAATAGAAATAATTGTTGCTGTAGAGGCTGTGAGAATCAGAACCAGAATAAATTTAAAGTGCTGACAGAAAATAGATTATGCTGACCATACCCCAGCAATTTTCTAAACTTAGTATTGAGATCTATTTCTATGCATGCTAAGTTTCATATTATTTAAACTAAATATATCTAGATTTAGCATAATTTAGTTTCATTATGCACTCACTATACATCTATATGAAGAAAAAGAAAAACTACATTTTAATCCAAAGAACACATCCTTGTGTAGTCACGAAAATAATCATGATTTTTACAAGGACTGAAATTTATCATTTTTACGAAGACTTGGCAAGTTCTGAAAAATGGTCTGATAACAGTAACACAGCTATAATATGTAGAAAACAAATCACATGGAGCACAACATTTAAAGCTCTTTAAACAATACACAACAAACACAACACTAACTGTGGAATACTTTGAGTAGAAATTTAGGGATAGGGTTTTTTTGGGTTTTTTTTGTTTTGTTTTGTTTTGTTTTGTTTTGTTTTGCTTTGGGGAAAAAATGTGTTCTCTTCACTAGAAAGTAGATTAGAAAGTAATTTTTGTATAGAAAGCTTGGAGGGCAGGTGTCACAGAGAAATTTTCTCTTTGAAAATAAGCATATTAACAAGGTTTGGCTCTGCAGCCCCTATGAATAAGCAGTTCTCTCATCTTTCTCCTTCCTGGACTACTTTGGCAGTCCGGCAGGGTGTGTGAGAAGGACTGTGATGTTAAACCTTCTCGCTTCAATTCTCTGTGGTGAGTTCTTCATGACAGCTCCCCACCTGATGTGTGTCTACAGGTAAGGTCCTGAAGAGCATCCAGGAGAGCTGTGAGAGCTGCTGCTGTTGTGTGACCCAACATTACCAGCTCCAAAGCAGCAAGGAGTAGCAAAACTTCAGGGCATCAAAGATTGGATCTTTATCAGGATATTCAAACACATCTACGATGCTTTGACGTTCCACAAGATAGCTGAGCTACATAGAGCAATGGGGATGACCCTGTGAAGAAATTTCCCAGAGGTCTGGCACTGATGCTTGCAAGGATCCCTAAACAGAAATAGTGGGAAAAGCACAAAGCAAAATATGCTTTCTTTAAACTGCTTACCAAAGTCTAGAACAAAATTAACTGCGTAAAAAAGCTAACATTCAGAAAAATAATATATTTCAAAAAACATACTGAAACTGAATTTTTTATCAGTTACTCAAAGTCTGATGTCCACCACAAGCTTTCTGGCATCTTGTAAAGACTGGCTTACAAAAGAACTGTAACTCAAGATTGTTCAAGGGCTTTCTAGGTCTTATATCAAAAATACAAGGGTGAGAGCTATCTGAAATCTATATTTATCTGCATAGTGTCAATCGATTCATCAATAGACAGAATAGAATAAGACCACAATGCTCCTTGAATCAGGAAGAGGTTATGCTATTGGGCTACAAACTGGTCAGGTATCCCATCAAGAGAACTGAGATCTTCTATTTTGAAGATCCATTTTACCCCCCAAAAATCTGTGAAGTAGAGCCCATTTTAAGACTGTATGAAAATAAAATAAAATATAATAACGTCGTAAAATCCACTAATCTAAATAAATTAAAAAAAAAAATACACTACAATTTTTCTGGAAATTTCAGAAACAAATTAGTATATTTCATACTGCCGTGGATTCACTAATTCATAAGTCTTTAGAATATTATGGTCTGAAGTGTAATATGAAAATAAAGTTAGAAATGGGAATGATTACTGCTTGAGGATATTGCTCCCAGAAAAAATATGAAAATGTCATTGATTTCTAAAAATATCAAGTAGTTAATATATTTATTTTTTATTTTATATTATATTTTTATTTTTATTTTATATTTATTACAGCACAGTGCTGACACAGTGTTGGTAGTAATTTCACAAAATGCACATACTTATGGAGTGACAGGCTCCAAAAACAGTAAAAAGCACATAAAGCTGAAACTCAAGATAAAATCCACTGTGATGAGTGATAAAAGAATGTGACTTAGTAAACATGAAGTGTAAACGACAGAAATACTACGACTCTTTTTTTCCAAAGCAAAACTCAAACAAGAACCTCTCCTGTGAAAGCGAGAAATCATCAGATAGACAAGATATTAAACAATACCTTCTCTGTCCATATGGAGGGCTCAGAATGAATGTTGGCAGTACACAGCCAGGGACTTGAGCATTTTCCAACTGAAAGTGATAGTCAGTGGGATAATTTCCAGCAAATGGCGTGTGCTTACATGAAGGCCTTCAGTTCTACATAATATTCATTTAGCTCTCAAAAATGCAGTAGAAAAATGCACATCCCTTCTAATCTGCAACCCCCTCCCCAGCTATTTTTGTTACAGTTGAGCACTCAGTGATTCATATCCCTCTCTCCTGTTATTTTCTCAAGTTATAATTTAAACCTGCCTCCACTGGTGCTTATCAAAACTTCCAGCAACTTCTGCAAAAGCCAAATAGAAAACACAGATGAAAATACTTGGCCATCTGGGAACATACAGTAGAGTGAGTACTCTGAATGAAGCAGCAACATACAAAGAGCAAGACCTAATGAGCAAGAAAAAGATGCAGAAAATCACAGACGCAGAGTAGAGCATTATGTTTGTCAGAAAAAGCAGCTGCTCTGGGAAAACTGCATCTCACAGCATCAAATTGTAATGAGTCAGCATGACCAGTTCCCCACACACGATCCCACAACAGAAAGACACATAGACTCATCAAGGATCCAAGTGCAAGGCTTAACTTCAGATATGAAGCAAGATGAGCAGTTGAGGGGAGCACTACTTTGCAAAAGATGATAATTACAGCAACAGAAGTTTTCATGCTGTTTATGACTTAGGGCACAATTTTGCACTCTTTATTCACACTGATTTATAATCTTACTGACAAGCAGGATTATACATGTTGCTGTTTGACAGTACTACCTGCCTGCGTATGTGTTCATCAAAGTAGGAGGGAAGTTGAGGTTAAGATTTGCCAAGGTTTAAGATGGTTTAATTTATATCTAAAAAAGATAATTTCTTAACAGCTAACTTATGAAAATAATTCTGTGTGGAAGTGGAATAGTTTTATTCTTACTGGCCTTGTTTTGTTTCATCTCAAGAAATATAAGTTCCATGTAGAAAATATCTACATAGCTTCTCAAAAGGAATGTTAAAAATATAACTGGGGATTTGTCAAATTATATAACATTATGTGTAAAATAGAATAGATTTCAGTGGATTCACTCAAAATCATCGTCACTCTCCAGGTTACATCTCAACTAACCCAGAAGTAAAGATTTTGTAGTCTTGTAGAACTTCCAAAAAGGCTCAAAAATGGTAACTCAACCCACGTGAGGCTATAAGATAGGCTAAAAAATGACATTTAAAAAAGAAACTTAAAAAAATATATGATTTCTTCATTTTGTTTTGTTTTGTTTTCTTATGAGATGTACTTTGACACTGTCTTATACACTCATGATATCTAGAAACTTAGGATTTGGAAACATCTCATTCTACAGCTCTGGTTGCAGATATGATTAAGTTCCACCCACCCTCAACACCCCCACTAGCAGCTGGAAATTATAATTTCTGTGATCCAGCAGTTAAACTGTTCACATTACTATATGCTCAGAAAATTGCTCATAATTTGCTCATAAATTGTTTTGAGCTAAGTATCTAATCTCACCCAAATGCTTTAAGTAGTATTCGTTTGCTAAAATAATTGGGCGACAATAATATTTAGTAGGCTTACAAGAATTTTGCATAGGAAGTATAATTTGTATCTTCCCAGCTTTCTCTCTCTCTCTTTCTTTCTTTTTTTTTTTTTTGTCTATCTAATTGCATTTGAGATTTTCACGCATAACTATAATTTTCTAAGTTGGAGCATTAAAATAAAATAAAATAAAGAAAAAACACAGCACATATTATAAAATAATCACATGAGCCCTTTCCTGTGCACAAGCACAGTGGCAATTACACACTGACTCTGTTAAAGTCAGCAAACATAAAGCTGTAACTACTATAAAACTGGTTTTAGTTCCCCTTTTTGTAAGTCTTGCTACACTTACCCCAGAAGATCAGTACGGAATTCATATATGTATGAGTCCAAAGAGAAAGAGCAGGACCTGTTGTCTCCATACTCTTATTTTGGAGCAACAGAAAAATTTAAGAGAATAGATGGTGTTCTGACAGTTCATAGGTAGGATCACTAGCTGTTCCCTTCAAGCAGATAATAGTGATAAAGTTAGTTCAGCCCAATATTTAATTGCTTTAGAACTCTCTTTCATACAGATTTTAATAACTTCCCAGCCTAGAAGGAGTTGCAGGTGAAACAGTAGACAGCAATCCCTGTGCAAAACAGTAGCATATCAAAATGGGGAACAGTCTCCATACCCATATAGCCATTCTTTGCAAAAACAAACAAATGAAGAAACTTAACTCTATCCAGTCAATTCTTTTCCTCTTACAAAATGGTACATAGCACTAGTATTTCAAATTAATGTGACATCATTCATCTGAAAAGACAATAATAACTGCACAGAAAGTAAGTCTTGCTTTGCAGGCTTCCTGAGAAGTCTGCAATTTTACACTCTGTACTCTGGCAGTTCTAAAAGGAAGTACTGTTATATCGTGAACATCTTCACAAAATTCTTCTTTGAAATACTTCTATGAGCATTTATTGATGAATTTAGGTTGTGCATTATTAGTGTTAGTGCTAATTAATGGCATGCACTCATCTATTAGCATTCATTTTGTATTAATGCCCAGACATGAATGAAAGAACTTGTCTGTAATTAAATTAAGTTGCATCACTATGTGCCTTAGTCCAGAACTGATTATCAGGATGTTTATATATTTTCCCTAATTGGCATATTCCTTAAAACAGATGTAGACACACAGAAATGACAGGACAAAATGAACAATTGTACTACTTCTCAGGGAACACATATTCTGTAACAGAAAGTGTCTTGCAGAGGATGTATCTTGTTGCATTTTTGCAGTGTTTTCTTCCAAAGCAAGTAAAATGGAAGAAGCGTATCTATCTATATATCTATGATATTCTACTAGTCTATTTGCTATAAACAAATTTCACTGAAACTGAGATACTGCGCCAGTGAATTAAGCTGGTTTCAGCAGTGTTTCTTAGCTCAGTGTGCAGTGTCACAGGAACACAGCTGTGCTGCTTCTATCCCCACAACGGCTTCTGTGCTGCCATCTGAAATCTCTCTGTACCATACATCTCAGCTTTCCCAAATACAGGGGGAGCACAGCATGCTCTTTTGGCTCCATTCCTGGTCTCCAGATATAGTCCAAGTCAGCCACAGGTCTTGAACCTGGAAACTGTAAAGCCCTATGTAAAAATAATTGATGGTCTTAAATAATGAAGTCATTTTTTTAAAAAAGGTAGATATACTCTGCATGATATTCATAGAAGCTTCCTTACAGTCAGTAGAGCAAAGAAGTACTCTCACAGGATAATTCCTCCCATTCTAAGAGAAAGGTCCAGAAAACACAATGAATTACTCTCCGGAGTCATCTTTCTCTCTTTCCTAACTACAGAGGAAGTCATGAAGACTAGTGTGCTTTTTTTTTTTTTTTTTTTTTTTTTTTTTTTGTGGCTAAATTGAGGTGAGATTACTGTTATTCATGAATACATAATTGTCAGCTCTCCAGGCTCACAATTTTGGGTTTATTATAGTTTTACAAGCAAAATGAGGATTCTGAGTGATAACATCCTGCTAAAATGGATGGAAAAAAATCACAAGAAAATGAAAGTCAAAGGTAAAAATTATTAGTGACTGTAAAGACGATAAATACAGAAATTAAAATGCATGGTCCAATCTGTAAAAAGTTAAGGAGGCTTCACACAGAACTCTAGGCTGAGTTACAAATTTAACACTTCACAGTCAGAGATACATCACTAGCTTCATTTATTGTCTTTATAGAAAATCTGGAAATTTCATAATGCAAACATTTAAAGTAGTCTTTCCTATGTGTGTTAGTGTATAACAGATCAGTAGCTGAGGATTTAACATGAGGAAAGTAAGGACAGTTCCAGCATATCTATGTATGAGAAGGAAAACTTAACCTTTCCAGAACTCAGAAAGAAACATAAACCCAAAAATGATTTGTAAGACTAAAAGAATATGGAATAGATATATTCTAATCACCACACACATCTAGGGAGATTCCAGGTCGAAATTTGTCTAACAACTACAGGCTACATCTGAAAGAAATGCTACCTACAACAAAACTCCATATTATCATTTGAAAAAAAAACATGTTGAACTCATTACAATTTTGATAAAAATATTCCAAGAAAACACACTTCTGGAGTTAGATGAAGTCATAAAACCTTAACACAGAAAGACAGACTATCACCTGAAACAGATTTGTTGCCACTGACAGCATAATTATCTGGGATCTTCTAATGGTCTTGTCAACTTACTCCTACTTCGGAAAGATTTCAATCTAAATAGAAAAGAATACATTTTGATAGCTTGTTCTCTTCCATGATAGATATCAGAGAAGACTTACTGCAGATATTACAGCTTTCATTGAAAACATATCTATGATTTGATAATGGCTGAAGGAGCATTAGGAAGTATGAAGGCCCAATTCAGCCTGAATAAATCAGATATTTAAGGACTTCAGCAAGGCTTTTTAGTGTTATGGAAATCTATGTAAAGGTTTGCTTTGTAAAATAAAGTGCAAAAGCTAAATTAGATTATTTTGAGTTATCATGTTAGTACACAATGGCTTTTAAGCCTACAGGAACAAATATGATAAAAGTCTCTACTGTGAAGACCTTGATATTTTAAATGAGAAGAGAGACAAAGTGCTGGCAAAGTAAAGATCTTTTCGAGTAAACAGACTGTCAAAAGTGAATATCTATAGGAAAATTATATATATTTACTTTTCTACAAAGCATAATTCCTTGAACTTCTGCTTCTATGGACATCAGTTAATTTTGTGCTTTGGCTATAAGCTCAAATATCTTCTAAAAACAAATGAAGGTGAAGTGATGAAGGATTATGGAAAAGCTATATTACTGCTCACTGCACTATATCTATTACGTGAAAGAAGAGAGATCTTCATTTTCCAAGATGGCAAAAAGCTATTTTTATATAATATTAAATTTTCTGAATGTTTCCTATTAATACCTTTCTGTCATTCTAAAGATTCCTCTTAAGTGTTGTCTTTTAACGCCCTGGCTTTTTTAATGAGTTATAAAGGTAAAACTGATCAAGGAGTGTAGCTGCAGTGTTTAGGCATCACTAATGCTTTTCAGCTCTCAAGCAGCTGCAGACCAGCATCTTCAAGCAGTGTGATACTCATGTACTGGATTCTCAAGTCCTGACCCTGCCCAAGTTCTGAGTGCAAATTCATTCACAGAAGCAGCAGCCTCATCTGGCAGAGAATACCAGTGCGTTTTCTGAGAACAAGCATGCCAGATCAGATTTCACATGCATGGGAAAAAAAGAAAAAGTAGGAAACAAGACTTTCTGAAACCAAAGTAAATGAAATTCTCACTTGGGAAACAACAACCCTACATCACTCAATCTATAAAAACTATTAGATTTGAAACAGTTCACCTCTCTAGAGGATCCCAGTAAGCAGAAAGTACTTGTTAGCAGAAAGTACTTGTTATCTGGCAAGACAACTTTTTCATTTTCCCCTCTTGGAACTGTTCAGTGTGCTTTTAAATATTTATTTGGCCAAATAGCAAGCAATTAACTCCACAGCCCCCTCTTCTATGAAAAAAGCGGGTCAAGTTTGAATTCCTCCTCCATTAGCTCTTTAATCAATTATACAAATTGGCAACATTTCAAAAGGAGAAAGTCACTTGCTTCATACAGCAATAATCATTCAGTCAGTAGTTAAAGCACATTTTTGACCTGAAAGCGCTTCTGAGGTTGTTTTTTTTTCCAGTTCAGAAGTTGTGCAGAGCTTGTTAAATGTTCTCTACCCAAATGGTAAGTCCTGCAATTACTAGATATTTAGATATCAATTAGCATCATGTTCTAATTATTTTGAAAAAAATATAGATCTAGATTATGAGCTTACTTTCAAGAAATGGCAGGTATTTGCCTTGTGCTGAAAGTAGGTGCTTATAAGGCGTAGGTTGTATGTGTATTACTGGCCCACTGAATTTCCTTCTAGTTATTCCCTTGTTCAGTTTCTCATCCTTTCTGGATTCCACTTACATCCCCTATGCTTTGCATGGGAAATCCATCTCAGGTAAAAGAAATGAGTCTTTACAAATACAGCACCTGACAGTTAGACATTGCAATGTTTGATGGCAGCATCCAAGAAAAAATGGCTGGGTACTAAAAGGCAGAGTAATTCATTATTTCATTTTTGGTATCCTGTTGCCATATCACATAAAGCATTCCCTGTTTAAGTGGTACATTATTCCCCAGGAGGTCAGGTGGAACTGGCTAGGTTGTGGGTACCCTGCACACAGAGTAGAGATCTATGTTGAAGTCAGGACATCGAGCAGGCAGTTTGATACAGAAAGGAATACACGTCACAAAGCTTGTTTTAAATTCCACCAAGTCAGAAGTCAAGCATTCTGCTTAGAGTTTTAAGAATGTGCATCCATCAAATTAAGATTCAGATTCTGCTAGCAAAGTAAATTTATTTTTTTTTCATTTTAGAAATTGAATGGAAGACAAAAATAAGTGGAACAATACTTTTCTTTTAAAATAGAGAGTAGAGATGCATTGGTCGTTCAGCCTCAAATAACACCACGATCCAATTTCTTATCCAAAATTTCAGCAGCCTGGGTTCATTTCTGCCAACTGCCTATTCTGGCTGTGACACTGCAACCTGCACCTCCCATTCTGAGATAAAACATTTGCCACACCATGCCTCTACATGATTAGAATGTTTAAAAAATAAATATTTATTTGCCCACACAAAAGAGTGAATGACTTATTAGCCTAGCATCTGAAGCTATTGCTCAAGGAATAGTTTCCTGGTTATAGCACATAAACCATATGATGGCACGATGAAAGATTAACTCAAATCCTTGAATTTGTTCAGTCTTCAGAAGACTTAAGGAGCTTCTTGGGACCTAGATAAATAGAGTTCTAAGAATAAAAACTTAAGTAGAAATAGGTAACCCCAGCGTACAGTGATGGTAGAGAGTGCTATTCAGAGAATAGGAGCCTACACTGCCATTTGACTGGGAGAAGTAATGTGGTTCTGTAATGCATTATCATGTATTGGTTTGCTTTCAAAGCAGTTTTGGAGTGTGCAAACTACATGTTTTTTGAAGGAAATTAAATAGGAAGCTCTGCTTACAGTCTGTACCAAATGTACTCTGTCCTGCAGAGGGAACAAAAAGACCTGAGCAAATTTAGTCTTTTGAGAAGCCTCAGACTAGATGAAAAGTAATAACATTTGGTCCAAGACACCTAACTAAATCTAGTCCGTGGCAAAACACATTGATCACATACTTTAAATATAGAGACCTCAGTACTAACTGCTTTGATCTACTGGTCTGATCCTGCTGTGCTGAATTGCTAATACAGACAAATGCATCCAAGTCATGTTTTTGCTGCCAAAAACATTTAATGTATTTAGTTACAACTTTCTGCGTTGATTTTGCCCTCAATCATCACACATAATTATTACAGAAAAGTTCAGGTTCCCTCCTTTTTTTTTTTTTTTTTTGCCCTGAAGCAAATAAAATGGATTTTGTATTATGAAGTGACAATTTGAGAAACCATACAAAGGAAAAGATGGAAATGCTCAGCTGAATAAAATGAATTTGAGGTGTAAAGGATACAAAAGTAGGAAGAAAAGGAAACAGAATGGGAGGGAAAACTGGAAGGTGGCAGTGAAGCAGGAGAAAATACTACTTTGAAACAATAATTTGTAGAAACCTTAAAAAATATATACACATCAATAGGCAGCTTATCATCTAGACTGATCACTGACTATTCTCTCAAGTGTATACTGCCATTTCCTATTGCTGCTGAAGTAGCCTGTAATTATCACATACTATTTTCCCTTCACAGCATCAGAAGTATCCTCTAGTTTTTTGGGAAAATCTGTGCAAAAACAATTTTGTATGGGAGAAAGAGGCATGGCTGGAGCTGGGGACTGAGAATGTAATGGCTTGCACTCCTATCTTTCCGTTTCTGACCTTCACAGAAGCAAAATTCTAGGGCAATTTCTTCTACTTACCTGAAAACTACAGATAATCCATACCCATTACACTGCATTAGCCACTTACAAAAATAGGGCACAAACATCAAAATGACTTATTCTGTAACAATGCAGTGAAAGGAACAAAAATTATCTGCATAGTGGTGAGAGTGAAAAGAATTACAAATAGGCCATTCCAAGAAAGTTAAGAAAATGAATAAATCAATAAATCAAACACAGGAAATTATTTTATTAAGAAAAATTAAAAAGCTAATTTTTACAAAAGAGGATTTTTAAAAGTAGGATGCCTAGAATCCTCAGCTGCCATTGTGGACTAGTTGAAATAGGAGCATTCATGTATATATGAATGTATGTATGCATGTATGCATGAAGGCATGTATGTGTATGTGAATATATATGTATATATTTCTATATAAGCATATATATATATGCTTAAAAAATAAAATTTAGGCCTATTTGAAAGTATCAAGATGTTGTGAAGTAAAGCAACTTACTTTAATAACAAGTAGTCTCCCACGTGCAGTTGGTATTCTAAGGTGGGTGTTTTGATAACATATATTTTAGTATGAAAAAACTATGACTGCTGGTATTTTATTTGCTTATCCACTGATGTAACTCACAGGTTTCAGACAATTACTTTGTTCTGTTTACTGATTTGAACATGAATTATTTATACTGTAGTTTATGCACACATATGCAAACCATTTTCTTATTTGTTTCATCGACTGCATAAAATTAAATTACTCCCAGTCTTATGGTGAGTATTATCAATTGCACAAAAACTCCCAGCCTTGAATTTCATAGCAGAGCTGCTGTTCTTAGCTCCAATGTGCAGTCAGTTTGGAATGCCTTCCCACTGACCATTAGCATCACTTGTTATGCAAGGCCTTAACTGCTTTTGGGTGGATTGAACTAAAAGCCAAACACAGTTGTTGTTGTCAGTATTTTAGTTTGCTGTAAGTGGTTTAGCAATATGAATACTGTCAGCTGCTTGCACTTGCCTACCCTACCACGGGATATCTTTGTAGAGAAAACTTATAAAACCATAGAATCCATAAGGTTGGGAAAGATCTTCCAGTACAACCATGGATCCACCCCGACCATGCCCACTTACCATGTCCCTCATTGCCACATCTACATGTTCTAGTAAACCTCCAGGGACAGTGACTCTTCCACCTCCCTGGGCAGCCTGTGCCAATGTCTCACCACTCTTTCTGGGAAGAAATATTTCCTAACACCCAACCTGAACCTCCCCTGGTGCAACTTAAAGCCACCATTTGTCATCCTATAATTGTTATCTGGAAGAAGAAACTGAATCCGCCTTGCTACAACCTTTTCTCATGCAATTGTAGAGAGTGATAAGCTCTCCCCTGAGCTTTCTCTTCCCCAGACTAAACAATCCCAGCTCCCTCAGCTGCTCCGCCTAAGACTTGCACATCAGAGCCCTCACACTTTCATTGCTCCTCACTGGACACATGCCAGGGCCTCGATGTCTTGAAGTGAGGGGCCCAAAACTGAACACAGTGCTTGAGGTGCGGCCTCGCCATTGCTGAGTAGAGAGATGACCATCTCCCTGCTCCTGCTGGCTACGGTATTTCTGATTCAATAAGGCCTGAAGAAAATATGCTTTATCTAGTTATAAGACTCCAACTGCCAAAATATTTAAAATGCTATTTTGTGTTCCCTAGAAAGCTTCGCTGAACGCTGTGCAGCTGTGGTGGCCAGTGAGCAACTGTGGGGGGAGGCTTGGAGATCTCTAGGAAGTGAAGCTTGGTTCCTTGCCTGAGCTCCTTGCTTGCAACCCTAATCCAAGTGCTCATATCTCATGTAGGACATCAGTTGTCTCTTAGTGTAGGTGGTTGAGGCAGATGTTTGGGACAGTCATGAAAACTCTCCTAATTGTTTCAACTTTTAGAATTAGCATGATTCTTATGCTCCAAAATGGCATTTGCGGGATATTATCACATTTTCTTTCTATATTTAGCTAAATAGTGTTGTATAAAAACTCTGATAGTTTGCAAGAAATCAATTAGCATTTGTGTCAGAGCAAGTTTACTTTGTTAACTTAAATGTTGGCCTTTAAACTATGGGTATTTAGAGCTGCTGAATAATAGTCTTAAGCAGTTAGTTGTGAAAATCTTGTATTGCCAGTTTAAATAGACTGTAAAATCAGGATAGCCTAGGTTGATAGCCTTGGCTATTTAGCTGATAAATTTTATTCCAAACATAACGATATAAGCAATAATAATAACTTAAATGCTTTCTAAGTGTAGTTGGATGTTCTCCCATTCCATTTAAATGCAAAATTCAGTGCTAGTAACCATAAAGTATTTCCTATTTCAAATGTTCAGTTCCAAAACTTTATGATTTTCCATAACTCTTTTCCACTAAGGCAACACTTTCACTGCTTTGCCAAAGAGTAGTGAGGACTTAATTCTTACAAAGTTCAAGTGCTTATCGCAAGAGTAACATGACATACACAATCAGCCAATTTATGGGAATATACACATTCACAGAACTTGTCATACACACAAATCATTTCAGGATTGATTCCTTCATTTTCTTAGCCTCAGTTTTAAAGAAGGTCTTTCTTACTCTGTAATTAAAGCCACTGAAGAAAATTGTCTGAAATCTTATTACATTGGAATATACATTTTCACTGATATCACAGTGCTCCATGAAATTGAACTAATTTTGCTAGTCTTGCTTTGAAGGAAAATCAAATAGAGAAAATATTCAGATAGTTTACAGTTTTTTGGGACGTATATTACAATATTTTAAAAGTCCAACTTAAACATTTCAGTCTATCTGAAACAACTTGGGGAAAAGACTTTCTTGAGGAGTTCTAATTCATTTCAAAAGGACACAAATTTTGTAATTTCAAAAAGCTCTGGAGTATCATCCTGATAAGTAGAGAGAACTGGCTTTGACACCTTTTAAGCTTCCTTCACCCTATGGTGTCTGGCAAGGTCTACGTGCCACCTGCATCCATCTGTCCTTGGTTAGAAGTCTGCTCTGAGTATGCAGTTGGTACCTGACTTCCTAAGCTGTGGTGACTCATAAGAAAGCCTTTGAAAATACAGAGAGATAAGATTGCTTAATTACTTAGAAGCTATTTTAAAATATCTTGAAGTCCTACCCAGTGGCTCCATCTGGGGTGAAAAAAATGGGTAAAAAAAGCTGCAGAAGGAAATGTGTGGAAATGCAAAGACAAAAAAGTAAACAATTCTTAGTGATTACTTTATCCTAAGGATAGATAGATTTCAATCATAGTAGTTTAAATCATCAGCTTTACTTATAGTTCAACACCATGTATTAAACAATTGCAATTAATCTTGGACTACATTATGATTTTTAGTTATTTTCTTGAAGAATATTTGAGCATCACCCACCTAACCATTAAAGAACATCAGCCAGCAATTTCTACAAGCTCTGTAGAAAATCTGATGCCATTTTTTGCCAATCAAAAAGAAGTCTGTCTGTTATTTGTTCCAGTTTTCAATTCGTGCACTTTAGTATAACAAATGATGCATAATGTTTTAATATTATTTAGATGCTTTGAGTTAGAAGTCAATATACAAATACAATGCAGAAAATATTTGCTGGATTTTTTAACTAGGTAAACAAAAGAATAATAAAGATCCTAGATAAATACAAAATTTTAAAATATATTCTGCATTTAAATAAAAATCAATACTCATTTGATAATAAAAAAAAACAGCTTTGAAGTATATGTTTTACATTGCTGTGTCCTTCAAAGTTTAAACTGTGTATATCTCTGCCTTTCACTTCTCTTCTAACACTGAAATAGGAAAGCAGGCTTTCCTGCACGTTCAGTTCTAATACATTTTCTCAGTTTGAAACTGCTGTAGCTGCTGTCCAGGATAAACTAGAAGGAAGAAGACATCTGAAGAAAGACAATAGAGCCTTGACCAACTGGATTATCACTGAGATATACAAAAGTATATCTTCAGTGTTCAGTTGGTGAGAGTTCTTTTAAGTTCAGTAGCTTTACTTACACAGTAGGTTTACACTGTAGTATTGCAACAATAGTTTTTTCTTTGTTATTTGTTTAGGATTTTTAGCTTTTAAGTGGTAGAAATCGAGAAGGAAGAAAAGCATTAGTATTGGAATGTACTAATTTGGTCAGGTTAAATCACTGTCTACTGACAGATCAAAATGTAGCATTATGCGGTAAAGAAATACAATTATGAACAATTATGAGGCTATTTGTTCATGGATTAGATATGTATTCCAGAACCAAATATCTGACAACACTAACAGTTTCTCCACATAATTAGAAGAAATAGTGTGGGGAAAAAAAATAAAAGTGTTATTTGATTCGTTCGTGTCTGCTCCAGTTTGTGCAATAGAAATACGTACTTTCAGTAAGATATTCCTGAAGGACCAAATGTCTCGGGGAGTGGTAATCACATTTTTGGAGCCTTTCACCTCAAGTTCACTGTTTCAAACACAGACAACATGCAGTTGTGATGGAAAATCATTGCGATTTGAAAGCTAGTTTGTGGCTGTGTGAGATGAACACAGTGTGTGGTTATTTCACTCCATTTCTTATAGGATCTTGGAATGCAATCAGAGCTTTCAAAGCTCCAGCAATGAGGAGCTGAGCTCCTCAAAGGATCTGGCCAGGACCCATGGTGACACATAATTACAGAATCATAGAGTTTGGAAGAGACCTCTGGAGATGATCTAGTCCAAACCCTCTGCTAAAGCAGGCTCACAATCAGAGCTGGTTTCTTTGGGGATGGCAGAGGCTGAGACTAACAAATAAAACCCCACTTGTGATCCATTTCCAGGCAAGTTTCCTTAACAGACTGACTGCTTAGAGCAGTATCAAGCATTGGTCCCCATTCAGCAAAGCAGGGCTGATGCAGCACCACAGTGTGGGGACAGTGGCATTGCTGCTCTTTCTGTTCCACAAATGTAGGGCACACGCAGAGCTTCATGTTCCATTTCTGCCTGTCTGGCACCTTTTTATTAGCAAGAAATGCTCTTGATGTAGGGGAAAGCCAGTACAAAAAAAAAAAAAAAAAAAAAAAGACCACACCACCACCCACCATCACAGAAATTGATGGGTTCTTTTGAGCAGCTTGAGTGCATCAATCTCACGTTTATGCAGAGGTACATACCTAGTCAGAAACAGTTAATAAGTTGTCCTTTCTCAAGAGCATACCTACTATATTGTAGAAAACATAAATGACAATAGTTTTCCTCTCCAGCTATAAATTATCTCAGTTCTGTGTTTCCCAGGGAAGGCTTTAAAACTGTCTCCTCTGTTAATTCGTTTCCTTTACGTGAGGGATTTTTCTTCTTAAGAAAATATACACATCATTTTTCTGAACATTTAGCATGCTGTGTTAGGGACTTCCTCAGAGGAAAGAAAGAAGAGTCTGTCTTCATTAACCACTAAATTTAAAGTGGGGAAATTAAAACATCCAGATGTCATGTCAGCTATATACACTATGTTCTATGATGTCACATTTGATTTTCTTATTTTATGACTCTGACAGCATCATATTAAAAATTTGATTGCACAATGACAGCACAGGTTTTGAATTATTCAGCTTATGAGTGCACTCTTACAAGAAGACTATTTTGTATTTCTTGCCATTTCTGAAAAACTGACATTTAAAAAATTGAAAAGGAAAGGGAAAATGATCACTAATAACTAATTAATAACTCAAGCTTGGCAAAGGTAACCTCATTTTAATAGAATATCACACAAATTAAAACCAGATTAAATATAACACACAACGTATTTCAAAAGTCATTTGAAACATAATTCTCTGGATGACATTTTGGCCCCAGTGAGATCAATGGCAAAATTCCAAATCAGCTTCTGTGGAGCCAAAACTTGCTTCTAAATGAAGAAAACCATGCATTCTCCATATGTTTTAGCAGCTTTATGATTTACCACATCAGAGTACCTTTTCCCACCCCTTCTTCAACAACACGCTGCAGGTATGTGTGCTTACTGAAGTCAGTGGGACCTTCTCCATTGGACTCTCAGTCCTCAAGTCAAAAGTAGGAACTTTTGGGGCAATATTTGCAACAGTCTTCCGGGGTTTACATTATGTATTTTCCTATGATGGTACTCCAGCTTTTGGTTTTGCTCCGCTTTACCTCTGTTCAATGTTAAACAAGTGCAAGTTGTTGGTTCATTTGTATCAAATAATTTCAGGTGTATCCCTTTCTAGAGAGACCAAATTTGTTTTTTCTCCATTACAATTTAAGTTTATTTTTAAATCACTAAACTTATTTTTTAATCACTAAAGTTGGAAACATCTGCTCTTCATGTTGATTAAAATCAGCTAGCCCTCTTAAAATCAGAACCATGAAACAAATAATGCTATTTTAAGAAACATTCTATTTAGCAGAATCATGGAATCACAGAATGGCCTGGATTGGAAGAGACCTCAAGGATCATGGATCCCCAACACAACCTAAGGTAAAATTTTACTGGTATCAGATATGGAAATATCAAAGTTGAGCCCTTTTGACAGGAAACATGGCTATCATTTAAATAGTAGAGCCCAGTAAAAGAGCTCGTAGCTATACATACATTATTGTTTCTCACAGTAATTATTTCAGCTGAGCTGTCTGAACAGGTATGAACTATGGGCTTGAGTGCAGGTAGATCTTGGAATATTCCATACCAGATATAAAATAAATGCTTCCAGCTATGGCAATGGGGGAAAATACAAATGATCTTTTCGCATCCTGATTCCTTCAAAATGGTTAACCAAAATGTCTTTGATTCAGCTCACAGCAATGTCTGAGGAGAATCTCCTACTGATTTGACTGAGATCAGAATCACGACCACGGTTCTAACAAGAAATGTAGTTGCAGTCCCTTGGGAATTTCTGAGTTTTATTCAAGAGTTCAGTTTGTCATTAAAAATATGCACTGATGTGCTTCATTTCCCTTGTATAGTGTCTCTATTATAATATGAATATTACAAGATTGCCTATATTCACTACAAGCAATGAAAATTAGTTACAAATCACATACACTCTGTTGTTTTAGTTCACTTATTTAACCTGCACCTTGTCTGTTTCCACACTGAGTTCAGCACTGAACACAATGAATCTTACAGAACAGCATTTACTTTTTTGTTTGTTTGTTTGTTTTTTTACTCTTGACTGAGCAGTTCCAGATTTGTGTTGCTTTCTCACTACAAGCAAAAATGTACAACTGGAAACAAGATACCACCATTTGATTACATTTCATTCTGCAGCATCAGTATCAGCCTGCAAAAATATTCTGCTGGAAATAAAGATGCAAGAGCTTCCAGGTTGAAGTCTTGCTGCCCTTCATCACTGTTCAACCTCTACACAACCAAAATCCAGCTGAAGACATCAAATGACACCAATACAGCTGCAGAATAAAGAACTGCAAGATAATACAGCCCTCTGAGAATTTCATGTGCTTTTAGCATCTGTCCTAATCTTAATCATTGTTTAACCACTGTTTCTGGAATATACTGAATTAAGCAGAAATTTCCCTTACAACTCTTTGTGGTCTGACAGGGGATGGGCAGATCATGACCAGTGTCAGAAGAACTTATTTCCATAATAACCTCTAAGTCTTGTTGTTTCAGACTGCCACCAGCTGCGGCATTTAAGGTGTGATGAAAGCTTTCTGATGAGTCTCACACAGATTCCTTTCTGTTTTGTGAAACAAAAACGCACCATCCTGTAAACTATAGAGAAAAGCTGCATGTACTGAAATACAAGTCTTCCTCTGCTTCTTGTATGCAGAATTACTTTACCCAGAGCAGTGCAGGAGTAAGGAGTCCTCTGTAACTGAGAAAGAATTCTATGACAAAAAAAAAAAAAAAAAAAAACAAAAAAAAAAAACCCACAAACTGTAATTGAAACACTTGAAAAAGATAATCTGAAAAACCATTAGAAAACTTCAACAAAATGTAACAGAATGCAGGAATTGTGCCTCTCCGTCCTCTTCCCTTCCCCCTTACATAAAAATAATTTTTTTAAAAAGATGTTTTCCCCCCAGAGACTCCTTCAGTCTGAAGTGCTATCACAGCACCAGCTTCTGGAGAAAGGAGTAAAGATTTACTGCAAATCTTGTATTCATACTTGCTGGCTATTTGGCAAAGAGGTGAGAGGTTGCTCTTTTTTCTTTTTTTTCTTCAAGGCAGTTTCCAGGTCTTTAACATTACTCTGAGCCAGAGATGCTGAATAAAAGAATGGGGAAGCTCTGCTGCCATAACAACCCTTTCGGCAGAGAACTATTGGGATACAGATAGTAACTACACTCCCTACAACCAGCCTTGTGCATCATGACACAGAAAACCAGAAATCACTTTTCAGTCACAGCATCCTCAACATTCGCATTCTCTGCTCTGGGCAGCGAAAGGAAAACAAGCACAGACTTCTTCCCCCTCCCACCCTACAATCTCTCTGCCTTCATCTATTTATTCGTTTGTTGGAGGAGAGGGAGAGAAGTCCACCCGGGCGCCGAGTTCTGCCTCGCTCTTCCCGGGGGCCGCTCCGGGCTGCACAGAGCCGCAGCTGCCCCGCGATCCGGTGCCCCCGCGCAACCTCGGGGGGGGGGGGGGGGGGTGCGGGACCATTCCCCGATCACGGGCTGCGGCTTCGGTCAGCATCCAGCTGCGCTGCGTTGGCCCATCTCCCCCCAGACCACCTTAAAACGTCCCTTGATAAAGTTAAGACGCTGCACGCTACCCCGAGCCATCCGGGCACGGGGGTTCGGGCTACGGGGGGGCTCCAGACCCGGGCACTGAGGGATGTCGGGTTGTCTGTGTGCGCGAGATAGCCCCGTGGGAATGGGCAGCGGGGCAAGGCAGGGCACCGTGGGGCAGCCCCCTCCCCCGCCGCCCCCGCGCAGCCCCGGGGCCACTCTCGCTGCCCTGCGTACCTCCTGCCCCCGCGGGGAGGGCTCAAACCCGGGCCAGGACCCTCCACGGTTGGTTGGAGCAGGCGAAGCACACTGCCCCCCTCCACACCGCGTCCCCGTCAGCGTTCCCGGGGCCGCTCCGGGATGGGAGACGAAGCGGCGAAGGGGGAGGCACGGCAGGTGTTTTTGGGGGCGGGGGGGCACAGGGCCCCGTGACTCACCGGTCCGAGGCGGGGGCTGCGGGTAGCGCGGCGGCGGCGCTGCCCCCGGGGCTCGGGGGGCGGCGGGGCAGGAGCAGCAGCGGGCGCGGGAGCAGAGGGGAGCGGCGGGGCCCGGGCTGCTCCTGGGCGCGCTCTCGCTGCCCATCCCCGGCGCTGCCGCCGCCGCCGCCGGAGGAGGAGGAGGATGCGACGGAGAGGCAGCCCCGGGCTCGGGCACGCGCGGCGGCGAAGCGGGGGGAGGCGTAGAGCGGCGCGGGGGCGCGCAGCGGAGAGGGAGCAGCTTGGGGAGGAGGGCGCACGCTCCCGCAGCCCGTCGTCCCTCAGACCTTCGGTCCTCAGCCTTCATTTTCTCATCCCTCCGTCTCTCGTGCCTCCATCCCGAATCCCTCCCTCCCTCCATCTTTCCATCCCTCCCTCTCTCGTCCCTTCATTCCTCCGCCCGTTATCCCTCTTCCCCCCGTCTCTTTCTTCTCAATCCCACATTCCTTTCCCCTCCGTCCCTCTGCTCCCCGGCCGGCAGCTGCCGTCTCTGCGGATACCCCCTCTCCGCCGCAGGATGGCTCAGGAGACCCCAGGGGCCGCGGGCGCGCTGCTGCCCCTCCGGCGCGCCCCAACGAAGCCCCCCGGGAAGGGCAAACGGCCCCTGTGAAGGGCAGAGGGTTCTCGGCTCCCCTCGATCCCGATGGGAAAAGCAATCCCAGGGCTTGCTCGTCGCGCTCGTTTCCTTTTTCCCACCCGGCAGGAGAAAGCAGAACCGTGCTGTGTTAGGAGAAAAAGGCGGTAAATAGGAGGAGAACATAGAGCAGTAATCACTAACTGTGTGGGAAACAAACCTCACGCTGGAGGAGTTTTTAAAAACAGGCTTTCAAGGCTGCTCCTGCAACCTAGAGGACTTTCCACATGTTTATTTAGGTTCAAGTATAATTATTGTGACAGAAAAAATAAATGAAACAACAGCTCCGAGTGCATCATGTAAATGGGAGAACGGTAAATCACGTCTGTCACATAAACATACACACCAAGAGCTGGCTATCAACTCCTTATCCCCGCGCTGAACTCTCCCTGCATTATATAATGTTGATACACTGCTGTGAGGATGTCCAGGGAAAAGACAAAGCGGCGGTGAAGACATGGCACTTCCCATCAGAGTGCATTGTAGCCTTACCTGTCAGGCAGTGCTTTCAGAAGCTCATCGGTGCTCCTCTCATCAGCCCTCCAACACAACTCAATGGATGTTCAGTGCAGATATCCAATTCCCCAGTGTCAGCCTCTGTCTGAAATGTCTCCGAATTGCTTGTAGGTTATTAACTTATGGTGTTCTCCCACCCTGCCCTGTACTGTGCAGTTATCAGCAGCTCCCGCCTGTGAGACCAGGAAAGAGAAAGATTGGGTGGATTTCCACGCAGCTTCACATTTCAAAGTGCTGATTTGCTGTACGGGCTTCAGTCACTGAGAAATGAGGTCTGTGCCTCTAACAGGTGGATTCTGAGGAGAGGCCTGGCCCAGAGTGCTCTGAAGACAGTGCAATTACATCTGTAACCATAGTGGGAGTTGCTTCAAAACACCGCGAACTCACTGTCAGCATGAAGGTATTTCTGAATGCTGCTATTCTTTAGAGGTAGTAAGAAATCCCAGGGAAAAGGCTATTTACCAAAATGTGCATCTTCCTCGCAAAACTGTTGAGAGAAACATGGAGATATGTTTCTGCTCTCCTCTATCTGACAGAAATACATAATGGCAGGCAGATTTCATCTCCCAGCTGGATTGCTCTCCATAGGCTCAGACCAAACCCTGCAATCGTCAGGCACAGTGGGCAAGGAGAGAGGAAAAGGGGTACTGTGAAAGTCTTAGGTCCAAATTTGGATGTTTGTGAAGCCCACAAGTGTGGAACTCAGTGCTTCATTGCTGCTCAGAAGTAAGTTACCAACAAATTAATGTTTCAGAGTTTTTCTCTTCTTTGGTCTCAGTTTTGGGATTAGATTTGAGCACCTTTGGCTTGCAGGTTTTTCTTATTTCCCTTGTACTGACTGTCTCCCCTTCTTCACCTTTGTGCCTTGTCTAGTAAGGGCTCTAGGAAGTGACAGCAATGGAAGAGTCAGAAAAGGGGAGGGAAACTGGAAAAAGAGTAACATTTGGGCTCTGTATATGCAATGACACTTTTGAACAAAAGCTTATCTAAAGCTTATCTAGTGGTAATCTCACAGATACTGGGTTAATATTTTTTAGTATAGCTAATACAGGCATTAAGTATACTTAATGCAGTCTTTAGTATAACTGGGTTTTATTGTGGCTTTTTGTCCCTTTTTTTTGCTGTGTAGCTAGAGGTGAATGGCTGCAGTAGTGTAACAGGAGCCTGGTGGTTAGGGCAATTCTTGAGAAATGGGAGAATGAGGGTGGAGACTTTTTCTCTGAGATTCAGAATAGGAAATGAACCATGGAGGTCTCGGGTGAATGACTTCAGATCTTCACTAGCTATGACTCCAAATTCAGTCTGCACCAGTGTGAGGATATGCATACACACAGAATTTTTTATTTTTTTATTTTTTTTTTCCACCAAGGTGAATTTTTTTTTTTTGAAAAGTGTCAGTTCTTCAAAAAGTTCCAGAGCTGTGTTCAGATTCTTGCAGATACTTACATGTTCTTTCTGCATATAGTTCATATATTCCTGTATATTTCCAAACAAGGATTTGGTAAGATTTTTGTTTGTTTGCTTGTTTCGTATCATATCAGCATTTTGTTTAAACAGAACACAAACATTAACCCTTACTTTTCAATGTCACTGTTGTTAGCTGGTTTATTCCTAGATACAAGGTTGTAAGTTGCCTGTGCAAAACATGGCTGCTGAGCTTGCTACCTTGTCTAGAAATGCATCTATGGTGTTTTCTCAAGATTCAAAATTATTTTCAGAGAGCATAGTTTGAAAAAGTTTTAATTCACTGTAAGGGAAAAAATGTGGATATTAAGAGAAATTTTAAAATAAAATTTAAAAAAGCAGATACAGATGTAATGTTTTAAGTAGAATATTTTAAAGATCCAAAGAAGCATAAAATGCTCAAAAATAAAACAAACCCAAACAATCCCTTTCCCAGACAGCTCCCTAAGCCCAAATGTAGATGTTTATCAAAATTATGAGGGGAAAAAAGAAAAAGAGTTTATTTTTCACTTAATACGGTCTGAATAATTATTTGAGACATGTTTTTAAAGAACATCCATCAACAAACATCCAAAGTCCTACTAAAAACACATATGCAGTACAAGAACATGTATTGTATGTATCTGTACGAAGTTGATCCTACCACTGTTTGGGGCAGGGCTGCCTTTTCTGTCTACATTTCACTTTGTATGGCCCAGAACCCACGCCCATGAGAGTCCTGAGTGCATTTTCCTATTTGTAATTGATTGTTGGCATTGGGGTTAACTGCATCATTCAAAAAATCTATCATCCTTTGCTTTACTGCTCATGAGGACCATTATTTATGATTTGCCTTAAATTTGGCCCCAATTCTACAACTGTTTTGACTGATGCCAGCATCCAGAGCTGTGCAATGAACCTTACTAACCTCAGTGAGTGCAGTGGTCCATTATGTGGCTGTGGGATGAGGAGAAGGATCTTGGATCTAGACAAGGGACTGCATTGTGCAATGAGGCACCATACTTAAAACCAGGCTGAGGTTTTAGGTATGACTGAGATAAAAATAACATGAAATTCTACCGATAGTTGAATCTCAGAAAGAACTGTGTGGTCTTAGATTTTTTGTTTTGTTTTGTTTTGTTTTTTGGGTGTTTTTTGTTTGTTTGGTTGGTTGGTTGGTGGAATGTTTAATGCACCAAGCTGTAGTATAAGTTTCCAGCCTGAACCACACTTAAGCAGGTATTAATGCCTTCATTTTGGAGACAGCAAAATGAAGTACTTTGATTTATTGACAGAATATTTTCTTTGTTTAGTATGATTTATTAAGAAAAAAAAAGAAGTTTAATTGATATTAAATAATCTATTGTAAATTGGAGAGTGGTGTGTGTGTGCGCATAGTGCCATTTTTATTAAGACTTTTGTTAAGCAGCAGTTTGATATTACACGGGACATTCAGATTTACAATTTAAGATTAGAAGCCTTTGCACTATGGCTTATAGGATTGATTCTAAAAAGTTTATTGCTTTTACAGGCCAAGGACACTGCAACGGCTTAACTCAAGAACCCAAACTGTTCTCGGTTACCACTTTCTACAAGGAAGCTTTCTGCACCCAGGCCCTGATCTCCACTGAAGTCAAAGGATGGCTTTGAAATATACAGCTTCTCTAATTTTGACTCGGTATACCATCACAGTTTTGTTTTTTTTTTAACAGATTTGAAGGTCTTCTGGTACCAAAAACAAAGAACATCACATGTAACTTTATGTCAGTTGGCGAAAAAAGATACAAAATAAGAAGGGAGAAATGAAACTTACTTACGCCTTCTGAATTAAAGGACAGATTTAGGAAAGGGAAAATATCATCAGAAGCCAAACATATAGGTGCTGGTATAATTTTCTCCATATTTTAATCAAATGTAGACAAGACAAATAATTGAACTAGGGAACTTCAGTATACTTACAGATTCTCATGCAGTAAATCTTCACAATTCTACTCTCCAAGGAGATTTTTGAGTAAATAATAATGACTTTAGCCTCCTGGATAAATGAAGATGGATGTACTGAGAAAAATCTAATTATGGATTTCTCCTTCCTTGCCTCCTGTCTTGTGTGCCAGTATTACAACGTTGATATTTCATATATATTCCAGCAGTGGTATACTAGTATGAACACTAACAGATTTGTTTCTTTCAGTATTAAATCTGCTGACTTTGGAAACAAAGAATGCACCAATTTCTTTTAACGTTGGCTAGTTCTATCAAGTCAATACAACTACTCTGAAGACTTCAGTCTATTCCATGTATCAACAGAGTTGTTTGCCAAGAACCATGTCTTTAGTAGAAGTGATTTAGAAGTATTCCTGTACTGCTGTGCCATAGCAGCAATTCTTTCCTAGTAAGGATACAGCTTATCTTGTGAAAGCTGATTACTTCCAAGTCAAGGAAGCTAAACAGGTAAACAAATAGACAATTTTTTGTTTGTTTGTTTTTGTTTTTAATGCATGTGAGTTTGTAACAGGAACCAAGACATTGCCATAGCAGCTGCTCACAAAGCTATGCCAGCAGAAGTCTGCAATGTAGACACAGATTAATTTCAGATTGACACAGACAGCAGAATACTGGAAATGCTAAGCGCATACTTGGAAAAAAATACCTGAGAACTCAAAGTGTCTGGTAATTTTCACTGTTAACACCAAGGGGAATTGACTTGTTCCCATTTTGTGTTAGAGTCCAGTGTGTGTGTGCAAAGTTTAGGCATTGAAAAAAATGAAAGTTTTCTATTTGAGACATGGTATCATGAACTAATGGAGACGAGCAAAGCATTCAACTCCACGGTAACCTTTTATACAGTATCTTTTAAGGGACATACTAAGCTTTAACACTCTTTTTACCCTTGTGAGAGTTAATCCTGTTCTCTCTGAGTGTTTTTATTCACTAACCATTACAGCTGCTAATGATTAATCATAGACCTACATCTTTGTTCTGACCTCCTTTATAGCATTCCTGACTTCATTCTTTTGTCTGGAAGAATCGTAAGTTTTTTGAACTCACAGACCATCTTTTTGTTCTTACATTTTACAGTATATGGGAGAACAGTCACGGTCCACCTGTATGGCTAATGTGTCAGCTCCAACTGCACTGCACTGACTGTAGTACTGCAGTTTGTTGGCTCCTCTATACTTGAACAATATTGTATATGCACATACTGTCTCTAATTAATTTGAATCGTGTGATTGTGGCAGGACTATTTGCAACATGAATAACAAATGGCAAGATCAGGTCCTACCATATTCCTTCTAAATACCTAATTAAATATTAGGTATATTTTTATATAAACTATTACAAATAAATCAGGATCTAGATACTACTGTCTGAATCCATATAAATTCTAAATTCCTCCCTGAGATTTTCTCCAGTGAAAATCTGGGAATATGTGATTTTTTAAAAAAAAAATAATTAATTTATTTAGAAACACAAGTGTTTCTAGGAGGCTAGCACAATAAATGTAACTTCCCCCTTTTAAAGTTGCTACAAAGTTGTCTCAGCTACAATGGCTCGTGATTGGCTCAAATTTCTCAGACTGCAGGTCTAAGGGAAAGTGTCTTGTTCTCTGTCAAGACTTTTTAGCTGCACTGAGTTGTAGAAACATGCAAGTCAGGATATGAATTCATGATTGATATAAAGGAATACAACTTCTTCAAAATTTATGACATTTATTTAGATATTCTTTTCTTTATGTTTAATGCTGGAAGAAAGTTAGAAAATACAGTCTTATCCTCCGTATTACTCTTGGTGAGGATTATAGTCTCTGAAACATCTGAAACCTTCATTCATTTTGAAATGATGACACTGAAAACAAATGCAAGCAAATGACAAAAAAAGCAAAAACCAGAAATGCCATTGCACATTCCAGAATGTAAACAATTTTCACTCTGTAATTGCAGTTTGCTCTTTTCTTCTTCTTTGATCTGTTTATTATTTGATTTATGATAGAGTAGAAATCCAGGCCAGTGTTTTAATTTATATTCATTAGGCAGCAATGCAGATATACAGTATTATAAAAATGATACATAATAATCACTTATCATTAATTTTCCCAGGGAAAAAAGGCTCACTATAATACCCCAAAGATATTTGCCGCATGTTCAGTAAATGAATGCTGTATACCTTATGGCATGTGCCAATCATGAAAGGCAGCCATGTAATCTTAGCCTGGATGAGACGACATTGACTATGCAGTCTGATGCCTGCATATCAAGGACAGACAGTATGATTCAGTAATAGTTCCTCTGTGGGAAAGAATTCTTCCCTTTTGCTATCTAGCTGTTGTTTGTATCCTACCTTTTGGAAAGGCAGCCAACGAAGTATTAAAGACTTATGTTTGTGATAAATTTGCCACTTCTCTTGGTAGGCTGCAACAATGATAAACTACCCCCATGGATATATTTTTTTTTCTTCCACCTATTTCATATTCTTCTACATCCACCTTATCCAGAACTGAATCTTGTTATGCTATCGTCTGTCAGACTAAGTGTCCCACATATGAGAAATCTTCCAGGTCCTTAGAGATCATAATCAAGTTGCCTTTTAAACTTCTTTTTGAGTTACTACATAAATTGTGAATTGGGACAGTAGGTCTCATGATGGTTCTGTCTTGTGGTGGTACTAAAGTCAATTTTTGGCTCAGATACTTGGAAGAACTTCTTAAGGATGTCTTTATACTTAATTAATTAATTGATTGATTGATTGCAACCATACATTCCTAAAAATGATAGAAAAGAACAGCTCTTTCCCCTCAAAATTGTCTTTACATACCCGATTCTTCTGATTAGCTGTAGCCTGAATGGCATTTTGTTTACGTTATCCAGACACTGCAGCGTGGGATGAATGTACATATAATCAACACTTTAGATGTTTGAATATATTTCTCATCTTTGTTTTGTAATGTTCCAAAGCGTTTAGCTCAGTGTATCTTCCTGATAGCCTGTATCTTCCTGATAGCCCCATGACATAAAATAGTATTATCTTCTGGCTCTTTTGCAAATCCTCATAGGAATGATTTTTGAATTTTTTGGTGCCTGAAATGTTTAAAAACATGGCCCTTGGTGGCTTTGTTTTCAGAATACTGTGATTGCTACGGTTCTATACCCAGTACACACCTCAAGTATACTTAGCTTGCAGATGCGAATATTCAGCACATTTATAAATTTTCCTATATCTTGTGTTGAATATTTCCAAAATTTCTTTCTTCTTACTTTCCTTTCACTCATTAACCTCTGTTGTTGCTTTTTTTTCCCCAGACACTTTATATCATTCATTATTCCCCTCATCACCCACTTAATGTGGTCAGGAACTCTCATACCTGCATCTCTTGTACTCATCCCTATCCACTCTTTTCTCTTTAGCTTCAAATTCTTTCTGTAATCTGCAAAATCTGTGTTGTCTTACAGCACAATGAAGACACAACATTTTGGAAGTAAATGAATGAACTTGCTTTAGTTGACATTATCCACACTGTTGCTTTGAACCAATAGGTCACCTCAGTGTGGTCAGCTATCTGGAGAATAAATGATCAGGTGTATTACATTATACATTGGTGCTAAGGCCTTTTTCTTGCAATTTAGATAGTCAGGAATTGAGTTTGTGCAGAGCATTTGAGCAGGGAGGGCCCAGTGGGGGGGCAGACTATCCCTCCCCAGTGGGGAGACTGGCACATGTATCGACTGCCTACCAGAATACAAATCCAGCCATGGTCTCAACTAGGCATAAACTTCCTTCCAAAAAAAAATGGGGTGTCTCAGATGTAGTGCCTGCCCAAGAATGTGGCTGTTCAGATATCTGGCTGTAGAGAGTGCCTGAGCCTGTTACTTTTAGTGAAGGACAGAAGGATTCCACCTGTGTGATGTATGAGCAGGTGTGTGATTTGCTGAACATGGTGGCAGAGCTCAGGGAGGAGATGGAGAGATTAAGAAATGTCAGGGAGTGTGAGCAGGAGATAGACTGGTGGAGTAACTCCCTACAGTACCTGTGTGAAAGACAGTAGGGTGATACGTCCCAAGTAGTGGTGGACCCCCTACCATGCATCAGGCAGAAAGATTATTAAAATTATTAAAATTATTTTTTTATTTTATTTTTTATTATTAAAATTATTATTTATTAAAATTAAATATTATTAAAATTATTGAAACACAGCAGGACAATTCCCACAAGTGGAGTGCTGCAATGGATGGCTATGAACTCTTTAAAAGGGATAGGCAAGGAAGGAGGAGTAGTGGCATGAGCCAGAAGTGTGTGCCTAGGTGGTTAAAAAGGCCTAGGATACCTGGCCTGTATCAGAAATAGCAGAAGCAGGGAAGTGATTGTCCCTCTGTACTCAGCTGTGGTGAGGCTGTACTTCAAGTACTTCAGTTTTAGGCCCCTCACTATGAGAAAGGCATCAAGGCATTGAAGCATCTCCAGAGAATGACAGCGAAGCTGATGAGGGATCTGGAGCACAAGCCTTATAAGGAGAGGCTGAGGAAATTGGGATAATTTAGTCTGGAGAAGAAGAAGCTTTCAGGAGACCTTATTGCCCTCTACAACTACCTGAAAGGAGGTTGTGGCAAAGTAGGTGTTGGCCTTTTCTCTTGGGTGACGTGCTAACACTGGAGGGAATGGTCTCAAGCTGTTCTAGGGGAAGTTTGGACTGGGTATTAGGAAAAAACTTCTATTCCAAAGGAGTGGTCAGGCATTGGAATGGGCTGCCCAGGGAGGTGGTTGAATCACCATCCCTGAAGGTGTCCAAGAAACATGTGGATGTTGTAATAAGGAAGATGGTTTAGTGCACAATTTTGGTGCTAGGTGGACAGTTGGGCTAGATGATCTTAGAGGTCTTTTCCAATCCTAGTGATTTTATAATTCTATGATTCTATGAATACATGATAAAGCATTCTCTTTCTCAGACCATCAGGATGTATTATAAGCTTATGGGAAATTAGAATGAGAGAAGATTCATTCCAACTAATTTAGGCACTAAATGAAGTCCTCTAATGTAGGAATCTGATCAACTTAGGATTCATCTGCAATCAGTAACGATAGAAAGGGACTTTTAGGAGGCAAAATTTCCTTATTACTCATTTAGAGAGAGAGAAATTAGGTTGACTGCAATCTTGCAGTTGATTATTATAAAAATCTTATAATGGGTAAAAAATAATGTATTTTAAGTGCTAAACAACAACAACAACAACAAAAAACCCCCATTGTTTAATTTCAATTTTAATCATCTTGTAAAAATCCTGCGAAGTTATTATTATTAGATCAATTACAGTGATATGTCATTCATAGTCCAAATTACCTGTTCTATACACAGAATATTCTGATTTCCACTCTCCTTTCACCTTTAGAAGTCATTGGTTTCAGTCAGGGTGTGCACTTGGGCGTGGGGGGATTACTTCTATATTCAACATCTCAAGTCCTTTGACAGGAGGAATGTAATACTCATAGTTTCTTCCACCACTGCCAAGGGTGAGTCTGGGTCTAGTTTGATTTCCTAACAACTAGCTCTTTCTTCTTTGTTCTTCAATGTTAACTTCTGAATTTACTTTAGATGTTATGTACTACGTACACCAGGCATTTGTTTCCTTGTTCTTTTTGTGACTCATAAAACAAATTTCACCTAATTCCAGAAGATGTACTTCTTTAAACGTCAGTAATGGATAATGGGCAAGTTGTGTATGACTCTGAAGCCTCTGGGCTTATGTTCACATTTCGATGGTTTTTGCTAGCATCTTTGCATTGCACTGCACCACAGTGTTATTCTGGAATCACCTGTAGTCCTTTCTACACAGAATAACTACCACAATAATTACCCATAGCCAGTATATATTGCTTACAGGAAATATATCAATGTTATTGAAGAAGCAGGTTTAGCAGCACAAAGTTGAGCAGGGCTAAAATACATACCTACTCATTAGGATGTTCTGGTTTTGACTAAACAAGTTAACCAAAATCTCCAACTAAAAAACTTGCCTAAGAGTCTGACAAGCCCCAATCCTGAGGCCTTGTAGTTACTAAAAACCTTGACATAAGCCATGGTGATAGTGTATTTAGTTGGCTTCAAGTATACACCTTTTACCTCATTTAGGAACCTAAAATTAGAAGATATGGGTTTAAGCTTGAGTGAAAAAGCTACAGATATGCTATTACTAGTGGTGAGGAACAAGAAGGTGTGGTTTTCAGTATGTCCAAGTTATGGTAAATATTTTAAGGTAGGCAGTATATATCTTAGAAATGCTTCTAGCAGTCATCAAATACAATTAATCTGGAAATCCTGAAAGAATAATGTGATTTCCATTCCATTTTCATTTTTAACTTTGAATAATTGTCTATGAATGGTCAAGAATTACATCCCTACCATAGAAGTTGCAAGGTAAAATTGATATCTCACCAACTAGACAATGATATCTTTTTTCCCCCAAGTCTTTACTTGTAAGTCACTATTCAAAAACATGACCTAATTGCTTGGCTTGTGATGGTCAAAGCATTCAGAGCCTTACAATTAATAAATAAATCCAGGTTGTACCACAAGGCTGAGAGAAGGAAAGGCTTTGCTAGACAATTTACAGTGGGATGTATAAGCCATGCCTGTATTTTTATGTGGTTGTCTGTTCGGCATGGTGTGGGCAGATTCTAGCTCCACTTTTCCATATGGATCATAGTAACAGTGTGGCATGCACCTTTGTCAGCACTGTGAAATTCTAGAAGGTGGAAATCATGCAACATGTGCAGGGTTCTGTGGTGTCTCTACCACAGAATCACAGAGTGGCCAGGGTTGGAAGGGACCTCAAAGATCATGAATTTCCAACCCCTCTGCCACATGCAGGGCCACCAACCTCCCTATTTAATACTAGACCAGGCTGCCCAGGGCCCCATCCAACCTCACCACTCTCTCTGTAAAGAATTTCTCCCTGATGTCCAACCTAAATCTCCCCTCCCTCAACTTAAAACCATTTCCTCTTGTCCCGCAGTTATCAATCATTTCAAAGAGTTGAGTCCCCTCCTGTTCGTAGGCTCCCTTTAGGTATTGAAAGGCTGCAATGAGGTCACCCCGCAGCCTTCTTTTCTCCAGGCTGAACAAGCCCAGCTCCCTCAGTCTGTCTTCATAGGGGAGGTGCTCCAGTCTCCTGATCATCTTCATGGCTCTCCTCTGGACTCTCTCCAACAACTCTGTCTTTCTTTTACTGGGGACTCCAGACCTGTACGCAGTACTCCAGATGGGGCCTCACAAGAGCAGAGTAGAGAGGAACAATCACCTCCCTGTCCCTGCTGGCCACCCCTCTTTTGACGGAGCCCAGGATACCATTTGCTTTCCGAGCTGGAAGAGCATGCTGGCTCATGTTAAGGTTTTGTTCTATCAAGATCCCTTGGTCCTTCTCCTCAGGGCTGCTCTCAAGGACCGCTCCTTCCAGTCTGTATGGATGCCTGGGATTCCTCTGGCCCATGTGCAAAACTCTGCACTTTGCCATGTTGAACCTCACCAGGTTCACCCAGGCCCACCTTTCAAGACTGTTGAGGTCCCTCTGAATGGCATCCCTTCGTTCTACCGTGTCCCTTGCACCGCTCAGCTTGATGTTGTCAGCCAACTAGCTGAGGGTGCACTCGATTCCGCCATCGATGTCATTGATAAAGATGTTAAAGAGCACCGGTCCCAAGACAGACCCCTGGGGAACACCACTCATTACTGGCCTCCACCTGCACATAGAGCCATTGATGACCACCTTCTGTCTGGCCTTTCAACCAGTTTCTATCTGGTGGTCCACCCATCAAATCCACATCCCTCCAATTTGGAGATAAGGATATTGTGGGGGACTATGTCAAAGGCCTTGCTCAAGTCCAGGTAAATGACATCAGTTGCCTTTCCCCTGTCCACTGATGCCATCACTCCATCATAGGCCACCAGATTGGTCAAGCATGACCTTCCCTTGGTGAAGCTGTGCTGGCTGTCTCGGATCACATGCTCATTCCTCATGTGATCAAGCATATCATCCAGGATGATCTGTTCCATGATCTTCCCAGGCACAGAGGTGGGACTCACTGGCCTGTAGTTCCCGGGGTCCTCCTTGCTCCCTTTCTTGTAAATGGGAGTGACGTGACCCTTACTCCAGTCATCTGGGACCTCACCTGACAATCACGACTTTTCAAATATGATGGAGAGCGGCTCAGCAACCAAATACTACTGTAAATACTCTGATTTGATAGATCTTCAGGATCAAAATCTCCAGGTGTAGTTTTGTCTTGTCTGCATGTGGGATGGCACAATATTATCTTTTGATGTTCACCTCCAGGATGCTGAGCATACTCCAGTACTGGAAAATGTTTGAATTTGGGAGATAAGGTCAGAAGGATGTTGATGGAGCATTCTGACAAAGCAGTTTTTCTGCAGACAAAGACGCTGAAAATACCATATAGGTCTTTGGAATTCCAGCCAAATATTTAAGCAGGAGAGTAAAATGATGTAGCACAGAATGAGATTCCAGGCCTATGCTCACATCAGTGCCTTCTTTTAAAGACACTAGGAGTCACCTATCTATATCAAGAGGCAGAAAGCAGTCTTTAAAAGTAATTAAATTACTCTTGCTTACTGCTGTCATCTGATTAGCATGGTGAATTGATGCAACCAGTGGGAAACCACTCAGCAGGCCACACAGAGCACTTTGTAAAATGTCTACATATTCAAAATCTTGCAAGTCTTTAAACTTCGCAGGATCACACAATCTCTAGCAAACCAATGAGCTGGGATCAAACAGTTTTTAGCTCAAGGCATGAAGATGCAAACCATCTTAAACTGCAACAGCATACAATTGATATAATAAGTGCAGCTCTTGAGTAATGAACAGATATTGCAGATGCTGTACAGAAATGTTTAAAAGTAAGTATATTTTATGCATAACTTATATTAGATGTGTAACTGTAAAGTGATGTTTTGATATTTCAGTACTTAGGAATACGTTGCAAAACTGAGCACAAAAGATTTGAAAGTCTGAGATGACTATTTCATTAACCTCTTTTTAACTTACACATAAAAGGGGTCAGAGAAAACTCTGGTATTTTTTGCTGTTTGCTGCTATTGTTGCTTGAGGTTTTTCTTTCTGTCTGATTTTTTTAAAGATTAAAGATAACATTTTCTTCTCTTAATTTAACACATTTTAGCAAAAAATATTCATCCCACAAATGAAACCCTAAAGAAAACAGGCTAGACTCCTGGCTGATGACAGTGGCATCATTAAAACATGCCAAGGTGTTTGTGTGGAAGTAGTCTGCTATACAAATTCATCTAACATTATTTATTTTTTATGAGTTCTCCTCTGGATACTTGTGCTCATTGTATTGTTTTCAGTTACCAATTGAATTCCTTATCTCAAAAGAAAGCCATAATTTTACTACAGAACAGTAAGTAAATTAAATGAAGGTTCATCTTACTTCCAACTGCATTACTCCACACTGAAACAATTAGATCTGCTGTATTCTACTAAACTGTGAAACCATAAAGCATTCTGATACAAAATATCACCAGGCTTAAATATTTTCAAGCTCATCTAAGATGTTATGCTCTCCCCATAGCATTTCCTACTGTTTGGGTGTCTCCAAACCTGGGATATAGGCATGCAAATTTGCTTGATTTGAAATTACTGTAAATATCCTACATGACAGCCTTTGAGCTACCATCACTAATTATGACATATGCAAAGCTACTGATGGAGAAGTTGTTGGAATGGGTGAAATTTTCACTGATTAGTGATTCCAAAAATGAGATCTGTCTATTGGTAACTTGGTTCCTAAACCACCCTATACAAGAAATAATCAGTGATAGATGGCCCTGTGCCCAATACCGGTTATTTTTCTTTATGTATTGAGTTATTTATGCTGGACTGAAGCTAGGGTGATGGAAAAGAGTCACTCAATAGAATTTTCTCTCTATCCTACTACAAACCATTGATGAGGAAGGCTGCACACAGGTGCAATATGTTGAGATTTGAGCTTTAAGCTTTGATAACTAATGGATCAACAGTTTATTGCATGTACTCAGACTTTGCTAGGCTATCTCCAATCTTCTGATACTCCATTTATTCTTAGCTTCTTGGAATGAATTTTAGGAGAGAGTTAAATGACCTCAGCAATTTTCTCTGTCAGTTTTTTTTGATCTTTTGGACATAAAAGCTCACATAATATCTTTTTGATAGACCAAATTCTCCTCCACAGCATTCATGGAACTGCCTCTTTGTGACAGACACATCCAGTGTATCTACTGAGAGATACTGAAGTGCTAATGTAAAAGGTGCTCCATTATTAGTTCAGATAAAGATAATATATGGATAATATACGTGTCCCATATTTGTATTCACAAAATGATTTTGATCAATTGTATGATCAGTACTAGATTGTTGTAGAGTTTTCTTTTGATAATTTTCTTCTGTGTTAACAACACCAGAAAGAGAGATCTTTTTGCAGTTATGTACCATGTACTAAAATTTATTTTTTCTCTCTTATTTTTGTAAGATGTAAATTGAGTTCCAAGATGCAGCTTAGGGTTGATACTTAATTATTGCTAAGTATGAAATCAGTCATAAAGGCTACATCTCTACAGACTATTGTGTAGGTCTATATTTTAGAGAACGTTGTAGGCATTGAGTTGGTTCCAAAGTATGTTTAAGACAATGAAAGATTTCTATTAGTTTCAGTGGTTTTGAAACATTTCTAATGTTTCATTGATTGACTGAAATCAGTAGGAAAACCCTTTTAGCCTCCAGAACTAGCCTACTTAAAACCTCAGTGATATATAGAAGAATTAAGGAAATAAACAAGGAAGTACATCTTTTGTTGACACTGGACTCATAGCTTTCTATGCAAGTCTGTATTTTATAACTCAGAAAAGTGCCATGTTTACTGTTTCTTTGACTTCCAATAAGAAGCAATATGAAGAAATGGTTTTCTTTGAATTTTTCTTGAGTGCTGGCTGGTTTTTCTTTGTATTTGAAGAAAGGTTTATACAAACTTAAAGTCTTTAGACAAAAATTGAATGTCTTTGTAACTGCTAGATTCTACTTCAATTAGAAAGTAAAGGACTCAGTAGAGCTAATTTGCAGTGCAGGTGCAATAAGACTTCCTTTTACTAAAGGAATTATTAGATGAAATTATTTGGCCTGTCCTAGGCAGCAGGTCAGACTAGATGAGCTGAATGGTCCCTAGTGGCCCTAAAATATGAGTCTGTAACTTATTCTGTTAGTTGCCACTTAAGTTCTTAACACCATTACTTTGAATATTTATAATTCTAACAGTTCTGTAAGTCTGAAATTGCTGCATGAAATACTATTTTGAGGAGCTGTTTTTCCCCCTTCACCAAAATCTCAGAGAATTGAGACTCACATTGGGAATTTTGGCTCTGTGAAGCAGTGTGCCATACCACCTTTTCAGCTCTACTTAGTAGCATCTCCAGCCATGGATAAAGTAAGTACATTTCCCATACAGTGATCAAAGAAACAGTTTAATGACTAGGAAAGTGCCACAACAGGATTCACAAACACAGGATACAGAACTGCTAGGGCAATTAGAAGAAGTTGTAGAAAGAAAGAAAGAAATTGGCTTACGGCCCTCTTCCTTGTGAGATAGAGATGCCTACGTCCAAGCTGGTTATACACACCTTTGTCCACTCAAATTATTTTCGGGTCTAGGTATCGAAGGTATTTAAACCAGGTAACTTCAGCCCTTTTTTTTTTTTTTTTTTTAAATTTGTAAAGGATTAAAATACCCATAGGGCACACCAAATTTCTTTCTCCATTTGCTGTCCCAACTTTGCTATCAAACCATAGAATATGATGTGACGTACTATTATTAGTCTATGGTGAGTATGTCACTCTTACTCATATAAATCCTTTAAATATTTATTCCAGGCCAGTGCTCAAATTTACTGTGTACTAATTCATGCGTACAGTCTCTAGCCCAAGGTCAATGTAAAGTGAATATTTGGATTTTCAGATGGTCAGGGATATCTCTTCCTGTGGGTTTATACCATGTGATTAGGGTATATGCCCTAGATCAGAACCCCACAGCTAAGAGTAAAGGTGTTTGTGTGTTCCACTGCATTTTACAAAGTAAACAGACAGAGAACTGAACTGTTCATTGCTATCAAGAATTAAGTAACAGAATGCCATATGGATTTTTCTGACAGAAAAGAGGGCCTTTAAGTGACTCCCATGAGGCAATTTTGCAATTAAGTGCCTGAAGAGGCAGCTGTTGACCAAAAAAGCCTGTTCCTGATTCTTGATTTTTAAATTTTTTCTTCTGGTCAAAAATGCTCTATTAAATTCAGTATGTAAAACTTGAGATAAAGGCTGCACCTCTACCACCTCTGCTCTGATGAGGGGTCAGAAGCAATCCCCAGATTCCCTTCGAGCAGACAGAGGCAAGAGAAAAGGCTCTGGAGATGAGTTCAGGGAAGTGATTCATGGTCCTCATTACTGCAGATGTAGTGTGTTCTCTCTCCAGTGGCTAGTTTGAAACACAGACTAGAAGAACAAAAGGTGTTCTGCTGTTAATGAAACCAGTCATGGCTTTTTGGAGTGTTTAGTAATACTAGTAATACTTTACCAAGCCCCTTTCACTTGAGAACAAGCATCGCTTTAACAGCTCATGTACATGTATTTTCAAAATGAGACAATATATCTGTGACCTCTGATTCTTTGAGAGAACTTACTTTTGAAACTGACCCATGAGGTAGCGTTTAGTGGCTTATTTCCATGTCGAAAGCTTAAGCCTAGGAATTCAAATGCAGAATTTAATAAAACCAAATAAATACAAGTGCTGACTCAAAAACTTTTTCTCTTCCCTGGCAAAAAATGGAAACCTAAATCCTAGACTGGCATAGAAAAAAATAAAAGTAAGTTAGAATTAAGAATTAAGTTTTTGACAGAAATACTAGAAACGCCATCTGTACTCCCAGTCAGCACACACTGGCACTACTGTGTTGATATGACTGACAGCAGTGAAAATAGTCTGACTTCTAGTCAGACAGTCTGACCATCATGCTTCCTTTTAATCGGGATCCTGAATGTGGCAAATAAAAATGACATGTTTAACTCTAAAATGAGTTTATACATGCAGATGTGTGTGCGTATCTGATAAACAGAAAACTGAAAATCTTTTAAGGACCAATTATTTCTCAGGAAAACAGAACATGCTTCTAGCTCATTTCTGGCACAGACATCCATCAAACAATAACAGGGCATCTGTTGAATAGATACGCACATGCAACACAAGCAGGCTTAATTTTTATTTGTTGCTCATAAAAAATGTTGCTGCAGTTATATATATTCTGTTTGGTATAAACATTTAAGTGAATAAATGAATAAAATATGGCTACAATGAATAAATGCCAATAAAGATTGTGATTAAATACAAAGCAACACAGCAGGAATTTCGATAGATTGAAACTGTAGTCACATATACTCAAAAGGGTGTTAACAGTATGCTTCAGACTCCCTGCCATTGGTTTGAAGGAACAAGAATGCCCGTTGCACAAATGCTTCCCAAATCAAATCACTTTATAGACTGAATTTCTTCCTGAGGGAAATTCAGGTACTGATTATTATTGTTAGCATAGAGTTCTGCTGCTTGATTTATTTGAATGGTTTTTTCATTACCGGCCTTTTAGGGGAAATGTTTAGATGCATTAATAAAGAACATATGTACAAGAGTACGAATATGGCTTGACTAATAAGCAGAGCAGTACAAAGGTTTTGATTACAGACTTACTAAACGTAAGAATGGAGATTGATCCTAATCCTAAATTTATGGAAGAAATTACCCCCTATATCAAAGCTGAAACATCATGTTCCTTAAGAAAACATGGCATGATTTTTTTAAGTAAAAGATATTAAACAATTGAAATGTTTTCACCATATTGTTATTCAAGTTGTCCAAATGTATTTGCATCCCCCTAATAATTACTCTATATTCATTCTACTAAGAAATTAATTGATACAGTAGTTATCAGTTGATTTCAATGTTTAATAAATAATTGAAAGGTAGGATGCTTCAATTTTACAATATTGAAATGAGATCTAATGAGATTTATGGGTAAAGAAATAAAGAAAGAAATAAAGAAAGAAAGAAAATACATTTTTTAACATGCTCAAGATCTTATGTTGTTACTGCTCTAAGGGTAGTACAGCAAATCTGATGACTTACAAGTCGTTAATGTTATGTGTGCTGACAGATGAACTTGATTTGTCTAGGTAGAGCTAGTGTAGGTATTGCGTAAGACAGCAGTTTGTTTTATATGATCAACTGTTCTGCTCGAGGAAGTGTCTGATGATTTATCTAATGTGAAAATGGAAGGAGCTGTGTATTATTTTTTGTAAATATCATCTGTCTGAATTGTTATCTGTTTGGTAATAACTTTCCTGAAGCCCAGGAAATTATTAAAACTAAAATTAAAAAGAAATGAAGTGGCAGGAAAGGTGAAATGCAGTTACCCAGAGAAGACCATCAAAGTTGATTACATTTGCTCTTTCGATTGCTGACGGCATAGGTGGTCAGCATTTAAGCCACAAGTTTTTGGCCTTACTAAGAAGATGGCAAAAACGCAGTTGAATCCTCCCTGGCTGCTGCCTCCAGCCAGCATCCTTGCTCTCAGCCCAGGGGAAGAAGCAAGCCAGATCACACTAGAGCAATGGGCGGGCTGTCTGAGCTCGTGTAGGCAAAGACGCACCGTGTTTCTTTGTTGTGTTAATACACTCCTAAATCTTGTGTCCTACTTGGCAGTTACATGCTACTTTGACTTTAAGATTGCTGGTCTTTAGTCATTTTAATCAGCTGCTGCCAGATGCTCAACAAGTCTAACTGTTGGCAAATACTTGCTAAATGCTTGCATACCAAAAGCGTAGCTGAAAAATCCAGTCACAATATTGTGAGTGGCACACACCCACTTTCGCTTACCGCAAGTTTAAATATTTCCTCAGCAATTTTTTTTTCCATGTTCTCATTGCTTCTGCTTCCGCTCACGTGTCTCGATAGTCAATTCCAATGTTTTGTTTTTTGTTTTTTGTTTTTTGTTTTTTTTTTTTTCCTCCTGTTAAATATCCTGTGAGCCCCTTCCCATCAATTGGGTCAATTACAGATCATCTGTTCTTTGCAAGAACTATGGATGGTTTCTGGAGAAGTAATGGAAGCTAATTGATTTTTTTTTTTTTTTCCTGTGTCCTCAATTCATGGTGAATGTGCGTTTGCCAGGGCATAACTCAAGGCCTTCCAATCTCGGCACTTTAGCTAGTCAGAGTTTCAGTTAGGGTAGATTTAAATCACTTCTAAAAGCAGATTAAAGACTACTATTTGTCGTTGGGAAATGTGGTAATGCTGTTTGACAAAAGCTCTGATTAACTCTTTAGTGAAAGAAACACTGAGTGTGAGCAGGACAGTAAATGCTATGGTGCAATTACTAAACAGTGCATATATCTCACCTGAAAAACACAACTGGGAGGAAAAATATGGTCACTAAAATAGTTTTACCTCCCAGCTGTGACCATAAAAGGTCACATTCATGACATAAGTGTACAAAGTGCAGAAGATCTGACACCTTTTCAAAAACAAATTTACAATTTGAAGAACTGTTCTTACTATAAGGGAACATAAGCATTCTATTTTATCTTTATGTTATTTATTTTATTAGTTTATTTTTTATCAGCAAATGTTAGCAACCCTTGAAAACACAAAGAGATTTGCTGTCCCTAATGTTTAGTATCACTAAACATTAATGACCTTATCATACACTTGGGTTTGTGCAATTTGCAGCAGTACAACATATGTCTCCCGTCATTATGATGCATTAAAAGCATTATAATGCATTAAAGCATTAAAAGTTTAGTATAGCATAATAATCATTAAAATTAACATATTTTAAAAGTGTTGCTAATGATAAGAAGAAAACTTCCTGATGTTAATAGAGTAAATCATAATGGAGCACTTCCTAAACTGTAATTTTAATCCTGATCAATTTCTGATTGTTTAAGAAGGATCTGACCCTATCTCTTTGTTGTGCTATGGCACAAATTTTGTTGGAATAAAAATGTACGTATAACTGATGCAAAAATGCAGAAGTCTTTCCCCACACAAACTAATGAGTGGAAACCAAACGGAAGGAAGTGCAAAGCCAGATCCTAACACTTCTGCCTAGCAGAGTTCTCAAGGGAGCTTTTCAGTGGTGTACACAGGACTATGTATCTCCAGAGAAACTCTGTCTGCATAGTTATGAGAAGTGATAATGTAAGCAGAATCTATATGTGGGATGAAAAAAAGACCTAGACAGATGCTGAACTGAAGGTGCAACCTTGCATATAGCAATTCCTTCCCTGAGAGGCACATTTAAAGTTGTTGCATTTACTTCTAATGTTACTGAAGGTTTACAATCTGTGCATGCCTGCTGAAATTTGTTTTGAAATAAACCTCTCAAGACACTGTTAAGTCAACAGTGAAGAAGCAGAAGGGATAAGGTCCCCTCAGTCCTGGAGCAGAAACTCCTCTAAAATCTTCTAAATGCAGTGCTGGTATAGCTCAATGTTACCGAAAGCCAACAGTAAAAAAAAAAAAAAAAAAGAAAAAGTACATGAAGTACATGCATGTATTTTATGTACATGATTGTCTCCCATAGTCCTTTCTATTAAAATGCAAGAAATATTGATCCTCACATTCAAAGTTTACACACACAGTAATGCACAGTGAAAGCAACAGCGGACTGAGGTTTTTTAAAAGCTCTTAAATGAAAGTGAAATATATGACACTGTGAGAAAACAAACTTTGTGAAGTCATTGAAAGATTGAACAGGGAAAAGCAGTTGACTAACAGCAATGAGACTAGAGCAGCATGTAAAACTGTTTGTTGCTGGGTAGAAAGAGAGGTATTCTGCCAGAATGTAAGATCTTGAGGAACATCAAGACAGTTGAAACTCTGAAAAGAAACTGTCTTTATCCTTCTAGAATGAACTGTGAGGGGAGATGAGAGAGAAGATGTTTATTATATCTGGGCTACTCACAGAGGAGACATCATCTTTCCTGTTTCCTCAACATGTTTATTCCAAATTTGAGCCTGAATTTTTTCTAATCAAAGTAAAAGCCCAGAGGACCAATTTAACATAGCTCAATTAGTTTATTGATCAGAGCTATGAGACCATTGCTAATCAAAACCATAACACGTGTTACTGACCTCTGCTTGGATATCCCAGCTGCTTGTAGGAACCAAAGCATATTTTTCATGTTGTTGAGTAATACTCATATCTTTCTTATTAATGAGGCAACTCTGTGAGAAAAACATAACATCTTTTTGATGCTTATCACAAAATGAGTGTTGTCTGCAAATATAGTACACAATTTAAAGATACAGCAATATTTTACCATTTGCAGTGTTTTTTCATTTTGAGCATGCAAAGCCCAACCACAACTTTTTATGCTAGAGACTGGGAAATGTCAGAGTTTAATTGCCAAGTTACCATCAACAGCAGGAAGGATCGCAATCGATCAGTATTTAAAAACAGCTTAGGTAACATAGAATGATATTTTTTATTGGTGAGAGGGTAGGCATTGTCTTGCATAATCTGCAGGACAGACAGATACTGTAGATTGAGCTTCTGTAATTTTTGGATTTGTCAGTAAAGGACCACCTTCATCTGCAACATTATTGACAATGTTATAAGCTTGCTGACGATTAAAGTTTCTCAGTAATTTCTGGCTTAGTACTCCTGGCTGCTTAAAATATGGTAAAACTAAATATCTGTGTTTGCCTTATGGGTAGGCTGGTTTATATACGTTTTATTTTCATAGAATCACAGAGTATCCTGGCTGAGAAGGGACCCATAAGGATCATTGAGTCCAACTCCTGCGTCCACATAGGAACCCCAAAATCAGACCAGACATCTGAGAGCATTGTCCAGATGCTCCTTGAACACCAGCTGCTTAGGGCCATGACCACTGCCCTCTACTAAAGAGCCTTTTAGGGTTTTCAGCTAAAATAGTTCAGATATTTTCAGAGGACAACACCAATACTATTTTTCTCATTAAATATCATCTTAAGTGTATTTCATTAGGTCTCTATGCTATGGAGCAAGAATCTGATATTTAACAAGGCAATTTCTGAGGTAGTAAGAACATTATTTTTTTGCCAGTCTTATAGAAACTTTTTCCAATTTGAACAAGCTGTAAGATTTTTAAATACTATGAATTTAATTATGCATGAATTGTTTGAATGCACAGTTTCTGTTTGCTGAATATGCTCTGGATTCAGCCTGATCCTAGTTGCCTCCTGAGTTAAGGCCCTGTCCTGAATGTATGGGCATGCTGCAGCCTGTTTCAGAGCATATTCCTGTGTCCACCATTGCTCATGTCTTTTGGGCATTGCTGGGGTTCTTGTTTCTGTAACTGACTTCACGTGTAAAGTCTGGCTCTAAGTAGCCAGGAAGAAATGAAGAAAACAATTTTAATTGAATGGATGCAGAGAAGATGGGAAGGGATAGGTGAGAAAATTATAAGGGAAAGGAGAAGCAGCAGCAGAATGGGAAAAAAAACAGAAGAGCCAAGGGAGAGGAATAAAGAGAAGCTAAAAAACAAGACGAGAATAGCTCAGAAGCACTCTCCTTTGGAGGCTGAGCAGCTCTTTGATCACGCGGCTGGATATTGCTGCCATACTACCAAATGCATTTTTCTATCCCTCTCAGCATGGTGACCCACACAGAAGATAACAACCTTTTGCAGATACTTGCTAATCTTTTCTTTTAAGTGTTTGAGCGCACTGTGCTGCCTATGTGAATCCCTGCTTGATCCTCTGAAGAGAAGGCTCATGAGGCAGGGTCCTATAGGAAAACCTTTTAAATAATACATACACAGGCTTCTACAAGAAACCTTATTTATGTCATTGTTTAACTTCTGAGATAATCTGCTTTGCAATTTCAATATTGTTACCAGACAATTTTGGTCAGAATATACATGTATCTATGCAACTATCTGCAGTCTCTTTGAAGCTAGCCTTTGCTTTTTTCCAAACAGCTGAATTTTAGACTCATCTGGAAGACAAGCTAACAGTGCCTTTTGTTTTTTTGTTTTTTTTTTTTCCCCCAGCAAAGTGCCTTGAAAAGAGAGGGTTTTTACTGGCTTGTTTTGTGATTGAACCATTATTCTTTGCCTATATGCCTGGTTATTTTCTACAGCATACAGTTCTAATAAACATAGCCTCCCAAAATCATAATTTTTCTACTGTGCTGCTTTCAGCTTCTTGATTGAATGCACAAGCAGCAGGCTTGCTGAACCGGTTAGATGCACATTTTCAGGGCATGTGATACTGAAGAGAGAAAATTGTGTTTAATTTCACCTTATGAAAGTCTATTGTAAAAACTGGAATACAATCAAGTCACAATTAAAAAAGCAACTGGCTAAATTTCTTTCATCAAAAAAGCAATAAAGAAGTATCACATGGAAATCTATTATCAATGAACTAATACATACAATACAGAACAGTAATTTGATAATTGCTTTTAAAATTTAAACAATTTCATTTATTGGGCACCTATACAGATCACTTTCTGAAACAAACACTGTAAAATCAATTCCAAAACCAAACAAAAACAACTCCCTCCCCCATAAAAAAGCCTCCCGAAAAACTAATAATCAAACAAAAAACCCCACTAGATTTCTTTCTTTTCAACAGAGCATGTCAACTAACATGTTTCAGTTTCCAGTGTAATTTGCAGGCTGCAGTAGACTAATGTTGAAAGTAGAGTTATTTAGAAAACACTGTAATAGTCAAGTACACATCTCTTCTGTATTATTAAAGAGAGTTATTACCTTCAGTGACAAAGTGATAGACAAGGAAGAAAGAATGGTAGGATCTTGAGAATGCTGAGGACAGAGGATGTCATTCAATTATCCGCCTAAGGCCTATGGGACTGTCTTATCCTTGTTTTGTTGTTGATGTCTGGTCCCTCCAGCTGTTTCTTTACAACTTTGCCTCACTGTAGCAGTTTCAGATATTTTTCTGCATGCCTCTCCTAGGGATCAGGAGTCTCAGAACAATCATAAGCCCTGGCATAATGCAAGAGTTTCAGAATGAAGACAGAATCATTGCATACAAATCAGGATGGCTGGGAAGGCTGTGTAGAATCCATCCATCATGCTATGCTTTCGCAGAACTGTATCACATATCCCACACTAACCATATTAAACAGGCTTTGTCAGTGTTAAAAATATTTCGCCTATGATTTTGAAAATAAAAAAATGTGAATATAATTGAATCACAAAGCTTCTAAAGAAAACTATTTTAGAGAGACTAAGGAAAAAAAACTCAAGTTCTCAGCACCATTAAGCAGTCAAACAAGAAGTATGTCTTCTGGAACAATGAGAATTTAGCCAAGTTTCTATAATATTAGGTAACCTCCTTTTCCAGTATTTATGAGAAAAGATTCCTCCTTCTGTTGCCAGAGTAAGGAAGCAGCATTTTGTGATACTTGATATTTTTCAGTTGGCACTTATTTAATTCTGTAATCCCTTAATATCTTGACATCTAGATTGAGTTTTCATGCCTTCCAGCATGAAAAGCTTTCAATCTTTACGAAGATTGCAGAAAGATGGTGAGTTGAATTAGAGAACACTACATTAAGTCCACTGTCACCTTCTGGGAAACAGTTATTTTTATTAATGTGTTTTTGTTGACTCACACTAAGTAGTTATCTAGTATTTCATGCAGTACCACCCTGCTCATGATAGTTGTTTTTTGTTTGTTTGTTTGTTTTCCGGACCAAAAGCTTGTTGGCGTCCGATTTCTTTCAGATTAATTCTTTATGTTTGATAGAATAGACTATGTAGTCTTCTGATCCAAATGCTGTTACTTTTTTAGAGATATTTGTATTCATTATTCTTGCTTTGTTTGATACATGTCATTGTTATAAATTGCTTTTAATGAGGCATATTCTGCTTGCTTAGACTATGTAGAAAACCTGACGCACAATTTCCTTTATATGATTCACTTGGTTTTCTGTTTTGTCCAAATTTCTTCATTTCTTTTTTCTGTTTCAGCTCTGCATAGCTCATATAATTTCACTATGTGAAGTAAGTAGGTTTTTGGCACCTTTTGAAGAGTAGGACACTGAATTAGACATAAGAGGGACATATGTCTTTTCTAATAGTCCCTGAATGCTACAGTGTAACTAACTATTATAATATACCACACCGTAAGGAGAAATCATTTTTGCATAGATGGCATCCTGTGGAAATGCTAATTTATGATGCAGCAGAAAAATAGAGAATCTACTGTCAAAGAACAAAGAGAAAGATGACAAATGGCACAAGGATATTTTTCAAATTTGATTTCTTTTCCTCGTGACACAGAATTACACTCATGTTAAAATTATATTGCTTATGATACTTATGATTGTTATGGTAACAGAGATGTGATAATGAACCAGTATGAATTTCAAAAGGATAAAGATCATTGAATAGGCAATAATGTGTTCAGGTGGGTAATTACTGCCATGTTAATACTTTGCTCTACACTTTCGAGTATTTTTATAATTTTTTTTTTCTAAATCTTAATCCAACCTCAGCATATCTCTGTTAGTAGATCTCCCAGAACTTAAAGAAAGGAGGATACAACAGAAATGTCAGGAACCCAGGAAAAGCTGCAGCTGCTCATACTGTTCAAAGAGTTAGAAGTATCATATGAATTTGGAAAGAAGCATTTTCATAGAATTGTAGAGTCATACAATCATGGAAGAGGCCTTAAAGATCATCTAGTTCTACTATCAACCTGATCTACTGAGTCCCATCACTAAACCACATCCACTTGTGCCACATCCATGCATCTCTTAAATACCTCCAGGGATGGATATTCTATCATTGACCCAAGCAGCCTCTTCCAAAGCTTCACCACTATTTCTGTGAAGAAATCCCTCCAAATATTCATTCTAAATCTCTTCTGGCAAAACTTGGGACTGTCTCCTCACTTGTCACCTGAGAAAAGAGACCAAAAATGTCCTGAAGTGTATCACCTGATAATCTGTGACCTGCTCTATAAACCACCCTTGTAGAGAGGTCAAATTGATATTCTTGTAGTTCCCCAGATCCTTCTTCCTGCCCTTCTTGTAGATTGATGTCATATTAACTAACCTCTATCCCAAAGCTGTAGCCAAAAACCACACCTTGTATCTCCATTCCTAGTCATCGTATCCCAGCTGTGATGGGAAGCACTAAAGCAGTGACGGCCAGTGTATTGGGTAATTGAGCTGCCTTAGAACTGGACATACATAATCATTTTGGCAATACTGAAGAATCAGCTATACACATTCTAGTGCACCTCTATTACTTTTAGTACTTGCTTTACACTAAAATACAGTTTAAGGGAGAGCATAATCATAAAAAGAATCATAGAATCATAGAATGGCCTGGGTTGAAAAGGGCCACAATGATCATCTAGTTTCAACGCCCCTGCAGGTGCAGGGTCGCCAACTAGAAAGACTGAAAGCAACAAAGAGAAGTATTTTCTAGTTGAATATGTGCCCCAGTGAGTGCTGGAGTGCTATGATAGCAGATATCTGCTGAGGATCTGCCACCAGATAGGGATTCTCTATTTTTCATTCTCAGTGATAGCGAGATTCCTTATATCTCTTGAAACTGAAGAAATTAAATCTCAGGTGTGATGGATACAAATACCTAACAAGCGTACCATTGTCATACCACCCTGTTGTTCTGTTGCTGACTTCAGTACATCACTTGTCCTTAGAAAAGACTGTTCATTTTACTGTATATCATGACTGAACTCAGGTACTAAGGGAGGAGTGGCTTTGCTTGTAGAAGACAACATTTTTTTCTTTACAGTGATCTTTTGTGCCCAGCAAGATTTATGACATATCTGAAAAAGAGAAGGGTTTTTTTCTGTATTTTGGTTAAGTTGCTATATTTGCTCCTATTATTCCAGGAAACCTGCATATAATCACACCCAATTTTCCAAGCAAGTTCTTTGATATTCTGTCCATTAATAACTGACCTTCAGACTTTCAAATTAACATTACTTGACCAGAGGAAATCATAGCATTTTTACGCTTGGGATGCTAAATGAAATATTTATGTTCACAGGTTCCTACATGAGAATACTTCAGTGTTACATAAGGCATTTCAGAATCTGAACAACATTTTGGAGCAAGTCAGTACAAGCAGAGGTTTGATGTTACCTGCTTGATCACAGTTTTGAGGTCAGCAAGGACAATTGTTCCTGCATTTTTCTTGATGACCAGCATTTAAACTGGCTGAACCTAGTGACACAGCAATCTGTACTGATAGATTGACCTGAAGAAAGAAGACAGAGAATATATACTTTGTAAAATATATTATACATCTGAAATGTTCTTTTTTCCATGGTTCTTGAATCTCTATAAATTTCTAAGATTCAGCTTTCCCAGTAGTGAATAAAATAAAGCTTTTAAGTATCATGGCATTGCACAGCTTTCCAGCATTGCATTAGTGCTAACAAGAATGGGAAAATTTCTTACTAAAAGGTAATATTGTCCTTCATACATACAGGGCCAATTACACTGAAAAATCACAGCTTATAGTAAATTAAATGGAAATCAAAGTCATGAAACATTTTACAAGATCAGGCTCTTTGATGCTAATTGATTCAGTCTACAAATGCTGCTTGCTATTTTCTCCTCCACTGGATCTTCTGAGTCTAAATTCAGGCGACCTGAGTTGGCTCAAAATTCAGTTAAAATCATTTCAAGAAATGCAAAGACAATCATTTGCCCTGTCTGTGCACAGGAAGAAAGCACGAGGGGTTTCACTTGACTACCTTTAATATCAGCTCCTGCAAGGACTTTATATTTGTCAAGAAATTCAACTTTTAATACTGCCAAGAGGGACAACTGAGGCATATCTCTTGGATTCTAGAGTTGAACATACAGAGGGTCCGAAGAGTGCTACACACCAACTGAAAATGAGATCTTAGTCACATATGAGAGGGTTCGGTCTGCGTCTGAAGTAACTGGTACTGAAAGGCAGCTCCTTTTAGCACCTTGACATCCAGTGCTGAACTGGATGTTAAAGAAGAGGTTCCCTCTACCCATCATTCCACTGATGCTACTTGGAGTAAGTAACTGAAGGATGGAGGCTTGCATAAATGTTAGCTTAAGAACAGAATACGGAGGAGTCCATGAATCTTGTTTTCATGTGAAGATAAGAAAGAATAGATGTCCTGTTGTTGAAAACGGCAAGACAGGTGCCTCAGCTCAACGTAACATCAGTAGGAACCAGTTTGGATTACCACCCCTTCAAAGGTTGAGTTTACAGTGAGAATGCATCCTACAACCACCAGAGATGTTAGTTTTTTCTTGGAAATTCTGCCCATGTCCTTGGAATGTAATGAATATGTATATGCTATGCCGTTAAATATGTAGTTGCTGCTTCTCTCACTGCATGTTCAGTGTTCATCCCTCAGGCACACAGCACTGTAATAAAGGGAATACCTGCTTGACATATCTCATTGGTGTGTCAAGTTTTTTTGCCAGTTTTCTTGGCTTCAAAATGTCACCAAGAGAAGAGGTATCATTTGCTAAAGAAATCCCACCACGCAACGAATTACCAGAGAATGAAAAGAAATATGCCCTGTTCACTAATGGATCACGTTGTACTGTAAGGAAGCATCGCAGATGGAAATCTGCTGTGTGGAACCCCACAAGACAAGTTGCAGAGGCCACCAAAGGTAAAAGAGAATCAAGCCAGTTTGCAGAGGTAAAGGCTGTCATACTGGCCCTAGATGTTGCTGAATGAGAGAGGTGGCCAATGCTTTATAAACTTCATAATGACTTATGGATGGTGGCAGATCCCTTAAGAGGGTGATTACAGCTGTGGGAATAAAACAACTGGCATCAAAGGGGTAAACCTATTTGGGCTGCTGAACTGTGGAAAGATATTGCTGCCCAAGTAAAGAGTATGATTGTAAAGGCGCATCATGTAGATGCTCATGAGCTCAAGAGTCGGGCTACTGAAGAACAAAAAAATAACCATCAGGTAGATTGAGCAGCCAAAATTAAGGTGGCTCAAATAGAATTGGATTGGCAACACAGGAGTGATTTATTTCTTTCTTGATGGGCAGTGAGACCTTCAGCCATCAAGGAAGAGATACAACATATAAGTGGGCTAGAGACTGAGGGGTGAACTTAACTATGACCACTATTGCACAGGCTATACATGACTGTGAAACGTGATGAATTAAACAAGCCAAGAGGATGAAACCTCTGTGGGGGGAAGAGCAATGGCAAAAGTATAAATATGGGGAGGTGTGGTAGGCTGATTATATCACCTTGCCACGAACCCGCAATAGTAAGCTTTACGTGCTTACTGTGGTGGAAGCAATCATGGGTAGCTTGAAATATATCCTGTACTGCCCAAAACACTGTATTAGATCTCAAGAAACAAGTCCCGTGGTGACATGGAACTCCAGAAAGAATTGAGTCAGATAACGGGATTCATTTAAAAAATTCATTTGTAAATAGTTGGGTGAAAGATCATAACAGTGAGTGGATTTATCATATCCCCTATCATGCACCAGCTTCTGTCCTGTCCAGTGGATTTGTGGATGTCCAGATAGCTTTATTGGTCCTTAACCCAGTCCTCATCAGCTGAGGTAAATCCCTTATATGTCCTGAATTCCTCTGGTGCCTCAGGGGAATGGACTTCCTCCATCCCCCAGCCTGCAGCACTATAGACAGAGACAAAGAAGGCATTTAGTAACTCCACCTTCTCTGTACCTTCTGTCACCATGACATCCAGATAATTCACTGGTGGGCCTACATTTCCTCTAGTGTTAGCTTTGTCTGCAGTGCATTTAAGAAGCCCTTTCTGTTGTCCTTTACTCCTCTCGCCAAGTTAAACTCGAAGAAGTTTAATTGTCAGGTCTGGTGTCTTATAAACCATCCACTATCAAAGAACCCAATGCCCTGCCTCTAGCACCAGTCTCATAGCCAGGCATTTGTGCATTGGCAGAGGCTCAATGCCATGCCATACAGGCTACAGGCTGCAAGGCGCACACACCAACACTGTTTGCTCACCCTGTGTGCTCTGTGGGTGGCAGCTAGCTTCTGCCCTCCCAGAGGCTAGTTATGGCCTGGTAGCCTGCTCCAGGGTGGGCAGTGCCAGCTGCATCCATGCAAGCTCGGCAGCCCGCCCACAAGCTACCAGCCCCCTAGCAAAGCACTTCTGTTGGCTTAAAAAAGCCCCCAGAAGAGCACTTTGTCAGCCCTTTTTGCTTCAGATCCCTTCCCCGGTGCAGTCTTACATGCTCTGAAGCTGTTGTTCGTAGAGAGAGCTTGCTCTTATTGCTAAAAGTCAAGAAATAAGGACGGCAGTTTTCTGAAGACTTTTATTAAATTAACGTTTGAAAAACCTGAAAGCCCTCAAACTGAATTGGTATGATGCAAACGATGATCTTAGGGCTGAGATTCAGTTCTCTCTTGGTATGTTAACAATAAATCCATAACAGTGACAGCAGTGTTTAGGTGCTGGCAGGTTTCAGTACTGCTGTCTCCTTTTCTGCAGGCTTGAAGCTGGTCCTGGTGTTGGTCCTGCAGCTTCTCCAGCTTCCATCTAGACTCTGGGAAGTGCTGGGGAGGCAATACAATACTCAGAAGACGACTTGGTCTTGCTCTTCCACCAGCATTTCCCCTCCTCTGTTGGAAGGATGTCCTCATGCTCGTTTGTCCCTTTCACTGGTGGCAGCGTGCAGGAAGAGCTGTCAGGTGGTTGCTCTTCACTTCCGCTGCCTGGCTTGTAGCAATCGTTGTTAGTCGTGGATCGTTTTAGGGACACCAGGAGCTGTCGGTACAGCCTTTCCATAGCGAGCAAGTCCGATTTCTCTGTGCTCCTCTTCTCGCGGAAGCTGGAGTTGAAAGGCTGGCAGGTTTCAGTTTTGCCAACTGCTTTTCTCTCCAGGCTCAAAGCTGGTCCTCGGGATGGTCTTGCTGCTGCTCCTGCTTTGTTGTGCACTTTGGGAAGTGCTGGGGAGAGCATACGCCAAAAACGCCTCTTGGTCTCGTAGTCCCGCCAGCGCTTTCTCTCCTCTGTTTGAACGAGGCCCACCTGGAAGACCTTCCCTTTCACTGGTGGCTTTGTGAAGTTGGAGATCTCAGGTGGCAGGTCTTCAACTCCACCGCCTAGCCTAGGACGCTGACTGAGCGTCCCGGGGGTCCCGCGTGCCACCAGAATCTGCGGGCGCTGGTCCTGTCTGGGAAGCCTGCCGGGTTTCCCCGCAGAGCTCGTGGTACCAGTGGCAGAGTCCGTGTGCAGAGAGGGGCACCGACTGCGCAGCAAGAAAGGCCGGATCTTTCCTGGCTGGATGAGATGGGGCAGGATGGGACTGCCCTGCCGTGGCCATGCTTGCTGCTGGGAGCAACGTGGCCTGCACAGGGGGCTCCTGTGCCTGCCTGCCTGCCTCTCAGCACCTGTAAAACAGGGAGCGGGCATGAGCCACAGTAGGGTAGGGGGCATCAGGGATCTTCCAGGCCCACCCGGCCTGGCTGCTACATGACAGAGGCTGGTACGAGGCTTGGCTTCTCCCGGGGGGCTGGCCCAGCCTGGGAACGTGCCAGGCTGACCCTCAGGGGACTCACCTGACTTCGATGCCACCACTTGCAGCCACCATGTCCACCATTGCTGGCGCCGGTCAGAACCCTACGGGCACATGAACGTGGCACAGTGAAAGGACTTGCGGAGCAGCCCTCACCCCCACCCCAAAGCCCTCAGTCACTTAGCCTCAAGTGGCTCCCATCCTCAAATTTCCCTACCTGTCGGCGCCAGGAAACGGTGAGCAGAGACACCCCAGCCACCAGGAGCAGGAGGCTGAGGATAAGGAGAACGCTGTCGACAACCATCGCTCAAAGCTGGTCACGACCGCACTGGCAGAAGCAAAGTGCTGACTGCTGGATGACATGGGCAGAGCCATGAGATCATAATCCAGTGGGTGGGGATAACTCTACACATGGAAGTAGGCAGTAGCCCCCAGGATGTGGATGGGGGGAGTTGGATGGACTCTCCTCTTGCACTAGAGTTTTCCCAGCTGCTCACTGTTTAACCATGCATGTCTCCTGGCTCCTTTCTTGACTTCCAACCTTTTGGGATGCTCTGATCATGAGCTTGGAAGAAGCAGCCCTTGAATGCTAACAAACTACCTTGGGCCCCTTTGCCTTCAAGCACCCTGACCAACGGGATTTCCCCTAGCAATTGCTAGAAAAGGACCAAGTTGGCCCTACTGAAGTCCAGGGTGGTGATTTTGCTTGTTTTTCTGATCCTGCCACATGAGATACTGAACTCTACCATGTCAAAAATAGATAAATCACCTGTGCAATTTCTCCAGTTACTGTGGGTCCTGATCACAGCTCGGGAGAGAAGTACAATGCAGGCAGCAAGTAGAGGAACCCTGCCCTCTGCTAGTGGGGGGAAAAGAATAATAGAGTGTATTGTACTGTGTGGATTCAATGGCCTGGCACGTCAAACCCAAGAAATATAAGGCACTGGTGGGCACTGATGCACAGTGCACTCTATTGCCTTCAAGTCACAAAGGGACAAAATCAGTTTATATTTCTGGAGTGACCAAATAAGTCTCACTGGTAAAGAAAATAGGGTGCCAAAAGCACCCTATTATGACTGGCCCAGGGGCTTCTTGTATACATAGTATCAATTACCTCACAAGAGTGTATTTTAAGGATCACAAGGGTTATCAATGAGCCTTTAAGCAGCTGTCTGTTTTGCCTGGTCTGTTAGATGATCTGTCTGCTGTGGGGTTGCTGTGAGTGGAAGAGCAATAGGTACTGATTGCTACAAAAACCGTGTACAGACTGCAGTACCACTCATTTTATTTATTAGTGTTGATCCCATCTATATTGTATTACATTGTGTTATTTTGCATTCTAATATATTCAGTGAATTAACTTTCCTCCTCAGCTCGTTGCTGCTGTTTTGTTTTTAGGTCCATCTCACTACTTTTCCCCCCTTCTTCCTCTCTAGTGGTGTCCCATTAGACACAGAACCAGGCCGACCCAGCACATAAACAGTTGACACTGAAATTCTTCCTGAATGCAAGATAGTATGAGAGTGAACTAATTTTCTTCCATCATCTTCTACCAGGATTTGGACTATACAATACTTTTTTGCTATTAGAATTTATGCTAATCTAGTGATGTATGATATAATTTCAAAAAGCTGCAAACACAACATATAGTGTCATCACCATTCATTCTGTTTACCAGTCAGCTAGTTGTGTACATTTTCTCTGTATATCCAAGAACATCCTTCGATTATAGGTTGCAGAACTGTTTGTACATGGATGCCCTAATCACTGACTGAGAGCCCGAGTGCTACCACAGCACAAAATATTGAGAATATAAACAGTTAAATTTCTGGTGTTTAAATAATCACTGATGACTCTGTGTTCTGAATGTTAATAACAGCTTTTGGTGAATGACAGTCACATTTGCTTGTTTGCCATTTACCATAAAAGCTGATCTGCTTTAGCAGTACAAATATAAGTGGGCTATCAAAGATCAGGTTCAGTCTTGAACTGTGACATGCAGCAGGTTTTGCATTAATCCCTTGGATTGGTATGGTATGCTTGGTATTCACCCCAGGCTGCAGTTTCTATACTTTTAATACAACCTTGGAAACATAAGTTTTGTTTGCAACAGATTGGGAAGCTCTGATTTCAGACTGGTTTCTTTTCTTGTGTTGCAAGTCCATTTTCTCTTTGAACAAAGGAAGTCAAGTACAGGTGCACATTTTCACAGACTGGGGCTTACACATAATTATTCTATTTTTTTGGAAGAGCAGAAAGCTATCAGTAGGTGTCACAAGGGGAAATCTTACTTAACCAACATGGTAACCTACTATGACCTGCTGGCGAGGAGCTTTGCAAAGAAGGACCTGGGTGTTCTGGTGGACAACAGGTTGGCCTTGAGCCAGTAGTGTGACACTGTGGCCAAGAAGGCTTGCGTTATCCTGGGATGCATTAAAATGAGCACTGTCAGGAGGTTGAGTGAGGTGATCTTTCCTTTCTATTCTGCCCTGGTGAAGCCACATTTAATATACCTTGTCCAGTTCTGTGCTCCCCTGTTCAAAAAAGACAGGGATTGCCTAGAAGGAGGCTAGCAGAGGGCCACAAAAACAATAAAGAACCTGGAGCAACTCCCATATCAGGAAAGGCTGAGTAACCTGAGTCTGTTCACCGTGGGGAAGACTGAAGATTAAAATTTATGAATATTTAAAGGGAAGTGGAAGGCAAATGGATGAGGCAAGGCTCTTCTCTGAGGTGCGTAGCGATAGAACAAGGAGTAATGGCCTAAAACTGGAACACAAGTAGTCCCATACAAACATGAAGAAATTCTTTACAGTAAAGGTGACAGAGCACAGGAACAGGCTACTCATAGAGATTGTGGAATCTCCTTCTATGGAGATATTCAAGACCCATGTGGATATCTACTTGTGCAGGGTATTGTAGGGTACCTTATTTAGCAGCAGGGTTGGACTCTATGATCTCCTGAGGTCACTTCCTACCCACACAAACCTGCAGTTCTGCAACTCTTTTTTTGCTTGATGTATGCTCACTTTACTGACTTGGAGTATCTTAAAATTTGAAAATAATAAATATATAAAAAGCTTTTCCAGAAAACATAAGTCTTCCAGTGATGTACTCTTTTTACTTGGCCACTAGAGGAAAAATTCTGTGGTTGTTGCAAGTCAAGCAAAATATCTGGCATCATCAGCATGAAATACAAAGCATGCCATGGCTTATCTAATGGTGGACACTGGAAATAAAGCCGGAATGCACTGTTTGAAGCCACTTGACTAGCTTCCTCCAGCAGCTTCTTACCTGAAACCAAGACAACTAAGTTGTCACACTATCTCAATATCATATAGTATACATCTCTAATGTACATACATGAAAGGGTTTGGGTAGGAGAGATGACAGGACTACCAATCCCTAGAACATCTCTCCTTAAAAAGCTATGCCTCCCTTCCAAAGGGAAATGAAGGAGTGAGGAATTTGTCTTCCCCTTATCTCTTGCAATTTGCAGTCTATGATTTTAGCCTGAACGACGACAGAAAGCAACAAGGAATAATGAGATAGTCTACAGCAAGGCACCCTGTTCATCTATGCTTGTCTCCTTCCAGCAAGGGGGCAGTGCAGAGCCTTGGTGTGACTCACAGAACGAATTAAAACATTGCTACCAGCAGAATTTTGAAGTGTAATCTCTAGGACTTATAAATACCCAACATCAACGGGATTTGACTGCAGTTTTACTAAAGAGAGAGGGTGAGGCTAGATCATCTTCTGGTCATTCTTACCAGTAGTTGTGATGGGGAGCTGATGCTACACTGACATGGAGGTGAAGGCAAGAAGAACCTCCTTTTTCCTCTCCATGGCTTGATTATATTACTGAGTAAAGGAAGAGCTCAAGCTTAAAATGATTTAGGAGGTTGTTCTGTGTGTTTATTTTTATTTGTTTTCTGGCAAAACAGCTTCCATTTTTTACATTCTACAGTTAATCTCTAATTCTACTTGCAAATTTTTATAAAATAGCATTTAATAATAGAGTTTAAAAATATTTTCAAATATTTTCAAACGGAAGGCCCTGTTTTGGGTATCAGTTACAAAACAAGTGATTGTGTTTTATAATAATAATTACTCCAGTTCAGTTCTAAAAGCCAGTAACCTTTGAGCATCTCTGTCTGTTATTTGGTCAAGATATTATTTGACTGAAGCCGCGACCTCGTTCATGATGCTCTTCTGCATTTCATGATGGAAAAACCTAAAGCCACTAAAGTCCTTGTCTGAACACCTAGCTTTGACTTCTTGGAGGATTCAAATTATTTTTAAATCTTCTCCTCTGTTAAGTTTTCAGGAAAGTTCAGGCTGCCAAACCTCACTGCAAATATTTAACATTTCATTGAATATTCATGAAACACTAAATATATTTTAGGTTCTGATGCTTCATTAACAAAACAAGAAAACAGGCCGCATAATTCACCCAATATTTAAAATGAAATCCATCAAGGTATTTTACATACTATTTTTTTTCATCAGTTTTAAAATAATCTCATAGTTGCATATGATTGTATTTTTTACTGTTTTGCGTATTTTCCATTTGTTTTGAATTTCTGAGTGAGATTCTTCTTTCTGCAAAGAAATGACATAAAATCTTCATTTAAAAATACATCAAGAATTCTGTGCTTATCTATCCTCTTTAACAGAAACAAAGTTCTTTGTTTTTTTCCACAGAATCCATATTCATCTCAAAATTTGATTCAGGTTCTTTGAAAAGGAACTCAGAGCACTTGTCCCTTCTAATGCTAGCACCTGAAGGACTATCCTTCTGTTGATTCTCTTTCCATAACCCTCACTCCTGTTGAAATCAGTTTGCTTCCTGATTAAGTATGACCATGCCAGCTCTCACCAAAGACCATGAAGTTTTTTGTTTCAGAATGATATAACTGACAATATTTATGCATTTTTCTCCTCTTGACTGTGTCATGTCATTACAGGTATATGGACATATGAGGCTAAAAGTATTAAGCACTAAACAGAGGAGGTATAAATAGTGCAGATTACTTTCCCTATTAATGTAGGTTTCTAAGAGCAGCATATAGCTGTTGTGTGGGCTATACAGTACATCTTTGATGCTACATCTCTGCATACCTTCAAGAATTTTGTGTCAATTTTCTCCTTTTGTGACAAAATATCTACAGATCCGTTACAGGATGGATATTAGGATAAAACCACTGTCATCCCCTGCCGTTCCTGAATACTTCACACCAAGAAAAAAACACTTCTGTGTGGACAGAATTATCCTAGACTAAGAATTAGCTCTCCAGGAGATATCAACAATCACAGATGGCATCATCTTTCCATCCAAATAGAAAAACTAAAACAGAAATTGCAGAAGTATGCAGCAACATGTGCCACAGAACAAAGAGTGAAACACAACAGGGAAAGTGCCAGTAAAGCTTGTCACATCTCAGGACATCTTTCTCCTCCTGGGAAAAGATGCAGAGAACGAACAAGCAACACATGACAGATGTAAAATGCACTGAGTGTATTAGTAATCACAAGATGACTGTGAGTCACTAATGTGATGTGGTCATAAAAGAAAAACAAGGTAACTGAAACTGGAAGATGTAGGAGTTCAGGTATTTCTGTGAAAGACAGGTTGAACACCAATAGAAACTGTAAAACTTCCTCTCACAGTGCACACAGTGTTCTTGTCCCCATGTATAAGATAATTTAGAACAACACAGCTGTCAGATAATCAGGTACAATATGGATAATTATAAAAATCTGTATAATCAGTTGAGCAAAACTCTACTAGATTTCTTTCTACAAGTACATAAGAAGGTCAGCCACCCACTTAGTGAAGGTAACAGCATTTTAAGTTGTTCTAGCAGAAGATAAATGACTCAAAAAATGGTTGATCAATCAATTTGCAATAAAATTTAGAAGGAAATTTCAAAGCTTAAGGGCACTATGTTTCTGAAACATCCTTCCATCATGAGAAAAGGGGAAGAGAGAATCATGATCAGTTTTAAGAAGGATACATTTTAAAAAGGGATTACCTGACAAAATGATGACTGGACTTAGTGAGCCAGACTGATTTAGTTCCATGCCTTTATTTTGTAGTCATGTTCTCTGACAAACTGAAAACAGGCTCTCATATATCATAACGATGAGTACAATATAAGAGGACAGAATAGACAAGGACAGACTACCAATAGAAAACCTTGTGTTCGTTTTCTTTTTCCCGTATTTTTTCTTAAAACTTTTTTTTCCTTTTGTTATCAGCCAGTCAACATTATTTTCAAAAATGCCTATTTTGAGCATTAAATGCATTCCTTTCTTCACTAACTGAATGAATTAATTTGATAGAAAATATTCCCTCTCCTGATAAACCTTGTCTCTCTCATACCCTTAAACTACTGCTGCTATAACAACAATACTTCTCAATCACTTAAAGCATAATTCAATTTCCAGGAGACCCAGCTGCTCAGGCTGTGTCTGTGCTAGTACAGAAAACATGGCAAAGGTTGATGGGTAGAGACGATCTGGCATAGGGTAGCCAGCAAACACAGTGCTGAAACACAGCAAATGGTCCACAGAGTCTGCTTTCCCTGAGTTATGTCTGTTTGATAATAGATGGTTTGAGCCAAAACCTTGCTAGGGTCTATTTTAATAACTGATTTAATAGAGAGAATTTATTTTATGGTGCCCTGGCACAATCTCTTGCACTGCTAGACTTGCACTGAGATGTATCTTTCTGAGTAGTTATTGCAATGGCACTGATGTCAGGTGCATTTTGCACGACTTTTCTTCTAAGTATGTATGTTTCCTTTGCATCTTACATAAAATATAATCAACCTTTATTTCAGTAGAATGAAAATGCTAGTGAATGAACATGACCATCTTCATGATACATTTATAAGTGCACTGGAATGGAGCCAGATGTTGCCATTTTCACACAGAAAGCTTAAAACACTCCAACAAAGAGGAGCTGAAACACATATTATAATTTGATTGAAATACAGTGTTTGATATGAAATGTTCCACAACAGACTTATGATTAAAGCAGGACACTCACCAGTGGGATAACAATTCTATTTGACTATTTCTACTACTATGTAAAAGGAGCCAAGCATAACCCAAATTCCAAATCTCAATCATATCAACCTCAGATATAAATGAAAGACTTACACTTATGTACAGACTCCACCTAGGAGAAACTCTTCCAGTAGAAGAAATTCTTTCAGCCAAGTACAAAGGCATCCTTGTTAATCCTTTCTCTTCACACTTGCTGCTCTTGCATGTCCTGATGCAGACATTTCTGAATGAAAACTGCTATTTCACCTGACTCAATTCTGGGTTTTAACATCCACATCAGTGATCTTTGCGTGAGACATAAAATTGCTCTATCAACATCTTAAACAATGAAGGATCCATAACTTTGTAGTCATATGTTTAAGAATAGCTCAAACCCATCAGCAGCTTCTGCAGTGTATTTAACATAAAAACTTCAGATCTTCTACAGCTGAGATAAAGGTTAAGGTTCAACCCTCTCAAAATGAGCCTATGTTCTTGCATCTTTCATATGAGTGATCTCAACTGCATTTATGAAGGTCAAAGTTTGTATCAAAGCCTTCCATTTACCAGCTACTAATTCTCCAGAGGTGTTAATACATCCACAAATTTGCTACAAATTCTTGAATTATTAACTTACATGACAGAAGCTACATGTGAAATGAAATAATAATATGACACGAGATTTGATAGTGCTACATCATTATTTTAAATTGTTACTGTAGATCTTGATATTCAGATGTCTTAGGTGAGTAATTGCATGTGAAACATGCAGATGTTGTCACATGTCTAATTTACATGTGAAATTACCACTGTACACCATGAAGCCTTCGCCTGCAGATGGTATACGCAGAATGGATAATTGCACATGCAAATGGGTGATGATCGTTTTCACATTCAGAAACTCAGTGTGCACATCAGTAATCATAACTGCATACTTTTTTTAAAATAAAGAATGTGGTATTTCATACAGAAATGAACTTACTGCATAGAAATTAAAAGCTACAGATGAATGAAGACTGGGCTTCTTAAAATTAATTGGACTCCTGGGTGGCAAATGAAGGGTGATGTTGGCAAATGTCAGACAATAAAACAAAGGTAAATGCATTAGAAAAGTTACTGCAGCATGGTAATTGCAAGTGAAGCTGAAAAAGTCATTTTACTGCAGCAAACAGTGAAAGGTCTAAAGGAAAATAAAAGTAAAAAATAAACAGTTATTAGCACAAATTCACAAAAAAACCCCAGATATTAAATATCTCTTGAATTTGAAGGCTGATATCCAGCTAGTGGATCAATGGCATGCACTAAACATGCTCAGCATGCACGGGGAGGCTCTATGTATTTTGCAGTTGGTTCTTAAATGTCTGGGAAAAAAATCTTGTTATCTATCTGCTGGCAGAGGTGTTCAGCAACAGAATTTATGCCAGTTAGAAGCACTTACAGAAGTAATTATAAATTGTGCTTGAGGAAGCTTAATAGATCAGTGGATATTTTGCTTTTCTTTAAGAATGGGAGCAAAACTTAAGACAATTGCTGAACTACAGACAAAAGTTTCCCTAATATTATTGTTTTAAGTAATTTGCAATTAAATATGCTTTTATCCATGATTGATTAGGAAGTTTTTAATATTGCCTTTGAAACTTTTATATATATAAAATCCCCTTCCAAAATCCTAAGCCTTACTGCAGAGGAGCTCGCTCTTTGTTGATAGGGAAGACAATATTAAGCCCATAAGATCTTCATAATTTAAAGTTTTGAATAGAAGAAGAAACAAAAGTGATGAAAGTGGCAAAAAATAAGGATATGGAACACGTGTTATAAACAAACTACCAGTGATAGCCAAGTAATAGATGTATGAAAGCGTTTTTTTTTTTGTTGTTGTTTGTTTTTTTTTTTTTTTTAAAAGGATTTCATATTAAAAAATTATGTTGAATTTATTAAATTCTCTTTGTGAGGTCAGAAAAGAAACTTCGGGGCATTCACTGCTGAGCTGTCTTTTTAGCTCTCCATCAAAAAGTAGGCAACAGAGGCTTACCTTATGGCAATATCTGTAAGCATTTTAGACACTAGTATTAGCTACTAAGTCCAGTTCTGCATGTACAATCTGAGCATCTCAGAATTTATGAATTTTTTAGAATTTATGCCTTTGCACAGCTCCCTCTGGTGTTAGGAATGAAGTTTGGCAAGATTCAGTACTGCAATTTCGCAAACTTTGTTTTTAGAGACTTTATTTTTTTAATCATCTTTCATCATTACTGGTTGTTCATGTTCTAACTTTTGTCCTCTGACCAGAAAAGTAAGGATGTTTTTTTCACATCAAAACCATCTTAAATCTTTATATGGAGTTAACAGACTAACAAAGAAACACTGGTCTGTTGGCAACATCAGTATGTTGTGGAGACTGTAATGCTTTGACAGCTCATTTGAGGTGAACTAGGATGCAGAAATACCAGATGACCAAGTTTAAGCAATTCATAACTCAAAGTATCTGAATGGAAAAGTATGATTCCCAAATAAGCTGCTACCCCTGAAGGATGGAACTGACACCTGTCCAGTGTCAGAACTGAGTTTTTGATGATGTTCAAAATAACTCTTTTTGACAGCACTGGATTAGTTATCTGTTTCCCATAGAGAAAGATCCCTATTACCTACAGAACTGCTCACTTTTCATGCTTTTCAGAAGGGGAGGCTCTTTTGGTAACATTGGCACAGCATGATTATCTAATTTAAATGAAATAACAACCACGAGCAGCACAAGGAATGGATGTGCCAGCCCCCTTTTTAATCAGAAGAGTCATACATTTGAGAACTGTATAATGCACAGATCTTAATCCTTTTATTTTCTTACAGTGCTCTCAGTTAAAAAAAAAAAAAAAAAAAATTGTAATCAGTAGACAGTAACCTGTCCAGAGCTGGTGGTAGTCAGCATGCTCAGTATTCCTATGCCCTGGGTTTAACATCACACTCTAATGTGATGAGCCTCTTCCACCAGCTTTTTGTATCTAAACACTGAAGCAGGGAGGAATTCAGCCTGGAAGCCAGCACCTTTCAGCAATTGTTTGAATGTTTGAAAGGGTGTATATTCAATTCAGAAAACATTCAAACTTCTTCAAAGTCACTCTCCCAACCCCAGAAGAGCTCTTTGGCTTGAGAAATATTCTTCTCTCCTCCTCATCCGCAGGAACCCATTCAGCTTCGTCACTTTGGAGATTCAGGGAGATCCCAGAACAAGGCTCCAAAAAGCAGGAGGGGCTGATGGTGGCTGGCATCATCCCTCTGGTTATACCAGCTGGGTACTGTAGTTGCATCTGGGCACTTCCCAAATTTTGTGTCTGGAGCTCAGGAGCCTAGCTAAGGTGCTGGGTGATGCCCCTAATCTAGGGACAGCCATCCCCATATCCTGTGTCTTGAGGCAGTATTTAATACCACATGTTCTGTTCAAGGATTTTGACTGTATGTGGAACTTGTCCTTTGAAATTGATTTTATGAAGGGAGTACTACCTAATAGAAGATCTTCTTTTAAGAAGATCATGAAGATAAATTAATGGGACTGTGAAATAGATTCTTATCTTCATTCTTCCTTTCACTCTTTTTGCTGTGTCTGTAAGTCCATGACCCATATCTTCTAAGATGTTTTTGAAGTGTGAAAAATGCCTGTCCTCAAAGGTGAAAAGGTAATGAAAAAAGACACCATAATAGTAAAATTCCACTACAAACGTGCCTGTCCATGCTCCCACACAAAATTCAGAGACAAAATTTTAAGTGTTGAGTAAGAAATATAATTTTAAGAATGCAGAGAGAAATAGGTTATTAAATATGATCTTATTTTAATTCTCTCTCCAGAGAGGTTAAATTTTGCTTGCCTTTTTTTTGTTTGTTTGTTTGTTTTTCCCCCCTTCTGTTCATTCTGAAACAGATTTTGCAAGGACAAGATTCTAGATCAATGGAGTCAGATAGCGTATAAATTGGCTGGGAGAATTGCAAGGTACTTACTGGCTCATAAAATGCAGAATGTTGGAGGCAGATGGAAGAATGAAAGGTCACAAAATGAGAAACTATCACTTCCACCATAGTCTTAGAAGCTCATTGTTTTGGTTTTCAGTCCTGAAGTTGATGAAGGGATATTTCATCCTTTTACTTCTCCAGAAACTTCCTTCAAAACAGTTCCAGTAACAAAATTTCATATTTCTACCTTTCAATTTAAAACAATAATTAAAAATAATGTGATCAACTAACAGGGGATTTGCGGGTCTTGGAGAATAATTTCCTGCTCTTCTATTTAATTTATCCATCAGACACTACAGGATCTCAGATAATAGGGAGAGGCACAGTGCTAGTCATTAATAGTATTCTTGGTGAGGTACAAGGATGACAAGTAAATAGGGTCATATTTGACAGTTCACAACTAAAACTGACTACTATGTGACAAGATGGTATTCATAATGAATAAAGGAATCAGAATGAGTGTCTACAGAAGGTGGCAGGAGTCACAGGATAATTCGTGTTCAAATAACTCATGTCTGACCCAGAATTTATCTCCTTAAAATAGTGACTCTCAGAGAAAGAATAATTTAAGATGCATTCCCAGTGCAGCAGATTTTCTTCTGGCACACAACTGTAAGTAACCTTTTTTGAAGGACTTTCTTCATCTGCTATGAAGTATTCAGGTACAGATAAGCCTACTGAGTCAAAACCAATTACTTTAGAGAAGACAGGTAGACCATTGTTCACTGAGGATATTTCCACACAACTTGGAATTTTAACCCAACTTATTTTTAGCATTGTGTTCTGGTAGTAGCATTCTGTTCCCTTGTTTTGTTTAGCACTTCTTTCAAGATGGCAAATACATTGTATGGGAAGAGATAACTTCTTAAAAGACATTAATAAAAGATTTATTTTCAGAATTACACAGTGAAAACTTCTTGGGGGCAAAAAAGCTACCAAAATAATGTGTCTGGAATATGCAAGTTTTCCAGTGAGTTACAACAAATAAAGACACTCATAAAAGTTTCACAGTAGCAGACTGCAGCCAAACTCCAGGTGATGATTTAGTGTGTTTATCTACATCTCCAGTAGAAAGAAAACAAACAAGAAAACCATCTTGCTAAGAGTAATAGTTTCAAAGTTAGCTGCCAGTATCAATTCTCTCTCTAATCTGAAATAAATCATTGTGCTCTCAGCAGCTTTTTCTTCTACTTCCTATTAGATTGAAGAAGTTTTATCTATGACAATATAAATCAATAAATAATCATATATAGGTGTAACATAATGCTTATGTATTATACATTTTAAATAGAGGGCCTGTAAGAGAGTTTTGTAATTCATTGGCATATCAAATGTAAAATTTTCTCTTGTCCTTTGTAATAACTTGGAGAATGCGATATGGAAGTTTCAAACACGTTTCAGTTTCTTTTAAAACACTGTTCTAAACCACCAATATCTAATAAAATCAGTTTCACAATATTTTGGCCATGACAGAGTATTTGGTGTGAGAATATATCAAATTAAAAAATACTACTCTCACTCATACCAAGAAATAAACAAGACTAGCTCAGGAGTTTTAAGATTACAGCTGGCAGTGTTGCCTTTCCTATATTAGTCAGGGTTACACTGATCTCTATTGCAGGGTTAGGCTCACATGAGTCTAATACAGAGCTATGGCTGTATCCCTAATACAGAACTATCCCTGTGAAGGGAACCTTTTTTTTTTTTTTTTTTTTTTTTTTTTTTTTTTTTCTCTCCATTCAGCTGTGCTCTGCTACATCTCTTTGCAGGCAATTTGAAAAATAAACAGCATTTCCTATTATAAATCAAACACCACAAACACTAATACAGATATGCAGAGAGGTATTGTGTGCTTGAGCTACAGCAAAAATAAAGTTGTGTCTCCTGACAAGCTAGAGAATTAGAGCAACAGCAGAATACCATTCTACTTTCTCACCACTATTACCTCCAAGATTTCCCATCTTTTGTTGATTTACAGAGCAAAAATTGTACCTTGCAGAGAATGAATACAGATCCAGCTTATAGCCAGATTGCAAAGTAGACAAAATCTAGTTTCCTATGTAGTTCACAGTGGGTATTTAGAGAGCAGAAGGATACAAAAAGATTTCAAACTGTGCAAAATAAATATTAATATTGGACAGGTTGTATTATCTTACTAATCAATTTTGAGGTTTTAAAGCTGTGTTTGATGAAAATTCTAGAAGTCTCAAGTTCCTCAACAAACAGAAGCAGCAAAGAATTATGTGAAGAACCGAGCTCTTTACAAAGAGAATATGAAGAAAGTGACAGCAGTCAGGATGTATTGTTAATAAAATTTAAGATTACAAATGATAATTTTGGTTCTGCAAGAAGTTCTCTCTCAGTAAATCCTTCCATTCCTACAGAGTCCTGTTATTTTGAGCAAAGAGTCATGAGAATTAATGTCTTACAGTCCATTGTGAAGTCCATATTTAAGACTAAATCTTCTCAGCAAATACACAATTGATTCTGTTTGTATGAATATATAGATGTATACTTTAGATAGAATAAACAGCCACAACTAACTGCATATTATATTCAGACTATAGGTTTTTTTTTTTTCAGAACAATTTAATGTTTTTTACTGCATTTTTATTTCGCAACATCCTTAATTTCTGCACAATATGGTAATTGGAAGGCAAAGTTGGAGCTTTTAATCGCAAATGTTAACATTTCAAAGTTAGGATTGTTTTAAGCATTGTATAAATACACATGCTTCCTGATATATTGATGGTGCAGTAATTGGATGTATCAATGCAATCAGAAAGGCATTACAACTAAGGTCCCAGACAGAGGGACTGGCACAACAGAGAGGTACTATAAAGGAATAGAAAAAGACTGCTCACCCATATCACAGAACTTGAGGTTTGCAGGGGAAAGCTTCTCCAAGAAGAAATCTCCAGAACAAGACCCTTCCCCAATGGCTGTCAACCCTTAAGAGAGGTCAAAGAGAGGTGCAGTCAGGCTCCACCTCCTTCTAGTCATGCAGATGAATTGCCTTCACCTGTGCTCCCAGGGCTGACTGGGTCATTTTCCCAGGTGCTCAGCAGTGGTTCAGGCCATGACTTAACAGTTCCCCTACAGATGGCTTAGGAAAAAGTAGTACCCCCAGTTAATGCAGGTGTAGATCAGGTATTATATGGTTGTTTTAGTGAAGACAACTAAATTTATCTCAGATTATATGGTATTTTCTGATGAGTTTTATACTACACTAAACTGAACAAGAAGCATGCTTCAATCATCACTGTTGTGCAAAGGTGTTTTTAAAATAAATGAGTTTGGGCAGCTCATACCATATATTGTGAAATTCATTCTATGAGATGCGTAAGGATAATGGAAGAAGCAGAAGGACAAAAGGAGGCTAGGAAATGTAAATACAAGAAGAAAGATGTTTTCACATAGATTATGATGAGATTTCTCATCTAGTACTAATCTAAAACTAGACGGAAATAGGAAACTTTCAATAATAACATAATAGAAGCAGAATATTAATAAATATTTAATAAATATTTAATAAATTTATAAATATTATATTTAATAATCTTCCATTGCTGTTGCTGTAGGCAAAGGTCAGATTATATGGGTATATAAGAGCATACTGATAGTTAGGAGAAAGGTTATCTTGTGATAAGAAGAGGTCACTCCTACTTCACAGACCCAGCAGCACTGCATTTTGTTGGCAGCTTTGAATGTATTGTGATATATGGATAAAAATTGTTCAGTTCAGAAACTGTAGGTGTTAAATAAAAACTAAGAAAATGTAAGCATGTAAAAATAAGCAAATCCAGTTAATTTGAATCCAAAACTATTAACAAAGCTGGCTATTTATTGACCTTTTAAGGCTGATTTTCAGCATTGATTGAAACACTTGAAATACTTTGGGAATTCTAGAAATCATAGGAGATCCAATTCAGTACCAATATACAAACAACAAAAGAAGTGCAAATATAGATTTGTCAGCCTAATAACTGTCTCAGGCAGAAAAATGAAACAGATGATATGGCAATCCTCTTTTTTTTTTTTTTCTTTTTTTAATAATGGTGATAAAATTGATGGAATGCACTTAGGCATCTGTAGGGCATTTCATTTCATTTGGTAGTGTGTGACACGCTGATTAAGAAATAAAATCAACAGGGTGTGTAGTGTACTAATTAAAACTTGGCCAACTGAAAGGTCCTAAAATATTACAATAATGGAGGAATCATCATTTCTTCAGATTTTTTTTCTATGAGCTCCATGGGAATCAGTATTTGACTCTCTTACTTTTAATGTTTTTTTCAATGCTTGGAAGAAAATATACAATGACACTGATAAAGTCTGCAGATTAAAAATGTTGTGAGAGTAGTGAGTAATAAAAGGAAGTCCTTGATGGAAAGTGATCAAGACTGTCTGGCAAGTTAGGTGCAGATAAAGATCGAATTTACAGACAATCAGGCAGACAGCCATAGACCTAGCATGAAAGGATGTTATTTTCAACGAAGGAGGAAATCTCTTCTATTCAGAGGAGCCTTGACTGTAAAGCTCAGGTGAACACAAACTATGATCTTCCTGGTAGGAGTGTTTTAGTACAAATAAGGAAGTTATATCATCTACTATAACTGCTTTAGAGTACCGAGCTCACATCTGGTGCTATAGATGTGTGTATAGTTTTATAGAGGTTGAATGATAATACTTAAAGTATCAGGAAGTAAACCCTCCAAGTGAGTAACTCTTGCAGCTTGATTTAGTTAAATCTAGTTAAATTTATAAGTAATTAATTGTTCATCAAGATTAATAGATAATATGTTTCCAATCTAAAGACACATATAGAGCAAAAAATTTGAAACTAAGATAAAATTACTGGCAAGATCAGAGTGCAAAATGTCAAAATTTGACAAACTTAGATGAAAAGAGTACTATGGATGTTCTACAAGAAGGAAAAATTACAAAGCTTAATACTGAGTTCTCCACATATGGCATTACTGAACAAACACTCCAGGTCAGACCACGTCCAGAGCACCCAACAACCTGAGTTGAAATGGAGGTCAGTTTCCATGTTTGCAAAGGTTGTCCCTGACCTTGGAATTGATGAATTTATATACAAAAGCAGACATTGGATAATACCTTGTTTTTTGGTTAAGCCATCATTGTGATGATGTACTGCTGTAAAATAGGGTATAAGTGTCATAATAGGTCTCCTCTTTCCTCTGATTCCTATCCTCTTTAGCTTAAAAATTCTTTAGTGTTTACCAACTTGCGCAGTGCATCTGGGAAACTATCCAAAACTTTGTAAAATTTTTTTCCCAGTATGAGTACTTCCTATGAACAAGAATTTGCTAATATTTTTTGTCATATCCAGCTGCTAGCTCTAAAGACTCCTATCTACATTTGGTCTTGTATTCTGCATGCAGTCTGGTGCTACACAGAAAAGGTTGCAAAGATAGAATCAGTGTAGCTGTGTCATGCTGTTGTACTGCAGTGCTGCATTACAGTGTGAAACATCTGTTAATTCTACTATTGCACTGACTAATTGAAGTAGCCAATAAATACATTTTGAACCATTCTCACTATATTACTTTTACATGTTCACAACAGTCGGAATTATTGGTCATAAGGGAATAGCTCTGCAAACTAACAATGAAAATGTGGCATTAATGGTTTTAGAGGAATTTAATTGTTCCTTCTGCTATACATCATTCAGAGCCTGGATTCAAGCCACCACTGTGTGTGTTCTGGGTGTGCTGCGAGCAGAGAGAGTTCTCAGGAACTGAGGAACGTACCAGTCTTCTACGTGACAGTAACCAGCGGGTTGTGGAATGATCCTTTCTGGCTGAAGCCAATCAGTTCATATGTGAAAATCTTGAATTTTATATCTGATACTTGTTGATCAGCAAACCTCTTCAAAATGATTACAATATAGTGCCTTACCAATCATATTCATGAAACTCTAATTCAGAGCAGTTCATGGAAGGTCACCAGTTGTATATGTAGTTTTTAATCCTGCCTACAGTTAGCTCATTTGTTATGACAGTGTTGTGGTTTAACCCAGTAGGCAGCTAAACACCACACAACCCCCCACAGTGGGACAGGAGAAAGAACTGTAAAGCTCAAGAACTCATGGTCTGAGCTACACAATTTAATAAAGAAAAAAATAAATAACAAAAAGGAAAAAAAAAAGGGAAGGAAGGGAAGGGGAAGGAATAGAGGAAGGGAAAGGGGAAGGGAGGGGAAGGTATCCCATAATGACAGCAACAAAAGAATAAGCAAAGAAAATGATGCAGAACATAATTATTCACCACCAGCTGACTGACCGATGCCCAGTGAGACCCCATTAATATCAGGCATTAATTGCACTTACACTGAATTTGAAAGTTTTATGAGATGTATGTGAAGGATATTCTATCCTTTTGTTTCTGAAAAAGCCATTGTAATTGCAGTCTTACAGCAGCTTGGGGCTGAATTCTGTCCTAAATGATATCCTTTGAGTTAATTTCATGCAGTGTAAGTCAAAGAGATTTTGACCTTTATTCAATTTTGAAATGGAATTATGTAAAAATGCACCTTCTTATTCAGCTCTGTATTCAGTCACATTTGAATTCAGTGACAAAAAAATAAGTGTGTTCTACATGCTGCTGTTAGAAGTGAAGAGCTGACACAGTTGTAGGTTTGTGGTAGGGGTTCACTTCTGACTCGATATCATCAACAGAGCTGCTTGATTTGCTAAAGCCTCTGAACGCTCACACCTCCAGCTGACTTCAGTAGGAGTAAAATGGACATCAGATATCTTGAGAACATAACGCTCCTGGTTTATATTAAAAAGCAAAATTCCACTGGGACTCTAGACATAAATGAAGAAAGAATTTTTCTTTCAGACATATATCAGTCACAGCCCAGCTGTTAATAAATATCAGAGTTTCATTTTTAATGTAGAAAAGGAAAAAATCATTAGCCAGAGGGAAAAAGCTAGCATTTAGTTGTAAACAGAGCCAGTTTGATCCAAAGTAATAGAGCAAATAAAAGTTGCTTCTGTTGCAAATAAATAGCATTGCCAAAAGTCTATTTCTGTTGACTTTGTTAAGGTGAAACACTACCCCCTGGAGCTGATCATTTTTGCCATCACAGTTCTGGACCAAGACTTTTTGGAGCGCATCAGCTATATTGCATTGCTGTATGCACTGTACATGAGTATCTTTTGCCCTGAAACCCAGCACGTAGCCCTAAGGCAAAAGTGTTTGTTGCCTTTTTTCATTTGTTCATTCTCATTCAAAATGTCCAACTCAATAAGAATGCAGTTTGTGTCTTTTTTTTTTTTTGCTGAAGGTGTGCTACTCTACAGAAAAACAGCATGTGGGCACCTTTATTTCATAATATCTGACCGAGTGTGTCAGAGGTGAGCAGAAACCAGGCCATATACTTCTTAACTATAACAAAACCTGAAGGTAACTATCCTGTTGATTGTGCTACATCTCTTCTTGGAGGGAAATAGCTGCCACAATCCAGTAATAAGTCTGACTATAAATCATCATGCAGATTGTACTGGTGAGTAGGAACATAGTCCTACAGAGGAGCACAGACTGAGCTAAACTGATAGAGGCACACTAGAATTAAAACCAGGACTGGAAGTAAAATTTCTTCCCCAGAAGAGATGAAACTCATCCAGGCTAAGCAGTTAGTAGAATTGCTTCAAGTTGTAGGTCCTGGGGAAATTCATTATACCACTGAATGCTTATGCCAAGGATCTCCTTTCTCTGAGAAAGATGACCTTTACTCTGATTGCAGTTCCTTTTTTGCTAGAAGAATATAGCTAATCATTACCACTTTAACCCTTGTGTTTAAGGAAGTAGTTCAGATATTGTGAAAACACAGTGCGATAGAAATGCACTTCTTGGGTATTTGAGTCCAATCTCTTGATATAATAAGTAATCAAAAGTGGAAATCACTTTTAAAAACTTTTCATTATTATTTCATGTGTGATTGTGTTTCTGTTTCTACAGCTTGTTCACAAAAAAATTTTTAAACCTTCCTGCCTGAAGGAGTATTTATCTGAGTGGCCTGAAATACAAACGTTCATTTTTGTATGTGTATATATTTCAGTGTCAACAGCATTTTTGAAAAGACTTATTTATCTGTCTGGATTTTAACACTTGGATTTATTTATAGATGTTAGATAAATTCCCTTACAGCCTTTGTTTTGCTTCTTAAAAAAAGGTAATTATTTTCTCCGATTGAATAATAGGGTCTTCAGATAGCCCACTTTGCATCAGTTTCTGTTTGAATTCATATTACTTAAATATAGGAGACAAGAACAAAATGGTGGGTGGGGGGGGAGAGGACACGCGTTTGCTTCATCTCTTCTGTGTAGACCTCCCACAAGTGTTCAAAGACTGTATTTAGAGATTTTAGTCTTACACAACTCTTAATTTATAGCAGAAGGGTTTGTTCTCCCTTGTCACGTTTATTCTCTGTCCTATTTCTCCATTCTGCAGTATCATCAAGTTCTTTCCGCATGATTTCCTGAAATTTTACTAGTGAGAACTCTCAGCATTATATCATCAGCAAACTTCACAGCCCACTCCTACTTAACACCATTAAAACCTAATCACTTCATTAATAACCTTTTAAACAAGATCAGCTTCAAGGAGGTGATCACTATAACTTGGACTGGTGTAATTTCTGACACTATCAATTCCATGACTGCTTTAGCTCATTCCTTAGGTATCTTACAATCTTCTTATTTAATTGAGCAGTGGAGTAGCTCTTCTTAATCATGAAATGCCTTATTGAAAAATCGTTGTTTCTTAGATCTCTTTTGCAACTCCCCAGAAAGCCATAGAATTATAGAATGGCCTGGGTTGAAAAGGACCACAATATCATCAAGTTTCAACCCCCCTGCTATGTGCAGGGTCACCAACCACCAGACCAAGCTGCCCAGAGCCACATTCATCCTTGAATGCCTCCAGGGATGGGGCATCCACAACCTCCTTGGGCAACCAGTTCCAGTCTGTCACCACCCTCTGGGTGAAAAACTTCCTACTAATATCTAACCTAAACCTCCCCGTCTCAGTTTAACACCATTCCCCCTTATCTTATAGACTCATAGAATCACAGAATCGCAAGGTTGGAATCACAGAATCGCAAGGTTGGAAATGACCTGCAAGATCATCTAGTCCAACCACCCTCCCATTCCCAGTACCACAAGCACTAAACCACATCTCGTAGCTCCTCATCCAGACGCCTCTTGAACACTGCCAGGGATGGTGACTCCACCACCTCCCTGGGCAGCCATTCCAGTGCCTGAGCACCCTCTGAGAGAAAAAGTTTCTCCTAATGTTCAACCAGAACCTCCTCTGGTGCAACTTCTGGCCATTTCCTTGGGTCCTACTATTTGCCTGGGAGAAGAGGCCAGACCCTTTTTCATCACAACCTCCCTTCAGGAAGTTGTAAAGTGCAATGATCTTATCACAAGCCACCCTGGTAAAAAGCCGTTCCCCCTCCTGTTTATATGCTCTCTTCAAGTATTGGAAGGTTGCAATGAGGTCTCCTCCTCTCTTCTCCACTCTAAAGAAGCCCAGTTCCCTCAACCTTTCTTCGCAGGAGAGGTGCTCCAGCCCTCTGATCATCTTAGCAGCCTTCCTCTGGACCTACTCCAAGTCAATATGGTCAGTATTTTGTATCTTGTACTTTGCATTCCTAGTGGTAGTGTTGCTGAGAAAATCAACCGTAGCATTCAGTAGTACTTCAGAGTTTTCACTTATCACTCAGCTGTGAATTTTCAACTAGAAAATATAATGCCAGCCCATCCTGAACACTTGAGATCAGAATGGGTCAGGACACCCTAGTCAGCCATTGGTAAAAGAAAGTAGTTTAGGTTTTCCTCTCATATGCTGAATCTAAAGATATCAATGAATTATGGGCTAGATTAATAAAGGAAATTAACCCTACATTTGCACAATTCAGAAGGATTCTCTTTTCCCCAGTGTATGACTGAGACTCTGACCTGGGTGCTGTTCATCAGTGACTCAGTCATGGACCAGATCCTGGCCTTTACAGGAAAAGGACAGGTACAACTGGGCATCAGCATTATTGCAGTCTACGTTGTCTGATCATTTCGCTTACTATCTCCATACAGCAGCCAGAAAAATACTGTTTCCATATTATTTGTACCTGTATTTAATTTATATCCATCTTCATTGTTGTAACCTTTATGCTATTTTTTCATTCATTCTATTATTCATTTCATTATTATTATTCATTCTACTATCTTAATATGAATTATATATCATAGTAGTTTCATATGATATCTATGTATACTGTATAGAAGACTGAACAGATGCCTAACTAAAAGTAGTCTAAAATCTTCTAAATATGTGCTAAGTTGCCAGTTATTTTTCATCTAGTAGAATGAGATCTATGCCATTCTTATAAAAGATACAGGTAATTACTTTAACAGTGTCTCTTTCACAGTTTTTTTTTTTTTTTTAATTACCTATGCAGAAGGAAGAAACAGACCTAAGTGACTTCATGTATGTAGTCAAATTAGTCAGTATCCATATTAGTGAGACGTACTTTCATGTAAAAACAGATATTTTTTGCCAATGTTAAGAAATAATTAAATATGGATTTTTTGCAGCATTTTTTTTCCACATTCTGTTATTCAACATTTACAGAAGTCTAAGCTTCTGTCATTTCAAGCCCTGTCAAAACACAGATTTTTCTTGATAAGAAATCAGAGACTTTATTTCTTAATGTTTTAAAACTTAGCTCATCTTAAAGAGTATGATTGTTACACTTTAACAAAAGAATGGAGAGCAGTAAGAAAATTAATTCCTTGAAATGAAGCTGAAAGCTTGAGCAGATTTTAATTAAAACTGAATGATAAATTTTACATATAAAGTAAATTCATTCAAGTTTGGCTTTTGGCCAATTCCACAACATTAAGGACTACTCTTCCGTTACATATTTTAATCTTTTTTTTTTTTTTTTTTTTTTTTTCCTGTGAAAAAAAGTAGATATTTTATATGTAGCTTGGAATATCAAGACACATAATAAACTCCAGATTTTGGTTTTCTGTTTTTTAATTAGGCTGAAATTATACAGAAAGATGAATATGTTTATTAAATTTTTCTATTATTTGGTAACTTACTTCCTGCTGCTATCCCAATCAAAACTGGGTTTTAATTTTAAAGAAATTCACTAAATTCTTTCTTTCACTGAAAATGAACATCCATTTCATCAGGTGTTAAAAAGAACTGCCAACACAGGCAGCCTGTCTTATATTTCAATAAATTCCTGAGCACCTTTGCAAATGAAATGATTTTGCACTTTACAGAATGGCAGATATCACACAAAATGCCAAGCTTTCAATAGAAGTTGATAATTCAGACAGAGGAAGCCAGTTTTCAAATACCATTTCTTAGCTATGGGTCTCCTACTGTAATTCCTAGATTAATACACTCACATACTTTAGATGGGTATTGTCTCAGGAGTGATGATTTTTAGATTTCCATTATGAAACAGAGTTGCTTATCTTAGGGTGCTAGTTAAAAACTTGGTAGTCCTGGGATAGATTCTGTTCAGCTCCTCACAATGACTACTATGAAGCACAAAAAGTGCTTCTATTGAAAGGGTGTTATCTCACAGAAATTTTAATCTTCAGATGGACTGAAAAGCTAACCTAAATCAACTCTGGTCCATGTGAAAAGGCTACAGTCAGTAAGTATATGGTACTCATGGTTCACATTCACACAATTCTGTCTTTCTTTTGCAGGTTATGAGAGATGGGCTTATTTTAGGCAGTTTTAACCTGTACTGTGGAAAGCCTTTCTTAGATCTTTGTTACTGATACTTTCAGTGGTGTCACATGTAGTACAGAATGCAAGAAATTGATACCAGCCTCTGAAGTGAATGATAGTAATCAGCAAGATAGTCAAAAGTAAATAAACTGTCATTCATTCTGTGAGATGCAAATATCTGTAATATTCCTGGCAACAGCAAATGTAATACAAACTTCTGTTTATCTCTGTAAGTTAATTGCAGTTCCATAATGCTCAACATTATGATTTGCACAGTAAATTCTAGAGCAATCCTTCTAGATATCTTGAGATTAATCTGATAGGTCACATTGCTGATTTATTATAAAAGTTTATTTTAACCACAATTACCATAAGTACCTACTTAATGTATTTCACCTACCCTGATGTCCCCTAAGCTTTAATGCGAGGACATTCCTCTCATCATTATTCTAACTCTTAAAAGCTTTTTACCTATAAAGACACATATCACTGCATAGTACAGATGTGACTTCTTTGTGTCCAATTAAATAGATTGATGGATATTGTAGATATAAAGTCTTGGCCAAATTTGGGAGCCTTCAGAAAATGTGAAAGCACTGCATATAGGTAGACTTTAACATAAAAGTAATAAAATCAAACCAATCTCTAGAGTAGTAAAGATTCATAGATACTGATGCAATTCAATGCAGCGTAAAGATTAGGATGTCATTCTTATATTTTCCTATAATGTCCAATGAATTATGAGTAGCACCATTCAAATCAGTTACAGTTTTGACACTATCTCAGAGAATCAAGGACTGATTAATCAAAATATACCATGATTATTATAAAATTAGACTGTGCCTACTACATTTGTCTTCAATATTTTACTATAAGACTATATATAAAAATAAAATTTTCATCAAATTCCAAATAATATTTTAATTATGCATACGTTCTTTCTTTTTCATTCATGCTTCTTTTGTGTCCTGTCCTGTAAATCTTTTATTTTGTGAATCTATAACTCTTTCCTGAAAATATTATTTTAAGATCGTTTGGTTGGAAGGAACCCTTAAAGGTCATCTATTCTAGCTCTCCTGCAATGATCTGGGATATCCACAGCTGGATCATCTTGCTCAGAGCCCCACTCAGCCTGACCTCCAGGAACAGGGCATCCACCACAGCTCTGGTCAACCTGTTCCAGAGTCTCACCATCTTTATTGTAAAAAATGTCTTCCTTACATCCAGTCCAAATCTCCCCTTTTTTAGTTTGAAACCATTTCTCCTTGTCCTGTCACAGCAGACCCTGCTAAAGGGTCCGTCCCTTTCTTTATTACAGCTCCCCTTTATACACTGAAAGGTCTCTATCAATTATTACTTTTTTATTTACTGAAATTTTCCTTTCCTCCATTAATGCAACAAACATCTAGACGAAATTAATCTAATTTCCAAGAAGAAAAGAAGAAAAACAAAAAACATGCTTTCCTATACACTATATTAGTGGTTCCACTATGAGAAACATGCCATAAATTGTACACTTTGGCTCCACAAATGAATGAAGAATAAACATATTGAAAAGGGAAATGTTCATTGTTTTAGTTATGAGTAGGACAAAGATGCAGATGTTACAGATTTGGAAAAAAAATAAAAAGAATATGATTCAAAGCTGATACTCGACTTCAAACGGTGATACTGAAAGAGAAAGTGGGTAGGAAAACGTCAATTAACTTCTTTCTCTAAGGTTGTGGAAGTCTAACATAAGTAGAATTTTTAGGAGTGTATTGCTAGTATCAGCTTTTCAATGAAATAATGATTCACAAATTCTGATCCACTCCTCTCCTTGTCTTGTCTCTCCTCTCCTCTCCTTGCCTCTTCTCACCTTTCCCTCTTATTAAAGTCTCTCTGCCCTCAGTCAGGAAGATATTGAAATCACAGGACTGAAACTCCTAAGTATTCTTTATCCTTTCTGTCATCAGCACGGAGTGAAAATTTCTTATTTGCACTGTTAGCAGTTCTAGTCATCAAAGGAAATAACAAATAATAACTAAGAAAGATGTCCTAATTTCCTTCACAATAAGATATTACTGCAGAGAAGGCTACTTGACCTTATTCCTGTGTCTCTGCATGTTTTAACATGAAGCTCAAGAAAACGGTCCAAATAACTTTGGCAAGTCAATCAGAATTCCATCCCATAGGTTCCAGTGAATTATGTTTTTGCAACAAATTTTCTTCCATAGTTAAACAATCACAACTTCAAGACATAAATATGGCATTAAATGGATATAAGGATAGTGATGAAAGTGCATAAGGAAGATCCCTTATTACAGTTTGCTTTAGGAGAACTTGAATGGCAGTTACAATTTGCAAGCGATGACTCCATAGTGCAGCATTAGGTTTTGCCTATGAATGTGAGGAAGCTACTGATTACTAACTTGGTGTTAATTGTATGTTGTTGAGGATATGAGATATGAATAACTCAGTGTCATATAAATTGAAAACGACTGCACTGAGTAGGCATTTTAATAACACTTTTCCCAGTATCAGGATATTCACATGAAATGGGAGACTGTTGTCGTCCAGTGCTTTGTCATTTCCAATCCACAGAAGTATTTGGGAAACCCACAGTGGTGCTTGGTTTCAATACCATTCTTCCTTATCTTACTAGACTCGGATTTCCTTTTAGCAATCCATTAGTTCCTTTAAATGTTAGGGAATAGCAATTTAAGGGGTTCAGTGAGAATACGCTAAAGGAGATTTAATCACAGAGGAATCTTGGGTTAAAGGCCTTATTTAAAACTCACAGAGTGAAAATGAATATTCAGTTAGAAACTGCAGCTTTAATCTAAGCTGTTCTATGTTATTCAGCATAACATTCCAGCTTTAATTTTTTCCATTTTCTATCTATGTCTTATAAGGATAGGTTCTGCCATCTTCTATTCAATGTAATATTTGGACATACTGGGGGGGCTGATTTGGGATATGAATGTCAGAGGATTTTCTTCTTAAGTTTGTGTTTTCTTCTCTCTGTCAGCATGAAGACAGACCTTTAGCTTTTCTTTGCACCATAATTTATGTAGAAAGTAGAGCAATTTAAAGTGAAGAATAAAGTAAGAGTGTAATGCTCTTTTTAGATAAGACATTTATTTCCACACAAGAGGCTCTGTGCACTCAAACATCTCCTGATCAGATGATATTTAATGTGTTAAGACTCAGAATGAAAGACACCTTTGCAAGTCCTGCAATGAAGACAAAAGCAGATAAGCAACTAAATATTACAGCTCTTCTGGTACCTAGCAAATTCTCAGAAAATGTTTTTTTTTAAAGGATCAGAACACACTGAATTCTTGCTATTGACTGTTCCTAGGAATGATCGTCTTAGATTTTTTTCCCACAAAAAATCAAAACAGAAGAGATTTTTCCAAGCAAATGATTAAAGATCCCATCATAACAAGTAAATCAATATGCACATAGCTTGAATATGCTAAAATAATGTGACTATGTGGAAAATTCATACAGATAGCTGAAGTGCTAACATGTTATCTGCAGAAAGAGCTTTCATTTAAAAATATAAAAAGCCTTATGCTCTCAACAGATATCACTATAAATGATGAGCAGGAAAAACAGCAAAAGCTTTGTTCACGTCAGTAAGACTGTATTTTATCAAACTTTACTATGAGTGCATACAAATCCAATTCAGAACTGATAATAAAGCTGTTTTTATGGGAAAAGAGGCAGTTCGGTGCTTCTCATTTCTGTTTTGGCTCAGTAAATCACTAATCCACAGAATACCTGTTAGTGATTTCTTTCTAGTGAAGGTTGTTTGAAATGATGAGAAACAAAGACACCTTTATGTCACCACACAGCTCAGAAGAAGATGGATTTGATGTAACATAAAAGACTAAAGGCAATTACATGGGTAAAAAATGAAAGCTGGTATGAAAATACTATTCAGCCTTCTGATAAAGGCTATGCAGAATGTTTAAGAGAAAATAAAGAGATGCTGTGAATCACATCGATCAATCTAGGCTATGAGTCTTAAAGACCTTTCTGATTTAAGATTTGAAATTCTTTTCAAAGTTTCCAGAGATGTGAAGTTTCTAAGAAAGCTAACCAGATCCTCTTGTTTAGAGATACTCATACTGTGATCCACAGTCTGGCAAAAAGAAAATTCCTCACTAAAGGACTTCTGAACTCACAGACGCTTTATCATGTCTACCTATCAGCTCATTGGAGAGATTTGCCCAATATGCTTTTATAGTTTTCACCTTGTAGACATTCTCTTAGATGGGATATAAAAAGTGTTGTGATTCTCTTCTCATTCCTTTTCAGTTCCTATTGTTTACCAGCTCTTACCTTGGAACAGAATTTGCAGGGCTCTTCACTAAAAGCAGCAGCTGCAGTTCTGCAGTGGTAGCAGCAGCATCCAGCATACACTACAGTATAACCACAGAGTGCAGTGGAAGGGTATGTTCTCTGTGCCTTTGCGGCTGTCTGGAAGAGGCAACATCTCTTTCTCATAGCAAGGAGCATGTATACACAAGATCTGAGTTCTTGCCTAATGATCCCTTCTCTTTCCTACGTGACTTTCTGTCTTCATTTTCAATTCTTTTCTGTTCTCATTTTCTCCCCATTTCCCATTTCACTGAATTTAGGTAAGGAAAGAGAAAGAACACTCTCATATTGATACTGTATCAACATGCTTAAAAAAGATTTTCCATAATGAATAAATTAGAATGAATATAGGAAAGATACTTAATTTCAAAGTATTTCAGATCTTGATAAAATAATGGTAAGATTCATTTGTTTTCCATCCATTTAGACAGTCTATTTTCCATATATATCACTGATTCTCTCTAGTTCTATCCCATTTACTCGGTTAAGAAACTATGCCATGTATGGTCACTTATGCTTTATATTTTGTTCTTTTTGTGTATGTGTGTGCATGCTTTCACATTTGATTAAAAAGCATTAATAATGAAGTGGTCACTGCAAATGTTACTGTATGTTCAAGAACATAAGACATCTTCACTAATTGGAGATTTGTCCTAACACTCTTCTCTATCTTTCCAGACCTCCTCTGTATCACCTATCTCAAATTCCTCCTGAGTCTAAGCTTGTCTCTTCGATCGCCTAGCATTTTCCTCTGCCTCTTTGTCTTTCTTCTCTCCTTACCTAACTATATTCTTTTTTTTTTTTTCCATTACATCACTTTGCTTATATTTCTGTTATTAAATTTCTGTTCATTAATTTTCTTATCAACAACCTCTAATTTTTTCTTGGGCACCAGTAAACATAAAAGGATACCAATTGTAGTCAGTGAAGCTTCATCCCATTTTAAGAGAAATGGAAATCCTTCTGAAGACTTCAGAATATTACAAGAGGAGGCCATGAGAACTTTTTAAATGGATGTGTCAGCAAGATTTGCGATGATATTAATAGAGCTGACTGCATCACTTGCTGTCTCCAAGGAAAAAGATATATGACAAAATGGAGTGAGCAAGATATTCCCCAATTCTGTCACTCTTTTGTGCAGAAAAAAATCACAACATCACAATGAAAATCCTCTAGAACATAAAGTTCCTGTCCATAGAAGCTCACACAAACTAATAATCTCATCTGTGAACCAAAATGATAAAACTCTATTAGAAGTGTCTGCCACACTTTCTGGATCTCCTCCTTTCTCAAATAGCAACATAAGCATTTTAATATTTTTCTGCAAAAAAAGCTGTTCAGAAAGAACATCAAATTCTTCACTGGACTTTTAACTGAACAGCAGGTAGCAGATACATAGTCTCCAGGCTTAACATATTCCAGAAAAATAGAGTGATCAGTGAAGGATGAGAACACTGAACATATATGATGCAAGACAAATGTATGAATGAATAATGCGATTGCTTTTCATTTTCAAACAGGTGTTTGCCATTCCTATCACAAGCTAGACATTGAATGCAGTCAATAGGCAGCATAGACCAAAACCATTGGCTCCTCCTTAATTTTTAGCTTTTTTTGCTGTAGTAAAAATGAACAAACAAACTGAAAACGTGACACAACATTATTTTTTTCCTATCTATTTCTACACTGTAGAGTTGCTCCAGAGAGTTTATACATTTTTAGATGAGGAAAGAAATGATGCATGTGTTTTTGGAGTGAAGGATTTACAACTCAAATACAGAAAGAAAACTGAGAAAAATCTGGTATGGAATTTCTGAAAAATACACAGGCATGTAATCTAAGCTAATGTCATTATCTTTGACTCTTTATCTTGCAAAACAGTTTCCAAGGATTGAATTTGAGAAAAAGAAAAAAAGAGACTGTACAAGTGTCAAATACTTTGAAATAAAAATGAAAAATATAAATTCAAAAGAATAAAAAATGAGTATGATGCACAGAAATTGTAACTCTTGGGCTAATTGGAAGACTAATAGTTTTGATGAAAAGAGAAGGCTGTGAGAATTTTGCATATTTCACAAAGTCTTTTCCACCTCTCATCTGTAATTTACCTATTTGCATCTGAAAACTATATTGACATGAAAAAGAATTCTATTATGTATCTGGCACTCTGTAACAGAGAAATGACAGATGTGAGCTGGAGTAATGGCAAAACAATTTTTCTTATTAAAACAAATACAAAATACAGGAGCATAGAGAGCAAAAAGAAGAATTCATCATAATGACAATCCTGTCAACAAAATCTCTGGGAGAAAGCTATTATTTTGTTTAAAATAAATAAATAAAATTACACGTAAATATTTTCCTAATTACTGTAATCCAGAGATGACTAAATATCAGAAGAGAAAAACATGACTCAGTACTTTGTACTGTGTTATTGAAGCCCTCTAATGCTCACTACCAAAGCCTTGAAACCAGATTTTTCTTGTTCATTTTCCTTTCCAACAATTTAATTTCTTAAAACATTCTAGATACACACAAATCATTTTCCTAATGTCATATGTGCAGTCATAGCTATTATAACAGTGTTGTTAAGATGATTATGAAATGAAAAAAGATAGACTATTAAGTGTTAAAATGCAAGAAGAGAATTATTGTATGAATATTTCTTATCAAAGATTCTGATAGGCTTTTGAAAAAAGGAATGAGTTAGCTGCAGACTATTTATGACAATATATCTCCCTAATACATCATATTTATTATAGCTTTGCCTGAGAATTCATAATTAAAATTTTATTTGTTTATCTACTTAAAATATGATAGGAACCTGAATATTTATTTAAAGTTTCTTCCTTGGCCAAGGTTGATACTGCTACTGTATCAGAGATGTAATTATATTGTAACATCTGTATTCATTAGAAAGAACAAAGATTCTGAACCTCCCTCCCCTCTCCCCTATTTTTTAAAGCCACTTAAAGTTTCTGATGTCTAGGTATCTCAAGAAAGGTAAAAGATGATTAATGGTATCTAAGACTGCAACTGTGAAAATGCTCTTGTATGTAGTCAGTACAACAGACAAAGCTTAGGAATCAGTGAGTTTCTATTTATCTTTCAGGTACATTTAGGATGCACCAAAGTTATTCAGCTTGGGTCCCGGTGGATGAAAGCTGGATATAAGCCAGCAGCGTGCGCTTGCAGCCCAGAAATCCAGTAGTAACCTGGGCTGCATCAAAAGAGGAGTTGGCCAGCAGGAAGAGGGAGGAGATTGTCCCTCTCTGTCGTTTTGAGGCCCCACTTGCAGTACTGCGTCCAGGCCTGGGGCCCCAAGCACGAGAAAGACATAGAACTGATGAAGTAGTTTGAGAGAAGGGCCATGAGCATGATCAGAGGTCTGCAGTACCTTTCTTATGAAGAAAAGTCGAAGGATCTGTTAATGAAGGAACCAAAATAGATATCTAGAGCATAAATTTAATATCCTCTGCTGAAGTCTTAATGTAGTTCTGCATAGGTTTTGATTCTTCCTAATTCACAGGAGCCTTCTGTATGGGATCAGCAAATACTCTGAGTTGTTAGGAAGGGTAAACAAAAGTCAGATCACGTGTCCTAGTGCTCAATACAGTATCAGTTACACCAAGGTGACCAAATGTAGTACTTTATCCATACAGTTCAGGCAGCAATTTGGCTGATAGAATATTGGTGTCCATTGAGTTGCTTTTTGATTTCACTGACTATGTCTATCAGCTTCAGGGGCTTTAACATTTAGCTTGCATACAGATGCCCATACATGCCTTATGAAAATGTCCTCGTTTGGAACTGAATCCTTCCTGGCACTTCAGTTAAAGTTAGAGAGATGGATTTTGGCTTTTGATACTGAGGTTTTCGGTACAGATGGTTATATGCTGAAAGGCATTTAGTAGTAGTTTGATTTTCTTGTTATTGTTGTTATTGAATAAAATATCTATAAAATAGCAGGTTTTCTGTAAGATGTTGTCGTAGTTATGATTGTGAAAGAGAACTTCTTGCTAGCACATGCCATTACTTTCTTATGTGCATAAATGTATGTTTTTTCATCATTTTAACAGGAAATTCTCACATATGAGACAATCATGAGACAAACATTTTGGAGCTATTATCTGATCTTTCTTTTTATGTACACGATTCTTACACAATGAGGAACTATAGTGCAGTTTCTTATTACCTTCTCCACAGCTTTCTAGAGTTTGAAAAGACATAATTACAAACACTCCGAGGTGCAAGAATGGGCATAACTGCAAAAACATTGTTCAGCTGTTGGGTATTTATTCTTTACAACCCACATACTCTAGTTTGTACAAATGAGGACAAAACTGTGCAGGTGTTTTGTTGAAAGAGTTCGGTCTCTGCAAACCAGGCAATTAGGCTGTGTAATACTGACAATCCCGAAGCAATAGGTTCAACAACATTAGTGATGAACAAAAGGAAACAGTAGCATGAATGTCTGCCTGAACTCCTAATAGCAGTTGAACATCTTGCCTAGAAGAAGAATGTCTGAGGTTCAGATCACCGCACAGTTTGAAGGCATTCAGAATCACAGACTTTGCTCCAAACAGGGTGCTTATCACGAGACCCTAGACTTGGACAGTAAAGAAAATCAATGGGTATGTACAGACTTTTATTGTCTTGTGTAGAGAGGATAATTTCTCCTTCATTCACTGGCTTCATTTTAACTGTAATATTGTCTTTATTGCTGTTTCAAAAGGGATAAAGCAACAGCTCCATTGAACATCCAACAGCTTCGTTGAAAGATGAAGCCATTTCATGCCCAAATCTACAATGTAAAAAAATTCACACTCTCATCAAGTAATACTTTTTCTGAAGGTATTTGGCCTGCAATGGTCTTCAATTTCTACTTAGAAGTTTCCTGTTTATTTAGAATTTGGCCAGTCTTAACAGCTTAACAGTGGAAAGAACTTCATACTGATGTTATTCATGTCTGTAAATCCCATCAAGATTTACAAAACAGACAAATCTGCCTTGATGTTCACATGCTAAAATGAGCTCCTGGTGCGTGTGGACTCTGATAGCAGCTGGTTCCACTGTGTGGATATGGTTGCACCCAAGAAAGGCAAGTCTTTAATATGAGCAGGATATGTAGAGTGTTTCTGCAATATATTGATTGCCTGGGAAAACACATGAAGTCAGAAACAGTGAAGAGTTGGATTATTTCTCTTTTTTAAAAGATATATCTACCAGAAAAAAAAATATATATAGATATATATAGTTCTGCTCTGTGAACCAACAAGACACAAACATTTAAGCAGGAAATCTGAGATTACAAGATATTCAGTGCTCACAGTGTGATGCTATTTTTGTTGAGATGTTCAAGCTAATAGCCATTCCCAAAGAAGTCTTGAGGACAAATCCAAAATCTTGTTAGTCTTGGTAACAATGGTTTGCGCTATGGCAGTGCCTGATATGGGGTAAACCTATAAAAAATCATAACCAGTGATGCTTGGGACAGCTTAAAGCAGTGCAACAGTGTAAGGGACACAGGTACATTCAGGGTAAGACAGTCATGAATGAATTTAGATCCTGAGTATTACACCAGATGCTACAGAAGAACCTAGGTCCTTCTCATTCAATTGGGTTTCACAAGCATTTCAACTGCATTAGCATCATGCTGCAAATACAGAATGACTTAGTTTTGGAGGGATCTTAAAGATCATTTAGTTCCAACCTCCTGACATGGGCAGGACTGTCAACTACTAGATTTCCCCCATCCAACCTGGCCTGGAATGCCTCCAGGGATGAAGCATCCACAGCTTCTCTGGGCAGCCTGAGCCAGTGTCTCAGCATCCTCTGTAAAGAATTTTCACCTAATAAAGCAGGGCAATGAGTTTTAATCCCAGTCTGTATGCATATCTGGGATTGCCCTGAACCAACTGCAACACCTTGTACTTGGCTTAGTTGAACCTCATTGTATTCTCATGGACCCACTTTTCAAACTCAATCCAGTCCTATTGGATGGAATTCCTTCCCTCTGTTGTATCAACTGCTGTATCACCAGTCAGCTTGGTGTCATCTGCAAACTTCCTGAGGGTGCACTTGATCCCACTGTCTATGTCTTCCATAGAGATGTAGAAGAGCGCCAGTCTCAAGACTGACTCCTTGAGGACACCACTCACAACCAGCTTCCACCTGGATGTGGAGCAGTTGACTGTAATCCTACGGTGGTCACTATCCAACCAACTCTTAATCCACACATGCTGTGTAATACTGCATTACAGGTGGTAATATTTTAACATGCTCTGAAAGAATACAGGCTCCTTTGCAGGAGAATCAGATTTACAGACACAATTTAGAGTAAGTAGTGTCTAGGATGAGGTCAGGGAAAAATTAAAAGCATCATGGGAGTGATGCCACACACCCCCTCCCAGATGAAAAAACTAACCTGCAAAACCTTTAGCTGTGGACTTCACTCTGTATAATATGGAGGGAGTTAGACCACATGTAGGCTCTGATTCAGCAAAGCACTTAAGGGGAACATTTTTAAAGGCAAATGACAATTAAGCAATAATTTGAAACTGAGGATGAAAGTGCTAAGTATCTAGCTGTCATCTGTGACCTTTAGATCTGTGCCTACAACCTGTGTAGCTGTCAGTACCTCCCTAAGGGCATAACAATTCAGCAAAGTGCACGACTTGTATTTTAGGAAGAATTATTACCAAATATTACACACTGTCACCAGTATGCAGCAAAACACATAAGCACACCCACTGTAGGACTTAAAGAACAAAGGGTGATCTGATAGTTGCATTCTGCATACTGTAGCTCCCTTGGAAATAAAACCCTTCTCCCTTGCTAAGATCAGATCTTAAAAGAATGCTAGATGCAAAAAAGAATTAGTATTAAACATGAAAAGGATTGGTCATAATTTTATTATTTTCTTCTTATTTACTGTCTGACAGAACAGTTGGAGTTGCAGTAAACTATCTGTAACTGTTGAAATGCTGTCATTCAACACAGTTGTAAAAGGGTCTGGAAGTGCACTGGAGTCTGAAGTGACAGTATGAAATGATCATCCTGACTCTGTATAGGTTTTGATGTTTATTTTTTCCTTCTCTGCCTCAGACTTGTCAGGAAACATTTTCTGTCTTTGAACAGTTCTCCAGAATTCTTTCCACATGAAGAAAAATGGTAGAGACTGCATGAAGCGAAAAGATTAAAAGACAATAAAATTGATTACTTTTTCTTTTAACTCTCAGTCAGAAAAGCAGAAGTTGGGAACAAACCTTCTGAAATCAGTAAGGCAAACTTATTTCAGTCAAGTGGAAATGAAGAGTAATTTCATTATCAATAACCTATAAGTGACAGCAAACTTAAAGTCTCAAGAAGCTTCTTGGAAAGCTTGAATGTAAAGGTGCTTCTTTCAGTCTCTTACAAGCTTAGCAATAGAAACAACAGATATTTTGTGGGAAATGTTGCTGTCTTTGTCTTTGCATTTTGTTTACTCTAGCAGCTTGAAAAGCAGTACAAATGTTTTTTATACTCAGATATTCTAGTTTAGGATGAGGATTGATTTGGTGCAGAAACTACCACTACATGATGCACCGATTACATATATACACCCTTCTTTCTATAAGACCAAAAGCCTTAGTTACTTATTCTATCCAAAGGGTCGTATAGAAGATAATCTCTGAAGAAATGAATAAAAAAAAAATTTGGAGATTGACCCAGGGATTTTGGGAATTATAACAAATCTCTCCAGGGTTCTTAGGGCAAGTCCATAGTAAGATTGCTTACATGAGAAAAGCAAGGGGGATTTAACCATATTGTTTTCCATTACAGAAGGCCAGTGCTTCCTAGAAAATATGTAAATCAAAATTTAATTTTGTACTTGAGTTCCTTATTCCATTTCGAGAATCTGATATTTTACAATGGAGAGAAAACATAATTTACATTTGAAAATAGATGATGTTTTCTATGTTTGTGGTTAATAAATGAGCATAAAGATATGGATACAGAGAAACCTGAGCATCTATGTGGGGCACTGGGTTTTAATATAAAAGTCTAGCAACTTATATAAATTTCTACGAGTGTTGTCATATATATTATCATATATATCACATAACTAGTCATAATTTCAAATGTAACCTGAACACTACTAAATAGGTCAATTAAATAGCATAATCACACACCAAATCCCTCATAAAATCCCTGATAATACATTCTTTGTTAATACGTTTTGTTATGCTCAAGACAAAGGGATTGGGAATCATATTCTAAGTGTGAAGTCAGATGAGCCAGTCTAATGCTGAAGTGCTGGTGAGCAGGGCATGCAGGTACATTCCTCCAATCTTGGGCAGACCCTGGTTGCAAGTCCCATAACTTAGAAAGCAAACTTAACTCAAATAGATCTCAGGGCTGATAGGAAAATGAAATGCTAGGGTGAGAGGGAATCCAGATAAATGCGAGAAAGAGGAATGTGTGAAGCTTGGCTCAGCTTTGTAGGTATTAATAACACTTTATACTGCTAGTAAGTGAAGTGAAAAATGAATTCTTTGCTTGCTTACAGGTGAGAGAGACTGTTTTGTCTGTCTGTCTGTTTGTTTGCTTGTTTGTTTTTATAAATCACGTTTATAAATCCTTGTCAACAGTCCATTATGTCTTCCTATGGGAAAGGGAAATAATCTTCAAACAGTAGCAAAGACTATGTTCATTCAAATATCCTCACACTTTTCTGAGGAATCAAATTCTTTGTTCTTTCAAGGCAAGTGAATGGATTATTTGTCATCCTCACAACCCTAATATCATTCTCAATGAACAGAGGATAAATAATTTATTTGAGGTCTCCCAGAGTGTTAACTTTTCCTCTGACTTTTCTTTGTAAAGCAGAAGGTACCAATGGTATTTCTGCCCTAATAAGTCACTGAGAGAAGCTTATCAATTCAAAATGGAGAATTCATATCAAATCAGTTGAATTGATACGAACTATTCTTAATATAATGCTGGTTATTTTCTGTATGAACCTTTCACTTTTTATTTTTCAGTATAAAAAGGTTATATAAACTGCTATATGTAGATATTTACCACTGTAGCTAAGTGAGCTTACAAGTTGAAAACTTTCTGTAAGAGAGGTCATAGAAGATCCTGAAGAGATTTAATCTATTGACATCATCTTCAGAGTAAAATAATTATGTCTATAAAAAAATAAAGTCCTTTGGTCTCCAAAGATTTTAGAATCATAGAATCCTTACAGTTGGAAGGGTTGTCTGAGGGTTATCTAGTCCAGCTCCCCTGCAGAGAACAGGGACATCACAGCTAGACCAGGTTGCCCAGGACCTTATCCAGCCACAGGTTGAAAGTCACCAGAGATGGGGCATTAACCACATACCTGGGCAAACTGTTCGAGTGCCTTACCACCCTCACTGTAAAAGATTTTTTCTTTTTACCTATCCTCAAAGAGGGTAGCCTCTTTGAGCTTGAAGTCATTTCCCCTTTTTCTATTACCACAAACCCTGCTGAAGTATTTGTCCTTTTGTATAGCTCCACTTTACATACTGAAAGGTCGCTATCAGGTCACCTCACAGCCTTTGCAAATTCGTGCTCTATATGAGTTTCCCTTTAGGTCTCTGGAAAAATTCTGAACCATAATTATTTTATAACCAGAAGAAGCACATGGAATAGAGGAGCAGCAAAGTGGAGTATATTCTGATATAGGTAGCTGTAGGTTCCCAGGGAGGAAAAATCTTGTGGATGGAAAGCAAACAGAAAACCTACATATAGCTGGAGTTGGGGATGGTTTGAAACAACTGCAGTATGTTAAAATTGAAGCCCTTGCCACTTAGAAAGCAGTTGTTTCTGTCTAGATTGGCCAAAAGCTTTAAGCGGTGAGTCAACACTGCTCAGACAGATTTTTGTATAGACCTATTCTGAATTAAAATAGCTTCTTGTATGAATCCTGAACACAACAAAATGAGTTTCCCCCAGCAAGAGCTATATTTTACATCTTTTTTTTGTGTTAGCAAATCTATCTCTTCCTACCTATAAATTGCATGAGAGATGGGTGTTTTGAAAGAACTTGCTTCTTTAATGCAAGTTAGTGTTACTGCTTCTGCAGAGAAACATTTCCTTTTTACCAACACTCTTGGCAGAGAAAAAAGAATGTGCACAAATATATTTTTATGCAAAAATAGATGACAGCTGCAGAACTATTACCTTTTCCTAGGACTGATGAGATTGAGATAAAACATGGACTGAAATATTCAGTCTTCTAAGACTACTTAATGTACCACTTAAAAATGCTACCTGAAAACCTTTCTTTTTCAGATCTTGCTGCTCTTGTGCTCTCTTCACTACCTCAGTCCAAATCAACAACAGTACAGCAACAAGTTACACATCTGCAAACAGAGAAGTGTCACTGCCAGTTCTCTAGATAACATGACAGCGTTTGATAGAATCTGTGCTAGCCTACGAATCAGAATGATCTGGAATATCAGCCACACACTTTTTTTTCTTTTCTTTCTTTCTTTCTTTCTTTCTTTCTTTCTTTCTTTCTTTTTTTTTTTTTTGAAAGAGCTCTCCATTCTTGTGTTATTTACTCATTCTAATTCCTTTCCTTGCTTTCCTCATTCATTCAAGTATTTCAGAATAGATAACTAATATGGGAAATGTTTCAGGTTAAACTATGATGTAATAATTGAGCTACTGACCACTTAACATATGAAATAGGATCCCTGTACTCTAAAACGAGGAATTCACCAATTTCCTCTGGAAAACTCAGTCTTCACTATGAAGTAATACTTCCATTTGCAGGAGATGGAGGTTTCTCAGGGGCTATTCCAGTACTGAAATGAATGGGTTTAGAAACCACGACCTGTTCACAAATGATTTCCCTTTAAAGTGAAAGGTATTTTGCTTTTGCCAGGTAAAAGAATTTTGATTGGTTATAATTCTTTTTCAGTGAAAAAAATGTAGAAAAAAGGAGCTGTGTGTGTCAGGTCTTAGTCATATCAGTTAATAAAAACCTAGAAGGTGATCAGATACAATAGCTGAGAAAAATGTCATGAAAGAACACAAAAAAAAGTATGGCTTCTTTCATCTGAGAGCATTTGTCTAACTGTAGAGTGCCTTGATTCTCACTTTGAATGGTGCTTTTCACAAAAAAAAAAGACAAAGGCATGGGACTTCCACTTTCCCAGCCAAATACTGTAAGGATGAGTTCTTTTCCAGTGATGCCAAAGGTACAGAACCTCCAACTACAGCCAGTGGAGATCTGTTAAAGAAACCTGGAGAAGTAAAACTCAGCCTAAAGTAGGAAATCACAGTCTGGTAACCTCAACTGCTCTCCACCTTCAGGATAATCAGTAGAAATTTAAGCATCTCATGCATAAGAACATCTATACTTGGACATCAAAATCTAAGAATCTTAACTCAAATTGGAAGACTCTCCTTGCATTGCCTGGTGCACACAGGTGTTGCTTCTGAAACAGAAGATCCAGGAACAACAACAGGCTTAACCACTCTTAACCAGCTCTGTGTTTAGACAAGTGTATGCATTGTTTGTGCTCCTGAATACCTTGAAGCTGAGGAAGGCACAAAACATCATCAGCTGTGGCAATAACTTGCTTTACACCTATTCTTACATCTAAGGAGTAAGAATTCTTCCTAAAATTTGAGAGCGTACTGTTGGTTTGTCTGACTGATTTGCCTAATGCAATGTCTCATTCCTATGCACAAGGAGTGGAGAGTAGAAAAGGCAGTTGCAGAAATGTGGAACACAAAAAGGGCATTTTCAGGTAATCTTGGGAATGGGAAGAGAGGAACTGAACAAAGGTCTGTAATTTTGGTTTCAAGCGCCTGCTATATGCAGAAGTCCTCTGACATTTTACGGATCGAGGCCACAGCCTTCCTCTAGGGGAAAGGAACATAAAGCTTCTGTTATGGGTACTATTATAAAATTGCATTCCAAGCAGCCAGACCAGCATTTTGCTTAGTTTGTTACCCATAGTAACCTTCTGCCAAACAGGACAGAGCAGCTTTCTGTGTCAGAGGATAGTTAAATGTCCTTAGTTTTTTTATTGATGATGATGATTTAATAGGTCATTCAAGCTGTTCTTTGTTTATCCCAATATTTCAAAGTGTATCACTAAGAACACAGAGCTTTTTCCTCCCTTTTTGATTATGATATATGAATCTCAATGATAGCCTCTGTAAGGAGAGTTTGCCTATCTACCAGAGCAATGAAGAAAACACTGGGATCATACTGTTGTTTTCTTTTATCAGTGAAGGGGAAAATATCCTTCCCACTGTGAAATGCTTTGGGTTTTGAAATCGTTATCCATGTTTGATAAATCCATGTTTAGATGTTTGAATACAATAGAAGGATCATAAAAATGTGACATTACGTGCATAAAGAAATTACTGATTTAACCCTTATGCTTTTGCCAGTAATATTCCCAGTGAAAACACAGGATTATAAGGCTACAGGGCATACAATACTGAAAGACAGGCAAAGATGTTTCAATATCTGATGGGTTGGTTTTTTTCCCTATCTTTTACTTTCTGCAACTCACAGAGTTATTTTTCCTCCTCTTCATTATATTTCACCTTGCTTGGTCACCTAGCTAAAGCTATCTTTCTGCTTGCTATATTACTTGATTTTAACCTTCTATCTGGCTTACTGAAGTGTTACTGAGCTTCTGTGCTTTCACCTGAATACAACAGCACCTACTAATGCAATGCTTTACTACTTGTGTGCATGGATTCCCACATACTTTTGTCTCCATGAGCTGACAAATACGACACAATCAGAATTGCTCTTTTACTCTATGAGTGGCAAAGCTTATTCTTTATGTATCATTTAATCCACAGATCACACCACAAATTTCCTAGAATACATGAGACAAGGTCATTGATGGCCATATTTCTGTCAAATACAACTGCATGCACCTCCAAAAGCTGCATTCAGGAATGAAACGGAACAGATTCCAGGCCAAAGAGTTCACTGTGATGTCTCTGTCTTCACTACATTTGGCAGCTGCACACAGCCGTACGTTTCAAGTACTGTTCTCTGGCCACATCATGGCAGAGAGCATCACTTCAGGCAGCCCATGTGGGAGGGTTGGCAGCTTTACTTGCCCATGCAAGCTGCACAAACACCCTTCAGGCAGGTGGATGGGGTCAGGCAGTGCTGGTGAACAGCTTGCTGCCTGCACAAGCTGTGGGGATGGCTCTGAGACAAAGGGCAGCTTGACATTCTGAGCTTGCTTTTACTACTCCCCTGCCAGTGCTTCTTCTTTGGTTTGCACACTGGTCCTGGATCATATGCTGCTCCAGGCTGCACTCCACTCTGTTGGATGGGTTTGTCATCTAGGTCATGCTGGCTGTAAGTGCTGAAACACTGGTCAAAAGCTGACAAACCCATTATAGCCTGACCTGCGCCTCTGTGAAGACATTCTATATAGCAACATTGCTAATGACCACAGGGCTCACAGCTTGAGGGGGAACAAGTTGCCATCTCTAAAATCCACCAAGGTATTCCTTTCCATTAAAACCAACACTAGTTCTCTTACAAGTTCTGTCTTTGAGCAGTAATGAATAAATTGAAAGTAATAATTATCTCTTACAATACTTTTAGTGCCAATTTTGAACTAATGTTACTCTATACATTTTACAGCACAGAAGAGTTTTTTCTCACATAGAGTCACATCTATATCTCTGAACATTCCTACTTTTTAAAGTATGTGTTTTCTGTCATATTTGCATTTTTTCCTCTGATAAACTGTTGAAAACTTCTGCATTTATAAGAAATGCTGGCAGGAATGATACACTGTGAGACCGAAAGATTTACCAACATCATGGTTAAAACATTATTACAATAGAGAGATGCAACAAAAATGGTGTTTTCTGTAACTTATATTAAAAATGCTCATCACTCTTGCTAGGGATGATGTTAGTAACTCTCTTTGGTTTACAAGGCAAGTTATGCAAACCAGACTATTAGAGTTTAATCTTTCTGAAGTTTTACAGTGTGGTAATTCTTTCCTGGAAGGTAATGAGGCTGATTTACTTTTTCAGTGGAGTTTTTTTTTTTTTTTTTTTTTTCCAAAGTGTTTTTAAGAAGAGAAATGGAAGAACTGGGTAGAAATACAGCCCAAATAAGACCAGCAAAGAAAACAAATAAAACATTGTTAATTACAAAGTATTGCCTAAAACTAGAAAAATTTAATCTAAACAGTTTAGATAGACAACTTTAATCAGTTATCCTGCTATTTTAGAAAAGGGAAAGTCTCTATACCTTCACACTATCACCAGTGATCAGCTGATGCTCTTTAGCCATCTGGTTAATCATCCTTTGCTGATATTCTGTTTTGAAACCTAAAAATTAGTTACGTACTCTACCATTTACATTCCACTCCATGAAGGAGTGACTGACATTCCTTATGGGAAAAATAGGGACAAATGCGTTTCTGATATGATTTCATGTCAGAATTTACTTGCAAATCTTAACTGCTCCATGATCACTCAAATATTCATGAATAGCAAATTGTAGTAGCAAAAGAAATTGAAACAGTGTGCTTCAAAAAACAAGCCTCTGTAATCATGAACAAGTCGTTCGAAGATCAATGATAGTAGTCCATTTTACTTGAAATTGCAAATACATTTTTAAGGCTGTTTGAGTTCAGGCCTATCTCAGTTAAATTTCTTTGCTTGGAAGGAAAGCAATACAATGTTTAAAGCTACAATAGACACCGCCATAGCCCTTCATATCAATATGCAACTTACTGACATATTCTGAGGGGCTGGCTGACTGAAGATAACAGGAAAAACAAGGCACACTCATGGATGGACTACTTTGAGCTGTCTGAAATATAGTAAGCAGACTCCAGAGAATGAAATAGCATGCACAGGAGAATACAGAAGGAGATCCCATCATTGTTTAAAAGGGAATTTACCCAACCCTTGTTCAATTTAAGAGAAGTGGGAGTTAAGAAAAGACTTTACTCCCTTCTTTTAAATTTCCATTAAAGAGTTGAAGAGACTGTTGCTCCCTTGTTTTCAACTATATACACATAATGCAAAATACAGCAGTAGGGATCTGGTTTATAACTTTTGAATGCAGAGTACAGGTATTGTGGATTATTATTCCTTGGAATTAAAGTATAAGGAGGTCAGTATCTTAATCCTTTTCTCTCAATGCTAGAGACTCAAAGTTTGAGTAAGAGCTAGTCTTAGAAAAGAATATTCATGATCTAGAAGGCTGCTAACTTGTCTCCTACTATGACTTCTATTCAAGATAGATAAAAGGCCATATATTTATTTTCCAGCAATAAAGATGACCATATAGATCTTGGTAGACCTGTGATTACAGTAGGAATGTCCTTACAAGCTGAAAAACCTTTCTTATACTCTGAAATCTTCATAGGCCAGAGAACTCTGAAAGGACTCAGGCTAATACAGAAAGGCTTCTGGGCAGAAGCTGCTCTCAGGATACAAATTTCACTGTTTCCTGTGACCTACATGTTAGTCTCTCTTAAAAATCATATTTGGTAAGCTAGTAAATCTGCACTGGGCTACTGAAATGGTCCCCGATGCAAAACGGTCAAAGGGACTTCTAGATGGCGATTAGGAACTTCATTATATGCAGGCTTAGAGTGATGCAAATCAGCTCCTCAAGGGCAAATTCCAGCTCCCCACTTAGCACAGTGCCCATGTAAGAGAAGGGAGAAGTGAAGATAGGGTGGGACAGAAAGGGTGGTTCAGCATTTTTTTGAGAAGCCACATATCTGCAAGGGCCAGGCCACCTCTGTCCCAAGGAGAGTGCACATACTGGCTTCAGCAGCACTCCATAGTGGAACAAGGGAATCCTGGCTGTAACACCCAGCTCTCCAAACTGAGTCTTTTCCCCTGCTGCTGCCACAGCAAAGCACTTCTGCAATGGCTACTGCTGCAGAGAAAAAAAAATCAGTTCATTTTATTTATTTGAGGTTGTGAATGAAGATGTCTATTGACTTATCAGCGACACAGAATTAAGTGGCAATCTGCACATTAAACATTCAGAGTCAGTAATGGCAATACAACAGATGAATTATGATACACAGCATTGGTAAACAGCTACATGATTTCTGGCTCTGTATCTAATAACCAGAATCTCAGTCCATAGTATAAACATACATACTTAGATACCCAAACCATCGTAAGTGCACACTTACATTGAATTATTCTCCTTCTGGATTTCAGAAGCAGAGAGAATTTTCATCATTTATAATGGGACTGACAAGGAAGTAAACACAGTTAATAACCCTTAGAATGTTTCAGCCTTTTTATCTCAAGAGAATTTTCTTTTTTAAATGAAAATTTCCTGTTTCTGCCAAACCTATAAAGATAGGGCTGTTTCTTATCTCTCTGCTAACTTACAGGCTATGCTAACTGGGAACCAATCAGTTTTATAGTCGCTTTCTGCTATAGAAATGAAAGAAAAATGAAGCTATTAAAGGGATAAAATCAATTTTACTGTATAGTAGTCTGAGAAGAAAAAAAAAAAAGAGGAGGTGTATTGAGAAGAGGAAAAAATGATAATGTATGTCATCAGTGAAGTCATCACCAATTCACTCTGTGAAAAGCCAACACCGAGAACACAGAACTCATAAAAGTTTCTCTGAAAGGATCAGGGAATATGAAGTATGCTGATTCAGACAGGACAGACTTTGACATAAGGTCTCAGGGTTCCACGGCTCACTTCTGCTTAACCAGAATTCTGGTTAAAGTGTAAGAAAAATAAATAAGTTATATAACAGTTGTAAGAATGGGGAAGACAGCATATTCTCACATTAACTGGGGGGAGGAGAGGGGGTGTTGGAGGAGCCCATCCACTCTTGTCCAATTCCCTACTTGTTAATTTTAAATTTAAGACCTAAAAGCTTTCAGACATACAGCATACAAGCTGAATTTCAGGAAGCTAATGTGGTTCAAGTATATCTTTTTTTTCAATTTAAGAAACCTGCAACTATACCAATCCATACTGTAATAGCTGGTAACATTTCAGTAGAAATCTAACAGAGATGGCTCTGACTTTGCATACAGTTGTCTTAATTTCATGCCCTGACATGTATGACCAATTGATTGTATTTTTACCTGCAAAATATTGTTGTTTCTCTTTCATCTATTCACACACAGTCTTTTTCACTTTGTTGACATTTCCTATCAAGTACCACTCAAGAACACCAAGCAAAATTGCCACAACAAAGTTCACAGGTAGCTTCCTGCACATTTGATAAGTGCAGATTGTTTTTGGAGGCAATAGATGCCATTTCCCTTCCCTGCACTTCAAGCTCTTCCCTTCCTTGCATTCATGACTCAGGTACTGCTTTTCCCTTAGGTAATGTGCCAGGCAGATGTTTTTCATCATTCTATCATGTTATTTTCCTACAGTCCTTCAAAATCCTTGACTTTTTTTTTCTGAAAATAGGATATTTTCCCTGAAACAGATGCCCCAGCAGGCTTTGTGAAATCTTTTATTCTTCTCTGAATTGTTTTAAGAGGAATTTAATATCTGTTATTAATTAAAGTCTGTTGAGGTAAATAATTTTATCATAACTACAGACACATGAAAGGGAATTTATCATCCTTCCTCTAAAATCTTCATGAAATTAAGTTATGTTATAATATAGAAAGTGTCAGGAATGCCTCAATATCCTATGCTAAAAACTAGCTAACAACAGTACAAATATTGTCTTAGAATCATATAAACTTTTATTCTAGGTTGTGTCTTCACAGTCACAGTCCCACGCAGTCCCAGGAAATGCACACACTGTGAAGTGTTGTACAGTCTATTTCTTTGATGTTCTGTTGTTGTTGTTATCGCTCTTCTTGTATCTGTGTATGTTTTTCCCATTAAAGTTTCCATCAAAGCAACTACACCAGTTTTGTTAATTGAACATTTTGGACTTTGACCCCACAATTTGGCTTTGTAACACAAAACTAATAGACTGCTGAAATCCAAATTACATTGTCAAATTCATATGTATGGGGGACACCAGTGAGATCACATGTGGATTTCACAGGACTGTTCAACAGCTGGCTGTATAAAAACTGCTAAGTTTTAGGTACCAGGAGACACAAGATAAAGGTATTGTAGGACCAATTTGATGTAGTGCCCTGCAGGTAGGCAGCTTTGTCTGACAGTACATCACATTAGCTGTTCACTCTGGGGATGGACCATTGGAAGCTCAGTGCTACTATTTGGTTTTAATTTCTGTGCATGCACAAACCATCTTTCCTACTATTGTCTCTGACCTCCTTCTGGAGATATATTACATTTGAAAGATGGAATGATGAAATGAAATGATGAATGATGAAAGATGGCCTGATGAAATGAACCTTACCTTCTTTCTATCTATGGCACAGTAAAAAACCCATTCACAAATCTTTTTTCCTCCCTTTATTCCTTTCACCATTTCTTACATCAAGGCAAAACATTTTAACTTGAAATGAAGGGTTCAGATTGCTATGGAAGAGTAAAGGTCAATGGGACTGAAACATTATTTTCATTCAGAGGGCAGTGAGGCCCTGGCACAGCTGCACAGAGAATCTGTGTGTGCCCCATCCCTGGAGATACTCAAGGCAAGGTTGGATGGGCCCTGGGCAGCCTGAGCTGATGGGTAACAGCTCTGTCCACATCAGGGGGGCTGTAGCCAGATTATATTTAAGGTCTCATCCTACCCAATCTATTCTATAATTCTATGACTTTTTTTCAAAGCAATATGTGTGAATAAGTCAAGAATAGAAACCCCTAGAAAAATTAAAGAATATTCACTTCCATGCACTAATAAGTGAGAGAAACAAACACTATTTCTAGAGAGGACTAGTTGTCATGTCTGTATTTGTGGAGCAATTGCCTGACCAAGAACACTTAAGTTCAATTTTTAAGAGAAAACTAGGATTAAAAATTCTGAAAAAAATAAGGAAATTTCTAGTGTCTATTCCAATCAATAACAGCAACTCAGCACATTTTCCTTTTTTCAGTTATTTTGCAGTTAGTTTCTCTAATTCACTGAGATACTTTTTATACCTAGTTTTCAGCTCACATTCTTTATTTAATCTGCTGTAATATTCTCACTCTTCTCTTCAGAATACCTTGTCTTTTTTCCCCATCTCAATCTCAGTTTTCTCTGATATAATTGGCTTCATCTGTAATTTTCAGAAGTGCTCAGATACATTTTTCTAAATGGACTTAGAGTTCAAATCACATTGTAAGTCAACGAGTAAGGGTTCTTCAGTGCGTGAGCAGTTTTTGAATATGGAACTTAAACTCCTAAGTCAAGTAGATGCTTTTGAATAGTTATCTATCTTGTAACACATGGAAGACAAGAAGGAAATCAAGTTGTATGTGCTACTCTTGGGATGAAGGGGTCACTGGCTATAAAACTCCTTCTCAGAAAACAGCCTACATTCAGAAATACTCTTCTTTAGGTGGCAATCTCTTAAGGAACCCAGGAAGGGGTGGTCCCTGTCTACCCCTTCTGGTCAGGTGGGAAGCATAGGTGAGTTGCCTGCACCTGTGCTTGCTGAGCCAGTCACCCCCTTCACCAAGTGGTCAATCATCAGTTCAGGCCACGACATAACAGTTCCTCTACACATCTATTTCATAGGGAAAGAGTGTCTTTTTCCCCAAAGCCTTCAATATTATTTAAGTAAGTCCTTCAAAGGACAAATTATTTACCCGCAGATTAAGCAAAATTTTATCATGCCAGTTAGGATTGTGAGTAAATGAAAATAGAAATAGATATGATTTAAGTATTTCAGCCTTTATGAACTATGTTTGCATTACATCTAAGGGAAACACACACAGTCCGAGAGGACTGGACTTCTTAATGTTTAATGAAGTTAGAACCTAAAACACAAATAGATTTGTCAAAATTTATAAGGCTACATTTATATTACTGAATGAAACTAACGAGCAAGATTTGATCCTTCAGTAAATAACTTATTTAAGAATGTTCTGAAAATTAGGTAACTTTGAGTTACCTAGTTATCTAGGCTTTGGAGGAGCAGGATTGTCTTGGTTAATATTGCTGGTGAGGCGCAGAAAGAGTTCTGCTACATCAGGAATAAGCGTTGTGTGGTGGTAAGTAATAGGAATGACAGTTATTTCTCAGAGTAGTAAATGGAATCTTAAATGGTTCTTCAATAACATGCTAATTGAGTCTAGTATCTTGACGGTGGAATTAATTTTCTAACTGCCAATTTCAGTTGGCCATATAAGTGCTTCTCTAAATGTAACAGTGACCTTTGTAAGACTGTAGAAGACATTTTACTTCAGTGGGTAACAACGTTGGTTTCTTTAAAGCCCACTATTTTGACTGTGCAGTAAATTGTGCTCAGTGAATTTATTACATAAATTAATAGGATAGCCTTGTCAAGAATCTCTTTTTGCAACAAATAAGTAATAATTTTCAGGTGCTAGAGAGAACTGCTGATGGTGTTACATTGAGTTGAGTAATTCCCACATATATTAAACCTTTAATACAGAGATCATAGCCTGATAGAGGAAGAGGGGAGAGGGAAAGCAATATCTAAGAGAATTCTTGGTGTAAATTGTTGCATGGGAAAACAACAGATACATCAAGAAAAGATGGCTGCTGGCTATATTGTTGTGACCATGCTCAGAAGCAGGATGTTTAATTTTCTTTTCTAATGATGGCAAGCTGTAGGATTCAACTTTTGCTAATACAATTAATACTATCTTGGCTAAGGAGAACTTTTTCAGAAACTATTAGAGCTTTTATGAGTTTTCTTAAACCTAAAACCTGAACGAGCAGCTACTCTGAGTTTTTCAAGCAGAGCCCAAATTAAATTAGCTCTTTGCTCAAGATCTTTAAAACTGATGTATGTTTATCTCTTAGTGTTCTGTAAGGACTCTGATAATTCTGCAACTGAAGACTTGAAAACTTCTCACAGCCCATATACCAGTCAAAAAGAGTGGAAGCTTTTATTCTTGGGCAAGTGCAATTGATTGCCATCCTGGAAGAAACCTGCTAATTAAAGGTCAGAGGCAAACATCCATCTACACCCCCTCATTTGCCAGGGAATTGACTAAGCAGTAAAATGTGATTTTACTGAAGCTGTCTAGAAGTGCGTATCAATTATTTTCCTCTTATTGCAACCAGGCTGCTTTGAGAGATAACACAGAAAGGAAGGAAGCATTATTTTCAGTTCCATGAGACAATGTATCTTCATATGGCTTTTCTCAACAGGCTCTGACTAAAGGTACAATTTTGTGCACAGCTAAGGTGATCAAATGAACAGAGTGTAAAACTGAAAATTGTACTAAAATGAAAAAGACTGCCTAAAATTAAAAAAAAAAGATTGTAATTTGATAGGGAAGATTATAGAATCATTTAAAAAATTTGAAAGACAAATCAATTAAAATATTTGCCAAAGCAACACAACTTTTTCTCTGCTTTGGAGGCCTTATCTGAAACCCCTTTTAAAGTTTCCACATGTCAGCCTGTGTATCATCTGAATGAGCATTCAGATTTTAGATAAAAAAATAATAAGTAAGATGCATTAATATGTGATATCTTCTTTAAAAGAGACTTTCCTCAAATTAATCCAAACATAGTGATGCACAACACATTTTTTTTTTATGTGTATAGCTACTGCATCTGAAAAAAGAAGTAATCTGAATAGTTTTCAATTTATGTAATAGGAAGATAGCACTGAAGAAATGAATGCTTTGTCTTTTTTTAAATATATCTCACCTAGGAACTTACATTCCTGTCTCTAGATAGGATATGCTTAATTCCAAAGAGGAAAATAACTGTAAACAGTATCTCTTATAATTCTCTTCACCTTGGGGATCAGTCCTTTCAGGCAGAGAGGATGTAATAGTAAGCAGTTTTGGCTGAATTCCTTCAGAGACAAGAAAATTATGCCAAATCCATCTTCAATTAGGTGGCAGAATTTATCACAGAGGACCCCTGGACCTCCTTTAAGCTTCTTGTAGCATGTCATTTAGCCTGCCTGACAGCATAGTGGCTCTTCAACTATAGCCTATTTCATTCTTTTCAAAGATTTACTTTCAGATGTCTTTAAAGACTTTTTTTTTTTTTTTTTTTTTTTTTTTCCTAATTAAGAAAGGTTTTTCAAGCTTGAGGGCTGATTTTTTTTTCCCAACAATTGCTCTGGAGTCTTGAATAGGGAGCTAGGCTAAACCTACTGCTTTAGTTTAATTGATGGAGGTTGGGCTGTGTGGATTTTCTCAGCTGAATCTAATGAAAGAAGCATTCAGTTTATAGATGATATTTCACACTCCATAATGTAAGTTTGTGAGTGAGGAGACCATAATTTGCTTCTCAGCTCCTCAAATGATTTGTAATGGGATGCTGGCCAAATCATTTCACTTCTGTGTCTCAGAGCTCAGGCAAATGACTTCTACTGAATTTTGATGGGGGTGATTTAAGAAGTCATAAGCCTCAGCTGGCTCTTCCCAGCCTTATAACAAAGCCTATCATGAAGTATGCCAATACTTTAGCTATTCCAATGCCTGACTTGCTAGGATAAATAGCAAAGATTGATTTGTGCTCATGCTTAGCTGTGCTCCAGAGAAATGGGTGAATAGGTTGCTCTTTTTTTCCTGCCAGTAGTGTCCAGAGCTGGCTGTGAGGCCACACTCCGGATGGAGAAGTGGAAATGTGTTTGGTGCAGTTCTGTGCCTTCCTAAAGAAGGGTCAGGAGAAGAGCTTTGATTGTAAAGCCATGTTTTGCCTTGACTACACTGCTTGTAAAATGAGTTTTTATCTAAGAATGATAAGTGGTATATAAAGGGCTAACTGCATAGTTTTGTTAGAGTAATGCTTAATTTCCATCACCGCTTTTTTCATCTTCTTCACTAAGAATACTTTTAACTTGAAACTATTTTTTTAATTATTACATTTTTTATATTAAAGTTCTATCACATGATTGATTTTTATCATTATTTTTATGCTGAACTTTGCACTGTTTTCCTTCTGTTATCTTCATTTCCACTTGAAGAAGATCCTTCCAGTTCAGTTTTCTCCAATCTGGTCCATTTGACATCCGCAGACACTACTGAGACACATAATCCCGTAGGAATGCCCCTAGTCATTTTGTAATCTTTGCAAGCAACAAGTAAAAATGATGGAAATGTTGGAAAGTATGAATTGTAGAGGTTTTCAGATAGAAGTTAATTTTCTACCATAGAAATTTCCACATTCTGATATTTGTGGCAGACATGCAGAGATAAAATTATCAAATAAATCAATCAAATCAAATCAATAAATCTTTTTTTATTATTATTTAACTTTTTTTTTTTCATTACTGTATTTAAGATTTTCAGAAAATAGTTCTGTTATTTTTTTCTTCAAAATTAATCCTATTAATTAAATGAGCTCAGCACAGATTTCTCATGGAATTTAAAAGCCTTTGCTTGTATTTTCTAATAATTCAAAATATTAACATAGGCTAGTTGGACATGTAAGCACGTATCTAAAAGCAGGATCTAAACAAATATATATATACCTAGTTTCCTAGCTAGACCATATGAGCTCTTGATAAACTCGAATTAGTATCATATTTTGCAAGATCTGGTAGAAACAGCGAACTAAAAAATTACAGTGCTTACTTTCGAAATTTTTCTAAGACAAAGGAAGCAGATGAACCAGGCAAAAAGGAGTGCAGAAATAATGACACAAGCTTTGTTCCCCACATCAAGGCCACTATCTATTCCAAGATATTGGCAGTGTAAATGCTGTCAATCTTACAGTCACTTTGACAAAAGAGGATATTAAACAGCTTTGCAGGTGCTATGAGAAGTTAATCTGAAGTATGAGTTTGGATAAAAAGATAAAAGTTTTGTTTTCCAATTAGACAAGTGTTAGAGAGCAGTTGACATCTCAGGCTGACTGAAAGTGAGATCTGACATTTCAGCAGTTAATTAAGGCTTCATTGCTAAGATGGAGATACCTGCAAGGGGCCTTAATGGTAGAAGTACATGTCTTACCTGAGATAAAGAAAGGCATGCCAAGAAGGATGACAGGGTTCGTATAATGGGCTGTGAAAACTACCAGTCCATTAGAAGGCTAAGCCTCATGGAAAAGGAGCTGTGCCTTTCTGGCATCTTAAGGGATACTGCTACCTGCCAACCACATTCATGATTCAGGAAAAAAATCCTAGCAAAATAAGTGAGGATAGTTGCAGAACCTTGGAGCCCCACTCTAGAACAGAATAGTTCCAGCTGAAATGGATCTACAGAAAACAAGTCCAACTATCTGACTACTTCAGGGCTAATCAAATGTTAGGGACATGTTCCAATCTGTAACTATTTTCAGACAAGAGATTTTTTGGAATGTCTAGTCCAAACATCCTCTGACAAAGTTTTGTTCCCCACACATTCTGTCACTCAATACCAGGAGAAAAGCTGAGCACCTCCCTCTCCAGTTCCTCTCAGGAAGTTGAAGACAGCAATATGGTCACCTCTCAACCTACTGTTTTCCAGGCTTGGCAAGTATCCTTAGCCTGTCCTCAAAGAAAATGCCATCCAGCCTTTTAATCAGCCTTTTTGTCCTCTGGATGCATTCAAACATAATTTTTAAATTTTGGAGCCCAGATTTGCACACAATTTTCAAGGTGAGGTTGCATCAATGCTAAAAATGTGGGTAATACTTTGTAGGATGAACTTCTATTGAACTTCTGGTAGGAAGGATATGGACCAAGGATATTCATGAGCTCTCTATGATTCCAATCTTGAGTGCGGTACAGAAAGACATGGGGGGAAATGAGAGGCTGTGTATGATACCTTAAACTTAACCTCCATGTGGGGCAGAAAAATTAAAATTGAGAATTAATAAAGAACAGTAAGTGTTCTGCAGAGAGTAGTTTTACAAGGCTAAATAAAAGAAAGATCAGAACTTGAGCAGGGGAGCAAGGCATATCATTCATACAAATAAGCTCGATGGTAGCTTGAGGAGAGAGGTAAAACCTTTATAAAATCTAATGATGTGTAAATACCACCTGCATTAATTATGCTGCACTACTGAATGTTAAAATTTTGAAGACTGGAGCCAGAATAATTAATCTGCCCTTGTGGATGCCTTGGAAGAGAGAGAGAAAGATGCTGTTCCTGGAAGTGCAAGCTAAAGTAACAAAAGAAAAAAAACCACAAAAGTTTACTACAAGGCCTTATTTTGACAACAGGGAGTTTTGCAGTGTTGTCTGCTATAAGCCTAAGGAAGAGCACCAGGATCCTTTCATTTTATTGCTACGGGAGCTGAGTCATTTCACCTTAAATTCTCAACATAGGACAAACCATTTTATTGGCATTAAGAGATTTGATGAACTCAGCTCCACACTCTCAAACAAACTAGCCCCCAAAAAGCCCCAACTCCATATACTTATAGTATCCTGTGAAGAAAGGAGGATATTAAACATATGTGGAAACAGCAGTTTTCTATTTCATTGCCAGTCTACAAAACTTGCTTTCCTGTAGCGCGATTTCTTCAGTCTTTTAAGCTGTCTGCAACAAAATGACATTTCAACTCAGCTGTTTACAGTCTATCTTCCTGTCCTAAATTTTCAGAAAATCAGGACACGTAGCCTTAGAGATGGAGGCACTATTAGTAGGAATTAATATAATGTCACTAGGAGTCAAAGAAAAATTCATGCAGTTATTCAGAGACATATATGAACGAGTGTATAACAATGAGAGAGACAAGACCTGGCTGCTACAAATGTCTTTTCCTTAAAATGAGGTTGTTTTTTGTAAATGTAAATCATGATAAGAGGTGGTTCTGCTTTAAATAGAACAGTATTTTAGTCTGAATTGCCCTTTCACTGAATATGATATCCTTGTTTCTCAGTGTAGTTGTTAAAGGAATATAAAATTAAAAACATAGAACTGTATGAATAGAGATATAGGTACATGGTGGTTGTGGGTTTTTTTTTACATAATTAGGAAAGTAAGCTGGCTAGAGAGAAAAAGAACCATTCATCTTTCTGCATTCTGTTGATATTTTATTCTATGTATATCTTTATAAAACATGTATTTTCAATGTTTTCTAAAGATCAAAACAACTATGAATGCTATGGGGAAAAAACAAGTAAAATTAGGAATCCTGTGTATTTTGCAACTTCAGTCTACCTCTTGAAACATTTTAATGCACTCACATCATGTTACATAAAGCAGAAGCATATTTTTATTCTTTTAATTTTCTGTAAAGCATTTCCAAATAAATGATTTTGCTACATATAGACAGCTATTTATTTATTTGTTTGTCTATTTATATATTTTTGTGTGTGTAAGGAGGGTTTGGGGATTTTTGCAGTCTTCTGATAAAATATATAGGTTTCTAAACTGTAAATCTAATACATTTAAAATTAAATATTGATTCATTGTGAGAACAGAGGGAAACAACAGGGACTGGAATAGCTATCTAGATGCTATAGCAACTTTTCAGCAATTTAATACAATTGCTTTTGTTCTGGGTCAAGTCTGCAGAGGCCTTGTTTTACAAGTTAAGAATAGTATACAATAATATCAGTTTTCATTGAATGCTTTTGCATATCACAGAATCACAGAATCACTCAGGTTGGAAGGGACCTCAAGGATCATGTAGTTCCAACCCCCCTGCTTAGCAGGGCCACCAAACATACACATTCAGATCAGGTTGCCCAGGACTCTGTCCAACCTGGCCTTGAACACGTCCAAGGACGGGGCATCCACAACCTCCCTGGGCAATATAGTATATTGGGCATATAGTATAGTATTACCTAGCATTAGGGATAGTGTATACAAATATATAGAACATGCACCTTTTTCTGAACGAAGTCTCTTTAATTGTGTTGAGTGTTTATTTTCTTCCGTTATCACTTCATTCATGTATGTCTTTTTTGACATTTCCTTTTGTCTCTTCAAGTATATAATGAATTAAATGAACTTCAGGCATCTGTATCTGTCTAAATTCACATTATATATAAGTGTGAAGCTATTCATAATACAGAACGAAAAATCATTGATCACAAAAGCACTTTAAAATGTAGCTATTTTCATGAATTCACTTACTCCCAAATTAATATTAACTCTAGAGTCTCCTGACAGTTGTGGAAACTTCTCATTGATTCCATTATCTTTTGCTAGGATCTACTCTCTCACAAGATCTGTGTGATGAGCTGTTTCACTTCCATAACTCCCATTTGAGATTCCACTGTGCAAAATAGTTATATATCAGATGTTTATACATACACAATACTGACCTTGAAAAGAAAAATTTAGAACAAGTGTGGAATGCTAAATATTGAGGGAAAACTCAGTAACTCATATGCTTCAGCTGCAGTAATAAAACAAATGTGTTTTTACCTGCCAAATCTCTAAGCTGGTGTGAGACCATCATGTGCATTGGCAACATTATTTCCTGAAAACTGAGGAGGAACCTCAAACAGTGCACACAAAAGAGCATGATAAATTCAAGACCAAAGTCTTTAATTGCTCACCTTTTGTCAGACAAAAATATGACAGTGGTGAAAGCTTTACAATGCAATGTTTATGCACAGTCCTGCAGAATCAGGTGTGTACATCTTCATGTCTTCAGCAGAATCCTCTAATACTGTATCTGGTGATCAGTATGCACAAAAATAAATCAGTATATATATTATGATATCATTTTCAAATATAGACTGTGTATCTGTATTATTCTATATTGTTTTGAGCCTCTGTCACAAGGAAAATTTTGAGTTATTTGACATGGTTTATTCAATCTGTTTCCACAGTCACTCTTATACACTTTTATTTTTACAGATCTTATTTTTATGACCAGCGTGGATTGTGTTGGTCCCCCACTCTTTACCTCGTTGTCAAATCCTTTGGAAATGTGTAAGAAATCCTGTATAATATATTTCTTCTGCCAGAAGAAATATGAGCCTGCCACTTTCATGATGCATGGAATCCAACAGGAGATATTAAGAGAGTCTCTCCTACTCCTTTAAAAATCTAAGCCAGCAGCTGGAAGGTTCTTATGAAAACTGACTGCCTTTGAGCCTAAGACCTTCTGTGCTTAGAACTGAGAGATGTTTTATTTAAATTCTTATGGCCTACTGACAGAACCACGAAGCCATGACTGATTCATCCTTATTCTTGAGCAGTTACAGCTTGCATGGGATGATTAAATATTAATTCAGCTAAAGAGAGAATGAGAATTGGAAGAGCAGTGTGGAATGCTATTTGGGAGATTTTTGTGAAGAGATAGCAAGAGAGAATACTTAGCTTCCAGTCACTGTTCAAAATAACTTTTAAATATTTCAGATCAAATTGACCAGCACAAAAGCAAAAGGTGGAGAGTAGGCTGCTCAGCTCAGCAATTTCTTTAGCAGCAGAGGTACACCTCTTGTAAAGCTATATCCCATGAAGCAGAGAAGAAAATGAAACTTTTAGTATGAACACTCTACCTGACTATGCTTGTGTAAAAAGAGAAAGGCTAGTTTTTTGGTTTTTTTTTTAAAGTAGTTTGTTTTTAATATATCTATCCATTTCCATTGTTTTCCTTTGCCAAAGCTACCTGAAGAGAAATTGAAATGTTTGGTTTTGGAATTACTCAAACATGTGTTCTAGTTTTTCATTTTTACCCATTTTAGTTCTTATTAAAACAAAAACCCAACTACAGCTAAAATACCCAACAGTAGATGGGATTTTTCATCTCAGTTTTCAGGTTCAGCTAACTCGCCAGAGAGCTAATTATTCACAAAGACCACATACCTTATTTTTTGTTTTTTCTATTGTAGAACTTCTCAATGCCCTTATCTAGTTTAGTTTATTTAAATATCCTCTAACTCAATTCACGCTGAAAAAAAAATTGGCATGAATAATTTTAAAAAAGTCAAACAATACTCTTGTTGACTTTTCAGCAGCATAGTAAATGGATCATATGACTTGAATAATGCTTGTCTCACAGTTCTTCCAAATTAATTATTATTGTGGCTAAGAGAAAATAACTGGGAAAAAGCTGAACAATCGTGGGAATGAACAGAACTTTTACATGCTGTTCAGACAGATGAATACTTCAGGCAGTTGGGGTATCAGTTGATAACCTCATTCATCAGTTCCTTAAATCTCTGCATTACTAAACTTAAGCTTCCTTAATTAACTCCTAAATACGCATAGCATTTTTGAAAGATTCAGACAAAACTTCATAGATCAGTACCTGTGAAGAGCATAAGTAATGCATCAAACTTTTAGAGCTCACTGGGCAAATTCTGATTCAGATATTTAAGTCTTCCACTCCATAATAATTCTGTTATACTTCAAAAGATTTAAATTCCATTTAAATTATGTATCATAACATCCTGAATTCACAAAAACTTACTGTAAAGTTGTGACTGACAGTGTGTTCATTTTCTTTCTTAAAATGAAGTTGTGTCTTTTTATTTGTACAGAAGTTGCAAGAACAGTTCTGAATGCCTCTCTGTCAGCACTGGCCAGTTCAAATGACATTACAAAGTCAAAAACCATGTCATGAAAATAAGCAAAATAAACAGAACTGATGCTAAGGTATAAAATCATGCTGGGGAAACATCCAGTAAAGGAGAAATTTATGAACAGAAAATGAAGGCACAAATGTTCCATCAGAGTTTAAGACTGCAAAATGTAGTGACCTGTTTAGCTAGTGTTTAAACCCACCTTGATGCTATAAAAAATGTGAGAAGTAGAAGATAACATTATCACTTAGGTGCCTAGAATGTGCCTGTCAGCAGACTCAGAAGAATTCTATTCTTTATTATTGATCTGTATTTGAATAATCTGATTTCTTTAAAAGTTTATCTGCACAAGTCTGTGTCAACATTTTTTTTTTGTAGTAGCTTAGATAATTTGATCATCGAGTTAGTGTTTGTGAGTAGGAGATCCAAAATCCTAATCATTAGCAACTAGTGGTTAGACTAACTAGGTGAAGAATTCTTACCTCACAGGGATCTTTTTCTACAGCTAACTTTATGCCTGCATCTAGCTAGTTTTTCCTTCCCTGTCAACACTGTATCTGCACTATCCTGCCTAGACATACGTACCATTCAGATAGACACTGCTTTAAAGTATATTGTCAGGAAACTCTGAGCACATATTGTCATGCTAATGCTAAAGTTCTTGAATAATTTGTGTTTTTTTGTTTTTGTTTTTGTTTTTCCATAAAAGTAAATAAATAATGTATTTGCTGACAGAAATTTTGAGAAAATAAGTTTTAATTTAGGCTCATTCGAAAGTACTTTGGGATGTTGGGACAAACAAAACTACAAAGGTTTTATTTTAATGATAGAAACACAGGCTGTACAGTTGTTTGCTCTCCTCTGAGGAGATCATGTACTCACTCACTCACTCACCTCTTTAGCTGTCAGACTAACCAATTATTTCCCTTGATCAGATAATGCAGACTGAATACATAACAGAAAATTTTTCTCAGCATTTGTTTTATGTGTTTATTTGTAAAGGTAGACTATTTATTCATCACTGTGGTCATATTTGCCCTTTTAATGTAGGAGCTGTAATAGCGTGAACTTTGGCACATGAGGTTTATACAGAGGAAGCACATTAGCTCTGTGGCTAGTCATTAGGTCAGTAAATGCCATGGTGCCTTTTAACAATGAAAAATGGATGCCAGAAAGAATGTTGTCTCATGCCTATAACATTTAAATGTGTAAGCAAGACATGCACTACTCTTGATTTATGCATCTGGGATTAAATGTAAAAAGTTTAGAGAGAATACCACATCAGAACAACCAATCTGCTGAGTGGATTTCTGCCTAGACCCAACTAGCAGGAAGGATGTCACAATTTAAACCTTAGAACTCTGGATTTTAGCTTTTACTTGACATTCAGAAAGAAAGTTCTTCTTAGGATGTAACCCTTCAAGCCCAATGCTAAAGATACATCTAGAATAAATGGAGATCAATTATTTATTCAAAATGATCTCCATTTTGCAAAAAAAACAGCAGTTTGGAAATGAGGTGCTCTTATACAATACATCTGAAGCGTGCCAAAGGAGTGGTCTAACCACCAAGTTGTAATTTATTCAGTATTGAAGTGGCAGAGAAACATTCCCAGGCGTTTAAAATCTCCTTCTCAAGTTTCTCTATTTTGCAGAAAGGAAGTCAAGATTAAGTGAGATATAGAAAGAGAAGGGAAAGGCAGAGAGAAAGTGTTTAAAATAAGATTAATACACTGTACTGACAACAAAATCCCAAGTCCAAATGTTCTTTTCTTTTTGCATTGATGCTTATCCCTCACTTTTACTTTTTCTCTTCCTTTTTTCCTACCACTATTGTTACAATAGTAACACACAAATAGTAAGGCACAAAATAAAAGCGTTTGGTTTACGCCTTTAAAAGAAAGAAGTAATTTTCACTGTGTTAGCAATCTTACTCCTACACAGCAGATTTTTTCAGAGCATGTCTATTAAGCCTGGATACAACTTCCAGTAAGTCAGAGAAGCATCCACCACCATCAAGAGGAATTCAGTTCTTATTTGTCGTTCTGGGCTAGGAGCCAGGAATGGTGACATGTATCAGGGAAATGTAAATCTCAGAAGAGACTCTCCTCAGGACATATGGCAACTGAGAAGAGAAGATGTGGAGATTGATTCCGACTGCTTAAATTCTGATTAAGTCTGATTCCCTGCTACATTAATCTAGGAGATAATTGGGATTAGTGTCCCATTTCTTTAATCATAACCTGTTATATTATTCCACAAGGATGGCTGTAAAACAGTGAAATCTCTTGGAGGTTTATTGAAACCTATGGAAGTTATCAGTGCTGATAGTATAATTGAATCAGGACCTCTCTGGGCAGATGCTCTGCACTTCATGTCATGATAATGCAGTTGAATAAAATGGCTTCACAGTTCATTGTGTAATATATATAAATATATCCATTTACAGGAATGAAGTCTTAATATTAACTTCCACAGCTCTGAGGAAGCGTCCTATTTTATTGCTGGCCCTTAGCTATTTAATCCTGCATTAGTTATTTTAGTGAAATTTATTTCATGATGTGCCTTTATACTTTTGAAGTTTTCAAATGCTCTGCTGTATCAGAGACTTCTGACAATCTCAATACAGAACTCCAAAAATCTGAGAGAACAGTCTTGTCTCCACAAACTTCTGCAGATCTTCTAGATGTGGGTTTTTCTTGTTTCCTTCCACAGAAATTAAAAGGCCTGAAGAAGTGTTCTTCACTGTCATATGCTTAGCATGCAGAAGTACTTCTTGAGATTCTACCAATAGCAAGACAAAATTTGAATTGCAGCAGGGTGGGAGAGCAGCAGAAATTGTGAGAAAATTAGGAGCGTAAAACCAAGTACTGCTGGTCTCCAAGCCAAGAGACACTTTGTGTTTGCCTTGCTGGCAAGTCTTGATGTTCAAGGATCTGTTATTCCCCACAATCTTGAAATCTATCATTTCTTTAAGCTTCAGCATCATTATTAGATTTTGTGTATGTACTCGGGCTGAAGGGGAAGTGTAAAGAGAAACCTGCAGTTGTTTGTTAATGCAATATAATGCATTTTGAGTCTTACACAATGTACTTCTTGCACTATCTCGTGTGTGTATAAGTTTCCATCTGCTTGTATGTGTTGTTTTTATGTGTACATGTATTTTACCTGTTTCTTTTGAATAAATTTATGACAAAAGACCGAATACACTGTAGATGCAGATAGGTTTTTGTTTTGTTTTTTTTTTTACCAAGGGGCTGTAACATTAATGAAGAAAAAAGGAAATACATATCAGAAAGGAAAATGATGAGGGAAACTCAGACAGTGGCCATCTGATCTTTTCACCTGTAGGGGCAGAGACTGGTCTTATTATAGTAAGGGAAATCCCTTAGAATGGCTTGAGATAATTCAAAAAGTTTTGAGAAGAGAGATGAAGTAAATTATGGATGTCATAATAAGAGAACAGAAGCTTGAATACAGAGACAAGTAGTAATCAGCAATGAAATGTTCTGAGGGCTTCAACAACATTGCAAGCTGAATATGGGCTTTGGCATTAAAATTTTGAATGATGATAATCAATGAAATATCAAGAGGACCAACAAAGCAATGATAAATTGCCCTTCAGGTATCATCACATCTTAGAGTTTTTGTCTGTATGTTAAAATGAGTTATTCAAAGGATATGGATGCATGTCCAAATGAAATATAAAATATTGCAGTATGGTCTGATATAAGTGATATTATTGTGTTCATGTGTGTATATATATACAAGCATAGATACACATACACATACATATAGCTGGAAGTAAAGTAAGTTTGAATGTCAAATTACCTAGATCAATTAGATACAAGCTGTCTTTTTCTGAAGCCAAAAATAACAAGAACAGACATGCATTACTGGCTCTGTTTTCAGCCAGTATTTCAATTCAAACTCAAGGGTATTCAATTACTTGATGACAGCTGATTATTAGATTAGGTACATCCAATAGAAAATTAAGGGTGAGAGAGGTCTTCATGGAAACAAATGCTCAGATGAAATTGCACTTCTAATAATTTTTCCTGATTTTTTTTTTCCTCTCGTCTTAAAATGAGACTCTGTACTGTGGGAAGAAACTCAAGATTAACATCGTTTGTTATCTGAGGAATACCTGAGCATTACTGAGAAATGGGCTCCTCTTTTCCGAGAAAAGCCAATGATAGAGAAGATTACTTCCATTCTCTCAGATGGAAGAGTTCTGAAAGGATCAGCTAGGTGGATGCAAGATATCCCTAGAAGCTAAACTACATCAGAGAGAATGCCAAGAGCTATAATGTTTTGTATTTTGATGAAAAATGAATGGAATGTTGAAGCTCTCAAAGAGTGAAGTAAATACTGGCCATCTATGTTACACTCTTGATGGATATGACTGAAGTGTAACATTCAAAAGGGTCTGACCTTAATACACAAAATGCAAAGGACTTTCTGAGTTACCAAATAGATAGCTGGATTTAAGGATGAAACTGTGCTTTAAATCACTTCAAGATTAAGAGTAAACACAAACAATACTTTGACATTTTTCTTGCCCTGTAAGACTTGAAGTAACTTTGGAGAATGTCAGTCAAAGCAGTCAGATTGCCATGTGATGTCTCTATTTCTCCTTGAATGAGAAGTGACCATATGTAGCATGCAAATACCATGACAATTTTATTTCTACATTAATTCACTGACATCCTGATATCACAGGTGAATTCTGCATGTAATTTGAAATTAAAAAGAAAAAAAACAAAACAAAGCTATAAGTGATTTCTAAAAGGACTCTTTTACTCCTGGAATGCATGACAAATAGTTGCTCCTGGTTGTCTACCTTAATAGCAGCCAGCATAGCCAACAAGAAGTTATTACCAAACCCTTTTGAGATTTGATTTTTGTATTGACAAAAAATAGCATGAGCATTTTAAGATTCAAAAAGAGAAAGAAGAAAGCTGGAATGAAGCCAGACTTGAAATGTCATTAATAGTTTTTATATACAAATTGCTATATATTGGTTCAGTAAAATTCCTTTTGAGTGATTAAGTTGGGCAAGTGTTTAAAGCTCAGCTCTACTCGCTTCTCTAGGCAGTACTCTGGACTGTTCAGAGGAGAGATCTAGGAGATACAGAAGAGGAGAAGTGATACTCTTACAAGAGACACAATACAGTGGAATTCCAGATAAGTGCCTGAATCAGGTGGATTCGCTCTGATGTTACATGTATGAACATCTGTGAATATTTGAGCCTTAGGTGCAGTTTAGATGTGATAGGTAGGGTAAGATCAAGTTTTACAAGCAGGTGATGCATGTATTTCTTTTCAGCAATGATACTCTATCTAACTGATCAATACTTAAACTACTCAGGTTGGGTAGTCAGTAATGCAGGCATTAGATTACTAGTAAAACTGATACTCTGGTTCTCTAAAGTACCACAATCACATTTAAAACAGCCCCATCCAGATGGTAAATTCATTGTTATTGGATCAAGTTCAGGTAAACATAGGTCCCTCATAAGAAATTTATGTATCTTCAACTCAGCTTTGTTTTATCTTGCAGTAAAGAGTAATCTCTGACCGATATTATCCTCTTATAGACAACAGTCTATAAGATTCCATAACAATAATCATAATTAGCTAACAAAGTTTTAAAATATCTCTTATGGACTGTTGTCTATAAAATACTGTTGTCTATAAGAGATATTTTAAAGCCTTTGTTAACTAATTATGATTATTTTTTTTGTATGGTTTTGTGTATAATGGATGCTTTATTTGATCTCAGGAAAGTGTTTTAGTTTGAGGAAAACACGTGTACCATGGCCAAAAATTAAATTCTGTAAAAAATATACTTGCTCAAAATGAAAATATCTCAGAACACCTTAATATGTACTCAGTGCTCCACTCTAGTTTTTCTTGCTAAACTTGATATTTAACTGTCCGTCCTTTGAATCTTTTGGGATTCATAACGCATCAGTACATGCTTTGGAAATAAAAATTAAAGTTTTTCTCTTCATTTGCTCTTAGAAAGCAAGATCCTTTGTTTTTCATTGAAGTTCATTTAGGAAAAAAATAAAATAAAGCAGTATTGGTTTACTGCACTTCTTTGTCAGCCAGGAAGAGTTTTACTGAGAGAGTAATGGGAGTCGATTGAAAACATCAACAAATATATTTTCCAGTTCATATCTCTCAAAAATCCCTAACACTCACACAGTCTCAGCCTTCCAGAGAACTCAAAGCTATTTTATTTGTTCAATATTTACATCTCTGTGTGATACCACTCACCTGCATTTCTACTCCTAGGCAAATAATATAGCACACACCGTGCTTTAATCATGATGCCAGTTCTCTGTTTGAAATGAACATCTGTGAACTTTATACATCAAGGAAAACAGCAAACCCAACATTTATTTAGTTATCAAGCTATGTACTTTCTTCTGATACATAAACAATTTCAAAGATCTTTCTTACTATTTGAATACCACACACTAAAGACTCTGAATATAAAGGATGGGAAACCTATTGATGCATATTGCATTATCATCAAGACAGCAAAACAAATGCTTTAAAGGCATGCTCTTGCCGAATCCTAGCACTGATTTTTTCAAGTATACTCAGATCAAAAGTTAGCATTTTATATGAATTATACACTTCAGCAAGAACATATAACTGTATTAAAATTAAAGCAAAATTCTATTTTTGAAGAGGCATATAGAGCTACTGATGGATGCATTTTATTAATAATGAAGAGAGTAGAAAAGCTCTAATGTCCAACAAACATACATTCTTACAGATGTATCTTAAAAATTTTAATTTTAGCAATTGAAAATTGAAACGAGTAGAAAACAGTCTATGTAGCATCATTAACATCAACAGGGTTTAATAAGGCATGAAAAAAAATCCAAGAATTACTGCTGTAATGAATACCCTGTTTAGTCAGTCTCCTGGCAATAGCAATAATAATAACAACAGCACCTAAAACCTGCCCCTCTGCCCCAGTTATAAACAAATAAACATTTCTAGTCATAGTTTTGTCCTTACACAGAGGAGAGAAACAAAGATTTTATGAAATCTGTGGATGTTTTCACTATTGCTACATCATCCACATGGGAAGTGATGGTTCTATAAGATCACATCCCAGTGATCTGAACAAAGAAGTGTACTGCTTTAAATTCAAGTATAATAAGAGAATGACTGTGATTTAATCAACTATGACAGGTCCCAGTGATGGGACATCAGTGAAATGGCAGAAGAAAAGAATATCAGGATAAAAAGCATAGTTATGGATAAACACGATTATAATATGCACATCATGTTGTTATTTGGAAAAAAAAAAAAAAAAAAAAAAGTGTTATAAAGGCCATTGTAAGATGATTATACATCTTTAATAAAAGAATAGTTTTTATCTAGTTTTGGTGGGGCCAGTCCTGGAGTGCTGTATGCAGTTATGGGCTCTCCAGTACACAAGAGACATGGTCATACTGAAAAGAGTTCAATGTAGGACCAGAAATGTGATAAAAGAACTGGAGTATCACTCCTATGACGAGTGGCTGAGACAAAGTGTTTGGCCTGGAGAAGGAAAGGCTTAGGGGTGATCTTGTTGATGTATATAGCGATCTGAAAGGAAAATACAGGCTCTTCTCAGTGGAGAACACTGCCAGGACAAGAGTCAAGGGGCATAAAGGAAAACACAAAAGATGACGTCTGAACTTCAGTAAACACTTTTGCACTGTGAGGATAGTTGAGCAGGTAGCCTGGAGAGGTTGTGTAGTCTTGTTCCTTGGGTATGTTCAAAAGTCATTTGGGTATGGACAACAGGCTTCAGATTGCCCTGCCTGAGAGAAAGAGGTGGATAAGATAGATCTGAAGGTTCCTTCCGAGTCTCAATAATTCTGTGATTCTCTAATGAAAATGAGGGAAAATACATATATGTGTGGTTTATTGTAATCTATGTGATTTTTTCAGGCTTTTTATGTTTGCAGTCATCTCAGATAATATTCCCTTTCTCAAGAATCTGTTCAGGTCACCTGTAGCTCTGGCAATAATGCTGGCTGGAATTAGTACCTTTGTACATCAGACATGCCCACCTAGCAGTGCAATGATGTCAGGTACACTTGGACCTTTAGCAACTACAGACATATTACTCTTCTGGCTGCCTAAGTTCTTCCTCCTTTGTGTCACTGGATCAATGTGCAATATGAGAATGAGGAGCTGGGTGTTCCCATTTCACATGGTATTAAAAAAATAAGTATTTTGTATTGATTACTTGCTACCTTTTTTCCCTAGAGTTCCAACAACTCTCCTGAAGTTGATGTGCCACAGAATTGCTGTGGAAAGGGATTGATATTTGATTCTCTTATTAATTACAAGAGAGAGTGTTTCCAAGTCAGAACATTTCCTTGCTCAGCTCTTCTTTTATTGCTTCTGTTGCAGCTGCTCTCTGTGTCATCATTCTTCCCTGACTGAATCTGTCCACAGCCTGTGTGGTTTTGTTTAATGCAGGTAGTTTAATCCCTGATGTCCACATCTTGCATAAAACCCACCAGTGATGCATTGTTTTTCCATTTCACAGTAAACTTCATGTGTCAACAATACATATAAGCCATAATTTATCACCTAACAATTGTTTTCTTACTTTTTATTATGATATTAAAAACTAAACTCTCTGTTGCAAGCAAACAAGAACAAATGGATATTTTATTTTCTCAGCTTTATTAATGTGGTAACATATGTCAAAAGGCTTGGCAATATTTGCTTGACTAGAGACACGTTATTGAAGGCTAAAAGTCAATGGGCATATAATCAGCAAATAGGCATATAATAAGCAGAGTGTACTGGACATAAACGTTAGAAACAAACCAGAGTGCAAGAAGTCAGGAAAGTCTTGAAGCTCCCTTTGAATGTTTTTCTGTTGCTACGTAAAAGATACAAGTAGCCAATTCCTTTATAATTTAACTTTAATACTTATTATCACCTCAGATAAAGAACTGTTGTAAGGCAGAAGAGTACAGAATGGACCATTTTCAAATTTCTGGTTAATAGTTTGCAAAAAGCACAAGTATAAACATTACTGTTAGCTCTGTAATGAATGTGCACATTATTCAGTGATTCTATATAATTTCAAACAAGGCTTCTACATTTGCCTGTATTTTTAAACACTAAGAGTCTGCAGATAAAAATTAAAGAAAAATAAATCCCTCTTGTTTTATATAGGAGAATAATATCTAAGACAACATGCTGAAACATGGTACAATCTAACAGCCTGTAGTTTTTTACTCCTAGAATCTGGGCATCAGTATCCATTGTATCCTCAATTGCCTGTATCCTAGTAGAAACACTGAGACTCTTCCAAACAACTTCAATATCTCAGCTAAAATGAGACATGCCTTTAGGAAATCAAAGAGCAGGCATTAGGAATTTATAGATTATCACTGGATAATCAGTAATATGTTTACTTCAGCTGATCATACATGATAGCCAAGGAAGTAGTGGGATGTAAATCTGCCATCAGTCTTGCTCTCTGAATGCTGTCTTAATCCCTATCTGGTAGTAATGCAATAAAACCAGAATACTTTCTTAGCAATGGCTTGTGGTAAAAAATTCACATCAAGACATGCATGATTCATGAAAAAAGACAATTATAAATGACAGTACTGACATGTTTAACAGATGCCATGATAGCTGACGATGCCTCTTCCACATGGACCACATCAACAGTGAAATAGCTTTGTAACCAAGAAAGAAATTCCTTCCATAATTCTCTGGAGCTGTACCTCTGTATGACATGAAGTCTAAATACAGAGTTGATACCTCTTATCCTCTATGTTTTAGTAGATCCTTGAGCAAGATTCTTAACATGGTTTTGTAAAAAGAACAGTCAGATTTATTTACCTGTAGCAGACAGAAAACTGAAGATGTTGCACATCATAATTCAGATGTTATTCATTCTCACAGTGATGTGTGGAGACATATTCTAGAGCTCTCATGCTATTCATTTCATTTTTGACTATGTCAAGTGTAAAAATTGTACTGGATAGCTTTACCAAGGGTTTGGTTGATAGTGACATAGACAGAACACATCTTTCATACACGGCTATCAAGTGCAGATAGCCTATGATATATTTTCTGACTGAGACATTATTAGAGATCAGAATATAAAATACAATCTACTTATGGAAGCAAGGAAGGATCAGTAACAGATTCTATGATTCATGCACAATAGATATGGTGTCATCTCCCTTTATATATTCCTGTATCTTTGGTATACGCAAAGCCTTTCTGTGCCACTGGAGCCTACTTCGGCGAAGATGGCACAGTAACATTCATTGTTTTCTGGTTCATCATCTGTATCATCATACAATTAAGCAATGGTGTTTCAGGAGGCAGTCCAATGAATGCAATCTGGCAACTGGATTTCATTTACATGATGGAATATTTCCCCTGTGCTTAGTCTCTCCTCAGGTCTGTCCATATTGTCCTAAGATAAGGTCAGATACAGACAGGAGCCAATGCTAGTCGTGCTTCTGGAAGTACAGTCTTATCAGTTAGTGAATAAACTACAGCTTGCATTCCATCTCTTTTAGTATTCAAACAAACTTCACACTGACTGCTATTGACTTCTCCACAAACATCACTTGCTTTGGTGGATGAGTTTTGTCTCTAGCGACCGTAGCTATTAAGTCTTGACAAAATAATATTATCATTTTTTCCAGTACTTGTTAATGAATTCAATTAATCCTTTGGTGTGAAAATTTACTGAGATCTGATTGAACTCTTTAGGTAGAGAATACCAAAACTTATCTGAACTTTTTACTTTCAAGTCACCTCCTATCTGTAAATCAACTTTTCTCCAAACTGCATGGTTATTTATTGCTTTTGGTTTGGCTGCTTTGATTGTCTTTTTTTAATAGTAGATAATCTATGGCAAGTTTATCTTGGGTATATAACAAATTTCCCTCAGTCAGTGGAAATAATACAAAGTACTCTTTCAAAGCTGACCTTCAGTTTGTAATGAATGCGGTCCATGGCTGAACCAGCTTCCGTGTTACTCCACAGACAGAGCTGCTTTTGATGTGATTTGTTAATACCTGGGATTACCAAAAAGATGGTATTTTATGACTGCAACTAATTCAGAGCTTTTATATTTTTAGAAATTTTGGAATCTGGATCATCTTTTTTACTTCCACAGTTTTTCTTATTTGTTATACAAATTCTCAATGATAATATAACTCTGCAAGAAGAATCTATTTTCCTGATATGGTGAAGGACCTGTTGTTCATCTTCTTCACTGAGGCATTTCACATTTGTGCATCCTCATGTAGCGTGTTACATTTAATCAGCGCTCTGTGAGACCTTTGTCCTTTCAAGTACTTGTTTTCTTCTGACAGATGACACTTCATGCCTCATTTGTTATCGATGTACTTGGAATCTTTCAGTGACTTTCTAAAAGTTTTTCTTGTCTCATTGTCATTGTTGTCTTGCATCTTTGACATAAAAGTATGTAACAGCTTCTTTCTATTATAAACATTCTGTAGTATTTCCAGTATTATGGATTTTATAGTGTCTTACTTTCATCTTTTTTACAGCTATGTCCAGAATTGGAACAATACTTCGTAACTGGACAGCTTTCAGATCCTAGACTAGCACCTAGATTTACTGAAGTTATATGAATTACACACAACTTCCATACATACCTGGCTGTATATAAACTACCTGCATCTTCATTGTTTAGTCCCACAAATGTGATATTTAAAATTCAAGCAGAAAATAAAAAAACATAGGTTTTGCAAAGTAGACCAAGATAATTTGCCTGTATCATGTGAATAAGAGCGATGGTAACAGATGCACAAATGAAAATGAAACTGGGATTCAATTTTACATTGGAGAACTCCTTATTAAAACCACTTTTATGGAAAGGTCATTGCATAAGACATACAGTAGGCATACAGATAAACTGGTCTCATACAAATTTTGCTACCTCTAATGGTGCCATTTATTGCCTCAGCTCATAGACTAAATTACTTAGCTGACCTTTTTAACAGATGAAAGTCAGAAGGGAGAACAGATTGTGAAGGAGGAAAGAATGTGCATATCGGCTGCAGTTTCAAAAACTGTTTACCATGTATCATAATATCTTATCATGCTATCACATCTGTTTCAAAAATAGGAAGTAAAAACCAATTTCTTCAGTTAGCTTTACATTAGAAAATATTAAAAATATGAAAATTAGAAATAATTGTCATTTCAAAATCCAACAATTCAATTTACAACAAATGAAATTTAAAATTTAGGAACACAGATTTCTTACAGATACTTATTGGCATCATCTCCACCTCCATTTTATGTTAGTCCAGTTATGATATTGGTTTTTTTTTGTGATGAATTTTAGAAAGCTAAAATGTTGTAAAAATTAAAGCCTGATTACTAAGTTAAAAAAATTTGTAATTGTTTGAATGGTTTGTGATGGTTTATCCTATTAAGCTTCCCCTTACATTGCATTGATTATACTCCTTTTCTTCTTTCTATTAAGAATCAATCTCAGGATACACAATTAAAGCCTGAAATTCATTCTCTGTGAACTTTTCCAATCTTTGCTTATTTACATTTCCAACTGTAGAAAAGTAAATTTTTTTGAACAGGCAAATACAACCACAAGTTTTCTGTAGGAGAGGGGAAATGGCTGCATTTGGAACTAGCCAGGCTTCTGTAACTTGGACCTGAATTCTGAACTCATGAAAGCACTTTAAGCACGACTTCATCGCTGCACACATTTGCCCGTAACACTGGATACTGGCATGTAGTAGAGCATGATGCAAACAAGATTCTAGACCACAGACATGTTTATTTTGCTGAAAGAATTACTCCATAATACACAAAGAGAGTTTCAGAGATGGTCTATTTAGCTCTTTAACGTCACAAAGTTTAAAGGGGCTGCTTTTATCTGCTAATTTCTTGCTTACAAATCAATGCAACATAAGGGGAATCAATGCAATGAAAGATGGAACTGGAGGTGGCAAAGGCTATGAGGACAAATATGAAGATACTCTCCAACCATATCCTCAGCAGTGTCAGAACAAATGCATCTAGAAGTTCAGAGAAGATGATTCTTCCCCTCTTCTCCACTCTCATGAGAACTCATCTGGAGTACTGTGTTTAGCATTGGGTCCGCCAACATAAGAAGGACACAAGCCTGTTGGAGAAGGTCCAGAGGAGAACCATGAGTATGATCAGAGGGTTGGAGTGCCTCTTCTATGAACACAGGCTACCAGAGTTGGTCATGCTGTAGAAGTGTAAGCTCTGAGGTGATTTTAATGTGGCCTTCCAATACTTAAAAGGAAAGATGGGGAGGGATTATTTAGCAGGAAGTGTAGAGATAAGAGAAGCGATAGTGGTTTAAAGCTAAAAGAGGAAAGATTTAGTTTAGGCAGTTGAAAGAAATTCTTTACTGTGAGGACAGTGAGGCACTGGAAGATGTTGTCTTGAGAAGCTGCAGATGCCCCATCCCTGTCAGTTTCCAAGACTAGGCTGGATGGGACCTTGAGCACGCTGATCTCAAAGAGGGGATGGAATTAGATGGTCCTTAAGGTCCTTTCCAACACAAATCATTCTATGATTAAATGACTCTCAGATAAACATGGCTAAAGAGCGTGGCTTCTTTAACCTTGAATCAAAGTCTGAGAATAGAATAAACTTGCAAGAAAGCACAGAATTTGTTGCTTTCTCTGTATATACTGGGATAGTATGATGGCTGAAGGAGAAATGGTTATCTAAGCTAGAAGGTAATAAACCATATGCTTGGACTGAAAATTATATATGTATTCCTAGCAAGTAAAGTAGTTACATTCTGGAGCTGCTTTCCGATAGAAATAATAGAATTAATTATCTATGTTTATTTTGATAAATTAATTCTACTTTTTCTCATTTGCAGTACTGGTCTGTCTTCTATCAAGGTGAAACATGATGCTGTTTGACAACATGTTTCCCAGAAATTAGCATCATGTTTTCCCAGACACGGCTATGATGGTTGAAAAACTAAATGTTCTCCCTCATTATTCCAGCCATTTTATATATTAGATTGTTTGAATTGCAAAACCAGAATGCTGGGAAATGATGATGTATCAATAAATTTGAAGTTATTTATGGCTTCTGATGGACATATGCAATCAAATGTCAAATAACATTCTTAATCTAAACTCGTAAAGACACTGGAACAAAGAAAGCAAATTAATACTATAAATGTTCTGCTCTTAGAAGCTGGAGTGCAAAAAGAACCTGAGCATACAAACAGATCGCAGTGTTTTTCTCACAATAGAATCATTAGCATCATATGTACATTCCAGAATTTTATCTAGTGCACAAAATGACATCTTTGAAATTATTTGGATAAAGCAACATCCCGACTGTGTATTAAAATGAATTCACACACGCAGTTGATGCAAGACATAAACATCAGCTACCACTGGGGAAAAGTTCCACAAAGCAGCTACTTCATTTTTCATTATTCAGTCCTGATATTCAAAGGAGACATAAAGTCCTTCAAAAGAAAAACCTGGGAACTAAAATTCATAACTCTTATAAATATTTGAAGTCAAAGATCCAACAGAAGCCCACAGAGGTACTGGTTTTTTTTTTTTTTTTTTTTTTTTTTTCAGTCGAACAAATAATATTCTTTTCTGTTCTGATCCTGAAGTAATTCCCATTCTCTTGAAAACTTTCTGCTCCCATATGTGCTTATCAGTGTCAATTAACATATAAGAAGCACAGCAGAAACTGCTTGTTCTTACCCTGCATCTAATTTGAGAATTTTCTGCTCCAGCTTCTATCTGGAGAAGGAGAAAAGAAGTGGGCTTTTGGTTGTGTGTTTTTTTTTTTTTTTCCAACTCTGTCAGCTGGACTAGTAAAAGTTCTTTCATACAAACTAGAAAAGTGAGGTTGTGGCCAGTACTTGTTTCTTTATTACTTAATATTAAATCACATAAATGATCATATATTCTAAATAGCCCTTTGTCCCATTACAGGCATTTGTTATCCTGATAACTGGATCAAAAATGAATATATAGTAATATTCAGAACCTGAAAACTATGCTTCTTCTAATATTTACATATCTTTATTTTCTTCTGGCTTCTTCTTGTCTCTGGTAACACCTTTCAACATTTTGTCATGAAATAACTGTAACAAGAATTCCAGCCAACAAAGCCCACAAGCCTGATCACAACAGTGTCTTCCAGAAGCTCAGAGCTCTGCTGATGCCTGATTTAGTGTTGTGCATTTTAAGGGTGTTTAAAGGCAATCCTTGAGTAGAGACTAGAAAATGCATTACTCTATCAGCGTGCCTGCCAGTTTATCATCAGCTCTCTTACACAAACAGACCATTTTGTCTTCCTTCTTTTCATTTTAAAAGTGTAAAATTACATTTCTATTTTTTCCTTCACTGACTGTTGCGCTGCATCCCAGATTTCTTGATTTATTACCATTTCCCATATTCAAGACACCTTTATATCAGGAGAAGCCAACACAATAAATTCTTCACTGGCTCAGGGATCTTTGGACAGACAGATCATTACAAAATCAGAGCTTTGGGCTGTGAGTTCTGTTACAAGGATCTTTTGTTACAGGGTCCTGTACAAGGACCTGTACTCCAGCACATCCTCACTAGAACAGAACTGCTCAGAGATTAAATGTTTCTTTCAGTGGCTGCCAGCTTAATGAAAAGGTGCTGATCGATAGACATCTGCCAAGAAAAACCTGTAAGCAGAAGCCAAATCTTATGAACCTCAAAACATATTAAACCAGTAAATGCAAGGCATGTCTGTATCTCACAGTAGGTAAGAACATTTTTCAGATGAATAGAATATTAGTGCTTTCCATCTCTGGTGCTGTCAGCCAAGCTGATTAGCACTTTGATCTATATGCAATTATGACTACTCATTTAGTCAAGGACATTTTCATGCAGAAAGCTGGTTCTTTCTGGAAGCGTGTGAGAATGGGAGGACTACCTACCAAATATCTCATATGTCTGAGCTGTCTGATCATTTCTAAAATGGTGGTAACAGTTACATAACTCATTCTGAAGTGTGCAATACAAAAAATGTTATATTAAGACACAAGGATAACACAGACTCGTCTGACTAACTCTTTACTGCTAATCTTTTCTATTTCCTTTCCTTTTTATTTTTTTCCTTGTGCTTTTAAGTCTGCCTGTTTGGTCATTTCACAGACATAACAGAACTCTGTTTATACCTGAAACTCACATAGAGAATTTATGGAGTGATTGCATTTGATTCCCCATGTAACTCTTTCTCTGGAAATAGATTAGCCATGAGAAGCTTTATTCTCCAAGTCAGAAGTCATTTAAGCACCTTTCTTGCCTATGGGCTCTTGATTATTGCCTGCCTGCCAGAAGAGATTATTCTCTAACAAGATGGCATTTAGTGTTACCACTCCTCAAAACAGCCCTGTCACTGGGACAGAAAGCACATACCCCCACTCCTGAAACTTGGTAATTTTGCCTGAGTCACAAACTCTCTGACAGTAGTCAGCTCAGCACATACAAAGATTGGTTGCTGTTCTCCATTTGTCAGCTTGCTTGGTTACAGTGATGGGTAGGAAAAAGAGGTTAAAGAAAAATAATATCTTAATGCTACCTACCAAGATAATTCAACATTCAATAGTAATAACAGCAAAATTAATTTATTAACTACATATTTCACTATAATTAACTCCCTAAGAAATTGCAAGTAAATTTTTTTTTAAATTTGCTTCCTCCGTAACGTTAGCTCTGTTCCATTAAGGGTTCAGGCTCTATCTATGGCGTTGATTCTGAAACGTTTAAAGCAAGGCCAATGAATGCCAGCTATATCCCTCAGCACTCCTGAGTCCTTTCTCATAGAGAATACACCTTTAAGAGCTGATTAGAGGTTCCTTCAGCTTGTTGAAGCTGAGGCAATTATTTCAGTGTATTCTCCCTCCTGAATGTTGTTTCTGGAAATTAGATTTCTCTAAAGAACATGTGCTACAGTCACATTGAAAATTAGGTAGGTAGGTTCTCCTCAGGAGATCTCTAAGGAGAATGACACAGAACATTGTTATTTGGTTTTAGCAATAAGAATACTCATTACTGAAATGATGAAGTGCACTTGTGTCACATAATAGATAGTAGAAGAACCTGATCTGATTCCCTTTCACTTTTATGGAAAACTGCCGTAAGGAATCTTGGGAAACCTGCCATCTTCTGTGACATAAATAAGCTCAATAACAAAGTACACAACACAAAGATTACCTTTAATTTTTTATACACCCATTGAAATGAAGTAAACTAAGAAAATTTACATAAAAGACCATGGGGTGTTAATTATGAACATCTGTTTATGGAAAATGTATTCTTCCAGTGTTTCTGGCAATTGAATGTCACTGTCACTGGACAGGACGTTAGAGGGCAAAGTTATTGCAGCCTCTGATTAATCTTTCAGGAGACTTCTCTCCCTCCTTAGGCATCTAGATGAAGCAGCTTGGAAATGTTTGGTATCCAGCAGCTCTAAAATCATTCTTACAAGAGCTACTACCACCTAAGCACTTCTGAAAGTCCATTCATAATGTAAGAAGGACTCATGGGAAGGTACGTGTTATAAGAAATTAGGAAATAACTGAATTTTAGCTCTGAAAAAAGGGAAAAATTAATGCATAGAGGAGATCTGATAGCTAATGAGATCACATCAGCCACACTGAAAAATGCAGATCATCTCTAGAAAATAACATTATAAATGGTAAGAAAGTACAGCAATAATTCCAATCAACTCAGAGGCAGCTGGAGTTTTCCAAAGAAAAATTGCAAATCTTGGCTGCCTAGCTTACTGAAGTCACTCTGACTAAGGTTAGCAAACATATGACAAAGAAACATCCATCATTAATTTCTGGACCCAGTTACATAAATCTAGATGAGTAATTAGATTTCAGTGGAACTGGAAAGAAGTTAATTAGATTACAATTGTATTAATAAACCTTTTTAATGGCATATGCCTAAGAATTGCACTCAGATTTTCTTTGTATTTCAGAAAAACGACCATTAATGCTTAATATATCTACGCATTTCTGCAAGAGCCCTTGAGTTTATGGTCACCAATTATTTTTATACGTCTGAGGTCAAATATAAGATATATAAGAATTTAGGCATTCCTTGAGTTAATTATGAAAAATAGGACACACCATTAAAAAAAAAAAAAAAGAACAGCCTAGTCTTTAAACAAGACTTGTTATTCTTTAAATTGATGTACAGACGCATCCTTGTAATAACAATACTTATACTCCAAAGAAGAAGTCAAAAATTACTTCATGTGGCCTGTGAAAAATCACTACTTTTCATATTCTCAGTCATACAAAAACTGCCACTAAATCAGTGAGAGTCACAGTGTATGATCTGACATTTCCTGTCTTACCCAGATGATTCCATCTGTTTCTCAGTACGCCAATGCATCTGAAAAAGAGCTACAGTACTAGAAAGGTGCAGTTAACAACTGTGGCACTGTTCCATAGTGCATACATACAGTCCTTGAGCAAGAAAACTAACTGCCCTTGGCTAAGAATCTCACTAGTTTTACTGTTGTACACAAAAGCGAGATTTAGACTGTGAGCTTTTTTCTCTTTCTAAAAAAGCCTCACAGCAACTGTTTATGTGCCTCATGAAGCCCTACTTAGCCCATGAAATAAATCTCTGTGAAACAACCCTGTTGCGGAGGGACTAATACTACTTAAAGCTAAGTCAATGGTAATCCTCCGTTAAGCTCTTAACATAAGTGAAAATATTATTTACTGTGTGCTCAGAAAATTAGCACCTAATAAAATTCACCAGAGTAAGTGATCAAAGTGAGGAATCTATGATGAAAGCTTGGCTAGTGTCCAAGGCTCCCAAGATATTTAACTTCTAGTAAAATTGTTAGCAAGAAGACATTGGGGCAGTCAGGAAAACATGATTAAAAAAGCGTATGTTAAGATTAGGGCAGGTCTGCAACCTTTAACATTATGACAGATTTTCTTAATATTTTGAAGGAATATCCACTTTTGTGAACACTTCATTTAAAAGCAAGATAACATTTAAGAGGCATGAAGTTTGACATACAATATGAACTACTGCTAGAGTGATGACAGCCAAGAGCTGCCTTTAGCATGTCTATAGACTGAAAATCTGAGGCTTAGAAGGGAAGTGTGTCCTTGTAAGAGATGACAGCTCTATGCTAGCACCTTGTAGAGAAAATGCAAGATGAAGGTCATCAGCCAACAGACCTGAAGTGTGGGTCATGTGTGATATTTTTCATTTGGGTTGAAGGAATTTTTGCCTAAAAACTGGAGTTATCGTACAAAAACCAGGAAATTTTATGACTGTTATCTTGTTTGAAAGTCTGAGCTAGTATATTACATGTGGTATGTGAGTTAAGCAGACATTTGTAGCAAATTTTCGCATGGAAAGAAGCTCATAAAGTGCTTGTCATTAAGGCTTTAATGATAGAATCATTAATGTTAGAAAAGACCTCTAAGATCATATAGTACACCTACAAACAATACTGCTCACTAAAAATGTCTCTCAGTGCCACATCTACATTTATCTTCAACGTCTCCAGAGACAGAGAATCCACATTTCTCTGGGAAGCTCTTTCCAGTGCCTGACAACTCTTTCTAAGAAATTATTCCTAATATCTAACTTGAACTTCCCCTGGCACAACTTCAGGTCATTTTCTCTTGTCCTGTCATTGTTACATGGGTGAAATTGTCAACTCCCACCTCGCCTCAACTTCCTCTCAGGTACTTGAAAAGAGCGAAAAGATTTCCCCTTAGCCTTCCCTTCTCCAGACTAAACTATCCCAATTCCCTCAGCTTCTCCTCATAAAGCTTGTACTCCAGACACCTCAACAGCTTTGTTAACCTTCTCTGGACATGCATCAGAGCTTCAATGTGTTTCTCACTGAGAGAGGCACCTGAACACAGTACTCAAGGTGCTGCCTCACCAGAGCTGAATGGGAGACGATCACCTCCCTGCTCCTGCTGGCAGGACCAGTACTTCTGATACAAGCCAGGATGCCATTGGCCTTCTTGATTGTTGAGTACACTGCTGGTTCATGTTCAAGTTGAGCGTCAGTCAGCACTCCCAGGTCCTTTTCCTCTGCACAGTCTTCCAGCCACTGCCCCAAGCCTGCAGCACTGCCTGGGGCTGTTGTGGCCAAAATGCAGGACCCTACAGTTGGTCCTTGTTGAACTTCACCCCACTGATCTCAGCTCATCTATCCAGCTTGTCCAGATCCCTCTACAGGGCCTTCCTACAAGTAGGCAGATCTACAGCTCTTCCCAACATCATGTCATCTGCAAACCTACTGAGGGTTCACTCAGTCCTCTCATCCAGATCATCAATAAAGATATTAAACAGGACAGGCCCCACTACTGACCCCTGGAGAACACCAGCTGTAACTGGTTGCCAGCTGGATTTAACTCCATTCACCACCACTTTCTGGGCCTGGCGTTTCAGCCAGTTCTTTACCCAGAAAGAGTACACGTGTCCAGGGTGTCCAGCTTACCCAGAAGAATACTGTGGCAGACAAGAACAAAGACTTTGCTAAAGTTGAGGTAGACTATGTCAACAGCCTTTCCTTTAACCAGGTGGATAAAGGAATCTCCTATGATCATCTCCCATGATCACAGGAGATGAGGTTGGTCAAGCAGTACCCACATCAGTTTTCTCTCCCTCCAGCTCATCTTGCAGCAGTCAGGGACAGCCTGCTCCTATGCCTTAAAGACTTCCTTCAGGAGGAGTGTCCAGTCTTCCTGGACCCCTCTATCCTTCTAGACAGACACCCAAGGGATTCTTCTTACTAGTGTCTCGTATAGTTTGAAGCCCACCATCTGCAAGTACAAGGCAGCAGTTTTGCTGACCTCTCTCCTGACTTCACCAAGAATTGTGAACCATTTTGTAATTACTCTGCCTAAGAGCACTGCTGACCTCTTCATCTCCTACCAGTCCTTCTGTTTTTGAACAGCAGGTCTAGTGGGGCACCTGCCATGGTAGGCTTTCTTACCAGCTGCACAAGAATGTTATCTTCCACTCCAGAAACCTCCTAGATTGCTTCTTCTGCTCTGTATAATACTGTGCTGCCAGCACTCTCAGGAAGAGCAGGGATCTTTCTGCCCCTCCTTTTCTGCCTACTCACAGAAGGTGATGTTGACAAATAGCTCCTGATATTCCAGCCTTAGAGAACATGTCTGAGCAAGACTGAGCAGTGAATGAATAAAGGACACAGGGACATTTCTCTTTTCCTATGCTGTGTAAAGCATGGTGACAACCCGTCCTTCCCTGCTGAGCACCTGAAAAATCTCTTCTGACTCTCAATATGTGGATGTTGGCACGTAGCTTTAACCGTGGCCTTTCTACTTGTTTGGATCAGACAGCAGAAGTAATTCATACTACTTTATTTATATTTTTGTTCAGAGTTTGTTAACCCTTTCCCAAGAATAGACAAAACTATGTGAATATTTTACTGGGAAGAATTTGTTCAGCTTCAGAAACTCCTTTTACTTTTACCCCTTATTCCTTTGAGATATTCAATGTGAAATTTTTCTGAGTGTCCAGCAGATTTAACAGCTTTAGAGCATGTCCATGCAGACTGCTTCAGCACTCAGTTATTAATGCTGTTTGTCATGCTGACTTGGCACAGGTGTGACAAGAGCTGGCAGTCACAGCTTACAAACATTATTGACCAAGGTAGCTGCTCAGAAGAATTAATCAGAAAGAAAATTAGCCTAAAAATTCCGGGAGCACTTAAAAAGATATAAACTCCTTAAAAATCTCTATCTTCTTCATGAAGGAGGAAAAATAATCAGTGGGGAAAAAAAATACAGGGCTATTTTCCCTTAGTTTCATTTTCTTACTGCTATTTAATGGTGTGTCAAACAAACTGTTCAAGAAATGAGGATGATGCTCAAGCATCGACTATGTGAAAAGGCCAGATTATCTCTGAAGAAATTGCAAAGATTTTGAATAGGGAATCAAAGAATCTTTACATATCAGGTTTAAGGGAGAACTACTGGTGATAGGCAGATGGTTGGACTGGATGATATTGTAGATCTTTTCCAACCTTAATGATTCTATAATTCTATGATCCTATATATAAACTCTGCTCTTTATCTTCTTTCTTTTCTCAGTTGAAGCATCAGAAGTTTTATAGCAAAAAGAATTCCTGTCTTCATTTTCTTGCTACTTTTCAGGTTTGTGCTTTTATTTTCTGTCAATTTGAAGATTTCCTGGTGTTTCTACATAAGTCCATATAACAATAACTTCATTTTTTTTAGCAAATTAATGTTGTATGAAGCTAGGGCAAATTATCTGCCTGCATACAAAATACATACAGACCTCATTGCTGACAGAGTATAAAAAATGCTTTAAAATCATGCCTTTAAGTAAATGGTATTTGCATTAGTGCCATATTCTTCGTGCTTCTAAAAAGCAGTGAATGACTAGTATGATTTTATTACAGATTTCTCATAATCAATAATCTTTTAAAACAACAATTGAAGTATTATAATGTACTAATATTCACTGTTTTTGAGATTCATGCTGTCATCGGCTTTACACTGTTATGCAGACCAAATGCCAAGGAGAGGACAAGGGGTATAGCACTTGCTTTCCCATGAAAATACTGTGGGGGTCACTCTGAGGCATTCCAAAACACAGAGGAGCTCCAGCACAGTACAGCACCTTTTTTCCATCCTCGTGAAATGCATTTCTGCTATCTAAAAATCATAGAATGGCCTGAGTTGAAAAGGACCTCAATGATCAAGTTTCAACCCCCCTGCTATGTGCAGGGTCACCAACCACCAGACCAGGCTGCCCAGAGCCACATCCAGCCTGGCCTTGAATGCCTCCAGGGATGGGGCATCCACAACCTCCTTGGGCAACCTGTTCCAGTGCGTCACCACCCTCTGGGTGAAAAACTTCCTCCTAATATCTAACCTAAACCTCCCTGTCTCAGTTTAAAACCATTCTTCCTTGTCCTATCACTATCTACCCTCAGATAACAGATGTACCTTCTTCCATGAATACACTCCCTTCAAGTACTGGAAGGCCACAATGAGGCCTCCCCAGAGTCTTCTCCAAAATATAGTAAATATACACACTTTTGTTACAGATCTGTAGAGCCCAAGCTTACAAAATACAGCAATTTTCCTTTTACAACTGTAGAATGCAAATAAGCAATAAGTGAACTCCTTAAAGACAACATTTAATTATGCTGCAAAACAAACAGAACGCTCTCCAGTAGAGTATGATAGATGGCGAAGCTGAACATGCTCATTTCAGCACTTCTCTCTTTAGCAAATCTAGTGCAATGACCGGAAAAGTCCATTGATATTGCTGGAGAAGATGGTAGATTAAAGAATCTTAGATTTTTAAATTGAGCAGCTCAACTTTTAAAAATAATAGGTCACTATTATTACACTTAGTTAGAAGCTCAAGGTTCAAGGGTTTATTAAGAACTTGCCACATCTGCTTACAAACAATCCCTTTGGTTGTGGATTCACAGACAGTACAAGGCAGAAAGAAGAATTCAGCTGACAAAGCATTTGTAGGTTCTGCTTTCCTGAGAGTGCTCCTGAGCCATAGTTAGATATTTGGGAAGGTAAGGTATGAACTTCTGTATTCCCAATTACTGAATTTGTTTAGATCAATCATTTAGGAACTGCTTTCTTCTGAAAATACTTTTTTATGGGTACTTTTTTTTTTTTTTTTTTTTTAAAGTGTCCCAAAGATCTAAAAGAGAGAAATTTTACAGGTTCTTTCACAGGTTTTGTAAATTAGTACGGAAAATAGCTACAAAGACATGCAGAAAGGCTAAACATAAAACTTTCAACTATCTGGAAGGTCTCTCCCGAAAAAGAACTGATTCAGGGTAGAACAATATGAACATGCAAAGCATGCTATATTTCCTTGCTAGAATATTTGATTTTATGACATCACTTTTTTGTGATAAAAAAAGTTTTTTATAATTAAATATCCATGGGATTTTTTTTTTCTACTTTCTGAAAGAAGGTGCATCTTTTTTTTCCTGCTTCCTAATGAGAAGAAAGCAGATTCTTCCTCAGCATCTGATTTATATGAGAATCTCCAGAAGGCTGTAGCATTGCAAGGACTACGATCAAGGAAAAAGACCCATACATTGTATTGCTACACAGTAAAAAAGCAATTGCATAAATATTCATTACATTGCATTTTTTATATAAGTGGAAGAATTCCATCTGTCACCCTCGCTGTAGCATACATTCCCTGTTATACCTTCTCTATTTTTAAGCGAATAGCAATAGTAACATGCCAACAGTATAACACTGCAGAGATTGAAATGAAACTATGCAACGTAGCATGTTACATAAACCAGACTAATCTAAGAGACGGTGCTGAGAAACAGAAAAGCATCGCTGCTCTGTCCTTCCTGCAGTGATTCAGGCTGACGCAGTAACATCAGCTGAAACCCAGGGCAAGATTTTCTGCAGGCTCCTTGTTCACAGGTCTGACATGTCCAGAGTCCCCTGGTAGCTGTGTTACTACAGAGAGAACCAGGATTTTACACAATATTTAATGCAGAGCACAGAGAAATGTTTTGTGGCTGTCCTATAATTAGCATAAGGATTCACTGAAAATTAACACCTGAAGTCCTGAAGCACCTGGCACCTTGAAGGCCCATAAAATAACAGGCTTCAGCTCAGCAAAAACATAGCACTGATGATCCCTAGAGCACTAAAATTATCACACATCAAGTATTCTCTAAGTTATTAACAAAGTACTTAAATAATAATAATCAATTAATTCAACTGCACCTTCTTTTCCATATGTCTCAGGACAAGAGACAGAATCAAAAGAAATAAAATATCAATTTAGTCGGAATTAGGTGTAAGAATGGCACCAGAAGCCAAAATTACTTCCCAGCTCTACTTTCAATGGTTCTTTGCTATTTAACATTAACTTTGAAGTCCAATTCTCTGCTTAAAGCCATCATCCACCTCCTCTGCTTGATTAAATAGTCTATAGACATTCTCCCTCCATGAGGTCCCTGTCTTAGGCAGAATAAACACATATAAAAACAAGGACCAGTACATGTTCTGGCTACCATGTTCTTTAGTAAACACTCTTTCTTCAGCTCAATTAATCTTGACACCTTCTTTGCACTGTGACACACAATTACAAGGCAAGGAAGTGCTTTTCTTATTTTAAAACACTTGTAGCACAGTACCATGGATGCTTTTCTAAAACAATGCACCCTCAGAGGAGTTGGTTCTCCCATTTCCTTAGAAAACATTTGACTAGCAGGCTAGTTTCTAAAAAGGAGACCCATTTTCCCTCTAGTTATGTTCTCAATGGAAAGCAATTGTCGTAACTGCGCTTTTTAAAGTAGGCCAAGATCTCTGCTGTATCTTAGGGATGATCTGAAAAGATCTCTCCCAATAGATCCTTGTCGGGCACCAGTCCAGTCTAGGCACTAAACTACTCGTCTACGGTTAGTACAGTCTAGTCACATAAAAAGGGAGAATTCTAGGGACTAGAAAAACATGGACTAATAACAAAATTAACTCATGCTTATTGCTTTGAGACTGGGCAGTGCCATTTGGGTGGAGGAAGGAGAGAGAAGTTCAGATTGCAGTTCTGAATCTAGCACTCACCTCTGCCATAACAGTGTCTGTCCTGTTGCTGAATTTTATTTGAAATCTTTGTCCATATTACAGAGCTTCAGAAGTCAAGGCTCTGCAAAAGCACAAATATACATGAAGAACCCAGCTTCACCTGGCTTCATCCAAAGCCAGCAGCAATGCTTCTGCCCTTTTATGTCTGACATAAACTAAGGTAACAACCAGGTAGAATTTTCTTTGGTAACTCTGCTCACTGGAGCCCTTGTAGCAGCACAATATCATTTTGGTAGGATGAGCTCATCATGCCCCCACTCAATACAACTGGATTGAGGGAAGCTCCTGGATAGCATAGCCTGCCCCTGTACTCTCAGTGAGCAAGATGACTGAGCAGTGGCTCAGGACACAAAGCTGAGAGGATTGAAGTGGCACAGGAAACATAGCAGTAATGTTTAAATAAAAAATACTTAAGGAAAATAATATAAAAAGAAGAGCTAGCCATAACAGGGAGTACTTTTGATCATCTGTAAGTACAGACCACATATAGTGTAGTCTTGAGCGCTGTATGTAAGAGCAAAATGGAAAAGACTGGAAAATATTCTGTTGTTCTGCCCCCAGGCAAACAGGGTTGAAGAAATCAGTGAAATTCAAATGGAAGAAAAATCCGTTTCACAGTGTCAGCTACATGCACCAGAGAGAAGGAAGGGCAAAGAAACAGAGATTGAGACTGACACTTGGAAAATGTACTTGGGACACGCAGGCAGTACAAGAACTAAATGTTACCTTTAGCTACAATGGCTGTGCAAACTCTGTCTGCCTAAAAAGACATCCCCAGATAGAGCACTCCTTAGCTTTTCCCCATACCAATGGACAGATCAACATACACACTTTATGGTGAACGTGAAAATAATTTACAATAAGGAGCTGAAAACTGCTAAATCACCCTATGTTCTGCAGCTGCTCAAGCACAGTTGTAAACAGCGTATTTCCGCAACTGGAACAGTAATCAAAGCCAATACCCTTGCCATCTGCATTCTCTCATGCTATGGCTGGAAGATACCACGTCTGAGCAATGTGATTGAGACAAATAGGAAGTGACATGCTTTAGATAACATATGAATGTATGAAGGTCATCTTAGCATTCCTGCTTACCCTTCCTCAGAGCCTTGCCCTCAACACAATTGCCTGACCCCACATTCAGAAGTGGTGAAAAGCATGTACTTGAATGCAGTAGAATTAATCTGACTTCAAGGTACAATAGGATATCAAATGCTATTGTAAGAATAAAAGGAAAAATCAAAGCCAAGGAATCAGCTTAAGATGTCTGGGAAATTCAAACCTTCATGCTCCATGTTAAATATCAATTACTAACTGTCTGAGTTAAAAAAAACAAAGCTCCCCTGCAGATGCATTGTTGCACTGTTCCATCATACTGTTTTGTTGTGCTGCAATTAAAAGTACTGACGACATAGTAATGAAACTGTATAGGCTGCAGGTACTATTCATATGAGCTCATTCATCTGCTCCTGTGTTCATTCAACATAGCTGTTTGTAAAAAAAAAAATCTTACAAATTAAAAACCACTGGCATTAAATGATTACCCGGATTAGCTTCTATTGTTTAGATACACAAGTAACACATTTTGGTTCAAATATTCATAAACCTATTCAGATATTGCAAGCAAGTGTCCCCTAATTCTTTTTTCCATTTGTTTTTCTTTAGACATTGGGCAGGTAAACTTCAACAGAAAGCTGCAGTGTCATGCTAATATATTTAATATATGTCAGGATTTGCCTCCTGTAAAACACAGATGTTACCTCAATGCTACAATATTTGCATTTGTTGTGCCCTTAAATACCAAAACATTAAATATTCCACAAGTGTTGCTCAGCTTGTTCCACAGCCAAGAAACAAGGCCAGGCACTTGCCAAAAATACACAAAACTAATAAGGTCACTTGGAGAATGACTAACCTTCTCAGATGTAAGAAAGAATCATAGTGAGATTAGAAGTGTTAAGTATTAACAAATTCACTAATAATCTGTGAAAATAAATTTTTTTGCAAGTGTGTTACTAATAATGAAGGTTTATATGATAAAATTTTGCAACGAGCTTGGAAAATGCAAAATACTGCATATCTGATCCAGATGCACCCAGTCACTACCTTCCATCTGTTGATGACTCAAAGTTAGGGAGACACTTAACAACACATGAAACAAAGTACTTGTGGCTGAAATTTACAAAGAAGTCCAATCACCACCACTCTTTTGTAAATAAAATATACTCAACATTATTGTCTGCTGCTGTTCACAACTGACAAAGAACAGCTTTCAGCCACACAGCTAAGTTATTCAGCCACAAGAAGTTCAATTCACAGCTAACCTTTGGAAATAATCTATTGTTGTCAATGCCCAAAATAAGTCAAATTGTTGGATACATGGAAGAGTCAGGGAGCAGGAAGGAGTCACTGCCATAAGCCTAAAGTCGGTAAGACCGAACACAAGACACGAGTGGCACAGATGGTCAAGATATAGCACCTAAAAACATTCCCTAATATAACTGGTTTTCCTTATCCAGCACAGCATCAGAGGACAATTTAAAAATAATTAAACTTCTATATATCACCACTGGCTATGGAGAAAATACATAGGAAGTTTTGAAAGGCATGGTATTTCAATGGGCTTCCTTCTGCTTCTGGGGAACAAGTTGGGAGTCAGCCAAATAGTGGCAAACAATTAGAAAGCATCTGGTAATATACATATATACACACACGGACATAATAACAAATATTCTTTTTTACCTTCCTCCTATCCACAGACATAGCTGATACATTTATCTCAACTCAATAGATCTAATTCATTTGCCACCATCCCTGTCAACTATTTTCACTCCCATCTTACAGGAAACAGAACAAAAAGCATGGTGCTGAGCCAGATAATTGCCACCTACACCAGACATGCAAATGAGAACTCAATTTCCCCTGGAATACACAAAAGATTCAGTTTTACAAAAGGAATCCACAGGACAAACCACTAGCAAATATAACCTCATAAACAGTTAGCTAGGACTAAACATCTACACAACTCCATGAGAGCTTCTCATTCAAATCATCGATGCAAAGAAACATCCACCAACAGGCTAATAATATCCCTGCAACAGCCCAGAAAAAAAACATGCCCAGCACAAATACTGCTAGAACATGGACATTATATTGCACAAACAGAACCTGCACATAGGCCTGCCTTAACCAGGAAAGGGAGTTGGACAAGTAAGAAATGCTACCGCAGCTGCTAGTGCTTCCACACAAATAACAGTCACCAAAGGTTACAAGTACCTTTCTTCATTCCATAAAAAAGCAGCCAACCAAACGTACTGGGGATGAAAGCAATACTAAAGAATACCTAAGGATTCATGAAATGAAAAAAGGACTAAAAAAGCAAAACAAATAGGCACTATTTGAAAAACAAAACACAAAGAAACCTTTATCACCAAAAGTAATGAAAATCTATAGGAAGAGAACAAATATTACTTGTTTTTCTTGTCGTCCTAGTTTGTGTAATGGGCAAGTAAGCCAACAAAAAAGCCAATTCACAGCCCCTCTTCTTGCTGGCTCCTTCCTCCCAGTTCCACACACCACTTTGCCTTCTCCCTCCTGCAGCAGCTCCTGCAAATGAAGGAAAAAGCCATTAGACCCAAAGGAGCACCAGCTGCCCCACCCAAACAAAACAGGCTACACAACAGCCCAAGGGAGCTCTGCACCTGCCCACCCGGCCAAGGAAGACCTTGCATGTCCCACCCCCAAGCCGACCCAGCAGAAACAGCTGAAAAGCAGCTTTTCTCACCACTCTGACACCCCACAGGGTTCCCAACAGCAATGCAGCAGGCCGCAGAGGCGGGCACCCTGGGCAAATAAGGCTGGGCATGCAAAGCAGCGGGCAAAGGGCCGGCTTACAGGGCACCCCAAGCTGCCATGTCCATCGCAAAGGGCTTGGGACTCCAGGGTATCACAGCACCCTTACAGGGCAGCCCAGGTCCCAAAGACCAAGGGAGGCTCCCTCTCTCCCAGTCAGGGGCATCTTGACCTGCACCCCTCTAACAAAGCAGTCACTCCATGCAGGCTGCCAGTGGAGCACAAAGGCTCCCACCCCTAGAACCTGATTACAGGCAAGGCAATGACACCCAGGAGCCACAGAGCTCAGTTTCCCCCTCAGTGGCAGGAACAGTATTCAGCAGCCAGACAGTGGAGCAGCATGGCCAAAAGCCGAGCTCGGGATCCCAGCCCCACGTCTCTTGGCACCACACCTCTAGAAGGCCAGGCCAGAAATACCCACCTGAGTATTGGGGGTCCCTGAGAACACACCTCACCATGCACAATGGGTACACACAGCCCTGCCTACAGGACGGTACCCCATGTCTCAGCATCTCCAGAAAGCCCCACAGAGCACGCAGCTCCCACCAATGCCCAACACACAAGGTGCAGCCTGGCCTGCCCAGCTGCAGCACAATAATCCACCAAATCTTCAGGAGCCCAGAGAGAAACCTCCACCCACACAGCAGGGAGGTTGCCCCAGCCACAAGCAGTGGCACCTGAACCTGCACCCTCTACCAGGCCAGGGAGGGGTTGCAACAGAATGGCCCAAGGGTACTTCGCACAGAACCACCCTCCCATGAACCATTTAACAACTTTGGGAAGATTCTCTATGGATCATAGAATTCTAATCCCCCAACACAGATAAAGCCATCAAGCTTCAGGTCTTGTACTAGACCAGGCTGCCCAGGGCTCCCATTCAATCTGTCCTTGAACATCTTCACAGATCAGACTATTCACACCCTCACTGGGCAGCATATTCCCACACTTCACCACTCTCTCCATTGGATTCTTACCTCTGGAAGCCAACCTACACATCCCCTTGAGCTTAAAGCTGTTCCCCCTTGTTTTGTCTCTGCTCACCCATATAAAAATATTTCCCTCATTTTTATTCTCTCCTTTTAAATACTGGATAGCAGCAATGAAGTTTCGTCACCACCTTTTTTTTTTCCTCTCCAGATGTTCTTACATCCCCCACACCAAACTCATCCAGCCAGAACAGTGCAGATTTTCTGAAGGAGATGCTTTTACTCGGTGTACCTCACTTTCTATCCCTAAGTCAGGGATAGAACCCTATCCCTACGGATAGAAGAATCCCTATCCCAGGGATAGAACCCTACCCTAACCCTAAGTCAGCACTCTTCCTTGATTTGTCATTCTCGCTACTGCAATTCTTCTTTTCCTCTGTTCCACCAGTTCAAGGTGCAGTAACAATAGCAAGTTAAGCTTCAGATAGCCAAGTCCTAAAATCTAACATGAAGGGAAACCTTAAATTAGCAACTAGATTTTCACATGAATGCCTAGTTTTTCCTCTCTCTACCCTTTTTCTCCTTCCCTAGAAGGAAGAACAGCACGAGGACAAGCTCACCATGTGGAATGCTTGCAGCCATTTCTGAGTTGGTCAACAAATGCACTGAGTCTTTTTGCCGTTAAAATTCTGAACTTTATTCCTTCCTGTCTGAAAAAACAACCCTTTGTGGTATCCTGAGGTGTGAAACACTGTCAAAAATATGATGACAGGAAAGAAAAAAAATCGAACTGTAGTGGCATTAAGTGTTTACTTTTATCTTATTGATATATCTTCCTCCCCCTCCTATTTTGCTCTGAATAAGAAATTTTATGAAATAGCAGATAAGGTGCTTTTGACCCAACACAAAGTGATGTCCTGTTAGGGACAATGAACCAGATGAAAGCTGAAACTAAAATATCCAGAGAGTTTCTACTAAGCAAGTACTGCCAAGTAGGAGATTCAGCAAAAAACAGAAATAAGGAATTACAGGGTTTGATAGCAATGACAGAAAATTGTAACCAAGCTTAGCATCATTAACTGCTCCCCTCCTGCTGTCTGGAAGCAGAAAGAAAACACAGTCACTATGCCTGAGCTGGTTATCTGTGTATAAAGTAGTTATGTGCCTCCTCATAATAGCAGGTGATTTGAAGAAGTAATTACACAAAATATTCTGTTTATGCTTTCTTGCAACACTATACTAGTCCTTAGATATTGTGGATGATAACTGTGATGTGGTATTGTAGATACCACCTTACATGTTGTAAGGCTGGTCTGTTTTCACAGGTCAAAAGAAACAACAGAACAAATAAATTGTGACAGATGTTCCCCTTTGTCTTCCTATCTGTGTGTGCAGAGACTTCTCCTATTGTCCTTGAATTCCACAGCAATCTTTGGGACAGAAGGAGTGCTGAGAGGAAGTAAACGACCCCTGAGGATTAACAATGGACCTTCACCGTGCTAGATGACACTAGGTGACATCAAAGATTGCCAAACAAGGCTGTGTCTGTTAGGCAGTCACTGGGGGTGGACAGGTTAATGAATTTGAAAATGTAATGAATATGTAATACATGTGAAAATATAGCCTGCTTACTAATGATCAACTCGTAGAGCATTCTTGGACAGTTATCTCAATACCATGCCAGTGCTGCCAATAAAGAATACCTTTCTTAATGGTAACAAAACTTATCTGTAAAATTTCTACTCATCATTTTCTGTAAATCACAGGGATTGCTCGATCAACATTTGTGAGCAAAGAAGCAAAATCGAGAACAAATAATAAAAATGTGTTTTTAACTAATTATCATCTCTCATATCTGTGTCAGATTTCCCTTTTGCCGCCATGCAGGTATATTAAACAAGGTGAATGTAATAAAGAGCTTAGGTTCATGATTCTAGACATGTTGCTCCATCATGTCTCCTCAGAGAGACAATGGTGGCACATTCAGTGGACCCTTGAGCTTCTGCTAAGGTTTCTTTGCTTTCTTTTTGCCTTTTGTTCGTGATCACAGAATCACAGAATTGTAGGGGTTGGAAGGGACCTCCAGAGATCATCGAGTCCAACCCCCCTGCCAAAGCAGGTTCCCTGCACCAGGTCGCACAGGTAGGTATCCACAGAAATGTGGTACTCCCTTTTGATAATCAAGAGTGTCTCACTTGCAAGGCAAGATGAGAATTAACTCTCGGGGCAAATCTCAGATGCCCAGTAACCACTGGGTAAGTTTGAATAAGGAAACTCTGCTCTTCACATTTAACAACAAAAAAAAAAGTCTTGTGAGAAATAAAAAAGGAAGCAATTTAAGTTCTCTTTAAGACATGCTGTATGCAGATCAATGATTCCCTCATGTGCCCTGTGCTAGGAGGGACACCTTGCACTCCAGGAGTCTAAAGATTTGGTTGCATTTAAATACTTCTTTCTGTATTGTTACTATTTCAGCTTAGCACTAGTCACAGCAGCAGGGGATGGCATTGCCTACAGTGACCAGCACTCCTTAACTAAAAATCTTTAGGTGACTCCAGAAGCAACACCTGGTACATGATGAGATGAGTTGGCAGAGGTGAGGAGAAAGTTTCTCCCTTCCCTATAGCAAGCTATGACTCCAGAATTATTTCAGCTGTTGCTCCTGGGCTGATGAATTTACATGCTGGTGCCTCCCCACAGTAGCTGTAAATGAAGATAAACAGCCATTCTTACCTCTGTGGGCTGCTCAGAGTAGCTTTGATTTGCTCATAAGATTTAAAAGGCTTATTGCCTATTTTTAAGGTGCTTTATCTTCATTGCTGTTATCGTGCAGCCACATCAGTATTAAAGAACTGAAGTGCCTTATAGTGACAAAATCAGAGAAAAATTAGTTAGCACAAGTCCTAGATGTTGTCTAGGAGAACTGATGGTGATCTCTATACAAGCTGGAAACAAAATCAATTCATTGTTGACCGAGTCTGAAGTCTTAGAGAACTTGGTGCTACACACACTTGACCTGAGGCCAGACTGCCAGGAAAGGTTTGGGGCACAGAGCAAGAGGAGAGGAACATCTCTGGCAAAATACTGGTGTCTTAATGAGGCATAGTTGAAATGGTTGGTACTTCTTGTAAACTACCATCTCAGCTGTGTCCAAGTCTTATCTTGTCTTTGAAACCAACAGCTTGTCAGGCTGATTATATAAAAGATGAGATGATTTGAATGGAATTCTGATAGGGATCTTGAGCAAGCTCCCCGGCTCCTGGGAAATCAGGGGGAGGGGAAACAGAGATTAAATCTGTTTCCTCTGCCACACTAGCCCATAAAACACTGAGGTCCTGGATCTCAGTTTTGTTTGGCAGAGTTGGCTGCCTTTAAGCCACTAAGAAGGGAGTAAAGAAAATTCAGCTCACTGCCTCTGATATGGACATAAAACTAATGTTTATTTCCCCCAGAACAAGGCCATCTGTGAATGGATTTCATGTTTTATGGTATCTGTTAGTATTCATGACAGTTGTCAACTGGAGGCTGACATCTGCTATTTAACCACCAAGCATCACTACACTGGGTGCGAAAGCACAGATGCTCTATGGTGTCCAAAGGCCAAAGCCTTTAAAAGCATGTAGGTAGCTTGGGGGTCCTATCTACTTTACCTCCACAAACAACTCTGACAAACTGTGACATGAGTACAGTCCTGAATGGCTGAAAATGGTCCATACTCAATGGATATTTGTGTGTCTGTATCGAATGGAACTTTACTGCTTGGGTTTGGCACCCATTATTTGGGTCATATTGTGGATTTTGTGGCAGCCAACTGGCAGCCAAAGACATACAGCTACATGAATTTGGCACATTCATATTCCAATTTCTAGCTCCTAGCTGCCCAAGTACAGCCAGATGCATGGGTGTGGTGTGCAGGAGTCCCAGCTTTGCTGCAGAAAGTCTCACTCCTCCAGTCCCAGAGGATCTCTGTCACGCACTTTGAATGGGTCTTATCTTCATGCTCAGGGATTCAACTGAGGTCTTAGCATTGTGCCTAAGACTAGGAATTAAGAATACAGGCCTAGTTTTCTACCTGGGACTATGACAGCAGGCTGGGACATTACAGAGTACATAAGGGATTTTAAGATTAAATACCTAAGGATTTTTTCTTACCCACATTGTGGAATTTTAACTTCTGCTCAGAGCTCCTCAAGTCCCTGCAGGCACAAACATGTGTTCAGTTCATGACTGTGCTTTGTCAGATTCATAAACTATCGTCTACCCATGATTGGACTTGGCAGATGTTTTCTGAAAACTCTGTCACATGCCTAACTTATCAACCCTGCTGGCAGTTGCTGCTCTCTCTTTGGGACAGGTTTTGAAATGCATGCAGAGCTCTGTGCCAGGAAAGCCAGCCTGCAGTTCTGTGACTGCAGTACAGATCTACATCAGGGGAGCTGCAGGTAAGATGCTTTCCTCACCAGTCTTATCCATTTATTTTGCAAGACAAATGGATTAACTAACTTTGAAATATTAAAGGTCTCCTTGGGTAGCAAACTACCCTTAACATCACTAGCTCCTATGAGAACTGATGTTGCTCAGGATCTCGCTAGGTTCACTCAGCACCTTCTAAATACGTAGGTCCCTCTGAAAGTAATGCCTCCTATTTATTTACATGGAAACTACAGCAGATACAAAGAGCATAATAGCACTATTTGATAGAGTAAATTCTTAGCTACAAAATACCATTTTTTCAACATAGTCACAATCATTAGCTGTGCATTTCTCACAAGCAATAAACAAGAGCCAGCATGCCATGTTTGTAAAAATCTGTACCAGTAGAGGTGACCCACTATTTCACAGTTGCTATCATGGTTTTGTTGACATGGTTTTTTGAAACACACTACCCACCTCCTCACTGTGCTCATATCTATTATTTGGTCTCCAGAAATGTTCAGCAAGCACTGATGAGTGTCAGTGGATGCAATTTTTTTCCACATGGAGGAATTCAGTGACATACCTTTCCTTCACATGTATTTCCATGTCAGACACTATTTTGTCAGACTGCCCTTCTGCTGCCATCTGTCACAAGGCAACAAGATGTAACAGAATGCTGCAGAAACGTTCAACCTCTACTGCCATATCACTAACATATGCCTGTGGGCCAACATAATAAAATAGAAGGCATTACTTTTGGAGCAGCCCTCGTAGTCATTGTGAGTATGAATTATAAAAAAAAAAAAACCAAAAAAACAAAGCAAGGCCTTTGTCACTATGAAATTTCTCCTGTAAATATAACTTTTAAAGGTCTTGAAGAAACAAATGCAATCCATTACAATACATGAGAGAAGATCAGACATCTGTTGAGAAAAGCAAGATGAATGTGGATTCAGCATCTTGTCTTGACATTCACATCTGAAAGAAAGATCAGTGGGGACCACAAATCTTTAGCTGATGGTTAAGTAAGTCATGAGCATTTTGTCAATAATTGTGTGAATGACCTTCAAATCCAACACGAGTGGAAACAGAAAAACACATTATTGTTACAGGTTGTGCATATTATTAACATGATGATTACCAGAAAATTTGAACAAACGTAGGAGATCTAAACTTTCAAACATCAGCAACCATGAGAACAAGCTATAGCTAAAATTTGTTTTTATATACACTCAAATCTGTAAAGAAATTCTCTGGGTTAATCAGCAGATAAAATTAATTTATTAGCATGAAAACAAATGATTCCAAAGTTGTAATTAAAAAACAAAGAAACAAAGAAAACAACAACAACAAAAAACAAATGATATTGAAAACTTTGAATTAAATAATGTTATCATCATCATCATTACTGGGAAAGAAGTGTAATAACAGCTTCATTTGATTCATAACAGCTAACATTTTGATTTAGTTAAAGCTCTAATTCAGAACTTAAAGAATAGACATTAATTCTGTATTTTAAATCAATAACTTCTAACTAAATAAAACTGTTCCAGCTAAAGAGGCCTAAGGAAAAGAGAATCAACTACATTTTATTTTTATTTTAGAAAAATATGTTTGCAAACTAATATGGTGATAATTCATTATGAAAATGTTTTCCTCTTTCTATTCTTACCTCACTAGTGGATTGTGCTGGATTGTATCTTTATGTCTTCTGTAAAGATGGATCCATTTTTGCTTACCAGTGGATAGCGAGTCCTTTGCTCCTATTATCACAGAATCAGAGAATTATAGAAACGCCAAGTTTGGAAAAGACCTTCAAGAGCATCCAGTCCAACCATCCACCTATCACCAATAGTTCTCACTAAACTGTATCCCTCAATACAAAATCCTTGAACACCTCCAGGATCGGTGACTCCCCCACCTCCCTGAGCAGCCCATTCCAGTGCCTGACCACTGTTTCAGAAAAGTAGTATTTCCACTTTTATCACTTAGACTAATTTAGCCATGGACTAGCTTTCTAGGTAATTTCCTCTGAGAAAGCTGGTAGTTTGACACTTCTCTCCCCATACAGACAGCTAACTGAGCTATATAGCTAAATACACGGCGAAATCTTAACCAGATCTAGAGGGGTAATCACTATACTAGTTACCAGATTGAAAGAGTATACCTTCATTTCTTTCCTCTTAAAAATTATATTTAATATTCATTTATATTTTTTGTTTGTTTGTTTATTGTGTTTTGAGTACAATACACAGATCGCATCCAACATCCTTCTCCCCCAAAAAACCACAGTCACATTCATACTGACTATTGTAAGCATTTTTGATTCATGTCACTTGAACCGTGTTTATATACTGTCTGGAAGGATGGCATGAATCAAAACTGTGACAAGCAGCATGCTAAAAATTGAACAGTGCACATGATTGCATGCCACTGTTCTTTCTGTGAAGTGGGCTTAACACAGCTCTGATGTTCTGAGTCAAAATTCCTTCATAATACCAGTCTCATGATGAAACTACAGATCATATATACAAACAAAAACGGCTGGAGATCAAGACTGGTTGTCTATCTGCTCCTATGTGACTTAGCCTTCAATTTCAGTTCTGCAGTTATCCAATAACAGGATAATTTTGCAGCCTCTGCATGCTTTGGATTTCCTTGTGTAAAAATCCATGACTAGCAAGGCCTCCTTCCAAAGGAGACAGATTTAGCTGAAGCCTGCACTGAAACCCAGATTCTGAGAAGTATTCTGGTGCTTCAGTAGCAAAATATATCTACTGACATTTCAGTAATTTCTAACACAATTAAATAATACTTCAATGAGCATCAAGAATGAATGCTTTTAGATAAAGAAGTTACTTCCTGATACACTCTTTCAAGGCCTTGAAATGATTTTCTATGGTCACTCAGATGTTCCTGAAGTCCATGAATAGGACTACATAGGGACCTACTTTTATTTTGTCCTCCCTAAAATTTCAATCTGGTAGAACTGAACTTGGGCAAACCTCACCTAGTAGATTTACATGACCATCCAGCAGAAAGAGACCCTTTTTCTCTACCTCTTGTTTCTTATTCCATAGCTTGAGGAATTAACCTATACATTAGATTATAATCCTATCTGGGTTAATCAATGAGATAAAGAATTTCACAGCTTATTAGAGGAAGATTGGATTATTACTGCTAAATTAGCTAGATGCAACATCAAGCTATCACAACAGTGATTTTTTTTTTTTTATATTTGATTTCAAAAGACAGATTGAAAAGACTTGCAGTAAGTGAGCCATCAGATCAGGAGATAAAAGAAACAGTTAAATTGTTAGCTTAAAGTGTTAGCTTAAACTGTATTTTGTTTTATTTTCGGTCTATTATTCTCGTTCTGTTTTCTTCGTTATTTCTGCCTTTAAATTCCCTTACAATAACAGAATCATAGAATCATAGAAAGGCCTGGGAAGAAAAGGAGGGTGTCCTTCCTGTAGTGGAGGCCCCAGGCCTGGACGCAGTGCTCCAGATGGGGCCTCACAAGAGCAGAGCAGAGGGGGACAATCACCTCCCTCTCCCTGCTGGCCACCCCTTTTTAATGCAGCCCAGAACACAGTTGGCCTCCCGAGCTGCGGGCGCACACTGCTGGCTCATGTCCAGCTTCCCGTCTACCGGATCCCCAAGTCCTTCTCCACAGGGCTGCTCTCAAGGAGATGTGCCCCCAGTTTGTATAAATACCTGGGATTGCCCCGACCCAAGTGCAACTCCCTGCACTTGGCCTTATTGAACCTCATTAGGTTTTCATGGGCCCACTTCTCCAGCCTGTCCAGGTCCCTCTCGATGGCTTCCCTTCCTCCCAGTGTATCACCTGCACTGCTCGGCTTGGTGTCACCTGCAGACTTGCTGAAGGTGCACTCGGCGCCTTCGTCTGTGTCACTGATGAAGATGTTGCGGAGGACCGGTCCCAAGACCGACCTCTGGGGGACACCGCTTGTGACTGGCCTCCACCCTAAGATCTAGTTGCAATTACAGAGACCTGGTGGGACAGATCACACGCCTGGAATGTGGTCGTGGATGGCTGTGTCCTTCCCAGGAAAGACAGGCCAGCAAGGCGAGGTGGTGGAGTTGCTCGTTATGTGAGAGAGCAACTGGAATGCATGGAGTACTGTCCAGGGCTGGATGAGGAGCGGGCTGAGAGACTGTGGGTGGGAATTAAGGGGCAGACTGGCATGGGTGGCACTGTTGTGGGTGTCTATTACAGGCTGTTGGATCAGAACTAGGAAGCCGACAAGGCCTTCTACAGGCAGCTGGTATCAGCCTCGCAATTACAAGCCCTGGTTATCAGGGGGGATTTTAACTATCCTGATCTTTGCCAGAAGGTCTACTCAGCCAGCCATCCACAAGCCACCCAAGAGGTTCCTCCAGTGCACTGATGATAACTTCCTGATGCAAACGGTGGATGAACCAAGTAGGAGAGGAGCGCTGCTGGATCTTGTTCTCACTAACAAGGAGGGCACAGTTGAAGTGGTGAAGATTGAGGGCAGCCTTGGTTGCAATGACCAGGAGATGATGGAGTTGAGGATCTCATGTGGCAGGAATAGAAAACTAAGCAGATTCACCACCCTGGACTTCAGTAGGGCCAACTTGGTCCTTTTCTAGCAATTGCTAGGGGAAATCCCATGGGACAGGGTACTTGAAGGTAAAGGGGCCCGAGATAGTTGGTTAGCATTCAAGGGCTGCAGCTTCCAGGCTCATGATCAGAGCGTCCCAAACAGGTAGCAGGTCAAGCAAGGGAGTCAGGAAACCTGCGTGGTTAAAGACAGAACTGCTGGGCTAACTCGAGTCGAAGAGGAGAGTCTACAGATCACGGAAGGAGGGCTGGCCACCTGGGAGGAATATAAGACTGTTGTCAGAGGACGAAGGGAGGCAACTAGGAAAGCTAAGGCCTCCTTAGAGTTTAACCTGGCAAGAGCGGGCAAGGACAACAGAAAGGGCTTCTTCAAGTACACTGCAGACAAAACTAACAGCAGGGGCAGTGTAGGCCCACTGATGAATGAGGTGGGTGCCCTGGTAACAGAAGATACAGAGAAGGTGGAGTTACTAAATGCCTTCATTGTCTCTGTCTGTAGTGCTGGAGGCTGTCCTGAGGAGCCCAGATCTGCATTGCTCAGACAAAAGCAATTACACCAGTGCCTGGAATGCTACCTTATGAGAATCCTGAAGCTGTGGGGGCACTGACCTTGACTGCCATGCCCCCGCCCCCCATCTGCTCTCTTGCTTACCCTGCTCACAGTGGTGGGGTGAACGATATGATGGAACAACTCAGCTAAGGAGGGGGAGGTCACACACCAGGTACAACTCCGCACAAAGCAGTTTCAGTTTGAAGACGATTCATTTAATTACCCATTAAAAAAGAACTGGGAAGAACCTTGTTTTTAGATAGCCAGTGTGAGAAAGATGTGGATATTCCTTCATTGTTTGTCAACTGAGCTGGCACACAAAGGCTGGGATTTCCAAATAAGAGAAAATATTGCCAGCAAAGAAACAGTGCTTTGGATAGCATTGGTCATCTGTAGATCTCAAAATACTGTATGAAGGGGAATCTTCAGTAATACTAGATTTACATAGCAGGACAAATATAATATGTTGTTATTACATTTTCCTTCTGTTTGCCAAGTATGCTATGAATGTTCAGGATACCCTTTAATGTTGTGGATACAAAAGATACAGCTGAGCAACCAGAAATTTCATTGCAGAGGTACAAGCTAATGTGCATTATATGAAGTACTATAGTAAAACTCACTTCCCCACAGCAGAGTACGTCACTTAAGTATCAGTATCACAGCATTTCCGTTTGATTGTTTTGTGCAGCTAAATTCAATATCATTGACAATGAACTCTAACAGAAATAAATGCAGTTTGGTTCTGTAAGGGACTACAATTCTGTTTTGGATGTTAATCATCTTTTTGCTAACTTATATCTTTTAATGATGCATAATAACATACTCATTTGCAAGCTCCTGCTAAGCTCCATATCTTCTTTTTTCTGCTTTCTCTTAGAGAAACAAGATACTAAATGACCACTGGCAAAATTTTTTTTGAGAAAAAAAAATGCAAGTGGAATTGCATTAACATAACTGTTCAAATGTTTTTAATGGTCCAAGTGTTGACTGAAATGCTAAACTGCTCATATTATTTATATCATGACCACTCTTGCTTATTTGGATGAAAAATTAGAAAACAATCATGTATTTAATTTTCTTAAGAAAAAAAGTTCATGGAAAAAAAAAAAAAAAAAGAATTGAAATAATTTACCACATATGTTTGCAGCTGTGAGAGAAAAAAATACATATACAATGACTTAATGCAATGTTAGCACAACATTATGTGAAACCCTCTATCTAGGTACTGCATAATATTGGAGTAAATGTTGCTGACATCCCACTTGATCAAAGCAGCTTAATACAATACATCTCTCTTAATTGCTAAATAGATTGTTGAGATTTTTACAGGCTATAGATTGATCCATTAATTGGTTGTCAGCAGAAACAAATTCATGAACAAATACATTACTATACACTAGCAAAGGCAGTTACAAAATTTGTTCTTGATCACAATTCCTTTTACAGTTTAGTTTACTTATGAATTACAACTTGTTTCCATTCCACTTTCTGTATATTTTTTGCCTATGTCAATTACACAGTCATTAGTGGGAAAATGAAATAAATTAATCTATTCTCTTTTGTATAAGGCAGGATTGCTTACCTGGGTGCAGGTCCCATTTTAGCTGAAGACAGTTTCAGGAACTGTCCTGGAAGAAGATGCAAGAGCAGCCAGCACCCAGCTGCCTTCTCAGAGGAGTCTCAGGCATCCATGGACAAGTGAACTGCTATGTCCTGAGCACCAACCATCCTGGGCATGTCCAACAGTTCATCTCTGCACATGTGCATTGCATTTTCTGCTTCCAAGCTATGTATGAGTTTTCATGTTCCTCCACTGAACAACTGTCTTGCAGTTGTGCCCTTGGCTTTCAACAGGTCGTCTTTTGCCCACGTGCAAGAAAATGTTTCACACATATGCTGTTAACATAATTGTTTCTTCAAAGCTGCAGGTTCTCTGTTCACGCTCAGCAGACTTAGCACATAAGGCAGAAGGAGCTCTCCTATTAATGTTTCTGGAACAGAAAATTGCAGGGATTTCACTCTTACTTTATCCCCAGGCATTCCTGTCCTAAAATATCATTATTTCTAATACTGATAAAATGTGATGAGTTGTCAGTAACAACTTCAACACTTCAGGTACAATACGAACCAAAACTCCAGGCTAAGCTTTCCTGGGCTCAGTAGCAAATCAACAGAGCTTGTAAAAACAGAAGAATCATTTAAACACCTTTAAAACACACGAACAAAGTAAACTGAAGCATTTGGCTGTAACTAGAAGCTGTTAAAGATACAAAGTCTGTAAAAAATGCAAAAAAATTAAATGAGTCTCTGTAACTACGTGAAAAGCATAGTCCAATTAATATCTATGTGTGCATAAAGCTATTTTATTTTTACATTTTATAAATTCATTTAAAGCTCATTGAGAAACATTGATTGTGGTTAACACGTAGAACAAATTACTGTCTTCTTATGGCACTTAAAATAATAACATGATAAAGACACTTAAAAGCATAGTACCCCCAGACCAAATAATTCAGTTCATCTTAACCCACACTTAGGAAGGAGGAAATGTACTTGAAAATATAAAATAAAATTGTTCAACATTTGTTACACATTGTCCCTGTTCCTGTTCCAGGGAAGTTCCAACAGCAGTGAGAGGTTCACTGTAAAATCATCCACTTAGCAATCTGAGCAAAGAAAGTGCAGAAGGAAATGGAAGTAGCCACATGAAATTGTGCTCTTTTTCTGAACTCTGTCAATTGCAAACTTTTGAAGAGCTTTTTCCCGTTTTTCTCACACTTAATCTAACCCAAAATTTCATTTCTCTCTTATTTTCTAATACTAGTATGGTTTGTGATTGCTGCTTCTCTCATCATAACACAAGCCTTGGCTGAACTCTGAGCACCTGAGTGTGTGTACTCAATACTTTGCCCAAGTTTTGCTTTTTTCATGAAGTGGACACTGGCTAGAGCACAGCAGTGCTTCTCTGTGCACTCGCTGCTCTTTTATTTTCTTGACAGCTCCTGCCTCGCCCTTATCCCATTCCTTTTAATCTACTTCCTTAGATCCTCCCCACTCATGCTCTGAACGAGCTTTGAATTTCACTGCACTGCTTGTTCATAATGCATTTATCCAGTTTGCCACCTCGTGCATTAAGTCTGCCTGAGGAAGTGGGAAGATCCACTCTCAGAATTTTGCTCGGACTGGCAAGTGAAATCTAACCAGAAATTTCAAAAAGGAAAGAACTGAAGTTTGGCTTTAAGTGATTGGCAATTCAGAGTACATTTAATCTAATGCTTGTGCTGCAGTACAACCTACAACTTTATGCACTGTTCCTGTGGGCAACACATTAAGAGTCCTGCACTGAGGTCACCTTCCATGCTCATAGGCCACACTTTGGTTTTTTTGCTACTACTGAATGTCCCATTTCCAACTAAAAACGGGAAAGATGTTGAGTTTTTTTGAAAGATCTACCCTTCTGCCCCATCTGTCCGCCCCTTCTGTTTCCTTCCATGTTAGCAATGTTAGCATTAGAAAATGTAGTTAGTCTTCAGTGTAGTCAAAGTAACAGCAAAGTGAGCAGGTGGCAGCAAGAGTGGAAGACAATCCAAGGGCACCTTGGATAGTGAGATAGGAAGGGGATCTGAAGAAAGAAGTGCTGGGAGCTCTCTCCCAGCTGACCATGGAAGCAGCATGTGAAACTGGAAAGTTAGAAGAGCTGCGCTCCTTTCCCGCAGGTGCCTGCAGCTTCATGAGAAGTGACTGTTGCTGCAGGACAACCTTTTTCTCATATGATCAGCATGTGCAATTTGGAGTCTTTTTCAAGACCCTCTGGGCCTCTTCTTTGGCTGCGGCTTAAGGGAAGTGCACTATTTACTTCTTACCCCTCTCAGCAGCCCAGTTAGAATAATAACATTATCTGCTGATAAAATATGTATCACATATATAATTTTCTTCTAGTTTAGGAAAAAGCAAGCTGACAGCCTTTATTCTTGTCCAGATGCATTTAAAACATTTAAAACAGACAGTTAAAAAAACATTTAAAACAGCATTTAAAACATTTAACTACTCTAAATACCACAGCAGAAACGTCAGTAGAAACACTTCCATACAAAAGTTTTGTCATAGATTTTTGACTTACTTTGTTTTAGCAATATGTAGATAAGAATGTGAGAATGACAGGGTGCCCACTCTGCTCTGCAGGCAAATCATCACAAGCAACAGTCTTTTCCTGAAGAAATGCGTTTAACAACTGAATAAATCAAGCAGCCAAATCGTAACAAATTAGAAGCATGACTTCAGCTTTACACATGTAAAGCTGAGTCTGAGGCAACTGCCTAAGGCCAGCAAGTTTTTGTGACATAACTGGGACATAACTCTTGTGTCTACAGTCATAATTGCAATAACCAAATGAATGAATAAATAAATAAATAAAATGCCCTTCCTCTAAGAATTTCACCAACTGACATTACGTAGTTATTTTTCTACATCTGTGATACTATAAAATATGTAAACAAAAAATATTGAGAGCAGGAAGGTCTTATGGAAAACATCTGTGAAGGGCATAATATTGCTATAATTTCATTAGTTCTGATTGATAACTGGGAAAAAATATTTCAGAACTAAGCTCAGAAACTTAAGCATACCTTACTCTAACGCATTTTGGTAGCACTAGATTCTCACTACATTATTGACTCTATCCTTGTCAATTCTAACACAGAGGGCAGAGACTAAGCTTCCATTTTGTTCTGTTGGTTGTTTCTATTCCCATCTATTCTACAGATCAATTAACACAAAATTGGCTGCTCTGTCCTCCTCTCTAACAGAGTTTTCCCAGTTCTCTCTGGAGGAGCATCTTTTCCCCATCTCTGCTGCTATCCATGTGACAAGCTTCCCATGGGCCTCTGTTGGCTCCCACAGTTTATGCCCCAAATATGTGCAATTCCAGGGAATAAGTGCCTGATTTGGACTATGGAACATATCACCTTGACTGTGATCATGCAGCAGTGTGGGTCAACCAGGAGATCAGGCCCAGGCAGTGTGGGTTTATGAAAGGCAGGTCCTCCTTGACCAACATTATTTCCCTCTACAACCAAGTGATCCTTCTGGTGGATGAGGGAAGACTATGGATGTAATCGACCTAGACTTCAACAAAACCTTTGATGCTGTCCCTCACAGTATTTTCCTAGAGAAGCTGGCAGCCCATAGCCTGGACAGGCGTACTCTTGCTGTGTAAAAAACTGGCTGGATGGCCAGGCCCAGAGAGTTGGTGGTGAATGGAGTGAAATCCAATTGGCGATTGGTCACAAGTGGTGTTCCCCAGGAGTCTGTATTGGGGCTGTCCTGTTCAGTATCCTCACTGATGACTTTGACCTTACCTTTAATGCTTGCAATGACACCACGCTGGGAGGAATTGTTGATCTGCCTGGGGGTAGGAAGGCCCTTCAGAGGGATCTGGATATGCTGGCTGGCTGGGCTGAGGCTAACTGTGCTTTAACAAGACCAAGTGCCAGGTCCTGCATTTTGGCTACAAAAATCCCATGCATCACTAAAGGCTAGGGGCAGAATGGCTGAAAATCTGTATAGAGAGAAAGGATCTTGGGATGTTAATTGACAGCTGGCTGAACAGGAGCTAGCAGTGTTCCCAGATGGCCAAGAAAGCCAATCGCATCTTGGCTTGCATCAGAAATAGCATACTCAGAATGAGCAAGAAAGTGATTGTCCCCTGTATTGTACCATCTGTCTCTACACTCCTTTTAATCCAGATCTGTAAAGTCTCAGTCAGCTCCTTACTCATACCCATGTAGATCTTTTACTAGCAAACAATATTTTTTTGTATTTCATATTATTTTGATCAGATAGGGGCAGATACTACATTTTTGAAATATATACATATTGTAATACCTATGTAACTATGTATCTCAAAAAATCATGAATCTTTGCTCTACGAGGAGTATTTTCTGTCACAATGTTTGAGATGTTTCTAAGAAAATTCTGCTAAGAATCACGGGCTGCACACCTAATTTTTCACTTGTGTTCAAAAGATAACTGAAGTTCTGGTCTGATCTTGATGAATTCTGATGAATTGCATTGCAGTTTGAGAAACCAGTTTTGAAATATCATGCTGTGTTTCCATAGTAGTGAACTCAAATTACAAAAGCAACTCAGAAGGCCAGGTCCTCCACAGTGCTCATTTTGATGCATTAAAAAAAGAAAATATTCACATCTATTTGTGTCATCTCCACATAGAACTAGCGAAACTTCACTTCAAATTTCTTTAATACAACTATTTCAAATAATAAAAAAAGATCTCTTTTATATATTCTAAGTAGGGATGAGAAAGATTTTCAAAACCATTTCCCAAAGTGCCATATTAGAGATTACATTTTTAAAATATACTAAATTTTGTTTGCTCTAACGTGGATTTTTAGGCAACCATCACACACTTCTGTTACATTAAAAGACCTATGTTGAAAACATTTCCATGTAATCATTATTTATTATTAAAAATATCTAGTGAAAAATTCAGTAAAACTATATCTTTGAATTACCGTAGTCAAGAAGAGAGGTCAAAAAGAGAGCTATTTTGGAACAAACACTTACTTGAGTGGTGACGATCTGCAAACAGTTGAAAATTGCACCAGACCTCCTCTGCCATAAAAAGACAGTTACATTTTTCATGTAGAAATGGCAGGCAATCATTTCTATGTGCACCCCAAGATCAAAATTCATTTTAAATTTTGTCACCATTTTTGAATATGCTTTGAACAGTGGAACGCACATATTTACAAGAACATACCACACACAACTGTACAGGTTAGGGGCTGACCTGGTGGATAATAGGCTGGCCATGAGACAGCAGTACATCCTTGGGGGGGTGCATTAAAAATAGCGTGATAGTGATATAGTCAAGGGTGGTGATCCTCCCCTTTTACTCTGCTTGGGTGGGGTCACATCCAGAGTACAGCATCCACATCTGGGCTCTTCAGTTCAAAAAACACAGGGAACTGATAGAGAGAGTCCAGTGGTGAGGCACAAAGATGATTAGGGTCCTGGAGCATCTGCCTTATGTGAAGAGGCAAAGAGACCTGAGACTGTTCAGCCTTGAGAAAACTTGGGAGGATGGAACTTATCAATGATTACAAATATTTAAAAGTTGGGAACAAAGTAGATGGCCGCAGGCTCTTTTTGGTGGTGGCCACTGACGGTACAAGGGCAATGGGCACAAACTGGTAAACAGGAAGTTTCACACAAACATGAGGAAAAAGTTCCAGGGTTACAGAGCACTGGAACAAGCTATCTGGAGAGGTTGCAGTGTTTGTTTCTCTAGAGATATTCAAAATCCATTCCTGTGTAACCTACTCCAGGGAAACTGGTTCAGCAGAAAGGTTGGAGTAGATGATCTCTACAGGTCCCTTCCAACCCATTCAATTCTGCTATAATGCACAGCAACATAAATATCTTCTTTCTTGACTCAATGTTAACAGAATTTACCTTTTTATTTGTCAAGTATTAACACAATTATGACAGACTTGAGCTGCTTTTACTCCAAATCTACCAGTAAAATGGGTCAGGAAATTCATTTTACATGCGTTTATTGCTAATTTTCAGAATATTTCAATATTCTTACAGTATTTTCCTAAAACAAAACTAAATTGAAGTGTAAGAAATGAAAACTTCTTGCTGTACCACTTGCCTCCTCTATCCACACCAAAAAGGTAGTCTTTCTTCCTTATCTTCCACACAAAAAATATTGAACCTACATTCTATATATTGTATAGAAAGTGATCACGTTATATAAACAGAAAGGCAACTTAAAACATTTGTGAACTTTAAGACTTACTAAATTAACGTGAAGTAGCTTAGGAGATATTTCATCTATTAAAATGCAGTACCCTGCAAAAGCATCAATTACAGGTGCATAAAGAAGTTCAAATTTTAAGTATGCTTTGTGTTTACTTCTTGACTTTCCTGAGACACTAATTCTTCAAGAAATAATTTGTGGAGCAAAATCTTCCATCTTTACTACAGCCAACAGTTACTTACAATGTGACAAAGGAAATATGAAATTACTCAACAGTGTAAAATACCTTGATTCATGTACAGAAACATACATACTAAATGAAGTGTAAATTAGCTTTATTCTTTTTTATTCAGCATAGTTAGCATTTTAGGAATAACAATATATATATTTCAAACACTAAGAAGGTAATTTCCCTTCGTTTCCATCTTCTGGATGGTTTTTATGCCCAAACAGCATAGTATACCATAAGAACAATGATGATTTCTTAGACACCATTCTAGCATTCTCTTGTAAACCCATCTGCTGTGAGTGTCCCTCATCTTAACCTTCTGTTTAAACCAGAAACTTCAGCTTCACTTTGTCAAAAGAGAAGTACCTCAGGACTCGAAGATCACACACACATACTGCACATCACACACATACAAGTAGTTTAACTTAGCCTCAAAAGATGTAATACAAATAGGTCTAAAATCTTCAGGAGCACAGTCTGTTTGAAAGCACTGGTAAGCCTGTTGCTTCTGTTCAATACAACTGTACACTCATACTGTGATAAAAAAAGTAAAACAATTATTTTCCAAACTCAAACTACTAAAAAATACTGTCAAACACTCTATTTAAACTACACTTTTTGGGCATGTGTTTATTTTTCATGATAATATTCATACATAACCAACTTTTGTTTTTGTAAACACCATAGGGAATTAAAAACATTGATTAAAAGGTAGCCAAATCTAACTTATAATTTTAAATCAATGATATAGTACTTAAAAAAATAATTACTTATGCTATATGCACGCATACAGATACATATTTATGTTTATATAATGTATACAAACAGACACCTTTTATATATGCATGTAAGCAAATGCATCTCTGCAGCAGCCAGGTAGAGTATTAGAAGAAACAAGTTTTTTTTTTTTTTTTTTAATCAATGTTTAATACACAACCAAGATACACTATACATTCACAACAAAATCGTATCTGTACAACATGAAACTTTTATCAGGCTCTTCCACACTGCTAATATTTTTCTTAATTCTCTTACGGAAATTGAGAAATAAAATTACTTTAGAAGTTTACACAGCATTTAACATAGTGGTCATAAGTAACAGAAAAAAAATGAAATACTGACACTAATTTAAGCAAGTAGAAGGTTGAGGATCAATATTTATAAAATCCCTTAAGACTGGCAGTAAGATTTTCAACTTATCTTAAAATAGCTATTAGGTTACAAATAGTTTACTTCCTCTTTATGATTTAGGTACATTCAACTGAAAAAAAAAAAAAAAAAAAAAAAAAAAAAGCAAAAAAGCAATCACCACCACAAAATAATTAAAAAAAAAAAATACACCAACAGCAGCCCTGCCCATGTGCGCAGAGATATATTCTACTATCATCACGGTGCCAAAAAGTCCTGTAAAACACTTTTCAAGAGCCAAGAGTGAAATGAAATTCAAATTATGTACATTGTATATATAAAGTTTCATAATAAAAATAAACATCCTTCTGTTTCAAAAACCTGTTAAGAGACAAATCACTGTCAAAAGAAAGGCACTAGGCAAACACGATATACCCTGGTACAGAATCTGTATTCACCATAATTTACATGTTGCACTGAAATAGTAACAGCATATGCACATGCTCTTTCCCTTAAAACACAGCATTAGTTTATAGACCTGTGCAAGATAATACAAACCCTGCTTTCAGAGAAGATGTACTGAGTTTCACTTCTCAGACAGCTCACAGAACTGAAACAATTTACTTGATCACAACTGACAGAAGTAGAAATGAACCCAGAGTTTCCCTTGAAATTAAGTACCCTCACACCACAAAATCTTTATCTCAGAGACCATAAGCATTTTCCTTCTAGAAATGCTCCAGCAGTAACTTCAGGTATCTCTGTATGTGCAGAAGAACATCGAAGAGTGACCAACTTAACCTTCCCATTCTGTTTATTCTGCAGCTTGCATAAAGTTGGTACATGATTTACTTTAAGTATTATCACATAAAAAAGACGAGTCAACTGCAATTCTTCGGAGTAAATACATTAAAAGTAATCATTTACTATTTTTTTTTTAACAAATTAGGCAAAAAAAAAAAAAGAAAGAAAGAAAAGTAGGGGAGTGAGGCTGAAGTGATACAGATATTCCTTAATCCCTTTTCAGATCTGAAACTCATTATAGAGCTTTCTCTTCCACCTAATTTTGATTGGATTTTTTTTCTTATTAAAGTTCGGAACAATTACCTTCTAAATACATCCTCCTTTTCCCCTGTGCCTAGTAACTGGGTTCTTATATTTAAGAATTTCATTTCTTTGCATCTGCATAAAACTTTTCCCACAGAAATATTTTAGCCATTTTTCCAAAAATGACTACGATTGCAGTAGTAACCTACCAGCAGAATTAGATTTCTATTGTTCCAATACTTGCAGTGATTTTTGCTCCAAGCACAGAAAAAATATTGGCTAGGCAGGTGGGGTAGTTCCAGTATCTGCTATTCCATGAGACCTCTTCAAATTCAGTTCTACTCTTGGACATACATTTTTTCCAGGTGGCACATTTAGACTTGAAAACATATTAAGCACATAAAAATACAGTAAGTGCTCAGTAGTGATAAGTTTCTAAGTACTCCTTTATATCATACTTTGAGAAATTCTTACATTCTTCTAAAGATCACATTAGACACCTGTGCATCATGGCCCATATCACTTCACATCAAGAGCTAAATGATGTCTTTGCAGCAACCACAGAAGTTTTTCTAAGGAAGATACACTATGCTGTTACCATAAATGATATTTTAAACAAAAACAGATTATTGCAGTTGTAAAACACTGCACAAAAATTTCAAATGCTTCCATAAACTGCAACAAAAGAAACAACTTTTACAGACATGAATAAAAACTGTCACTGGGAAAAAAGATGACCAGTTCTCATGACTAGTAAACAGTGCAGGCAACTACAGTGACAACGGATGGCAAAGTTTAAGTAGAGAAAGAGATCTGTCCTTACAGGTCTGAATTCAGAAGAATTTTTAAATAATACATTCAATAGAGATATACAGTGCAGTTAGTCAGCCCTTCAACTATATGGGCTCTTTGAACTGCAAAGCTTAAAGGTATCAAATTATAAAAACAAATTATGTATAGTTATATCAGAGAGTTACAGGAAAGATGTATCAACAATTTTCCTTAATAAGCAGAGAGCAGTTCACTTGAAAGTGGTAAACTCTTAACAAGTGCTTTAAATGTCTCAGACACTATTTCATAACAGGGTCATAGCTGTATCTTCTTTAGCTTATCCACTTGAGTGCAATTGAAACAAAACAAGCAAAGGTTTCTGTTAGAAACACTCTGAAGTTTGCAGAGATGCAGCAGGAAAATGCAAAGAATTAATACTAGTAAGACTGTAGTAACTCCAGAAGTGCACTTCCAAATGTCAAGTCATTTATCTGTAACCCAATTTCCACAGTTTTTCTTGAAAAAAGCTGAGATGGTTGTGCAATACCTCAAACTTTTAATAATTGCAGACAAGTGACGAGAATTTGCAAGTAAGTGTAGATACATAAACATTTTTTTCATACCAGAAGGACTCTAGAAAATATTGTACAAGAGCTGCTGCAAAAGTAATGTCTCCTATTACGTTGGCTCTCAATGTCAGAGGCGGATGTTGGTATTATGGCAGTAGAGGTTGAGCCTTCCTGTCAACAGCCCATTCTATTCTGTTGCCACACGACAGATGGCAGCAGAGGGGCAGTCCAACAGAATGGCACCTGACACAGAAATATGTATGAAGCAAAGGTGTGTCATTGAGTTCCTCCAGGAAGAAATATGGCAACCACTGACAAGCATCAATGCTTGCTGAACATCCGTGGAGACCAAACAGTGGATGTGTGCAGAGTGAGGCATTTCAGCAGAGGCAACAGCAGGTCATCTCTACTGCTGCAGATTTTTATGACGTGGCATGCAGGTTCCTGTTCATCACTGGCCAAAATGCATAGCTGATAGTGGTGACAATGCTGAAAAGTGGTCTTTTTAGCTGAGAATTTACTCTGATAAATACTGCGCTCTTTGCATCTGTTGTACTGTCCATGGAAACAAATAAGAGACATTACTTTCAGAACAACCCACACAGTAACTTATGTTTATTTGGAATGACTCAAGTTTTTGGAAAGTATACTTTTTTCTTTTTTTGTTTGTCATCTTCTTTCTTAACCACAAGTCCCCACATCCACCTCACAACTTCATGGACAGAGCACTACAATTAACCAAGGAAGAAGTATGAATAATTACAATAAACCCTGTTGAAATTGAGAGGATTTTAGTGGTTACAACAGTTACAACATATTAACTACAAAGCAAGATCAGTTGTTTTTTAAAACCACTTTGTTACAGATTAAACACTTGACATATACTGCAATAATTTAATGTCTACTGTTTTCCTGTAAAGTTGTATGAAAAAGTCCATGTCCCCTTCCTGCAAAAAACTCCCAGAAATGGATTATTGAGGAGACATATCCATGCAATTTGACATTTTCAAGCTTCAGTAAGAAAAACAAATAGTAGTCACTACACTGGAATGGTGAGACTCTCAGATCTAAAAAGAACTAATTTCCAGGCACACCATATTGTTAAAAGAAGTGTTGAGCAGCTTACTTGAACACTAACATGACCTTAGTATCTATTGTTCTGGATCTTGGAAATACATGAAAATAGAAATCTGATTTCAAGTAAAAGCGATGAGTAGTTGATGTCACTGCTACTAGGTTACATTGCTCCAAAAATTATAAATGAAAAAGCAGAATTTAAGATTATTATTTATTGTATGACTAGCGAAATATTAGCTTTAGAATCTTTGATGTTTTTAAAAACTAAATCTGTGTCTCCAGTCAACAAACAATGTATAACTATAGTTGGTTTTTTTTTCCCCCCTATATTTTTAGAATTTTTTTCCCGCTCTCAAATTTCAGGATTTTTTTGTTGTTATGTTTTCTAGTTGTTGGATTTTTTTTTTAAAATAAAATTCAGACACAGAAAAACTATGTAAACTTGTCAGCATTCCAGTAACGTGCAAAAGTATGCAGCATGTACTGAACAGAACAAATAAGAGTAAACTAGAAATATTTCAGTAGTTCTTTGGAACTCAATCTTTCAGAGATATATATTTAAAAATGAAATAAACAAAAACTCACCAATGTTGCACACATACAATGAGACATACATACAGTGTTCTTACCACAAGATAATCATATAATCAAGAACTCCCAATGTGCAAAGCATAAAAACAGTAGCTGCAGTTTATGCACGCTACTGACATGCATCCTGCAAAAAGCAAGCTATCAAGATCAAATTTAGCTTAAAGGATCACTTAGATTAGAAACAGAAGTACATGAATAAAGTATACAAGTATCTGTCAAATTTTTGTACTACTTCAGTCATGTAGTTATCCCATGCAGATGTTCTTGAAGCTTAGCATGCAAATTACTAATTAAAATAAAGCATTCTTGAACTACAGTAATGAATGAGATGAAAATATTCTCACACTTTTTACTCTTCAAAATTTAGTAGTAGTGCATTTACATTAATGCGATATAATGATTTAAACATACCGATAATAAAGGCATTTCATAACAGAGTCTTCAGCTCTCAATTTCTTTCTTACTGTATTCAATATGCTAAGAAACAACTGCAGTAGAAATAGCTCACATAAGCCACTGCTCCTTTTCTTTTCTGTACTTCTCAGACCACTTCTGAGTGAGCTCTAGATAAACATTTGGTTTATGGGGCTTATAATCAAGGTAAACTATTTGTCCAGTCTTTTTGGGGACAGCTTTTTCAATCTGAGTACCCTCGTGCCATTCATTGAAAGATGTAATGGAAATAATTTCTGGTCTCACCAAAAGGGCTGCATTAAAGGCAGTCTCATAGTATTTTCCATTGACACGATTACGTGTGTTGTGGTTGTTCCATGGTCGGATACTTGTGTCGATATATCCTGGTCCCACACTTGGAATAAACATTAAGTTGTTGCTGTCACAAAAGGCTTTTAAACTTGCCCAATTATGATGAGATGAGCCATAAGAGAACCCATTTGTAGCAAAGTATGTGTACATTCCATCAAAGCCACTTCTGTGAATATCATGCTTATGCCTTTCTTCTACAAGAAGAGCAATGAATAACGCATCGTATGGAGTATTTCGAATAGTCTGGGATCCAGATACAGTTAACAGATTCGCCCATATTTCGGGAATTGTTACATAAGAATCATAAACATAAAACATGGGAAGAGATCTGCCTGTGCTGGTCTTATGCCTGTAAAAGGCTGGGTGGGCTCCGTATCTACAAAGCAAACAAGTATCATTAAAACCAAATTTACCATTTTGAAAACATTGACTTACAAATTGCATTGAAGATCTCTTTTTCGAAAAAATAAATAACTAAATAAAACAGTGCAGGTGCTTCAAAACATAGAAATGCATATCCATTTTCAATCCAGTATCTCAGTATCTGTTAAAGGATTGAATAATGAATCTGAAAAGATCACTATTTCTACCAATCAGTATTTGTGTTAAACTGCACTATAGGTATTAGTCTTCTCTGAAAGGCAATTCTCTAAACAAGACTGTAAGTAGCACTGATGAACAAAACAATTAGTAGATGTACAAAATTTGTCAAGCTGAATTAAAATCCTTAGAGGTCAACACGTTATGGCTTGCTGCTTATTTGTCACTCTAAAAATGCATGTCTAATTCATATAGTTGTTGCATACTTAATACTTCAACTGCTTTCATCTGAAGCACTCTGTCTCACTCATGTTGCAAATGAATATTGAAAGCAACATACATTTGAATGTTTACACACAGTTCATGCTTCAATATTTAAAAAATAGACTTCTGAGTTTAAGTACCACCAAAATATGAACTATGCTTCCTGAAGTTTTCTTCAGTCTCAGTACGTATTTTGAATATATTCTTCCAGGCTCTAGACAGTATACAGAACTTCACTGAACAAACATTAAGAATACACAAAAGGAACGTTTTGAAAACACTCACTTGTCAATGATGTATTTGACATTGTGGTACATACTGCGATCATCTCTATCTTTGTAGGGCTCAATATGAAAAGTGACCTGAAAAACAAAAAATAGTGAAGCAGCACAAACAATATTTTATTGAATATTTGGGCATTCTATGTTACGTGAAGCAAGTAGTGGTCATATTAACATTTTCTGTTAATCCTGATGTAAATCAATTTTAAGATTAGTAGTTTCAGATCCAGGAAAGTCTAGCAATAAGAGTAAATATTTCATTTTTTTCATTAGTACTAAACATTGCTTTTGTTTTCCCTCGGCAATAGAGTACAGTAAGCACACTTCACAGAACTTCACAACTACAGCAGAAAGTAACAACTGAAATAAAAGATTATTTATTTGAATGTCAAATAACTGGTTAAGCAGTGAATTTCCACATAACATGTTCAAATTACTATTGATAATAAGAACAGAACATGTTCAAATTACTATTGATAATAAGAACAGTTCCCACTGTCAAACTAGATTTTAAGACAGTATATGAAAATTTTAATTTAAAATTTTATGGAGTTATCAACACTATAACTGCTGATATGCTTTTATCCCTGTAACTAAGTCTAATCTGAATCTCTGCTGCTCTAAATTCAAGCTTGGGGCTTATGACATTATTTATCCTGCGTTTGTGAAATTACATCAATGCAAAAATCTTGTTTCCAGCTATGCAATTCAAGGGAGGAGTACATTACATTAATCAAAGCGACTAGCTTTTCAGAAGCAACTTCAGAGTACAAAGCATTTAATGAAGCATTCAACTACTCTGCAACAGTAGCAAATTTAATTACAGTACCAGAGTATATAAAAATACAGTATTACACTAAACTACAAGAATTAACAAGATGGGTTGAAGAGTGCTTTAATATATTTTATTTTCATCTATCAAAAATAAGCAAATCAAAGGGACAAATTTTAGCAGATATGTATGTTTTATTTTTTATAAAACAACATTTTTTTCTCTGCTGTTTTTAGTCTACAGACATTACTTAACTAAATAACCATTTACTTGTGCAAGAATATTTTTAAAAATTTCTGAAAGTAGAATTTAGGGATAGTATCTTTACTTAATATCTGCATTCCAATAACTAATCCAAACAGTAACAGCAGCTCCATCCACAATGCTATTATTACCATAATATTTAAGCATTTTCCTTGGTAGCTTATTTGAATTTTGCCTTGCTCTTTTGAGATGTGAGTGTTAACGAGTTCTCTTAGGTGAGATCAAGCTCCATAAAATGATCTGAAAATTTCTAGCGGAAGATAGTTTTCTTTAAAAATAGTAAATTATTAAAAAGAAAATGGAAAAAAAAAAAAAAGAAAGACTGCAACGTGTCACAGTGAAATTCTCATTGCGACTTTGAAAATTACTTATGTATCTCATTTAATTTTCCTACTAAGAATAAACAGCAGTGCATGTTCTCTTTATTCCCTCAACCCTTTCCCCTCTCTACCTGCCCAAGGTAAAATGCAGGTTTTACTCTAAATATAAACATAGTACAATGCAAGAGCACATCTACTTTTGGAACTCCCAAAATTGCAGTAAAAGAGCACACAGACAGAAGCTACAATTACCTTACAAACTTTCTTTGCTCAACATCACGGGTGAAATGTAAAAAACTTTTACCACGATTTACTTTCCAATGCAGTTTTACTTTATCAATCACATAAATGTTTTACCTTTAGATTGTATTTGCTTGCATAATCCAAAATAATAGGCACCAAATCATCAGTTGGTTCTCCGTTTTCATCAGCCATACCTGGTGGGTACCACGAAAGTGCTATTACACCTGAAAATATAAAGCACAGCTTTCAAATTGTATATTTAAAGCGTAGCATGCAGTTTGTCATGAGTTATAATTATTGTTTGATGTAAAATCTATATACTGCAAACAAGAATTTCAAATTACTTTTTAATCAATTGTGAAATCTCAGCACTCTCTCTTTCTTTACTGCTGAAAGAAATCAGAGGTAAAAGCATCTGTCAGAACAAGGGAACACATTTGTACCCAATGCCCCTAACATCCATAGACGTTGCCCTCCACTTTCTAGCACAGCATCATAATCTCCAAGTTTTATTAAGAGATGTTGGAAAAGGTTCCTGTGGTGTTATAGCTGTGCCACAGTACACTAGAGAATACCAAGATGCACAGAGGGAGAGAATACTCCAGAGATGAGGGCTACACAATGTCAAAAAGATTCTTATGAAGACTTATCCCCTACAACACTTCTGCATTATACCTCAGGCTCTATTACAAAATAATCATTTCATACCGGAAGCAGTGACTATAATCCTGCTCCTCCTTCTAGACACAAGCAGTCCCTATTACAACAAAAATGCAATGCTCCTAGACTGTAATTTTCCTTAATGCTTTCCTCAAAAACAAAAGATGACATACCTCATCAGAAAGACTCAAAACCTCTCTCTCTAAAATAAAATGCTGTCAGATTAAAAAACAAAGCAAGACTGCTTAGATATACAGCTGGAAATAATGTAATATATCAATAAGACAGACAAATACATATGATACTGATTTAAAAATATTTTCCTAATGATACTAAATTAAACATGTGGAACAGTAAGTCAATGTGGATCTTTTTAACTATCTAAAGATTGAAGTATCTAAGTCAGTTTACAGGCACAAAAATTTAGAGCATGTACTTCCCTTTGACTTTACTAATACTGTAACTTTCCTGACAAACGACTTCAGAATAAAGTCCAAAATTATGAATAAGAAAACATCAATTAGAATGAAGATGCTACCAGCTGCTAATGTCAAAAACAGAAATTTCATCTCAGTATACAAAGGAGAGGTTAATCCAACTACTCACAGCATATTCTCTCAAAATTTTATAAAAAAAAAAATCATAAACAACAGACTATCAAGAGCGACAGTCAGTTCAAGGGCAAGAAAAATGCAATAGTTTACTGCATTTTATCACCCTATCTTTTATTTAACACAAGAGGAATGGACAAAATTCAAAAGACATTATGAACAAAAAGCACAACAATAATGCAAACATCATACATTTTTCCAAAATATCTTGCATACAATGTCTGTCACGAGCCTCTTCTATCACATTAAGAAACAAGGAGGAGTTCAAGAGATAAAATTTTTCAAGGAAGCTAACGCATCTGTCTTTCTTTGAGATTTTTTTTTCCTTTTTTTTTTTTTTTTTTAAATAGGTGTAAGTTACTCTGAAAGTAATGTCTCCTATTTATTTCCATGGAAACTAAAATGGAGCTATTTTCCTCTTTGTATCTATTTGATAGAACAAATTCTCAGCTACTAAACACTCTTTTTTTGACACAGTGACCATGATTAGCAATGTATTTATGCCAGCAATGAAAAAGAGCCTGAGTGCAGCACTCGTAAAAACTGTCATGAGTGGAGATGACCCATGGCAGCCACCACTGAAATGCAGCACCTACCACCTCACTGTGCTCACATCCACTGTTTGCTCTCCATAACTGCTCATTAAACATCAGCGAATGTCAGTGGGCGTCATTTTTTAAAGCAGGGAAGAAGTCAATGCCACACCTTTGCTCCTCCAAGTCAGGCATCATTTTCTCAGTCTGTCCCTCTGCTGCCATGTGCCACACAGTAAGACAATGTAACAGAATATTGGTGGAAGTTCAACCTCTACTTGAGGTTCAACCATACCATTGTCATTAACTTCTGACATCGTTGGTCAATAGAATAAAATCAATGGCATAACTTTTAGGGCAGCCCTTGTCTCAAGGCAGTCAGTATATGTACCATATAAACTTTTCATTCTTTGAACGTACGTGGCAATTGTTCTTGGAAATTAACTCACCATCATTGCCCCAAGTGACAGACAAAGTTTTAAAGATATTCCTGTGATAACAACATCCTCATGCATCCTTTGAACAGCATTTGGAATCAAGCTCTTCTTCAAAAATTAAAACAGTATGGAAGGCCCATAAACTTTTCTCAGCATAACTAAGAGCATCGGAAACTCACAGAAACTAAAAGCATTTTTTTCTTACTACTGATCAAATCATCACTTGCGTGAAGACAAAAGAAATGGAACTGCATGCAAATTTGGCTGTCAACAAATATAGATCAGACCTCTGTTTTTAATCTAGGCTTTCCCAATGTAATCAAGGCCTCCACTAATTGAGGAATAAAAGAAAGAAAGATCCTCTTTTCCAAGTGCAGTTCAACCAAGATTAAAATACACAGCATGAATTTATTTCTGAGATTACTTCTCTCCTTGTCTGCTTGACTACTCAAGAATCCTAGACAGTTTACTTAGATGATATAGCTAACTTTTAGATGAGTGACATGAGTTAAAATGGGTGTCACCATAGATATTAAATCTGAGGGTAGTTTACCGGAAAAAAGACTAGTAATTGCTTGACAATAGTTGTGGATGTAATTTACATTAACATTTTATATACCAGAGTGAGTTTTTCATTGAGAAAAATATGAGCATTAATACTATCTAATTTATAACATTTTTTCCCCCAACACTATTCAAAGGAGAAGTGACATTTCAATTCTATGAATTACTGAAGTCTGCTATCAGATATTCTATTGAAATACACTAAAAATCAACTCCCTTTTACCCCTCAGGAAACACAACTCATCTGCCTCTGAAGTTGTGCACCAGCAGAATAAAATAAGAGGCATCACTTTCAGAGCAGCCCTCATATTTTCTGTTACATATTATAAGAGAAAAGGATCACTTCAGGAGACTGAGAAGGGACCGATTTAACCAAAGATCAGCGTAACATCATAAAAACAGACAAATGAAGGACTTCAAACCATACTGCAATAAAAACAGGGCAGTGCAAAATATGAAGTTTCATCAAGCAACCTGAAGAATAACAGATGGATACAACACATTCTGAAAATAAGAACACCACATGAAAGCACTGAATAAGACTCCTGCAGTTTCAACCTCTTATATGCCTTTGAGAATCACACAATATTGGCTGAGAGAACCATTTACATTTTTTTTTTCCCACCTCTTGGAAGATTCTTGACAAAGACTCTCAAAAGGTAAGAAAATATATTATTTGATAAATGTAAAACACAGCAAGGCTAGGATTAGAAACTAGCTATAATTGCAAAAGAAGAAACTATAAACAGTAACTTGAGTACACAAAAAATGAATACAGTATTAATCATACAAGAAAAAGATGCAATATTTGAGTAATAACCTGAGAAAAAGTAAATTATGGTGACCAAATCTAGACTGAAAAAAAAACAATTTCAAATATAATTAAATCCAAGAGTCAGAATAACAACCAAAAAAACTGAACTTTTGATAAATACTAGTTTAAAAAAAAATAATCAAACAGCACATTACAAGAAGCACGTATGACCTGTTAATGTTGGAAAAGTTAAATGGAAAGGTAATTTAAGGCCATTAAAAAAAAAACAAAAAAAACCAACACCTTTCTCAGTAAAGCATTTTTCTTAGTATTTTGCATTTTTTCTACTACCAGTTCTGCTTCATCAGCATTTTTATTTAGAGGATGAGAAATGTCAAATTATTCTAAAATTACACACCTGCTCCCTGCTTTCATCACACTACCACGCATTATTGTCTGATTTGGATACGACTAAAAAAGTGCTTTGTGACAACTAATATCAGATTTTTCTGCATCTGTTTTCCCTCTGCTGCTGCTGTTCTTATTGTTAATGAAGTAATTCTATTATTGAAAATAGTAAGAAAACTCCTACTTTTGTATTAATTATAGTTGAAAATACAGGTTAGAATAAAAAGTAAAAAACAAAATAAACAAGAATTAAATATTACAGAACCAAACACTACCACTTGGAATATAACAATTATACAATTCTTAGTGTCTATGTCAATGAAACCAATTCAATTCAGCACAATTAGTACTGTGAATATTCTATAAGCTCTGATCATACTGTTTCAATACACTTACATAAGCTGTTCAGAGCGTAGTATTAGACTATGTAACTCTTTATTTTAAAGATGATAGATATAGAACAGGCACAAAACAACAATAAAGTATGAGAGCAAAAACACAATAAATATTCTTTTTATATATCCCTTTAAGATATATACTTACGGTGGGGAAAAAAAAAGGTATTTTTGGACAAGGAAATAAACCATTATTAGCTACACTTAAACTATCCTACTTGAATATAAAAAGTTTAGGATTAGACACTTCTATAGCTAATGAGACCACCTATAGATATATTGCATTCAATAAAAGCCATAATCCTACATTTTTTGACATGACTAATATAACATTGTTGTAACACAACAAGTATTCGTAAACAATTCTCTTGTTTGAACAGACAGCTCTACTACTTTGTCAGCATGACTTACTGAAGTGTTATTAAAACCTAAGTATACACCTCCAAAAATAAAATATGCAGACAGACAACAAACTCTAACAACAGCTTCTGTATTGTCTACACATGTTAACAGCGCTTAACAGTTTAATTCATGAAACACATGCACCTGAAGGATTACACAGTTCTTGGTTTCTATGCTCATCAGAAGTGGCTCTGATGTTCAAGGTTTTGAGGTAGGTATTAAAACTTAGAAACATTTAGCAACTTCACCCATTTCCAGAGTTACAAAGAAAAACTGGTCAGCTGCGTTCATTCAAATATTTAAGGCTGGATAAACGAAAAACATGCTGAAACATTAACATTCATTTACCAATTGAAGCTGAAAGCATTTGTTTCATGTGAGCTTCTATGACAGAAGTATCTTTGGAACTGTAAGATCCAAGTTCAGGATAAAAATTGGCTGCAATGTCCTCAGGAGGATTATGCCTTCCCTTTGGATAATTGTTTGCAATTTTGGGGTCCCAATGTGGCAACAAAGGATGGTTCCAGTGAATGTATTTACCATCAAACTGTGGATTCCCAAACCAGCTATAATAGAATATATGGAAGTTATAATTAGGAGAAGACAGATCTCCTTCCAACTTGTTCACAGGAGGCATGGATGCTTTCATAGTATTGACCACACCAGCATGCATGTTACTGATCTGTGTTACAGTATCTTCTTGAACCCTATTCAGTGAACTTCTTTTACTCTCTAAGAGCTCTGTCCGTTGCTGAAGCTCAGGTAATAAACCAAGTCCAAATGGGTCCCCAAAGCCAGCTCTGTCAGGTCTCAGAGTCTTCAAAGCCATCATTATGGAGCAAATAAACAAAATAAAAAGCAACAAAATGATGCATGTTCTTCTGCGAAATCTTGCCATGATGTCATACTTCAGAATCCACTAAAATCCATCCAATTTTGGCAGCAACTGATAAAACACAAATATTTTGAAGTCAGATTTCTTATTGTCTAGTAGTACAGTTTTTTCATAAGGTTTCTACATAATGGAAATATTAGAAGACAATTATGTGACACTTATACACTGTATTAATGTCAAGTTTTGTCAAAGGATTAAAGTGAAGAAGAATGATCAAAAACACGTGTTTGAGAATGTGTGTCAAAGATTAAAGTTTACCACTGAAGAAACCCAGATTTTAATAAATACCTTACTTTTGAACTTTGTTCTTTTCTTAAATTAATTAAATCCCATGAAATCTTGGTTATATTATTTCAGAAGTCTTCTATTTTGGTAAGTCTGATCAAAATAGCAAAGAAAGTAAGAAAAAAGCAGAAACCATGACAACAGAGTAATGTAAAAGAGAAAAAAATCAAATTGAGATAGTGAACAAAGTACAGTTTATGTTCAGAATACAGGTTTGTTATCACTACCTACTGAATGGCACAACCACCTCTTGTTAAGTTAAGGAACTTCACTGACTGAACATTTTTGGCCAATTAAGCTTCATACTGTAGAGTTTCCCAGCTTTTCATACCTAAAATTCAGTGTGTTGAACTACAAAAAAATCAGCATAGCTTTAAAGATGTACTTCAGGCAGAAAGCCTACAATCAGCTGCTGTAACCTGTTAGTACAGTATCACAGCTGCATGGCACTTCATGCACAATTTCTGGATTAAGTTCAAAGTAAAACCAATAGTGCACAACATTTCAGCACTGGAGGGAAGGGAACGAAAAGCATTATAACAAAATTCCTGATTACCTTGTAAATAATTCCCATTCAACATTAAACAGAAGAGAGAATGTGATGAAAAAAGCTCAGGTCACCACATAATGGTGTGGAACATGATTAAGCACAAAACTGGAAGATTTTAGAAAAAAAAACCTGATTCAGCTGTCATTAGATATAGCACAGAAGTGATTTTGTATTTCTGTAACTGACGTCCAAATAGTAGAATATGACTTTAAAGTATCAAGGTATACACAGGTCATTTTTACATGCAAACTATCTCATCTTATTTTCCTACCGTTACTTAATATTATTAACACATATTAACATTTAGCTTCAGTAGTAACCATGCTTGTCACTACTTCTAGAGTCACAAATTTAGATAAAGAATTTTAGAATGTTTCTTTAACAACATAGTTTGAGTAGGATTACCGCTATGACACTGCCAAAAAGTCTTGCTTTTGCTTCCAGTGTTTTTTCCACTGATCCTCCTCTCCGTGCCCTGTTATCTCTCGTACACTGGTTTCAAAGTATGGTCACACACATGCTCAAGGAGCAAAATCATGTTAACATTTCAAAAACAGACAAGAAAAAGAGATACCCTTTTATTTTGTTAGAGATTTGACTCAGCTGAACAAGTACAACAGCAGTAATGCCAACAGGTGAGTAAACAGCATAGACAGAAGAAGGAAAAAAAGAAAATGAAGCAGCACAACTGCATTGTGAAAACATACCCTTTGTTACCATCAGGGAAAATGATTTTCCAGCATATATGCTTATAGTACTTCACATTTTTCATTTAACAGACTTCATGTCACTTTACATCAAATTACAGACTTCTTTTTATACAGCATGCAATCCATCCCTAGGCCTTAAAATTTTAGCAGATTTTATTTGGAATTTTCTCTTACTAATAAATTAACTTTAGAAAGACTTGCACGCTACTTCTGCACTGTTTCTGAGATATTTTCAATCTTACTTACAATGTACATGAAATGTTACCATTTCAATCTAACTTACCGTGCTGCACCTCAGAATTTTAAGTTTTCTAAAGGATCAGTTTTTTTTTTTTAAATTACTTTTTCCACAACAGAAACAATGTCATTTTGTCATTTAAGTGCTTAAATGTATTAACGCATTTCAGTTTTTCAACCCAGATGATACTGACAGAAAACACATTTACTTTCTTCTCCAATTATTATTTTATCCCCCCTCCTCAGTAAAGAGATTTCACATCACTAGAGATTACAGTCTGTAACTAGAACATTTGCAAGCTCTTTCTCCTTTACTGAGAAAGCAGTCCTTTCTTTCTTTGCTTGACATAGCAGCTACAAAACTTCTGCCCCACCGTATCAAGATTTCACTATCATGAAGTGTTACTTCTGATGTGTCAGGAACTGGTGTTAGTTCTCCACATTGTTGTTCCAATAAATATTTTTTCCAATAAAATATTTACAATTCAAGTATATGAAGAAGCAAGCAGCATACATGCTAACTTTACTTCCATCAGAAGTTTTTGATTTGACTGGCAACAGGACAGACCCTGGTCTATCACAGTGCTTTATGAACCTCTAATGTACTCATCTAGAGGCATAAAACTGAAGAGCAAAAGTTCTAACATGTCTACACGATATCTACCCTAACAGATGGTGTTCTGCATGCCAGTTGCAATGTCAAGGTTCAGCACTGACATACACACTTGTACTTTAACAATTGCATTCAAGACCTAAACAGTAACAGGCAAATAGTGCTCACCAGCACTACTGCCGCAGCAAAGATGTAAACATCAGCAAATATCAAAGCTTCACAGCTAAGGTCTCCAAACTTCACTTTTGCTATAAATTCCCAGCTGCAAGAACCTGAAAACTCTGACAGAATAGATCAGACTTAAGCAAAGTTGAAGTCCGTAGGCCTTCAAAGACTTCAATGCTTTGCAAACAGGCCACCCTTGATCTTGCGCTGCATTCCGGGACCACAGTGCAAATAAGCACCTGGCAGCATCACTTCAGGTGCCAAGTGACTGATCAGGTGAGGTTCAGTATGCTTCCCTAGGGGTTGCTAAGGTCTGCACAACTCGTATTTACATAACATCTTCCAATCTGGAGAACACAAAAAGCAACAGAGGTTGACTTGCGAGGCCTTCCTTCTAACAGCCTTAGCACTCGTTCCAGTAATATACAAACAGAGTATTTCTCCAAAAAAAAGTCAGCACGACAGTGTTTAGAGGTTTTCTCAAAGAAAAAAAGAAAAAAAAAAAAAAAAAGCAAAAAAAAAAAAAAAAAAAAAGCAAGCACTGGAAAACCATTGAGGATAAGAGACGACATCACACATAGCAAGCATTTCATAACTGCGCTTACAGCCTACGGGGATACAGCGGGTGATGATGTACCGGCTCCCCAACACCGCCAGGCCGCCCATCAGCAGCTGCAGGGTGAGGGCAGCCCCGAGGAGAGCCCCGGCCCGGCCCGGCTCCTCACATCCTCTCCCCCGCTCCGGGGGCCGGCAGCGCCCTCGCCGCGCTGCTCACCACCCAGCCCAGGTGCCGCGGAGAAGCGGCCGCTACTCACCGGCCCGACGCAGGAGGACCCGCCGCGGAGGGCGGGCTCATACCGCCGGGAGCCGGGCCAGCGCCTCTCCGCAGGGATACGCATGCCCAAGTGGACGCGCGTGCGCTGCGGCAGGACGGGGCGGAGGTTGGGACTGGTGTGCCGCCCGACGGTTGTCGCTGGGAGCTGGGTTGGGAGGGGTCTCAACGATCGTCTACTTCTAACTTCCTGCCGTGGGCTGGGCTGCCACCTTTTTTTTTTTTTTCTTGTTTTTTTCTTTCCCCAGAACTGTGAACGTAAACTGCAAAAGCTCTCATAGTGAGATTACAAAACAAATCAATGAAAAAACAGATTCTCGTTTTCCCCCGTAAGCATCAGAGGCTTGTCGAGCAGAGCTGTTGCTGATAGCACTCAGACTGACTCAACACAAATTTTCTCTTCAATGAAGAGTGTAGTATCCCCAGACAATAAAAGCATTTATTCTCTTTGCCTCCTGAAAAGTGACTGTAATGAGTTTGATCCCCGTGGTGCAGTTTGATTTTATTTTTTAATAACCTCTCTAAGCCCTTTGAGAAATGGAGCAGAAACGGTGACTAGGATTGCAGCTGCATTGGAATCAATAGCAGAATCCTCATTGATTTCACCTGGAAAGAGTTGGAATGAGCGTCTCACTGTGCCAGCAGAAACAAGATGAACCAATTCAAGTGCTCTTGCAGTCCTCCTTGCAGTCTGAGAAAATAGGCAGGCAGAATTGTTGCATGGTATTTTCTCTATGCTGAGTGCTCCAATAGGAAATGCATTTGCAGTAATGTGTATTTCTAGTACTACTTCCTGCAAGCATCTGAAGAATTTCATTAACAGGCAATATATTGTAATACATCAAGAATGCTGTGCTTTAATGATAAATGAGTTTGTATATCAGTAGACTGAAGATTGAAACTTGAACATTTGATATCCATATAATTGACTGACTGGCTCACAGATTTTTTTTTTTACCTGAAATTTCTTGCTTGCTTCTTCCTTCTTTTTTCCTTTCTCTTTCTTTCTTTCTTTCTTTCTTTTTTTTTTTTTTTTTTTCTTTTCTTTTTTCTTTTTTTTCTCCCCTATTCTTTCTTTCCTCCTTTCTTCAAAAGATAAGATACTGCTAGGATGCCATTCATTAATATTTTATAGAGGACATAACTAACTTTCACTTGTACTTTACAGTGTGGAAGAACTACTACAGAACTAATTATATTTATTTGAAAATTAAATAGTTAGCTTAAGAATTGAGAAGTAAATATGAATCCTTGTTTGATTATTTCACCTGCAAAGGAATAAATCTATTCTTTTCATCAGATAAAAAAAATCATAAATGTGTTTCTTCTGATATTGTTGTGTTACGTCTGAACGTTTTTGCTGAATCTACTGGTTCAGACTTTTAAAGAAACAAACCCATTATATCATACAATTTCCTCAAAGCCTTTCTGCATAGTAATGAAGTTAAATAATCATGCTAGCTGATGTGGGACAAGGGAGATTAATGTGCCCGTGGTTATTCACTTGATTATTTTTCAATGTTATATATCTTTTACATTCTTAAGTTTGCGCTTGCTTGTTTTTCTTGTTAGATCAAGGTGTACCTTTCTCTCATCTACCCACAATGTATGTACTTATCTTTCCTGTAGCTTTCATAATTTTTTCTTCCATTATATCCTCTGTCTTCTCACTTATTCTTTATGCTGTAATAGCATGTTCTGGCTTTGGAGCAAACACAAAAGGAGGAATAGCCTGTGCTTGTAGCCTTTTCATCTATTCTTAATAGTTCTATCTGTTATAAAATCATGAAACTCTCACAGTTCAGTACTCATCAGGCCCTCGGAATAGCCACCTTTTATCCTAGAAGACACTGAATTGTCAGCTGTAAGTATGAAAAAATACCCTTGGGAACAGCAAGAAGCCGGTATCTGGAAACCTTATTGTTGTATCACAGTTCATTTAGTGACACCACAAACGAGGTTTTTAATTTCTAAAATCCAGTGAAACCTAATGTATTACTGAAATTTAATTCTGAGTTATATTCCCAGATAGGAGAGAACAGTGTACAGAGTACAGAGGTTACTATGTGTACATGTGGAACATGTATTCCTTTTCATTCTTTTTTTCTTGATACTGGAAATGTGGAGTCAGTGTTCTATTCCTGCTGCTTCACTCCTGATGCTGGTCTTTGCATCTGATAACACTGGATCCTTAGGGACATAGCGAGCAAAAAAAATTTATTTTGGTCATTGTTCATACTTCAGAGCTCCTTGTTTGGTTTCATCAGTCTCTAGCAGAAGCTAAGGACAACCTTGCTTTTGTGCCAAAAAGGTAGCATAGTGTGGGTCCTTTTTTTTTCTCAACCGTTCAACAGCAGCAGAAATGCTATAATATTTTGGACAGATTTTGGATTTGGATAGCTTTATTCATGCTTGTTACAAGTTTGAAGAGGTAATTTTGAAACGACCATGGATGACTATAAATCCTTAAGCTGCAGATATAAGCAAGTCCTATTAAAAATCATAGTCTTTCTCTCTCATGAGACTAATCCTGGGATTTACAGAATGGTTCACTACACAGTTTTATTTATTAGAGATTTGTTCCAGCCTTTCAGAAATTAAACTATTCTTTACATATAGAAGTTATGTCAAATTCAAAAGTAATTTTCAAATGTAGAAAATCCATGTTTCTCCTTAGAAAACTATGCATATTTTTTAATTTGTGTTGTAAAATTAATAACTACTGGGATAAGCTAGAAAAAAACTAATGATCTACAGCCACTGTAAAGATACTGCATTCTCCTCAGCAGTTTCATGCATATTTTTATGTCTATGCAATGTTTATAAGTAGAAATTTCCTGTACTGACATGGAGAAATAGTACTAATATAGCTAAAAATTATACAGTGTCAAAATGTTGTATACCTTGCTGATACAGAAATGCCTACTGAGCTGGGTGCACAGTGCTATTGCATATATTGGAATTGCATGGAGACTATAAACTGAGCAAAGATTACAGAAAGTATGTTGCATGTTGGTTAGGCTAGCACGTATTTGGATGTATTTTTTTTTTCTTTCATTCATTCCTCATTAGGTTCTAAGGCCTTTTCTGGAAAGACAGTCATTTAGCAAGCTGCTTTTAACTCTTTTGTTAGAAGTAAAGTTACATAGTATTTTAGGAGAAAAAACGTACATATTTTTTTCTCTGCTGATGAAGGAAGTGATACAGGAAGAGATACAGGAAGAATATACATTTTGTTTCCAAAATTTTCTTTGTTGTAGTTATCAATGTGTGGACGTATTTGATCCAGAGTCTCATCTCCTTCAAAAATTAGAAGTCTCATTTGTGCAAACAAATTAAATAAACTGATGAAACAATGAGGTTTTCTTCTTTGGGTAGAAAATTTAATTGAACCTTGATAATATTATGCACTGATTACTAATTTATTTCTTTATCAGCAACTGCAGCCAAAGAGATAGTTCTTCAAGGGAAGATGATACAAAGATTATAATGTTTCAGTTATAGGGTAATACATGCTTTAAAAATACCTGAGGTAGGTGATGTTGTGAAGCAAAGAACCCAAGACAAGGGGAGTGTGTTAAAAATGGCACATTCTTAGGTCTCTGCCTATTCCATGAAAACATCAATCTGAACTCAGATTGTTTCAGTACAACCTAAGCATTCTTAATTGATTTAATGCCAATAGAGAAAAATATTTCAATTACTAAGAGTAATCAAGCATTCCATTTGCTAGCTGTGCATTAATGCATACAGACTTTCAGAAGGAAGAAGTAGTGTTCTCATTGATATACAAAGTAATGTATATATAGAATGCAAATGCATTTATTTCCTTTATTGTACCTCTAGACAAGGCTATACTCTTACATTTTAAGAGGCCCTATTTAAGAGTGCCCACTAACTTTACTTTTAAATTGGCTTAGCGATTTTGATTTGTGGTCAGGATATCTCTGCAGGGTAAGATAATTTCCTCTGATCTTGTAAAGAAATCAGCAAAGATCACATGACTACTGCAGAGTTAAACTACCACCAGTGTTCTAAGTGAGACTCAAAGGGATCAGATGCTTAATTGCTGTACGCTCCTAAGTATTAGTAGTACTACTTTTTTTTTTGGAGGAGCGGAACATCAGTGATGAAAACGTACTAATATCAATGTGCTGTTTGCAATTCTAGCTTTTTAGTTGCTTTTAATTTAGGAATAAATGAATTATCCACGTATGGCAAAGGAAGATGATGGTAGTGTCTTCCAGTGGGATGCAGGTAAGAGCAATAGCAGGTAACAAACAGGGAAAATTGGTTTACTGCTTCCAACAACCAAGAGCAGCTCAAGAGAAGTGCAGAGAAATACTACCCTCTTGGTTGCTAACCCTTAAAAGAGGGTGAGGAGGGGTGGATCCAGGCTCTATTCCTTCTAGTCATTCAGATTTATTGCTTGTCCCTGAGCATCCTGGGTTAGTCACTCCTCCTCACCTGGTGTTCAGCCATTGGTTTGGGCTGTGACCTGGCATTTCTGCTGCACATCCATAAATTTCGTGCTGAAATCTAACTGTAATTTAAAGGCTACTACTTCTTCATTTTTGCTTCTAGGTACATTATTAATCTGTAGTTAAATAAACTGCAAAAAAATGTTGGTTTATTTGTTTTTTAAGGATTACTGGCTGAGTTAAATTGTTGTATTACCCAGGAAAAAAATTATTACAAGCTTCAATTTGTAGTCATATATTAAACAAAAATGTTGGCTCAAGATAAGTTGAAAATATGCAGTATCTTAAAGCACTTACATGCCTTACAACAGCAGTGCAGCTGTAACAATACAAGGTTAAAGAGAAATTTATATCCTGCCAAATCAGTCTGCACTTTGAAAGGTGCTGCTGTTGAAGGAGTCACAAGATAATGCAAGGAGTATATTGAATTAGACTACAAAAAGAGCACTTCCAATTAAAAGTGATAACAAACACAGATTTTCTTCATTAAAAAAAAAGAAATTAAAAAAGATGGAAGGCAGAAATACTTTGAACACAATTACATCTCTGTTAGCTTGAGATCATAAACCCAGAATGGGAAGCATACTAGCATTTTTATTACAGTGTTGTTCTATAAAACAGTATTGTTTCCATCTGTATAGAAGTGTGGATGTAATTGAGATGCAGAAAATGTTTGGTGCAGATATCAAAATAGAATTCCTATTGTTCTTTCAGCTATTATCTACACAGATTGCACCCGAAGAGCTCTTCTACTGACAGAATACTTTTCTTGTACAGGAGTCTTGGGAGGTTCTTAGAACTGGGAGAAGCAAAGCAAGATCATGGGAACAAGAATATGCTATAAGGTATCAATTTGCATTACATATTCGAGCATTAGTCCCTGGAAGGTTGCCAAGTGACTGCAATAATTTCTGTAATTATGTAGTAAAAATCATCTGCATCATGAAGACATCTAATTAATTCAAAGATCTTATTGTACATGGTAGAAGAGTGATGAACTCCATGCAGTTATTGTTGCACTTGAGACTGTAGGCAAACTTGGCAGCTGATCTATCACAAAGTATAAAGGAATTCTCATGGAGATGGTAAGTGATCAAACAGTACACTTTTCATTATTATAATAAAAATTTTTGACATTAGATTATTGACAGGACAAAACTCTCCAGCTGTCAGTGTCTTTTTAATAATAATAATAATAATAATTTAATTCTTCTGACATTGAATTGGATGAAAGTGCTTCTTGAAATAGGTGGGAAGAGGTACTGCCTATCGTGAGGGCTTACAAACTTTTCAAGCATGATTCAGTGTGGAGTGGGAAGGGATAGGTACACTATTAATGACTGTCTTGTCTTACTTCATTATAATCTTGGTATTACCAAAAATGGAATAAAAGCTAGAATTTGATTGGTTAGGTCCTTGTAGGATCTGCAGAAAAGGGCCTTCGTGGCACTGCCGATCAGCTCAGGAGAAAATCGGTGCACAGTTGCATGGAGGACTGGGACAGCTGGTATCAATGGCAATTGGGAGCATAAATTTTGGACACTTTTTTTTTTTTAAACTAAAGCAAATGCTAAGATCAGGTTTATTTATTTTTGTTTGTTTCTTTTGTTTTGTGTATTCTTGTAGAACGATATTGTAAAGCAGTGCTTTAGATTTATTTTGTTTTTAGTTCTCACTGTTCTAGGCTGTTACTAATAGGCAATAAATTATAATAAATCTCCCTATTTTGAATCTGTTTTGCCCATGTCAGTAATTGGTAAGCTATCTCCCTGTCATTATCACAGCCTTTGAGATCTTTTCCATTATATTTTTCTCCTCTTCCTTTGAGGGGGATTGAGAGAGCCAAATGGTGAAGTTTAGCTGTCCATCAAGCGGAAATCACCACAGTGTGAAGTTTTTCATTTTGTAAAGGAAGAAACCATTTCAAAAAAGCACATTTATATCTGAAGGAGTCATCAGAGGATCAGGTGTTCTATGAAATATTAATACAAAGGTAAAACTGTTAACAAAAAAAGATATCACTAAATCTGTTTAGAGACTGTAATTCAATGTATTATTACAATAGTTTTTGCAGTACTGAAAGCTCACATACCTAGGATTACATCCCTGTTTACCAAACTATTACAGCTGCTTTTCTTTTTGTTATTTAACATGAGAACATCATTACTACTATTTTGCTGGTAAGGAGACTAGAAGAGTTTTGGCCACAAGTAGACTAACTGCAGTGAAACTTTGTTTTAGATCCTTATCTATTTCTTTTTAAGCTGTTAGTTTAAAAATGAATAATTTCTAGAATTGCCTGAAAACTTCTTTGGTTCTATCTATTGTGAACATATTTTATGCAATTGCTTTGTGCATTGTATTATGTGGTAATAATTTTGATTCCAGGATAAAAATATCAAGATTGCAAGTCAAATGACATATGGCATAGCATCAAAATAACTAATATAATTAGAAAACTGTAAAACTTCTGTGACAAAACAAGAGTGCAGTAATTATATATCCTTCTTTAATTATTATTCAGTATTTTCAAATCATTTTGTTTTTCCTGTCAATTAAAATTCAAAAATTGAAATACTGTCTTTCAAACTGAATTTAAAAATCTACATCATATATAGATATATATATATTTTTAAATAAAGTATCTTTTTTTTCTTTTTGAATTGGCCAAATTGTTCTGATAACCTTGTAAAGAAATGTGCATTTTTGTTTCTTAAAATGAGTTGTGGAAAGAAATGACAAAGTTTCAACAGAACAGTGTTTTATCAAAACTGTACTTTCCAATGAAAGAAGACATTGGCTGGAAAACTATTTATCTGGTCCCTATATTGTCTGAAATCATAGCACTAGTATATAAGTAGTTAGAAGATATTTTCTCACAGTCCTATTTGATGGCTTCATTATTTTAGTTCTTTCTTTCTTTAATTCTTTATCACCTTTCTTTACTAATGAAAGGTGCATTCTCACTTTTCAATTACTATTTTTAACACTTCTATTTTGCTCTTTTATAGCTTCATAATATCATTGTAGTAAGATTTTATCAAAAACCACCAGTTAGGTTAGGAAGTGAATTCTGTGTAGGAGGTGAGATGAGTTTTTTCAGTGATATAGGATGAGGTGTTAATAGTAGTAGGAGCCATCACTTATCTCAGTCTTGGTGGATGAGGAGAGAGCAGGAAATATTGCTTACTTCGAGTGTCAGGAAGGTTTTATTACAGGTGAAACACTGTCTTCCATAACAACATTGGCAGCTTGGCAAAGAAGGCCTTGGAGGCACTGGTGGACAAGACGACCATGAGCCAGGAGATGCAGAAGAAGATCAACACCATCAGGGGCTGCATTAGCAAGCATTGTCAAGGGAGTTGATCCTTCCACTCAGCATTGATGAGAAGTTGCTTGGAGTGCTGAGTTCAATTCTGGGTCCCTCAGTACCGGAAAGACATGGACATGCTGTGGTGAATCCAGAGAAAGGTCATGAAGATTAAGTGACTGGAGCATCCTTTATATGTGCAGAGGCTGAGAAGGCTGGGATTTTTGAGCATGAAGAAGAAAAGGCCTGAGGGAGTCTGATCAATAAACATTAATACTTGATATAAGGGAATTAAAACAAGGGAGTCAGTCTTCTGTAGGGCTTGGTGACAGGACAGAAGTCAGTGGGCACATGTTAATTTTCACCTGAATACAAGAGAACACATTTTTACTGTTAAGGTGATCAAATGCTGGAACAGGTTACCAGGAGAGGTGATGGAGTCTTGCTTCATCTTGTAATTCTGTATTTCAGTGATCCTGTAATAGAGAACTGATAAAACGACATGCTTACTTTTATAAGTAGACTCTCACAATATCAAAAAATCACACATAATTAGTAGTCTTTATCGGATGTGTTTATATTTACACATCATTAGATTATCGTAAATATTTAAAGTATTATAAAATGTATAAATTTGACTTCTTGGACTTTAAAAATACACAAGAATTTTCTTTATGGATGAGATGAATCCGACCCCTCGCTTTTCTTTTAGGGAAGAGTGTCTGAAGTGGTTTTCTTCATCAGAAATTGTTACTGCAACAATAATAAAAATTCATTTTTTGTAAGCACATTTATTTCTGTACAGGTTTGCAGATGCTGTGTTGTCTAAACTAGATGGAATATAGTTGTTTGATCTCATCTTTAACGGTAATAATTTTCCCTGATTTTACTCAGGGTTAATATTTCACGTTATGACTTCTTCCTTTGAAAATGCTATCTAAAAAATGCATGAGCCACTTCAGGTGCTTGTATTTTCTAAATATTTTCATTATATTCCACTTGTTTCTATTCCCCCAAGAGTTCTGCAAGAGCCAGCACATTCCATTTCATTTTGTTTTCAAACAAAAACAAGCTACTATTCTGCTTTGATCGTCTTTGAAGACAAGAGCTTTTTTTAACAAGGTCTTCAGCACCTTCTTTCTCAATCTTGAAAATCTGTGAAAGCTATCAAATAACACAGGTGAGATTATTTTCTTTTCAATGCAAAATGCTGTAATTCCTTAAGTATGCAACTTGCTAACTCACATGACTGAGAAATACAAGGAATGTTTTTATTTTTAAGAAGTCCTTCTCCCATATGTTCAATACAGCATACTTTTTGCCATTCACTAGCATGTCAGAAGAGACTTGAGTGTGCTTTTTTTTCTTCTTCTTTCAGGGCCTGTTGCTGACCTGTGATGTAGAAGCAGATTCTTGTACAAGAAAGCCTTAAAACACCACCCTGCATCTCATTTTAGTATCTTTCCCATGAAGCTGTGGGGAAAAAACGGAATCACAACAAAAATAAGCAAATTACCATGTCATGTTTAGAGTCAGACTCTCTTTTAATGGAAGAGGCACAGTTGAACCAGGTTGCTAATCAGTCTTCTTATGGGAGAATCATAATGTTTTTGTTCAGAATAAGGCAATCTATTCCATTTGATTCAGCTCTCCTAGAAATAGCTCTTCTGAAGATGCTCCCCAGCAGTCCCTGTGTTGCACCAGAACACTGCAGTCTTTTTCAGTCAACTTTCAGCCTTCCATGTGAATGACAAATCAAGTTTCTGTAGCCCCTGTTCAATTTTATAATCTGCTTTTAGACTACACTTTACATAATTTCTGACTGTAATGTTGAAGACTATGACATAGTTAGAAATTTATTTCCCACTTTAATAAGGGGGGATAAAGCAATTCCCTTGCCTCATTTAGCACCCGTTTGCCCCTTTCCACCTGTCGCTCCAAGATCAGTAAACCTCATTAATCAAGCAGTCCCATTGAGTTGCTCTTGGAATACCAGTATGCAGTGTGTACAGTTGCAAGGAGGAATATCCAAAATTATCCATCAAGCATAAGAGGGGCAATAACAATACAGTAATAATACATTACATTCCCCATTCCTAAAAAACACATACAAAAATTATAAAATTACTTCAAATAATATGTTTTCCAAACCAACAAATACTTTCTCCCAAAGTAGGGAAATGCAACTTTTCTGGTCTTTTAAAACAATTTTTCCACTGTTAGGTATATCCAGCAGGACCTTAAATCGCTTTTATTGTATAATAAAACTAATTGAATAATTTATAAGAAAGAGAAAATGTGTCATGATGCCCTTTTTTACCATGATAATAAATAAGAATGCAGTAAGTTAATGTTTTATTTTCCTCAGTTGTAAAACAGAATGCCAATTATAGGTAACTTCCCACTTCTGTAGATTCTGTACCTCTTTTGCACAAATGACTAAGAAAGAGAATGAGATTATATTTTTTTGTATTTCTTTTATACATCTCCTCCTGTCAAAAGATCATCAATACGTGTTGGTTTTTTTTCATGTAAATTGGAAATTTGCTTTAGCAATATAGACTTTGAGGAATCACAAGCTAAAGCTCTGGAGGGACTGCCTATTTTTCCTGAGATTATAGAATCACAGAATCACAGAACTGTAGAGACTAAAAGGGACTTCCAGAGATCATCGAGTCCATCCCCCTGCAAAGCAGGCCCCCTACAGCAGGCTGCACAGGTAGATGTCCAGGCAGGTCTTTCACAACCTCTCTGGGCAGTCTGTTCCAGTGCTCCATCACCCTTACTGTGAAGAAGTTCCTTCGCCTATTGATACAGAACTTCCTATGCTCCAGTGGCTGTTTCTCTTTGTCGTGTCCTCACAAACTGCTGAAAAGAGGTTGGGCATGTCCTTTTGTCTCCCACGCTTAAGATACTTACAGACATTAATCAGATCCCCTCTTAGTCTTCTTTTCTCAAGGCTGAACAGACCCAGTTTTCAGCCTTTCCTCATAGAGGAGATGCTCCAGGCCCTTTATCATTGTGGTGCTCCACTGGACTCTTTCTAGGAGATCCCTGTCTATTTTGCACTGGCGAGCCCAGAACTGGATACGGTACTCCAGGAGAGGCCTGACCAAGGCAGAGCAGAGAGAAAGGATCACCTCCCTCGACCTGCTGGTCATGCTCCTTTTAATGCACCCCAGGATGCCATTGGCCTTCTTGTCCACCAGGGCACACTGCTGGCTCGTGGCCAACTTGTCATCCACCAGGACCTCCAGGTCCTTTTCTGCAGAGCTGTTCCCCAGCAGGTCATGTCCCAAACTGTACTGTTACTTGCAGTTATTCCTTCCCAGGTGCAAGTGTCTGCATTTGCTTTTGTTAAACCTCATCTGGTTTATTGCTGCCCAGCTCTCCAGTCTGTCCAGGCCTTGCTGAATGGCAGCACAGCCTTCAGGTGTTTCAGCCACTCCTCCCAGATTTGTATCATTGGTGTACTTACTGCAGGTGGACATCATCAAGGTCGTCGATAAAGATACTGAACAAGACCAGACCCAGCACCAAGCCCTGGGGAACACTGCTAGTCACAGATCTTCAACCAGGCTCTGCACCACTGATCACAACCCTCTGAGCTCTGCCAGTCAGCCAATTCTCAACCCGCCTCACTGTCCACTCATCTATCCCATATTTTCTCAGCTTCAGTATCAGGATGTCAGTATCAAAAACCTTGCTGAAGTCAAGTCAAGATAGATGACACCCACTGCTCTATCCCATCTTCCCAGCTATGCCGTCATAGAAAACTACGATGTTGGTTGAGAATGATTTTCCTTTGGTGAATCTATGCTGACTATTCCTGATGACCTTTCTCTCTTCCAATTGCTTAGAGATGGCATATAGATTATTTACACAAAAAAGGAATAAAAGGTTAGATGTCTAAACTAAGTTTTGCTTAAAATATGAACTGGACAAAAATAAGCTGAAAAAGAAAAGTGACTGTTAGACTTAGAAAAGAAAGCAAGTTTACAAGGAAATCTTTATTTGCCCTCTATTACTTTGTAGGACAAGTCCTTTCTTTCCCACTTACTACTGGTAGAATGACTTCTATCAGTTCTCTTTATTTCAGCAAACTCTTGGCAATTTTGTTTTAATCTCATTGATAAATCTCTTTCTATTGCTTATGTGACTTTGCTGGCAATGACTGCTTTCTCCCTCTGCTAATTGCTTCTTTTTTTTCCCCACTTATGTTGCAGATTGTCTGTATTTTGGATACTCTTGGATATTTATATATATCTTTATTACTTCTCTTTGAACTCCAGATGGTGATCCCAAATGGACACAATTACATACAGCAAAAGAAATTTAGCAATTTAAAATTAAATTTAGCTTGTTAAAATTAAATATAATTTGTACCATACGCTGCAAACTGCCAACAAATAAATAAGTTAGGCATCATTATTTTTGGGGGGAAGCTCTCATTTCTTTTCATTATTCCTTTCTTGTCACAATTTTGGAAAATAGTCTGTCTAGGTTTCTTACTTCTGCTAGTTGAGAGACAGCTGCAAAGGTTGGTGGATAGCGATGGCTATTTTGAAGCCTGGCTGAAGCAGACTGAAGCAGAGGATTTGGAAAACAGTAAGGAAGTGGGATATATGAATTGTCAGCTATAATCATGATCTGAGGCAGAAAGTTAGCTTAAGTGTTAGCAGACAAATGGGCTTATTGAAAACATACAACACACAAGAACAAACAAAAAATGGGAGAAAACTTGGAAAGATTTAGGAGGATTGGTGTTTGAGAAGCAACAGAAGAATAAGAAATATGAATTGAGACTAAAATGGATGAAGAACTAAATAATGCATTCAGGGACAGACTATTAGTTAAGATTTTTGATGCAAGATATTAAGGAAAGGGAATGAGTATTATACCTTGAAAAGAGGAAAACGGGAACTGAGCTTTTCTACACTTATTACCTTCAAAGAAACCGCTTTAAATAATGAACAATTGTAAATCAAACATTTTTTATATTACTTTATTATTATTTTTATTATTTTTTATTATTATTTTATATCTCATTTGATTCATTAGCTTCAATTCCAATCATATTGTATTATATTGTATTATCTCATGTTCTACTATTATATTTAATAAGTTATGCTTTTCCCTTAGCTTATTGCTGCTGTTTTTTCCTCGTCTAAGCCCATCTCCCTACCTTTTCTGTTCCCTGTTCCCCCTTTCCTGAGGTGTGGGACTGTGGTCCCTTTGCTCCCTTGTCACAGAACTGGGCCTAATTGGGCCAAACTGTGACATTATTTAGGCAAGGAATTTGCAGGTTTGTTGTGTACAATATTTGTATTTCTCTAACATGGTATTTACTCTGACAGCTTGAAAGGTGAAAAATAATACAGTATTGAGTTGTCTGTAATTTCCTACAAAACGAATCAGAACATCTGTGTTGAAAACATTGTAACTGTTATTTGCCAAGAAAGGCATCCCACAACTCTACAATTACTGTTATTTCATAAACTATTTCATAAGACATAAGTAAAGTCAAATAGTTTAATGAAGTCATGGTCCTCTGAGAAGTTGCATATTGACCCAATGGCAGAAAATCTATCTTTATAACAGAGTTTGGTAATGATTTACTTGGCCACGGACTAGAGTAAAGACAGGCCTTATATTTTCCTTTAGTATAACATATTGAATTTCAATATAAAGTGGAAAAGAGACATTCTATAACTTGATTACTTTTTTTTTTTTTTTTTTTTTTTCTTTTTGAATCACACAGTGATTATTGTGTAAGATAAAAAGCTGATTTTATGTATTTTAGCTAGGATGCTATATTGTATTTATCAGTCTTAACAGCTGACCAACTATCCTCCAGTGATTCAATAAACTTACAGACAGTGGATAACATTTTTAATATGCTGCTTGTTCCCTTATTCATCTCCTTCTTTCCTTCTTTCCTTCTTTCCTTCTTTCTTTCTTTCCTTCTTTCCTTCTGTCCTCCCTTCCTCCCTTTCCTTTCTCTTCTTTCTTTATTTTCCCACAAGAAAAAACTGTGTATTTGGAGCTGCTGTTGGTATTGTAGCTGTATTACCAAACAGTACATTGTCTCTTGTACTAATGTGGAAGAAAATAATAATGTCAGGAGACTAGTGTAAGCACTACTCAGCAACAAAGCACCATACCAGCTACTAGGAAGAAAAATAATTATCACAGCTGAAACCATGGCACCAACTAACAACTGAACTGAATGGCTGGAGGTCCATATTTTCCTCAAAGGAAGAGGCAACATGTTTAATTCTTTTTTTTTTTTTTTGTAGATTCAGTTCTTGTGTTGTGAGTAATTGAGTGTAGCCATTTTTATCATACACTTGTCATGATTTCATAATAATGTATCCTATTTCTTACCTGGATCTCTCTGTCTTCTGAGTAGCAGTATTATTATGAATTCAATTCTTCTTGTAAATAAGCTATTTCATTTCTTCACTTTTCTCTGTCACTTGTATACTTATTTATATTTCTATATACCTTTTCTGAGATGGGGAGATCAGGACCCAACAGTATTTCTCATAGGCACTTATGAGTTTATGTCATGCCATGATCATCGTTGTGTGTTTTGTTCTATATTTTCTTTTAAACATTTGATCTGAGTGACTGATCTTTGTTGAACAAGTAAAATATTTCATAAGACTCTCTCTGCTGCCTCTTTCTTTGCTGTTAAATATCTACTATACATACCAGGTACGTGTTTTCATTGTGTCTATTAGTTTTTAAAAAATATTAATTCATTTTTTATTATTTTTCCCTTTGTTTCATTATACATTTACTAACATAAAATTTTGCATTATATTTCCCCCCAGTCAGCTATTATCATGAGATTACAGGCAATTCTTTTTGGTCAGCTTCTCTTTTAATAGTCTGCACCACTTCCATTGTGGAACCCATAGAATTGCCATTACCTTTTGCTACTAGATTTGTAATTTGTTGGTAATCAATGAGAAGCATGATTGCATATGCATGGCATAGTTTTTCTGTACGTCACTTGAGCAAAACTTTGTAGAAGTCCAGATATATTGTGCTGTTCACTCATAATCAATTTTCTGTTTTTTTTTTCTTGTCTTAAACATCCTATAGAAATTCAGTGTCTGATGCATTAGAAAATTTTGTCCCCTTACCAAATTGTTATACCAACATCTTTCCTGACACATCTATATTAATATTCTTCTAACTTCTTAGATCTTATGCTCTATCTCTCATAATCATAATTGTGTGATAAATGTCTACTTTCTGAATGATGCTTCTTGACTTCTAATACAGATTTATTCATTTAACCAAATCACTCAAGTAAGGCTGGTGCACTTTTCAAGATTGAATTGATAATATTCAATTTACTTTCAGCTTCTAAATAAGAGTTGATGAATCTCTACATCACTCGCATTTTTATCTAATCTTTTAAAATCTTTTTGTGTAAAAGCTCATTTTTGTAGTTCCTCTTTTTATAATATAATGTGAATATAGTGGATTTCCTTAACTTTTCAATTTCTCAGATGATACTGAATTTTATTAAGATCTTCAAATGCAGCATACTGTAGCAGATCATATAGAAGATTGAAGACTAATCTCACATAACTTTCAGGGACGCTGGACATAAATTTCACGTCACAAACTGAAGTAACAGTTATTCAATCTGCATACACCAACTGAGTTTTTCATTAGTATTGTCTCTGAATTCATAGCATGTTAGCACCATTGTCACCAACCTGATAATACTGCAACCCTCAGTATTTTCCTTTATCTGTAATGTTATGAGTTTTGTATGTTTAGTTTTCATGGCCCTTGTTGCAGATGATTTGTGGTTAATATGATTTGTGTACCTCCTTTCTTTTAGTTTAAGCTGTTTATCGCCTCTGTGATTTATACCCTGTCATCCACTTGATTACCACTGTCTGTTAAATTTCTGAGATGCATAAAAAGATGAATTTTAACAATTGTTATATAAAATCCTTAAATGATAAATCAATAAGGTACATAGGCTTTCGTCTGAATAAACAACTCTAAAATCTTTGAAGACTGGATTTGATCACTGAAGCCTACACTTTTTCATTTCGTGCTTATTTTAACTGAACAATTTTGATAGACTAACAGAATAGTTTAACAGAATAGTTTAGACAAAGTAAAACTGTCAGTCATAATGAAAACAATTCTATGGTTAGTCAAGATTTTCTTTCATTTGTTTCAACTAGGAGAGTTGTGATTTCTCGCTCTAAAAGATAGCTTTTTCTAATTCGTATTGTAGTAAATGAGCATTAAAGATTGATATTGCTCCTATAGTGCTTTCCTTTCAATAATAGTTGCTGGCAGCTCTGTCTATACATCTGATCTATACGTAAAACAAAATCCTTTAGGGTGGAAGCTACAGCTTCATTGTGTAACGGTATTTATTAATCTTCCCTAGCAGCATGTTAGATATTTCACTTGTATGAGACATCATTTTTTGCTGGCTCAGGTAATGGAGTTTCTTGATTGCCTTAATACTCATGGCTGCAGAACACTAACAATGGTCTGAGACCTCTCTGAAGTAACTTAATCTGGGCTAAAATCATCAGTTTCATCATCCAGAGAAATTTGTTTTAATAATGATGCATTCACTGTGAGAAACTAGATTGGCTGAAAAATCATTAAGAAATATATTTTTTGTTTCTTGTCCATTAAATCAAAGCTTTCATATACAAAGCCATTAATCTATTCCTACATTTCACACAGCTGATATGTATATAATGTAAATTATATTCATTCACCCATCTAATGCCCATATTCACAATATCAGTACAGATTTAGGCATCAGCAAATTCACTTTAACATTTGCTTGCATCTGCAGTTTTATAGAAATATTACAATATTGTAAATGTTCTGAAACTGTTATGTGGAATCAATTTGGAACCATTCATGACAGTGATTTACTTTTTGTTTTTTGCCAATATGCCAATATTTTTTTTTATGTGCATAGAATATTTTATTACTGCTGTGATTATTATTAAGAAATGGATGCCTGCAAAATAGCAACCAACATCAGAACAACTAGGGTTTACACAATACATTTTTGTGTCAAAGTAGAAGTCTCTTGTACCCCTTTTTCAAACACTGCAAATGATTAAATATGCACATTTTAACAGAAAATGCAAATGCAATAATCCACATATTCTCAGAAATTGATTTCTGTCACGTTTTGCAGTAGACATGCACTTAATGCAAATTATGCTTTGTAAACAAATGTGGTTAAGTATTTGTTAAAAGCAATGGCACTCTTTACAGTTTTTTAATCATAACTCATCAATTGCTAATGCACTTACTTTAATTTCTCTAAATTCTCATAGAGGAAAAAAAAAAAAACAACAAACAAAATCCCCCCCAAAACCAAAACCAACAACCCAACAACCAGTAGTTCTGATCACAAGGAAGGAATTCCTAAAGATTTGAACAAAAACCAACCAACAAACAAACAACACCCACAAAGATTTGATTTTGCAAGTTAAACTCTTCTGTTCACATTATTTTATTTAACTAAACTGATGGCTTCAGTACAGAGAAGCCTGAATCAAACAATTCAAGGACATACAAACATAAATGTTCCATTTCTAGTGAAGTTGTTATCTCGGTGAAAAATTGCAGGAGGATTCTTTATCATCATAAAGGGTACTGAAAATAACAGGACAACAGTACAGTGGTTTAACAAGCACAAAGTAAAATGGGGGGAAAAAAGCAAAGGGCTTCTATCAATTTAAGATAAAAATTACTCAAAATACTATACATGTAATCAAATATCCATATCTGGGTAGGTAATGATTGCTTCTTAGATTGGCATTTTGGTAACTAAATGGCATCTAACCCTAGTGAAACCTAGTGAAAGTGGAAAAAGATTTGTTTCTTATTCATTCTTTTTACTTCTAATCTGAAGATAAACCACAACAAACAGCCCTAAAAATTTTGGATTTCAAGTCACATGTAGCAGTTTGTTGAACCATGAATATAACAGCTGTTACTAAAGTGCTGTTGCATTTCTTGTCCCTATTAGCAGTCCAAGGTGACTTGAGTATGACTACAGGTGGAATTTGCAGTGAAACTATAAATGGAATCAAAAGTCTCCTGTTCCTGGACTTGTGTACTGTTCAGTGGATCATATTTCATAAGAAATCATTTAGATGCATTAAGACTTTCTTGTATTGTACTCTTCTTATTACTCCCTCAGCCTCTGTGAGGGTGGAATTTGTTGGCACTTCCCAAAGTACATTTATTTTGTTTGGTATGACAGTACTGAAAACACTGATTTTTTTTTCCCCTTTGCCAACAGGAGAAGCATACCACATACATACTGGAACAACAATATGAGTCATAACCAGATTTGTAACCCCTTCACATTTTACCTTTCAGGAAAAGTCAACTTAGGAAAACTCATTTGCATTAAGGTATTTGAATTGTTAAATTGTAACGGGAAATCTTGACTGCTGATGTGTATTCAGGCTCTTCAAAGGCATTGTTTTAGGAGGAGTCTGGCTTATAAATTGTGACTTGCCTCTCAGGCTTCTGACAGAAACATCATGTACAAAAGATGAAGCCCTGTCACACTATTTTACACAGGGAAAGGAAAGAGAAAAATCAGATGCTGAAAATGTTGATGAGGCTTGAAAGAGCAGAGATGTTTATAGCACCAGGCCCCTGTTCGTGCTGAAGTTGAGGATACTGTATCAAAACCAATTCTTTAGAGAATATCTGAAAATCCTGATACCAGCAGACTTCAAGGCTGTGTTTTCTTACTCTAAGGTTACACTGTGGTGGCTGAGTATTGTACTGCCATGTTGCTTTATATGTCTGCCTGCCTTCTGATGAAGTAGAGAAAAGAAACACATCTGGGACCTCAGATCTGTGAGACTGACAAGTTCTCATATTCTTAAAGTACTTTCCGGTCTTATGCAAAATACTAAAATTTGAAAGTCCTGATGTGCCAAACAGTAGGTAAAATCAGCAATTCCTGTTTGTTCCCTAAGGTGGCTGCAGCCTTATCAGAAGTTAAATAGCAGCTGTGTGATGCATTGAGCAGCAGCAGTATGCCCAAGGACCTGCGTGGGGCAGAGGTCTGAGCTGAGCTAGCATCACACGTGCTTCCTTCCACAAGCTGTATGTGTGGAAGTATTATAGTTCTGTTTTTGTGGCTGAAGCGAAGTCCCAAGGGAGCTGGTCTCCTTTGGAAGGCAGGCAGTGAGAGCCATCCAACGTGCTTTCAGTGGAACCCACTGCTCCCGCCAGGGAGAGGGGAGAGTAGAACCACTGCAGCACACTTGGCCTTTGTGGTGAAGTGGGAAACAACAACATTCCTTCACCAAACCTTGTGCTTGCCTCCCTTGGGTGGAGAAGAGATGAGAGTCAGCTCTGTAGCTGGGATAGCAATCTCAACTCAGAAGCAATGCTGTTAGTTATCATAATAGAAGCAATCCCAGCTGACAGAAGTGATTCTTCAAATTTTATGAAGAAGTGGTAAGCAAGAATGTTTGCTTCAAGGCAGCTTTCTAAACTTGCTTTTATGTAACTCCTAGCTCGTTTATTAGGCTGGCATGGTAGGCTGATGTGCTATAAATGAGATTCCAGAGTTATCAGATTTATATTAGTTAATATGGTAAGGAATAAACAAGTTAGGCAAATGTAGGACAAAAGCAAGTTTAAATATATAGGATAGATGTAACCCACTATGCTAGCAATTTGCTTATCATTTAGATATGACAGTCAATGTAATAGTATGGAGCCTCCAGCAGTGTAGGTACAACCCAGGTTGTACCCAGGGCTTTTTTTTCCATATTCCCTGAATTTTTTTAGTAAAAAATGTCACTACAGTAGAAATCGTGTCTGTGGTATTTTAAATGAATTCACACAGCATGATATCTAACAGCATATATTTTCTTAAGAATCCAGAAATTGATAGACACATCCGAAGTATCTGGTGAATTCTTTTAGACTTTCTCTACTTATTCAGACTGTGTAACTATTTTGTCTGCCTTGACAATCTCCTTTCTATGTCTCCTACCTGCTCAGCTCAAAAAATAAAGTAAATCAGCAAAATCTGGACAGTGTGATGTTTGCAACACTAGGAAAAAAACAACAACTAGTCTTAAAGAGCAAGGATAATTTCTGAAATGAGAGAAAAAAGCAAATGTACTTTGAGCAGCATAAATATAAAATAAATCTCAGGAGATGCTTTTAAGATTGAAAAAATTCTATTCTATTGTTTAGGGTGGGATAGATTTGGAACCACTTGTACTTACTTCAGTGTAATATTACTTAAATTACTTCAGCTCCTCCATAAGGTTTCAGAAAGTTTATTAAAAATACATCATGCCTTTCCTTAAGGGAGTTTCTCAAAGTCTCCAAGGGTCAAAAAAATTTCTTTCTAGTTCCTCATTCTATTACCACAGTGAATTCCCTGAGGAAATATGCATGAAAATTTACTTTATAAAGTTAGGTGGCAGATAAGGTTATTTCGAAAGGTTGTCTCTTTTTTTATTTTTCCTCTTTAGCAGCATGAAAACAGTGACATGTTAGATATCATTTATGATAGTTCCTTAATAAATACTCCAATTCTGTCCATGTAATTTCTCAACTTTGGTCGATTTTAAGAACTTTTTTTTCTAATTGGTCACAGAAATGAAAGAACATCTACATATGAGGATATTTTTAAAGAAATGCACATTCTCCAGAAAACTACTTGGAAATCAAATATGCTTAGCTCATTAACTGTAGCAAATATATATGTATATATTTTCTTTTGCAGTGGTGTCAATTTTCTGCATCTGTGTACACCTTCATGTGACTTTAAAGCCATTTGAAATGCAATTAAATTCTCTAGATTACAGGATAAAAAGAATAATTGGATGGAATCAGCAGATGTGCTTTAATTTCCATCAAGAAAAGTAAAGGGCTTCAGTTACAAGAAGCAGGTAGTGATAGTGGGAAAAAGCTGCTTACTGTTTACTTTAATTAACACAGTTGGAACAGCCAGCTGATAATTAAAGAATAATTAGTTTTGAAAGTGGTTTAATCACTATTTTGATTACCAATAATTGAATATAGAGATTCCAAAAGGGAAACTGAAATTTATGCTATCACTGAATACCTATGTTTTACTAGCTTTTAAACCATAAATTCTTCTTAAAACACAAATTATTATTGATGACCATGTTGTTTGTCAAAAAAGTTTTTAATTTGGATGTATTTCTAAATAATTAACCACCTGGTATTGACATTTCTGTGCTTAATAAATAAATAAATACATCTTTTTTACTGTAGGAAAAAGAGGTTTGTCTATAGCCTGAAGCCAAACAGGCGATGTAGGTGACTTTGACTTAGAGCCAACATTTTCTGCATTGTTGTCCCCTTTCTCTCAGAACATTATGGAGAATTATGCTTTTGGGAGGAAGAGCCATAAAGAATTTTGAAGCCAGTATGGAGAAGCACAGTTTTTCAGGTCCCTCGAGACACCACAGAGGTGTCGTATCTTCAGCATCTGGAAGCTCTTGTGGTCTCCATGTGTTTTGGAGGTAAACTACATTGCAGATAAGAGAATCTAAAACTTCAAGCAGAATGCGCCTTGGAGAATTGAAAGTCTGGATTTCTCAGCCAGGTGTAGGATTTGCCTCAAAGACCTCACTGGGTCCTGAATTACATGGGAAGAAGCTTGAGCTTGCAATGTTGCCTTGTTTATGTAGTTAGCAACAGCAGTCCAAAAGAGATACAGAACAATATATTAATAAACAATATTTTATGTCCCTTTCGCCAAGTGTAATCAATGATGTAAAAAGTGAAATAGGCATGACAGTTTTAAAGGGTCTATGGTTCTACAGATTCATTTCTTTTTTAGCATGGAAACCTGACTGATCAGCCTCAGGTTTTCTACCTGCTGTGGTATTTGCTAAGAAAGTAAGTCTGTTTAAATGTGGATTCACGTTTAACTGTGCATTGCTCAGCTATTCTTTTAAAGTCTTCTTTATCCTTGCTGAAAGATCTGCTCTGTTGTTACAATAAATGTATGTAATATAAACCAGAGTGTAAACAGGCAGTCCAGATTTGTTATCCTATAATCCTTTATTCCATTCCTGTTCTCTCTCCTGTCTCACTGCTTTTTGTTGCTACATCTTTTTAGCAAGTTGTCTTTATTTGCCTCATAATTTAGCTTCACTCCCTCTTAGACATTACACTTTTCCCTTGCAGCTGTGACTATCTCAACTGTACAATCCCAGTATCTGTTTTTCAAGGGTGAATTTAACCTTCCTGTTACTCATCTTTCTCCATCTAGTGTTTCCTTACATTCACATTTCATGACTTCAGAGTTCAAATTTTATATGGATTTCCATCTTCAGAAATTGAGAGAAGTCATAGTGAAAAGTATTGATTTGCATGAACAGAATCTGTAGAAATTTAGTTTTATTCTTGCTGACAGTCTGGATGACTTAACATTTAAGAAACTGTTCTTTTGTTAAAGAACATCTGATGCATAAATTTATGTATTTTACCCTTCTTTTCATTCTTCTGGCTATATGATTTTTCTCTCTATCCAAACTTGTGTTTTCTTTTTATCTTTATGAACGTGATGATTGAAATAAAAGATCTTTAATAACCACTGATTTTCAATAAATAAAAATAGTGAAAATCTCCATAATTGCTGAACTGTCGTTATCAGCAAAGAAGCACAGGGATGAGTAGTTGAAAATTGAATTCATTGAACAGGAAAAAAAGCATATTATCTTATTATCAGTGTTCAGTGGGTAAGTTATTAAAAGAAAAAAAGAATATAAAAGAAAACAGTTTTGCCGTACGAAGTTTATTACACATCCTAGAAACTTGGTTAAATAGGAAATGGTAGGTTTCTTTGCAGACTGCAGACTGTTATTAAAAAAAAGAAAAAAGAAAAAAAGAAAAAAAAAAAAAAAAAAGAATATTATGTAGAATGCGTTCAAGGATTACTGTGAAAATAATACCTCCCAATTCATTATGTTGGTCCACAACATCAGAGGTGGATGTTGATGATACAGTGGTGTGGCAGTATATGTGAAATCTTTACACCAGTATTCCATTACCATTTTGTTGCTATGTGACAGATGGCAGTAGAGGAGCAGTCTGACTGTATGGCATCTTGTATGGAAGTACATATGAAGCAATGGTATGTAGCTGAATTCCTCCATGCAGAAACAATTGTATCGATTGACATAGATTTACAGTTGCTGAGAGTTCATGCAACCCAAATGGTGAATGTGAGTACAGTGAAATGGTGGATGTGAGTACAGTGAAGTGGTGGATGATGCATTTCAGCAGTGATGACAGCAACGTGAAAGATAAGCTACGTTCTGGATCAACAAGCACAGGTGTCATACCCCCAAATGATGAGTATCTTGATCAGTTCATCAGCATGAATTTGCTAATGATGTGATAATGTTGAAAAACATAGTTTTGTAGCTGAGAATTGCTCTGTCAAACCATCTTGTTCAGCTCTTTGTATCCATTGTAGTTTCCACCGAAATAAAAAGGAGGCATTACTTTCAGAGCAATATATGTACTTGAGTGGACTAGAACCCAGCTATCTAACCTCATGGATATCTCTGGTCATATTCATGCTGTCTTCTTAAGATTTATATTATAGGAGGGCTGTTGTGCCTAGTATGTCTACAAAGTTCATGATCAAGTTTCAGTAATAACACTATTACTCATTAAAGTATTACATTTTATTTATAGGTCCCAAGTGTTCTCTTTGATCCCAATGTAATTTTTTTTTCAGTTAAGTTATTCTAAACATTTTAGTCCCAGAACAGGATTGTCATTAACTATGTTTTCTGAAGAAGTCAACCAAAAAAATGATTTAATATTCTCCAAAGTCGTTCTCCAGAAGAAAATCTGGGAATGGAATATTTCAATAATTCATATTAAAGAAATCTCAGCTGCTTAATGTAATAATATATAATGTATTTTGATAGATGTTCTGCATATGTTGTTGAATAATGCCACTGGCTGCAAGTGAATGTGTCTTACTCCTGTGGATGTTGCAGATACCAAGGTTAACAAATTTATTAACTCCAACCCTTCATTAATGCAGAGTGGAAAAGTGTTTTAACTCTGTGATACAAAAGTAGAATCAACTTCAGAAGGACCTTAGAAAAGCCTGAGAAGGAGATTTCCAGAATTATATGAGGTTAACAAATAGGTAATACTGAAATTGTGGTACTGATTGATGGTAGTTTTGTGTTTGCCAGAAAGAGAAGCAACGAATATCAAAAACAGTTATGAATGTGACAAGACATAGAAGGTAAAAATAAAAACTTACATAATGCTTTGATGTGTATGCTTGTTGCATAGCTTGCTTATGGCCACCTGTAGAATAACTTGGATGCCTATAATAAATTTAAAATTTTGAAAATAATTTTAAGTGTTAAGTAAAAAAAAAATAAATTACAACCTTATTCATCACTGCACAGTTGCAATAACTGAAGAATTTTTCTTTTTCTCTGTTTAATCATGTTACAAAACTGCAGCTTTCATAGAGTAAGATACAACCTAGTAAATATCCAACTCTTGTTTTAATTAAAGCTTGTAATGAGAGCTAGTTTAGAAATTCGAAGACCTCTTAGTGTGTCCTGCATTTCTTTGTCCCTTTTGTCACTCATCTTGAGTTATTTATGTATGGGACTTAAAATAAATGCATTAACAAACAAGTAAGTAGACAAAATGTTGAAACTATACTCATTTAAAAAGCAACAAAATGAAAATTTGAGTGGAAGAATGAAAAGGCAAGGGGAAGAGGCAAGAGAATATGCTTGGTTACTTATAGCATGAACAAATATACACACTTTGTATGCCCTTTCCTGAATAATTCAAACCAGCAAAGTAGAACAGCCAAAACGGTAGGCTTATTGTTTGAATTAGAGTGGCCAAAAAGAAAATCTCAGTATAATCAATATAAGTGAACTATTAAGCTGAGAAGGGCCTTCCAAATTATTGTGTTAACTAAGCAAAAGCACTACTCTCTGTTTTGTTATCAATTTTATTTGCTTTGCTTGGCGTTACTTTCCAAAGAGTCACTTGCCAGATATAACTTAAACCATAAACTGTATTATTTATTATGAGAAAGAGGTTAGGCTTTCAATTTCTGAACTAATAGAGAACCTTGTGATTTTAACTGGAATTATTTTGCTTCCAGCTGTAAGCTCATATTCACCTTAGTGACCTTTCCAAGAGTTATCCTTTACTTTTCCTAGATGAGTGCATACTGACCTTAAAATCATGTCTAAGTCTACTGCAGCAGTACTTCTTACAGCATAAAAGCAACATAGCACTAAAATTCTCTTCTTACAGCATAAAAGCAACACAGCACTAAAATTCTCTTGGCCTATTCCTCTGTAATAGGTTACGTCATGTGTTAAATTAAGCATGAAAAATTATTGCAGAATGCATAATTGGAATATAATTGCTTCAGTGCACACCTGCCTAAAAATGTACTTGCCTTTAGTGATGTGCATGGACTTATCTTGCCTAATAATTTCCGTTTTCCTTGTAATTAGCTATCCCACAGCTTTAAGTACAGTGGAGCCTGGGCATTTTATATTAACATTTTCTAAACTGGAAGGTAATATGCAGGACAGAAGCCTATATCTACTGGTCAGACGAGGTCCATTACATGTGCTGAATATCGAAAATAACTGTTTTCTTCAATATTAAGAAGTGCGTATGAAACATTGATAAGGCCCTCCTCAGGTAGCAAAAGAGTGAAAATGAATTTTGAATTAGAGAACACTTCTATAGAAAAAAGCAAATAAACACAGCATTTTAAACTGGTGCACTCCAGAGTGTTCTGAAATACAGAACATCAGAAAAAACAATAAAGATCTACATGTAGCTGTAAAACAGAATAACAAATCAGGTGAGGTAACATTCCATGCTTACAGTTAAAACTGAAAGTGTGTATCTATCCAGTTAAGTCAGTGGTAAGGGTTTGGGACCCTTATATACCATTTGTCAGCATTGATTCCAATTAAAATCTGAGGTTCCCCTTGTAAAGAGTGGTGACTAATCAATGGGCAATTAAGAGTAGAAGACCTTGAAATGAACTTACTGTCGTAAATCTGGTATTGAGATGGTGCAGGCAAATTGCCATTAAACCACTTAGACTAGTGATAACACGCTGCAGGCAACATCATTTGTTGCTCTTCAAGGGTCAACTGTGGTACAAATGCCTTTAGGTTTAACCTCTTAAATTCCTGGGACAACCATATGAAATCTGAGAGTAAATGAAGGTCTGGAACTTGCTGTGCACTATAACCAGCAACTGCAACTCCCAGCTTTACAAATGATAGCTTAGAAAAGATATCAAGTCTGTAAGGATCAAGTATACTTGAAGTTGCTACATATAAAAGCAGAAAATGTGGCAAATGTATGAAATTCAAAGAGAGCAGTAGCAGAAACTGGATATGTTTCTTTGCCTGTAGGTGCAGTAACTGTCTTTCATTAAGCTTAACAGGGAAAATAGTCCAAGTGAGCTTTTGACAAGTGCCATGCATAGAAACATTATTCTCATAATAATTTAAGGTATTGTTAAACAAAAAAAGTATCTTGTCGCTTCAAAAAATCTCTCTCGCTATGAGTACATTGTCTTGTTCAATTAATACACTACTTAAAAAAAAAGAAAAAAGAATAAATAAAAATCCTTCACCGATGCCTAATTAATCCTCATGTCACTTGTTCCCAGAGTCATGTACCTACCCAGCTAGAACTTAGTACTTACTGAATATGTGAATGTTCTGCCAGGCAAAATATAGGCATATTTATTCCTCAACATACATTGGCTTTAACAACTTATTACAAAAACTATCCAAGCTAATTTAGAAAGTGAAGCTATGAACTACTGTTGCACATGACTATTGAGTAATTGATGATTGAAAATCACTGTGCTGTCTGCATGCCTGGATGTTTGTAATTCCTTCTTTTCTTTTTGTTTTCCTTTTCCTTTTATTTTCTTTCTCTTTTTCCTTTTTTTTTTTTTTCTTCTTCTCTGATCTGCAGTTCTGCATTACATCCAAATTTGCATTATATGTTTTATGCATGTGAGATATTTGTTCTTTGTTTTAAGGTTTTGTTGTTACTCCTAACGATGTTTTTACCCGCGTCCAAAGTTTGCCTTTCCTTGACTGATGAGAGATGAGCTGTGTACAGCCCTGGGGTCACCAGCATGACTCTGCACCTTCATTTCTAAGATCCTGTTGTCTGTGCTCTGTCTTGTATCTTCACTTTGCAGACCTGTGCTATCATTTTGTGCCTGTGTTCCTCTGCACTGTGTCATTGCTCTGGAGTCATAAATATTCCATTGTACACATAACAACATCTTGTTATGTCTCTCTATGTAAAAATTATGTTTGTAGCAAACAATTATACAGCAGTAAACAAAAAGAAAATGGATTAGGCAATAACCAACATGTCATTTGTAAAATTGCTTGTTCAGCTTAGCCAGCTGAAAGCAGGCCCCAGTCAGGCTGCGATAATTTCAGATAAAGCAAACCCAGCAAGTCTCAGCACTGAGGGCTTGCAAAGATAATGTAAGGCTGGTAGTGGTAATGGCAGTATTGAATTAAAGGACTGAAATGTATGTTACCATTATGTTCTAAATGCAACAGATACCTACTTTTCCACATAGTTTATACAACCAAAAGGATTTTCTTTAGCTAACTTTCATTTAACTCATCTTTGTACACGTAATAGCAGATATGACCTCTTCCTAATATTCTTGGGCATAAAGCTACAATGACACAAACAACTTTGCTGATTGAAAGTATTGGTGTGATTTCCCAGTCAGTATACATGCATCTATCCAAAAGAAAGAAAACAGAATTTGTACTTCTTTTAATGATGTACACAAAAGATTTTTTTTTTTTTTTTTTTTTTTTGCCTCTTTGGGACATGTTTTTTGGGGAATGTATCAGTTTGTCACATATTGGGAACAAGATCATCTTTTTCTGTTGGAAGATTCTTCACTGGACTGATGGCAAATTTATTACTGGAAATCCATAATCGCATACAAAATATTAGAGGAAATTTGCAAATCTAAAGATTTAGATTTGTTTAGTATCTTATTACTGAGGCCATTTACGTATACTGAGACAGAACTACTTTCACAAGTTTTTGATACTGTAGTTATATACAGAAAATTGGCTTGAGCTCATGAGCAAATCAAGTCCGCTCTATGCGTTGCTGTTCGGTTTGTTATTTTCACTGGCAGATAAATTGCAGTCTCATACCCTTAAACAGGGTCATCATCCTGAAGGAAACAAATATCTGTGGTTTCTCTGTGAGGTTTCTCTTTAACTGGAAAACAAGTAGTATGTGTTGACAGGTTTATGTGCATTTGGAATTACAGCATATGGTGGTACTGATAAGAACTTGTAATGCTTTGTCTAAAGACCTCATAACTTCATGGTACATAGGGCTAAGAATCTGTCATCCCACACTCATTTTGATATTTGTTAGGTAAAGAAGTGAAATGCAATATTGGAGTTTGAATGATAAAATTCATGAAATCTTTTTTTTTTTTTTTTTTGCCTCCATATGAGACTGGTGGGAGGGAGAAATGAAAAGGGCAATTTATGCTCTTCCGTGGTATAAAAAATAGTAATAAAATAATGTAGAGAGAATTTATTTATACATCAAATAACAATTTTTTACAGCACTGATTTTTAGGTATCTTTGGTTTAACACTGTCTCTTTATCTTAATATATCTGTACCAGCTGGTTCAATAAGGGGTACTGCATTTTTGCTGTAGCTCTGTTGAGCTCTGTTGAGAATATAGTGACACTAATAGTACAGCTGTGTCTTATAAAAGCTTTGTGTCCAGGTATTAGTATAGCTTACCTGTTCATCCTAAAAGGAATGCAGTCAGTAAAAATTCAGTTTAAAATGCGGGCAAAAAAATTTCAGGCTTAATTCAGACATTTATGGACTCATCAGCACATCTGTAATATTGAAAAGTTAATCTCTTATACTGTGTAATAGCATAGTCATGCCAAATGCTGTAGGTAAGAGGCTGTCAGCAGTTTTAGTCTAAATGTCAATTTTCTGAATATTACTTAGCCTTTGCAGTAGGAGTCAAACAGAATAGAGCAGATTGAAACTGCTGCTCTGGAAACTCTGGATATCTGAGATGTGCCTCCTTAGAAGCTGGGATAACAATTGTTACAGCTGGGGTGGTTTGGGGCTGGAAGTGTTGGTGGGAGAATGACAAATGGGTGTCAGTAATTTTGTCCTTGGTGCTGTGAGATATTGAGGCTGTTCCTGAGAAATCCTCAAACCCTGTAAAAACTTCCTGATTTCTCCATTTCTGTGAATATGCCAATCTTTTGTTTGGTTGTCAGAGTGGTTTTTGTTCAGGTTGAGCGGATGTAAGCAGGGTTGACAAAGCTGCTTATCCTTCATAAAATGCTCTGCACAGGAAAAAATATGGGGATGTTCATAGAATCTAGAGAACACACTCCAGAGAATAGCTGTGATTCTTATTCCCTCCCCCCCTCCCAACTGTACAGGGGTGGATAATATGAGAAAGGAAAATTCCAGTTGTCAGTAAGGGCAATAATTTGGTTGATATACAATTCATGTTCCAGTTTTCATTCTTTTTTCAAGCATTTCAATTTACTTGAGAAACTATTTCAGACATATCCTTACTGGTTGGGTGTCTGAACACAAAGATATAACAATACGGGAGCTGTCAGGGTGGCGATTCTGTTTTAAATATTTGTTTTGGCTTGTTTACAGTAACTGGTAGTAAATAAAGGGAAACCCAATTATACTCTGTACCCATACATAACACTGCTTTACAGTGCTTTACAGTGCTTTACAGTAGTCATCCATTCTGCAGTTATTTTATGTGGCAATTATTTAGTAATGATTTTATGCGAAGTAGCTTTTACTATTTTTAGAGGTTGTAAAATTATACACAAAATACTTAATAACATTTGTATACTTAATGCAAGATAGTGATGTACAAAGGAGTACACATTAGAAGATAACCTGAGTGCAGGAAGTAGAATTTCAGTAATTCAGTAATCAAAAAGTAACATCTGAATTACAGGCAAATTCAAAAATTCTTTGGTATCAATAAGCTGAATTGTCAGTTTCAAAGCTCTGAATAGAGCACTCTTCTTAAGGAGTTACACCTTTCTTTGGTTAACTTAGTCCTTTCCATCTGACCGACATGTGTCTTAAAACACAGTCACCAACAGGACATGCTGTTTTATACATATATGTTTATATTCATATCAAAGGCAGAGGCAATATAATTTTTTTATGAGTTGCATACCTCGTTGTCATTGGCTAACTATACGTTTTAAGATCCAGCTAGGCTTCTTGAAACCACCCTTAACTGAGTGGATTCTTCTGTTTGTAGTATGCAGATACAGATTCCAATTCAGATGTAGATAGGCAAGTTTATTTGCAAGTTTGGGGCATAAAAAGTTCATTCTTGCATTGGCTGTCTGCCATTATGTGCCCTGAGATGTCATAGCTGGGTCTTTCCTATAAGTTCTCAGTAATATAGCTTTATGTTGCAAGATCAGATGGGTATTATCCTGTGGTTTGAGTACAGGAGGCAAAGTTGTGGCTCTCTCCCTAAGACAGTGAGGACAGGATGATTGAGGCCAAGGGGCATGCAGTCCATTGGCAAGGTTGCTCATAAGCTGTGCTTCTCCTTAGCACTGTGAACAGAGAATCCATCTTGCAATTTCATAGAGATACTTATTTTTGAAGTGGAGGGAACACTTTTCACGTTAAATTGTGAAATCTAACCATCAGACTTTAGAGATGAGAATTAGCTTTAATTCTCAGATAATGCTAGCAAGCATTTGCTTGATGAGTTTGAAATGTTGCTGCTGATGATCCCATTCTTAGCTTTATGATAAGACCCTCATCATAAAGTCTGTGGCAGATTTCATCATCTCTAGGCCTCTGTGTTTGTAATAATTCTCCATGTATACACATGTATATACACATGTATTGTATTTTGGTTACATGGACTGTTTCAGGCAATAACTGAATAAGGCAGCCAGACCTGCTCCCCACTGCATAACTACTACTGCAACTAAGAAAACCAGTGGGTTATAGTGGTGGATGCCTGTCTTCTGAGGGGTACAGAGGCACCCATTTGTTGTTCTGAACTACTGTCTAAAGAGGTTTGCTGCTTGCCAGGGGCCCATATCAAGGATGTAACAGATGTGCTGCCGGATCTTGTACGTCCTTCAGACTACTACCCACTGCTGCTGATTGACATAGGCACCAGTAATACAGTGTTAGCAACTTGAAGAATATAAAGAGGAACTATAAGGAGCTGAGAGCAGCAGTGAAGAACTTGGGAGTACAGCTAGTTTTCTCATCAATCCTCCTGGTTAGGGGAATGGGGAGGGAAAGGGCTGATAGAATTAAGAAAATTAATAAATGTTTAAGGGAGTGGTGTAATGAACAGGGCTTTGGCTATTCATCTAATGGAACTAGTTTAGAGAAATATGGTCATCTAGGGGAGGATGGGGTTAATCTGTCGGATAAGGGGAAGACCATTTTGGCCAATAAGGTTTAAACTAGAGTTACGGGGGAGGGGAATCCTCAAACCATCCCACTTTGAGGCTGATGATGGGCTTGGAGTTGGATCACAAGCCAGGGATCAGGTTAGGAAAGGTGACCTGAGAGAATTATAATCTAGCCAGGAACATAATGGGGAACAAGAAGAAATTCTATATGTATATCAATTATGAAACGAAGGCCAGTGAAGATACGAGCTCCTCCAGAAGTAAACTGGAGCATGAGGGATATGAAGAAATCTGAGGAAGAAAGCTTGACTTTGCCTCAGTCTTCACTGGCAAGGATTTTAGACATACTGCCAAAGCAGAAAGCAAAGGTAAGAACTGGGAGAAAGAAGATACGCCTGCTGTAAGTGAAGATCAGGTTCAAGACCATCTAAAGAAATAGAAGGTGTGCAAGTCCATGAGACCCAGTGAAATCCATCCATGAGTTTTGAGGGAACAGACGTCATCTACCTGGACTTGTACAAACTCTTTGACACTGTCCCGCATGAAATCTTGGTTGCCAAATTTAAGAAAAGATGATTTGATGGATGAACTACTCTTTGGATAAGGAATTGGCTGAATGGTTGCACTCAGACTTGCAGTCAACAGCCCAGAGTCAGAATGGAGACCAGTGATGAGTGATGTTCCTCGGGGATCAATACTAGGACCAGTGTAATTTAACCACTTTGTAGGTGACGTGGACAGTGGGCTCGAGTGCACTCTCAGCAAGTTTGCAGATGACACCAAGCTAAGTGGTGCAGTTGACACACTAGAGGGAAGGGATGCTATCCAAAGGAAGAGGTGGCCCATGCCAATCTCATGAAGTTCAACAAGCCAAGTTCAAAGTCCCACACCTGGGTCAGGGCAATCCCAAGCACAGATGCAGAGCAGAGAATGGCTTGAGAACAGCCTTGAGGAGAAGGATTTGGGGGTATTGGTTTACTCAACATGAGCAGGCAATGTGCACTTGCAATCCAGAAGACCAGTCATATCCTATGTTACATCAAGGAGGACCAGCAGGTCAAGGGAGATGAATCTGCCCCTTTGTTCTTGTGAGATCCCACCTAGAGTACTGCATTCAGTTCTTGGGCTCCCATCACAAGAGCATGGAGTTACTGGAGCAGATCCAGAGAGGGCCACAAAGAAGATTAGAGGGCTGGAGCACCTCCCCTAAGAGGACAGGCTGAGAGAGCTGGGGCTCTTCAGCCTTGAGAAGGCTCTGGAGGGAACTTAGAGTGGAATTTCAGTACCTGAAGGGGCCTACAGGAAATCTGGAAGGGTCTTTTTGTAAAGGCGGTTAGCCACAGGATGAGGGGAAATGGTTTTAACTGGAAGAGGGTAAATTTAAACTAGATATTAGGAAGAAGTTCTTTACTGTGAGGGTGGTGAGACACTGGAACAGGTTGCCCAGAGAGGTTTTGGATATCCATTCCTTGGAAGCATCCAAGGCCAGGCTGGATGGGACTTTGAGCAACTTTGTCTAGTTGCTCAAGTCTAGTTGCTTAGTCTAGGTGTCCCTGCCTATAGCAGGGGAGTTGGAAATACATGATCTTAAATGCTCCTTCCAACCCAAACCATTCTAGGATTCTATGATAATAAGGAGCACCCGAGCTCAGTGTGATAGAAGTACGATAGAAGGGCAGAAGCAGTGACAAACATCCATCGTAGATAAGCAGAATTTATAATTCAGTTTCTTTTTTTTTCTGACACAGGAATTTGTTGTTCCACAACTCTGTAACAGAAAGAGGACCTGTGCCAATTCAGGTTATGAGAAATATTCCAAAACCATTGGATTAGAATAGGCATATTTCTTGGACTGTTGATTCAAAAGGAAGGAAAAGGAAATAAATGAGAAATAAGGTGTGAAGTGAATTAATATGAAATGTTTGTGAAGTCTTGTATCTTAGAGAGAAGAGCTATCTGTATATATCTGGATTCAAGGATGAAAGTATTTAATATACCCGGAAATTCAGCAAGTGAAGAACTGTGGCAGCATTCAAAATAGTTCAGTTGTTACTTATGCTTATGTCCTCTAGACTTTGCTGTTATTATTTCTGTAGACATAAGAATGGAGAGCAGTGGGCTGAATATCAGGAAGAAAATAAAACAGAAAAAACAAAAACATAGAAAACAAAAAACAAACAAAAAAAACCCCTCAAAAACACAGGGAAAAAAAGCCCTTTTCTCTTTAAGATATTCGTTACATTATGCTCAAAATAAATTGAGCAGACTGTTACTGGAGTTTTAATAAGACCATAAACTTTCTACTCTATATGTAAAACAAAACTGTTGATTTAATTTATAATGATACCAACAATAAAAACTCCTGTAAAGTATATACAATTATCTGAACTATGAATTTGATTACAAAGTATAATGCTGACAAAATAGCTAGAAGAGGAAGGAGGATAATTAAAAACTTACACTGTAATTCATTCAAAACCTGAGAGTCTGATTTCTAATATAAAACAATGCATCCTGAGAAAGGCTAGCTTGGAAGGTGACAGCAGTTATTAGCCAATATAAGCTTCAGTCAAGGTATATCTCTTCCTGTCTTCTTGCCTGCAGGCATCTACTTTGTGTGAGTCACAGTTAATTTTGCACTAGAAAGCCATGTGGGACTGCAGCTGGAACAGGGGGAATGAAAACAATGCATGTAAGTGCCTCAAACTGCTGGAAATTTGATGCTTGGCATTTAGATGTCAAAAAAATTGCTACTTGTTTATTGTGAAATTAAATGCCCTCAGACTAAGAGCTCATCTATAATTGAACTTGTACTTTCAAAATGAACTTTAACAACCTCTTTTTCTGTTCTTGCAACCTATTTTTATTGTCCTGGGAGGGTCTGGAAGTGTGTTGCAACATTGAAGAGATTTCAAGCATATTCGTCTTCAGGGGACTGTAGATAATGATTAGACACTTTTTCAAAAGATAAAATAAGCAAGTTTAGTAGTTTTTGGTGATTTTACCAAAACCACCACCAACAACAACAATGAAGGGAAAAGAAAAAAGAAAGAAACAAGGACTATTATAGAACCATACAATAATTCAGGCTGACCACTGTATGCTATTTGTTCCAACACCTGTTCCAAGTACAGCTCTATGTTGTTAGTGGATATTATTAAAAAAACAAACAAAATAAAACAAAACAAACAAAAAAACAAAAAAAAAAAACAACAACGTGGTTAAAGAAAGAAAGGAGAAATAGTATTTTTGCCTTATCTTTCTGGAATTACATATAAGTTCTGATAGAAGTGGAGACATCCGGATTTGGAGACTAAAAGTTTAGCTGAAACAATGTTTATGCTGGATAATAAAATTTTAATTTCCTAACCACTGCTCCTGAAGACATTACTGGACTTTTTCCCTCCACTTCTCTAATAGCTCACCACAGCCCAAAAAGAAAACTGTCCGATTATTTCCAGAATTATATTAATAATAACCTTGAATCTATCAGTGTAGCCTTTTAAAACCACCCTGATTTAAAGTAATGAATCATAGAATCATAGAATCACAAGGTTGGAAACAACCTATAAGATCATCCAGTCCAACCATCTCCTCATCACCATTGCCACCACTAGTACTAAACCATATCACACAGCACATCATCCAGACGCCTCTTGAACACTGCCAGGGATGGGCTGTATTGTAACCTTTCCTTAATGGAAAGGCAGACTGCCTGGGCCAGCTTTATGTTGAGTAACTAGTACTGTGCTGAGGTTGGCTATTGTAATAGCTAATGAAACCTAGGCAAATAATGAAATCCTGGAAATGAGATAAAGCAAACAAAGTCAATGTAAGAGGTGGAAAATATTTCTATTTATCAGCAGTGGATGTGAGTGGGTGGGGAAATAGACAAGGTGTGGGGAAAAGGAAGAAGGTGGATCAATTGAAAATAACAAGGAATTAAAAAAATTAAAATGTAGAGAGGGAAAGAGAGTCAAATATATATACACATATATGTATAAATATATATACAGAGAGAGGGAGAAAGAGTCTGTCTTTTTTTCTCAGTAACACATAGAGTAATGTGATTTTTGCGATGATGAAATTCAGTATTGCTACTGGAGCATTTAAAGAATATTTCACTTTACAGTGATTATGGTTTTAAAGGAGCAACTTCCAGTCTCCCATCCAGGTTTTATGAGTCACTCACCACTCACTGTTTTACTTTTCAGTATTAAGGTTCTAGAAAGCAGTAAGACCTATGTTAAGAGTAATTCTTAATTTGTTTTCAGTGAGCCTGGGAACATTTCCATTGTGTGAAACAGCTCCCTAAAACAAGGAGCACAATCAGAGAGGGCACTGTTAGAAAGATAAATACAGAATCATTTTCAGTGGTTACCATCCTAAGATCTCTACTGGATAAATTATACACAGCAAATAAAAGTCTTTTTTTTTTTTTTTTTTTTTTTTTTTTTTTTTAGCAAATACTGTTTTACAGGGGCATACAATGTAAAAGATATTTCCTATAAGTTTTATCTTAATGTGCTTTCATGGTATCTTGCTGAAACATTTTACTCGCTAGACTAGGAGATTTGTTATAATAGCTGTGTTAATGAGGCACAATCTGTTAAATCTTGTAACACAACTGTTTGTATTCACATACATCATCATTTTTTTCTGCTTTGTGGGGACAGCAGTTCAGCATAAGCCAATTTTCTCACCTTCTCCTCCAGGAAGAATTAATCTGGGAGTCCAGAACTGCTCATCCATTTCCTTCCAGAGAATATAATTTTCATTTGAAGACTGAGGTTAGGCTGAGGAGAAAGAAGCAGTAGGAAACAGTCATCAAGACTAAATAGTTTCTGAAGTGTGAAAGTGAAACAAGACTTTTTGCTGCTCAGAACAGTCTTATGGATCCAACTATCCCTCAGACCACAAATCTTATATTTCAGAGTAAATCCATTTGTAGAGTCAGAATGGCTTGGGTTGGAAGGGACCCTAAAGACCACCTATTTCCAGCAAAGGGCAGCAAGGCCATCCGCTAGATTCATTGATATCTTTTGTACAGGGAAACATTTCCTTCCTCCTCCCGCTCTATTACTGAGAACAGGTCCTATAAAGCATTTTCTTACTTTTTTTTACCTTTTCAACGTGTCAGTATTCCATTTCATATTCAATATAAAGTGACAAGTCATTGAACACTTTTTACTTAACATTCATCATAAAATATCTTACTTCAAATAACCAACAAGTAAAACAGTACCTCTTCAAAATGTAGATAAATTAGAAAAGATCTTATTTACAGCGTATTACTAAGTAGATCAGTGAGTGAATTTAAGTGCTTTTGTATTAAATTTTATTTATTAGATTAGTGCATGAAGTTTCATGTATCCAGCTTTCATAATAAATGCAGAAAGTGCGTGATATTTTATTTTTGCTTTTATTTATCTGCAAGTTATTGAATTTAATCTTTTCATTTTTTTACAGCAGCTCCAGCACTTTGTCCTTTTAGTATGTGCTGATGTGCCCTGTTACTGAGGAAGTATTATGGTATTATCTCCTGTTTTTTCTTTTGTGTCTTTTTTTTTTTTTTTTCACAATTCTATTGGGCAGGTAATGGCAATACAGGAGTTTCCTTTAAAACGATTTCTTAAATATTTTGCTGATTTGTTCCATTTGCTAAGGCTCATGTATATCTGCTTGCTGCTTTTTTTTTTTTTTAATTCTTGATTTTCATTCAATTTCTGCTAATAATTCCTACAAAGAAATTATTCAGTTTTTTTTGTTAATGTGGAATATTTGGATAGTGTTCACAGAGTTGTTTTAATCTGTAGTCACTTCTCCTCTATCCTTCTCCAAGGGATAGTTCTTTTTCTCTCCTGAGACCGAGCACTAAAGTGATTACAATAAAACTGGGATTGGGATAATAATTTTCTTAGTCCAAGTAGGTGTCCTTTCTTTTTTCTTTCTTTTTTTTCCTACTAATCTAGTAATACCTCGGGGTTTTGAAACTTGCATCTAACTCAACCTGATTACTGTTTTTTTGTGTGTATTTTGTTGCTTGTTTTTGTATGTTTGTTTGTTTTTTTGTGTGTTGTTGTTGTTTAATTCCTTATCAAGGAATTAGCTTTCTAGACAGTTCATTCTGACAAGGAAAGATGTGATTTTCTGTGTACGCTGCTTTATTTAGAAATTAGTCTAGATGTCTACTGCTGCAGATCTTTTTCTGATTATAGGATACACATTTTTGGTATGTATGTTTTCCAAATTTCAATATAGTGAACTCGAACTATGTTGGCTAGTGGAATGGAAAAGCTGTTTAAATGATTTATCGTTGTGGGGCTGCACAGTGCCATATAATTTATTGTGCATATGCATAGTTCACTGTGGGCTAGAGCCCCTGATGGGCCAATGAGTAAAATTTATGCATCACTTAAGATTTTCAGACCTCTCAGTTGCTGCCTAATGTAATAAAATGTCTAAATTTCCTCAGTGTACTGCAACATGTGTTGCCTAACTGCTCAAATCCTCACAAGAGTACTGATCTGTTCAGAGAAATATATACCTAGGCAGTAGCAGGCTTCTTTTAGTAGAATTTTCTTATTTTTCGATTTACAAGATCTAACATTGTTCTCAAGCTGTGCTCACAAAAAAAAGAACAGGGCTAAAAGGGACTTTGTGCCTTTTCTGTAGTGAGCGCAAGAGCAAAAATCTAAACTCTGTTAGAATATCAAAGCCCATCTCAAAAGTAGTTTTTTTGTTTTGTTTTCTTTTGTTTGTACATACATTCCTTGTCCTCCTTTTCTGTTTCAAGTCCCCTTTGAAGGCTGCTCGAGGACTTCTACTAATTCTTTTTTTGTCAGTTTATTCACAGTTGTGTTTAGCTGACATTTTTTCTTAGATTAAGTCACTCTTCTTCACCCTGAAGGGTTTTAGAAAGAAGAATTAAGTTGCATCTCATCCTTAATTTTCGTGGATTAAAAAAGCTGACTCCTCTCTTTCATGACAAGCATTCCATTGTCCACATCATCTTAACAGTCCTTCCTAATTCTCTTCCATTTTGATTAATCTACCTATATCATAAAGACAATGTGCCAATACTGCCCTTTAGGTAGCTATATCATGTTAATATCATATCAGATCTACAGGCACAATCAGATCCTTCTGTTTTCATGTTACGGAAATAAATTCAAAATTAAAAATTAGTTTTCTTTTAAATATTTTTAGATATCAGTGCACAACCTTGTATTTTGTATTGGTGAATATCCACTAACATGGTCTTTCATGAGATTTAATCGTGTGGTTTATTTTTCCCCTTTTCCTTCAATCTTTATGATGAAAGCTCCTTTTCCATCAATGGAAATTTGTAAAGAGATGAGAAGCAAAGCCAGTCTTTGCTTCCCCATGTAATCACCCTAGCCCCAGAACTTTCCTATTTAATGGTCTGGTGTTGCCTCCCATTATCTCCATTCCTTGCTCAGATTAAACTTCTAGTAATCTTTATTTTCTCTAGCTAAACTACAGATTTCACTGTCTGTGCTTTAGTGTCTGGATGGATGAGCTCTTATTTCATTATCTTACTGAATGAGCTTATTTCATTTTCCAAATGTTAGGATACAACTTTACTTTTTTAATGGAAAAAAATTAAGTCGTAGATGGAAAACTATATCCAAAACCATGTGTTGCTCATGATTTGAAAAGGTGTAGTTTCCTTGAGATCTGCTTCTAATCTAATATAGCATCTTTATACACCTCTTACTCACATTTCATTTACTACCATCTACAAGGCCACTGTCATGCTATAATGAAAACTAAAGAAGATGAAGCCATTATTTATATTTTGTGCCTAACCAGTTATTTGCATTTCACAGTGTCTTCCAGATCTCCTACAAACAAGGCTATGCATCTTTGCATATCTGGACAGCTGAGAATACAGTCACTGTGGATGTCAGTGTAGTTGACAGAATAACTGAGGTTGGATAGGACCTCTGTAGGCTTAATCATCTTTGTGGCCCTACGTTAGACTCTTTCCAGTATGCTCATGTCTTTCTTGTACTGGGAGCCCGGAACTGGACAGGTGTGCCATCACCAATGCTGACATCGCAAGGTTGACTGTCTTCCTCAACCTGCTGGTGGTACTTTGCCTAAAGCCCAGGATACTGTTGGCCTTCTTTGTGTCTCATGTTCAACTTGGTGCCCATCAGCATCCATGAGCTCTTTTCTGCACAGATGCTCTCAATCCTGTCAGTTCTCAGCACACTGAGGCATCCGACTTTGTGTACTCTGCGTGATGCTTGGGCCCTCAGATCTAGCAATTTAGCAGGAGTGAAAGATGTGTAATGGTTGAATCTTGAAATAACTATTTCCCTTTATAACATTAGTCTCAGATTTTAATATTTCAGTTGTTAACAATAGTATTTCTATAATGATTTTTTGCAAAAAGACACTGATGACTGTGAAGAGCACTTTCTAAAGCAATAAAGGTTGTAGATGCCTCTGGGTTTTTAAAAAGTGCAATGTATGTTCACTCTTACTGCTGATGAAATGAAAGCTAGTACTGTGTAAAAGACACTTCTGGGTCTTTCTAGTTATCTTCTGCTGTGACAAATTTGCAAGCCTAAGCATGTACTGCTTAATCAATTAATTAATTAATTGATTTTATTTTTTCATTCTGAAGATTCAAGAGAGGTTTTTCTCTCATGTAACTGTTTGCGGGAAAAAAACTGTTATTTGAAGAACAAGAAAGAACATGCAATACAGAGTAATTGACAACAGCAATTGAAAATGAAAATACAAATCATAATTTCTATTGTGACTACACACTTTTTCTTAGTTCTTCTTGTTTTAAAAAAGAGCCAAAGCTACTTTGGTTTATTTTCCACTGTTACTTTTCTCTTTACAAGACTGCCGGGCTTGGGCACTCTTTTTGTTATGGAAACTTTGCCCTCTAGTGGTTTTTCGCGGTTACAACAAGTTCTGAGAGAACCCGTTTCTTTACCTTGCAATCCTGCTATTTTTTAATCATTCATCCAAATTCATCAGTCTGTGCTCAGATTCTGGTGTAGAGCTGCGAAGATATCAGTTCTGAGATTATTTTGAAAATATTTTTTTTTCTTCTTTTATTTCTGTTTCTGCTGAGGCACTTTTAATACTAGTCTGCCCTGGAATATATTTCGCTCGTGTAAATAGTTTGTAAGAAGTTAAGTCACTGCATTGTAGTCTGAAAGCATTAGCAGGGAAATTTTTTTGCAAAAGATTTGCTTTTAAATGCATCTTTTCTTCAAAACAGCGATACATTATGCATAATGTTTCTTGTTTTATTTAACAAAACAGTAATGAAGACTAATAACTGAAATTCTATTATTATTTATTGATTGTTATTGATAGCATATGTCTGCTGTGAAATGTTCCTTTGATTTGATACTGGTTATCCAAATATTATTATTTGTGGCATTGAACGCTGAATTTGGGTTATGAATTGTGGTGATGGATTTAGGTTTATTCCAAAAGCCACATTGTCTGCTTTAGCAGTTTGGAAGCAAGTGAATGAAGTGGTACTGTTTATATTTTAATTCTTTGGACATTCTGGATGTTGGTTGCAATATTTCTGTGCATTTTTATTGTATGAAGTTATGCTGAAGTGAATGACATGTTGGCACTGTCTATTTATGTGGAGCTGTGCAGAGGAGGAATACTGTTGCATAAAATATGTAATATTCTGCTGAAAGCATAATTAACATGCTTGGTGCAGCACCATGTGAGATTTAATATATATATATGCTATTCAGGAATGCTCTGTTCAAGCTAAAAATAAGTGTTTTGGAGTTACTACAAAAGATCAAGTTCAGTACAAAGTTTCACTGCACCTATGTCAAATACTGTCTGATTAGAATAACAGAGGTTAATAGATAAATGCTTTTCCAATTCTCTGCTATGCAATTCCCTTCCCCCTTCCCCCTACTTTTTTTTTAACTAATCCTCGGGAAGAACCACAGACTAGCAAGATGTATTGGTGATGCCCAATGATTTTTAATGGCTGGTTTTGAATAAACATGGGTATGGCAATGCTTAAGACATACAACTGTAAATATATACAAAGACACTCTTCCTTATACCAGAACTCAGCAAATTTCCATTGATGAAAATATCCTGGAATATGTGTTATAAAATATCATGTGTTATCTATATGCACCTTCCAGTGGTCTATTTTTACTGCAAATGGTTTGTGTTGATAAATCTGTATTTACGTGACCTCCACCTCCACACCAAAGTGTAGAAAGCCATATCATCCAAGACACTTCATGGAACACTGGGTTTTTCTTAGGAAATCCCAATTACAGGGGAGTAATGAAATGCTTCTAGAAGAGTAGTAGGAAGGCCTTTCCAAACTGTAAGCACTCATCTGCAGAGATGTGATGGGAGAGACATCAGCTAAATAAAACTGTTCTTGACAATTTTAGCTTCTATGGACCTGCAGTATAAGGGCTGAGGGTCTACCCACATAACAGGAATAGCTGTGGCATGAATTGGGAATAGGCTGAATCAAGAATGCCTGCTCAGGACAGTGCACAGTAAAAATGCATTATGCAGAAAATAAGTAAGTAAATAAACAGATAAATAATCCCCTCACATCTTATTTTAACAAGTGAATAGTTTTAGTACCAAATTGTTACAAAAATTAGCATAAATTTTAAAATAAGGAATAATACAAGAATACAGATAGAAACGGTTTGTGTTAAGATTAAGGAAGAAATAATATATTGTCTCAATTACTTGCTAGTTTTCTTCTCTATCTGCATTTGGTTCTCTGATTTCCCACTGTCCTGTTTTTGGGCAGCTGGGGTAAAGGGATTGATTTCTAAAGGAGTTCATGGCCAATTCTGTTCCCAGGGATCAGATCTACAAATTCTGATTATGCCTAGAAGATCTTTAAGCATTTTTTCTTGTAGTCAGGTGGACTTTACTGTTTCAAAACACCGTGTGCCTTGCAAGAAAAAGGTCTTTGAGTACAACTGAAAGCAGTCTTAGCCTGTTGGTGTAACTGTCATTGCCCAGAACTGTGTACTCTGACTTTTCATGAAAGGCTTCTCCTCCTGTATCAGGAATGAAAGAGAGCACCTTAAGTCATTGTCTTCTGTATCCCTTTTTAAGAATTACCACTTAAAATATGTGCTAGGTTGTTAAATTGTAGTGTCTTTGAGGTGGATACAAGTACTTTCATAGTTTCGAAAGCACTCCCAGGACATTTTGGCATGTATCACTTCAGTACCACTGCAGTTCAGAGTCCCAGCCTCCAAAGCTGGACCTGGAAAAACTCCAGTGATCCAGAGGTAACAGGATTGGTACAGTCCCTGTGAATGTTGCATTGGAGTCAGAGGTTATATACATAGAAGTTTATTTTGGACAGAGTGGCTTACAGCTAGAAAATGCCATCATTCTTATCTGAATAAAAGCAAACTTTCTGAACTTTATGTGAGTTGAACTGTGGTGAGGATTTTTCCCACCAAATTAATTGCTTTATCTGTAGTCCTTATTTGTGATTCTTAAACTGTAATTTGTTGCTTTTCTTGTTCATATTTTAAAAACTTAAAATGTTGTCAGGGTTTGTTTTTTTTTTTTTTTGTAATTTATATTCAGAAGAGCACTGAATCAAAATGAGTAAAAAATGTAAATTGTACATCTGTTTTATTTTTCATGAGGAGCACCATAAATCTTATGGCAATAGCTGTTGTGAATTGTTGTATGCTGTAATATATTCATCAGTTGGTGACTGTTAAATAGATTAATCAGCTGCTGTTAATGTTTAAAATTCCATTGCAATATGGTTAATCTAAATAATGTATCAAATATTGAAAGTTATGTCATTATGGTCATTTAAACTGCAATTATAAATAATGAAATTATCACAGCCAAAACAAGTGTTGTAAATAGATTAAACTTGATTTTATTTTAGTTTATCTTTCTGTAATAAATTACACTAGAGCATCAAAATATCTCTTGGGAGAACATTTAATGTAGGCTAATAAAGACTAAAATTATATTTCAAACTTTTAATCTATGTCACATAAATATCTAGCTTTAGGAAAAGAGTTTCTGATAAGCAACCTGAAAATACCCATCCTTTTTAGGAAGATTTTTCCTCCATTTTATTATGCTAGCATTTTTGCTATGCTGTCAGTAGTTAGGGAAAATGGAATGCCCTAGAGACAGTCTTGCATTGTGGTAGCAATTTCAGCTATTATAAATTGTTGTTGTTGTTTGTTTTTTTAACTTCAGTGTAGTTCTTTCTGAAGGAAGTTTTTTTTCCTTCATTTGACTTAGTCCAAGGCTGACCACAACAGCAGTGTCTTCATAAGTTATAAATAGCAGAATAAAGTAAAAGTTGGTTTGTAAGGCATTTTGTAAGCCTCGTTGTCAGGATTATGCAGTGCTTTTATACTTCTATGTTTTTTCACCCATCTTCCCCCTCTGAGGCTTAATGTCTACTTATGGCACTATAGTTCTTGCTTTAGTCGGTCTTGGGAACTTTAGATTCAATAAAGATTACCTGCAAATGATACTCTGAAGGCTTACCTTATGCTATCTGACCTCTAGAGAGAGCTTTCATCCCAGCTTTCTACAGTGTGGTGTGACTGTGAAGAAGGAGTGCCAAGGCTGGATATTGTTGGTATAATTTCCCTTGCTGGAACTTAACTACCTGATCCAGATCTGCATACATGTGCCTTAACCTACCAGTGAATGAAGCCCTGACAGTGAGGTCTGGGGCCTTGGAAACAGTGGATTCTCTCTGTAATGATTAGAGGATAACTGGAGGGTTGCCTCAGGGGGTGAAAAATCCCATCTAACGTCCTTCTCACCCACAAAGGACTCAGACCCTGTGCTGCACACTATTTAAAATTTAACCTTTAAAACTTGTTTGAGGGATTTAAAATGAAATGTCATACTACAGAGTGTGTAGTAATACACTTCAGCATTAATAGAAGCGTTTGTGCTGTAAGCTCCTCAAGGGAAAATGAAAGAAAAGTATGAAGACTGGACCAAATTCAGAGATTAGTAACAGAGTTGCTGCTGTGATTTCACCATAAAAAGGGCCAAGGAAAACCTAAATTGTGTCAGGAGAGATATTTACAGTACGGTTGGGAAAAGCTACTATAGAGGTGTGTTTTTTTTTCTACTCAGTTATGTTCAACATAGATGTTACCTCTGAGATCAAAACAGCTTCCAAGTTTCCCACTGGATTAGGCAGAGAAGAATAGTATACCAGAGAAGAATAGTATAACTTCATTTATTTTGACCAGCACAGTGCAGGCTGAGGTTGGATATACTTGTTATCTTTAAGAAACTTAGAATACTGTAACAGAATGTCAGAGCAAAAATTGTTCATGGCAATATTTGCATGAAAACAAATGTATAAATTATACACGAGTTAGGCTTGAATCCTCTGCTCCTTGAGGGCTGGACAATAACAGCCATCTCAGGCAGTGGAATAGGTTATGTCCTGGATGAGTTGTCAAGTTCTGGCTTCAACCTCTATTCCACTAATACGGTCCAAGGCAAAAAAAGTCTGAAACTTTTAAATTGTAAAGAATTGTCATTTTCTAATGAGTGTTATTGAGAAAGCAATCTACTAAATTTGCCTCTCTTTCTCTGCTGTTTGTTTCCAAAAGATTTCGCAGCTCAGTAGCAGTTTATGCAGCTTACACACCATTTCATGGTATGAGGGCCAACATCTTCAAGTTAGATACTTCCAGCTCTTTCAGATCACAAAAGAGGCTTTTGAGGCTCTGTGCACTAAGGGATCTTATAAATGCCTACTATGTCCAGCAGCTCTGGGCCAGGGACTTTCTCCTCCAGAGAGGAGGAAGAGCTCAGAGATCCAAGTTCTCCATCCCCATAAGAAAGGCACAGTAGACATGGCTGCTGCTCTACTGTTTGCACGTTCAGCCAATGGGAAAGTTCAGCACGTATCCAAGAGAAAGCAGACACAAACATGGATCAGGGTGGCTGTACCAACTGCCACAAAGTGCTGCCTTGCAAAGAACTTATGTAAGGCTCACTGGTCCTGTAGCTTACAGGTACAGGCATTCACACAGCACATACCAGATTCACAAGCATATGTCCTATCATGAGCACCAGCATGGCCTTTTTCTCCATCTGAAACCTCTGCCTAGACCCCATGAGTCTCCTTCTCACCAGATGGTCAACGTATGCACCCATCCCACAGGCACTCCACACTTGCAAATCCTCCCAAATACCACTATGGTCCCCTGCTCACCTGATGTGAAGTAAAACAGAAAACAAGTTGAATACTGTGGGACAGCGGCCCTGGAAGTTTAGCAACCTCTCATAAATCTTTACTGTTTATTTATTTTCTCAGTCACTATTCTCACATTGATTTAATCAATGACTTCATCACTTATCACTATCCAACACTATCAGATAAAATAGTTATAAGAACACTCAAGGATTAACCATTTTAAAAGGAAAAAGTATAGTTACATTGTTTTATTTACATAAGCACATTTGCTTCATGAGTGATGGTAGAATGAGAGACTTTTATATTAATTTGTTGTTCTGTCATTTTTCATTTTGTCAACATTGATGAAATTTCTAATATGTGTTTTTCTAAGTAATATAGTTTGTAACAGTGACACCAGCTGATGTGCCAGGGTGAAAAATATGTTTTCCTTTTTTAGCTTTGTCCAAAAATGTCTATATAAGCAAGTGTACTCTAGAAGCAGATTTCATAACATCTGCTGCCAGCTGTAATTCTTTCTTTTACTATCTGTCTTAATTCTGCTATTGGAATGGTAAATGGAAACTCAAGGATGCCATGAGTTTCTGAGAAAGATGGGCAATCTTTAGTAGAATCATAGAATCATAGAATCATAGAATCATAGAATCACCAAGGTTGGAAAAGACCTAAAAGATCACCCAGTCCAACCGTTCACCTATTGCCAATAGCTCCCACTAAACCATGTCCCTCAACACAACATCCAGCCTTTCCTTGAACACCCCCAGGCTCGGTGACTCCACCACCTCCCTGGGCATCCATTCCAGTGCCTGACCACCCTTTCTGAAAAGTAATACTTCCTCATGTCCAGCCTGAATCTCCCCTGCCGTAGCTTGAAACCATTCCCTCTGGTCCTATCACTAATGACACCAGCCGACCCCCAGCTCACTACAGCCTCCCTTCAGGAAGTTATAGAGAGCAATGAGGTCTCCCCTGAGCATCCTCTTCTCCAGGCTGAACATTCCCAGCTCCTTCAGCCTCTCCTCATATGGCCTGTGTTCCAGACCCCTCACCAGCTTTGTTGCCCTCCTTTGAACACGTTCCAGGGCCTCAATATCTTTCTTGCAGTGAGAGGCCCAAAACTGGACACAGCCAGTAGCCTCTGAACATCAATAGCACATAGATGCATTTAAGCACCTCCTTTTTGCTCAAATGACCTGTGAGAAATGAAACCTGTCCAGATACTGTGCGTGGAATAACACAGACATAACAGAGATCTGGAAATGAATTAAAAAGCAAAAAGAAGTTTATTAACTCTTCTAAATGCACATTTCACCACCAAGTTTCTGAATCTGACCAGAAAAAAGCCACTCTATGAAATCCTGTCTTCAATGCTTCTATTTCAATCAAAAAAATAATAATTATTAACTAATAATAATAATAAGGAAATGTCTGGACATGTCTGAAATCAGGTCACCACCCCATTTTTACCGTAGCACATCTTAGAGGAAAAAATACTGTATCTCTAGAATAAACTGTCATTTGCTCAGCGTGCCCTGCAGACATTTTATAAAAGGGTCTTGTAAATTAACCTTTCTTGTAATATGCTATCTAACCTGCAGTTTTGTATTTTCCTCATCACTTACTGCCCATTTTCAGTTTGTTACGAAGTAATATTTCTATCGTGTAAATTAAAGCTCTTCTTGTGTCCACAGTGAAAAAGAAACCTTTTAGGAGACAATCCTGGTGCTTATTTCAGTAATGCTAATTGTTTAACAACTGAACAATTTGTACTGAGTTAGCTAACTACCTAATGCAATTATTCTTCAGGGTAAGTAATAAGGCACTGAAAGAAGGCAAACATGTACCTTGACACATACAGAGTACTATTTCTACTAACTTGCACTCCCAGTTAGTTGTACTATTAGTTAGTTGTACTAATAGAATTATTAGAATTCTACTAATAGAATTATTAGAATTATTAGAATAAAGTAGAATTATTAAAGTAATTCTACTTTAATTTTTTTCTTTACTGACATCTGAAAGGGAGCAAGCATTTGTCAAAGTGAAGTATCTCATATATTAATGTCTATTTTGTTTCCTTTTTGCCACCTTGATGATTATACCTTTCTTTTACTGATGAAAAGACAGCAATGGAATAGCAGCTTGAAAAGTTCACTATCTGAATTTAACATAAAATGGGTGACTTTACAACCACATAAATTATGAGATTGACAGAGTGATCTGCTCATATCATGAATCAAGTTGCCCATTAGAATGCATGTAGATTGCTCTGAAACTAATGCCTTCTGTGTATTTCTGTGGAAACAGATACAAAGAGCACAACAAAAACATTTAATAGAGCAATTCTCAGCTACAGATTACTCTTTTTTAACACTACAATTAACTATCCATTTTCACCAGTGATGAGTAAGAGCCTTCATGCCACACTTACAAATATCTGCACCAGTGGAGGTGACCCACTGTATCACAGCTGCTATCATGGTGCCACCTCATTGTGCTCTCACCCACTGTTTGATCTCCATAAATGTCCAGCAAATTTCATTGAATGTCAGTGGGTAAAACTTTTTTACATAGGGGAATTCAGATGCACACTGTTGCTTCATACACACTTCCATGCCATTGTGTCAGACTGCCCCTCTATTGCAACAAAATGTAATGTAGTATTGGTGGGGAGGTTCAACCTCTACTGCCATACCACCAATGTCCATGTCTAATAAAATAGGAGGCATTACTTTCAGAGTAGCTCCTATACTGTATCTATTTGCTGCGAAGACACTGAAATATGAGTACAGAAGTCTGTGAACAACTTTGATTTCTTTGTACTAGACCTGACTCCTTTCTAAGTTGTATGTTTATGTTACCCAAGTTTCATTCATCAGGTTCTTGCACATTGACAGCAAAGTCTACTGTATTCTCTTTTAAAACGTGCATTATCAACAAATACTTAATTAAAAAAAAAAACAAAAACATTTTAAAAAGCAAATATATGCATTATTTACTTTAGATGAGATTACTAAGATCTTCATTTATTCTATTATTTCATACTTATTTTTCCTCAGAATATTAATGATATTTATCTGTACAATATGAAATCTTAAACATGTATCTGGATAAGTCTCGTTCTTCTGTGCAAAAGACTCCTTTCTTTTTCACATGTCCAACAGTAAAAGAGATTGTTTTTGGCTCGACAATTGTTAAAGGAAATAATTTTGCCATATGCTGTTGGAATATAAAAGAATATAAATCACTTTATAATAGTGAGAATTAGGAAAATCAGTCATGTTTCCTGAGTGGACAGGGAACAAGGGAATTGAGTTTTAGCCTATTCTCAACAGCATATCTAACAGCAGACTTCAGTAATTCATAAAATTGAAATGCAGTGCCTCACTGAATTATCTCCTGATAGTGTTGGGGAAAAAAAAAAGGTTAAAAATAGATAATTTTAATACTCAAGATTTTTTGTGATTAAAAGCTCATTCTGATACATGAAAAGTTGATATAAATAGCATCTATGACTACTATGAAGTAATTACTATGTTGTTTTCTGTTAACTGGCTTCAGATTTAATAGGTTATGGTGACATTCATCCTGACTTCATCTAAAAATTAGCAATATCATCTAAATGAACTATTGAGGACTTTTGAATAGTAACGAAGACAAAGAGAGAGGTAGTCTAAAAAATAATCTCATGCTGTGTATTTTAAACTGAGTTCAACTGTACTTGGAAAAAAGGATCTTTCTTTTTTTCCCGCATTAATGCCTTCAGTGCATTGGAAAAGCATAGAGTGAAAACAGGTCTAATCTATATTTGTTGATGACCAAAGTTGTATGCAGTTCCATCTTTTATCTTCATGCAAAAGATGATCTCATTATAGGAGAGAAAAATAGTTTCTGTGACTTTCCTAATATTCTCAACATGCTGAGAAAATTGTGTGGGCCTTCCATACTACTCTAATTTTCCAAACAGTGTTTGGTTTCACTTACTGTTCGATGGATCACATTATTTCTTAGAAGATTTGTCTGTCAGTTGGAGATGGTTGATGGTGGTTTAATTTGCAAGAGCAATTATTATATATGTTCAAAGAATGAAAAACATCTACAGGTAGTATATTTACTACACCGGTGGTACAAGTGCTACTCCAGAACTAATGTCTCCTATCTTATTCTGTGGGCTCACGACATCAGAGGAGAACGTTGGTGACATGGCAGTAGATGTTGAACTTTCCCATCAATATTCCATTACATTTCGTTGCCATGTGACAAATGGCAGCAAAGGGGCAATTTGACAAAACTGACATGGTTTCTGACATGGTGTCAATCATTTATGCACTGATTTGGCCTGGTTCTGTGACTAGTGGAGTAGAGGGACCCACGGATCTGTGCCCTGGAAAGGGATAAGGGAAAAAAGTGTAGAAAGATGGGCCCAAGACAAAACAGCACCAACAATCTGGGGAGAAACAAGTTTGCTCAGTAAGATATCGGAATACAAGATGACACACTATAGAACGATAAAATACAATATAATTAGAATTGCAGCTAATAAATCAAGTAGAATGAGAGAGTGTCTGAAAAAATGGAAGTTCTTACACTAACACTGAGGCCTTGTGTGCAGTCGGGATTAGCAGAAGGGAGGAGACCGAAAAAGGGAAAAGAGATGTCAGGTGATCTTGCCAGGGATTCCTCTTTGACAGCAAAGACCTCTGGGGTATGTAGTTCTTCTCTTCTGGGACAGATACCTGGAACTGGAGCATTAACACTTTAACTCCCAGTGCACTATATGATGTTATGATGTGGAATACTGATAACCAAAAATCATAAAACCATGACGCATGGAATTGTGTTTGAAGAAAAGGTGTGTCATTGAACTCCACGTGAAAAAAATAAAATAAAATGGCATCCACTGGTATTGATTAACGCTTGCTGAATGTTTGTGCAGACTGAACAGCGCATGCTAGTGTAGTAAGGCATTTCAGCAGTGGTGTCAGCAACAGTGTGTCACCTTCACGAGTGCAGGTTTTTAAAAGTGATGCATGCAGACTCTTGTTCATTGCTGGCAAAAATCACAGAATCATAGAATGACTTGGATTGGAAGGGAACTCAAAGATCATCTAGTTCCAATCCTCCTGCTGTCAGCAGGGTTGCCAACTACTAGATCAGACTGCCCAGGAGCCTATCAGTCCTGGTCTGGAGCATCTCCAGGGGTAAGACATCTACTTCTCTGGGCAACTTGTGCCAGTGCCTCACCACTCTTTGGGTGGAGAATTTCTTTCTAATATCATACCTAAGCTTTCCCTCTTGCAGTTTAAATCCATTCCCCCATGTCCTATCACTATCTTCATGCATGAAAGATCAGTCCCCCTCCTATTTCTAATCTCTTTTCAAGTATTGGAAGACCACAATGAGGTCTCCCCAGAGTCTTCTCCAGGCTAAAAAGTTCCAACATTTCATCGTAGGGGAGATGTTTCAACCCTGTAATCATCTGCATGGCCCTCCTTTGAATCTGCTCCATCAGCTCCACATCTTCTTGTACTAAGGGCATCAGGCCTGGACAAAATACTTCAGATAAAGCCCACAGCAGCTAAGTAGATTCATCTCCCTTTCCCTGCTGGCCACCCCTCTTTTGATGCAGCCCAGGGTACCACTGGCTTTTTGGGCTGCAAGTGCACATTTCTGTCTCATTTCCAGCTTTTTGTCCACCAGGACTCCCTAGTCCTTCTCCACATGGCTTCTCTCAGTGAGTTCTTCACGCAGCTTGTACTCGTATCACAGATTGCCCCAACCCAACCTTTGCACTTGGCATTATTGGACCTCATTAAGTTCTCATGGGCTCAGTTTTCAAGCCTTCCAAATTCCTCTGGATGGTTGACTGCATCATGCAGCATAATGTCATTAGCAAACTTGCTGAGGATACGCTCAATCCTATAGTCTTAAGTTGTTGATAAAGATGTGCATAGGTCCCGAGACGGACCCCTGGGGGTCACTGCTTAGGACTGGCTTCCACCTCGATTTAGAGCCATTGGCAACAACCCTCTGTTTACCATCATCGAGCCAATTCTTTAACCCCTGAACAGTCAACCCTGTAAGTTCATCTCTCTCCAATTTAAATATAAGTATATGATGGGAGACCATGTCAAAAGCCTTGCACAAATGCAGACAGATGACATCAGTTGCCATTTCTTAGTCCAACAATAACTGTCATTCCATCATAAAAGGCCACCAGATTGATGAGGCACAATCTGGTCTCGATGAAGCTATGCTAAATGCAAAGCCCTGTATGTCACCTGTTGGTGACTATGTTGAAAAGTGGTGCTTTGTAGCTGAGAATTTACTCTATCAAATAGTCTTATTGTGCTCTATATATCTGTTGTAATTTACATGAAAATAATCTGAGGGCATTACTTTTGGAGCAACCTACATACATGCTATTCTAATATGACAACAATAGAGGCCACTATGACTCCAGAATTCAAAAATCTAAAGACATCTCTAAGTTACTATTTGCTAGAGTGCAAAAGCAGCAGTAGTGTCATTAAGGTGCTGTTTACATTTTAAATTCTAGTAAACAAAAAAATTCTAGTAAAATAAATATGTTTTGATTATAATTAATACCTCTTGCTTGAAAGCAGATTAAATACAGTGGGAATAAAATTGTTTATAAACTAGATTAGAAGTTTAGGACATATTATGTAAAAAAAAAAATGGTTCAAATATTAGTATAAGTGTAAGCCTTCTCATTTTAGAGGGACTATGGACGATACTTTTTTAGAGACTTTTAAATTATGAATTATTTTTATTTTTTCTTTTATGGGGAATGGTCCTATGACACTCTTTGTATTTTTAGAGAGAGCACTTGCTACAATGGAAGAAAAGTTGGCAACATTATTTTTACCTGCATGCTGCATTGACAAATGTATTTCTAAAATTCATCATATTTAACACTTGTTCTGGTTCCACAAATAGATATGAAGTAGTGAAGATTTTTAAAAATTTATATTTATTTTCCAATATTCTACAAGTATTATTAAGTAAAGGAAAAGAGCCAGGCATCATTATTAAATATTAGGCTACTAAGTGTGGATAGTGTGTATATTCAATTTTATACTGAGGTTTTATTTATCCCTTGTTTTTTGACACTTACATGGAAAATCTGAAATGTTAGCTGTGATTTATTCTAACAACTGAATAATGGTCAAATTGAGAAAAGATCAGGGATTTTTCTAGGCTTGTAGAAGCACAGAATTTTCTTTTTTTTTTTTTTTTTTTTTTTCATGTTAGAGTGGTTTGGTAGTACAAATCCCAGTTTCTGAGCACAACCAGGGGCAACAAGCACAGGAATAGAAATTTGTCCAACTTCTGGCAGACTGCCCAGTAATTAGATACACTTCTCTACAATTTATTTTTTCAGATGCACCATCCTTACTTGAATAGTTGTTTCCTTCGGAGTACAACTATGAACTGGGTGTGATAGACTAGATCTGAATTATAAAACAATGCCTCTCCACTTAACATGTTTCATATGGGTAAGCCTCAATTTTAAACAGAGCTCCAATGAAGGCAGTAAGGCTTAGCGTGGCCAAAATTGCAGAGAGTAATGGGGACATAGCTGAATTGTTCCAACTTTGATGCCTATCAGTCTCACTAGGCAAAAGACCAAATGCTGGAGGAGCTGTCTAAGGGACCATGAGATCCGATGGTGATACCATCAGTACATGTGTCACTCACCGAGAAGTGGAAGATGTATATTTTTATTTGGGTATTGTCCAACACTGAATTAGAGTAGTTTTACACAGTGCAGTGAACAGTCATCAGAAGACTGTTGGCTTCTTGCAGGTTGAGCTGATTTAACTGTCCATTTACAGATGGGAGATTTAAATTCTCGCACATGAATTCTGCTTTCTGTGCAGTAGCTATTGGATACCTCTAATTTCGAAATAACTTCTGTGAAATTCTCTGTATTCAGGTAGTTTTGATATTTTACAAAGTTAAAATAGCAGAAAGTAGAAAGAAAGTAATAACAAGCTTATCTTGCTGTACTTAATGGTACAAATATATGAGCTGTGGATGACATTCAAGATCATGAAATTAAATATGGGACATGATGTACAGTAGCAGGAAGGTCCCTTTAAATCTTCTATGTTTTGCTTCCAGTCTGGTGAATTCTAGATTTTTACCAGTCCTTTCCCCTTTCATGCTCTCTTTGTGTTTATGAGTAAGTTGTTTAACCCATCTGTATCTATATCTCAGACTTTACTCCCATATACCATGTTTACCCATGTTGACAGAACACCCCCTCTGAGATCATTTATATGCGGCAAAATGAGACCTTTGCTCATAAGACCATGCTATTTTTTTTCACGCCCTAGGCTAATCTGAGGAAATGCTCTTGTTTGCTATCCTAGCTGTAGCCATTCTAGAGATTTTGTCAATGCATTATCTGTCAGGCAGTCTGATTTTATATCTATATTTTACCAACATAACTACAGTGGCAGAACACAGTTTCACCTAAGGAATTCATCTGTTCTGTTTTTCTGTTGTGATGCAGTTGGTTCAGATTATTCAAAATCTCATATTGCTGAAACCTCATATAATTATCCATATATTTTAGGATTCGAGGATCTTCAAATAACTTCCTGTTTTTAATTCTTGCTCTCTTGGCGAACCTATGGAGCAAAAATGTACCTAATCCTTACCCAGCAGTCATGATGATTCTGAAAGAATCTCAGTCTAATACAGATGTTTTCATCCTGGAACATTATCAGAACTAGATTCACTAGTACTGTCTGCTGTTACAGTCTGAAGATCTGACATCATTTGCAATAGCAGTGATTTCTCAATCAGATCATTTGTAATTTGAGAATGATAGCATAAAGAGAGCTGATCCACTAGCCCCATGGACTGATTCCTCACATGCTCAGGGCCCCACAGAGTGATCAAGCTGTCATCTCTAGAGCAAGTTTTGACCAATATCTCTGCAACAGTCAATCAGTCCACCTTTAATGGTCATCAACAAGAGGAAAAAAGACAGACAAAAAGCAATTACAGTAAGAAAAGTGTTGTTTGAAAAATTAGCTTTCTACACTATTTTGTGAATGTGAAGAGTACAGTCAGTAGTGTGCTAGGTATAAGAATGGCCAGAAGTGGAAAGGTGCTCTCTCAAAGTCAGCACACAGTAAGACAGAATTGAATATTCTGCACTTTTTGTAAGAGAAAAGTTGGTCAGCATTTTGTTAGACTGAATGGGGTGAAGGAAGGGGAGTTTAACAAAACTGGCTCCGGTCACAGGTGATTAAAGATATCCACCTAAAGTATTTTTCTAGTTCTACCATGTCAGTTACTATTCTAAAAATAAGGCATTACGAATAATAGCATCTAAGGACTGATAACTGTGCTGTGTAGCATCATGTGATATGACAACGCACAGGAGAGTTTATCAGCAGGGCCGTAACTCTTCAGTAGCTCAGATTAATGAAGGCAACGTCAAAATTCCTGCAAAACTAAGGAGAGGGCCTTTGCTTTTGGCTCTGCAGCAGGAGGAGGCCGTACTTTCTCCCAGTGTGAAATTTTGAGTAGTCTGCTATCTTCTTTCACAGAAATAAAAAGACTATATGCTTGTGATAGAACAACTACCAGGGAGAGAGATACTTGCCTGCAAATCCATGCATTTACCTGCAAGGCTCTTTCATGCTTGCAAGATACCAGAAGAACTACACAATTAAAATGACTAATATACCGTATATGAGAACCTTATGACTTAAAGCATGGTTTGCAGAAAGGGAGAGAATGCAGAAAATGGAAGAAAAGGGACTAAATATCTGAGAATGAGTTCAGTAATATACTGTCCAACAAAAATGTTGGAGTTAAACATCCTACCATTGGGCAACTTTGGCTCTGTTTACAATTCTGTTGCAGCCTTTAGAGTTCATTGAATGTAGTAGCAAAACTAAACCTTGTCACCTTTGAATGTCACAGGTCTGTTGAATGCATGTAAGGTGAACAGTTCATTGCAGCTCTAATACAACATTCTGATGCTTTTCAGGCAAAAATCAATAATTAATGTTCCACTATAGAACTTAATGACACAGCTAACATAAAATATTGCTCTCTTTTCTAATGACATCTCTCATAACACAAATCATTTGTAAAAGCAAAGTAGTGGTAATGCTTGAATAGAGCACATTATCAAAAAAAAGCCCATTCTTTTCCCTCACATCCTCCTCCTCTCCCTCCCCCCCCCAAAAAAAAACCACAAACCAAAACAACCAACTAGCCAAATAACAACAACAATAACAAAAACAACACAAAGCCAACCAACCAAAATAGAGTGGACATATATGTGTGATAGAGATCCCGAGGCAAAATGAGTGTTTCGTAGTTGTTTTTGTTTAACACTAGATAAAATATCCAAAGGGAAAAAAAAATCAGCGAAACTAACCGAAACAACAACACAAAACAAAACATGACATGAAAAGACAGTGCAATCTCCCATAAAGAACATGTACATTGTGTTTTCATACGGTCACTTTTGATTGCATCATGAAGACTTAATAGTCCGAGTCTTCCAAGAATAGGCATAACTTCAAAAGATCAGAATCTCAGAATTATATTTGCAGAAAATAATAAGCCAATACATTTCTATCTGATACTGTTCTTTTTAGAAAACATTTCCCCCCCTCCCCCTTACCTTGAATCCTTGACAAAGTTATCTGGTGTGTCTAGTTCAGGACAGTGTGGACCATTCAAACTCCAATCAAATATCAGTAACAAAATGATGGGGCTCATTATGTACAAATGTTAACCTTTATCTGCTGGACTAATTACCTTCTGATTTCCTGTGGTTTGTGTGGAAAGAGAATGCTGCAGGGAGAAATGTTGAGCACTTTTATACAGGCCATTGCTCTGAATAGTTTTAAAATTTTACACTTGTCTAAGACATGGATTGCCAGCTTCTCCAGAAGAATGCTGTAGGAGACTAATAAAGCTACTTTTAATAAAGATAACGGCTTTATTAAAAGTAAACTACATCAACAGCCTTTCTCTCATCCTCCAGGATGGTCACTTTATCACAGAAGGAGGCGAGATTGGTCAAGCAGGACCAGTCATGCATTTAATGAACATATACTGGCTGGGCCTGATCCTCTGGTTCTCCCACACATGCAGTGAGATCTCACTCAAGATGATCTGTTCCATGGTCTTCCCTAATGCCAAGATCAGACTGGAAGTCCTGTATTTCCCCAGATCCTTTTTCTGATCCTTCCTGTAGATGGGTGTCATGTTAGCAAGTCTCCAGTCATCTAGGACCTCCCCATTTGACCAGGACTGCTGAAAAAAGACAGAAGGGAGCTTGGCAATCACATTCTTCAGCTCCCACGATACCCACAGGTGTATCTCATCTGGCCTTTTCACAAGCCATGTAGCAGCAGCAGGTCACTAACTATTTCCCTGAACTATGGGGGGTATATTCTGCTCCCTAACTCTATCTTCTAGGTCAGGGCACTGAGTACCCCAAGGGTGACTGGTCTGACTATGAAAGACAGAAGAAAGAAAATCAACTCTATCCCAGCTGAAGCAAGGACAAACTTACTGAGAGCAAATGGAATCCTTTATCATCTCCTACCAGTCCAGGAGGAATACAGTTTTCCAGTGTCAGTGCTTAGAGTTCTTCAACATCAGAGCCAACTTGATACCCAGGACCTAACAGTAAATGTGAGGGTTAAAGATTTGTCAGATAATGTACTTTGACTCTGTTTAGTAACTGCAGAGATTATTTGTCTATTTGGTAGTGAAGTTATTACTAGTAATAATTGGTACATCTGTGTAGTTATGATGCAAAGAGTGGAAAACCAAAATAATAAATTTCTGCTATCTAATTTATGTCCTTTTCAGAGAAAGAAGGAAAAGCTCAAGAAAGTTGTATGAGTGAATTGAAAAAGCAACTATTTTCCAAGATAATAAAAATGTCAGAAACTAGTTTTCCTGCCACATCTAAGAAAAACCTGGTCTGGGATTGAGTCTGGGTAAGTTGGACCCCTAAAAATAAGTACTTTAGTTTCCTAAAAAGCCAGTTTAAACTTCAGAGAACACCAAAGGCTCTTGGGCTAACTGCAACCTAACTATAAGTGGAATGATTACTCCTCTGAAGACCTTCAAAGGTACTTATACATTTAATTTAAGAGAGATTTTTCTGCTGGCATCTGAAATACTCTGTTGAAGAATGTAAGTCAAGATCCTTACTGAAAACTAACTCTGGTGACAATGTAAATAAAGCAGCCTAATCTCTTCAATTGGTGGAATGATCATTAGTTGTTTGATCTTATACTTTTTTCTGAAGAAATCAGTGATCAAATAAATAAAACATTAATATGATGTATTTCAGAGTGTTAAAAAGAAATAAAGAATGGTTGATTCAGAAAGGAAATTTATTATAGCAAGTGCTGAATGATCTTTCCTTGTTATATTATTGAATCTTCTGTTTTATTTTCTACAACAGAAACAGAAATATGACTTTCTTCGTTATTAACTGTTATCAAGCATCTTAGGAATGAAATCTCACTCCTAATATGTGCCATATTCTGTACCATATTCTTGGAAACAAGCTGTTCTTTTGTTCCACTTGGTTTTATTTCTGTAATATCTTCATTATTGACAATGACACACCGACAACATGTTTTGATTCACCTTTTTGCAGTATTTTTGTACACATTGAAATATGAGAGGGTTAAGAAGTGTTTTCATATATTTTAGATTGCTTAATTGGAAAAAGATTTTTTTAAGTCCAAATAATAACAGTATTCTTTATGTCACCACTAAGCATTTAATGCTTTTCAAGAGATCGTGATCGTGAACAAGATTGATGATGATATTTGTCCTAAGTCTTCAGTACTACCAGACAAGAAGAAAATAGTAAGGTTGTAATAGAACTATGAAGTAATATGTATTATCTTGTCAAACAAAGACTGGCACTACAATTGCATTCAGCTGAGCAAATTCAAAAAATACATCCTTAAGTGAAGAAATTGAATGCCACTTTATTCAATTGCTTTTGTTGAATTGTGATCCTGAATTGTGATGAACAGTTATTGATAAAGAGGCTTAATTTCCTGGAAACCACCTTGCACTGTTAGGGAAATATCTTCAAGTTAAAACTGAAATTGGAATTGAAACCTCCTCAAATAGAAAATATTATTTTTTTCCCCCATATAATCTTAAATATATATTTAAATCCATCTATATTTTAGTAAGAATAAAATAATTCAGCAAAATAAGTTATGCTTCAGACTTCATTTGGTAGTCTAAACATAAGGAACTTGTATTATTTGACATGCACTAAGATATCTTAGTCAAATATAGGACTGGCATATAATAGGAGGTGTATGGAAGTTCAGAGTCCTGGACTATCAGCAGAGGCCAAGCAGTATACTAGGATAGTAGAAGAAAAATAGTGATGCAGACACTTCTGATAGGCAAATGGATGAAGTTCTTAGTTTTTGTGTAGCTAATTCAGATTAGTGAAAGTATAGTGGCTGTCAGAACACTTGAGCTTATGAGGAAAAAAAAAAGTTTCTAAGAAAATGCAGTAATCTTGGACATTCAGTGACCCAGATTCAGAAAAGGAGTAACTTAAAGACATTTCCTTTTTCATATTTTTTTTTATAGTGTGCAGCATTCAATATCTGAGTATCATTAAGAATTTTGAATGTCTTCACATTCTTTATCATTTGAAACAGATTCTAATTAGAGTGTTTTGTTGACTGCTCAGTTATATCCTTCATTATGTAAAAAAGTTGCTGATGTAAATTAAGAAATATTTCAGTCATTTAGGCAAACAGAATGTCATTTTTATTAGAAAGGTTTGAAGAAATTATTTGTGAAGGTTCTTAAAATACTGTCAAATGTTGCAAATATATTTTCAGTATTTTACTGCTGGTAGGAGATGAATCTGAGTCACTAATGAATGAGTTAGATTTTTTTTTTCAGTACAGTTCATATAAATATTAATAATGTACTGAGAAAGAACTTATGTCAAAACAAATCTTGTCAATCAAATACAATTGTGTCTTTGACTAACCTAGCATGTTATAGGACAAAAGGAATAAGCAAATAATGTTATAGCTTTAGTGAAACTTTCAGTGCTATTGCACATGAAATTCTCTCTTAAGTTAAGAAGTGAATCAGTGTTTCTAACCTTTCTGGCAAGATAACCTATAGAGATATATATAAAATTTTTCTGGATTAACACATTTGTCTCACAGTGACTGGGCCATGTTATGAATTCATATAAGGGGAAGGACTGCAAGAAGCAGGCTGCAAGTTACCAGAAGAATGCATATGGTCTTCAGCTCATGTTTCTTCTACTCTTGAAAGACAGTTGGCAGGAAGACATCTGGGTCCATCTCATCCAACTCTCTGCGTAAGCAGGTAACACCTGGAGTAGGTTGCTGAGGACCATGTCCAGGTGGCTTTTGAAGATCTCCAAGAAAGAGAGTTCACAACCTCTCTGGGCAACCTGTACCATTGCCCAGTTACACACACAGTTTAAAAAGTGCTTCTTTATGTTCAGAAGAAACCTTCAGTTTTTGTTCATTGCCCCTTGTCCTGCAACTTGGCACCTCTGAAAAAGGCTCTATCCTTCTTGCACTCTCCCTTCAGGTAGTTGTAGACATTGATGAAATTCCCACCGCAAGGTCATCTTCTCCTGACTCCTGACTAGGAGAGACATTTGCTTCCCTGCAGTCTCTGAATGCTTCTAGCTATCATGATTGATACTCAGCATTTGTGTGTGCATACCACCAGGGCCTATGTTTTGCTTAAATATTCTTTGATTTGATTCTCTCTCACCCCGGGTGCATCTTCACTGCTAAAGACTTTTCCTATGGCTGACATAAAACAAATGCAGTCTACAATTTAGTTACATATTACAAAATGGATACACAGTATGTATAAAACCTAATGTTCTTCTGCTTCTTGCTATATTAATGATTAGGTCATCTAGCTTACAAATAAATAAAATGAGATTAAATTCAAGAAGATTCCTTTACTACCTGCTTGATGTAGCAGGTAGGTTAAGTAGCATAACATTCTACACATACATAGAGTTTTGCAGTAAAACTGAAAAATCTCTTATGTTTAGTACTGGAAGACAATCAAGGTGAAATACACCATGCATGTAAAATGAAGTCAGGTATTTGGCCTATCTGTGCTACAGTTCTGTTAGCACTGTCCAAGGGAGCAGGGGAACTGGAATGTCACTTCTCCACACTACACTTTATTCATTTCCTCTTGCCCAAAATAACTGAATTCATTACCATTATGAATAGTAATTACCTTGCGAAACGCATCCTTCTTAGCATGCATAAGCCGTTCAAACAATACAGAGAGAGTACTCCTGGAGCCATCAGAGGTAAACTTTTTTAGATTTTGGGCATGGACAATTTCAAAGCAGTTTAGTTTGATTTTGATGCTCTACTCAGCTTTGCCACAGCTTGACCCATGCAATCCCAGTCCTGCTACAAATATCCATTTATCTATGGCAAGCTGAATATTGTTCATACCACCCCCTGCACCTCCACTGATTAATGTGGTACGCATTATCAAAACCAATGGCATTGCTGAGGTACAAGTCCTTTTCTTTTTGTTAGCAGAAATTGTAGTTTGGGTTTATTTGCAGCTGTATGACACAGTATATACTGTGAGTTTTCTCAACAGTAATTCCAGTACTATAAGACTCCACTGCCTGAAATCTCCAGTGCTGCCTGTTATTTATCTGTGAAATACCTCCTGTCCCTTAATCATCTGTAATGCTTGATTCTTCATGGCTCTGTCTGCAACTTCTGTCAAATTCTTGCTTTGTTATTTGTTATATTCAGTTTTTATTCACAGTTGTTTCTTCTATTCTCTTCAGTCAGCTTAACCTCAGGCCAGGGTTTGGTACATGTCCTTGTCCCTTAGCAGAGAAATCAACGGGAAAGGGCTCTCAGAAGAGCTTTGTGAGAACACGTCTAGTACATGAATTCTACACTGGCCACCAGTGGCTGCAATCAGAATAACTTTTTGCTTTGTAGACCTTTGATATACAGTAAAACACTTCATAGGTTACTAAACACCATTATCATCATTTAACAGGAGTAATAAACAAACAAACCAACAAAAAACTCAGAAACCCACCTCACAGCCAAGAGTTGTTTTAATGCTTTGTTTGATTTTCTCTCCTAAGTGTGTGTAAACATCTTCAAACTCAATGTATAGATGTGTCAGATCATGTTGCCCGCGTGTCAGTATCTAAAGTTTTCTTAAAAACCTGTGTCTGGGAGATATTGGAAATATCACATTTTTACTGAAGGAAGATAAAGTATCATAAAGTGTCTTCAACCACATACTTTTGTGATTAGGTTCTCCATTCTCTGCTAATATAGCCTGTACTTAGAGAATATTCTCATTCTAATTTAATTTTGCCATGAAGACATTTTAAAGAAATAATTTAGATCAGTATCTCTAAGGTAATACATGTTTAATATAATTATTTGGACAATCAGCAAGTGGAATTTCTATGCCCTGTTTAGCTCTATCTTGTTTACTTTTGACCTAGATTAATTAACAAAATAGTTCTTTTCAAATCTAGAGTGTAGACTAAGCTTTCTTTTACATATTAAAAATGGTATCACCGTGCACTGCTGTCAGATTTATGGTTCGGTGCCATCCCAGCTGACATAGAATAAATCAGTACTCAGAAGAATATGAATAGAAAACCAGAGGAAGAGCTTGTTTTCTTTAATTATTGAATTGATATATATTATAATTAACATAATGGTTGGAATGTAATTACACTACCATACAATAATTTATTTTGAGTTTATGTACTGTGTCCAATTTGCCTGTGTTAACCCCTAGACTTCATATTATGGCTTGGCATCATGCACTTGTAATAACAGATGTTCATTTTATTTTTGTAATTACCTGAATATGAGATTTAGGGTAATTATTTGTTCAACTGTATTAATAATATGCAGTTTGAGAACATTGGTAAAGAAAAAAATAATGTATCAAGTTACAGACATTTCCTATACCATTTTATTTCTATTTTCAGATTAATTTTAATTAACTGTAACCTGCTGTTTGAAAAACCAGTGGTAACAAACTGAAATTGGAAGTAAACAGGAATTCCAGCAGAGCTATTTCATGCAAAGAAGGCAAAAAATGTGGGATTAATTGCCAAAAGCACTGATGCAATCTGTATAAATGAATTCATGGAAGACTGGGGAGAAATTAAACTGCAGTGACAATACAGAAGGGTGAGAAGGAAATGCATTAAGAGAGTTGATAGGGTTGGGTCAAACAACCTGACTTATTTAAGTAATTCGTTACTGATGTGTTTCCCTCAGTAGTCCCATATGTAGATTCACAGTTTTATCATCAAAATCATTTGTTAACATAACAAGAACTCAGACAGGGTCAAAGCCAAGGTCCAAAAGTTCAAGCTCGGGAAGAGATCTTTCATTCTGAAGGCAGATGGTACCGTAGTTGTTGGGTGATTGGTGATTTGTTTACTATATATGCTGACCTAGCATTCTCAGTGGCTCACTTGGCGTTTTAGGAAAGGAAATAATTCAGTTAAACAGTAAAACAAGGTTGCCACAGGTCATGGCCATTAGTGGCCTACTAAGCTTTTTATTTGACAAAACCTCATAGAAGAAAACCTTTTCGCTGATGGTAGCAAAAATAGCATGTTATCCACCACATTTCTTTAATTTAGAGACCTCAGTTTTCTCAAGGAGGGGACTAATAACTATGAAAAAAAAAAAGATGTTACCTAGGCAATTTTAAAACCATTTGAGATTTGGATGGGATCTCAAGATATCATCTGAACATCTGCAGTAATTTTATATTGCCCTCAGAGAATGATTCATGCGCTAATTATCCAGTGCATCAATTGAGTAGCACTAGAATGGATTGTAACATTTCCCTCATTTCTTCTGTGTATAACAGAAACAACTGTGGGATTGGAGAAGGGATAGAAAAAGCTATAAAACTGACTGATACCAAAGTAATTCTACGTGGGATGCAGGAGTTATCAGAAGGCTGAAAAAGCTGTGTACAGATGTGTTTTGAAAGGTTACTTGCATTTTAAGGGATGCATAGGAGAGATCAACGCTAGTAACTGCTCTCCCTGACGTGTTCTTACTTCTTAAAATGAAGCTAAACTCAAAAGATGTGTATATATTCATAGCTGGCTTTTGAAGAGTTCAGGAGCTAGACTGGTTTGAAACATTTTTTCAACAAAAAAGTCAAGAAGCAGGCAAATAAAAACAAACAAAACCTTTCACTGCCCAAATTGGAACTCACTTTGATTTTTATTTTTTTTCTTTGTGGAAACAAACTTGCATTGACTTTGTTGGTTTTGGTTGCTCTTTTTTCAGGTAAGTAAAATTACAAAAGGACCACCATCTTACCATGACTCAATGCATCATTCTTCCATGAAGTTTATAGTTTAGTCAAGCTAGATTGGGACCTTACTGTGCTAGATATTTTGTGTCATAGAAAAATTTCAGTGCTTTATAGCTCATTGTAGACTCATTTGCAATACAAACTGAGTGACATATATGCCTATGTGACTTTTAAGTTGCTTGAAAAGACAAGCTATTGCTAGATAGCTATTAAAAGTCACTGTAGACAGTTTAGATTGTCAAACTAAGAAAGTGTTTATTGAAAAGAGTAGAGGAGAAATTCCCTAATGATTGTACTACCTCAAGAAAAATGATTTGGAACCGACATGAAACTGCAGAAATGCTTCCCATCTGGGGATTTCATTGCAAGAATCACATTTTCAGTGTTTTGTGGCAAACACATCCTGCAATCGAAGTTTACATCAAAATCTACCTTTCATTTTGGCAATATATTGCTTGGAAATGCAAATTAAATATACTATTAAAATTGGAACTAGAAAACAAAGGACAAAAACGTAATTCTTTCTATAACCTTCATGATCATTAAACCATTCCCTGAGTTTTTAAACCAGTCACACATTTTTAAATGCCTCTGTTTGCCAGTATACAGAATTGTGTTTCAGCCCACATTTTCATATTTCGTTTGTCACTGAAACAAAAGAAAAAACAAAAAGTAAGGTGTGTTTCTTACAAAAGACTTCCCATTCCTCACTACTTGTTTTCTCAGTTAGGTTTTAATTAGAAATCACCACAAGAATTTTAGATTTGGCCATGACACAGCCTTTACTTCTGCTATAAGTCAAGATTGAATAAGTGCACAAGCAGAAAAATAGTGTACAAGGAACAGATTTTTTGCAAGCTTGAGCACTCTATAGTTACAGAATTCAGGAGTAATTGTGATTCTGAATATCTAATTTCTTTCCTGTTTATCTTCAATGCAGCCTTTAATTATGTAATTGAATTGTGATATTCGATTAATATTTACTTAATTCATCACATGACTCTGAGGATTCTCCTCAAGCTGAGGTTTTGTAGCTGAGGCTTAAAAGATTTTATTGAGCTTTAGAAACATGAAGAGGATGTACCACAGGAATCATAAAAAGAAAGACAAAGGGAAAAAAAATGTGATTTTCCAGTGAAGCCTGTAATTCTCACTGAATCTTGATGGATCTCATCAAAAGCCACATAGAGATATGATGTAGAAATACTGATTAGAGTTTGGAAGTATAATTTCACAGCAGAAAATGTTACAATCATTTTGAAATGCTGTTAAAATCATACTAAAATTCCTTCACTTGTGAAAAAAATAGTCATGGTCAGAACTAGAGTTTAAAAGTATCATAAGCACACATCCTTGCTGATAGTAAAATCAAATCCAGTTTATTTGAAGAGAATTAAGCTACATTTTTAGAACATCCCATTTTCTAAGTTTTGAGAATAAATCCCACTGCCGTTGTTTCACACTGAAAATGAAACTGAAAAATTAGTTGATCAGGAAAGTGATAGCAGATGTGAAGACCAGGGTCAAAGCCATTTGGAGGTAGACTCTGCTCCATGAGCTTCTTTTCATATGAAGTAGAACATGGTCTACAGGAGGGATTTCAAATGCCTTTCACACCATCTGTTCCTAAATAATCCATGGTCTTTTAGGGATTTTGCAAATTTGTTTTTAACTTTGCCAAATTACCCATATTACAAAAAGCCTACATATTTTACCTAATTTGTGGGTGATTTGCATCCAGAGTAACAGAAGGCTCATCCATATCCATTCATCTCTGCTCAAGTTTATAATTGCAAAGCTTCCACAACTCCAGATTTGAAGTGTAAGATCTATAGTATTTCAAAGGACATATATATTTATTTGCAACTAAGGGAAACTAAGTACTTTTTTCCTATTCTCAATCAGGTGACTACGACTGATCTTGATTGGACACAGAAGAAATGAACTTTTGTGTTTCATATTAAATCTAAAGTGCGCTTTGAGATCAGAACAGCATCAAACAGATGATGAAAAAGGCAGAATCTAAATTTGTATAGAAATCATAGGGGATGTGATATACTTTCTTTACAATCTATTTAGCTTCATATACACCCCCCAATGCCAGGCTATCCAAGCACAGCATGATCCATAGGTTTGCAAATTAGTCAGGATGTATGATCAGATCTCAGAAAACAGCAAATGCTATCAATAAAACATGAAGCAAAGTTAATTACAAGCTTCCATTCAGAGTCACCCTGCCGCGTATGGCCCATTATAATGAATCATTCCTAACTTGTAGGAGAGACTGACAGATTTTATAAGCTTTCCGTTCTCCAACTTTTCCCTGTGTAATACGTGCTTGCTGTACACCAGGAAAGTGATTAAGTATCAATTTTATGTAGAATAAGGAATAAATGTTTAGAAGACTAATGAGACACTATTTTTACTAGAGTACTATGACTAACTAGTGAGTCAGATGAATGCCTCTATCATTTTAATTAGCCATTGGCTGAATCTATTTTTTTTTCCTTAAACCCTCTATTCTATATTTTTAAGTACTTTTATCTATTTTTTTCCGTTCAGGAAAGTGATTCTTGAATATTGAGATAGATAATTTGTTTTCTAAAGATCTTACTGCACTGTACACATATTGCATGTTTGACTGAACTTGTGGGAAACTGTAACCAGAGTCATATGAGCTTGCTAATTCATTGTGAGTCTGAGCAGTGTTTCACTGACTTTTCTGGAATGCACATATTTACAAGCTTCTTACCTGTCCCTGATGGTGTAGTACAGATTTACATACCTGAAAACTCCTACAGCAATCTTTCTTTTATCAAGTGTTGTAGAAAACATCCGCTCATGGCATCATTACAACTGATTTTGTTATGTCTTTGGACTTGGAGATATCTGAAGAAATATTCACTTTCTAAAGTTACAAATCTTCTTAATACCAAAGTTCTTTCTTCATGCTACAGTGCTCTTTGCGATTTCATGTCTATGATTCTGAATTGCCCATTTATTTGAATTGTACCTCACTGGACTAAGCCTTTCCCTCTCTAAATCAAGAGCAGAAGTGAACATTTGGTAATAACATGATGATACAAGTCAGATTTCTCTCAGAACTATTCCAGTAACTGAAATCAGAGTAGAGTTTTATAATACTTTAGAGATATACTTTTAATCGAATGACTGTCATCTGATGTTAGTACAACCAGTTCTCTAACGTTAGTACAAACCAGTTTCCTCTAAAGGGGAAATATTCATATTCTTTTCTAGTAAAATGTACATGTATATACACTTTTCATTTGTATCTACATAGAGTTTTTAAAAAACCTCCTGGTCCAATGTCCAATTTTAAGTCCAAACTCTATATCAAATTTAGTCTAAATTAAGGCCTTCTTTAACTTTAATGCCACATTTCTCAAAACAAAAGAAGTGAAAATTTGACAAATACTGTTTGTGAGTAGAAGACAATTTACATGTGTGGTGTTTAACTTAGGATCAATAGAAATCCTCATTTGATATTCATGTTAGGAAAAAAAATCTGTTTTTATTTGCTGTTTCACATTTCAGAATCCAGTTTAATATAGAAGGGCAGTTTTCTGCTGCCTTTACAGGAGCAAAATAAGGGACATTTTGCAGTATCAGTCAGCTTTGAGTTCTAACTAGTTTCTGGTCTCCTAAAACAGGTTTGCTTGTCACAGATTCTGGAAGATTTTGTGTGAGACTACGAAGCATGCTTAAAGAGGCTAATACTTACTGGCCTGGAGGCCTTTTTATTACCAAGAAGTACAAATAAGCTTGCTTGTTAGGGCAGAAATTTAAAGGTCAGTGCTCAGATGTCATAAATCATAGATCTAGGAAGAAATAGATTAAGGAAGCCCAAAATACTGACTCAACATAAGCAGCACAGAAGCGCTGTTTTAATTCTGTAAGAAACAACTGATTCCAGTTATTAATATCTTCCTCAGGAGTAATTTAATTCTAGTTCACCTTTCAAGAATAAAAACATAATATAAATTACTATCTAGAATTTTATGCAGTTTTGCTTCTCACTCTAATCAACATTAATTTTTGCCTTTTCATTGCTTAAAATATGTATTGCATTCTTGTCAAGAGGGAAGTTAACATTTACTGATTTAAAAATAATTTCAGAAATATCAACAATATAAAACCATGTATAATTTGTAAATGCTTATTTATGCAGTTCTAATATTATAGACTCATAGAACTGCGTGGATCTTGAGAGGTCATTTATTGTCTGATCAAAAGAAAATCCATATTTATGTCATCCCTAATATATATCTGTCTTTTTCTAGTTTTGGAGATTGAAATTCACATGCTCCCCTACTTTTTCAAGGGGCACATTTTTCCTTACTTTGAATCTTTATCTTCCTTACAGCAATGTGTTTTCTCCAATTCTGCCTGCCACCGTCACAAAGAACGATTGAGTTCTTGGATCACAAAGACAATCTTGCAGTTGTCTCTCATCTGTAGTCTTTTCTACTTTAGGTTAAGTAATCTGAGTCTTTCTATTTTTTCCTGGCAGAACATGCTAATAGACCTTTCATCCTTATTTTCCTCTTGCTCTGTTGGACCTAATTGTGTCATGAATTGGAGATTAGGTTGTAATGGTGCCCAGTGACGAAGAAGGAATTAAAAGGCACAAACTGAAACACCGAAAATTTTGCATGAATATAACACACCAACACCATTAAAAAAATAATAATAAATTAATGTTTTGTTTTGACCAACTGTGAGAGTAATTGCATGATGGAACAGGTTTCAAGGAGTTGTTGAGGGGTATCCATTCTTAGAGATGGTTAAAACCCAACTGGACACAATCCTGAGCTGGCCCTGCTTCGAGCAGGGGAGCTAGGCTAGAAAAGTCCTTTGCCACTATTCTATGATTCTGTGAAAATATCATTAAAGTCTAGGTTGTAGCTGTAGGCCTGTCTTTCTTAAGAGAACTGAAAAAACATAATTCACTGTCTCAGAAATCTCTAAGATGTTTCAGTTATGTAGAAAGTGTAGAGAATATTAATTCAGAAAAATCAGGAAAAGAAAAATTTACGCACAAGAATAAGGGCTAAAATAAATGCTTATGAGATAGTGCAGACTTTATATCACAGAATGTTAAACTGTATTGCATTTTCTTTTGCAGAGCCATCCATAACATCAACAAATTAAAATGTAAAGATAGAAATGGGGAACTTCCCACTTTTGGGGATAGCTCCTAAAAGGCATGACTTGTGAGAAACTTCACTTCTGGTGGAAGGGCTATTAATGAGATTTTCAAAGACCAAATTCCTTAACCTCATCTTTTAGATGGCACATGAAATCCAAAGTTTATGCTGAGGTATGGCACTGAATGGGCTTATGTACTGGGATGTTTTGCTATGAACATAGAATTTCAAACCATGTATGACCAAGCTTCATATATGAAGCTAATCTAATTGAGGAACTAAGAATAGATCCTCTGATTTTCTGGGCTGCATCCTATGTATGATCATCTACTTTCACCTTGTGCACAATAAAAAAAAAGACTGTTTTGGTATATGAATGAAATGGGATGTTTAGAAATAGGAAATGTATAGAAACTAAAGGCTTGGAGTGGTAATAACATGCAGAACATGCAGGTATCTAGCAGATCTGAAAACCCTTTTTTGACTCATCCAGCTAAACATTGGATTTTTAAAAACATGACTGGAAGGAGTTCACATATCCCTTTGAGTACCATTGAAAGGTTGGTACTTCTAAGCTGGCATTTAGACTGATGTCGAAACTAATGTCAGATTTGCAGATTAATTTTTTTTTCATCTTGCTGTGTACTATGCCAAAAATAATACGTACACACTTTTTTCCTTACAAAAATATTCCCAGTTAATTAGTTGATTTTATTTTTTCCTCCTATTTTATCCTGTTTTACTAAAATAGGATTATTTTAAACAATTATACAGCTGCAGCACTTCATAGTTGCTAATGCTTGATTGTGCAGTTTTCTGCATATGTGCATTTTCTTTCACCCTATTTAGGCAACTCTGTTTTTCATAACACCAGTATTTCTAAAGCTGAACAAATAATTGATGGTGTCTCCTTATTTGCTGGCACTATTAATTTGGGTCAACTCTCAAAAATCAATATATCCCTCTTTTGTATTGCAAACATGTAAGTTGTTCTTTGGCTATTAGTGTTCTCCTACTCTCAGGGATTTCAGTGCTCAGTATTTTCAAGATATTTGTCAATAATAAAAGCAAAGTACAGTACAATCCTTCAGCTGATGTTGGTGTATACCCAGATGTATATGAAATGGAATGAGGAAATACATAGAAAAGCGTGACTCATTATTTCCCTGTCCCAATGATTTTGTTTAATGCTAAATGGAGATATTCAGTAAAATAGCTGAGGTAAGCAGAAATCATATACTCTGGGGTTTACCTACATTAAATACGTGAATTCATCCACTTTCATTTATCATAACAAAACTGAATTTCCTCTAGCACTAGCTGGGAAATTTCATCTCTTCATTGAACTCACTGAGAAAGTATTATTAGAAATAAAAACTACATTTTTTCTTTCCTCAGAACTTAAAGGAAACAACATAGTTTAAGAATTCTGATATACTGAAGAAAATTGGTAAGGGTAAGACAACCATAACCATGGGGAAAAAGAAAATGCTACATATATAAAGAATTAAATACTTTCTGTCTTATTCCATACCCTAGGCAGTGAAGCATTTACTCATGGTATGAAAGAATCAGTTTCAAAATACTCTAGGACTACAAACTCTGCTAAAAGATACTCCAGGGTGGACTTTCATGAAGTTTACTTTGTGGATTATTGAAATATTTATTCACAGAGCTTCACAAAAGCAGATTTTTCAAGATCACAAATGGAGCACCTGTCCAGACTTTGGAGATTGTTTCTATCACAATTTCCAAGGGCCTATTTGAATATCTTTATTAACATAAAACATATTTAAGAGAGAAAATCTAGAAGACACCACATACCACTGTGCATATGCACAGGCTTGCAAGAAAAAAAATTGGGGAAAATAAGATCAACTACCTGCATTCAGTTCTTCTGCCAGTTTCCTTTCATTCTTTGCATGGGACAGAGACAGAAAGGAAATATTATTTCTAGATACTCCAATTTAAGTTTTGGGTAAAACAGGGATTTTTCAGTGGAGGGACAAATCACGATATTTTGTACTTGAGGATGAACTTTCTGTTGTGATCTACACACTCAGAATTTACAGTTAATGGTAATTTGAATAGCTTTAGGACTGAGTCTTCTGGGACTTCCATAAGGAAGATAGGAAGCTGAAATAAGAAACCATGAGAGATTTATTTTATTATTGACTTTTCTGCTCATAAATAAGCAAAATTACTTCTCACAGGTTCTCGGCAGTACCAGGGAAAGTATTCACAGATAGGCTGATAATCATACACAGGAAGAAGAACTGAATTCACCCAACTGCTGAAGGGGCCTTCTGACTACACAGCACTCCTCCTCAGAAAGCAGCCTCAATCCAAGAGACGCTTTCCTTTCAATGGCTGGCCCTTATATGAGCCCAGTATGGCTCCACTCTTGGTCCATGCCTTCTGGTCACATGGGGAGGACAGATGCAAACAATTTGCCCGTGTTCCCTAGGCCAGCCACACTCCTTCATCAGTTGTACAATCACCAGTTCAACAGATCCCTAACAGATCCCCTACACTGACATATCTTAATAAGAACTTTATCTGATCATCTTCATATTGCAGTGTAGAAGTATCTGTAGAGCTGAATCCTTTCCAGTAATAGCTAAATATACTAGATGGTAGACTGATGTTAGCAAGATGGAACACAAAATGACATGTTTATCAGTTTAAACACAGTTAAAACAAGGAAACACTTCTGTATTCATTATCCTTTTTATTCAATTACTTTTCCAAGTTCTCTTCTCATTAATACCACGTCTTCTCACTGTGGGCCCCTATGCTTGTTGCCACATGATACAGTCTAAAACCTATAAAACTAGTGAAAGTTCTCTCCTTACTTATTTAATCTATATTTATTTACTACAATATTTCTCATATTCTCTGTGTAATTTTGCTGCCTTGATGAGTCACTTTGTTGTAGCTTTGATAACAGCTGCAGTAATCAAAAATTGAAGAAGGGTAGTAGGTTTACTGGTGTTTCCAGATTTTGCAGTTTGCAGCTGATACAGTAATTTTGTCAGCTGAGAGAATTAGACATCTGGAATACTTCTAGAACAATCAATACTCAAGCAGTAGCTTTTGAAGCTATTGAAATGAAGTCATTTTTTGGTAATTACATTTTAGTAGTTGTAAAAGGGAAAGATGAAATGAAAAGGTATCTTTTCCAGTTGGAATGGCTGGTTGGTAATTGTTACTGTACTAGAACACAGTACCATCCCTGCAATTTTTCTTAGAATTGTGCAGCCCAGAAATGGTTCATATTCCACTAATTTTGGGGAAAAAAAAAAAAAAAAAGGTTTTCATATAAAAATAATTATAATCAAATAGATTACAAGAAAATTAGAAAAAAATATCTGAAACTGTGAGATTCCATGAGTTGTAAATTTCTTTACATTCTAATGTTAGGGTGCCCTGGTTTTAAGTGTAATAGGACAAGGAGTCCCCTTTATCCCCTTTCTGGGAGAAGGAAAGAAAAGTGACCCATATAAGATAAGGAAATATAACAAATTTACCACAGATTAAAAGCATGTAAGATAGTAATAAGAAAAATATTTAAAATTAATAACTCAAATGGGAGAGAGAGGAAGGCTACGACCATGCTGCTCCCTGTACTGACAGAACTCAGAAGCCTATTACCCAGAATTAGAGATGATGTGGAGACTCTTGGGAAATGCAGTACTTCTAATGTATCATCCTCTTGGACAGTAAGAACTCATATGAGACTGCTAAAAAATCAAGAGGTACAGCTCCACAGTGCACATTGCCTCTGCATTATTGCCTCGACATTATTTTTCCACAGTGCATTAGATACTCTTTCTTTTTATAATATCTCCTTATACATAGCCTATAATATAGATGAAATTTCTTGTTGCAATAGAACACTTTTTGTTTATTTGCTGCCAGAATTCCTCATGAGGCAATTCTTTTCCACTAGTGAACTTGACTATAGAAAAACTATAACACTGGCATAAAGTTGAAGAAATACCTTAAGGAACTGAGAATGCATATAGAACAATTTCTGTACATAACTAGTCTACTTGTAAATACAGACTTTTCTGTGATGCTTGACTTACAAAGTATAATAGGCTGTTTTCTCACTTTCTACTGAAGTAGGGAACAACTTTGTACATGCTTTACAGATGAGACATTGAGATTAAGAAAATTTATGGCTTGCCCAAGGTCAAAATGGAAATCTGATCTTTTGAATCATGATCACTGTGTCAAATTGAAGTTCATATTGGATTTTAAATGCTTATAAAAAAGAACAGTCATGTGAAAATACAAACGTCTGAGTTATTAGAAAGGGGAAATTATGGAATTGGAACAAGATTTTCTGACCAGCATGGTTTTAACAAGGACTTGTATTGATACGACAAGGAATAAGGGCTTTAAATTAAAGGATCAAACAGGCTGCATTGTACTTAGCTGTCTGCTGTGTTAAACAACAACATGAAGTTATTTAGATTTATCCTATCAGATGTGAACATGGAGATGGCTTCTTGTATATAATTGGTGGACGTAGTAAATAACTAAGATACAAAGTAAAAAAAGTATCTGCCGCGATGCCAAATGCTGTTTTTGTGGTACATAATTTCGATGGCTTTGACACTGCAGTATTTTCAACTTTTGTGGAAGGTATTATTGAATTCTGAAGAATCAAGAATAGGCAATCTGTTGAAGTCCACTCTCAGAATATAGTACTATGAACCTAAGTCTCACCATGAGCTCAACTGCCTTCTGGTGGGATAGCCAGTGTAATCTGTTTTCTTTCAAAGAATTACTGAACTAAAATTAACAGCACACTTGTTGTGATTCATATAGTTATAGCTTCTAAACTCAGCTCTTTAGATTCTCATTTGATGTAGTTCATGTAGCTGTTGATGTAACTGTGGTGTGTTAATTTACTGCAGCTGATGATTTGGCCTAGGGTGCTTTACTTTGAATGGAAACAATAACAATTCTGGCAACATCTAGGATTCTTTATTATTGCATTTATGTAAATTACTTCCAATTAACCAGAGCAACTTGTCTTGGAGCAACAGATGTGAACCTTAGACTCAAGGAAAACTTATGATTTGGTCCACAGTTCCTTTTCCTTATGAGAGCACTGTGATCTGTAGGCTGTGCTGTCATGGAATGTCTCTTGCTGTCTGTCTTTATTATGGTCACAGCAGCATGTCCTGTACATAACTGCACACTCAATTATTTGCACATACAAAACAAAGCAACAAAAAGGCCTGCTGTCACAGTGTAATTAATCCTCTGGAGTGCCATAGGCCACAAGCAGTGGCACAACCAATGTCACAACCAGCTGACTAATCCGACAGTGTATGCATGTGTCTCAATTTGCAATGCATTCTGTTGTTTGCTAGTATTTATATACTCAACTGTTAACTGTCCCTTGTCATATAGCAGAATTGAGCACTTCTTAACTCAGAATAGCTTGACAGCCACTGTTCATTGTCACCATATTTTTTTCCATTGGATTTTCTATTTCTAGATATTGAGAAAACCTAGTTTTATGTTTAAATATTAGAAGGCAATATCACTGCCTTTTGCAAAAACAAAGTCAGTAATATTGTATCAACTACACTATTCAATTTGCTTTTCATCATCCTTTGTATGTTTCCTTCAGCAGATTTTTTTAAAAGTATGTTTGCTCTGATGAAGAGTTAAATTGCAACATCCACATTAAATGCTTTTGAAATTAACTACTGAAAAATACTATGAAAAGTAAGCTTTCCATTTTCTTGATATAGATCCAACCTTTGATGTATAATAACTACATACTGTGACAGATAACTTGAGTTGAAAACGTCTGCACGTAATGATGATGGATTTGTTTAGATTTCTTCTGACATCAGACAAGCTATGTAATGATAAGCATACTGTTAATACAGAAGGCCTATTTTTAGATTTTCTTGAGAAAACATGATCTTTGTTCCTCCTTTCATTTAGCATTTACAAATATAAATAGATGATTTATGCCTATAGTCATGATACCCAGAAATGGGTAGTACTGTTACACAAAACAGACTTCTATTTTTCACAATTAAAATGCAGTAATATTTGTTGAATTTGGCAGAACTTTGTGTGAAAAGAAAGTGCTCATTTGGAAAGGCCAATCAGCAAGAATCTTTCTTGGAACAGAAGTGAGAGAATAGAACGACAATTGCTAAACTTGAAACTGAAATGGATTCCCTGAAAGATATGAAAATCAATAGCACAAACAGAAATGAAAATGAAAATGTAATTAGTGGCCTGATGGTAAAGGAAGGGAGAAACATATGCATTACTGAATTTAAATCAACATGTCAAGATAAATCATACGTAACTTAGTGTTGCAGCTTAGTTGATTCTGTCACCAGTGACAGGGTTTCCCGATCCCCATCCTTCCCTCTTCTGGGAGGCGAGGAAGTACAAAGAATGTGACCAAGATAAGGAGAGATAACTAATTTACTACAAATGATAAAAGAACGTAAGAATGTGATATGAAAAGGAGTTACACGTAATGAATCAAACAAATGGGAGAGAGAGAAGTTCTGATTGTGCTACTTGCTGCACTACTGGAAACTTGGAGAGAGCCAGTTTACCCTTGTCACCCAGGTTCAGAAATCACACAGGGAGTACTGGAAACTCCTAGGAACTGTAGTCTGTTCCTTGGTGTATCTTCCTCTTGAACAGACAGAACTCAAGTGGCAATAGCTGAGGTTTCTACACTCACAGGACCTGGGAAGCACAGCTCCAGAGTGCACTGTGCTTCAGCACCTAATAGCCTGTTGCATGATGTCATAGAATCATAGAATCCCAAGGTTGGAAAAGACCTATGAGATCATCCTGTCTAACCATCCACCTATCACCAGTTGTTTCACTAAACCATATCACTCAACACTACATCTAAGTATTCCTTGAACAAGTTGTGATATGGAATACTGGTAAAACCAGGACTCTTGGTTAAACTTGTTCACTAGTAATAAAACTAGGAGTGTTGAAATAGTCTTCCTGAGATCAGGAAAACTTTGATATGTAGCACATTTTGAGATAGCAACAAGGAGAGTACTTTTCAACTCTCTTAATTGAATACAATATTGTACTGCGACACAATATTGTGCTGATGAAATACGGACATAAAATTATCAAGGCAAAAGTCTGCAGAGCTTGTAAAATAAATAAACATACCAAACTAAACCAAGCAACTTTCACTGCCTCTCAGAAAACAAAGTAAATAATATAAAAACAACAGCAAAATTTACAGTAAGAATGGGATAAAATTCAATAGCAAAATTGCAGATCAGGCAGAAAACTGTTCTACCTGAACCTATGTTCAACTGCATGTTCAACAACCATAGGTTGTTAGAGCTGTCAAGGGGGTTTAGTTATGAAAAGAAGAAATTTGTCTCTGAATTGAATCAAAAGAGATAGCAAAGAGGGGCAATGGTAGCACTGACGTGTAAGACCCTGGTAAAACCTCTCCTGTGCAAAATCCTGATCAGACAAACTCCAGAAAGATAAATTAAAACAGGCCAGGAGAAGCATTAGTAAGATGGTTAGGAGAATGGAGAGACATCCTTTTAAAATATGAACTTAGCTTGATCAACCAAACAAAGGGAAGTTAAGAAGGGATATGAATTTGTTTACAAATACCCCAAAAAGGCAGAAAGCTATTTAAACAAGAGAATCACTTTGGCACAAGAAGAGATTAGTGTAAACTAGCTATGAATAAATTCAGGCTGAAAATTAGAGTAACATTGCTGACCAACAGAGCATTCAGATTTTGGCTCTATCCACCAGTTGAGAGGCTAGGGTGAAACAACATAGCAATTTTAAACTGAAATTTGATACATTTATGGAAAATACTATAAAACGTACGAACAGGGATTGATGCCTGCATTCAACTATGGATTTCCTAGTCCTCTTTTCCTAGTTCTTAGGAAATGCTACTAGTTTTTCTTTGTTTTAGAGTGCTGGTAGTCATCGAGGTTCAGATCTGCAAAAAAACTTAGGCACAGCAAAAGATAATTTTAAATTATCCTGCTTGGAGTTTTTAACTTACAGACTTGATGTAGTTGACTAAATGATTGTTTTTAAGTACTGAATTATCCCCTACACTGAAGTGCCCCTAAGGAGAGGACTGTTGAGATGCCTGTGCAGTATTTTGATGAGATACAAGAACCTAAAATTTCTGCATTTCTGTTACAGTTCTTCATTTACTTTTCTTTTTGGTGATGAAGGAGAAAGCTGTCTTTATTTTCCTCAGATTTAAAGAATTTTGTGTAGAAAAGTTTAAGCACCTGAAAACTCAAATAAACAGAAAACAGACATTCTCTGCATTCTAAAATATAAATCCATTATTTTGAAACTCTACTCTCTACACCAGTGTTACAAATACTACAATAGGTATACAATACAAATACTGAGTTTAGGTATAAATGAAATAAAATAATAAAATGAATAAAATGAATTAGCAAACTTGCAGATGAATAGCACTGAGAATGTTCATAAACTACTTACCATGAAGGTTTTTAATGTTCATCATTTTTATCAAACTTGGAATAACTTTTCTTTTTTGTAAATTAAAAAGACATGATTACATTTTCCTCAATGAAAGAGAAAAATCAACATTTGCAGTAGTAAATTGATAGAAAAAAAAAAAAAAAGACATAAAATGTTACTGTGAAAAAGAAACCAGAAAGTTTAAGAGCGTATGAGATCCAGAAGGCACACTCGAGTCTGATGATAGACATTTGCTTACAAATTTGTTTAGATGTGAATCTCAGTACATTAGTTCTTATGTATCTTTTGACTTCTGTTTCTCTGTAATTCAGTTTGATGGGTTGGTTATGTTCTGCCTGCCTGCTGTTTTTTGCCTTGTTTTTTGTTAAAATGCCACTTAAAGCATTGCCTTTGTGGTTAAACACCTTTTTTCCCTGCTGTATACTTGTTTTCATTTCCACACTTCAGTATGTGAACATCACCAACAGTTTGTCTCACTGCTAAACTGAGCCACTTTGCTGTTATTTATGTTTGTTATAAACTGTTATTTACACAGCAAGCTGTAACTGTGATTTACAGTGATCACTTTAATTGACCTGGTTTCACTGTGCACCTCAGCTGCCAGTAATTTGGCAATAAATTTTAGAGAATTTATTCTTGTCTTACAATGTGGGAAGCCTGTTGGTCTTTTGTAAACCTACGTGATCAATGGTGCTCTATTAATTGGCTGGCAGCAATGTTAAAATTGTATAACCATTGTTCTCTACTTTAAAATTAAAGAATGTGAGTCCATCGATGTACAAACTTTATATCATGCACAGAAATTGAAGTTTCCTCTGTTGAAGCTGTAACCCACATATTCTTCAAGAAAGCATATGAGACTGTAGCCTACTGCACCACCAGTCTCTGGTAAATGCATTAAATAAAGATTCAGCACACAAGCATTAAGTAAGTCCACTGACTTGTGCATTATTCTGAAAGTTGCTGAACAGCAGAAGGTAAAGCTATCACTCAGTAGAGTCAAGATGAATAAAATAAGAGGCTATCTCATGTTACAATTGATTTCAATCTGCTGAAATATGCACTCTGCATTTTGATGAGCTGGGTAACACAGTGTATGCTTCTGCTGGGAGAGAGAAACCCAACACTTTATTGTACTTCTTTTGGCTGCCCAACCATTCATCAGAGCTTTCCTAATTTACATTCTATTTCCTTTGATGCAATCAATGTGAATAATAGAGGGTGTTACCTTGCATTTCTATACTTCGATCTGATTTGGCATTTCTGATCAACATAGTCTAGCAGTGTTGCAGGATAGGAAACATTTTGCTGCTGCCATCAATTACATTGTTCAGTGACCTTCCCTCTCCCTGCTGTACTTTGAAAATACACGTATATATTTCAGTGTGCCTTTTTTTGCCTACATTATTGTTTTGTTTTTTTTTTACAGAACAACACAATGTGTGAAAATGAGGAATGGTAAACAACATTCATAATGCTTAAGATGAAGAAAGCAATGGCTACTTATATACCATTGTATTGATGTACAGTTGCTATTACAGTGAATATAAATAATATTAATAACACCATTAATTCTATAACGTTGAGAGCTATGTACATAGCCTGCAACATTATGGTATATATTACAAATTCTTGGGCTGAGTTTTTTACTCCTCCAGAAAGATGTGGTTTAATGATGTGATGTCAGTTTTTTAAAATATGGAGGAAGTGAATAAACCTTAAAGTATAACATGAAATAGCAGCATTGTTTTTTAGTTTTAGCAGGTGTCAGTGAGAAATTACTAGGCTTCTATTATTTTCATAATTATTTTTGAGAATATTCCTGCTTCAACTAGATACTCTTTTATTGTATATCTTCAGATGCATTGTTTTCCTGTTGTATACACAAATTCTTTCATTATGTATTATATTAGCTGATAGAAAGGATCAAATATGGATGGTAAAGTCATGGATGATCTCTGCTCCATAAAAAATCAGAAGTAAAATAACAGACTTTATTTAAAACACAATTTCCTTTCAAACAATTAGAATAATATAAAGTTAGAATATGGTACTACTGCCTTTACTATCAAACAGTTCGAAATGCCTTTTGCAAATCTGAGATCAAATTTGAAATGTATTTCATCTTCTACATTCTGGGTTTGTATGTGTACTCTCACATAAATCTGCTATATAATATTGTTCTCACTGTCTTCATATTCAGATATGATCTATCCAAGAAACCTACCTCTGAGTAGGTGGAAAAATCAACCAGTCATGAAAAATATCTTCTAAGTCTGTAACATCTGCTAATCCTATTTCAGCCTGCCTGCAGAAAGAATCAACCAGCTGTCAAAGAGAGAAGGGTGCAAGGGCACTGTGCCTTTGTGGCCAAAAAGACCAATGGTATCTTGGGGTGCATTAAAAAAGCATGGCCAGCAGGTCAGGGGAAGTAATCCTTCACCTCTACTCTGCCCTTGTGAAATCTCATCTGAAATACTGTGTACTGTTCTGGGCTCCACAGTTCAACAAGACAGGGATATCATAGAAGGAGTCCAGCAGAGGACCACAAAGATGATAAAGGGCATGGAGCATCTCCCATATGAAGAAAGGCTGAGTAACCTGGGTCTGTTCAGCCAGGGGAAAAGCAGGTTGAGTATCTGACAATGTTTATAAATATCTAAAGGGAGATGGGAGGGAAATGGATAAGGCCAGGCTCTTGGTGTTGTGTAGTGATAAGACAGGGACCAACAGCCTAAATAACAGGAAGTTCCATAAAAACATGCAGAAAACGTTCTTTATGGTAAGGGTTATGGAGCACTGGAACAAGTTGCCTAGGGAGGTATTGTAGTCTCCTTTTATGGAGATATTCAAAACCTTCCTGATGCCTACCCATGCAACTTATTGAAGGGAACTTGCATTAGCAGTGGGGTTGGACTCGATTATCTCTTGAGGTCCTGTCCAATCCATGCAATTCTGTGATTCTGTGAAAGAGAAAATCCTTACATAAAGTGTAGTAAGCAGAGCAAAGTTAAATGAAGGACTAGGGAAAGAAGAATAAAATAAAGAACTATTGCAAGTGCTTGTGGAGAGTAGAATATCCTGCAAAGAAGATGTTGCAATATACTTTTCTATATAGTTTTTGTGTTAGTTTTCTTAAGAACTCCCCCAAGAGATGCATTTGTCTTATTTGTAAGGAATACCTGGGTAGTTCATGAGCATGTAGGCATGCTAATATGAATGATATGGGCAAATACTTGTAAACTTTTATCTTTAAAAGGGAATAAATAGATAAAGTTTAATTAGGTAACTATTTTTATGTGTAAGCTAAAAAGACTTGCAAATCTTAGGGTAAAAGCCATCAACTGTGATGAAGTGTAACAGGAAAAACACACATTTCTGTAATGTTATTTATTCTATTTATTATAGCAAGCACTTGCTTATGGCTGTTTTATTTAAGAATGAAAACTAGTGGTTTTTTTTTTTGCTACCTCCTGCTTTCTGTAACACACCTACAAACAAATCCTTCTATATTCTACTCTGAAAAAAAGGCACACATATCAATCTCTTTTCCTTACCAACTAACATACTGGTCCATATCCAGTCAACTTAGACTTTTCAAGTGCTCAATTTCATTATCTTCTTTTTAATTCTTTTATTTTTTCTTGTCCTTGTTCTATTATTCCTCTTCCTGCTTCTATTCTATGCCCTCCAGGGACAGGGCATCTGTAACCTCTCTGAGCAGCCTGTTCCTGTGCCTTGCTACCCTCCTCGACATCTAATCTAAATCTCTTCTACTTTAGTTTAAAACAATTCCTCCTCGTCCTACCTCTATCTACCCATTGTAAAAATTGATTTCACTTCTCTTTATAATCTCTTTTTAAATACTGGAAGGCCACAATGAGGTCTCCCTGGAGCCTCCTTTTCTCCAGACTGAACAAGCCAAGGTCCCTCAGCATGTCTTTGTAGAAGTTCTCCAGCTCTCTGATTATTCTTGTGGCCCTTCTCTGTACTTCCTCCAAAAGCTCCACATCTTTCCTGTTTTGGGGGCCCAGGTCTGGACAAAGTACTTCATGGGTCCTCACAAGGGCAGAGCAAAGGGGGACAATCACATCCCTCTCCCTGCTCGCCACACCTTGTTCAATGCAGCGTGGAGTACACTGTTGGCTGTAGGCGCTCAGTCGAGTTAGAGAGCTCTCACAGTTTCTTGTAGCATCAGAATAGTTCTTAGAATAGTTCTGCTTTACTGTGTTCAACATACATCTTATACACCATTCACTTACAAGCCAGGAATTCCTGTCCCTCTAATCATTAATTGGCCTAGCTTCTCCCAAAACACAGTGATAAAGGATGAAAGGATGAAAGGATGAAGTATGGTAAGATTAACAGTGCATACAAACAGAACCTCCTGCTTACCCTTAGACGCAAAGAGATACCATCTGCTCTCTGTACAGTTCAGACTCCCAAGGTTTCACAGTGATAGGGTCTATCAAGGATCTATCAAGGAGTCTGATAAACTCTTTGCTGGCTTGCTCACAGTTACATCTTCCCCCACACTGTTGGTATTCTGACCTGCAAGTGCACACTGCTGGCTTATGTAAAGTTTTTCACCCACCAGTTCTTCTCAAGTTCTTCTCCCAGTCTGTACATATATCTGGGCTTGCCTCTACCCAAGAGCAACATCCTGTATTTGGCTTTGTTAAACTTCATTAGCTTTACATGGGCCTACCTTTTGAGTTTGTCAAGCTCCATTGGCATGCTGGAAAATAATTAATCTGAATCAAAGTATTCTATACATATTATAAACTTGAAATGGACTTGAAATTGTTTAGGGATAGCAAGAGAGACATTGGGATAGTTGTGGACATTAAATTGTAAATGCAGTCATTCAGTGTTTCTCTAGGGAAGAAGGCAAATGAGATTTTTTGTCTGCTTGTACTGAAGTGTGAAGTCATGCAGAAATGAAGTGTTAATCTCTGAATAGCTCTTATGAGGTTGTGTCAGGAATTCTATGCTCAATTCCAGGCATCTCAACACTTGAAATATATGAAGAACTCTGAGAGGTTTTTTTAGGTATGTAGTGCTGAGGGAGAAGTACTAAAATGTCTGCAAGGGAGATGGGATTGATTTCTGAGAACTGCATACATAAGGCAGCTAAAAGTGACTTACTGTAGAATTTAAAGAATGTTAACACCATGGGGAAAAATAAATGAACAAACAACACTTATCCAATAAGTAAATTTTAAAAAAGGATACAGTGTCAAATATTTTGATGACACTGATGTTCAAGATTCAGGAACAGAGAGACAAAGGCTGACTGATATACTTGAAAAAAATAGCATGCAAGCAACTGTATATTAAATGAGAAGGCTATTAATCTGCAACTATGAAAATCAAGCACAACATGCCTTTTGAAGTAGCTATCTGAAATTTTGACACTAGGTTTTTAGGAGCAAATTTGTTATTTTTGAGTTACATCTTCATCACTTGTAAGGGTTACGTTCCATATTCACTTTGTTGAAAGTAGATCTACTCTGGGGAAAAATGCTGACTGTGACTCAGTTCTTGGAATAACTCCAAATACAGCAGTTTTAATTACATCTTTTCAAATCTACTATAAAGATGTATTGGCAATCTCTGGATGATGGCTGTGGAGTAAATGATACACTGTGGTCAGTGAAGATTTTACACCAACTTGTAACCTATGCTCATCTACCTCATGTGCATAAAACCAAGTGGCACAATATTAATGTTTGGAAAGGAGACCTGTATCATTAATGAAGAAGGCTGAAAAGTGAAATGCACAGAAAACTTTTCAGTTAGTAAGAATGGCTATAATCTCTGTGTTCATTTAAAGATTCAACTGAAAATCTTGTAGTTTTATATTCGCATTTTAGACCTCACTCAAACTGAGTAAAAGAGAACTTGAATGTAAAACTAGTACAAACCAGGAGTGTGGCAGAAGAAGGTGGCTTTGTTTAAGGATGGAAGATTAGATTCTCAATTCCTCATGCAAACATCTCCTTACTGTAGTTTGTGTTTTGTTTTTCTCTTATCCTTTTTTTTTTTTCCTGTAGGAACTAGAAAAAGTACAGTAGCATTCCGAAAGTTGAACCAAAGGCACTTATAGTTTCACTATAGAATGAAACTATATGTATATAGTTTCATCACACCGAAAATAGGCCACCTTCATTATATTCATCAGTGTGCTTGCTATTTCTTCCTATGGCAGGTGAAACAATAACAAATAATGCACAAAGGAAGTTAATCTGTTTCCAGTGAATATTAATAAATAAAATGTACAAAACCATTCAGGCCTTGGGCTTCTTGCCAGAGCCTGATGAGAGAGAAATACCAGGAGCAACTCTGAAAGATGTTAAGCTGCTTGTTCTAATTTCAAATTTGTATTATTTTTCTTCTCACACACTGTGATTGGATTTCATACAGTAATCACACTAATAATATTATCACTTTATAAAAAGTAGGAAAAAGTAATATCTCTACCAAGGACAAGTGTTGCATCAATTTCTAATAAATCTACTTCTATTACTTTTAGTTTTTGCTTATGGTACAGTAAAGAAAAAATACAGAAAAGCAGCTTACCACTTTTGACAAGTGCTCATGTTGGAATGAATGACTGAAGCTGCACACATTAACAGCTGTGAAACCATGTCCTGTTGGCCAAGGAGGAGATATCAGGAAGGAATGCAAAATGTTTTCTTGCATGAAACTCTCTTGGACCACTACTTTCATATATATTTCTTAGTCAGTGACTCTCTCATGTCACAATGGGTATCTGAAAAAATCATTTTTCCCTTCACTTATTTAGTATAATCAGGAAAAGAAGTGATGCTAGTGAAGGACTACATGTAATACATATCTTTTATTTCACATCTTCTAACTGAAGATTCATGCTCTCAGATTCAGCAGAAGAGGCAGAATATTCCACCAAGCAAACCCCTCAGCTGCAATGCTGTAAGTACATAAATTAGAGCATACACTGCATTTCAACATATTAACTTCAGTGCGCTTTTGTATTTCTAGAGAACATTTCATAGACTAAAATCAAACATAGTATGTGGACTAATAATTAGTGCAAATGCAAATTAAACTATTTTCTATATAGGAATGTTAAAGACTGATATAGTATCACATAGAAACATTGATTCAGCCTTAGAAAATTCTTACGTAATTTTCCATATTCAAAATATAATTGATTTATTCTTATATATGAATTTTCTGTGGAAAAAAAAAAAAAAAAAAAAAAGGCAAACGATAAAAGGATCTTTCCATTACATTTCAGGCTAGAAACAGAATGGTTACATTTATTTGAATGTAATGGCTTACTAGGCCAAAATTATTTATGGTTAGCTAAAGAAGATAATTAATAAAGAGTAATATTTATGAATAATTCAAAAAGGCTATCACGAATACTAAATGAAGAAATTAAATATATATATATATTTAAAAAAACATTTGTTGATGAAACAAAACTAAACAAAAATATTATATTATTTATATGTAGAATGTTCTAGAAATTGCTAAATATTAAAGATGATGTAAACAACATTATGTGTATGTATGCTTTGCATACATGGAATAAGTCATTATTAAGAATTCTACAAAAATGCACAGGAAAGGGCTTTAATATATTGTAAAAATATCAAAATACATTTAAATCAAAATGTGTTTAAATCAAAATGTGTCAATCAGCATTTTATTCTTTACTTTATGAAACTGTTATGAAATAGTAAGTCAATTACACTTCATTATCTTCAATAGTTGCTCCTGGGAATGTATTTATATATATATATAGTTTTGTCCCACAGGCAGGGGATTTCAAGAAACAGAACAACATTGTTTCTATCATGATGTCAAAGAAAAAGTGTAGATAAAAAGATTATGAAAAGCGTGATAGGAAATACAAATTTCTATTCATGACAGTGGGTTTCTGCCTTATTAAAGACCTCAATTTTTTTTTAAGGACATAAATCTTCCATCTGCTCATTAACTCTCCTAAACATTGATCACAGTCTATTGCGTCAACTATGTGAAAAGTTCTGGTTCACACAAAATCTCAGGATCATCAGGAACATCACTCTTTTCTCTTAGATGAATGTATTAGTTACCTAGCTTTTGCAAACGAAAAGGGAGAGCAAAAGCAATAAGATGTTTTTTGTTCATGTTATTTTTTAAGTCATTGTTACTGTATTTTGTGAATGTTTCTCTCCTGTTGTAGATTTTAGGATTGCTCCAATAGCAGCTATGGATTCTATGGAGACTGAAGAAAGTTATTTTTGGAATTCAGTTTCAATTGCAAAAAGCAGAGAAGCTCATAAAAGGAGGTTCTACATGAGAGATCTCATGAATGAATGAGTTCTAGCACTTTCACAGTTGGGCAACAGCTGCCATAAAGCCAGCTTAAATTTTCTTAAAATCCTTACAAGTTTTTAAAAAATCTGTTCCAAAATGATAAAATTACTTGGAATATACCAAAAGAAAGTTGCTAGTGAAAGATATAGAAAACATTAGGCAGGAAGAGCCTATGTAGCTATGAATCCAATGGGATGAGTCCAATGTTTGAAGATCTTAAATAATTCTCTGGTTCAGATAATGCTGTCATTTTTGTAGTTTTTAATAACAATGCCAATTCTGTCTACCTTCTCCTTTTCTTCTGCAGTCACCATTTTATGTTTAGTCTTCCTCTTTGCTTTAGTCCTTCTTTTCATTTTGTCTTCTTCTTTCTCACTAATCTCTTAGAATTGAATGACCTGCAAGTGATGCCAAGCTCTCCAGGAGTCTTCTGTGTGCCTTTGAACATATATACATGCCACATTGTTGTTTTTTTTAAATTTCTGCAAACCAGAAAATTAAAATACTTTTTTTGCTAGTGAGTTCTAAAGGTGCCTAACTCAGCAATATTTGTACCCAACTAATCCTGATTACTGCTTATGAAAATGGAGCCAGCACTTGCAGCTGTGCTGATATCATGGTTCCAGCTGCTCTGTCCTTCTTTAAAGTTCAGACCTTCATATTCTAAAAGTTCCCATGAAATTTCAGAAAATCCTTTATCTAGCAGTTTGTCCAAGACCATTTATAGGCATAAGTTTAACTGTGTTTTTATGCGTATACTGACATTTAAAAATTCTTAGCAGCACTTGAGGTCAAATCCACATTCTTTTCTGAACATTAACAGTGATTACGTTTTGGTTTTACATAAGGATTAGACTGCAATTCAGTCAGGTTTACTGACTGAATGTTGAATCTTGCCCTTAGATCTTGGAAAACGAGTGACGTGGGAGAAATCAGTGTCTAGAAATAGAAAAATCAAAATTGGTAGTGAAAGAACACTTGTCTCCTGCCCTCTGAAGGGCGTTGTAAGCAATGAAGAGGTAAAAAAATGAGACATGACACTGTACTTGACTGCAGTTTTAATGAGTTCCACTTCTGGAAGGTACGCTAGTTTGGTACACTAATGCAACAGTTAAAAAAGTGCAGCTGATTGAAGGTGAGCTTTCCAGTCATCTTTGTCTTAACAAGCATGATGCAACAAGAGAGGAAATGGTTTTGTCTCTAAGAACAGTTAAAGACTGGTTACAAATATCATTCATTTTTATTAAGGATGATTTATGGACAGATAATAATTTACTTCTAATGTATTCATAAACTTTCGGTATAAAATTTGGACAAATAATTTTTTCAGCTGTGCTTTGCATAAAAATTCACTTTTCTTCTCAGTGGAGGATGGCTAGTTACCTCCATCATATTGCATTATTTCTGCTTTCAATGACAAACGTTTAAAGTGCAGCAGAGCAAGTATCATCTAATGAGTATAGTTGATGAATAATTTATACAGACCTTTTTGGAACTTTGTTTCTAAAGCATTTTCACAAACATCTATCATTGTTTAGATCAGAAAACAAGTAGTATGATCCTGTGGATAATGTAAATTGAACCTAATCTTTTTCAAAACCAGAACACAACTCAACGGTTTTCAGTAACAAAAAGAAAGTTCAATTTCAAATACCTCTCCAGCTTCTTGTAATAGTATCTTCTAAAAATACAATTGAACTGAAGTTTCAAGTTTTAGTGTTCTATTTGACATTTCTATTTTTTCTTTTTTTGGTGAATAACTGTTTCTGTGCATGTGCACATATTGTATAGCCACTAAGATACCAAATAGCTGTAGCTTTATTTCAGAATACAAGGTGGTGCTGTTTCTTTTTAAAAGAAAATGACATGAAAATAATGTTGATGTGATCCTGCAGAAAGCAGCTGTAGGGACACTATTTCATAGATTTTAGTGCTACAAAATTCAGTTCTCTATCTCCAATTCTGTGTAATTGATTTGCATAAATATAGACAAACAAATGTATATATGGATGTATATATGGATGTATATATGGATGTTTGTCTGTGCGTGTATATATAAAAATCTCAGTAGACAGTATTAAAACAATAACGTGCTAGCCTTATATAAAATGCTCAGTTTTAGTACTTGCATGCAGGGTTAATCTTTTACATCAAGATAATAAATGAATTAACCTGCATTTTATTGTAGATTAGATTTAGTAGCAACTTCTTGAAGAGTGATTCTTTCCTGGGGGTTGTCCATGAATGAAGATTATTGGAGCACTTGAAAATCCTGTAGTTAAAAACGTACCAACGTTTTGTGATCTGACTGTTAATGCTTTTCTCTTTATATCACTCTAAAATAATGACAGCTTACATTTTAATTAAAAATGAGAAACATGACAAATAGAATATCAAATAAGCAAACTGCAAGTACTGATAACTGATTTGTAGCCTTGCTGAACTATACTCTTCCCAGACCCTTCCCTTCTGCCCATTTCTCCCTGTTATCATTCTAAAAGTTATACCATGGATTGGAAGAGTCATTTTCTGAGTCCTGTGCTGACTGCCACTGTCTTCTTTCAGATCATTCTTTTTGCAATGTTTACCATGCAACCAAGTGCTGATACTCTTTCTGTGTAGAAGAAATTTGACTACCTGGATGGGGCCCTGGGCAGTCTGGTCTAGTATTAAATGGGGATGTTGGTGGCCCTGCATATGGCAGGAGGGTTGGAGATTCATGATCCTGGAGGTTCCTTCCAATCCCAGCCATTCTGTGAATATCTGTGAATTCTGTGAAAAAATTATCTGTGCATGTCTATCATTTTGACACTGTCTCCCACAGTATTCTCCTGCAGAAGCTGGCAGCCTATGGCTTGGACAGGTGCACTCTTGACTGGATAAGGAACTGGCTGGAAGGCTGGGCTCAGAAAGTGGTAGTGAATGGACCTAAATCCAGATGGTGAGTGGTCACAAGTTGTGTTCCCCAGGAGTTGGTGCTTGGGCCTGTCCTCTTCAATTTCTTTACTGACGACCTGGATGAGGACATTGAGTGCACACTCAGTGCGTTTGCAAATGACACCAAGTTGGCTGGAAGTGTTGATCTGCCTGGGCGTAGCCAGTCCCTGCAGAGGGATCTGGACAGGCTGAATGGATGGGATGAAGTTAATGGGATGAGGTTCAACAGGACAAATGCCGAGTCCTGCGCTTTGGCCACAACAACCCCAGGCAACTCTACAGGCTTCGAGCAGAGTGGCTGGAAGACTGCATAGAGGAAATGGACCTGGGGGTATTGATTGATGCTCGGCTGAACATGAGCCAGCAGTGTGCCCAGGTGGCCGAGAAGGCCAATGGCATCCTGGCTTGCATCAGAAACAGTGCTGCCAGCAGGAACAGGGCAGCGATTGTCTCCCTGTACTCAGCTCTGGTGAGGCGGCACCTCGAGTACTGTGTCCAGTTTTGAGCCCCTCTCTGCAAGAGAGACATTGAGGTCCTGGAGTGGGTTCAAAGAAGGGCAACAAAGCTGGTGAGGGGTCTGGAGCACAGGCCTTATGGGGAGTGATGGAAGGAGCTGGGATTGTTCAGTCTGGAGCAGAGGAGGCTCAGGGGAGACCTTATTGCTCTCTATAACAACCTGAAGGGAGGCTGTAGTGAGCTGGAGGTTGGCCTCTTCTCTCATGTAACTGGTGGTAGACCTAGAGGGAATGGCTTCAAGCTGTGCCAGGGGAGATTTAGGCTGGATGTTAGGAAATACTACTTTTCTGAAAGATTGGTCAGGCTCTGGAATGGGCTGCCCAGGGAGGTGGTGAAGTCACCGATCCTAGAGGTGTTCAAGGAAAGTTTGGATTTTGTATTGAGGGGTATGGTTTAGTGAGAACTATTGGTGATAAGTAGATGGTTGGACTGGACGATCTTGTAAGTCTTTTCCAACCTTGGTGTTTCCGTGATTCCGTGATTCTGTGAAATGAATGACAGAGCACTGGAACAAGCTGCCAAAAGAGGCTGTGTATCTCCTTTTCTGGAGATACAAAAAACCTACCTGGAGACTTTCCTGTGTAACTTCCTGAAAAAAAACCCTGCTTTAGCAGCAGATTGGATGATCTTCACTGGTCCATTCCAACACCTACAATTCAGTGATTCTGTGAAATGATCGTGGCCTTTCTGAAAGCTCACATTTTGTGAAAGAATGAATAACATGTATCTATTAAAATAGTGTCACAGTATTGCTACCTAGCATAGATTTTTCAAAATATCTGTCTACTCTTAAGATTCATAATGCTGAGAATGACTTAAATTGTAGTCAAACTACATGTACATGTAGTTACAGTGAAACTGATGAGATTAAAATGATAGACATGCAGATATTTTTTTCACAGAATTCAAGGACATTCACAGAATGGCCAGGATTGGAAGGGGCCTCAAGGATCATGAATCTCCAACCCTCCTGCCATATGCAGGGCCACAAACATCCCCACTTAATACTATACCAGACTGCCCAGGGCCACCAACCAATCTGGCCTAGAACGCCTCTAGGGATGGGCATCCACAACCTCTCAGGGCAGCCTGTTGCAGCCCCTCACCACTCTTGTAGTAAATAACTTTTCCCTGACATCCAACCTAAATCTTCCCTCCCTCAAAACCATTTCCTCTTGTCCTGTTTCGCTTAACTGGAGACCTTAATTTCTGTAAATAATAGTAAAATATGTAGGCTACTCCAAAAGTAATACTTCCTGCTTTTATCCATTAAAATAACAACAAATATAAAGAGCATAATAACATGATTTGATGGAGCAAATTCTCAGCTAAAAACACTCTTTTTCAACACAGTCACCACCATTAGATATGCTTTTTTGCCAGCAATAAACAAGAGCCTTCATGCCATGCTCCTGAAAAGTAGAGGAGACACACTGCTGATGTCACTGCTGAAACACACTACCCACCATGTCACTATGCTAACACCCACTGTTTGGTCTCCATAAACATTGAGCAGGCATTGATGAATGTCAGCGGGTGCCATTTTTTTTTTTTTTCTTTGAGGAATTTATTTGCACATCTTTTCTTCATCTGCACTTCCACATCAGATGACATTTTGTCAGACTGCCCCTCCGTCACCATCTGTCAAATAGCAAAAAAAAAGGTAATGAAATACAGGTGTGATGTTTAATCTCTACTATTATATCACCAATATCCACCCCTGATGTCATGGGCCAAGATAATAAGAGGTATTACTTTCAGAGCAGGACTCATAGATTGCTCATCTTGCTAAAAGATTTTTCTTCTGTAATTGTGAAAAAAAAAAAAAAAAAAAGTTGTAATTTCCTCCACAACATGCCCAAGTTATTACAACCTGGGAACTCTGAATGGTCTCTTCTTAGACTAAAATACTTTGCAATGAGCAAACTGTTAAAATATAATAAGAAATATAATAAAATTCATATTTCTTAACAATAGCACTAGTTTACTACAACTTTGGCTGTCCTTGTGTGACAGCATGAGAACAGTTCTCTAAATTTGGAAAAAAAAACCCTCCTCTACCTTTTAGTGAGTTTAAAGTGTACATTTGAATTTTGTTATACTTCATTTTAATGCCTTTAAAGAAACAAAATAAGTGAAAGTTCTAAATGCTTATGTACATTGTCCCTAAGGTTTCAAAAAACAAAATGTGGTATTTTCTGAGGCTCAATTGCACAATCACTTCTCTAAGTGCTGGATCTTTGATGTTAATCAGCTGTGTTTATAGTAAATAAGGAGAGAGAGAAACCTCAGAATGAAAGCCACAAAATTAGTCATACTCAAAGCAACATACAGCAACATCTCTCTGTACAGGTAAATGAAAAATACTCTAGAGATAATTTAAATGGAAGTTTATTGATTTTGTCACCACTTAGGCATACACACAGCTAAAAGTGGATGAGAACTGAACTTTATAGTGGATATATCACCTAATTGTTCATTTGAATGCTACCATAATTCTTTTATGTTGACCATAGCCAACGATTAATGATATATGTACATGCTTTATTTAATTTGATTCTTAGCACTCACCTTCAGCATCTTCTTTACATATATACCTATGTAGGTAACTAAATCAATTCCAGTTATGAGTAAACATAAAGAAATATATACGCACATTGCAAGGTCAGTAACTGTCTACACAAGGTACATAATGTCCATAGGCCTTCTGAAAGCTCACATTTTGGAAGAAGTCAAGGAATCTCAGACTGTGGTCTAAGCTGTGTAATGGGTAATAATTTAAATAATGAATCTTCATAACCTTTTTTTTTAAGATATATATCTACATACAAGGTCAATAATTTTCATCTTACAAAACAATGAGGGAAAAATATTTTTAAGACTCCCAGAACATATTCTATTAAAAACTTCCAGCGTGATATATATCCTTCTCATTGTGAAAACATAACTGATATTTTGCAATATTTAAAGTTTATAATTTAATCATCAACCTCACTGTACAATTTTGGAAACTGACGTCATTTAGATCAGTAAAAATATACTGGAATAGCAGCATACTTAGTTCTCTGCAAGGATTTTTGGTACATAGACCTGGAATCCATCTGAAACCATAAACTGGCAGCCTCTAAAGCATGAATAGCTCCTTTTGGGTTTTAATAGGGCTTTATGTATACTAGCATCTCAGTTCAGCTACAAATTAGCAAACAGTGAGGCTTTTATGACCCAGCACTTATTTCAACAAAGGTAATACAAACATGACAGAATTTGCCTTTTGTGATTCACCTCTATTCTCCAGTCTTCGCTTTTAGACTGACTTTTCATTCCTTTTTATGCAGGTTATCTAAATGGAAATATCTATTTAAAGAGTAGTACAGAATGGCCAAAATTATGTTTACTATATTTTGATGAAAGGTATAATTCCCTACCAGATAAATGTCAATGAACTTAAGATTATATAACTAGTGAGATAGCTAAGTCGGGCTAGCTAGCACTAATAAATCTCTATTCAATGAAACGTTTAGAAATCTAAGGGGAAAAAGAAGTAATGAACAAATGAGAAATATGTAACGTGATATTATTGTATCTTACATAAAAATGTAGCAGTAAATATAACACTGGTGATGGGAAAAGATTGTCATACTGTAGGGATGAAGTTATCTCTAGATGACAATATGAAGTCTGGACAAAACAAAACAAAACAACAACAACAAAAAAACAATACAAAAAAAGAATTTGACAGCTTCTGAGTCTTGAGGGAAGAGTTTTAGGGTATGGAAATGGTTTTGCCTTTATCAGGACACAAACACAACTGAAATTTTCACTGAGTATTGTACACATTCAAAGTGAAAATGAGATTTAATAGTTTTGTAAATTCCAGAAGTCATTATCTGGAGCATAGCTATATATTTTAAGATAGGACTCATTGATATTTAGCACATGTTGAATTACATATTAGCACACTAACTGCAAAACATTCCTTCCTTGTATGAATTAATGACTGGTGGACAAAAGACAATTTGAGCTTTTGAACTGTTCACTGGAATTCATAATACATTACAATTTCCAATTATGCTTATCACCTAGTGGAAGGTCACCAGCAAACATTTCATTGAAATGATCTAATTGAGTTCAGGATATCCCATTTGTGTTTTTTGTTTGTCTTTTTCTTACTTTCCCCACTTGCATTTTTACATAATATGTGGTAGCTTTTACCTTGTTTTCATAAGAGACCAGATTTATTTTTGTTCTCTTACTGATTACTTATCATTATTCCTTGCGTCCAGTAGTCTGATCCAATTACCAATGAAGACAATGAAATTTATTCAAGGATTTCAGTGGGCTTTAAATTAGGCCTTTTTGGAGCCTTATGTAATTTTACAATAAATACAGTAATCATTATAACATCTTAAACATTAAATGGAACATTCATTCAAATATGAGAGTGAAGCTGGGTATTCTTATGCTGTTGCTTTTTTCCTGATAATTAGAGAAGGTTAAACATATTTTAATTTTAGGAAATTTCCTTAATAAATTAGTTTTAAAGTCTCATCAATAATTAATAATTAACTTCAAGACATTGTAATTTATGCTGATATCCAGGAGAAAATTGCACAATGTCAATAAATTTGGGTCATCTTCATGAAAGTAAGCCATTTCGCAAAGATTTAAGTATATGTTCATGGCTATGCATTCCACTCTGGATGTGAAATTCAGAAGCAGCTGCTGATGAGAAGTATCATTCGTGCTGTGTTCATATCTGCTAAGCTCATACATAGCCAGCAAGAAACATCCAAAAAACATGGAAGTGTGTGTGAAATTAGGTACAGATATTCAATACTGACATAACTGACCACAGGAAAGTAATAATTGTTTGGAAATTTCTTCTTAGTTCCCACATGTTAGTTCATAAATATTGCTATAGACTGAAGTTAGTTGTTTTCTGCTGAAAGTCACCAGAATTGTGGAAGTGGCAGTGAAATTTTGTTATTATTATCCAATTTTGTTCTAATTATCCATTACAACATGCCAGGGAAGAGAGAGGAGGGAGTTCAAGTTTAGAACTGGTAGAAGAGGTTCCATGTCTCCAGCTTTCATTCTCCATGCAAATGCCGCAAACAATCATAGAATCATAGAATCATAGAATCACCAAGGTTGGAAAAGACCTAAAGGATCATCCAGTCCAACCGTTCACCTATTCCCAATAGCTCCTACTAAACCATGTCCCTCAATACAACATCCAGTCTTTCCTTGAACACCCCCAGGGTCGGTGACTCCACCACCTCCCTGGGCAGTCCGTTCCAGTGCCTGACTACCCTTTCCGAAAAGTAATACTTCCTCACGTCCAATACTGCAACCATCTGGCTCTGGAGTTCTAGTTAGGTTCCTAAGCCATGAATAATAATTATTTTTTTAAAGCTAGAGACAGGAAGAAGATAGAAATAAGTTCTCTACTCCACTGACTACTGAATGCTGTTAGTTCTTTTTTTCTTTTTTTTTTTCCCTCCACAAAAACATAACTTCAGTCCAAATATAAGAAACTTTGGCTGACATAAATTCATTTTACTGACTTTCTAAAACACAGATTGTTCTTGTGAGTGTAATTTCTTCGCTGGATCTTGTGACTTAATCATGAAGTACTGAATCCTGTACGCACTAACTCCGCCTACTGCTTTTCTTCTATCAGTAGATTGTCATTGGCCCATTTATTCATTTATTCATTTATTTATTTATGGTATAAGATTGAGTTTTTTGGGAAGTAGGACTACTCATGAATAGAAATTTCATTTTGACTTCACAGAAAATTTGACTTCTCTTCAAACCCCACTCTCTATAACTTCAAGAATCCAGATACTCAACTAATGATTTCTCTCTGGAAACACATGACATAAATAATTGCTGTGCTTAATTAACTCTTCTTATATTTTGCTCAATTATGCTTACAATCATTTACACAAGTAAATACTCATTAAAAGAAATACCTATGCCACAAATAGGAATTTACCTTACTCTTGCTATTACGAAAAGTGTAAGAATGAAAGATCTTGAGAAAAAACAAGAGTCGTCTTGTAGCCTAAATACAATTTGAAAATAAAAAATTATGTTACAATATGATGTTGAGAATATTTGGATGCAAATGTAAACAATAAGAAAACTCTCAATGTTTATATATGAAACACTGTGGTCTTCAGAAAGGGAAAAGAATGACTTTTAGTCTAGCTAAAACAACAGCTGAAACATTAACAGTCAAAGGTGAAAGGTATCTATCAGTTGAATAAGGAATAAGTAGTAAATATCTCCTCTGTGTTGCCTAAAACTAGGAAAAGTGCAAAACTTCATTCATCTACTTCTGAAAGCCATCATTAGCTTTATATTTTTAAACCAACAAGGCTTACAAGAAAGTGGGGAAAGTCTCCTTTGGAATTTAAATTCAAATAATTTGCTTTGAAATTGAGTAGAGTACTGTTTGCTTAAGTAAACATTTTGCTCACAGTGATGACAGATGTGCCCATGCTACCCATACAATTGTGCTTTGCTGTTTTTTTTTTAAGGTTCACCAGTACTTTCACAGTGCGCCAGAGTAGCCACTTAAAAAGGTATTTTTTAAACAGTAGACATGTATAGATGTTTTTGCAAAATTCTTTGAATAAGAAATACATCATAGCATGTAATTACATCTTATATGATGTTCCAGTCTGTTTTATACACTTTGGTTTATGCTTGAAAAAGTTATCAAAAGTTCTTCTTTCCTACGACATAATTGCTGAAAGAGTCAAAAAATTCATATTCATCTATTAACGTTCTGAAATGTGCACCTTGGTTTAAATACATAACTGAAATCCATCTGAGAGTAAGATTATATTTAGAACCACATTTTTGTTTAAGTACATCTCTGGACATTTGGTGCTCTGCAGCATCTAACCTCAGTCTCTACAAGTATGAATGGTTTGTTTAGCCTTTGTGTAAGTAAAAAAACAATGCATAGACCTGCTAGTGACTCTGAATGCGTGTTGTAAATGTCTGCAGCTGCGTGATTTTTAAAGCTTGGCTTATTTTTGTAGCTGATTGAAGGGTACTGTTTGGTTTACAATGCATATCAAATCCAATTAAGAGAATGGAGCTGCTAAAATTATTTCTACATTAAGATCAAAACCATCTTTGCTAAAACCATATAATATGTTTTTCCAGGAAGCGTAGAACAGAGGCACTTATATGTATTACGAAGAATTTCTTCATGCAATAAATTTTACGCGTTACATATTACATTCCTTTGTTACATATTTCCATTCATATAGGAGAGATAAATAATTGTATAGCGACTAAATCTCGAGGAGAACATCAGTTACAGGTATTGAAGAAAACATAATATTCAAATTATGAATAACTTCTTTAATATTGTACAGAGCATTTATTTTGTAGATGAACATCTGCAGACATTTCAAATTTATCCATACATAAATGACCTGGCTTATGATTACTCTAATGGCAACGGTTTCAATTTATTTCACAGTGAATTTGGTAATGATATTCCTTTCTCTTTAGTGGAAGGCAGAACAACTGCAACAAAACATTAGATATACCTTTGTGCATGGAAAAAGAAACAAAGTAAATGGGATGCGCTTTTTGTATGCCTGAGGATTTGGGCTTGGCATTTGGATCAGGTGACATGGAAAAGTAAGCAGAATGAGAAATAGCATATCTAAAACTTCTTGTGCAATGTGAAATCCCCCCTTCATTCCCAATGTTTCCCAGCAACAACAGTAACGTTGAGTTAATGTACCAAATAATAAGTCAAAGCAGAACATTTCATTTTTTCTTTTTAAATAACCTTTACAAGAGAAATGCAGAAGGAGGGGAAGGCAAGATAAAGAGATCTCCCTCTGTTAGTTTAATACATTTGTGATTCTCTTAGATATCACAGGGAAAATCTTGATTTAGAAGTATAGATGATAAGGAACAGATGCTCAACAAGGTATGCTTTCCTCAGATGAACCAGGGAGAATTTTCTGCTGTGATAAATAAAAGATATAAGATTAATATTAACTCGTGTTTTGCACTCTAGGAACTCTTGGGAGAATTACCACTGTTACCAGTAGGAGCAAGGAACTCATCATATTTTCTTGGGAATTCTACTGGTAGAATATAGGGAAGAAAACTGATCTATATTTTCAGTGATCTTCAGATTATTTCTGAAACTTCTGAGAACTCTTTAAGTGAAATGGAAATTAGGAAAGTTAAAATAGTTTTAAAATGTCTATTTAATTTCATCATGTCTTCCCCAATTCTTATCTTTAAAGCAAAACATCTATTTTATTGTACAGAAAGAATTTGTTAGAACTGTACATACTGCTGTTTTTATGGGACAAGCCATCCTGTTAGATGAAAATCTACCAAAGTAGTTTAGGAACAGTTTCATAATTTTCAGAGAAAAAGATAGAACTGTGCTAAAGCATATTCATAAGTCTTTCTTCACTAAAAATTGTATTCCAATCACTACATAATTTTAAATCACTGAATACTCAGTATAATGTACTACTTCTTATGTGATAAGAAGTTCATCTGCATGCCCAAAGGAAGAACACAGAAACGATGATGATAGGAATAATTAGATTAATAATTTACCTTGTCTTCTCCTAGGCTTGGCACAGAAGAGATCAAGAAAGGCAGTTTAGAAGTGGGTTCATGAGAATATAATGAAGTGCAACAGGAGCAATCCCAGATAAATGTACAATCTGAGGGAAGAGCAGCCATGCTGAGGAGAGCTTCGAATTTTGCTGTATTAAACATGCGTTAACTTGACATGAGTTAACACTGTGCACTTGCAGCCCTGGTAGTATCCTGGGCTGCATCAAAAGAGGGGTAGCCAGCAGAATGAAGGAGGTGACTGTCCCTCTCTACTCTGCCCTTGTGAGGTCCCATCTGGAGTACTATGTCCAGGCCTGAGGCCTCTAGTACAGGAAGGATGTGGAGTTGCTGGAATTGATCCAGAAGAGGGCAACAAAAAATGATCAGGCTGTAGCACCTCCTATGAAGAAAGGTTGAGGGAACTGGTTTTGTTCTATTCAAAGAAGAAAACACTCTGAAGAGCATTCATTGCAGCCCTCCTGTACTTAAAAGGAACTTTTAATCAAAAGGGAGACAGACTTTTTACATAATCATAGCAATAGGACAAAGGGGAATGGTTTTTAACTGAAAGAAGGGATTAGATGCTGGGGAGAAATTTTTTTCTCAGAGATGGTGGTGATGGTGGTGAAGATGACTGGCACAGGCTGCCCAGAGAGGTTCTGAGGTTCTGGATGCCCCGTCCTTGAAGTTGTTAAAGTCCAGGTTGGATGGGCCCCTGGGCAATGTGATCTAGTGCCAAATTTAGTGGTTGGCAACACTACCCACAGCAGGGGGGTGGAGGGGGTTGGGGATGGGGGGAAGGGGTTGGTCTTTGGGGTTTGTTCTGAAAATAATGCCTGCTATTTTATTATATTGGTCCACAATTGATTGGTTGATGTTAATGGGTAGTTGAAGGGTTGATGTTGATATGGTAGCTGAAGGGACATCTACTGGGTAAAAGAAGAGCCTACTTTATGGTTTTTCTTAAACAGTTTTCAATTTTTTTTTTTTTTTTTCCAGGAAATTTTGCTGGAATAAGGACATTATGCCCATGAAAAATGCCCAACAAAATAATAAAATATAGTCACCTTCATTTTGTTTGCAAAGTAAAGTAAGCAAGGTGTCTGAATCCTTCGTTTTTGGCTCAAAGCTTGTTTTCTGAGGCATTTTTTGTGATAAGAGTCTGACTTCTCTAGATGAGAGGTGGGTGTTGCCATGTGGCAGTCAACATCATTGTGTGAACAATTTTACATTTGAAAGCATTTTTCTTTGCAGCTGTTTGCCTCTAGAAGAGAGTGCTCAGGAATGTTTACTTGTGGAAGATCTGGCCTGTGGCCAAATAACTTCAGCTCGGCATGAGAAAATTGTGGAATGATACCATGGTGTCCTGTGAAAAACAGGATGCAGGTGGGTACCTCTCTGATCCCTCTTATCTGCTGGAAAGGCCCAGGAGATGGGAACAAAGGAGTTTCTGCTGAGATCCAAAAGCCATAAGCTGCCACTCCAAAGAGAGCTGACTCAACCACTTTGGATTTGAGCTGTCACTCCAAAGAGAGCTGACTTGACCACTTTGGACTTGTAAATAAGTGTCATGGAGTTGACCAGATCAATCTATGTCCGTGACAGGGGCGACAGGCCTCTGCCCTCCTCCCCACCCCAGTCCCACAAAAAATGGGAAGGAAGGAAGGGAGGAAAAGAGAAGCGGCAACAATTTATGGAGGAAAACTTATTTTACTATAATATTGGAATACAAGATAACACAATATATACAATTTAATTGAAATTGAGATTAATAAATCAGACAAGATGAGAGAGAGAGAGTTCCCGGAACCAATTCAAACCTGAAAAGCTTGGAACGGCTAGGAAAGCACCTCCAGCACCCACTGCCAGGCAGCAAGAGAGCGCCCCCCCCCCACCCGGAAAGGGCCAGATCCTGTGACTGCTGTAATGTACAGGGATAGGTACTTGGAATTGGGGCAGTGACACTTTAATGCCCCGTACACTACATGATGTTTTGATGTGGAATACTGAAACCATAAAAAACAAAAAAACAAAAACATAGAACCATGACAATAAGTACTGCCATTGGAAAGCTAGTTACAGTTGTTGTTGTCAGCCAAACAATAATGCCTGACAACCCACCACTACTGAAGATCAATGGCTGAACTACAAACCAAGCTGGACACATGGTGATGACTATCTCCCTCTTTATACAAAGACTCCTTTGTTTTATTTCCTATCTTTTCTATGGCCCATGTTCCCTTTCCCATCTCCCTAGATGACTAGGATTTGTAATAAACTGGTCAAACTAACATCTAATCTCTTGTGTCTTAATCTTGCCATCAGGTATACATATATTAAAAGAACCTCCACTCCATCCTATAAATTGGAGCAAGACACAAGGTAGTTCCATAATCTGAAATAAGGCTTCTCGTTTCACAAAGAGTTTCTCATTTGTTTTTTATTATTTATTACCTTTGCTGTGTAATATTGTAACCTCCCTGCAAAAACATACACACCTCAAATTTGCTATTTCATGTCAGGCAGCACTAAAGATAAGTGAGGCAGCACATTTGTATCAGCTTCCAAATCAATTTATCATATTTTGAGGTTGTTACATCTTTCTTTTTCTAGAGATGCTTAAAACTGAAACTACATAGCCACCAATGAACTTGAAAGCTGGTACTGAGTGAACAGCAGAGACCTCAGTGGCAAGGGAGTTAGCATCTAAACATTGAATCGTATTGTGCTAAATTTAATCTTGTCTCCTAAGTCAAGGCTGTATCAACCTATTCCATTCCAAACAGAATTTCTCTGTTTGTAAATTTCTCCAGTGTGAGTAAATGCCCTGACTCCTCCGTTTTTCTCTCTTGCTTCCCAAAAGTCTGAATCCCTAGTCCAAAGCACTCAAGTTTTTTTTTCCTAAGGATTTCCTGATTTTTCCTATTGCAGTTTACAACCTCTTACGTCCACCATAAATAAATTAAAAAAAGAAAATTTCTTCATCTGTAACAGCTTATTTTGTGCTTGAGCAATATTATCCTTCTTTCCTTTTCTTAGGCTGAACAACACCACATATTTTATGTAAATTAAAGACAATGTTTTCCTTCCTCCAACATTACTGCAACATGCCCATGGGAGATTTCACTTGTTACAATCTTTATTCTTTAATTGGCTCGCAATACCATCATGTGAACTAGTGTCAAAAGCCTCCCTTAATTCAAGATGTGTAACACAACCCAAAAAATCTGTTAGTTGGTAATAGAAAGAAGTGTTTTTTCTTAACGTGATTTGTTCTGACAGATCTATGCTAGCTTCTTGTATATTTTACTTCTCTATAAATTGATTATTTGATTATATATTTTGGGGTCTTTTTTCAGGGAGGGATTATAATTCTTGAAGTAGTCTCCTTTTTGCATTCTGTAGCAATTGATTTTTTGTTGAATTCAATTGAATTAGAATTAAATTGAATTGAAAAATTGAATTTTTGCTTTTTCTGGTCCTGTTGGTCCATCCTCCATATCCAGGAATGGATCAAAATGCTCAGTACATCAAAACAACTTTCACCCCATAATTTAGTGTTGCAATAATGCAGAATCTGTGCAGAAACTTACTGAGATTCATCCTTGCTGCACTAGATGAGCTAGTTATTTGCTGCTTGAATTTTGCTGTCTCTATATACACAATAAGATCACTGTAAACTGTGAATTGCAGGTTTTCTGTTGCTTGTACTTCTTTGTTGCTAATTTTTGACATTATTGTTTTGATATCAACCTTGTCTGTTTATCGTTGTATATAATTAATTGAACATCAGAAAACACCATCAATCAGAAATTCATCCTCACTTCTAGTAAGAAAATAAACTACGAAAACAATTTTATGGCCACAAAAAATTGATTTGCTTCAAGGCCCTGCAGCTTTCTTTATAGGGTCTATTTGCTGAATGAAAAAAAAAAGGTTTGGAGTCAGTCTGTAATATATACTGTATAATATGTTTCCACAATATTAAACATGTTTTGGTACTTGTTCAAACCACTCGTGCTGACTGGAGAATTTCAGCACTGATTTTTTTTATTTTTTTATTTATTTTTTTTTTTGAACACCAGAATGAAAGATATCCTAATAGACATGCTGAGTCAACATTTCTAATTCAATAGTATACGTAGGTCAAAAATAGTATCTGAGATCAGGAATCACGATGAAGGAATCTATGTTCACTAGTCTATGTGTTCAATGAACCAAGATAATTGATAATATATCTAGTAGATTTGACTCTCCAAACAAAATGGCTGAAATGTATTTAGAGCTGCATTAAAGGGGGGCAGCTGTCAGCATTGTTCCTGAGAGAAAGTCAAACTCAAATCTTTGGAAAAATAATGAGAACTCAGAGTCTCTCTACTAATGTACCATTCCTAGGGAAGATCTTGATAACTATACTCATATTTACATGCAGCATATTTTTAAATATCTTAGTGAATAGGAGACCAAATTGTTAGAAATTACAGTTATCAATAGCCATGTTCCTCTCAGATTGTGTATTAGTGAAATGCGATTGAGAGCATAAACTGCTGGTTTCACGCTTCTGACAAGTTATATGGTAAAGTCATGCTGAATAGCAGGGTTGGATTTCAAATGTGAAAGTTTCATGTTTTTGGAAAATGTTATGGTCTTTTTATTCTGAAGAAACTATGCTTCTTAATAAAAAAAAACAGACATGATGAATCTTAGGAATATTTTAACTCTGATACAATTTAAATGGGGAGTTTTGAGGTCTAAAAGCTACTCAGAAACAAGCATTTGTAAAACTTCTTGAATATCTGAGTTTTAATCTTTGAAAAATGTTGCTAACTGACCTTGACAGAAGAAGTTCCTGATATGAAGACATTTCAACACAACAAATCATGAAAATATTGTATAGAAAGAGTGGACTAATTCCAAGATTTAAGAAACAGAAACTGTAGTTCAAGGTCACTTCCTCAGGAATTAACTAGAAAACCTGTTGTAACTTGGGCAGACAGGATGAAAATAACTGAAGAAGAAAAAGATCTATAATTCTGATTATTCATAAGACATCTGAGCTGCAATTGATGCAAACCTAAGTTTAATAGGTGTTCATGATGTATGGCCCTACAGAAGGGAATGAGTATCCCTGGGCACAAAACATCAGATGTTTTTAAAAGTAAGCTACAAAACAGCAAATTTGTCTGTCTGTGAGTAAATTCAGGTTAGAAATTAGATCAAATCTTTAGTTTATAAAGCAATCAAGATTATCCTTCCAAATGGGAGTAGAAGTAGAATGCTAAATGATCTTCCATATGGAATAGGGAAATCTAATGACAGTGAGAGGAAGCAACATTGTTTGATGATGGGAGATGATGTTTACCTTCTACTGGTAGGTCAGTGGTCTGGTTTGCAAAGAATAAGTTGATTTGAGATAAAAATAAAAGCATAATGTTCCACTTATTGTTGTTTTTATGTCATATAATCTTTTTATTACTCCATTAAAATGTCTTTGCAGAATTGTTAGATACAGTAGTTAAGCCAACAAGAAAGCTTTATGTCACCTACTGTCATTTATAAAGAAAAAATATCATTTCACAAACCTGTCGTATTATGAATCCAGGATTTTTTGAGCATCCAGTAGGTGAATGGTAGGTTATTAGCAAAGTTATTACCAGACAGTTTGCTTCCACATGTGACTGCAGTGTCCTCCTTGCTGCACTTAAAAAAACTGCTGGACTATAAACATTGAGCACTTTATAGACGTTGAGGTATTCTATTACATTTATTGATTTGCATTTACTGATAGATATCCAAGCTGGCTGGATACCCCCAAGTAGTGCATCAATGCTTGGCATATTTGACTTTGATTCAGTGACATCGTTTTTGCCATATTTAATCTGAATTCCCTGTTTGTTTAGGCTGAGAAGGTTGAATGGCGCAGAATTGTGCTGTATGAAATTGTTGGGCTACATGTCCTTTATGTGTTCTCTTTGATGATAACCCTCAATAAAATGTTTTCCATGAATAGTTTCTGTCTTTCACAGGCTACCAGTGTAAATTAGAAGTTTCCAGGTGAAAAAAGAGTATATGCATTTTGAAACATTTGAGGACTTAGTTTACTTCAGAGTTGTAATTAGTTAATTAGCACTGAAAATTTGAAAGTGGGAAACAATATTAGTGACGTTTGAAAGACAGCTGCAAGATGGCAGAAAAAGAACTGGATCAGAAGGAAGATTTATGAAAACATGGTAGAGACATCTGAAATTTTTTCCTCTTGTCTTGTGCTTTAATTTGAAATGTTTTGAATTGGAAAAATTCTTATCTGCTCCAAAAAAAAAAAAAAAAAAAGAAATGGATCAAAAGAAAGCATCTGTTTTACTTTATTTGACTAATCACTTTCATTATTAACCCCCTCCCTCCAAATATTTTTATTTCTGGTTTTGATGAGTATCCCAGATTTGGGCTTAAAACAATCAGGAATCTATAGAGACTATTTTGTGCCCTGAAATAACATCTTTGTTTAGTTTTATAAAAGTTCGACTCATTTTGAAATGTGAATGAACAAAGGAGGTCTTTTGGACATATTCCAAATGTTGTGAAGATACAAAGGAAAAGAGTGAAGGGAGAAGAAGAAGATGGGAGCATCTTCAGATTTCTTTTTAATCTAAAAGCTATTTCTGTTTTATGTATTTCTTTTTGGCAGAATAATTTGCATATACCCTTTCTTTACTGTCAGAACAATGATTGTTGTGAATATATATTTAATGCTAAAGAATGGTTGTTTCCATTTTTATATGCAAAAAGTAATAAATGATGACTAATTGTAGTAACTTATTTTTGAATATTAACATTTACAATTCCATGTGCTTGTTGCATGACAATTTTTAACACACAGAATGTTCAATATATTTACATATCCCATAACCTTGTTTCCTAGTAGATGATTTTAGAAACATAGCTGCATTTTTTACCATGCATTTGAATGCTAGAAATACTTCTTCATTCCTTTAAAACATAAATAACTAAATATGCTAAAAGTGATGCAAAGGAAATGTCTGTGCTTTGGGACAGCGGGGTAGAAAATGAGGAAACACAACAGTCTTAAACAAAAGTATTTTGAATCCTGAGTACCCAGATTTAAGGAAACTACTAATTGAAAATCTTTAAATGCAGTCCAAGAGACAAATATCAATATTTTCACTTTTTCTGCAAAACTCTTCTGTTATTCCTAACTTACATTTATTATCTTATTTGGTACCAAAGAGTATTCATTGCATCTGAAATGCACACGGAAAAAAAAATTGCTGAACATATACAAGGAACTTCAATCAAACTGTGCATAATTATTACTGATTCTGCTAGGAGATTGCCAGAATTCAGAATATTTTTCATCTTGTTAATTCCTTTATTGAACATACACAACTTCACAATGTTATTTCTCTAGTTTGTGTTATAGAGCCACTATATTATTTCTAGAAACAAGAATTACAAAACTATCCTTTATGGGTGAAAGTGCTATGTCTGTATATTACATAACATGAAAATGCCTTGAAGATACTGAAAAACAGCACCATGCAGTAATGTTTTTTTTGTTGTTGTTGTTTTGTTTTTTTTTGTTTTTTTTTTTACATCTTCTATAGCTGAAATGAGAGCATAGACAGCTTGTAGAAGAGTGGTTTTCAGGAGACTCAGGCAGTAGAAAGATCAGGTGGTAGAAAACGTTTACTGAGTTTCTTGGGTGTGAATCCCAGAATAGCAGTCAGCCACAGTGTACAGCACATATTTCTATGCTGTACTCATCAGGAGTTTTAGGGATATTCTTTCAGTTTTGTGACCAGACTACAGTCTGTTTCTCAAGACAGAGTGCACTGTGTGTCCATGTCCAGATATGGGCAATGGGAAGAGCAGGAGCAGCCTCTGTGTGGACAGACTGGAGCTGCCCTGTGCCAGACACAGCCATTGTCAACCTTTGTATCTGTTGATAGTTTTCTACTGTCTTTGTAGTTGTCATGGGAATAAATAGGAGGCATTACTTTTAGAGTGACCTATATGTAGAGTGACCTAATATGTAACACATGTACTTTGTTTCATATTAACAAAAAGGATGAAAATCGATTTTATGTCATCACAAATATTATCATTTCAGCAATTGTAACGAAGACATCAAAAATTTCCTTGAGAAAATAAATTCTATATTTCTTTCCGTGGTCACTGGATGGCTGAACTGAAGCCTGAAGAGGCCATTCAGCACTTACATGAAATTGTACCTTCAAATACACAGAATCGTTAATATTTAACTTTTAATATGCTCTAAAATATTTGTTAGAAATAGGAAAAAACAAAACTATTATTTTTAGACTGCTCTTTTCATGATTGTCATATAGATTTTTATTACAGTAGCTTCAATTGCTGCTCATAAATTATAGAAATAAGTTTTTCTTTGCTAGCAGGTAGATTGGGCAATTAAAGCATATTGGGAACATTTGTAATTTCATGGAAGGTACAAGTAGAGACTTCTGGATGCTACTTCTGGACTTCTCTGATGCTACTAAAAAATGTAGAATTTTGCATCTGTTATTATGTGCAGATGGAAGGCTTTCTCTGAAGACCTACTTTTGCTTGTTTAAAAATAAAAAGCTTATAACGTCCTGGTAATGGTCTGCTCTTTGTGGGTTCATCAGCACATCATTTGAGAATGTCCTTAAAAAACCTCAGAAATAAATGGTGATTTTGCTAAGCGTTTGGCTGAAGTGAAACATGGTATTGCGGTGCCGCATAATTCACTGCTAAAAAGTCAATTCTTAAATTTTTCTTTCCTTTAAAAGAAAAAAAAAAAGTTCAGGTCAAATCAACACTGAATTCAATAGGAGCTGTAGTTCTTTATGCAGTGCAGGATTTATTCCAAAACAAATTGAAACAATGTTCTGCATATGCACAGTTATAATGGCTACTGTAATGGATTTCATAGTGACATTTTACCTCTCTATTTGATATACGCAGCCTAATTTTTATAGGTCTCTCTTAAGTTAACTCAATTTTACAACCAGGAAAATTGCTACCTACATAGTATTAAATTTGAATATATCTTGCATAAAATATGATCCATATGCATGGTACTACAGTAAATATTAATTTTTTTGTTACAGGCTGCTTGTCACAATTAATTGGAATTGGGAAGTTTACAGGTAAGGATGGTTCAAATACTGAGCACAAACAGTTCTTCTATTTAGAACAAAAATCAAAACTGAATTAATGCAGTTTCTTGTGAATATTTTGATGTAATTTGCTTGTATAACATTCAGCAGTTAAGAAGTGAGTTTTTACCTTGGAAGTTTTCAGAAATAAATTAATATGTATTGTTATACCCAAAGGTCATGTGGTCAAGTACGTTTTTTGCAGTTACCAGCACCATCCAAAAGAAGTGCAAGTTTGTCATCATAAGGAAAATTGGATAAATTTGGACTAGACAAAAATAGATCAGATGCAGTTGTCTAAAATTGTCTTTGAAAGACCTTTGAAGGAATCCAAACTTTGGGGTCTTCTCATCTTTTGTGTTCCTCCTGTCCCGGTGTGATTGATGTGGGTGTTGTTGCTCCCATTTGCAGGTCTAGCCTGTAGCAAGCATCTCCAAACATGCAGATGCATGAACAACATTAACACAGCCAGCACAAAGATCAACACAGCCACATGAGCGGTGCCTTGATTGGCAGCCACAATAACACAAGAAGATCTCACAACTGTAAAATACAATGCAGACAGCCCCAGGCCTGATGATCAGGATGAAGATTTGCTAACATCACACAAAGATTTGCTAACAGCTGGTTCTGGTCAGTTGGTTTATGCAAGGCTGGACTTCATGCACTTGCTGGTCCCCAGCTGACATAGCCTCCACTCCAATTGGTGTCACCAAGACTTTCATGTTTGCCACGTGGTCTGGCCAGAAGATTTACTATAGAAAAAGAGCAGACTGCATGCATGTACCATACACATACAAACATATATACTGGAGAACACACAGAGAAAACAGTCAGAAATAAACTACTGAGAGTACATGTAAATGGCATGGGCTGTTTTGTAAGCATATTGACAGTTTACTTACATGTGGGCAGCTCCTTTTCCCCCAGTCACAAAATGCCTATTTTTAGGCATTTGGTTCTCATTTTAAACATCCTATTGTAAACTCCAAACAATCTTAAGAAACACCTTAATTATCCCATAATAAATTTGACATACTGAACTTCTTCAAGGTTTTGGGTGATTTTTTCAGTAGTCCATCCATCAGGGATCTAAGATTCCCGATATCTGGTACTGTCTCTTCTATCTCAGAGGTTATGTGTGTGGCTGTTAAATTTGTTCTTTCTCCTTTGCCTCCAAGATTTTTATGCTAAATAGCCATTAACCAAATACCCTAAGAAATCAAATTTCATTCCACTAAAGTGATCTCCCTAAGTTTTCATTTTATGTCTTGAGGTGTAAAGTTTAGCAGGCTTTCTCAGTTTTCCTGTTAGTATTCTCTAGCTGCTGGAAATGATTCCCACAGTCTAATAACACATCATGTAAAGAAGTCTTTTCTCCTACTGTTTTAATCCTTGATTTCTTATTGTCATTGTGCTGTCTTTCTAATTTTGGTATAAGACTATAAGAACAGATATTTATTTCTCTTCTGTGACCATTTCTTATTTGGTATGCATTCGTCATGCCTCTCTCTATGTTCTTTGTAAAAATATTCTCAGTCTTTTCAGTGAGTCTTTCCAAGTGTGTGTCTTCTTTGACTTTGGTAATTCTTTCTCTCTCTCTCTTTTCCATATAGTATTTCTGAAATAAGTAACCAATAAAAAATATGGGAAATAAAAGATGCAGGTAACCATCACCTTCATTCTCAATTGCTTTATTATTATTCACTTCAGCTCTACCCAGTCTCCTTCTTGATCTTGCAAAGCCTGGTTAGGAGTTCAAATCATACATAAAAGTTTGGATCTTGTGCATAATAGATTTCCCAGTGCCACGCAGTAGTGCTTACAGTGTTCCAGATGATGCCATAATATTGATTTATACAAAAGAACTTTGAAAATCTGTGCTATTTATCATTTTGATATTTATGCAAGCTAATGCTTTGTTTGCCTTCAGCCTGCAGTTGTAGATTAAGCAAATATCTCTCAATTAATAAAATGACTAATGGTTCCTTTCTTGAGACAGGTGTAAACAAGCAACGTAAGGTTTTCTTCATGTATAGATTGCTTTGGACTTACTTATTCTGGATGTAATTTCCCTCCTCACTTTACTTATTAATTTTCTCTAGCATTTTATTTACCATCTGGTTTGGATTAACTCAAATAATTTTGCAAACTTCAGATTTCGATGTTACCTTGCTTGTTACCTGCTAGATGTAATAAGTACTGTGAGATTTAAAATGAAAATGAATGACTCGATAGTGGCCAACACGTTAAAACTGTTTATCCATGCATATCAGATTTTAGGGAACAAGTTCACTTAATAGTACAAATTTGTAACTGCATTAAATATGTGTAAAAGAATTGCAAAGCCTAATTGTCAGTATTATAATGTCATTTGAATTCCTGAGTTGTCCAATGTAGAGACTAATCTACATATTTTTGTTACTAAACAAAGTTAAGAAATTTGGATGACTACTCTGGCCAAATACTTCACAGTTTTGCAGACTTTCATTGTTTATTTTGCTTAAACGAAATCTGTATTTCTTTTAAGAAATGCTTTACAATATAATTCATATTTTTGAATGTCATACCATATCAACCAACTGTAGATTAGCAATCCCTGATCTAACAAAGGGCATTTGTCCTCATCCTTCTATTCACTTTTTATAGTAAAATCTTGCATGGTTATAGAACTGCCTTTGACAAAATGACTTGGGAAGCTGTTCCCAGTGTGAGATGGCCTTACACTGAACTTGCAGAGAATTGCAATCAATAGTCAATGATAAGTCCATACTTTCACTTGACTTCTCTTGGTGGAATGAAACTTCCAGACTTTGTTTAAATTAAGCATCTCATCCAGGTGTGCTACCTAATATACCTCTGCAATCAAATTCCATGTTACAATAAATATTCAATGTTAGTTCCCGACCCATTTCCTGGAAGTATTTGTTCTTCTCCTTTTATCAAAGATAGAGGAAACCTCTGCAACTTGCTTGGACTATTTTGACTGACAGAAAATAGGGTAAATCCTACTTTATCCACCATCTGGAAGGAATCCATGATTATCTATCAATTAAATATTGAATTGAAATGTTGGATTTTAATTTAGAAAACAACTCACAATATTTTTGCAGCAAAACAAAAACAAACAAACACTTTTGTGAAAAAGTATGCACATTACTGAAGTTAAAAGCAGCTTAGCAATAAGTGACTAACTGCATCTCTCTGCTGATATTAAAGAGCAGTGACAGATGCTCTGCCATACATTCAATCTGTTTTAGTAAATTATCACAGGAAACTGATGAGATCCTTTTTTAATTACAGAAAGAGAAAAATCCCTTATTCTCAGACTTTTAAATCCTTCAAGACACATCTTCATTTAAAAACTATACTTTTTTTTCCTAATGCCTTGTTTAATGCTCACCTACTCTTATCGTAATGAGTCTGCTACACCAGAGGGTATCCGTCTGCACAACTTTTGGAAAACAGGACCATTTAAAAACCATGAAAGGAAAGAATTCCATAGCTGTTTCTTAAACAACAGCTTTTAAACAATGTTAAAATATTTATATTTTAGCTTTTATGTCCTCTACTATCAGAGAAAATAAATAATCAAGTCTCTCAATGAAAATAAAAGGACACTGTCCTTCACAAGGCACTAATGTTTAGAAAGTGCATAGCAGAGTTGACTGGTAAAAAACAAGCAAAATATTGCACAAATATCCTTAAACCTGTAATTACTGTCCTTTTCTTTTTCATATAGTGACAACAATTAATTAATTTTGCCAGCAAATTGCCATTTTCAACCAAGTGTCTGAGAATAGAGTCTTGAAAATCTTTTTTGTTCATTTTGGTGTATGCAAAGCAACAATAGACTTAGAATACATGTTGATGGTATATTCTCATTATATAATCTTTTCTCAACTTCTCGTTTTATAACTGGAAGTTTTAGAGGCCACAGCACTGCGCAGAAATGATGATAATTGCAGAGGATTATCAAGCTGTTAAAAGACATAGTTCTGTTGCAGGACAGATCTATTTTTCTTTTTCATCTTCCTTAGTAACATAAGAAACAGGAGTCAGAGTGCTTAGCCTGGCTTTTGGGTTTTACATTTAAATACCAGAGCAGATCTGCCTTTCTCTGTTGCACTAAATGTTTGACAGTTCCAGAGACTGGACACTAGATTTGATGCATAATTTAATGTGATATTATAAAATTTATATGCTTTATTTGCACACAGATTTTAAACAATACAGGGCTGCACATTTGATTAGGTTTACTGATATATATGTGTAAATCAAATTCAGTATCATAATGATTGGTTGTATTCCATTGAGTGTGTAGGGAAATCAGAAAAACAGTCCTTTTTTAAGACAAAAGTTCTAAATTATATATATAATCATTTCAGTGGTAGTGAGATAGTTTGAACATCTGACTAACACATGCAGGAATGCAGAAATGTTCTTTTTTGTGTGCATGAAATTCCTTATATTAGCTGGAATATTTCAGAAAGCAAGCTTAAAGAAGACAGAGAAAATACAATGAAATATTAAATGCAAAGGTATGTTATCCCTGAAAACAAAGCATTGTTGAGATGCATTTAGTTGGATAAATAAAGTGATTGTTATGGAATGTACGATATATAAGCACACACACTTAGATATGTTTATCAAAATATATATAATTTACCCAGAATAAGATTCCAGTGCTTTTCATTGTCAAGGTAATAATTTAGATTTCAAATTAAGTTAAATTCTGTAATGAGAATAATAAACAATAATGATCTTTCCTAAGTTGCCTTCAGCAACTTAGTGATTCAATTTGCCATGCAATTACATGGTCTAAGTGAATTTAATGAACGTGTTTAGGGAATGAAGAGTTTCAAAGTTATTCGTTCATAGAGATGTACTTAGTGAGCTGTTCATTGCTCATGTGTATTGCCTTGCTCTGTTTAGAGTCATCTTTTATGCATTTTCTATTCTATGTTTCTACTAAGGTAAAGCAAAGAAGATAAATACAACACCAGAAAATAAAACATAGAAACCAAACCCTCATCTCTACTGAAGCTCATAGCTTCAGAATTCGCTTTAGTCAGCGTTTAATATTATTTCTAGTATTTTGATGAGGTGCATTTCTTAGAGCATATGCTTCTTTTGTATCTATTATTTCTTTTACTGCTCATTCATTAAAAGGATAAATACAAACAAACAAAAACCAGTCTCAGCATACTTTTCCTTGCTGACGCTTATTTTCTTGCTGTCATTGTTTAGAGAAGAAATGGCAAAACAGCAGTGGGATTTCATGTTTTACTGACTGAGAAAAGCAGCCAAATTAGGAGCATGTGAGCAAAAGAGAGATCCCTAAAAAAGTGGGTCAGATTCTATTTGATGTGAGTTGATTTAGGTTTTTTTGAAGAAAAGGATGTATATCGCTCTGCCTACCTGAGTATCTGGCCCATACCTTTAAAAGAAACTAGATCTTTATTCATTTACTGTATGCTACAAATTGAGACTAACTGTGAAAAAGGCAGTATTGTATTATTGTCCTTTTCACTGCTGGCAGTAGATTTCACACAGGGACCTATTCCATCCTTAATTAGGAGATACTAGTTTTTAATAAGCGTACTAGAGGGCTGCTGAATTTTCTTAGTTTGTCTGTTGACATGTAATCATACTTTTGAGATGCAGAAAAATATCTGTACTGTTTTCAATGGGATTTTGAGTAAATAGTGCATGATTAGATCTCATGGAATGATAAAGTTAAGTAAGCTCCGCTTGGCTACTGTAAAAGCAAGAAAGCAGCATCAAAAAGCAACTTACTTACTTATACAAAATTCATTCATAGCTTGCTGAGGCCAAATGATATATTCTTAATTCTTCATATATTTCTGTGAAACTTTTCGATTGAAAATAGGATAGTCATACAGTTCTGAGAATGAAACAGCAGGTGTACATCTGGAGGTGTTAAATCCCACATTTCATTACTGACAATGTGGAACACACTGGACTAGGATTTAACCTACATTACAGAAAGTGCCTGAACTACAAAAAAAAAAAAAAAAAAAAGATCACTTTCAAAATATTGCCCTCATGCAACAATCAAGCAAATACACCATGGATGATATGAAAATTGCTCCAAAAGTAAAGCCTCCTATTTTATTTTATTAGCCCACAATGTCAGAGACAGACGTTCGTTGTATTGCACTAGATGTTGAACTTTCCTGCCCACATTCTGTTACATTTTGTTGCTGTGCAAAAGACAGAAGCAGAGGACCACTCTGACAACATGGTATTTGACACGGAAGTGTGTATGAAGCAAAGGTGTGTCACTGAATTCCTCCATGCAGAAAAAGTGGCACCTGTCAGCATTCATCAATGCTTGCTGAATGTTTATGGAGCCCACGCAGTGGCTGCAAGCACAGTGAGGTGATGGGTGGTGTGATTCAGCAGTGCCAACAGCAACATGGAAGACAAACTATGTTCCAAACAGCTATGCACACTACAAAACAAAGAGTATCTCAATCAGTTCATCTAGGTGAATTATCTAATGGTGGTGACTGTTGACAAATTGTGTTATTGTCACGGTTTTATGATATTTGGTTATCTGTATTCCACCTCATCACATCATGTAGCATACTCGAAGTTAAAGAGTTAATGCTCCTGTTCCAGGTACCTGTCCCAGAATAGAGGAACTACATACCCCAGAGGACTTAGCTCTCAGAAAACAGATAAAATCCCTGGCAAAGTCTTCTCCCTTCTGCTCATCCCAATTGCACATCTTGCCTCAGCATTAGAGTAAGGCCTTCAGTTTTTGGAATGCCCTCATTTAATTTGATTTATTATCTTTCTCTTCAATTCTGAATATATTGTATTATATTGTATTATATTGTGTTATCTTGCATTCTGACATCTTATTTAGTAAATTAGTTTGTTTCTCCTCAGATTGTTGCCAGTGTTTTCTTTTAGGCCCATCTCTATCCTTTTCCTTTATCTTTTTCTGGGGCGCAGATCCATGGGTGCCTCCACCCCACCAGTCATAGAAACAAGATGAACTAGCCCTTAAACCACTGATAGTTCTGTATCTGAAAATTTGCTCTATTAAATGGTGTTATTTTGTTCTTTGTACCTGTTGTAGTTTCTGTGGAAATAATATAATAATATTACTATATAATATTATTATAATATTATATTATTATTTACTTTTAGAACAACCTGTGTCCAAAGAACTTTTGTAATCCTTTCAGTAGACATATTTAGCCAGAATGTTTCCTCCTTCTATGGATTTTACAGAGCTTGAACAACAGGTACAAATCTGGGATTCCGAATTTGTATAAATGAGTCAGAATGTTTCCTGGAAACATTTGCACTTTCCTCTCAGTAACATGATTATTTTAGATCATATAAATATAATCTTTTCATCAATCTCTACTGTTCAGCTGTAATGGGATAAGAAGTTTCAATAGCAAGCCTATAATATGTTGTTTTCTTGCTACCTTCTTTATTATAGAGTCCATTTTAATTAAAAATACCTTCACAGTTTTCAGAGGGGAAAGATTTTTAAATGTTCTTGGCAAATATTATCCTTTCAGTTACATTGTGAAGATCATTTAAAGGTTTTGTATGGATTCACAGCATTTGTTTTACTAGATGAGTCTGTGGAGTGCTTTTTTCTGCATAGACCAAAACCTAATATTTGAAAAAATATATTCCTCGCACGTAAGTGTTTTCACTTGGGGATTAATTGAAATTAATATTAGCTATTTAAAAAATAGAAGGGTAATTTCACAGGGTTGTCCAAGCTACCTTCATTCACAACTGGAAAGAAAAATTGACTTCATCTGGGTAATTCAGCCCATTCTAATAAACAAAGGGTGATTTGCCCTCTGAGTTGCCTGTCTTGTCAGTGAAGAGTAACAGCAGCTCAGATGAACAGCCTAGTTGAGCAGCCTAGATTTTAGATGACTACAAGGTAACTGAGATGAATCCTATCATTAGGATGACATATTCTCATTCTGTCTTTTGATCTCTTGCTTTTAAAGGTCTGGGAATTGCATAGCTTCAGTGACATAATTCTTTATAGGAGAGAGTTTTTCATTCTCTGATTTTCCTGCTGCTTCATATGTTAATCCATTATTTGAAAATCTCCATCATGTTCCAGAATCCTATATTAATTTATAGTGTGTGATTTTAATTATAGTTCACATCACTCTCTGAATATAAGACATTTTGTCTACATTCTCATTTTCCCTTGTAAGTTATTTTCTGCTGATATTTTAGTTAGCAGAGTACATGTCATTGCTATAGTTCTGTTTATGCTAATAGATGAATTCTACTCTCTTAACCTGCTATTTAGAATAGAATACAGTAAAGTTAATTATTCTGTATGTAATATAATTCTGAACTCCATGGAATGGAAATAGCATTTGAATTTTCTACAATCTCATCTTTCCTATTTTATTACTTCTGTGATTTAAACAGATTTAGTTTAGGTGACCTGATGTTCAGACTTTGTATAAGCAAACAAATTTCAAAATGATATAGACGTCACCTCATATGTTCTTAGTTATGAGCTAGTTTTCAGTCACAAAAATGTCAGTGACACCTTAAGCCACTGGACATGCGAAAAAAAAAAAAAATTAATCGCAGTTGCTCAGAAAATCCAAATATCTGAGTCCCAAATTGGTGCCATTACAGTCATACGGTATCTTTAAATTTGCTTTCATCACGTGCTCCACTTTTACATGATAAAGCAATCATGTTCAGCTTAGAGAAAGATGGTGGTCTCAGGGCTCTAAATATTTTTGCTGCTTTAATATGATTAGGAAACTAATAGAAGCTAATGACAGATAAAATGTAATTTTCAATGGTAAAGTCTATTGCATTGACTGAGTAGTGCCTTATTCAAGGTTGAGTTTTAGATGCTGCACCAGCATTCTTTGGAAAAATTTTAATGAAAAATTTTATCAATTTTGATGTTACAAAATGTATTGGAAGATAACTTCTGCCATTGGTATGAGATTAGTTCAATCTAGATTCAGTAGCAAAATTGTTACTAAATCAGAGGCCATAATTTGATCATAGGTTTTTAAGAATGTGTTTTATCTTTTCTCAGAGACATGAATTCTTTTAAACTATCTGAAAGAAAAAGAATAAAAGAACACAGACTCCACTGCAATAGCAAAAACAATTATAACAAAGTATTTCTGTCCTTCCTTGTATGAGATGGAATAGGCAGAAATGAGTGAGACAAAATTTCTTTGGTTGAAATATGTGTGCTTCCTCATATTCACTTGATGGGCTATTAAATAAACCTTTTTTTGGGTTTTTGTCTTATTATCATGTGCTACTTCTTTTCTGGCAATAAAGTAAGAACTTTCATTAATCATTTTTTTTGTTTGTTTTTGTTTGGTTTTTTTTTTTTTTTTTTAGAAAGACAATGCATTATTGTAATTCTTTCTGTCCCAGAGAGTTGTAAATTGTTTATGTTAGTTTTTATGCTTTTCACTTCTGTCGTCTTGGCAACAAAACATAATTTATTGTTACATGTGCATTTATTAGTCAAATTCTATGTGCTAGAGTTGCAAAAATTCTTTTAGTAATACATTCCTATTTTCACTTGGACATAACTTTCTGGAGAAAGCCTGACTTTAAACTAAATATTTCCTGGCTGAATTTTATGAGAAATGCACTTTATCTTTAAATAATAATAATAATCATCTTATTTTGAATAACAAAATGTTAACAATTTTTTTTTCCAAACTGAAAAGTTTTTTTAAAAATGGGATTAATCTAATTTAGGCATCTAAAAATTATCCACATATGTATAATAACTTGAGGGTCCCTCTCAGACACATACACCTCCAGAGGACTATTCATTTCCTTCCAAGACAGAGTTTTAAAATGAGGAATAGTGGGAAGATGAATTATCCTCCAGAGACATCTGTTTCTGTACTTTAATTATAAAGGGAACTTTGTGAGATTACCTAAAATTCGAATGACTAACTTCTAAATGGCTAAACTGGGGTGGATGAATTCTGATCTTTGCAAATGTAACTCAAACGCAGTTGATCATAAAGACTTCTCCTTTTGCACATAGCTAATTCTAAACAAGGCTTTTCTGCTCCATAAATTTGTTTTCCAGTGGTTTAGAAACTGCCTATTAATGGATGGAATCTCTGAAGCAATAGAAGACAGACACTGGATGTACACACTATAGTTCTTCATAGAAATGCTTTACTCATAGAAAAATGTCAATCATTCCATTTCAGCCCTTCTACTAAAATCATGTAATGATAATCTAATAGTACTTGCCAGATACTATTAACATTCGATAATAACAAATACAGAGAAAGATCCAGGCGGTAGAAAATTCCAGGCAACAGAGCAGTCAGTGATCTTTGAGCAATCAGACAGTATGTCCTTTTCTGTCAGACGGATCATGATACCGAAAACATTGTATTAATTACTTTTGAAACTGTTTACTCTTCTTTTAATTGCTATTTCTTTAGGATATAAATCGTCTCCTGTCTGTTTCTGTACATCAGACTGAATGTTCTGGTCTTTTCCAAAATCTTTAATTTCAATTTTTTTTGTTGTTGTTGTTCTGAGAAATTGTCTTCCTAAATTTCTGTTCTTTCCATGTTAACAATAGCATAAAAACTGGACTGCATAAACTCTAGTGATAAAAAAACTACATTTTTACTAAGGGCAAATCATACATCTGCTGCCTAGATGTGTTAGAAATATTTTAATCTTAGCTTTAGGCAAGTGCTAGCTCTGGTCCAGGTGAAAAAGTTCTGTTTGATTGCCTGGTTTTGTTTCCTTCTTTGTAGAAAAGTCTGAGATCAGGAGCCTCAAAAGGTAACTTTCGGTCCTTTATAGCTTTTTCAAAAGAAAGCTACATTTGCTTTTATATGCAATGTTCTTTGGACATAAAACATAAAACCTACGGTACTGTTGATGATCTTTTCTACCTTTTTTTTTTTTTTTTTTTTTAATTCAACTGGGGATTCCTTTCAAGGGCTACCCCTTTCAAGATTTCCATACAGCCTTCAAACATCCATAGGGGTTTACACGGCTGAACAATAATGTTTTCTATTTTGTTCCCTTAACCCTTTCTGATAAATTCCAAAATGCAGAATGTCTTCACAGAGTCATGGGATGACTGAGGAGGGAAGGGACTTCTGGAAGCCATGTGTCTAACCCCTGCTCAAGCAGGGAAACCTAGAGCAGGTTATATAGAATCATTCCAGGTAGATTTTGAAGATCTCCACGTGGGAAACTGCACAGCCTCTCTGGGCAACCTGTGCTAGTGCTATCATCTACACATTAAAGGAGCACTTCCTTATGTTCACAGGGAATCTCCTGTGTTCTAGTTTGTAGTCAATTGTTATTGCAGTTGTCCAGTGTGTGTGCACTGTATTATGTACTTAATGTAATTAGTTATTAAGCAGTGAGCTGACATTTCTGTACGGTTATCTATAGTGACTCTGAGCTCTCCTAGAGAGATGGTTGATGTACTATGTCTCAAGTATTTAACAAGCATTTGGTTAACATTGAAGTGGTCAGGCAGTTGGACTAGATGATCTTTGTAGGTCCCTTCGGTGGAACTATTCTAATTCTTTTCCTAATGTCAACGACAGATGAGAATAGGAATCATAGGATGATTTATGTTGGAAAGGACCTCAAAATTATTTAGTTCTAAACCATATGCCATGGGCAGGGGCATCTCCCGCTAGACCACACTGCTTAAAGTTCCATTCAGCCTGGCCTTGAACATCTAGGTATGAGGCATTCACAACTTCTCTGAACAACCTATTGCTCATCACCCTCATAGTAAAAAAATTCTTCCTAATATCTAATCTAAATCTACAGTGTCAAATGCTTTGCATAAGTCTAAGGAGATTACCTCAGTTGTTCTTCCCTTATCTACCAGTGTTGTGATATATTGTAGAAATTTGTGCATAATATGTCCTTAGTGAAACCACATGGGCTGTCACCAGTCAGCTCCTTGTTTTCTGTGCACCTTTGCGTAGTATACAGAGGTGGTTTAGGTTAGATAAAAGGAAAAACTTCTTTACAGAAAAGGTTGTTAAGCTCTAGAATAGGTTCCCCAAGGAGGTGGTTGAATCATCCTCCCTGAATGTGTTCAAAAACTGGATGTGGTGCTCAAGGATGTGATTTGGCAGTGGGTTGTTAGAGTTAGGGTAGTATGGTTAGGTTGAGGTTGGACTTGATGATCTTGAAGGTCTTTTCCAACCTGAGCAATTCTATGATTCTATGATTCTATGATTTTATGTGCTGTATAATCTTGCAATGTACAGAGGAAAGCTACCTACTGGCCTGTAGATTCCCAAGTCTTCCCATTTATCCCCCTTTATAAATGAGTTATATTTCCTCTTTTACAGTCAGTAGGAACTTCACCAGACTGTCATGACTTTTCAAATGTAATAGACAGTTGCTTATAAATTTCATCTGCCAGTCTATTCAGTACCCTTGAATGTGTCTTATCAGATCCCAGGAATTTGTTCACCTTCGTGTTACTTAGATGTCTGCAAAGCTGATCTTCTGCAGTGGTGGTTTTCTACATTCTCCCAGTCCTTGCCTTTAGATTCAGATTCTTGGGGTAAATAGAGGCAAAAAAAGTTGTTGTGTACTTTCTTCATGTATATTGGAGCCAGATCTCCAGTTTTTCTCAGCAGGAGAGGTACACATTTTTTTATCTTTGTTGTCCTGTGTGCTTGAAGCCTATGTACTTGAAGCTTACAGTCCATGACTGGGTATCAATAGCTAATATTGTTTTACCCTTGGGCTTTAACATATAGTAATTTGTCATTGTATTACCCTTACTCTCTATACTGAAAAATCTCTATTAACACTGCAATCATTTTTGTTTTTTTTTACTATGAAGTGTAATTAGGCATAATCAGCAAACTGTTCTGCTGGTGACACTCACTTAGCTTTTTTTTTTAAGTCCAGTGCATTTGTCAAACTGATCATCACCCTACAATGTTGAAGACTAACTCAGAAAACTCTAATATCTTTGTGAAGCATAGTATTCTTCTATGAGAGCTGTCTTGATTCTTTCTCCATATTACTTTATTTAACCAAATATTTACTCTGTAAATATTAGAATTTTGAACAAGTAGCCTATTTCTGAATCAAATGTTGGTCTTTAATAGTTTGACTGTTCTTGAAGGACTTTCTCAAAGTATAATTTGTTCTTTTCTGACTTCCCACTTCTTCAGCTAATTTAAATACTTATCTATATGACACAGTTACTACTTAAACGATTTATGAATTCCTTTAATGCTTAGAATACTACTTAGCCCTAACCAATAGGTATTATTTATTTTCTTTATTTGTTCATTGTGTTATTTATTTACCAGCTGACACTGTAATTTGAGACGATTCCTTTGAGTCACATCTCATGAGGAAATCTTTACTGTAGTGAGAAGGGATGTAAGTAATAGCATAAAGTTTCCTATCGTGGTCTTACTTGTTTCCTGTGTTGATTGTCCTTATCAAAGTCGCTGAATTGTAGAATCACAGAATCATCATATCTGTTGATCTACAAAGTTGGTGTTAAGTACTTTTCTTCTAGTAGGTTTGAAAATATCTTATTAGGAGCATCATGGCTTTGGGAAGTTTTTCTTTGAAGTCATTTTTGGCTTTCTGAAGTTTCATATTTTACTTGATAGAACTTCTTTTCCATTCACTTTATTCAGACAGAATTTATCTTTTTATTGTAATTGCTGGACTATAAATACTATATTATCTTGTAAATACTGTACTTCTGTAAAGCCTTTTAAATTTTGCTCTTTAGCTATTGTTCTTTACTGTTCTGTATTTTGTAATGAGGCTGATTTTATAATTACTCTATATCTTGAAGGCATCTTGAAGGGAGCTACTTGCTATCTCCAGAACTTTATTCTTTGTCTGATTCTTTCAGTTTACTTTTAAAAAGTTTTCTTGTTTACATAATTTTTCTTTGCAAAAATGGATATCATCTAGTTCCAGTCATCCTTCTGTAGACAGTCCCTCCACATCTTTCAGGCCCCCTTCAGGAACTAGAAGGATGCTATAAGATTCCTACGGAGCCTTCTCTTCTCCAAGCTGAAGAACCCCAGCTCTCTCAGCCTATCCTTGTAGGGCAGGTGCTCTGAACAACTTCATGGCCCTCCTCTGGACCCTCCCCAACAACTGCATGCCCTTCCTGTTTTGGAGGCTCCAGAGCTGGATACAGTACTCCAGTTGGGGTCTCAGAGCAGAGTAGGAGGGGCAGAATCAGCCTTCTTGACCTGTTGGTCACTCTTCCCTTGATGCAATCCAGGATATGGTTAGCCTTCTGGGCTGCAAGCGTACATTGCTGTACCCTTCCTCCAGTCATCCGGAACTTCACCTGACAGCCACAACTTTTCAAATATGATGGAGAGAGGCTCGGCACTTTTTCTTAAAATAAAGGAGTAATATTATACTCTTCTGTAAAAACTCCAACATTTTTCTCTCATATGCAAAATCTATGGATTTTGGAGCTGTTCCTAAAAGCTGAGTGATAGTCTTGCCACCACAGTACTGTTCAATGGAGCCTGAAATTAACAAGAGGAGCTCAGGTAATCTGACAGGTAGTTATATGATGGCCACTGAGTTTGAAGAAACAGTAGCAGCTATTTTGCCCACAGGGGAAATAAATTTAGTGAAAATATTAAAAAAAACTGAATACCAGTGTTGGCATGGCAACACTTTACAATAATTGGCTCCTTGTGTTTCACACTGGCCTGACTCTGATATTAAAATGACCATTAAACAAGAAAACTTGTGTTGATCAATAGCTACATGCAAAACCAAAAAATGATTAATTGGCCCAAAAAATTGTGAATGTAATTTGAAAAAAATAAAATTTCCACACAGAAATGTATCTCATGGCATTGATATGTTCTTGAGTGCAAATATGTATGAAATCTGAGTTATCCATTGTAGCAAATCAAATTGGAATTCTCAAATGAATTGATTAAACTGTCAGTTAAATTGAAAATATTGTTTACTTTTAATACTCTGACTGGTAAGTTTGCAGTTGATGGATTTTATATTCCTGTTCCTTGTTCCATCTTAAACTGTGAAATGGATGAAGAAAATAGAACAAACGAGTGAAATTTCTAAGCCTGTTCCATGCTTTAAAATGAATTGTGGGTATATTACAGATGTAGATATTGTTTGAATTCACTTCTGTCATTTAGGGAGGATAGATCTTGATTTCTTTATATAATCATACTGCTAATGATTGAAAAATATGATAATATTACTGGTTGGTAATTATAATTCAGTAGTTGTCCAGACAAGCTGTGGAGTCTCCATTCTTGAAGGTATTCAAAATACAATTAGACAGCCCTAGGTAACCTGCTTTACTTGATCCTTTTCTAAGCTGAACAGTTTGGACTAAGAAATCTCTAGAAGTCATAGCATCATGGAATAATAGAATAATTAAGATTAGAAAAGACATCTGAGAACATCTAGTCCAGTATTTCACCTACCACCAGTATTGCCCACTAAACCATGTCCCTAGGTACACCTACAACTTCTTTACACACCTCCAGTGGAACAGTGACTTCACCACTTCCCTGGAAAGGCTGATCCAATGCCTAATCACTTCTTCTGAGAATAAATTCTTCCTAATATGCAACCTGAGCCTCCCCTGGTGCAATTTGAGGCCATCCTCTCATCCTATTTCTAGTTATGTGGGAGAAAAGGCTGACCCCCACCTTGCCACTACCTCTTCTCAGACAGTTGTAGAGAGCAATAAGGTCTCCCCTGAGCGCCCTCTTCTCCAGACTAAACAATCCAGTTCCATCAGCTGCTCCCTGTAAGGCTTGTGCTCCAGACTTCACCAGCTTCACTGACCTTTTCTGGACATGCTCCAGGGCCTTGAGTCTTTCTTGTAGAAAGGGGCCAAAAACTGAACACAGTACTTGGGGTGAGGCCTCACCAGTGCTGAGTGGGGGATGATCACTTCCCTCCTCCTGCTCTTTACACTATTTCTAATACAAGCCAGGATACTGTTGGCCTTCTTGACCACCTGGGCACACTACTGGCTCTTGTTAAGCTGAGCATTGACTAACATCACCAGATCCTTTTCCTTCATATAGCTTTTCAGTCACTCTGTCCCAAGCCTGTATGAATGCATGGGTTATTGTGACCAAAGTACAGGACCCTACACTTGGTCTTGATGAACTTCATCCCAAATCCCTTCCAATGTTTGCCATTCTATGATAATACCAGATATAATCTCCCAACCATAGCTTGATGAATATAATGATTGCAATATATTTATCTTTCTTAATTCTTGCTTTCTGCTATGCCAAATTAAGGCTCTGGTCCTGAAAACTACTGTGAGTAATGAGTCATTTGAGTCTGCATGGGGTCTTTTGAGGCAGGCAGCCATATATGTGGACCATTTTCATTCTCTCCCAGTTTGTTTTCATATACAGATATGTATTTAATCTGAACTGGAATATACAGCATTATATAAAAAAGGGAGAGAACTTCAAATAATCTTATTGTCTTCTCAAAACCGTCAAAAGTAAATGTAAATGTAATTTTGAACTTAAAGAAAAACAAGCAGTGTGAATTATGTATCTTGGAATAGCTACTTTGTAACCCTGAATACAGAAAAAGAATGGAGAGGAAGAACAGAGTGAAGCAATATGATTCAGCGACTGTATTGGGTAGTGGGACATCACCCATGTGACTAGCAGCTACTGAGCCAGAAAATCAAGCTTTACCAAGAGCGAAACATTGGATTCCTCATGAGTCTATTTTCTAGTCTAAATGGTTTCTAGCTTTAGTGGCATTTCATTAGGTCTACTCACATCACTGCATCCCAGTGATCCTATTCCATATCTACTCTGCTATCAGTTTAAAAAAAAAATTCTGTTATATTCTGTTTTGATTACCTGCAATATGAAAATACATCCCAAGATGACCTTTCAGTGAGTTATTTTATGCAAGCTGAAAGATTTGACAGCTGAATTAAACAAAATATAGAGACTATAGCTAGTCGAGCCTTAAAGCATATTGTTTTCAGCATAGTAACTACAAATAAAACTGCTTCAATCCTCCACAACTCATTTAACTTTGTATTTAAATATGCATGTAAATGTAATGGTCCCACTATTGAGTTCTTGTAGACTTGCAACTACCCACTGGATTATTTGTGTTTCCAGATGTCTTAAAATTTCACTTTGCCAGATCAATTCCTTAAAGACTTGTCATGCCTACCCAGCATGTAGCATTATGGATGTTTGATTAATGCCCTGATATTCCACTCAAATTAGTAGTGCCGTTTCAAAGTATTCCATCTCCTGAAGGGAAATTGTAGCCTGATATTCAGGGGATTAAGCTACAGATAAAGTAATTATCTTTTAATGAAATCTCTCCTCCTTAGTTTCATAATTTTTGTCATTATAAAGCAATAGTAAAATTTATAAACAGGAAGAAGCTACATAGCCAAACATATTTAGAGACATTGCATTTAAAAGACTGAATCATTCAGCTTTACAATCAGACAAAAGAAAATGTGACAACCCGTTCAATCATTCTACTCTTAAGCAAATACGTCTTTTCATTAGGACTATAGACATTCAGCAGAAGTCTCCATTTGTCCAGAGCTCCTTTGTCTTTCTTATGTCCTTATGCTAAGACTACTTTTAAACTGTAAAATAAAATATCTGAATGCTGACATACTCATGATATAATCTGACTATTAATAAGAAAATATTTTGTCTAGAGTGGACAATCTGAGCTGTTTTAAATAGGTTAACACTGTAAGTAAAACAGCTTTTATTATGCTGAAAAGAGACACAAGGATAATTGTAAGAAGAGAAAAAAAAAAACAAAAAACAACTTCCTGAAGAGGAATATCATTACCAACAACACAATAATGTGCTTTAGTAATCAACAGATATTGATACCAAATTTATTCAGGCTTATATATTTCTCAGAAGGGATAATATTTTCCATTTTCTTCTCCAATTAATTAATGTGGGACACATGAGATTACTATATGTTCATATTTTTACTTGTATCTCCTTCTTGCATCAGTCCAAAGAAAGATGGGTGCAGTCTTGTTATAAGTGAGGAATTTGCTTGGCCTTGTGACAGTGACAACACTACACATTAAAGGAATTTCAGATCCTGGAACAAATAGAGACAACAGAGCTACTGAACTATGTCAGAACCCATAGTGCTTTCTATGTGATAACAGTGCTTTGGACACTGATCTTGTCTTATCAGAAAAGAAGCATGAAATGCTGGAATTTGCTAGCAACTGTTTCCCTTGTCCTTTCCTTATCCAATATTGAAAATATTTTCAGTCAGATATCTGGAAATGGAGGAGATGGCTTTATGCTTTCTTCTGTAGGTGCTTATACTACTTCTCATTATGCTTGAGGAAAAGATGATATGGACAACTTCTATCAAAAACAGATAAACCTGTCTTGATCTGCCCTGTTTATTGATTTCTGTTGCAATTAATAACAGAATATCTCTGGAGGCTCTTTCTACATTCATACATAACCATACATACACTGGTACATAATCACTCTCCTACTCTCTCCTACTCTATTCTGTCTATTTTTGCTCTACCTGAATTTAGTTCATGACTTGCTTTCACTTCTGCTGCAGTTTCTACCCAAGGAAGAATAAAGATGCTACATCAAGAGATATATTTAATCTAAAATTTCACAGTTATTTACTATGCAACTGGCAGCTCTATGGTCTTTTCACAACCCACTTGATTTGAAATGATTTTGCATGCAATATGCTGAGTTTTCTTCTGTAACTCTTTATACACATCAAACACCATTTTTAAGTTTGTAAGACAGAATATTCAGTCCTTTAAAAAGTGTACCAAGAACGTTGCTGGGGCTTTCAGTTCCCATTTATGTGCACAAAGCAGAATACATCCCCAAATATCTGCATTAGGTAGACTGACTTAGGAGTACGCTGAATAATGGAAATGGTGTGAGTTCATCACAATAAGAATTAGCAGATATTTTTTCTGAAAATAATACTGCTTGTAGGTATATTTTAATTTTATATCAGTAACATCTCAAGTGCCTGATTCTGTACAAACTAAAAAGAAAGACTTGATCACCTTCTTAAAGAACCAAATATCTGTGTCAAATACTCAGCATGCACGTACACGCATATATATATGCACACAGAGATGCAAAGTCAAGGTATTAGAGAACATGGCAAAAACAAATACTGCAAAGTGTAAAAAATTCCATTTTCTTCACCTTTATTTTTTTAATTACCATATATTTTTTTTAATTTTATTTTTCTCAAAGCCACATTTTGGCTTCATTTTGGACGATTTTCAGAAAGAGTGAACACACATCCCTGACACAAAGATCAACTCCATCAGTAAGCAGTGGGTACATTCTCAGCTTAAAACAATTGCTAAATGTTCTCAGGAAAAGTCTGCAAGAATATTTTTATCTCAGGCAGAGAAAATATTTTTACCTCACTTGTTCTTAGAAATGTCTGAATCATTTTGGCTGAGATTTTGTGTTCTTTTTTTGACAGTGACAGATGAATTACAGATCTGGTAGATGAGCTAAGCTTTCTAGAGAGAAGATATATTCTGCTGTGAGCACCTTTTGAGTATCCAGTCTGTCCACGTAAAAATCTAGATTACACATTTTCATATTTTACATGTGTTTTTCTCAACAAAATCACATTTTGATTTGGCTCTATTTGTTTAATTACTCATTTCTTTATTAATCATCTTGTTTTTGCCCACAAGTTATTTAGTCATTCTTCTGGCACTAAGTCCATTATTTTCTTTCTCATTTTGAAGAACTGTCTCAATTTCTAGATTCTAAAAATAAATACGTAAGGACGATTTTGTTTGTTGTTTTATTCCTTTCTTATTCTGTGAAGAACAGGGTAATTATAACAAAGAAAGAGAAAATAGAAATTGAGGAATGAGTTTGGTATTTTGTTGATCTAATATGTGGAGTTGTTAATGGCAATTAAGTATATCACTGAGTTTTGTTTCTGCTCAGGTCCAGACTTCTTTTATGATCTTGGTTTTTCTAATTTTTAATCCACATGTCTGAGCTGAAGACTTTCTGCAGTATAACCAGGTGAGTAGAGAAGCGTATCTGGAGACTGTCTCATCCTATTCTAAAACAGGTATCTAAAAGGAAAAGAAAAATCAATAGAGGTAGTGGCTACCTCTCTTCATCGTTGTGCAAGAAATTGGGAGAAGTAGCTTAGATTGGATAACAAATTTAAGGATAGCTAAAAGTAAGTGAGATATATAACATTACTGAGGAACATAAAGCATCTTCTGCCACTTTAAAATTGTTTGAATTTTGATGTAAATAAGTGGGGAGAAAATATTTGAGAGGTTTTGTTTTGTTTTAGTTTTCCAAATAAAAAAGAAAAAGAGTTTGTTTCTCTCTTTTTTTCCTTTGGATACCCACTATATTATTTACATTATGATTTTTATCATTTTTTTCCTGCTAATAAAATCTGCGTACATTTTTATTTCTGACTTTTAATTATCCTTGAAACTTTTCTTTAGCTGATATCATGTACCACTACTGAGCAAAGCAAATAATTTATACACAGATATTTAAATTAAACATATGCTCTTGTCTGTATTCAAGTTGAAACAGACCTTTTTTCTCAGACTTATTATTTTGTCCTTCCCTACTTCCCCAATTGTTACATGTTTTCTAAACTTCTTATTTTTTTTTTTTTTTTTTTTTTTTTTTTTAGTAAACAGCCTTTCTCCTAAATTGTTTGACAACCTAAGAAATGCATCGCATCTAACAAGAAATAAGAGTATATATAACTGGACAGGAAAACAATCCCCAGACACTCAGCATAGTAGGTCCTCAAGATTCAGTTATTTGCTCTAGAAATTCTAAACTAAAACTACATAAACTCTTCAAAAGTGCATTCTTGGTTTTAGAGACTACCAGACTCATGTAAGTCACAGAATCATTTAAAAAATGCATGGGTTTGCAGTCATTCTACACTAAGGAGATGTAAAGGAACTGCCTTTCTGGATTCCATTTGTCAAGAAAGGTGTCCTTTTTAAAGTAAATACACTTAGAAATCTCATAGAAATGTCTGTCAAAACAGCTAGTAAAAACTGACTGGAAAGATTTTGTTTCCAGAATGTCAAATTCAAAATAGTAACAGCAAACATAAGCAAAGCATTCAATAGTACTTAAATGATTCTATTCCATAAATTCAGTGATCTTCTGAAAATACATTTTCAAATCCAGAAGATACCTCAGATCCACTGATGTGGATTTAGCATATGACAGATCATAGAATATCACCAGTTGAAAGTACATATCCTGTAGGGGGGCTTCAGAAAAGCTGGGGAGGGACTTTTTATAGGGGCAGCTAGTGATAGGAAGTGAGGGGAAATGATTTTAAAGTGGAAGAGGGTAGATTTAGACTAGGTATTAAGAAGAAATTTTTTTATTGTGAGAGTAGTGAGACACTGGAACAGGTTGCCCAGTGATGCTGTGAATGCCCTATCCCTGGAGTCTTCCAAGGCCAGGCTGGATGGGGCTTTGAGCAACCTGGTCTTGTGGGAGGTGCCTCTGCCTATAGCATCTTACAGTGATCTTAAATATAGGGATTTAATATGATTTTAATATAGGTATTCCAATGCAAACCATTCTATGATTTTATGATTCTATGATTCTATCCTAGAAATTTATTTTATCTTCTGATTATTTCAGGATAAGTCTGGTTGAAAACAGATCAGGTTTCACATTATAAATAGACTTCTTAAAATCTTTATAAAAAGTTACATAGAATTTATAGTCTTGGACAGAAATTGTAGCACATCCACATTACATTATTAGTCCAGGGCAGGATGGTGATTGGTGAATTTCTTGATCTGTCATTTTTATTTCCCCGTGTAACTTCTGGGTTTTCACAGGCACATCTGTAAGTTTCAAAAAATGAAGCTCCAGGAATAGCTGACGGTTATATCTACTAAAATTTCTTAACAAATCTTTTTAAAAGAACCATTTGCATAGCAGTTAAATAAGAATTAACTCACTGACAATTGTCTCCCTGATGACACATGGCCTCAGCATGATCACTATTAGCTTGTTCCTCCAATTAGAAATTGAAAAGGTCAGTTGAAAACAGTGGTGAAGTTGATTTTAGCAAACAAATAACTGCACTGGAAACAGCAAGTAAAGTTCACATGGTCAACCTGAAAACGAGTATTGTCTCCTGGATTGTTCTGTGGCAGTAGAAAAGGTTACATTCTTTAGCTGATTGTTGTGCTTTCCTGAAATGTTAAATTGTTAATTGTTGGGATGTGATACACTGATATGTGAGTGGCTTAATTTACGTGAATTTGCTGAAACAAGTTAATGCTAAATAATGGAGTTTTTCACAATGCTGCCATGTTGGCAGATATGCAAAACTCTGACATACTTCATGGAAGTGTTGAGGGATAATGGCAGTTATTGAGTCAGCTGGATCTGAAGAAAGCATCTGTCCTACAGCCTCATTTGCAGTTTGGAAACACTTTAAGAAGCAGTTGATTACTGTCTCCAAAAAGAGATGCCAATAGTAACTGCTGGTCACTTACCAAGTAAGCATTTCTTGTCTGTAAAATCAAAATGGATCAGAATGAACTACCTTTGAGGACGACAAACTAATCTGCACAGAAATTGGCTGAGATTGTCCGTACTGATAGTTATCATCTCAACGTGTTGCAAAAAGCTCTGATTTGTCCAGTTCAGACTCACTGTGTTAGGGACTCTGACTCAAGATGTGGACAGAGAAGAAGAAACGTCTTGAATCCAGAGGTTTAAGAGAGCAGCACTTGATAAATTGTATTAATTATTAATTAATTCTTGCACGCAGGACAGACTTTTCCCAGTAGGCAATAAGAGAGGACAAAGGTATTTACTAATATGAATATAAGCTGCACTATCCATTTGTGTCTCTGACACAAAAGGATCATTTTTTCTGCTGTTTCTGTTAGAGAAGCAACCATATACTTTTATGTTTTTATTTTTGACTGTGGCCTGCTATGGGAAAACCTTGCACCTGCTTAAATTTGGGTGATCTTCCTCTAGAAACCTACAAAGAAAACTTCTTTTTACCAAACATGCATACTAATTCTGTAGTGGGTCAAAGAAGACAGGCAGACTGTCACTCTGAGTGCTCTTCTCTACTGTTTATAGATAAAGCAGATTGTGGAGTTACTGTCATATTCATTTCATTATTACTTCTAGTAAGCCAGAAAATATCATCGCAAAACTATTCACTTTTTGTCTGCAGATTTCCAGGTGAACTTGCCCTTCTCCCTCATGTAAATTCCTATTGAATCTGAGACACCTTTGGCTCTTCCAAACTGTCATGCTGCAATTCACACAGAGTAGAGACTAAAAATTAAAAAGCAAAATTAATCACAGTCACAGCCTGTTCCCTGGGTGGGTTACCACAGTGAGACTAAATTTAGCTGATGGATGATATAAATGCTATCTACTGCATATAATGCATATTAAAATTTCTGAGCATATCAGCCTGAAATAACAGCTCAAAATCTCTTACAAACACAAAGTTTAAGATGCTAATCTGTGCACAAGCATGCACTATGAGATAGGAAGAGAGCTGTGAAATATTTTTAAAATTTTGTCTTTCAAATATAATATCAAGTTTTTTCTTATCTGTGGATTAAAAATTTTTTTCACATTAATGATTAACTAGTTTGTTCCTTTTTTTCTTTTCTATTAAAACAAATCATGATGCTTTATTCTTGTTGTGATACTGTGTTCACCATGATATAAGATGACTGACTTCAATTGACTGCGAAGCACATTGTATTATATATACATTTTTAGATAGTGAGTTCAACTGCAGTTCCTTGATACATGTATTTTGTGGGGTCACTGATAGGTTCACTGATGCATGCCCCTGACTACTTATCTTATTTTTTCCCTCCATAATTCACCTTATATCCTTAAAAAAATGATGACATTTATATATTTAAGACATTTGTCAATTCTTATGCTTCACACCTTCTTTTATGTAAATGTTTGTGATTTTTACGTTGAAATGAAATGCTGTTACTTGAGCATAAAAGCTGAGTTCTATCCAGCATGGTTAAGCTGTATATATTTTGCATTTTCAGGTAGTCACTAAGTATTATAAATCTTAGTCTGGTTGGGTTTCTCTGCTGCTTCAAAGCACAAGAGACATGAACATTAGTTTTAATGCATTTCATTATTACTCTGATGATGTGTGAGAGGTTTGTTAGGACCTTTTTCTGGAAAACTTCAAAGCAGGATTGGAAAGAATGACATCACCTCTCTTTTCCCATCTGAATTTCACATAGTGTGGATTGAGAGCTTATGTGCTTCACTTGGCAACACTTGAGCTGATGAGACTGATTATCAGAGGTGTATAAAATTCATGACTTGCTGTTAAGTAGGGGTCCTGTACTATGTCATACTACAGTAAAAGGGAAAAACTGCAGAAGTGACCTATAAACTACTGCATTATCTCAGAACAACAAAGAAGTTTTATGGCCACCTTTAAATATAATTACATTTTCATCTTTTCCATGCAACCCACAATTTCTAGAATACTTTTACAATTCTGATTAAACATCTTGACACTTGTTATTTATTTATTTACATTAAAGATTGAAGAGTCAGAATACTCAAATATGTAAATCAATACTTAAAACAAAGTTTTACAATTTCACTAACTTGTGGATAGGTATATATGTGGTATACAAAGTGAGGCTGCAACACTTTATTTTGTTAAGTCTAAAGACCTTTATCTAGCTTTGAGAACTTACTGAAATTAGTTAGTGATTCAAAAGGCAGCAACACACATCCAGTATGTCCATAAAAATCATATCAGTGATCACACATCAGCGTGATCTTTATGAAGGATAATTTCCTTACAGATCCAGGCCGCAACTGTTCCCATCAGTCAGATGGGATTTCTTGAATTTCATGTAAAGTAGTGCTTCTTCCTATCTAGTTTGCTGGATGTTTAACACTTGTGCATCTGGACATGAAATTTATTGTACAGAGTTTTGTGGATCCCTTCATTCTTAATTGTTACCTTGAGTTTCCATTCTCTACCAATGGGAAGATTGAGTATAATCTTGTGTGTTAATGCATTTAATATGCTCCAGTGATTTTTCTGATGTGGACAGACACCTGTCTGTTACAACTCTTTCTGCATCAAAATAATAAGTGAAACAAAGTTTTTTTCAGGAGTGAAAAACAAAGATATGTGCATTTACGTACACACACAGTCATGTTGTTCTGCAGGACTGCAGCCAGAAGGATTTACAAGTCATTAGTGAAAGGATTATCACCAGTTCTTGTAATCTTTCCTTAATAGTATTATGATGTTTACAAAAAATGGTACAGCTAATATTTCAACATTTTTGTACTTACTATTTTTTTTTAAAAGCAAACTGATAAATATAATAATGAGAAAGTTCTTGAATGGGCCTGGACTCCTGTTGGGTGATTTTTATTTACTAAAGGATATTAATGTTGTAGAGAATATGTAGCCAAGACACTCAGGTCACTGTCAAACAAAAAGAAGGGAAAAAAATGGCACATGTTTAATGATCTTTTTCAAATTCATGTGTACACACTATAAAATAATGGTTACTTGTGGCAGCAGACCCTAAAATACTTTTCTAATGATGAATTCCTAAAACGTTACTTGTAAGAGCCTCAGCAAATACTCAGAGAAGGAAGCTGGAATTTCTGAAAAGTATTGTGTGAAAGGACAGTAGTATCTGTATGGGTCTTTTTTTTTTTTTTTTTTTTTTTTATAATAATCTTCCCTTAAGAGGAATAAAAATTTAGATCTCCAGCTAAACAGAAGACGACTAAATTTCTGCCATGATATTGCTGAACTATTTGTATAAGTTCAAATTGATCATTTTCAGAGAAAGAGGAGCAGGGTGAAATTAGAATTTTATGGTACTGATTGAAATAAACATCTGTGTTCTGTCTGAAGTCCTGCTAGTAAAAAATGATTAAAAATATTTTGACAGATACTGCGTTTTTTGACCACCTGGTGAGTATTCATGCAGCCTGATGAACTAATCTTTGTTCTATTTTTCTCTTCATCCTGGCACTATAAAATCACGTGGGTTGAACATCTTCCATTAAAAGAATATCCAAAAACAGTTTTGTTTATACAGATAAAGGAACATTTTGGACATATGAGTGTCTTAATGAAGTCCTATTGCACTGTTCTGTAATTTGTGCTTTGGTCTTGTGTGGAGTTTGGGCTAAGGCAATTGGGAAAAATCACAGATGAACATTAGATCGTTTTATTATTTATAACAGCTATATAGCATTGAGAAATGAGGAAAGCAGCTGCCTTGCAGTTGCAGCAATATAGCATGGATTGCTAATATGTTATCAAATGAGTAATATGATAATTCATTTTTAAATAGTTTTTGTAACAAGTTAAATTCATCTACTGCCAGATTCGATGATACTCGATTTTATCCCATCTTGAAAGACTTTATCTTTTTGTCTTTTTTACATGCCCATTTCTAGTGTGTACTTGACTAAAATCAATATTCACACTTAATTATGTTTGTTTTTCAATGTCCTTGAGTGAAACTTACTTTGTGAGTATGAAGCTTGCATAACAGTCGTTGTATCCTCTAGATTTCATGGGAATTAATGAAAACCTTTATGCTTAACCTCACCGCTTTAGACAGTTTGACCTCTCTTTATCAAAGTGTTTTAAAAAAAAAGTGGCTACAAGTCTTATGGTTGCCTGATTTTTCCAGCAGAAATCCCCTTTTTTTTTGGCCCACTGTTATCACAGATGTGTCTGAAAGAACTAATAGACAGTAAAGAACCAGAGTAAATGCAGATTTATGAGGAGTTAAAGGTTATACAGCCTGTTGATCACCTCTGTTTTTATTAACTCCCACTTGAAAAATGTTTTACATCTGAAATCCTTTTTGACCCGTAAGACATGATTAATAACTTGAGTGTAGACAGATTGTACTGCAGCAGTGTATTGATAGTATCAGACACTGAGCAGGTACCTTGATATCCAAATTCTATTTTGGTAATTTTTGTCATTTCTTCTTATGCTCCAGATCTTCTCCTGTAGACTTCTACCTGCTATGTTTATTGTATGTGTTGAAACAATTTGACTCAAAAGTATGGTCCAGTTCTAAAGTGGGTGGGACACTGGAACCTTTATTTCCTCAAGACCCTTCAGGTACTGGTGCATTAAAAAAAACAGCTGAGTGGCAGGTGGATAGAAAGGTCATCTACACAAGCGTAGATCTACTTGGCAGCATAATATGTTTCTATATCAGCGAGTAACTGCTTCACTAAAGAAGCAGTAAGAGAACCAAGGAAGGCTGGACCTGTGGAAGGCAACAACTAATGCTCAAGCACTGTCTGAAAGTTGATAGTACATGAATTCAATAACCATTGTGCATTAGGAGGCTTTTTTATGAATGATAGTTCTTTGAACTGGATAAGGTAAAGAAATACAAAATTATGTAACAGATTTCTGGATTTTTATTTATTTATTTTCTTTCATTTCTAAAGAAGAGGAAAGAGTGGGGAAAGAATCCATTCTTTTTTTCTTTCTTTCTTTTTTTTTTTTTTCCCGCCCCTCTTATCTAAATAATAGATATCTACTGACTTATTACAGTTAAATTGTCATTAAGACATTTGGAATATCAGCGTATACTTTGGATCATTTTGGAGGAAGGAAATTCCTACTGCACAATTATTTAACATTGGAAGACTAGTTATTTTGAAGGCTATTCTAAAAGAAGTGGAAAAAGAGATTTTGAAAATGTATGAAGTCAATTATAGATTTATTATTGTTTAGCAATTTGCACATTAATAAAGGTCCAGAGTATGTAGAGTTTATGCAAATTCATTGTATACTATTTATAAAGGCTCCACCACCTCTCAGCATTGCTGATTAAAATCACTTGTAGCTATGAGAATGATCATGTAATCAAAGCCATATAAATGTGATTTTTTTAAATTATTCACACCTGCACAAATTTAAAATAACACGCCCTGCTGTATCTTTTAGATGCTGGAAGAAACAAGCATACTGTTCATACTCTGTGCTATTTTTAAATGCCCACAATTTGTTATTTAAAGCTCAGTTTCTTTTTTCTTTTTTTTTGTTTTTTTTTTGTTTTTGTTTTTGTTTTTGTTTTGTTTTTACATAGCAAAAAGTGATGTTTATCACCCAGAGAGATGAACAATTTTATTTCACTTGGAACTGTGTGCATTGTTCCATGCGAACTGAAAGTAGAATTTTTGGTGTTGGGCCCTTCTAAAAAATGTAAAGATACACAGAAGTACTTATTGAATATTCCTTTTATACAGCAGTTTGTGAATTACAGCATTCTGCAAGATTGTGAGACATGGATTCAGTTTCCAGCTTTATTTAAACAATGAACTGAACTATGCTACATTTAATTTTGAGGTAAGGCTGAAGAACAGTGAGGTGAAGGAAGAAAACTGGCTTGTGATGTAAATAATTGGATAGTTATTGTTAAAAAGAAAAGAAAAGACTCATTACTACTCTTTGTAGTTAATGTCTAAGGTGCTGTGTATGAATCTCTGACTCACAGAATATTTGAACAGTCTATACAGAGTGAAGCTACTATTACAGGAAGGATAGGCACTGCAGTGATCAATAAGGAGATGCTTCATGCTGGTATTGAAACCAACTCTGACACTACATCAATCTTCGACTGATTCTTAACAGGCATATAAACTTCAGCTTTCCACCCTGCTTTTGAGTATGTCAGCCTCACTGGGATAAAGGCCCACTGCTATCTCTGAAGAGCCATGTATCTAGAGAAAATTCACTGGTGTTTTGTTTTGACAGTGACTGTGATTTTACGAGAGCTGACCATTGCTTCTGTTTTTCCTCTGTCTCATATATTCAAGGAGCCCCTGGGAGTCTACTTGGCCTGTTCAGGCACAGCAAGGTTTACTATTTGAACTTATTGAGCCCCAAGGAGGCTTCTGGACATTCTCCAAGAAAGTTGTCATAGCCACAGAATCTTGATTCTTTTTATTTGTATGTGCTCTCCTATGTCATTCCCTTCATGGTGGTAATTCACACTAGACCTCCAGGATGTTGCTGTTTCTGTGCCTTGAACTCTGTCTGCATCACCTGTCATGATTTTCAGGTCAAACTGCAGGCAGGCCTTTTTCTTTTATGGTTAGTTTGTGGTGCTGCTTTTTGCATTACCTCATCTAACTGTGAGAAAAAGCAGAGAAGAAACTCACAGTCTAATACTTTATTTGCTCATTGCTTTCTCTTTTTTGTCTTCCCTATGGGTGGGCACATAATAAGTCTCCATCTTTTCTCTCATTTGTCCTTTTCCATTACTTTCCAATAAGTGATAGGAAGGAAAAGAATAAAACCTGCCTAATAACAGCATTAATCTGCTTCTGCATTCCTCTTTCTTCTTTTAATATTTATAATAAAACAATGTAATATCCTCTCCACACAAATAAATGCATACATTTATTTTAAAATTTATGTAGTAGGTAAACCCTGTGTAGCTGCTGATACCAATGCAGTCCTAACCAGGCAGAGAGCCCAAGCACAGCAGCATCAGACTACCAGGAAAGAAAAATCCATGTCTGTTGTGAACGACCTGGAAAAGAGAAGTGAGGATGAAAGAGCTGCTGAGTGCGGGCTGGACAATGAGGTGCAAGGTCGCTATGGAAGTTGGCAAGGTCGCTATGGCAGTTCTGTCAGTTGTCCTACACCAGGTTGCTTACCACACTTCAGCAGTCTCTGCCCACAGGTTCCCAGTGTCAAAGGTTTATGGTCTCAACCACAGAGATAGTCTTAAGGAGGGCAGATAATACCTAACATCAAAAGTTAAATAAACAAATAAAAAAACAAACAAAGGAAAATGTTAAATTCTTTAATAATTTTAACATCTTCTCAATTCGTTCTGGACAGCAGGACTGTAAGAATACATTTCCTTATTTAAACCACACTGGTAAAAATTTGAATTCAGCTCATATACAAAGGTTCCCACAGCATCATCCAAGTCACAGCTTTTAGTGCTTCTCGGCTTCTCCCTTTTTTGAAATGCACAACTGGCAATTTCCCACACTGAATAATTATTGAAGATAAAATTGCAATCTGTGAGGACCCCTGAGGGCAACCACAGTTCAGGCTGTTCCTGTCCAGGCTTCCATACTCCTCAGTCACCCTTCCCATGACCCAGAACCCCATGTCACCTGTACTGCTTTCAACTCATACCTAGTGAGGTATGAGTTGAACATGCTGTCCTACTCAGCCATGGGTCTTGCCCTGACAGACCCTGTGGGGAGTGACTGACCACTCTGTACCCTGATGGAGGGCATAAAACTGAAGAAAACAGTGAGAAGGAAATTATTAGACATTTTTCAAGGCAGACAAAAGTAATCAACATCAAACTGTGATCCAGTTCTCTCAGAAGTGTCTTTCTTATGTTCAGTTTCATATAATTTTGTGTAAAGAGCTACAATAGTCTCTTTCAACTATCTACAAAAAAGCAGGTGACTTAAAAATAAAGTTGTTCTGCAAAGGGACTGAAAGTTTCCACCCAGTTTTCCTCCAGCCTGCATCTTATACCCTGTCTACATGTTTCTGTTCCTTTCCTTCTACAGACAACTTTTAGATTTTTCATTTTTAATTTTCAACAACCAGAATTTGAGGATTGGAAGGAAGACATGGCTGAGTGAAACTGCAGGAGCTGTGTGGTGCATCTTTAGCAGCAGCAGAATGGTTTTAAAATGACTTAATCTGCTTGAGGCATTCTAAGAAACTCCAGATTTATGTGTGATTCTACTAATATACACTAATCATGATCCTGTGACTAAAAACATTCATGAGAAGATCACAGGTGACTTAAGGGGAGATATTGCATCATGGTAAGTAGGTATAAATGGATAAAAATCACAGATATAGATATGAATGCCACATGAAAGTCAGCTGAGTAGAAATAGTGTGTGAGTAAGCAGATTTATCATGCTTATTAAAAAACAGCAAAAATACATTCCAGACTGCTACTGCTCTAATCTAAATTGTAGAGCACACAGTACTCACCCTTCTCAATGTGTAGGAGAATAAGGGAATATTTGTACAGATTGTTGGGTTTTCTGTTTGTTTGTTTTAAATTTGTGCTGCTCTTTCCTGATGTATGAGTTACCAAATGTGCATGGATAAAGGTAAACCGGTACACAGAGATTTACATTTCAGCTTCCAAGGACCCACATGGAAGCAAACTGCAATTATCCTTATGAATCTATGTCTTAGCCTTACTAGTCCAAAATTCATACATTCTCTTCACCTATATTCCATTCACAACAATATATATGTATTGAAAAAAAATATGCAAAACCAAAATATTCTAATGTGACTATGAAACATGAATAATATCAGAAGCAGAGTTCATTTTTAGTGAGATGAAAATTTAGAAAGACCTAAAAAATTTGCATTTTTTCATCACATTTGTGTATAACACAAAAAAATATCAGTGAGTGTAATGGGTGGCTGCTGCCTCAATCTAAAAAGTACTAAGATACTGTGAGAATTCTTTGGTTTTTTTTGGCTCAAAGCTTGCTTCTTGAGGTATTTCTTGTGATAAGACTGATTTGTTGAAGAGGCAAGTGACGGGTGCTACTGTGTAACAATTGACATCATTTTGTGGACATTTGAAAGCCCCTTCCTCCAGAGCTGCTTGCTTCCGGAAGAGAGTGCTCGGGAGTGTTCACTGGCAGAACATCTGGCCTGTGACTAACTAGCTCCAGTATGGGTATGGTATGGGAAAACTGGGGAATGATACCAGCGTGTCCTGTGAAAAACAGGATGCAGGTGGGCATCCCTGCTCCCTCTTTTCTGCTGGCAAGGCCCAGAAGAAAGGAGTTTCTGCTGAGATCCCAGAGCCAGAAACTGCCACTCCAAGGAGAGCTGACTCAACCACTTTGGATTTGAGCTGTCACTCCAAAGAAAGCTGACTATTTTGAAACCATTGAAAAGGGGCCATCATCACCATGGTGACTGTCGTCATCAACAGAACAACAATGCCTGATGACCCACCACTACTGAAGATCAATGACTGAACTACAAGCCACGCTGGATCCATGGTGGTGACTATCTCCCTCTTGCTTCCTATAAAGACTCCTTGCTTCTTCTTTCCTATCTTTTCTATTGCCCACCTTCCCTTCCCCATTACCCTAATTCATAATAGTTTCTGTCCTCCCCTTCCCTGTCTCCCTGATTAAGATCTGTAATAAACTGGTCAGACCAACATTTGAACCATTGTTTCTTAATCTCATGCCAGGAATACAGATATTAAAAGAACCTCCTCTCCCTCCTATAAATTGGAGTGAGACAGATACATAAAGATCCTCATGGAAAACTAGGGCAGGGATGACGGGGGAAAGAAAGTGCAATGGTACTTGACACATTCAGAGCAAACACTCCTGATGGAAAGTTGTAGTGTCATTGCCAGCTCAGGAGCTTCTGCTCCAGTCACATTACAGTAAGTAAAATACTCCAATTTCTGTCTAGCTGTTTACTCATTCTCCCATGTCAGAATACCAATAGATAATCATCGTATTTTGAAATGGCCTCATATCTTTTTGAACAGAAAATCTGATTGTACATTGCTGTCTATATAAAAAATAATATTTTAAATATTGTCCCTCATTTTCATCCTCCCCAGTTGTTATCCCTAGCACCACTGCTGCAGCACATTTTGTGTGTTCACTTACAGAAATTTAATATCTATGGCAGAAGCAATTAGTAAGTACTCACAAGAAAAAAAAGTTGAAAACGTAGAAGTGTGCTTTTTGCAGACAGGATGATTCACATATATCTTAATTCAACTATGCTCAAATTTATTTGTTATATAGTTAACAGCTAGGAAGCTCCTGATCATAAGAACTGAGGCAACATATTTATTCTACTCTTCTGCTCCCCTCACTCCTTTGCTTTTAATGTCCTTTGAGTCACTGCAGATTCTTCCCGGATATTTGTAGCCCTATGACTGTTGGCTTCATATTCTGCTGGCAGCAGACATGCAGCCCCTTAAGGTACATGAAACAGTACACTACATTTTTATGTAGCTGCTGTGGCTCTGCTAGAAAGTAAGTGTAGGAAAACTACTGGGTAGTATTTACAAAATATGTTACTAATGTTATTATGTATATACATATCTATATTTGCGTGCATAACTTGGCACACACACTGCCTCTTTACTATTTACTGAATGTGCTTTTGCCTCAGTTTACTGTTTACTTCTGCAGAATAGTCATTATTGAAAGTTAATGCAGTGATAGAGGGAAAAGCAATCCTTCCTAATTGGCTGTGGCAATGTACTTGACTTTTTTTTGAAAGCATTTTATTCTAAGATTTTCACTATTGGTAAGGAATCAAAATAATCTTTCCCCTCTTTTCTCCTACCCCTGAAGACCCGTAGCTGATTGTTGTGACATCATTGCACATGAAAGTCCTGTTTCACTGATGGGGAATCATCAGTTTTTTATTCTCCATATTATTCATTTGTAAATTGGATGTTCTTTCTGTTATTTCATACAATGATTAAGGCAGTTTCAATGCAGAATGCTCTTAGCTGATTTTAAGAACGATGCCCTTTCGTTCTTCAGAGTAACAATTAGCAAACTTATAACAAAATAGAACATTCAGCAAGCACAATTTCATAATGTCTAAAATGTAAGTCCGTGCATCAAATCCAAGTCCTTTTAATTTGAAGTCATTAAGCAATAGCTATTATGCAGGAAAAAAAACTTCATTTCCTTAAAAAAGCAAAAAGACCTTAATTTCCTTAAACACTACACTGAAAAAAAAAAGCTTGAATGCTTGTACACTATTGTCTGACAAAAAACCTTTTAATTCATTAGCTTTTGCAGGACCAAATATTGAACCAATCTAGACAGGAAGATATCCTTTATTATTACTATAAGATTTCTTTTGCTTGGCAAAGACCCCTTTCATCTTCGTAGGAAGGAAGACTCATCATTTCTGGACAAAATCATTTCAGGGAATCTGAACGATGGTCTACAATTTTACAAGGGAGGTAACATGAAAAGCCCTCAGTATATTTTAATCTGACATTTAATGACGACAGACAAAAATACTCTTGTTGCTTCCTCACGGTGTCAGATTATTTTGACAGATTATTTAGATATTTTGTTATTTTAAAATAACAATTCTACTTTAAAATTATTTTTAAGGAGTTTTTGAAGATACATTTCTTTAATACATTCAAGTTATTTATATTGAGTTTACATCAAAATCTTGAAAAATTTCACAAAATACACATTATAGATGTTAGAATTATGCATGACATCTACTAATGATTAGTTGGTTAAACCTTAAGTGTCAAACAGTTTACAATTATAAAAGGTCATAAATTATATTTAGAGTATAATTAGGCACTTGGGAATGTTGGTTCCTTAAACTATACTTTAGAAAAGATGTTTAATGAATTTTTTTTACATGGATATGTTAAGTTTTCCTTTCACTGACAGGCAGTCTCTTTTATTTCTTGAGAACACAATCTTTGTAAGATGGACTGAGGAAACAGGAGGAAAGAATGCAGCATTTTTATAGCTCAGAATTACTTAGGAACTATGCTAGTTCTACAGTTCTTGTAGTATAGTGTCAAAATATCACAAAATCTATTCACATTAAAATCCATGTACACTCAGGTACAAATCAATCTCAAATCTTTATTTATCTGTCATAATGTATGGGCAGAGTTCCAGAGCAAAATCCTGGTATACTTGCTATAAGAGGAACTTCTTAAAGTAGTGAATACGTAAATAAAAGCAAGGTAAATTTAGACAAAAATATCTATCTTGTCATACAGTGACTACTGTAAGATTCTGTCACAAAAGCAAAATCAGTATATTAGAGTTTATTTTACTCTATGATCTAATACATATAAAGGCATCCTGAAAAATAGTTGAAATATGGTTGATATTAACTCCAAACATAGGGTTTGTTCTCCTCCGCTTATCACATCGTCTTTAATTCCAATAATTATGTACATCATACTGAGCAGCAAATATTGCAGAATGTTTATCTCTAAAAGGCTAAATGTGTTTATTCTATTTTGCAATATGTTTTAAAGAAATATATGACTGAAAATTATAAATAAAAATGAACACTTTATTTTTCACTTTTATTGCTTTTTCAAGTGTGCTTTATGTGTTAGAAATTCAGACTGTCTCTTACACTTTGTTAATATTACAAGCAGATATTAAATACCTAAATACCAAAAAATATGACCTCTAAAACCTTTAAGTTCTCATGATTTTATCTTCAAGTTTATATCCTGGCATTATTTTTACACTATCTGTAATAAATGGAATAACTAGCCTTAGGTCTACATTTTGAGTTATAAACACTGTAAATTAAACACCTAATTTCAGGACTGAAAATCAGTTCTTCCATTAAGATGTTACAAGTATCCCTGTATCTACCCCTCTTGGATGGGACACAGTCAGACCAAGGCTTATACAGAGAACACTGACCGGAGCACTGAGTTTTTTGATGCTTCCTCAGCAGAAAGATTATAAAGCATCAAAGATTGAGGTAAGAGCCTTCCTTCAAGGTTGTGCTCAATCACTTCTGTGCAACTGGGATTTTATTTTTCAGTTTTCTTTTTGGTTCATATGCATAGGTCATTCTTTTCACTTAGAATACAAGCAGTTAAAATCTATCTGTCTGGAAAATACTTTAGTGGCAGAAGCAGACTCTGGGCAGCAGAGCACATGGTTCAGGCCTCATCAATCTGGAAATGTCCGAACTTTCAGCTCTTTCATTTCCAGTGGATATTTTATATGAGTACATTGTATACAGCAGGACTGCAAAGGTAAGTGGTGTGGTATACTTCACAGTCTTGTGATAGAAGCTTCAATTTGGATTCATTCATTTAGTTTAACTGGAACAAATCCTGGACTAGCTATTTCTTGAATCACCTTGGAGTATTAGTTGGTATGGGCCAAATCAGTGCTGAAAGCATGCTGATGATTGAACAGAATAGATGAAAAAGTGCTAGTACTACACCATATGCTTTGCTCCTCCTGAATTTATTAGAATAGACATAACCAATAAATACCATAAAGGATTATGGGATACTCTGTGTCTTCCACATTTCTCCATTTGTTGCTGAGCCATGTTTGCAGAAAGGAATAATTGATTCAGGAGCCCAGACACAGTGCAACTGAAAGGTAAGTGACTTCCTCAGCAGTATATAGCACTCCACAAACAAAAAGAAAATCAAAAGTGAGATTATCATTTGCTGGGCAAGTACTCTATATGCAACACAGAACAAGAATACATTATTTCCATTTCCTTTCTTCTCATTATTTCAAAGAGAGTAGGAACTGCTTATTTCTGTGAAAGTGTGTTTTACTCTGTGGATTCAAAGTGGATGAAGTCACCTCCAGCTTGATTTTGAAGATGCCCAAACCTCTACAAGCTTATTATAGCTCTACGGTCCAGGTTGCATACATTTTAATAGGCTCTTCCTAATCATTTGTATTGCAGAGTTTGTACTGCGTTCACCAGAACGGATGAGAGGTAATCACTGAGATAAGGCACTTTCTGATATTCCATTTATAATTTCAATGATAATAAGAAGCAATTCTTGAAAGAGATTATTTGTAAAAACTTCTTCCTATTCTTCTATAACGAAATAGCTTTCAAAAAACCTTTGTAGGTGTTTGCTAACTCTAGAGATGTGAAAACTCTTCGATATAAACAGGCGGGTTTGTTTTAGGTATTGAGTGAAGACATAATATCACATACACAGTGTGCAATAAAGCAGACCATTTAAACTCTGCCTAAAATCAGCATAACACGTGACTCTCAAATATTTAATCTACACAGATGTTGTAAATCATGTTCATTATTTAATTATGATAGGAACAATTACTGTCACACAGTTTTGCAAAGTGTAGGCAGTGCTTTTACTGCTTCGTTAAATATATTGCCCACTAGGTGGGGATAACCAACCTTATTCAAAAAACAATATTCTGAGAAGAAAATTTAGTCAAAGATGGTATAAAAATCACATTAAGATTTAAGGGCTTTTTTTCTTGTTACTTTTTCCTCCTTACTGTCGTAAAATGAGATTAATTACTGTTTGTTAACTATTGAACTTTATAAGTGATAATGAACAGGGGTCACTGGCAATTATGTTTAATTTGAGCAGATGGGGAATTACAGCATTGAACTTTCAGTATTACAAGTAGGGACAATCCTGTACTGCTACAAAACAACTATTTTACTGAAAAATAAGGAATAGAGACAGCGCTTTTATCCTTTGGCAACAAATCATTAAATGGGTTTATAAAATATCACAGTTGAATATAATACAAGTACAGACTAACGTGGATCAATTATTTTCAATTGCTTATTGAGCATTAGACTCAGGTGATAACAATAGATAGTCTACAGTAAGTGGATTCAGCGATTTCTGAAATTTTAACATTATACATAGAAACACAGTAAAAAAAAAACCAACCTTGCCTGAAGACATTGAGGCATCAGAGGTCAACATACATATGATTTAATTAGCAGTCTCACTAAAATTGTGTGCACACCTGATGAATTCCATGCAAACTTCTACTTGCAAGAGAAAATTTTAAGGAAGTCAGAGTGACTTTAATTTCTAAGCTGCAACACAGCTGAATCACTCAGACAAGACTGGATAAACATATTGCTGTGAATGATTGTTTTCTGAAGGTCTGTCAATAAAAATATATTAAAATAATGGTATTATAATATTATAAAAGCCTAGCTGGGAGTAAATGCCAGCCATGTCTCAAATCTTGGGGACCTTTCATATTGCAGGTAAATGGGGAATAGAAGAATATTCAGATCAGTGTTTTGTTTTGTATTTTTTACCTTAGCTAGCAGCTTAAATAGTACTACCTGGGATTAAAGGTTAGTAAATTATGTTAGTAAATTAGTCTACTGTTCTTTTTAAATAGCATCTTTACTGCTTCACATTTCTTTCTCATTGTAATGTTATACTGTGATTTGAGACAAGAAGCTCATAATTTTTTGAGCACATTCAATTTTGTTTAATTAGACAAAGCTGATATTATGTGAGAATACAGACAAATTAAGTTCAATTTCCAGCACTTTCAATTTATCATGAACAAAATGGAAGTGAAAATGAAAGCATGATATAAAATTCTAAGAACTCTCTTAATTTTATGTGTTGTAATCTCTGTCAAGTTTTTAATATAGGCACTCTTTTCTGATGAATGTAATTATTTTTCTTCCATGAAGTTTTGGTCTCAGTCATGTTTCATTTGCTTAAGCTGTTACTGTCTACTTCTGGAGGATTTTATTTCATTTGATCTAATAAATAACAGATTTTAAAAATTTTGCTAACACATTCCTGTTGCATAATTTTGTTGAAAATAGAATAGATGTCCAAGGGGAAAAATAATATTTTTATGAATGTCAGGCAAAATTTTGCTTGTTAATATATTGCCATGATTGAATATTACAGAAGCAATTTTGTTGCTGTTGTTTTTTAAACGTCTGTGAAAAGAAAAGGTAAACTTCAGTTTGGAACTTGATGCTATATAGCAGTTGATGAAAAAACACATTCAGTAGTTCTAAAAAAGTGGGTAAAGCCAGTGCATATGCTTTGAAATAAGACAAAAAGTCTGAAATAAGAAATAAATGCAAGTCAGATTTATGGAATGCCCTGTGTAATAATATTGAACTTCAATACATTGCCAGTATTGAAATCAGTATTATAATCTTCAAACATGCTTTAATTAATATTTTCAGAAATGCAAATTACATATAAAAGCGCACTGAATATTTTACCCTAATAACTACAACATATTAAATAGTACCTCATATTCAAATTGCTTTAACCTTTCCCTTGTCCACCAATGCTGCCACTACATCATAGAAGGCCACCAGATTGGTTAAGCATGACCTTACCCTGGTGAAGCCATGCTGGCTGTCTCAGGTCACACACTCATTCTTCATGTGATCAAGCACGTCATCCAGGATGATCTGTTCCATGATCTTCCCAGGCACAGAGGTGAGTCTCACCAGCCTGTAGTTCCCGGGGTCCTCCTTGCTCCCTTTCTTGTAAATGGGAGTGACATGACCCTTCCTTCAGTCATCCGGGACCTCACTGACAGCCAAATTTTCAAATATGATGGAGAGTGGCTTGGCAACCACCTCAGATATGGAGTTCATATGCAGTTCACCATAATTGTGCATTAACAATTGCAAGACTTGAAAGAGAGAAATCGTGGTCCTAATGAAGTCAATGACAGGTTTTGTATCATGAAACCAGATTTCATTTCCAAGCTTCTAAATAACCTGAAGATTCAAATCAGTAAACATCAAACCTCTTGTTTTTCTGCTTTCTACAAAATCTACAAAATCCAATACAAATGGCCAAATTCCTTCTTTCCCAACTGGTCAAATTCCTTTTCTTCAAAGCAGAAAAAAAGCTAAGTTCAGACAAAACAGGACTCATGGCTATATCAAAAGCACTTTATTAAACAGTATTGAGACCTAGACTCTGATTGTAAGGACAACGGGCATAATTAAACAGTATATAATTAGTCATTAATAAATTAATAAATCCTTCATCATATAGCATCTGAATTCAAACTTATAACTGGAAATACACTCATAGAATCATAGAATTGCTTAGGTTGAAAAAGACCATCAAGCTCATCGAGTCCTACCACAAAAATGACAATACGACCCTAACTCTAACAACCCTCTGCTAAATCATGTTCCTGAATACCACATCCAAACGGTTTTTAAACACATTCAGGGATGGTGATTCAATCACCTCCCTATGGAACCTTGTTCCAGTGCTTAACAACCCTTTCTGTAAATGGGTAAAGCCTTCCTGCCCTGCCTAGAAAGTACCTGGGAGTCTATTGATTTGCTCAAACCAAAATTATGATAAGGACTAATCTGACTACCTAATGGTAACTATTTGGCAAAGATTAGTTTATTAGAATAGATATATTCACAGTATCTTAAGTGTCTTCTTATGCAATCTTATGATGGTTGCATGAGAAGATCTATCTGAATGAGATTTTACTGGATTCCACAGATAACTTTCTCTTGATTTTGTCTTTTTTTTTTTTTCAAGAAAAGCAAAAAACTAAACCTCAAACTGAATCAATTATATTGGCATGAATTTGTTTCTTTCAGAACTGTAAGAACACAGAACACTCAATTATTGATAGAGTTTCAAATAGGAAAGGAAATCTTTCCAAAGATTTTATTTCTGCGTAACTCTTTGACAAAAAAAAAATTGCTTCATGTTCATTGTTTTCTCCTAGTTCTGAACTGAAGTTGAGCAGTTCTTTGACTTGATTTTACCTTATTTTATTTACCATATTTTAGTTGGAAAGTCAGCAAGGACACTGATGTTCTACATATCCTGGTGTGTATGCAAAATAAAAGGCTCAAAGCATACTAATGACTGCCAGTTCATGCTGTCTACGGAGGATTACTAAGGATTACAAGTAATTATCTGAAATTGCACACTGTTTTTTTGCCAATTTTTTTAAAAAGTGGAATTGATAGGGCACCTAATTTCCTGTTAACATTTTATTACTATATTGTACATACAATCTTTGTGGAAAGTAAAAAGTGAGTAAAACAAAGGAAAGTCCCTGAAACACCTTTAGCAAATAAACATACATAAATCACAAAAACAAATGTAAAAGCTTAGAGAAAATACCAGGAATTTATTCTATGTAGAAAAAATCTAGCTTAAAGCACTCTTCAAATGTCATTGTTGAGGCCATGGATTAAATTTGAGTTCTAATTTTAATGATTTAAAACAGAATAGTAGAAGTCCATGAAATCAAATCACATTAGTAGTGCAAAAAAGAAAGGTGTTAAACAAACAAATATCTAAAATAATGAATTTATCCAAATAAATGAGGAAATAAAAGCTTAGCAAGAAATTCAGATTTTATGGGAAATAGAGAATGTAATACATGGAAATTTATGTGCCACTTGAGATCTTCAGAAATGTCCATTTATTTTCTGTCTAACTTTTTGGATACCTAAAATTCTTAGGCACTTTCCTTTAGTAGTATGTGCACATTTTTCTAGTCCTCGTAATACCATCCTATTTTTAAAACAGATGTTTGTAATGCAAGTGAAGAATGTTTGACTGTTTTTAAAGAAAAAGTCTGCTCTGAGAGATCTTTCTCCAGCATTTTTAGCAGAGTTGACCTTGAGCAAAATTCACCCAGATATAACCAACTCAAAGAGCATACATAAGAGATACTCATACTCATGAGTATCATACTCATGATACTCATACTCATACTCGTGTGAGAAATTCTGTTATGAAATTAAGTAAATACTTAGCAGCTTTTGATGCTAAGTTCTAGAAGATTTGGGGATGAGTCTTGGATAGAGTTGGGTATGCTTTTAACAATGCTGTCAGACACACATTGTAACTTTAAATTATGGTCTAAACAGATCTACTTATCCATCTGCCTGGCTGGTTTACACAGTCCCCCTTTCCCTTCCTGAGAGCCTGTTGCATAGGAAATGAATGTTACAACACCACTGTGAAAGTTTAAGAAATGACAATGTGATGTTTGTTTTGCAGTGTTTCAAAGAGATTTCATTCACTCGTGCTCACACTCCAGCCTTCAAAACCACAAAGCTGGGAATTCAGAAAATTTGGCCAGGGCCACTTATATGCCAGCTATTGAGGCTTCACCACAATTCTTGAAGCAGTTTTCATTAATGATGACAAACTAGTTCGGTCTTTTTATTCCCTTTAGATACCTACAGTAACTTATGTAATTCTTTGACATCAGAATTTTACTTGTCTAAGCCTCCATCAATATTAGACAAGGTTATCACATTGCCTGTTTTTCCTTGTTTGGAATACACATATCTTTACAGTTACAGCCTGCCTTCCATTTGGGCAAACAGGAGAAATAATGACATGGAGAAATACAGTGTGTTTGATGTGTTGTAACTTTGTTTTCATCCTTCTGTTGTCACACTGCAGTGCCTTCTGCCAAAAAGCTGTCTGTACTGTGGTCTTACAGAGTGCAGGCTTTCTAGCTTTAGTAGAAACAATACATTTTTCAACTTTATTGCTGCAAAAGGTATTTTTTTTAGTAGTAGTACATGCAACTCTCTTAACCCTCATTGCACTCTTTCTTCTGGTGTTTACACATGCACATTTCCATTCATGCTTCATATCAATCTTAACGTTCTTAGTACAGATCTCCTCAAAGTCACCTTAGTTTTTCTCACGGAGTTCGAAAACTGAGCTCCACAGGGCATGAGGACACTGAAGAGGCAAATCTAATGGTCCTGAGGCTATTTCACTATACCTGTAGCGACTGAAGAGACTCTTGGTAAAAATAAGCAGTTATAAACTGTAACAGTAGGCTAGTAGGACAAGCCTTTCCTGATCAGCATTATCATGAATATCTCACAACAAATTAGAAATTCAGGAAAGGAAACAGAAAAAAATTAAGACAGAATACAGACATTCAAGAAGGGTAACTGAAAAAAAAAAAAAAAAAAAAGTAAAAAAAAAAAAAGTATACTATATGAGCAGATGCTGCACAGCCAACAGGCATATCTTCTGTGATATGTAAAGGAAACAGTATGTTGGAATAGGAGAGATATTCTATGGCATAAAAATCCCTGGACCTTTTGTAGTCTCACTGTCATAGGCAGTCTGTGGAACACCACTCAGACTTAATTCAGGGCTTTCCAAACTGTAGGAGTCCAAGTTATTGCTATATTTATCTTTCTTAATTGAGAGTTGTCACTTACACTTTTAAAGTTTACCAGACAAGTCCTCTCACAGTTTTCTTTGGTAATTTTGGTTGATTCTTCTATGTTTGTTATAGCCCAATATATCTGAATTGAAATGAAAAGTTTTCATGATTACCTTGCTAAATTTTTCAGTTTACAGTAAGAGCTTTATATAAAATCCTTTGTCACTCCTAATGAGTTGTATGAGATGAAGACCAGTACATTGTAATTATATTTTTCAATCTTTGGAATTACCATAATTAAATTCCAACATCATTCTTATTACTTTACCACAAATCCCAAATTGCTGGTAGAAATTTGTTATCCCAGATTCCAAAACTTAGCATCTAAGTATACGTAAAATTCCATCCCAATACTCAGATTCAACTTTCCTTAGAAATACTAATTAGCAGTACAGTGTAGGGAAAAGAAGAAAGAAAGCTAAGCAAACAAAGTATTTGGAAGATTTAAGAAAATTCTATAATAAGATTAATAAAGAATGTTGAGTTGAATGACTGAAATTGAATGGAGCATTTGAAATTGTTGAGTATATCACAAAAGATATCGTAGGAAACTATAACATGGAACATATTAAGCAATGTTTGTGATATTATAATCATTAGAGCCTTGTTCAAGTCTCATCTGATGAAACTAAAGTTTTGAAAATCATCAAATTAAAGTTTCTTCATTTCTCATCCAAAATTTTCACATTTTCTCATCTTCTCCAATGGATAAAGTAAAAAGAAGTGCATAGTGGTGGTTTTTTTTTTTGTGAAACTTTCATCTGAAGACTAGACAGATGTTATTGGTTGAGGTGAAAGCTTAGAAATATTAATTTCTTCTTTTCTGGAACGTTATTTTAAAAGAGGAGTTTCAAAGGCTCAAAGGGAAGTTATATAGCAAGGTCTTTTTTATTTCCTTTGGGATCTGAGGACATAAGAGTGCCCTTGAAAAAATTCCACTGAGAGTCAGTCAAAATTGGAGAACATCCCAGAGTATCACCTCACCTGAAATCTTTTGGCTGCCTTACATCAAATGAGGAGGCCATGGGGGTGTGAATGTGGCATGTGTAAAGCAAAGGACAGAATTAGTTTTTGAGGTCATCCAAAAAAGTAAAGGTTGGTGCTGACTGAAGGAGAAAAAGTTTCCATTTTGTAATTTATTAGGATAGTTCTGAACTAAAAAAATTATGTATGAGTTTGGTAAGAATGCCTGTAAATTGAGCTTGTCCAAAATCTAACATATGAGGCAGATAAAGTAACGCCTCAAAATACCTATATAACTCGAGCCTTGCAAGCTGGTCTAAATTCTTATTGTTCCACTGAAGTCTGAGGGGTCATTCCTGTTCATCTCTGCTGAGCATTTGAGCAATTAAATGTACAAAGTCCTGGCAATCATGTCAGATGTCAAGGAAGATGTCAATTCAAATGAAAACTTGGAATTAGTGAAATCCTCCACATAAGGTTAAAGAGTGGGCTGCCAAAAGGTTAAATCAATACACCTTATAAAAAAAAATCACTTCATAGTTCAATACTCAAGGAGTTAAAGATGGATCAAGAGCTCTTGAAAGGTCTAAATGCTCTTGGGATTTAGGAAAATGGTGGAGAGATGCTCAAGAATTTGTTTCTGTTGCAAGACTATCACGGGGATGATTTAGTTTCCTGCAGACTTGACTTCCTCAGGTGGTTTGTAACCTGCATTAAATGTAAACCTTAAAACATCTCAAGTTCAAAACAGTTCAGGATAGATGCCTTCAAGATTTAAAAGCAACATTTTATAAGAAAAAACTAGTGCCAAAGTCTGAACAGCAGTATGCTAAGAATATAAATCTGCTTGTATTAGAAAAATGTTCTTGGATTTGTTTGGATAGGGAATGTGTACCAATATGAAGTAATGACTAACCTGCAAAAGTGTTGAGGACATCCATTATGCTTGTTAATGGGCATTTTCATTAGCTTTCTCCCAAATTCTTCAATTCAGGTTAAAAAAAAAAAGCACACATATGCACACAAACAAAACAAACAAACAAACAAAAACCCAGAAACAGCACAGCACTGTGGGAGAGAGATTTTGTGATGTGGAACTGAAGAATAAGAATGATTTAAAATACAGATTAAAGAGGACCAGCAGTTGCCATTTGGATGCCACAGTAAACTAACATAAATCAGTAAACAAGTAGTGAATTGTTAATATATCTAAGTGTACAGAAACTAATTCTACTCCAACATTTTTGTGCTAATTCCACTGCACCCTGTTGCACTGCAGGAGATGGATGCATGAGAACCAGACTAATTAGGATAAATTGATTAGCTTTTTAATTCAGCCTGGTACCCATCCACTTTTTGCACAGTTATGGACCTATACTGATCATTGTAAGAAATAGTTTAAATATTTTCTTTTTTTCCTTTTCCCCCTTTTCTGTTTTATTTTTCTTTTCCATCTTGCAAAAATATCTCCTCAAATCTAAGCTTCACTAGGACTGTCAGAACAAAATCATATCAGAATCAAATTAATCAAGGTAGACTCAATATAGAATTAAAATTAAAACATCACATTAATTATAAAAATAATCCATCTTTATAATTTTTAAGAAGATAGCTATCTAGTTGGATATAAATTCTAATTAGATAATTTGGTTGAGTCAATCAATATTATAATTTGAATGTTTAATGCTGGAACCAAATTATTATTTAATTTTTAAGTCACAATTTCAAGTATAATGCCAATGATTCCCACTTAGAATTCTACTCTTTTGCAATAATTAACCCTTTTCCTCCTAAGAGCAGATATCGAAAAAAATGTCATAAATTCACATATGTAAGAAATTGAGAAGGAAATCCTAATCCCTGTAGAACTTTGAGTATGGAAAACATCATAGTAATATGATTAATTAAAAAGAAAACGTTTAAAGGAGATTGAAACTTTTGCTTTTTGTGCCTTCACCAATATAAAACTTGAAGATATCTATAAACATTCATTCATCCATAATGCTTGGAAAACATTGGCAAGAAAGCCAGCTACTTAGCATTTTTCTACAAAACAAGTAAGTTCAAATTTATGAATAAAATACAGACATCAAACTCTTAAGATACAGCATTTTTTCCTTTGAATCTTCCAGATGGCTTATTTTTTTTCTTTCTGGAAAACAAATGTCCAACATTGTAAACATTGCATATTTCTACTCTGTTTTGTTCGAGGGCTAATAACGTAACGTGACACTGGAAAAAAAATTGAATTTGACAGAATAAATTAATTTACTAATAAAAATGTCTTTTCCAAAAGAAAAAGAAAAATATTTTGCTTAATAAAAAACATCTAGGATGTCCTAGTATTAATATTTTCTTTTTTTTGTTTAAATGTTACATTAAACCTCATTTTGACTGAAGTATATGAATATGCTTCTCCTCTACCCCAAGATTTCAATTTTCCTATCAAAAATTCTTCTCAGCTTTAATATTTAAGACTTCTATCTCTTTGAATTTGTTGAAGATGGAAAAAAAAATCTATTAGAAAAATGGAAGATTTTTTGTGAATATCCTATTTGTGATATATTAAAATATGTACAGATACATAATGTTATACAGTAAAATATGAGTATCGCTTCACACTTTTCATATATGGTAAAAAAGAAATGTTTGCAGTCTTTTTTGTTACAAAACAGTATTCCAGTTCAAGAAATTATGTCAAAAAACAGGATATACTTTTATTCCTTTTGCATCTGTTTATTATTCTTGTAATTATTTTTAATAGTGCTAGAATTATAAAAGGTAACTAGTTTATACTTTCAATTGAGTAAAAATAATTCTTGAGTATTACCTTATAGCATGACTAAAATTTTGTAGACCAATATTACAAAACTCTTAGAATACATTTTCAGGAGTTAAAAATAAATATACGGTTGTTCTGTAGTTATTTGTACCTTTCAGATCGTGTGTCGGTGTGCTTACTCATTCATGTGCACAGGTATGCACATGTTTTCTATTTGTTTGTTTCTTTTTTATCATGACAAATCTTTTGAAATAGTGAAAATATTTATCAGCCCATCTATTCCTCCTGCTGGGGAGTATTTAGGTTTTTGTTTGCAAATGTAGTTTTATTTGCTATTTTGTAAATATTTTGTAAATAAATATTATATTTATTTGCTAATTTGTAAATTGAACAGTCATAATAAGAATTTTATGTTACCAGCTTAAACAAATATATATTGATATGCTTGTTTTTTGTTTGTTTTGTTTTTATTCTATCCAATTTTATTTTATTTATTTTATTTCATTTTTTTTGGATGGTGCTATTCCAGTTGCTTCCCTATTCCACTGAAAGATACAGAGATGAAGAATAAAATCCATTCAGTCTGGATAAATGTAATATTAGTGATGATAAATGAGAATGTCTTATATGCAGCTAACAGACATTCCTTGCTAACCCCTTCATCGAAAGCCAGAGAAAAAAGAGCAGCTCCTTAATAAACTCTAAGAAAGGTTAACAAGTCTGCCTTCAGTGAATCATAGGAGGGAGCAGCAAATGACTTTCTGTGTAAGGGATCATCTTAGAAAATGCCTTGCGACCAACTCCTTTTAAAATTAAAAACTCCTTTTAAAGTTAGCAGACAGAAGTTCAAAGCTTTGCACTAAGTATAGCAGTGGTGCTGTCACATTCAGTAAGGGAAAAATTGTCAGCCAGCCATAACATTATGCCTAAAATATTCTACCTCTAATCTAACTCCAGAATTTAACACCATCACTCAAGCAATAATCGCTTACAATTAGTAACTAAATTGAATGGTGTTTTCTACAACTTCTGATTCATATTGCAATGAGCAGGTAATTTTATTTGGATCATTCTCTCTAACTTGATTTAATACTTTAATTATGGAAATATTATTTGCCCTCCATTTCCCCTTTAAAAATGTACTGAGTCCCCTGGAAGCTTTATTTTCTTGGTAATAGAATTTAATCTGAGGTTAATGACACATAAATTCTACCTGAGTACTTAATTCTGTATTTAATTCACTTTTTTTTTTTTTTTTTTTTTTTTTTTCATTTAACTTGGTTATAAAAGACTATGGTAGAACTAAAATAACCCACAGTGCTTTTAAATGTTATTTTACATTTGATCTTTTTAAAAAACAAAAACAAAAACATTGCTTTTTTTTTCCTGAAAGACAATAACTTTAATTATTCCACTGTAATAGGGAAAGTGCCTTACTTCTTGAATGCAGCACTATGAATGCTAGCAGTACTGTGTTTGTCTCAGCTTTTCACCAAACATGGGATTGGTTAAGAAAGAACCTTACCTTAAAAAAATGAAAAAATAAAAAAAGCATTGTAGGGAAACTGGATAGATCAGATTTTTTCTTGTGAATAAAGAAATCCTAGTTCATTTTCTGTGGCTATGATATGAAGCTGCTGATATATAACAAAGATGCATGTGTAAATGTTTCTTTTTAATATGGAGAATTACAGTAAGAAGAACTTTTTTGTCAAGAAAACACTAACTCCCAAAATGTCAGAGACAAATGCAGCTTAGTGCTGCTGCAGAGCACTGTGTAATGCCACGTTACTGCAGGGCAGCAGGCCCAGTTCAGATGGATTTCTGATAGGAAGCCCAACACGGTTGCCATATGACCAGCAGGGAAAAAAAGCACATGAATTCAAATGAGAAACATTGTCTTGCTGGCAGGCAGAGACCTGCCAAGGAAGCTAAATGCTGTCTCTCTCTAAGGCTCTGCTGTATGTCTACCTCTACCTGTCACACACTTCCTATTTCTCTGTTGTATTTTTGCTGCTTAATTATAGTTTGTACATCACAGTTCCTTGATCCTCACTGTTCTCCTGGTTGTTATCAAGCTATGATAAATAAATAAGAAATGCTATTAAGCATGGACAGCTGTAGCATAGGCTGATATGATCCTGCCGGAGACAGCAGGAGGATTGGAGCACCAAAGTCATGGCTTTCAGACAGAAATAGTAAATGAGTCCCCTCAGGAACACAGGGGGAAGAGCTGTCCAAACGTTTTTCCTGAGCACTTCTAGGTTCTGCAAGCTCCTTCTCTCCTGTGTCAGGGTTCATCAGTGAGCTTGTGACTGCTCAGCTCTGGCTCTGCTGTCTGCCGCTCACTGTGGAGGGGGACATCCTGGCTTATTGAAGCCATAAGGAAGATAAGCAGAAGTAAGGTACTGACAGATGACTGTACCCTGCCTCAGTTTTGTCTAACCCATACAGGAAATAGCATTCTCTTTTACAGATCGTCAGGCATACTGGGACAAGAAAGTGGGTTCAGTCCTCCCATAAGAGCAAACCAATGGATAGTATGGCTAACTGCAGGAACAATCATTGTCTGATCCCCCTTGCTAAGAAGCCAGAAAGAACTGCATAAATGGCAAAGCTCAGAAATCCCAAACTTTATTTAAGGTAAACATTTGTCAAGAGGATTCTGTGGCACTGCTGAAACTGCGCTGTGAAGTCTGTGAAGTGATAGTGATTTCATCAGCTTCACTCAGTCCTTAAGAAGCACTGCAGCCTCCACAAAGAAAGAAAAAAATGTGAAGCAACATGCTTTGAGTGGGGAGAAAAAAAAAAAAAAAAAAAAAAAAAAAAGGCAGGGGGGATCTTAAATCAAACTTAAACTATTTGCAAAGGTGATAAGATCAGAAAAAGGAGAAAATGCTCAAAATGAATATGGGGGTAAGACGACAAAACACTCATACAGGAATAGAAACACCGTATCACCGTCTCAGGAAAAAAGAAGAAAAAGGCCAAAGAATTAAAATAGCACTCTTTGCAGGGCTAGCCAAAAAAGATTATTTCAAGAGATCTCTTGAAGATCTGTCATGGAAAACCCCAGCTCACAGACCCTGAATACATTATCAGGATCTGGAAAAACATGTGGGAGAACTCAGCTGAATTGCATGACTTCAAATGATTGCAATTGGAGATTCAATAACAGGAAGATGTAAACACAAATAACAAAAATGACTAAGACAACCTTTAAAAACAAGGAACTGGATAGAACCAGGACCAGATGTCATCCATGGCTTTGGATTAACTGCTTTTCTCAGCCACTGTTTCTGTGCATTTCCTAAGAAAAAAATCATTGAAAAGATGAAAAGCAGCAAAAAAGCACAATAAAGGGAAAAATAAAAGCCTGGATTGTCAAGAGATTTCTAACAACTAATCATTCATATGTATCACCTTCCTTTCCCTTCCTCAGAAACTGCTAAGGTGGGCTTTATAATGTCAAATTTGGAACTCTGATTGACATAGGACTTACATAGAATCAAAATGTAAGCAGATGAAAAACAAAAGACACCAAAGCTCTATTTCTGGCTGACTTCTGGTTTCAAACACTGTTCAGTCTAAAGTCAAGAAATTTGAGCAGGGAGAACTTTTTTCATAAATTCAATTCAGCAGTTACCAGGACCACTGCAATTGCACCAGTCTGCACCTGGCTGAGTATAATTTATCTGGGCACAGCAAGAGCTGTAAAGTGCCTTTTTGCTCAGATTAGGCAATATCTTTCTGGGGAAGCGTTACCTTGTAAACTGTTACTTTGTCCTTAAGCTGACCCCTGCAGCAAAATAGGAAACACACTTAAAAGTCTTGATATTCCTACATTCATCTCAGCTTTCTGGGAGTTTGTCAGCATGCCTTGTTGCATGAGCATCCTTTATTTCTGCGGAGATTGTCTCATATTTCTCAATCTCCACGACTTCATTCTTACACAACACAAACATTTAAAGTTAAAAGCATTCAAGTTTAATCTAGAAATATAAAATTTGACATACTTGATTACAAAGCTGGAAATAACGTTACTAAATCAGGAAGTTAATACAACAAAATGTGTTCCTTATTACCTTGCTGGCATCAATACAAGTGGTTTGTAGGGTCCTTGATATATGTGGGCCTTCAAAACAATGGAACAATTCAGCTAAGCGTTCCACTTTCCTCTGGATGCCACTTTTTGGAACAAGATCTAAAATTGCTTCAGTGAACAGTGTAGCTATGTCCTTTCTCCCCATTATCACTGTAGTTTGTCTGAACAACACTTTATGACTATGTTTGGAATGTTTTCCTCTGCCATTCTTTTTTTTTTAACATGGATCAAATTGCAGATGCATTGAACTGCAGTTTGCTATGTTTTCTAATTTTCATAGACATTGCTATACCTCCTTTTTAAAAAGACCTTCCAGCTTAAATGTTTATCAGCAACATTTTCATGATACAGTAAGTCATATATCATAACAAGTAATTCCTGACCACATATTTCATAAAATGCAAAGGCTTTAGAGGCTGGTTTGTTTATAACTTTTTATAGAATTATAACACAGTATTAATTAAACTGTGTGATTGGTGAAAACACTGTTTTTCAAAGTACTTTCTTCAAAATCTTAAGAGTCCAAAGTCTCAAAATGTTAACATACTGCTCTAACAGTAACACTAGGATGAAAACTGTATAAGAAATTGAGAAGAGGATGCATCACCCAGCTCATGATATACGAGTGGATATTACCTTATCTGGCAGAATTTTGCTTTTTCAGCTGTCTTTTGTAACTGAGCTTGGGAAAAAAAGTGACAGTATTAAAGATGATGGCAAGCAATCAGTATGTATGGAGTTTTACTTTATGAAGTGTGTCCACAGAGAATCAGCTTTAGAGATGATGGGCAAAACTCTCTTAGATGCACAGAAGTGTTAGGAAGATGATGAACATTCTGCTAAATGATCCAGAACAGACTATTTGAAATTGTTGATTTATTATAGATTTGCAAATTCAGGCTCTTCACACAAATTCACTAGCACGCTACGTTTTGAAACAAAACACAAGTACAGAAGATTCAATAAGCATAGCAAGATTATGCATCTGGCTGGTACTGAAAATTCAATATGAAATACGGGGCAAGTAAACACATGCCTTCACTGGGATCTATGCATATTGAACTACCTCACTATCACTGTGTGACAGTGGGAGCACAGACATGAAAATGGCAAATATTGCTAGAACTATTCATCTTGTGACAAACGGTGTTACTAAACTATGCACTTAAACATGGATTCTTCTTATATCTCAAGACACTGTGTGAAAGATTTTCCTCCCTAATGTACCTGTCCTGCATGATTTTATGACAGCCTAAGTTATTTTAACTGGCTGATAGTAGAAATGCCCAATCTGCACTAGATGCTTGTGTAATCTCCCCCACAGCCCAACTCATTCACTTGTAATCAGCACTTGTCAGATAAGAAAAATGACAACAACAAGAAAAAGATTTCAAATGTTAATCTTTGTGCAAGAGGTAAAAATGTATCCTCTAAAAACAAAACAACCAAAGAGAAGTAGCCCCACGAATCAACAACAGAAGGATAATAAGCAACTGACAAAGTTATCTTAGCGATTGTGCTCAAGAATATCCACATCTCTCATATTTCCTTCCAGTAGAATTCAGAGCTTGCAAAATTATGTCATTCTGGAAAATATTCCATACTGGAAGAACATGTTGATCTTCTGAAGATCCAGCCATGTCATATTGTTCTACATGAAAGGCTCCCAACTTGCCAGTCCATGAAGTTGTGATTTGAAATAACTGAGATTGTGGTGTAAGGAAACTGCTCTGATTACACTTCTGATTATACTTGAAACATCTTTCTGAAAGCATGGGAAATACAACAGTTTTTAATGAAGGATAATAATTCTAATAAATAGTTTAATAATAAATAATAATTTTTAATTATAATAATAATTATATATTATTATACTAATAATAAATAGTTTTTAAAATGTGCTGACTACATTTAATATTAAACCTCTTTTCTTAGTATTAGTCATTCAAACCAAACTGATTGGTTTCAAAAAGCATTTTGGCTGAGTAAGAAGCTATAGGCAGATTGCTACAGAAAACATAATTAAAATATCAAAACAGAGAATAATCTAGCTAGTGAATTTTAACATCTCAGGAGAACTACAGAAGGAAAAATGAAACAAACCCTCTCTCTAGCACCTGAGTATACCCCCAACCTTGTTAAACAGAAAAGGTTATTCAACAAAGCATCCTTCCTGACATTCACTATAAAAAGAAATAAGAGGAAGACTCTTGTGAAAAGAATTCTCAGAGGATAATGTTATATCAAGAAAACAAAAATAAATTGAATTCAACAGTTTACTAACTACAACCTGATAACCTTATAAAAATATATAAATTATATTAAAAATAAAATGTATAGCTAAGAAAAACAGTCCAATTCCTAAGGGAACAGACTGAATTCTCACTGGCAGCAGTTAACCACTCACCTTTCTCATCCTGATAAGCAATTAAGATGCTATTCTGTTAAGTCCCAGCGCCGGCTACTCTTTGCTTGGCTCAGCTTAGACAGATAAATGAACAGGACTATTCCTTTAGTTCTTTTTTTTCTATTTACTGCCTATGCACAGCAGGTTGGCAGATCTTGTGCAGTAAGTGTTAATTAAGGCTTCTGACTTATTTTTTGCTCTTTCTTTTTTTTTCTCTCTTTTTTTTCCCCCTGCAGTAACATTTTAGAATTCTCCATATGCTTTATCAATCAACTGCTACAAGTTGAAGTTTCTATGCAGTGTTTGTACTAGGATATTGCAATATTCATACTGGAATATCAGTTATTGGAGGCTTTGAGCATTGGTATTCTGTAAAAAAGGCATGTTGTTCTTAAACGGGACTGATGGGAAGAGCTTGCAAATCCTTATGATTTTTTTTTCCCTTTTTCATAATTCCATCCTGAGATAAAGCATAGACTTTATGTGGAGTTTTTAATAACTACAGCCAGTGTCTTGGTACTGACTAGTCTGACAGCAAAAGCATTCATCTGAATCATATATGATATTGTTTCATGTCTCTGTGCTAGTAAATTTTTATTTACGCAAAAGGTATGCATTCAATATGACAGATACTTACATCACAGTGCTTTGGGGGTTAAAGTCACCTGCTGCTGAGAGGAGAAATTTGAACTTCTTTCACTTACATTTCAACAGATTATCATCATCACGCTCTATCATTTGTCTTTGCTTGCTGCCCATGACTGACACCCACTAACCAGCTGGCTTTGGAAAAACCAATCTCCACAAAAATTTCAGCAGAACTGATGGGCTCATGTTAAAAAAAAAAAAAAAAAAAAGCCCATGAATCAATAAAGGAGAAAAAAAAACACACCGTAATTTGGAGAAAGATACCCCATTTAGACAATATTATATAACATTACCATAATCCTAGCTTCTCCTTAACTATTAAGTACACATACAGCATTTTATATCTTACTCATTTCAGTACTAAAATAATTTCTTAACTTACCATGCCTGTCAGTGGCTTTTAGCAGGCTGCAGCTTTTTGTCATTCACTGAATGTGAAATAAATGATTTGGAACTTCATTTCCTTTCATAAGAGCTGAGAGCCAGATTCACCTAGCCAAGGACAGCATGAGGGTTGTGTCAACACAGACAGCTCAGAAATTTTCACTGTCGTAACTAAAGCTTTGACGGTACCACATCCAACTGACAGCAGAGAACAGAATGCATTTTCAAGCATCCATAGCTCTCATTAAAAAAAAAAAAAAAAAAAAAAAAAAAAAAAAAAAAAAAAAAGGCTCTCTTGGATCTTGAAGAGGCAAATGCAGGGATTATTTTCCTGCAACTGTTTTCCCTGCCCACCTTCTGCTTCACATTCCTATCTAACATATTGGTGCAAACAGCTTATAAGGGCAGATTGGTGCTGGGACAATGTCATGTAAATGAGACGAATGAAAGTCAGGGAGACTTGCTTTTCTTGCTGGCTATGGGGAGGTTATTGATGCTGCTGTTACACTAGGTACTGTAGAAATATGCAGTGGAGGAAGAGAGTCTAAAATGTTCTGGAAAGAAAGTAAAAGAGTTGAGGTTATAGAGCTGCCAATCTGTTTGCCAATACTTTGTAGTAATATTATATACTTGGCTGTTAGAAATTAAATTTTGTCAGATTTTGGATACAAACCTTACAGAGATGGAACTACTAACCGCAGAGAGATCAGAAGAGTCTCTAAAGTATGTTGCTGATAAAAAAGAGTGGATGATCATAGTAGCAAGCATAGTTTTTGCCACAATATCAGAATTTTCCATATTTTATTTCTGTATTCATGCTCCAGTGCAATTGCCATAATAATGTTATTGCATTCTAATGTATGTTTAATTGCTTTCTATTACAGTCAGGAAGGGAAAATACTGTTGGAGCACAAATTGCAAACAAATCTGACACAAATTGATAATTCTAATAGAAATGCTTAATGCACATTCTGACTTTTGGTTAATAAAAACTTTCTTTTGACCACAATGTCAACATTTTCTTCTTGGATAACACACTTAGATCACATTGTTATAAAACACCGTTGTAAAACCATTACATGGTTTTAAATGCAGCAAGTAGAAAAATCTTTTTCTTTCAAATTTTCAGAAAATCTCTAGAAAATTGGTTTTATGTCTAGCTGTTATAGGAAAAAAAATGGTAACAAAATTTACAGTGGGTCTCCATTGAGGTTTAACTCTCTTTCTTTCAGTCAGTTTTGCAAGGAAGTAGATATTATGTGTATACTCCAAGAAAACTTTGTTTTTCTAGATACCAACTTCAAACCCTCTTGAAGATAGCCTTTTTCTCCAGTACCTTTCTTGTTGGAACAATCAGGTATCAAAAGCAAAGCAAAAAGATGGTAAGCCTTTCAGGTCATACTGAATTATACTTCTATGAATTTAAATCTGCAGGTCCTTCAGATTTAAAGCACAGAAATCTAGAACAGCTTGAAAAATGTTTCAGCTCTGAAAATCTCTCACCTTTTCTTGAAGGCCAAGAACTTTTGGATAAATGCCAGATAGAATAAATGGAGAACTATTAAGTTGCCAGACACATTTCTTCCTATCTTTTGGAGCTGTGCTTTTACCATGTACTTAAAGATCTCCATTGTAGTTAAAGCTTAAGTCAGTTTTCCAAAAAAACTAAAATATTAATGCATTGAAAAATTGTAACACATGTTGAAATTAAATTGCACTTATAATACTATTCACTCTGAGATAAGATTCTTGAGTTTCCTCCAATCAGAGGAAATTCTTTTATTCTTATTATTAATAAGTGATACAGATCTGTAAATTTCATTAATCAATTTAAATTAAAAAAGAATGCTAGTGTAATTTTAAATATCTATTTTGATTACTTCAATGTCAATTCTTAGAATCTGGAACAAAATACTTTGAATACATCTGCATGGAAACTTGATATTTTCTCTGTGAACATCAATGAAATTAAAATAAGCCTTTTGTCTGGCTGGTATTGAGGCATCTACATTTTTTAATTCTCTAAAACGTCTTAATTTTGTTACTAACAATGAAAATTCTCTTTTCTTAGAAAAAATATTAGAAATCAGTCCTCACGCGTAAAAAATGAGTTTCTTAGGATCTGAAGATGTGTAAATTCATTTGATAAAATAATCCAAATCCCAGACTTAGAGTGTTATCAGAGATGAGCCAGTTGATTAAGTATTGCAAATATACATTATAATTTTCACATTTCCTGTTAATTTCATCCAGTATCTATTCTATACTGTTACTGTGTAGAGCTTTTAAAAATGAGTATACTTAGGAGAAGATATATACTTTGCGATTTATTTGCATTGAAACATTTATATTTATTTTATTATTAAGTTTCTGTTTCCATCAGGCATGCACTCATGAAACATGTCAGTCAAAATATTTGCTTTCCAAACATACTCCCTTTCTTTCAAAAGGGAATTCACTTTCAGGCAGTGCACATCATCTAGACTGACAAACTTATCCTGAGCAGTGCAGTGAAGCTGCAGGGAGCTGAGAGCATCTCTCCCTGAGAGCTGAGAGGTAAGGTTAGTGGAACTGACTGGCTGAGGAGCCAGGCTTTGCATTTTCTAACTGTGAAAACGGACCTTAATGACTATCAGTTAGCCGATTTCAAGTTTGGAGTACAGAACTCTCTTCAGAGTTAATTACGAGGTGGTGTGGTTCACTGTGATGGGTTTTATTGCTTTATTTGTGGATTTCCATGTGCACTAGCTTACTTATCTTTCGTATCTTAAAATGCTTACAATATTAACATGGTATATTAATTAATTTATTTTCTCCTGAAGTTTTTGGCTATTACTTGGAGTCCAGTCTCGAGTTCTCATAATAAAGCAAGTACTCTAAAAGCCCACCCAATGCAAACAAAATTAATGAAGATAATATGCTTACTTGTATGTTACAAGAAACAGCTGGTACAGGAAATACCAGTTTAATTTTTCCTTGTGTAAGTTTTTCTCCTCCTAATAAATTGCTAGACATTGTTATGAGGAGTTGAGCTATCGCTGGATAAAACCAGAATTCATTCTTTCCATTGCCGATCTATGTAATATTTGTAGATTGCTCTAAAAGTAATGCCTCTTATTTATTTCCATGCAAAGTACATCAGGTACCAAGAGCACAATAACAGTCATCTATAGAAGGAAATATCAGCTGCCAAAGACTGGTTTGCAACATAGTCACCACCATTAGCTATGCATTTTTGCAAGCAATGAACAAAAGCCTGTCATGCTTGTAAAAATATGCACCAGCATCACTGTTTCGCAGCTGCTAAGACAGTGTTGTTGCTAGGAAATCGTTGCCCACATAGTCTTTCTTTTGTTGGTTTGAACAGAAGGAATTCAGAAAGCGCCAAATCCAGACTGTGAAGTTGGTATGGTAGGACAATCCAGCCAAAACAGGGCATGTGCTCCATGGTCTGCAAACTGGTATGGGGTCTGGTATTACTATGCTGCAAAAGAAAGGTTGTCTTCTTCTCTAACCTGACTCTGTAATCTTGAACCTTCAGCCTAGTCAGTATTGGATGCAGCAGTCAGAGTGGGTGGTTTTCTGGGTACTGGGAAATCCAGAAGAATCTCATCCTTCCTACCTAAAAGACATTGCATTTTACCCACAGAAGGTTATGTCTTGAACTTTTTCTTTGATGTGGAATTCATATGTCACCACTTCGTAGACTGCATTTTAACTGTCTCACAGTGGTGACACCATCTCTTGTAACTGATAATGATGTGATCTAAGAAATTATCTCCTTCAGCCTCATATTGGTTCAACAGGTCCTATAATTTGCATGATAGTGTTCTTTCTGTTCCTTGCAAGCGTTTGTGGGACCCGTCTTGCACAAGTTTGAGATATTCCAACATTGTCCTCATCATTTCTATAATATTTAAACTGATTTTGAACTCCTTAAACAGTTCCCTGGTTGCAATCTGCTGATTTGTGTGGATGAGGTCACCAAGATGAGCTTCACTTTGTAGGGTGACATCTGTACATGGCTGTCTGGAACATGGTTTGTCTATCATGTTGCTGTCGCTACTGCTGAATTGTACCACCCACCACCATGCTGTGTTCACATCCACTGTTTGGCCTTCACAGCTGTCAATAATTGTCATGTCATTCTGCATGTGGAAATTCAGTTCCACACCTTTGCTTCCATGTCAGATGCAATTTTGTCAAACTGCCCCTCTGCTGCCATCTGTCACACAACAACAAAATGCAATGGAATATTGATGGGAAGGTTCGTGCTCCTTTGTCGTACCACAAACATCTGCGTTTGATGTCATGGGCAATCATAATAAAACAGGAGGCATTACTTTCAGTGTATCTCTCATATATAAACACATAAACATATACGCTTAAAAGTAATAAAATCTATAGTATGTAAACTGTGAGATGAATCATTATCACTTAGTGCTTCTGAAAATTTTTGATTTTAGAAATGCCTAAATTGCAATTAGTTGGCCTGCCGATTTCCAGCATTTATGTATTGGCAGATACCGTAGCATGCAATATATAGTTTTTTTTAATTAAATGGATCTTACTTTCCTATTGAGCTAATCTGTGATTGAAGAAACAACTTTATTGGACATTTACTATAACTAGTTTTCTGTAGAAAGATCTTCAAGGCATTTTCTGGTTCACAGTCAGAAGACTTATTTAGGCTCTCTGGTCAAGTTGAGGAAGCTGTGACCTTGTAAACATAATTAATGTAAGTATTGTAAAAGAGGGCAGAAATGAGCCATCAATCTTCTTGAGAAAATAGTGGATATTGTTAAATCAAGTTGATTTCCTCAGTCTAACATATTGTAAAAATCTACTATTCTAGTTTGACTTACTTAGCAGATATAAGAAATTTAGCAGACAGCTTAGCTATCTGTGGAACTTATTTGGTAATTTTTTTCTTTGGAACCACAAGAATCCCTGCTTAATGAAATCTTATATACAAGAATGTTGAACGTTATTTGAAATGAAGATTTCAGGATTCATGTAGATTACATGCAAACAGAAGGTCCTGAGTGGACTAAATGGACATTCACTTGGGAGGATTCTCCTCTCCTGGCTTTCACTGCCTAAAAATTTAGTCATCTATTTTAAATGACATCTGGACTGACTCCGTGGTCACTGGGTGAATTCTTCCTGTTCTAATGTGATGGATGTATCTCTTCATTGATTATTAGCAGAGCTTCAATAGCTAGTTTTGATGGCCGAAATGAGGCAATAGTGAACCATAAAATTGTTAACCACTGTAATGCAATAATTAATTTCATTGGGATTTTGTCAGAATAGAGTACAGGTATGGACAAATTTTAAAAGAATATTTGAAAGTATGCAGAGAAGGGAATGGGTAAGAAATTGTTGCAACCAATTCTAGAATTTCTGCTTCATGAATCTTCACAGAATCATACAATCCTTAGAGTTGGAAGAGACTTTTAAAGGTCCTCTAGTTCAATTCTCTTGCAATGAACTGGAACATGCACAGTCAAATCAGGTTGCTCAGGGCTTGATTCAGCCTAGCGTTGAAAGTCTCTAGGGGTGGGGCATCAACCACAACTCTAGGCAACCCATTCCAATGCCTCAATTCCTTCACTGTAAAATATTTTTTCCGTACATCCAACATAACTATACTGTCTTTAAACTTGAAGCCATTAAAACATATATAATAGGTCTAGGTATACTTAGTTTCCTTTTTTTTCCTTTTAAACAAACAAGAGAAGGAAGCAACCATATACTGCTGTCTCAGCCATTTACTATACATCAAAGTCCCAAACCCTCCAACACTGTACTACATACATTTTCTGATCTTTCAAGAGGACTAATTTAATCAGGTGTTTCTAGGAGAAATGTCCACTGGCAAAGATAAACTGCTAATTCTTACTTTTGGATGACAAATTAAGAGTCTGTACTGGCTTAATCCCCTACCTCTGAGCATTAGCTGGAATTCAAGGAACTGTCTAACTGGCTAACTGGCGCAGTCAAGAGAGAAAGCAGTGAATGAACTGAATGGCATTGTAACAGTAAATAGAGTTTGGCTGGCAAGTGAGAATAGTGGCGCTCAACTTTTCTCTTTGCTACAGTTGCTCCATAAGTACATACTCCTCCTACAAAAATAATAACACTTTTGTGTTGATGTTGGATCAGATTCATGAGCTCGGAAAATATACATTGCAAATTCACATACACTGTATCTTTTTGGAAAAGTTAGAGATGAAAATCATATTTTAAATGGTTAAATTTCCTCTTTTAGTGAAATCTGACTTCAAGAACAAGAAGAGACAATTTTCTAGCTCTGTGTATAAGCACTTGTAAACAAACAAACAGAAGATTTAAAAGATTTTACAGCTGATCACAAATTAACCCCAAACAGCTCTTAAAATGAAGAGTACTACATACTCTGCAAGCATCACTGCCCTATGGATCATCTTCTGTATTATATGATTATTAACATACACTTCATGTATTCAAACTGATAATGACAATGCAGTATTTCTAGACTTTCCTGTTGTTAGTTATTTTGAAAATATTCATCAGGCGTTCTTCTAATCTTCCAGTTAGACCTAATTCCCCTCTATAGTCTTCGTGTGAAAGAGAAAATAATACCAGAAAAAAATTAACAAACTTTTCAGAAGATAAGAAGAAAACTCAAAGCTTTGACTTTCACAATTGAAAGAAAGTCTCACAAGAATTTAAAGAAGACATTTTGAAAATATTATCTGGTTAGGTTATACTCACTGACACTAAAGCACACTGACGTTAGGTGGTTTGCAATCTCCTTTGGGAGGGGAAAAAAGAAGTGTAGTCATATAATACTCCAGAAGAAAGATGTGGGAGAAGACCATATGGTCTGAAAGGATTAATGAAGATGTTATCATTCAACACAGATATCCTCAAGGAAACTCCAAAGTAGTAAATTATTAAATATAAAAATATAGCACTTGCTGTAGCAAAGCTAATGATGCATATCTTTTGAAAACAAGAACTAGCCTTGGGTATAATCCCATAATATATTCTGCATCTAGAATTTTTAGTTTAGTTTTTCAGAAGTCACAGACAGGGCAGCAAATGCATTGATTATAAGGTGGAGTGCTTTTACTTATATGAGAGTTAGACATCATTCTGCTTCTGTAATGTTGCCAGTCCCCTGTTTATCTTTGTTCTGGCTTTGTAGCTCTAAATCAAGATAAAAAGCAACTCAACATGAAGGAAAATAAAAAGAAGGTCATTTAATCACCCCGTTAGCTTAAAATGATTATTGATTCCTGGAGGTGATGTCTAATTCTGCCAGAAAATCCATTTCAGTAATGATTACTGCCCTCTGTTTTATCTATTATCCTGGAGGTTATTAAAAGTGGGAGTCTCCAGGGAAGTATATAGCTTTAGACCACTAATATCATATTTAATATGTTTTTAACCGAACAGAGTTTCAGATTTTGGCCTTTAACTAACCTACAAGTGAATCAAGAGTAGACAGTTAGCAATAGGCATTTCTCAATAGGTCTAATTATTATATATATACACTGGGATGTGGTCAACACTGCATGATAGACAAATATCAGCTGGGACAAGGGCGTATTGAACTCTTCATCAGTCTGAATTACCAGCTGCACACCACTGTAGCTATAACACACTTACGAAACTTGCAGTACCCTTTTGAAATAGTTATTCTACTTGCTGTTGCATTTTCCCAGAATGTCTGAGATTAGAATGGAACTCTGGGCCTATATGATCCAATCCCTGTTCAGTAGGGACCCCCAGGGCAGAATGCCCAGGACCATGTCTGGGTTTCTTTTGAAGATCTCCAAGCAGGACACTCCACAGTGTCTCTGGGCAGCCTGTAACTCTTCTGATTCACTTCTCATGCATACAGAAATATCTGCAGTAAAATTACATGTATAAAGATGTACATGTTTAAAGAATTACATGTATATGTAAAAAATTACATGTATAAAGATGTATACATATATAAAGCCTAGAATGAAGGTAGAAAGATAAAACACAAGGATCATTCATTCAGAAAATCAGGCTAAATAATTTGATTTAATCAATATTTTTATACCTTGGACTACTTGGTATTACCCTGTGCTGATCCATTCCGAAACTTTGTGAACCAATGGAGCAGTATTAACTCTCACTATTTTAATAGATCACAGTGCACTATTCTCACAAGTTTTAAAACTGGAAAAATGGGCCAGCTGCAGATTATTTTCCATCAAGTTTTGGACCACCATTGATGGGGATTTGGAGACCCTAAATAGACAAACTCCCACTCAAAGGCTATTGAAAGTATAGTTTTCTCCTCTACTCTCCGTCTCTTTCTCCACCTCCTCTTTCTTTTTCCCTTTTCTACTTCTTCTTTTCTTTTTTAAATTCTCTTTTCCCTTACTACATTGTTAGTACAGCTTTTGGACTGAGAGAATTGCTAGAAGGATTATAATTGATTTTAATGAGCTTTGTATTAGCCCAACAATTGTTAGTCCTTGACAGAAGTAAAGGGAGACTGATGATTACATTTTTAGATGCAGTATTTAAATTACAAAAAAAAAAATCATGGAAATTTGCTTTTAAGTTACCAACTTATTTCAGTTCTTTTCCATAATACATAGAATAGATGTGATCTATATTTTATAAATGTAATGTGTGAAGTACTGACCCTGTTGATGTCAATGGATGTTAATTAATGTGGTAAAGGTTTTGCACTACATTTTAAAATTAAAAATACATGCATACTCTTTAACATACTATTGAATGGTCCAATTTTTAATTTTTGAATTGCTGTTTGCTTTGATCTGTGGCCCAATAAATTATGTACTTAGTCTGTGCTTCGGATGCTTTGGTGTTTTTCTGAAGTTAATTCAATTATTTTTGTATAGTTTCAGTAATTTATTACAAAAAACAGAGATGTGTCAGCTATGCCAGTTCTAGGACAGTACTATATTTCCTTACAGTATTGAATGGTAGCTAATTTATTTATTTTGAACCTTTAGAAGTGGAACTGTGTTGCTTACCATTAGGACATTTAGCAAAAAAACCTGTTTTTGTTTTTATCTCAGAGAGTTGTAGAGTGAAAAAAAAATAAAATCCTAGATTAATGGCCGTAATACATCACTGTCATAGAAATCAGCCAAACCACATTCTTTAATGGAAGAAATATCTGTTATTTTCATTTGAAAATACAGACATGAGTGTAGTGACAGCAACAATAAACAAAAATATCATGAAACAAAGGTGGGGTCAGATCCTCAGCAGCTGCAGATTTGCATGCTCCATTAATGATAACAGGATTTATAGTACCTGAAGACCAGATGTCCTATGTTTTTCTGTGTATAGCTCTTTCAGAACCATAGTAGATTTTGCTTTGGTGATATTTTGCTTGTTTGTTTGTTTATTTTTATGGTTTGTATATTGCTGTATTTGCTGTCTTTGGTCTTTTGACATATTTAAACTTTGACAGAAAATAGACAATTGCTTATTATTTTGCATGTTTATATCTAATCTATGATAAAATTTGAATCAACATGTTTTCTATTTGGGCAGTTCTGAACAACCTTTTGCATTTTTCGTATTAATTATTTTCAGCAGCTGTGAGAACAAATAAAGAGTTCAAGTCTTCTTTTTCATTAACTATCATCCCTATTTCTCACCTCTCTTCAAACATTATTGTTTTAAAAATCACATTTGTACTAATACCAAAGAAATTATTAAATAATATTAATGATGTATCACTTCATTTTATTACTTCAGTATAAGATGGTCTATAAAACACAGCTGGTGTTTGAGCTGTGCTTTAAAGAACTGCAGAGTAGATGAAAAGAGAAAGTGATAACTGACTAATACTAAAAGGTACTCATTTTGGGGAAGATTATGAAGCAATTCACTCTAATGAGACACAAAACTTGATTCCAGACATATAGTTAAAACAACTTTTTTGCATAACATTTTATATAATACTTTTTGCATTCAGTTTTCAGTGTTGTTTTTGCCAAGGATGAAGGTGATACTAAAGAAAACTAACAAGTAAAAAAACCATTATACCTTTCTTGACATAGTCTGATATCAGGATTGCATTTTTGGCCATTTCGTGCCAAATACATTTTGTCAGTCAGCCTGTTCATAGGTGCAGCTAAAGAACTCACCATTAAGGATCTTCATTAATGTAAATCTAATGAATCAGAAGATATTAAAATTTTGTCCTTCCTCTAAAGCTCTATGGAGAGAAACCAATGAATTATTCTGCAAGATTTATCATGTTTCTTCTTTCTTAAAGCTAATACATTATTATCATTTAAAAATAGTGAAATAGATGTATTTTATGTCAGAAATACTAAGACTTCTGCTGATTTATAGAGAAAAAGGTTATTCACAGTTTTCTTCTTATATCCAGTTTTCCTGTGTCCATGCATTATCAGTGACAAATATAGAAGGAATTTGTTTTTCCATAGCTCCTGACTATCAGTAAATGACTCAACAAATGTTCATTGACTTTCAGAGGAGCAGATATGTCAAAACCAGCATATTTCTCTTCTTGTCACTTCTAAACACCATAGCAAAGACTAGAACAACTAGCATGCAATGGGAAATCTGGTGCCTGTTGAGATGTGGAAACAGCTGCCATTAGGCAGCTCCAACATTTCTGCCAAGACAGTAAAGAAGGAGGGAAATCTCCATAAGCAGTTTACAACCATACATCCTTTTTTTCCCCCCCTTCCTTTATCTTCTACTACTCTACTTCTACAGTTCTGCTCAGTGGCCCTTCTTGGAGTACAATTCACAGTGTTTATAATTGTCATAACTCCTATCTATCTCTGTACTTTTGTTTTTCTGAGAGAAAATCTTTCTCTTTCCAGGTCCTTGCCACCCTACAAAAGTGTTTATAACCTCTCTAGCTATTCTGACTGACTTTGTAATCAGAGTTTTTCATAACATCCTTAATGACCTGCTAGGAAGAATCTTGAAATCATTCTGTCACAGTAAGTGTTATGCTAAAAATCTGCTATTACCTTAACTTACTTGCTCAGAATATTGGCATATTAAATGCTTGGTCACTGACTGATGTGCTGGGCTCAATTGTGTGAACTTTTCAGATATTTTTTTTCAGAATTGTAATTATTTTTCTAGAAAATTGCCAATTAATAATCATAGAATCATAAGAATTGTTTGAGTTGGAAGGGACTCTTAAAGGTCAGTTTGTCTAACTCCTCTGTGATGAACAGGAACATCTACAGTTAGATCAGGTTGTTCAGAGCCCTGTCCAGCCTGACCTTGAATGCCTCAAGAGATGGAGCATCCACCACCTCTCTGGCTTAATTACTCCAGTAGTTCACATTCCTTATCATGAAAAACAACTTCTTTATATCCATCTAAATCTCCTTTTTTTTTAGTTTGAAACTATTTCTCCTTTTATCACAGCAGACCTTGCTAAAAAGTCAGTCCCTTTCTTTCTTAGTGCTCCCCTTTAAATATCTGTAATAACAAAGGATATACTTCTTATATTGTGAATTGTTGGAAATTTCTGTGCTGAATATTTTGAATTGAAACATTTTTCTCAGGCCAGAAATATTCACCTAAAATAAATAGTAAAAATGACTGCAGGGTTTTTTGTTTGTTTGTTTGTTTGTAAACTTTTAAGCAGCATCCTAAATCAGAGATACAAAATATAACAGAATCATAGAATGGTTTGGATTGCAAGGGAGCTTTAAGATAGTCAAGTTCCAACTCTCCTGCAATAAAGGGAGGTTGAGCAACCTAGTCTTCCTGTAGACAAGGTTGCTCAAAGGCCCATCCAGCCTGGGCTTAAATACTTCCAGGGAGAGGGCATCCACATCCTCTCTGGGCAACCTGTTCCAATGTCTCATCACCGTCACTGGAAAGAATTTCTACATCATATTTAGTCTAAATCTTCACTCTTCCATTTTAAAGCCATTTCTCCTTGTCCTGTAATCCTACTGCTAATTGCCCTCATACAATGTCCCTCCCCAGCTTTCCTGTAAATCTCCTTCAAGTACTGGAAGGCAGCTATAAGATCTCCTCACAGCCTTCTCTTCTCCAGGCTGAATAGCCCCAGCACTCTCAGCCTGTTCTTGTAGGAGAGATGCTCCAGCCCTCTGATCACTTTTGTGACCCTCCTGTGGACCTGCTCCAACAACTCCATACCCTTCTTATGTTGGGGGATCCAGAACTGAATGTAGTACTCCAGATGCGGTCTCATGAGAGTAGAATAGAGGGGCAGAATCACCTCCCTTGACCTGCTGGTAATGCTTCTGGAGTGAAAAACACACATTGTCAGCTTATGTTGAATCTTTCATCAACTGACACTCCCAAATCCTTCTCCTCAGCGCTGCTCTCAAGCCATTCTCTGCCCAACCTGTAACTGTGCTTGAGATTGCCCGACCCAGGTGCAGGACCTTGCACTTGGCCTTGCTGAAGTTCATGAGGTTTGTGTAGGCTCACCTCTCAAGCCTGTCCAGGTTCCTCTGGATAGCATCCAGGCTAAAGCATTATCAAATTGTTTGTCTTGGAAAAGGCTTAAAGACCATCTAGTTTCAATGCACCTGCATGGAAAAAGACAATACTCACTCGATCAGGTTGTACAAAGGTCATTCTGATCTTCAACACCTCCAGGGAGGGGGCATCCAGAACTACTCCTCACCATCCTCAGACCAAAGAATTTTTTCCTGATATCTAATTTAAATCTATCCTCTTTTATTTTAAAGCCATTCCCTTGTCTCTGCATGCTCTTGTAAAAATACTCTCTCCACTTTTCTTATAGATCCTATTTAGGTACTGGAAGGTTGCCATCAAGTCTCCTCAGAGCCTTCTCTTTTCTGGACCAATCAAACCCTTCTCTCTCAGCTCTGTTAACAAGACAAACATGAATTTCATTTTCATTACATTTCATATGGAAAATGACATATATTATTACATATTTTTTATTGTTACTGTTATCATATTATTACATAGCCCTTATTTTTGATGCTGGGGAAGTCTCAAGGCTGCGTAATCATAAGATTTGTTTAAAAATTGAATTTTGGTATTAACACTTCATAGCTGAGAATTAGATGCTATTTGACTCAAAAAATGCACCAGAAACTCAAACACACTAACAATTAACAGTTTCTGTTTTGAGAGTCTGCAAAAAAATCACATTTGACTAGAAGGCCAGAAATACATACACCTTTAGCTACATATGCATATTTATATCAGAATGTATCTGTATATATATGTTTATATATAAATACACATACTTGTGTATATAAACACAGCATAAATATATATAGTGAGGCTCTCACATTTTGAAACAATAGTTGTGATACCAGAGAAATATTTTAATGTAAAAATAGAGCTATCTTATGTATCAGTTTATAAAAATGTAGATTTAAATCAAGAAAGTAAATTCAATTTCATCTCCCAAGTTTGCATTAGGTCATCTATCTGTAGTGTCTTATACAAAGTTTTGAAGACCACATAAAGCTCAGCTATTATTTCTGCAGAAATTGGGAAGAGAATCAAATAAATTAAATGCTACCACCATATTACATGGTTTTATATTTCCAATGGATTTGCAGGTCAGAGAGACAAGTATGAATTCTGGCAAATGTTCATTTTTCCTTTGGAATGAGACAAAAGACTCCCTGAAAATTCATCACTGATTCACTGCTGCCAGAAGCACCTGCCATGCACAAAGGGCCAAAAAAAAAAAGTACTTTGAAAAAAGAGTTGGATTTCTTGAATGAAATTATAAGTGTGTGAGTGCTGCTAACAGTGGAAAACTCATTCATTTGCCAACCATGAAATTAGTATCATCTCTTACTGAACCTATTCCACCATGTTTAGAGGGAACAAGACATACTGCTCCCTTTTGCAGATGTCAAATAATTCTTATGAATAATTGCATCACAGTCATGATATTCATGTCCAACAAGGCTCATACTGAAATGCCTGAATACCAGGAAAAGCAGAAAAACACAGTGAATGCTGCTATCGTTCCTGCAGAGTGTTAAATAATACTAGCCAAAAAATCCTTTGATTTATTCCAGGAATCACTTCATGCTTATCAACAAGAATGCAGAAAGCCTATCACAGTGGTCAGATGAATGAACTACTAATGGGACAAAGCAATCTGGAATAATTAAATTTCAAAGATAATGCACAATGTGTTCCTGAATGGACAGTACTGTAATAGTATCCCTTGATCTCAGTCAATTCTGTATTCCTATGCATAAAAAAATAGAATGAATTAAATTGATGACGATCACAGTCCAGAAATTTCCTCAGCAATTTTATTTCCAGTCTTCAGTCTTGATGGAACACATCAAGGTTTTAATTACTTCATGAACTCGTCCATGAATCTTTTCAATATTTTTAATAAAACTCTGTTAAATAAGAATTTAGATCTTTAATGTTAAGACCAAGTAGTTATAAAGACTTTCAAGAATGCATTTAAGCTGTGTAAAAAAACCTGACATATTTACAAAATTTCTATTTGCAAAAAACGTAAGATGAGAGGAGGATAAACTTTAAACCTGTTGCTTTGATTAGTATTTAGTCACAGCATGGGCTGAAATATCATCAGGATAGGCTGAACACCTGAGAATTGATTATTTGTTTGTGGTTGCTTTTTTGGCTGTCAGTGATATAATCAACTGTCTGGCTGGTAGTGAAGGTCAAATATACCTCAGCATAAATAGGAGGATCTGATGATAGCAGAAGTAGTAATGACATTTTTGAATTTGAGATATAGAAAAAAGATATATTTTTAATTTAAAAAATGGTATAAACAGAGAGCATTTTTGTGCTCACCCAATCTAAAATAGCAGTAGAATTAAGACAATATTAAAAGAATAAATGGCCTGTAATTCCTTCCCCAGGCCTTTCTTTCTTGCTCTTCTTGAAGCTATGTGTGACAGCTGCCCTTTTCCAGTCATCAGGAGCCTCCACAAATTGTTGACCTTTTGAAGATGATAAGTGGTAGCCCCACACTGATATCTGCCAGTCCTCTCTGCAGCCTTAAATGTATTCCATCTGTTTTCTTGTATTTGTGAATAAGCAGTTTTCTAAAATACTCTCTAGTTTTTGAACCTACTCTTCTAAAATTATGTTTTGCTTCCCTAGACTGTAATCCTGGGTTTAGAAATGTTGTTACCTGAAAATAGGCATTACTACTAAAAGCTAATAGAGAGAAAGCACTGATTATCAGAAGTCTCTCCTATGTCCTTGCCACTAGTTCACCTTCCTCACAGATAAGGATAGAAGTTTCCTTAGTCTAAAATTTGTTTATCTACAGCAATGAAGCATCCATTGTTTACAAAACTAAAATTGTACTGTTTGTCTAGTTAACATTTTAGCAATCTAAACAAAAAGCAATAAAGTGACTAATATTCCAATTACAATATTAATGCATATAGTCCAAATTAAAAAATTAATAAATTAATGAAAGAAGATAAATTGTATACTATCAATTATCTGCTGTTTCTCTCTCCACTGCAGTTGCTATCTAAATGTCCATTATACTCACTCTTCAGTGTCCCTGATAAATGGTGCAGGAAAAAGAATGTGTGTGGTGTGAATAGTAGACTAAAGGGCATGTCAGCATCCTTACCTGTTTAACAGGAGCAGGTGATCGATTTACTTCGTGGGCAGTTCCTCCTCCTCTATCTTTGGCTTCAATTGGGGTTATTTTTGTATTTGTTCTCTTAAAATGATCTATTTCCTTTTCTTTGCTTTCAAGCTCAAGTTTCAAAGTTTTACAATATTATTCTGCAGCCTTATTTAGTAAGGACTATTTCTAGATGCTATAATCAAATCAAAACAAACAAACTAGTTATCAATAACCCTACCTCTTTAATGTAATATCTATTTAGTGAGAGCTTTCCCTGATTTTTCTTGAAAGTATCATTGACCATTAGTCCTACAACTGAAACTTGAGATTTCTTTTTCCTCCTAAACTGTGTTTTCAGACTGTCTACAAGAGAATGAATACACAGATACTAAAGGTCACAGCAAGTACACACATATTCATACTGCATTCAGTATAGAAATTTACAGTGTATTGGAAAACTAATAATATTTCAAAAAAACTGAAACAATTGTCTTACTTTAGGGTAAAAGTGCTTTTTCAACAGGCAGTATCACAGACAAAGTTAATGTGAAAGGAAAGAAAATACATATCTTGGTGTAGGATGTAATTATGTTTCTCATTTTTATACATTCTGCATGAGAGGAATAGAGGTATGTGTTGACTGCACAGCAGACATTTTTAACCCATCAGATAACCTCAGTCATTTTGATTCTCAGAAATGCTTTATATCACATTATATCAATTCAGCTGGCAGGATAGGAGATAATATTTTTTTTACTACAAAATAAGTATAATAAGAGTTTCTTTATCAGTTTATTTTTAATCAAGGAAGTCTGGTTAAATAACATTTCAGAGGAAATGTGCTTCATTGATATTGATGCAAACACCTTACACTGTTTTCAAAACAGATTTCTTTTAAACAATTTAGCAGTATAGTTATCCAGAAGAGGTAACATAAGTAGACAAAGAAGATTGTGTCTTTTACTGTTACTTAACCCTCATTAAAATATTCTACATTGGTCTTTAAAAGAGTTTATAGCTTCAGCTGTGTATATATAGAGCAGTACTGTAGAAATATGTGATGATGCACAATACAAGGCCAACTGGAATACGAAGTACTGAAACTCAGTTTTTATCCCTGATTTTCATTAATCCTGACACCTCTAACATACGTTCTGTGAATATGATGAGAATCAATAAAAATAATTCATTTATAGATAAGTTCTCCTGAATTCAGCAAAACAGTGGCCTAGTCGGGAAGATTGACTGTAAAGTTCTAATCCATAAAACTTCGTCATACTGTACTGCACTCACTCGTGTTCGTTCTAGTTTTGATCCTCCTATAATATAATTTTTTAAATTTATTCCTATCATTTCTTAATCATCCTTTCTTTTCCTGTTGCATTGAAGCCTCAGCCCCTAACAAACAAGTTGCCTCCTCATTCAATTTCTTGAGAGCTGCTTGCCTTTCTTACTTCTTTTCTGCACTACTGTTGAACATAGCTTTCTCTACTGTTACCATTTTCTTTTTCTAAATGTCTGTGCTCCATTGTGTACCACAGCTTGGTCTTCAATTCTCAGTTTACTTCATGTTCTCTAACCCTTGCCCTCCTTCATGTATCCCAGCCTTCAATTGTGTTTCTTGAATGTTTTCACATTCCTCTCTCCTGTTCTCTAATCTAAGACCCTCCCAATTAATTCTACTGCAATTCTTATTGATAAAAATGTAGATATTATGCATATGCATAATAAGTTTATGGACATAAGTTTGGGATCAAATAATTAACAGAATGTGTCTTGTGATCTTTTCCTACCAAACTATCTACTTTAGATGTCTGTTTTTTCTTTCTTTTTTTTTTTATTTTTTTAATTATTTTTTTTATTATTATCCAGGTGAACATACTCTTTCTGGCTACTCAGCAAATAGATTTGTCCTCAAAAGTGTCTACTTGGTGTGTACAATACAATACAATCATTTTTCACTATCTAAACAAAAGGACATAGTAGATAAAACAATGAAACTGGATCTATCATATTATTTCCCAGTATTTCTAATGAAAAACAACTGTTGCATATAAATCGTATTTCTCCATTTAAATGTTGGTCTTTAGCTTTTCTCTTCCAAACATTTTCTTCGCCCCTTTCCTTAAAACAATTATGTTCAATTCTTTTGAAAACCAATTACATATAGCTTTTTTTTTTCCTGAAAGAATGAAACTGTATTTATTTCTGTATTACTCAAATCCCCCAACAGTCTGTGCAGAGTAGTCTTATACTCACACATACATTCAATAAAAATTCATAAAAATGCAAAATAAATATGAATATAGAAGTTTAACCAAAGAATATTTTGTAAGCATGAAACAGGAACATTTAGAAAATAAACGATTCATTATGAATTATTTAATTCTGAATTACCTTCCTACGTGCAAACTATTTGGTGAATTAATCAGTAATAAGGGGCATTCCTTCTTCTCCATAACCATTTTTTTACAAGAAAGCACGAGTGAATAGAGGACAAAGCATGGAAAAAAGAAAATAGGTAGACTTCTCAGCAAGAAATGTGAGGCTTGCAGATGAAAGAACATAATACCAACCAGACTTTCTTTGTTAGCGAAATAATTTTTCACTCATGATCTGTGTAACTAGAAGATGAAAATTAAGTTATTGTTTGCATTTATATGCAGTGACTTTGAAAATGTCACTTTCACCTAAAAATAGACTTCTGGCTAACATTGGAGCAGTAAAAATACATTTATTCTCAACTCCTCTTGAAAGCATTGGTCTGATTTCAGTGGCCACACACTGGTTTAAATGACTGACTTCACAGCAATGGAGAGCACTCTTAATTCAGTCTGTATAATAAGGTGAGAACAAATTACATTTTGTATCCCTACTGGGAAAAACACACGCTTTCTGATTTTGTACTTTTTGTAAACCCTTCTATTTGTCTACACCTTTATGAAAATCATTATTTTTATAGGTCCTCTTAATTCATTTCAAAGAATTTTTTATTTTATGACTGATCTGTTAGCGTAATACTTTTTAGCACGTACAAAAAAAAAATAATCATTTTTTAATCTTCTTACAGTAAGACTGAAATAAGAAATCAGATTTGAAGATTTCCTACTTCCATTCCTGTAAATAGACTCTTAGCTTTACAAATTATTTTCCGAGACTTGCATTATCAGCTTAGAACAACAAAGCTGGCTGAGAATAGACACTGACTTAGCACTGAAGAATATAAGTGTCCCTCACATCACAGTTAAGATTGAATTTCTCCAATTCTGTTTTGTGTAGGCTCTGGATATCTCAGAGCACAAAGCTATTAGGACTATCTTCCAGAATACTCCTTTGAGCAGTTTTTGTAATCTACACCCCCAAACAATCTACTTGTAAGAGTTCCAGACTCACACGACAGGGTAGTGTGGTCTCTGCTGCCATACTGAAGCATCATGGTTCCTTCATGTATTAACAAATTATGTATTAATCTTAAGGTTGTAATTGTTGTCTTCATTGGAATGAAATATACTGCTGATGTAATCAAGTAATCATGTAAAATCTTCGGACTATTATGAAGCATTTCAGTTACTAAAGTTCAAGTCAGATTTAGAAAAAGTGCCAGACAATATGAAAAAGAAAAATATATTAACAGTGTTAGAACTACTAAGCTTCATCGCCAAAAGTACTGACAACAGGAAAAGACAATACAACAAGTGCTGTACTGTTACCCTGCTATTACTGCCTAGAAACACTGCATTTTAAAAAATCTGTAATGAAGAAAACAATTAAATCTAAACAGATAAAAACATGGGTTTTTTTTACGTGATGGACCTGCATTAAAAATACTTTCACATAGCTAAATGTAAGATCACATCAACAACGCACATAAGACAGCCTACAAAAGAGAACCAACCAACCAAGCCAGCCAAATCACTGTGAACTCATGTTCAAATGCAGTAACAAGAGATTTGTGTAATACTCAGAGGAATAAATCATAAATAGTAAGAAGACAAGTTCATTTCTATGCAGCACTGATGACAGTAATACTGAAGTTTTAAACGCACCTCTGTTGTTTAAATGTTTTGGTTTTTCTTTTTTTTTTTTTTTTCCTTCATTTTGAAGTGATTATTTACTAGTATTATGTGAGTGGATACTAAGAATCTTAGTCATGGCTTTGGATATTTTTGTTGGTTTTTTTGTTGTTGTTTTTGTTTTGTTTTGTTTTGTTTTGCCTTAAAGAACCTCCAGTTTAGTGTTAAAAGAACTGTTGAATTGAGGCAAATTCATAAACAGACTGTCTGGCAACATATGAAAGTCCATCTTAGGTTATATGAGCTAAAAATGTCATAGAACTCCAGTTTAAATTCATATGATCTTTGCTTTGTGATTTCACAGTGCCCAGAGTGTCCCTGGCATACTACAAAAAAGAACTGATAATATGTGGGGAGAAGGGGGCTCAGAGTTCTTGGGAATTTGCTGAAAAGAATCAATTAAGCTCAGTAAATAGTTCTCAGCTTGTGATTTACAGACTAACAAGTACTTTTAACATAAATTTGCAGGGATATTTAAGAAAGCCACCAAGCTTGGTGATCAATGGATGCATCTTCCTTCCTTGCCCTCTTGCTTTTCTCCCAAAACTTACCATAAAGCCACAACTTTCCCTGATTATTTGAGGCACAGAGTTTGTAGATCTCCCATAGCACTTGTGAAGGTGGGGAGATGCATGTATCTCTAAATTCAGTCATCTCTATATCTGACCTCTGACTGTCAGCTTATGTTGAAAATGCCAATAAGTTCTCCCCTTGTATGCTATTTCTTTCCTTACAAGTCAGCATTTCTCAGATGGTTTTCATAAGTGATATTTTTACTGAACAATATTGCAAAGTCCACAGAGTTCAAAATAGAAATTATTTTTGCAAATTCACACACGAACACATACATATTTACAAATGTATATTTTAAAACATCAGGAACAATTTAGTCATGGCAGATGAAAGTTCTGAGCAGTCAAAAATTCGACCTTATCAGGATGTTTTATGAGAACATTTTAGAGAATTGTAACTAGCACTGAGTCGGGAACTAAAATGTGAAAATACATGCTCTAAATGGTTAGGAGATCACACAACTGTTACAGCAGATTAAATCGCTGCAGAAGTGAAGTAGATTTAAACTGACTGGTATATGAAATGATCTCCATTACCAGCATTATCAACCTATGAACCCCAAACAAAGATGAAAATTGTATTTTACTATTTTATGGATACTGTTTATAAAGGCTATCATTTCTTAAGAAAATTTAAAATCTAAGGTTTTAACAGCATCTATAAAATGAAAATGAATGTGTTGAGATAGTATATGAACAGAAAAAACTGGCAAGAGAGTCAGATTTGTCATATAAGTGGTTAAAATGGCCTTTGTGGTGTCATAGTTAGTTGCTGGACTAGCTAAAGATAATAGTGACAAATTATTTTATTATATTTTGCGTTCATCACTGCTTGAGGTGACTCTGCAGTACTATTTTTATACGAAAAATTGTGCAGATTTCTCAGACTTGCTATCTGAGGTATTACTGATGTAATTTAATTAAGTGCACTTTTTTTTCTTACAGTTGAGATGGATCCATGTTGAAAGAAATGTTATAATAATTTAAGATTTAATGATACTGTAATAGGAGCTTCCATTTTCAAACATTTGATCAAATATTATCCACTTATTTTAAAGATATTTTTATAAGATTTGGTTCTGAACTATATTTATGCTTGAACTTTTCTTTCTGTTATACTTCAGCATAGTTAATCTTGTATTTCTGAGCCTCATCACTGGATATCTTTTTGTAAGTAAAGCAATTTAACTTTATGTGATAAAGATGAAAAACACTTCTCAAATCACATAATCACAGAGTGGCCAGGGTTGGAAGGGACCTCAAGGATCATGAACCTCCAACTCCCCTGCCACATGCAGGGCCACCAACCTCCCCATGTAATACTAGACCAGGCTGCCCAGGGCCCCATCCAATCTGGCCTTGAACACCTCTAGGGATGGGGCATCCACAACCTCTCTGGGCTGCCTGTTCCAGCACCTCACCACTCTCCCTGTAAAGAACTTCCCCCTGACATCCAACCTAAATCTTCCCTCCCTCAACTTAAAACCTTGTCCTGTCATTGTCTACCCTTTCAAAGAGTTGATTCCTCTCCTGTTTATAGACTTTATTTAGGTATTGAAAGGCTGCAATGAGGTCACCCCGCAGCCTTCTTTTCTCCAGGCTGAACAAGCCCAGCTCCCCAGCCTGTCTTAAAAGGGAGGTGCTCCAGTCCCCTGATCATCTTCGTGGCTCTCTCTGGACCATCTCCAACAGCTCTTTGTCTTTTTTGTACTGGAGGCTCCAGACCCAGACACAGTACTCCAAGATGGGGCCTCACAAGAGCAGAGTAGAGAGGGAAAATCACCTCCCTGTCCCTGCTGTCCACTTTACTTCTGATGGAGCCCAGGATAACAATTGCTTTCTGAGCTGCAAGAGCACACTGCTGGCTCACATTAAGTTTTGAAACATCAGATCTGGTATGAAACATGACCTCAGCTAAGGGCTCAGTCTTATAAGTATTATAAAATATCTGACTGACATTTTTAGAGATATTAGCCTCTTATGTCTCCATTTTTCTGTAAGACCTACTCAACACTGTTTTAATTATCATACTCTCTACTTTTAAAGTTAGCTTAGGACTACGGAAACACCTCTGTATTGTAAACCTGAGCACAGCTTGAACCTAGGAAATTGGAAAAGTGGGCAAATTCCAAAATAAGTGGCTGTTAGATTCTCCTTTTCTTTTTTTTCTTTTTCTTTTTTCCCTTCACTCTTTCTCTTTTTCTCACTTACACATAATGCTGATGTAAAAAAACAAACAAACAAAAAAAAACCAAAAAACAAAAAAACAGATAAGAGATACAGATCTATTTCACATTTAAGTAGGACAGGAATGAGACTCCACTTTCAACACACTGAAATATATAGCTATCAGTCCACATTTTTTCTTATTTCAGAATGATCCTTCATAATGATTAACACAATCAGACAGAGCACTATGCTCACCACAGTGAAAGTAAAACTACATCCTTACACCTGATCTTCAGATGATGTCCCAATAATTTTGCAGACTTCCTTGGAGCAGCAGTGAGATCTCAGATTGAATTGCTTTTCCATTTTGGAGCATTTCAGATGTGGAATAAACTTAAAGTGTCCCAAGATTCATTATTTTCTGGCACAAAGATACAGGAAAATGGGGCATACTTGAAAAGAATGAAGCTCTAGTAAATTTTGCTGGTGCTAACGTTGGGCAATGTTACAGCAGTGACATAGACAAGATCTGGAATAAACACAGTACTTTGAAAAACCCACTGAGAATTCACTGATCTTGAATCTAAAAGGCTGGGAAAACTTGTTCCCAGCCCAGGATGATTCTGCTAACAGCCTTAATGGCACTCTGGCTACATGGGAAGGGAAGGGAAGGGAAGGGAAGGGAAGGGAAGGGAAGGGAAGGGAAGGGAAGGGAAGGGAAGGGAAGGGAAGGGAAGGGAAGGGAAGGGAAGGGAAGGGAAGGGAAGGGAAGGGAAGGGAAAGAAAAAATAAAAAAGAAAAAGAAAGGAGAATTTGAATTAAAAAAAATATGATTTTATTATCCAAGGTAGCATTTATTTTCAAAATTAGTGACATCTTGTCTGGTTCTTTAATCAGAATAAGTTATTTTTTCCTTCTTTCTCTGAAAGTAAATGAAAAGTGAATGAAGTAATGGGGGAAGTTGGGGGGAGGGGGGGGGGAAGGGAGGGGTTGGGGGACAAGAAAAAAAGAAAAAAGAAAAAAAAAAGAATTGTAATTTCCTGGCAATAAATCCACATCTTTCTGCAGTTTTTTAATTGCAGTGCTTGTCAGTTTACATTTTTCAGGCTTGTGAATTGTGACAAATATCTCTTGTTCTTTTGAAACTATTAAAGAGGCATGGAGATTAATTTATTCTTTTTCAAGGCAGAGCATTCTTCAGGCTCCAGATCGAATAGTCTGAGCTAACAGGCTTTTGCTCTAGAGTAGCTGGTAGCTGTTTGGAGAAATGTAATAACAGTGAGTAGTCAAAGCCACCTAACGAGATTGCTATCCGGGGCAGAAGCTGAACTCTTCCCGGCGTTAGCAGGGTTAGGTAAAAGGAGTTCTGGTAGCGGGGGTGGGTGCAGGGGACGCTTTCCGCTAGGTGGCACTGACGAAGTGTGTGAAGGTTTGGGTTTCGGTGTTCAGATTTTTCTTAAGGAATCTCTGCGAAAAGAACGACGTTTCCCCCCAAACCCCCTCCCTTCCCTTTCCTCCCACCCCCCCATTCCCTCGCACACAAAGTTATGCTTGTTTCAGCTGTCACAGATGAAAAGATATGCACATCTATAAAGAGGTTACCTTGAGATGTGCAGCTACATATAGGGAAAATATTTTTGGAGTCGATCAGAATAACAGGACCTCTGTTAAATCCTAGTGTTGGGGGTTGCTTACTTCGATCCTTTGTTTACTTAAATATTTAAAAAAATACATTTATACAAGACTTGTTCTCCTTCACTTGAAATAGAAAATCAGTCTTACCATCACTTGCACTGAATAAATCCTGTACTTGAAGATTAGCTTCAGTGAGTCACAACCTCAAAGGACAGTGGAGGGCAATTGTAGGGTGGGAAGTCTCTCATGTTATAGATGGAAGCAAAGGGTGTATTTACTTGTGTTTTTTCAAATGAATCCCAATCTTATGAGATCTTCTTTGTTGATAAATCTTACTCTTCTCTCTTCAGTGTATCACTGTGGACTATTGCTCACTGAACAAAAGAATGACACATTTGTGTTACACTCTGCCTGTGGTAAAGAATGCATGTTGACATCTGAAAGGCTTACTACATCTATGTCTTAGAGATGGTTTATGTCGTTTCATGAAAATATTGAACAAGCTGCTGTGTATTATCTTCAGTAATGCTATGATCCTAATGAAGTATTGGGTGTCAATAATCTGTGGGATGCAATAGCTTACAACAGCACAACAATCAAGCTTAGAAAAATACTTGGTTTACCAGATGTTATTGATCCACCTTTTAGCACAGAAAAGGATCATGAGTACCATAATTGGATATTTAAAGTAACAAAGAGCAGGAAGTAAATTTCCAAATTTTCATTTTTTTGTGAAAAGAAATCTTATGTTTGTGAATTCGTCATCTCTGGACCAATACCAGATACTTACTGGTGTATCCAAGCAGTACTTAATCACCTTTTTAAAAGTTCAGAGAAGTTTCTGTGGTTTGTTTGAAAATATCTCAACTTCGCTGAAATCTCCAGGGTTTACTGACAGTCTTGACTCTTTGTGAATGAGGCCCTTTTTATTTTCCCTTCATTTGTTTAGCTCTTTACCTAATTGATTTTCTGTGCTAATACACTAAAGGTCTGAAGAAGGCAGAGCCTCAGGTGTGACAGATGAAATAAGGTGCTTTTAGTCATTGCTTTTATCTTCCATGTCTAATGTGTTGGTTACAGCTGTGCAGTTTAACAACAAAATCAATACATCATTTGCTGCTGGTACCTGAAAGAATTTGGAAGCCTGTTGGTATTTTAACTATTAGGTTTCCCCCAAAAGACCTTCCTTCCTCAGCTCCCCCCTGCCTTGTTCCTCCTCAAATGAAAGGCTGCAGAAACACAAAATCCCTTCCTGTCTCCTGGTGTTAGTATACTCATGCAAATTTATTAACCATTCACCTTACTGCTGATTACTAAGGCTATGTTATTGGATATTACATCATACAGTTCATTTATTAACTGCATTTATCTCTAATATAAATGAAATTTGGGATATATGTACTGTTACCATTTTAAGAATATTGTTCATGAACAGGAAAAATAGGATGGGTAAATAGAGAAATCATTTGCATAACAATGAATGAACAAAGCTCATGGCCCTGCATGAAGTCCTGATTTGCTGATGAAACCACAGAAGTAGTCTTTTGTCCCTTTTTTTAAATAAACATCTTTTGACCTGAAAATATCAGAAAATACCAAGAAAACATGGCTCTGCCAAAGAAAAGGCCAAGTGATGGATTTAAAATAATCTGTCGAGTCAAAAGGTGTCATGTGGAATATATTATAATATTTTCTTCTCATCTCCAGATTATACATTAAATTGGGTGATCTTAGCCTTCACTGCTCTGGTACAGTATTATTTACATCTTGTTTTCCTCTGACTGACATTACTATTTCTGTGATCTTTCACACTACCATGCTTACTGCCATTTGCTTTAAACGTAAAAATTGCCTTCTAAATAACATGATTGCCTTATTATTGATTTACCACATAGTTTTCTGTAAGTGTTCTCAATGCAATGCAATGAAAGATCTGTGCCAAGCAAATAACATGTTTGAGTCCAGAAAGTAAGAGAGCAGCGACACAGTCCTGCAAAGAGCTCACTCATTACTGTGAGATGTTGTGCACCTCTTCCTTCTATGAATTCTGACCCAGTCTGCTTAAATCACACTGTGCACCATGACGGATCTGGCACAATACTTATTGGAATGCTCATTACGCTATGATGTGTTGTTTTTCTGACTGAATTTTGAGATTTTTTTTAATGATTTATCTGAATGAAATAATCTAAGACTTGTCAATCTGATGTTAAAGCATAATAATCTGCTAATACTATTATAAGTAGGATTCATCAAATTATTGCAGATAACAAAAGCATCAGCCTGAATGTGCATCCTGCTTTTGAGATAGGTGAAAAAAGATTTAGGTTTGTGATACCATGAATTATTAATTTTCTTCTTATTATTTTTTGTCTCTGGATCTTTCTAAAAATTATCTGAGCTGGCATAATCAAGAATTAAAAATAAAAAGTTAAATAAAATAAAAAGAAATAACTAGCGTTATTATTGTTCTACTAATGTACTTTTGTACCATCAACTCAGCAACGTTCAACTGCCCATGAACATAGTGCATTAGTACTGAAGAAATCTTTCCAGATACAACAAAACTATTTTAAGATACTTTTACTACCAGGTGTATGTTCAATTCAGGAGACTGAAGTTTCATAGTAAACCAGATTCTTAGAACTTTATCTGTGGTAAGCCAATATCATCACTTAATAGCCCTCCCTCTGGGTTTCTGACTGTTACTAATTGTTTCTGACTGTTACTAATTGCAAGTGACGTTTACATCAATATTCTCCAAGCAGGTCTTCATCTTCAGTGTTGCTAAGGGATTTCCTGATAGATTTCTAAGGCCAAAAAGGGATTGTCATGAACAAGTTGACTGTCCATACAATGGAATACATATAATTTTACCAAATGGCTCCCAAAACAAGTTCCTTATTTCTTCTGTTTTAGGGCATTACTCAGAAAGATGCTGTCAGAAAGGCACAGTATCTCATTGTAATGATTAGCACATTGGACAGCCATAACCTTCAGAAATTGTGCCAATTCCTAATTGCTCTCAGAGTTTAAAATATGAATGGACATGGTATTGTCTTCCAGTTGTTAGAGTTTATTATGTCTTTGTTTGCTACTTATATAGTACTCATTTAATTTCTATACCTGCTAGAGATACTGGTGGACAGTAATAAATTAATCTCCTATTTTGAATAAGAAATAAGACTCAAGCTTCAGAATAATTTTATGCAGATTAGAATGCTACTCAAGATATTGTATGCGAGAGTACATACAATTTTATTTACAAAATATGTAAATATTCAAAATATTTACATAATGTAATCTGTAAACAACAGATCTGGGTGGAGATTCCAATTAATTGTTACATCAGTTTATTATCTTATCAGCACCAACACCACTACCCTCCATTTCCCTCCAAGCATTTGATCTCTTACCACACCAGCATGAAAAATTATATGCATTTTGATACCCACTGTGATACTCAAATCCTTTCTAAAACCTCTTTTTACTGGAATTATCCATGATAATATTTATGTAAGCCTAAAGTTATGAATACATTCTGATTTTTGTTTTGGGCTTCTATTTATTATGCTAAGCTCAGCACTGTGAAGTTTGGTGCTAGACATCTTTAAAAATGCATTTTTCAAAAGCAATACCTGTGTGAAATATGGAGATTTGTTTTGTTTTTTAAACTTGCTATAGAAGACTTTGATTCTAATAAGGACCCAAGAATGTCCATCATATGTGGTGAGAACAGGATAGATCAAAGTTCACTATAGATCATCATATAGTCAGGGCGCCTTATAATACCTTAATGACACTCTTCAGGAGCAACCATTATGTCCTATTTTTCACACTTTTATTTCCAGCCAATGACCCCTGTCATATGGATATTTTAGATATTTCAGCACTAAGGTGGTTTTTCCTTCTTAGAGTACATTATTTCACTATTAGTGACCCTTTGCTGTCTTTCTTAGAGGAGGAAAGTTGCTGACAATGATGGTAGATAGCAGAATTTGGGTGCCTCGAAATTACATACAAAAGAAAAAGAAGCAGCCTTTCACTTCAGAGACTAGCTTTAGACTTCACAAAAACTAATCTTATGTACTGGGGTATGCTAAATAAGATGCACCATTTGAGATTCTGATACTGTGAAATATTATATTCATAAATATTCTTAAAAAAAAAACCAAAACAAAAAAAAAACCTGAGCTTGTTATTCCTAGATACAGAAGGCTCTGGTACAAAGTCAAGCCTCAGGTACTTGCATTTCAATTGCCTTTTCATCTGCTACATGTAAAATAATATTTTTGAAATGTTGGTATGAAGTACTCTACAGCATATTTAAACTTGCACAACATTCCTGTTTAGCTGGCTGTCAAGATGCAGGAAGTCGGAAGGCTCAGGATTACATCACCCAGAGCAGAGTCACCAACCAGGTGTGCATCTCACTGCCTCAACCAAGACAGCTGGGAGCACCAGGAGAGCCCCAGCCTCAAGTATCAAGCATCTTCCTGGGATCAGGGATGGACAAAGTTTCCATACAACTCCTTTGCTGGTGCTTAGCTACATTTTGTCAATATACAACAGATGAGAGTGTGATTCTTCTATGTTGAGCTACAGGTGTATTTACTGGTTTTCAGAGGACATTGAGAGAAAGGAATTAAGTCAGATTTTTTCACATTACCTTCTTAATGAAATATCTATCTTTCGAATAATAGCAATATTAAAAAAGGCCGTGTGTGAAAATCGTGTGAAATTTTTCACAAGTTCTGGTGTAAATTTGCAAGTGCAAAAGAAAGCTTTGAGTGATTATCTCAATCAACATCAATGAAGAGAGAAAGAGGACCTAAAATCTGATCAACACATCTGTCAATGAAATTAAAAGTGTCGTCTTTACAGTTTGACTCAGAGAAAACATTCTTCTTATTCTGTATATAAAAGGCATTTTATTGGAGATTACTAGTTTATATCTTCTTTGGCTTCAATCCAGACTTGAGATATTCTCTTGAAATGCATTTTAAAATGGAATTAAAAAGAGAAACATGTTTATTTACAAGTCATTACATACCTTTCCCTGTATTCCACACACCCAAATTCCCCCATAATCAGGTTCAGAGATGAAAGACCTGTTTCCTCGCAAAATGCTCAGAGCATCATCCAGGATGGGGAAATGGCAGGTTCTTAAACATTTATTGCAAAATGCCTCAAGCAAAAACTTCAAATTAGTCACTTGCTAAATTTATATCATTATTTTTTTATTTATAGGTAAGGAATAGAAAAACCTTGTTTCATGATCATACATTTTTGTTGCTGTTATTTAAATTTATTTGGAGTTTGCAATCAGACATTTTCTTTTTTATCTGATGAATATCTCTTGGACAAGAGAAGCCATTGCAACCAGCTGGAGCAATGTGACTCCTGCCAAGGTTGGCAGAACTTCCTGACATACCATATGATTTAGATGTTTTCGGCCAGAGAGAGCTGCAAAATATGGAGACAGTGTAAAGTGATAGGGAAAAAACAATGTACAGAGCTCAGCCTGGGAAAGAAGGGTGAATCTTTTAGAAAATGTTGCTCTCTGGTCCAGAAATCTCAATCAGACACACAACAATTCATATATACATGCAGAAAGAAGTAATTAATCCTCAGAACTGGGATGGTTAATGATTGGTAGATGTGAGATTCATTCAGGCAATGGCTACTTTATAAAACATACTTTTATTATGGCTCAGTGAAACACTACCACACTCTTTGCAAGTTTTATTCTTCTTTTTTCAAGCTTATTCCTGCTATTTATTTAATAATAACTATTCAAGGTGTGTTACACATGATGAAAGCCAAGATATCCTTACTTTATTTCTAAGCAGGCTCATCAGTACACATCAAATATCTACTTTATTTCCTTCTGAAGCATTAATACTGCATTCTTCTTTTGCTATTGCCCAACCACTGAAGAACAGAGATACAGGTAATGTAACATAGTGTATTTTCAGGGTGCTCTTTGGGAGATGGGAATCTAAATGCTTCTCTGGTTTTATGCCAATGGAAAAGAAGTGATAGGAAGAGTGGATAAGGCACCATTACAGAAATATGTAGCTCTCCGTCACACTTCTTTTTGTTGTTGTTTTTCTTTTCTCCACTCCTGGCTCTTACTGACAGAAAGACAAAAAGGGAAATTGCCTTACATCTTTTTTTTTTTTTTTTTCCTCTAGCTTTAATGACATTAAAAGGCTCAGGGGAAAAACAGAAAAACAAAGCAAAAAAACCCCAAACCCCAAAAGTAAAACAGAACTCATACAAATGCTATACAGTGTTCCAGCAAGAAATCAAAGTGGAATATTAATACTTATTCACTTGATCCCAAGTTCAAAATATTCTCCATATAGGCATATCTTCTTTCCTTGTTCCTACCTGATACTACAGAAGTGCTGCAAATAACTTTTTCTGAATTTTCCTGCAAAAATGAAAGTAGCTGACAGGCTGACAAAAATGTGAGTGTGCTTTACTGTATCCCTTTCCATTTTCCTGGTAGTTTAAAAATCATTTAGTTGATCCGCAGTTGCTTCCCAAAGTGTATGCATTGCTTCTTTATTCAGTTGGAACATTTTAAATACAGAACATATATTTTAAAAATAAATAAATATGAACTCTTGGCCAAAAGAATTCTACTCCTGAGACGTCTCCTAGTGATCTAATTTGTCTTCCTTTGAAAACACATGCCCCATTCCAGACCCCATGGAGACAATTTCTTCCATACCCTCCTCATGGGAGTAAGAACAGACAAAAAAGGAGAAATAAACAAAAAGGGGAGCATGCACATATTTTGACAAATGTCCAAAACCATAACAGTTTAAAAAATCCAAGTATTTGGGAATGCTGCACAAAATTCATTTCAAAAACAAGCTGTTGGCAAACATTGCTTGAAGTGTGATTTCTACTACTATTCCATTTAATTCATTAACAAATCTGCCTCCTACGTTTATTTTTATTACTTGTTCAAGCCATGTACAGCAAGGAGAATTCACATTCTTGTACTTGAGTTTCGGCAATAAAGTCAACCAAAGAGCCACCTGCAGAGACCAGCCCAGATTGAAGCTAAATTTTTCTGCACATCTTTTAACACGTTCATGTTTTTGGCAGTTATACTGTAGTTATATTCCTTCTACAGCTGAGGAAATGATATAATTATCGTTTTACTTTCTCTCCCTGTTTCCTCTGCAATCTGAGATTTTGTAAAAATACTTTGTTTGCTCATCTCCTTGATGTCTGTGTGCTTGTTTTCACTATCTGTGAACATTCAGGTACTCAATTTTTATTAGTACAGGTAATCAGGAAAAGGATGCGTTAATCTCCAGTTTGTCAAAAGCAATTTTAAAATTGTCTATTTAATTGTAATACTCAGTACACACTGCTTTGGTTAATTAGATGTGTCAACAGAGGCAAGAAAAAATATAGCAGATGATCAGTAATGTACGAATATAACTGCACACAAGCTGAGGACGATGAACAATCATTGAGACAATTTTTACATATTTTTACACATTTATATGATTTAATAAAAACTGTTATGCCATTTCCTTGATGTCATAACACAAAGTTTCTATATAAAGAAGTATCACATGAGTAGAACTGTCCTCAAAAGGGAAGGTTTTACGTGAATTATGAGGTTTTCAGATGAGAACATTGTATTTTTCCCAATCTTTCACTATGCATGTACATACTAAATGCTAAAGTCAGGGGGATTCTGAACTGTAATGTTTATCTTTCTTTATCCTAATGATGTTTCACTGAAGCTGCATTGAAAAAGCTGAACAGACAGACTGACACATACAAGTAAAAAAGGAGGGGGGAAAGGTGGCTGGGGAGAGAAGGAACTAACATTTCTTAACAAACAGAAACCCCACAGGGTTCCCTCCTCTGCCAAATTACTCTTCAGCCAGCCCGTATTACTCCTTCAAAAAAATGCAGTTCCCAATGTCCAAGTGTCTCCTAGTTAATTGGTACGTTTTGCATCTGTGCTTCAGCAACAGAAGACAAAAGTCACTTGACTGGGTCTTTGAAAAGACTTCTTACCTGAAGCATGTCAGCGACTTAAATGTAGCTCCTTTTCTTAAGGTAAAATCATAATTATTGATCTCAGTGGGACTGATTTTACTTTTATTTTAAATAACATTTTCATGCTTGCTCAATGAGAAAATTCTCTTTAATAGGAAATTGAATCTCTGTCTGGATTTCTTACTAGGGTTGAAGCAGGGTGCAGAAAAGGGTCTATCTTGATGTATTAGTAATTCTTTGACTTTATTATGGTACAATATAAATTAAATACTTCTAGCAGATACAAAGACAAAGAGCAGTTGTATTTGTGTAGTGATATCTATACTAACTTTTCATTATTTTTTTAATTGATTTGATAAATCAATATTAATCTTAGAGAGCAAAAGACAAGGAAATAGAATAGAAATATTTGCAATCACAAAAGTAACAGGAAGCTCAAAGTTTATGAAGTAGTGAAAATGTGATTGAATGAACTGAAAAGGTAATCTATATGAAGTTTTATTTTATGTTTTACAATTAATATATTATGATTATTAATGCTTTTATGGGGTTTTACAGAAACTCTAAAGTAAAAAATCAATTAGTGTGATACGTAGGACACTTCAAAAGTAATGTCTATTTATTTCCATGGAAACTGCAACAGATACAAAGAAGACAATTGCTGCATTTGATAGAACAAATTCTCACCTACAAAAAATTTCTTTTCAGCATCATCACCAGCATTAGCTATGTATTTTCACCAGCAATGAAAAAGAGCCTGTAAGCCATTTTTGTAAAAATCTGCACCAGTGGAGGTGACTGTCGCCACTGCTGAAAGGCACTACCCACAGCCTCACAGTGAGCTCACAGCCACTGTTTGGTCTCCATAAAGGTTCAGCAAGCATCAGTAAATGTCACTGGATGCTACTTTTTCTGCATGGAGGAATTCAGTTGCACAACTTTGTTTCATATGCACTTCTCTGACAGACGCCATTTTGTCAGACTACCCCTCCGCTGCCATCTGTCACAAGGAAACAAAATGTAATGGAATGCAGGTGAGAAAGTTCAGCCTCTACTACCATACCAAAACCAATCTTCTCTGATACCATGGGACATCATAAAATAGGAGGCATTGCTTTTGGAGCAGCACATCATATTTTGTTTAGAAGATAAGAAAAGAATACTCACATCAAAGAATAACCTGTACTTTGATTCATAGAATGTAACTGAAGTTATCATTTTATAACAATTGCTGTGATTCTTTAGGAACAATATATAACTTTTGTTATCACTTGTAAGAAACAAATTTGTAGCAGAATCACTGAAGGACATTTTAATAAAGAATAGATGATATTTTGAATTCACAATTCACAAGGATGTATAGCTAATGTATTAGAGCATTGTGTCATTGAGATTATTTAACAAGACCTATGACATTACTGAACTTATGTTTACTTTCTTACTCACTTCATTCTATTTCCACACATTTCTAAGGTTCCATATTTTTATATTCCCTAAATTAGCTATGATCACAATAAATAATTTAAGGAATTAAGAACGTTGACCTATTCAACGAAAGAAAAAGAAAGCAACACTAATTACCAAATGCATTTTAATGAAAGTAATGTTTTTGAAAATTTTTTCTTCACTGAAATTTAGAGAATATTTTTCAGTCTGTTTGCAAAATTTCTATTTTAATAGTTTGATTATTATTATTATTATTATTTTTAAATGAGTTATTGTAAAATTTCTTTTTCATACTTTTTCAGTTTAGGGAATGTTCCTTTCTAGGCACAGTTTATGTCTTTACTTAAGTTGATTTTGACCATTTGCCGCCTTCTCTTTTTTCCTCACAAAAATGTATTTATAATTATTATTACTGAACATATGAACCCAGATGAGTTTGTATATGAATATTTTCTTTTCTTTTCTTTTTTTAAAATAGGTATTACCTTTTGAGAAAGTATGAAATCTTTTTTTCTTACTTTTTTTTTTTTTTAATTTTTCTAATTTGAACATCCTTGAAAATGGGGTTACAGAAAGGGGGTTGAGCAAGAAAATTGTTCATAGTACATGCAAAACAAAGAATTAATAGGAAACACTTTATGAAGAGATTTGAATACCTTTTCTTTGTTAGAGAAAAAATTATGCTCCTTAACACAAGAAAATATGTTTGCGCATTTAATTCTGCATCAACCCAAGACAGAACCAAAGGAATGATAAAATCTAATGCAGATTTCATACTAAGAATTCCATAGATATTATATGGAATCACAAAAAAAAAAAAAAAAAAAAAAAAAAAGAGGACTTCTGCAGACCATCTCGTCCAACCCATCTGTTTAAAGCAGGGGAGCTCCCCAAGATTTTGTGTATCTGCAGTAGACGCCACAACTTCTTTTGTAAAGATCTTCCAGAGTCAGATCACCCTCAAAAAGAATGTTTTTTCATGCAGTAGTTCCTTTTTCATCTTAATGGATCTTCCCAGAACTTACTGCACATTTCTCCATGCTTTTCTCTCTTTCTTTTACAGCTGTTTACGAGGGTGAATAGTGACAGGACAAGGGGGAATGGTCTTAAACTGAGACAGGGGAGGTTTAGGTTAGATATTAAGAGGAAGTTTTTCACACAGAGGGTGGTGACACACTGGAACAGGTTGCCAAAGGACGCTGTGGATGCCCCATCCCTGGAGGCATTCAAGGCCAGGCTGTGGCTCTGGGCAGCCTGGTCTAGTGTTTGGTGACCCTGCACATAGCAGGGGGGTTGAAACTAGGTGATCATTGTGGTCCTTTTCAATCCAGGCCATTCTATGATTCTATGACTCTCACTCAGAACCACACCCAAACCACAAAATATTTTTTTCAGATACTTTTTTCACACAGCAGAGAGGAAAAATCACCACCCTCAACATTGTTCTTCCTACCGCAGCCCAGGATGATGTTGGGCTTTTTTCACTATAATCTAACATGGTTGGCTTGTACCAGAACACCAGGACTTTCCTGGCCAAGCTGATTTGCACATAGCTTACCTCCAGCATGTGCTGGTGCTTCTGGTTGTTCCTTCAGGGTGTAGTCCGTGATCAAGGAATGAATGTGTTAAAAAGCACTAGCCTCAATATCAACCCCTGCACCCATCTAGTCTAACCCCCTGCCAAAGCAGTCTCCCTAGAGTGGGTTGCACAGGTAGGCATCCAGACAAGTCTTCAGCGTCTCCAGAGAAGGAGATTCCACAACATCTCTGGGCAGACTGTTCCAGTGCTCTGTCACCCTTACTGTGAAGAAGTTCTTATGCACATTTTTGGAGAACTTCCTATGCTGCAATTTGTGGCCATTTCCCCTTTTTCTGTCGCCACACACTGCTGAAAAGAGTTTGGCCTTGTCCTTTTGCCTCCTGTACCTTAAATATTCATAGATATTGATCAGATCCCTTCTGAGTCTTCTTTTCTCAAGACTGAACAGATGCAGTTTTCTCAGACTTTCCTTGTAGGGGAGATGCCAGGTCCATTATTATCTTTGTGGTTCTTCTCTGGACTGTTTCCAGGAGATCCCTGTCTTTTTTTGTACTGGGGAGCCCAGAACTCAAAACGGTCTCCAGGTAAGGCCACACCAGGGCAGTGTAGAGGGGGAGGATCACCTCCCTCAATCCTCTGGTCATGCTCTTTTTTAATGCACCCCAGGATGCCATTGGCCTTCTTGGCCACTGGGCACACTGCTGGCTCATGGCCAACCTGTTGTCCACCAGGATTTACAGGTCCTGCAGACCTGCAAACTCTGCAGAACTCCTTTCCAGTAGGTCATTCCCAACCTGTACTGATGCATGCACTTATTCCTCCCTAGGTGCAAGAGTCTGCACTTGCTCTTGTTACATCTTATTTGGTTCCGCTCTGCCCAGATCTCCAGCCTGTTCTGTCAGTATACTTTTTCAGTATACCTGAAGACAAATCTTACCAGTAAAGATTGAGTTGAAGAAAACATGGTATACATCAGGCCTTTTCATGTCCTTTTTCTCTAGTTCCCCTGTTCCATTCATCAGTAGGCCCATACTTTCGTAAGTCTTTCTTTAACTGCTAATGCAGTTGTAGCAGACCATCTTGCTCCCCTTCACATCCCTTGTCAAACTCAGCTCTAGGTTGGATTTGGCTTTCCTAGTCATATCACTGCATGGCTGAACAACATATCTTTATTCCTTCTGGGCCACCTATCCCTCCCTTTATTCTTGTATGTGGCACTGTATGTTTGAATTTAGTCAGGAGTTCCTTGTTTGTTCTCTAGCAGAGACCAAGGTGGCTGAAGTTCCTCATGAGGACAAAGACCTGCAAGCATGCAGACACAGCTGCAAATCCATTGGAAAATTCTTCTGGCAAAATTTGAAACAAGCAAGCAAGAAAAACCCCTACTTATTCAGAATGTATATATCTCCTCTTAATCTTTCTTAATAGTTTCTTCTAAATAACATTTCATTTTGCTACTCAAATTTTTTTTTCAATTTGAAACTTGCATTGTGGATGATCCTGAGGGCTTCTTTTCCTTTATGATTTATTGGAGGATAAGACCCTTTATTTCTGAGTCTACTTTCAACAATTCCACTATCAATCTGTGACATTTTTCCAAATGTCTGAAAATTAGTTGTAGGAAATGTTCCTGTGCACTCAGAAAGTGTTAGTAAGAGCGTGGGAGGTGTAATGTGGGAGATACATTAGTTGCTATACATAGGAATTAAGTATGCACAGCAAGAATAAAAGGAGAATATGGATCAGTGCTGTTACCATCACTGGATTTTGGATGCACTGTAGCTAGTTTGACCTCTGTACTTTAAATGGTAATGTCTGGAGAACTCTGTAAGATAGAGCTTGTGATTATTAGTACAATTAACTGAATATTAGCAGAAGAATAGTACCAATAAAAGACTATTCTGTTCTCTTAGCTATACCTAGATTCTGCTTTTCCCACTGCCTAAAATCAGTGCTTACATATTATGACATTTTGATGATGTATACACATTCCCACACTCAAAAATCCTAGGAGAGAGAAGCTATTTTACTGTTTTGATTAAATGTCTGGGTTCTGTCATTCAGATGTCTGGGAAAAATAAGTACAAAATACGTGTTCATTTGAGATTGTACTTTCAAAAGCAACAACAACAGAATAAAAAAGAAACAAAAATTCTACCCAAATAGGGATCACCTAGCAAGTAATAACTTCATTTCTGCATAGCTCAGGGGGGTTGCAAGGGGAGTGTGAAAAGTTCATTATTATCAACCAGAAAAAAAACTGAACGCTAAGAAGAAAGAATCGTATTTCCTATTGAGATTTCTCTCAGACTACATGATTTGCATGAAGGGCGCCACATCAAACACGTTGGGTGCCCTTTTTCAAATATTAATGTGAAGCTTGTTTCAAGCTCTCTCTTGACTTTGTGCCACCTTGTATCAAAGGAAGTTAAAAGTAGGACTTCGGAGGAAATATACTTTTCCAACTGTTTCAGCACTTAGCAAAGATCTTTCTGTATTTGATCAGTTCTGCTTCAAACTTTTATTCTTTTGATAAAGATGTTTTTTTTTTTTTTTTTTTTTTTTTTTTTTTTTTTCCCCACTGAGCATTTTATAGCAATCTGATCTGGGCTTTTTTTCACTGTTATTGATGATTTTAATTTTGTAATGGTGGGTGCCATGATTTACAAACTCAGAGTATTTATATTCTACATAATTACTTTATCTACCTTAGTCTTTTTTCCTGTGTCTCATTATTTCTATTAAATTTCTATTAAATATTTATATATCTGTATACGATTACACCAAAGTATGTTAAAAAAAAAAAAAGAGCATTTAAGATTGTAGTAATCTGAGCTGTCTTAATCTCCCCTAATCAAACTCCTATACACCTCAGTCTAAGCTAATAAAAATGTCTATTTTATAGTTAATGGAGGAAAAGAGGTACATCTCTGAAATAATAATTCAGACAAAAATGTTGCCTAGTAGAGATTAGATGAATTCTACTCTAACAGTATCAACTTCTTTCAGCTGATTATAAGATGAGTCTAAAATACTAAAATGCATTAACATTTAGTCATAAACATCTAGGTAATTCCCACACTAATTAATACTAACAACATGAAAATAGGAAGTGGACATGATTTCAGTTCCCTTCCCTCTTTTCTCAGAAATAAAAATGGTAACAGGAAATTCACAGGACTTCTTTCTGAGCAACTCAAACATAAGTAAACCTCTCATAAGAACAGATGAGGCACATTATAAATACAAAAGAAATTATTAGTTCAAGTGTGATATTGTGGAAATATGCAGAACAGCAGTCCTAGAAGAATTTTGTCTTTACAGACTGCATTAAACACAGTCTGCAGGACAAAAATGTGAAATTACAATGAAATAGGAAAAAAACTGGTAGATGGTAATTTAGTAAGTTTTACTACACTAGCCCGAGAACTAAATGTTCTATGTAAATGCTAGGAATAACTCTCATGGGCTATGGTGAAATAACATGTTCTCAATCACTAGACAGATTTGTATCTGAAATCATCATCAAGAGAACAAGGATCTATCCACTTATTAATATCCAGGGTGATGCAACAAAAGATCTTGAAGCATTTTCAGAAAAGAAAAAAGAAGAATATTCTGGAGAATAAAAATAAACATATTATTCAGCTTGTAAGACAAACCTTCTAAGCTCTTTTTCTCATTATTTTTCGTGAAGAAGATACTAGAGAGAGATTAAAATGAACCAGTGACTGAAACCATGTGAAAACGTAACAGTTCTATTAAACAGTTCTATTAAAAAAACAAAAAACACAAAAACCCAAAACAGAATAAAATTTAGACATGATGGAATCCTTATTTTCTTCTTACTACAGAGAAATGTCCTCACAAAGAAATCAATTAGAATGTTATCTGTAAGTCAGAAAAGAAGCAAAGGTTATTTCAGGAATTAGCAACTGGCAAGTTTTTTTAATGTAAAAAAAAAAAAAACACCAACAACCAAACAGCAAAGTAATTACATCTTTTCTATTTACGCTCCTAAGCAAAATAATCTGTACTATCATATTATAATCATATACAGTTAATAGTGGCACTAGTTTCAAATTTTCAGTATTAATTACCTTTAGGAGATTAAATTCTGTGGTACAACGTTAGCAGTCCCATATGTATTGAGACAGTCCAAATTCTGGCAAATTTCTGTTGAAGCATATAACAATAAAATTTGGATAGAAATGTTTATCAGATTGTCTATCTGATAATACAACAAACCAGTATGGGTACTCTAAACTGAGGATAATGAACATATGAGTTCTTGCCACTTAGTACTGTCAGTGTTTTTGCTGTGATCATAAGTGACAAATGTAATACTGTAATGTAATACTAGAAGGAATAAAATACAACTCCACACATGAAACTATTTTCTCTTTCTTCCTAATGTTCTTATGTTTCATACAGTAATTGATTTGCACAGAAAAGAGTACCTAGGGTCAGATATGTTACAGAGTTGAAACAAAAAGAGTTTGTTGTTTCAAGTTTCCTGCTAACTTATAAGAAGAGGAAGGAGTCAATGCTTATCTGAAGTTATCAGGATGATTAAAAGACTTCTATTTAAAAAAAAAAGTTTTCTGATTTCAGAGACAATTTGAAATGAAGATAAATGGGAATTGGATCATTGTAGTTACATGTTGCAACAAATTCAACCATATTTTCTACCCGTTTTAATAATGTTTCAATTTACTTATTTTGGATTGTATTATACATCAACATCTTGTACTATCATAGAGCATGTTGAAAGGATAAATGTCTTCATGGGAAATATTTTCCTTCATTTTACTCTGTGTGTGAACCTATTGAATTGCATTTAACATTTTGTTGCTGATGTTACCCTTTTGTATAAAGTTCTACTATATATCACAAGATCTTGAAAAGTTGTAAAACACAATGTATCATCAAACAAAATATTAACAAACTTAAGATTCTTAAGATTCTTGTAATTGTTCCCATATCTGTAGTATGCCTGCACCAGGAAAAATATGCTCCGAAAAAGGTACATGTTCCCCAATCCATTCCAGCTTGATCCTGTTTTCCAAAACTACCAGTAAGATGCAAAATAAGACTGTGCTCACCTGTCCACTGTCAAGGACTAAACATTTTACCTTGACTTCAAAGTTAGACATTTATGTTCAGGAACATTGGGCATATTTTGTTTTCATTCCTGTGCTAGAAAATGCCCTAGGAATATTCCATTTCAAGTCATTCTCTGATGCAGCCTTTATTTCTCTTCTAGAGAGCAAAACCAAAATCATATCAATTTACACATTTATTGAATTTTTTTTCTGTTTTACATGCACTGTATTCTTTGCTTTTCATTGTTTCTGAACAGAATTTTTTTATATTTCTGCTCTCAAGAAAGCAGGAAAAGGAAAGAATAACAGTTTGCTCCCAGCAGTCAAAGCATGGCAATTTAGAAAGTCTTAGATGACAATTTGTTTTCCCTACCTATTCAAATAACAGTGTTATAATTAATACATCACAAGCATTTAGGACTGAAGATCCCATTTTTGCATTGTTAAGAGGTTCTGCGTACACCTGCACAGCATTACGGTTCCAACTAGCTGCATAGACACAGTGGACATACATGATTGCACAGCTTGGCATTTACATTCTATTAAAGCATGTAACAGAATTAAGTTTTAGCTATAAAACAAAGCAATTACTTTCAGCTTTTTCAAAAGCTCATATGAAATAGATTTCTGTCTTAACTATTCTGTTGGATCAAACCAATGTGTCTGAGAGCTGCACTTTCCAACTTTTTGTCCCGATTCACACCTTAATACTATGTTTCTAGTCTAGAAATACAACGGAAACACAGTTTGCCTGAGGAAAAGCAATAGAATAGGCATCTCAGTGCATATATCCAAGTCTCTAGGTACTGTTTTCTAGTAATTTAGGTTGGAGTTTATCCCTTGGTATATAGAGTTATGATTTCTTCACACTGAGGGCTAATACGAAATGCATTAACTGCAAACGGGGAGCTATAAAAATCCCAAAAGCCAATGGTTTAATACATGAATTTTCAACCCAGCTGATACTGTATAAAGTGTTAGCAGTAAACATTGTCCCACAAGGGGATTACCAGGTTGTATTGTATGCTCAGTGTTAGACTTTGATCACGGCTTTTTGATGCTTACGATGTTACTGTTTGCCTCCTTGTACTGGAAGTGAGTAGCATGATCAGCAACTTCTTTTCCACTGATGTCTCTTTCTTGGCTAGAGCTTTATAACAACAGAAAGTATATGGGGAAAAATAAAATAAAAATAAAATATTTCTTAAGAAAAGAAAGTAATAAATACTTCTTCAGATTAGACTACTAATTGCTTGACAGTGTCAGTGTATTCTGCATATCATATTAAAAGGAATACCTGTTTTATGAACAGACACAGATTAAACTAGTAGAACTAGCAGAAGATACTATGTAAAGGAAAGCAAAGAAGTATGTTAGACTTAAAGGAAGTGTGATAAAAGAAGTACTATGACAGAAAATTGAATTATAACATATTTCTGAACATCTCAAGTAGACTTGTTAATCCAGGATGCAATGCAGGTATTTCAATTTGATGATCTTTATTTAGAATTTTTAAACAGATACTTAATTTCTGAAAGTGGATAGCTTTATAGACAGGGTTATTAAGTTGAGCATTCCTTTTCGTCAGATAGGATTTTATAAATTAAATATTATTGGATCATAAACTTTTCTTTTTTCCAAGAAGGACAAGAAGTAATAAATCTGTGATTACATTAACTGCAGAAAAGTTAATAGATATTTTAATTAAAGAACCACCCTAACAGGATTAGAATTCACCATCCTATAACAGCTGAATCATGCAGTGTTTCATTATAATTTCTGAGAATGTACAGGTGTTAAATTAACTACAGGACTCTTTTGTTCTCTGCATAAACTAAAAACATATTGTAAATTAAAATGAAAAATTAATTTTCAATGTTATCAGTACAAATTTCAGACAAAGCCTTTGGACAGTGAATTTGCTGATGTTATTTATGTATTTATTTTTGAGAATGTTGACCACTGTAATTAAAAATTTCTAGGAAATGGATTTGTTACATTAAACTTTATTTAGAAAGAAGTGTGGCAGAACTTGTCTGCTTTTCTGATGTTAACTGGAGCAAAAAAATGTCTTGAACATCTGAGTGGACAGACCTCTTGTAACACAGGCAGCTGCTCAGTATAGGGCCAGGTACAGAATAAAGCTGTATTTTCCACCTCTACAGAGAGTGCCAGCAGTGACTAAAGTGCAAACAACACAGCTGGCCTGAAGGACTGCCAGCAGCATTTCCCAAGTACTTAGCAGAATAAATGTCGTGGTATGTGCCAGCTAGAAAACCTATTAACATCAGCGCTTGCCTTCTGGTTCACACACTTGCAGGAGCAAAGCAATGTATCTGATTTGTGCTGAATCGTGTAGATATAATATCTCCATTTCACAGTATCTTGTAATTTTCTCTACACTGCCCTCCTCTGAATTGCATGGGAGGAGAAGGAACCTCATTTCATTTATTTCTTTCTTTTTAATTTTCTGTTTATAATGAACTAAACTCCACTGACTCCTCTGTATGTCCTTGATTTCAACTCCATGTAAATAGGATTTGAAATTAATATATTAAAAAAAATTCCCCATTGAAGGAAAAAAATCTCATGTTCACTCAAGCCTCTACATTGTACTGAGTGTGTGTACATGTAAAATGTCATGAAAATGAGACTAAATACTGTGTGTTATTTTGATAGCTGACCACAAATTTTCTTATTTCAGTGCAGACTATTTTTCATACTAAAGATTACTGAAAGTGATTGCTGAAAACTGATGAATTAATCTCTTGAATGTATAACTTGTCAGAAGCAATTTACTGATGGAGTACTAAATGCAGATGATTATTTCCAGCAGTTGGAGGAACATGTAAGTGGTCTCTGCCTCTAACTTAACAATAGTGATGTTTTTTTTTTCTTTCAGTCTCAGAAACTATTTGCTCTGTTTCTGTGGTAAAAACACCATTTCTTTCATAAATTTCGGACTCTGACCAGGTTTTATACATCACTTTCTGCAATATATATGTTTCCACAAGAAAGATTTTCACATGAAAATGAAAGCTCTCTGATCTAACAAAAAAGAGTGCCCTTTTTAAAAAAGGCTCACATTGTTGTCTACTTCCCTGCCAACAGCTTTAAGTAAAGACACAGAAGTTCAGATTTATCAGATTTAACATAACCCTGTAAATGCTAATAAATACATTTACAAGATTCTTATTCCAAAAAATAGGCTAATATAAGTTAAAGACAATGCAAGATAATGCATATACATCGGTATGATGTGAAGGGAAAAAGATTAAAGGCATATAGTATTAATGATCATATAGTTAACAAAATACTTCACTGGCTGCTGGAAACTGCTGTGGTTATTGTCTTTAAAAATGGTATAAACACAGCTTCATTTTTCACATCCAGTCCTCTTGATATTTTTGTTTGTTTTTCTTAAGACAGCAGCTATAAGGTTGCAATGAGAGCAGAATACATGGAATTATTTCTTTATTGTGGTTGTTACATAATCATTCTGTTAACATTGTATCAGATGCATCACTATAAAAACAGTGTTGAGTTATAATTTATAATTTCTCATAGCCACGTTTGGATATGAATTTTAAAGAATGTATTTTGATTCCAATATATTTTGAGAAACAAACTCCATCTGCTCCTTCCCACTCTTACCTTATGGTTGATATTTAGTTTTAAAACAGCAATGTCAATGCAGGCTATTGTAGAAGACATTTAGGCAAGAATTTCTATACTATATTGAATATACTCTCAATAGTAAACATGATTTGAACAACCAGCATTCTACTTCAAGGTTATCAGTTTGCATATAGTACAGGCTTGTATCAAGAAAGAGGTACACTGCAGTGTGAGTAGTGTGAACAAAGAGAATAATTATCAATATAAGACATCCTGAACAATCTTCAAATTGCATACCCTAAGTACAAGAAAAGATAATTTGAAAATAATGTATTCATTTTACACATTACACTCCTTTGCAGCCACCCCTCCCTCACACACTGATTTCAATAGAGAAGGCCTATAGCCAAGAACATTTTATTTATGCCTTTCATCAATTTGTAGAAAATAACTCCAGCACAGAGAATGGGAGGGGAAGAAAACAGAGTTTGCCATATGTTATACTATATAAAGAATAAGCTGACACACCATGGAAACAGCTCTTCATTTCCCAGGCTGTTCCCTGTCCTCCACTTTATGTACAAATGCAGTCTGTGTCCTTGAGATGATGGAGAATTCAGGCAGGCCCTGAGTCCTTGCCAAGGAATTAGGATTCTGGGACCATGAGTCACTGAAAAACAAAAACAAAAACAAAAACAAAAACAAAAAAAGTTGTAATTCTGGTTTTGGCTTTGGTTTCTTTTCATACCATCACAAAATAAATGAAAATAAATTAAAACCCAAACAAACATAAATGATATTGGAACCCTTGATTCAGGTTATTGCACAATTGTGGATTCATGGATTTATGATTGGTTTGGGTTTTTTTTTGTTCATTTGTTTTTGATGGTTGTTCTTGTTTGTGTGTGTGTATGTGTGATTTTTTTTTGTTAGATTGCTATTTATTACCTATTTAAGTAATCTATGAATTTCTAGATACTAAATGCAAGCATTCATTCTCCTCCTCTCCTCTCCTCTCCTCTCCTCTCCTCTCCTCTCCTCTCCTCTCCTCTCCTCTCCTCTCCTCTCCTCTCCTCTCCTCTCCTCTCCTCTCCTCTCCTCTCCTCTCCTCTCCTCTCCTCTCCTCTCCTCTCCTCTCCTCTCCTCTCCTCTCCTCTCCTCTCCTCTCCTCTCCTCTCCTCTCCTCTCCTCTCCTCTCCTCTCCATGTTAATATGCATTTCTGGGATACAACTGGACATTTTCAAGATGCTATTATTACTGTTCTTACCGTCTGGCAACAGACAAAAAAAACCCGAACGCATTACTCCACATCAATCCTTTTAGCACAATTTAAATATTTATAGAAAATTACTTTTTGCAAAGAATCACAGAATCATATGGGTTGGAAAGGACCTGTGAAAATCACTGTGTCCAACACCACCCTGCTAAAGCAGTCTCCCTTCCCTAAGTTACACCAGCAATGTGTCTAGGAGGGATTTGAATATCTCCACAGAAGGAGTCTCTGCAACCTCTCTGGGCAGCTGTTCCTGTGCTTTGTTACCCTCAAAGTAAAGAAATTCTTCCTCTTGTCCAGACAAAGCTTCCAGTGTTCCAGTTTTTCCTGTTGTCACTTGTCCATCAGCTAGGCACTGTGGAATAGAGCCTGACCCCATCCATTTGACAACTGCCCTTCACATATTTACAGGCATTCATACAGTTTCCTCCCAGTCTTTTCTTTTCCAGGCTGAATGGTTCCAGTTCTCTCAGTCTTTCCTCAGAAGGGAAATGCTCCAAGCCCCTCATCATCTTTCTGGCCTCTCCCTAGAACTTTCTGGACTCTCCCTAAAAGTCCTCTGTCTTTTTTGAACTGAGGAGCCCAGAACTCGACACAGTACTTCCAGGGCAGTGTAGAGAGGGAGGATCACCTCCATCAACCTGCTGGCAATGCTCCTTCTAATGCACCACAGGATAACATCAGCCTTCTTGCCTACCAGGACACACTACTGGCTCATGGCCAACTTGTCCACCAGGGCAACCAGGTTGTTCTTCACAAAGCTCCTTTCCAGCACATCATACTCTAACCTGCATGGATGCACACAGTTATTTCTCCTCAAATGTAAGACTCTGCACTTGCCACTGTTGAATCTCATAAGGTTTCTCCCTGCCCAGTTCTCCAGCCTGTCCAGGTCTCATGGAACTGCAGCACATCCTTCAGTGTGTCAGTCAATCCTCCTAGTTACACATAAAATATTTAGGCAAGCAATAGAATTACTCTGAGTTCTGTAATTTGTTGATGTTTATCCATCTGGTCAACTAATAATTTCTTGTTGTTCTGAATTAAGACTTCATGCAATATAACTTTAATTTATTGAGTTGTCCTTTTACGATCATTTAAAATTACAAAATCAAAATTTAAGCTATCAATATTATGAAAATGGCAGAAAAAATAGGGAAGAGAAGACAAGGGAGAGCAAATTTTGCCATGCTGTAAATTTTATACTCTTCATTTCTCTAAAATAGGCAGAAGCTTATACAACCAATACATTTCTTCCTTGGATTAAGTGTAAATTGAGGCTAACAAAGAGATTACAGTATAATTTCATAATGCTTTTATCAGCATTTTACAATCCAATGAGAAGTCCTCTGATGGACCTAACACAAATACTTAATGCAATTTTACCTTAACTTCATTGAACTGATAGGCTACCTGCTTATGTCAATGACCTTAAAGATTCATTGCTCCAAGCTCCTGTCAGTTCACACTTTACAGGGGCAGTCTGACTCCACTCTGATATGTCTAATGTACTGGAGGAAAGCTGAGTTATTAAATATCTGATATGCAGCAGCAGTATGTACAGAGCAGGAATGAATAAATTCATTTGTTTTTTCATTCTCTCTGGATTAAGCATATTGACTTCCTTCCTATTTAAGCTGCTCATGCAAATTTATCAGTTTAATCCTTCATCTTGTACTCAGGTTTATTCATAATCTGATTCAGGTTGTTGCACATATTTGAAGTGATCATCTATTTATGTGAATAAAGGCAGCAGTGCCACACAATGCTGTTCGTACACTTCTTTTTGTTTGACTGTTTGGTCGTTTGACTGTTTGTGTGAATGCTTTGATTTCATTTTTCTAACACGGGTTGAATACCTAAAGGATGGCTTTGACCTAGATAGGCCACACCATATCTTTACAAGTCACAACTGCAGGCAGGACAAAGAGATCTCCCAATGGACTACGCAAACTGTGATGTTAGACTCCATATCTGTAAAGTCACTGCAGCTACTGACCAACACATGAATAGCTCAAGAACAAATATTGAAGAGATTAGGATCTTTTACTCTCCTTATGTTGTAAGTGAGGACTTTTGCTCTGCTGAATTTTAATAGTTTTTAATCAGCCTTAATATTATTTTGTAAATGTTAACTTATTTTTAATTTAACAAGATGAACAACACTGTACAATTTATATGTATTGTTTATAGGTTTTCATATGCCATTAGTTTATTTATATTTTTCTTTTGAATTCTTTGGGAAATGCTTATTCTAAATTCTTGAACAGAACAATTAGTCAACTTTTCCTAAGATTGGTTGAATAGTTTTAAATTTAATGCCTCTGAAATCCTGGGTAAATTTAAGAGTGGGGAAATGATATTTAAGGCAACATTAATTATTAGAATTGGTGTTATTCATAGAGAAAAGTTCTCAAGTTAATTGAAAGTAAATACCTGCTGATTTAAAGAAGAGTTTAAAAATGCTGGTTTCACACAGAAGATTAAAACAAAACACTTTAATGTTTTATAGCTGTTTAAATACTATTTTAGAAGATGTGGATTTCTGGACACAGAATGGAAACATGGAAATATTGTTTAAAATAAATGTTTGATTCTTCATTCTAAATTTTTGCATATGAATAAGATATCTGGACAAGATTTATGGAGGAATTTAGGATATAACTCCCACTGGAATGTGTCAAATGGAAAATTAATTTCCTAGATATATCTTTGACTCTAGTCGCTAATCTTTTTTGCTTCTTCAAAGAGAGGCAGATTTACTGATTTCATTTCAAGTCTTCAATTATTTCAGCATTTTTTTTAAGTGAAAAAGAAAATGCTTAGAAGCAAAGCCCAGAGAATGATACTTAACTACTTTTCTTCAGTACTCTGCATTAATAGGCAATGCAAATATTGTATACATTAATAAGTAGTAAGTTTAAATGTTGAAAAAAAAGAACCAAAACAAGAAGATAACAAGATCTTACTTACCTGTATGGTTTGAAATTCTTGAGACATTGTCCAAAACAGTCCTGAGATATCTGAATCTGAGCTGAAATTCAAGTAATCCTTGAATAGCGTGACATTTGAGAATAGTTGAATTCAGCCTTCAAGTGCACATAAATTCTAATTACAAAGGTATTATATAGTTGAAATAATTAACTATGACTAAAATTTCTTTTTCTCGTTGTTTCTGAGACCAAGACTTATCCATTACATCTGAAAGTTTACTAAAAAAAAAAAAAAAAAAAGAAAAAAAAAAGTCTCTCCCTTTACTACTGGTGCATTCTTTCAGCATTTATAATTTCACACAGCACTAACTTACTTGTTCAGTTTATTTTGACAACATTGCTTTAAGGACTCATTATTCATAAGGTAGGAGGCAACCTTTGAAGATGATAAGAGCAATTCAATGTGTTCTGTTCACGTAGCAAAAATAGTACTTGAATTCAATCTTCTTTCAAGTTTGATCTGCCTCTGAGAATCAGGAATGGTACAATAGAAACTAGTATGTGTATACAGTAACTACAAAAAGATATTTTGCAAAGTGCTCTTTCTCATCCTTCTCTTGCTCTTGTTAGCTCTGTATGAACTTTTTTTCAGGTTGTTGAATACATTATTTAAAAATGTAAGCCTGGCTTACTGGAATAGGCATATGAATCAAGTCAACAGAAAAATGAAACAATAGGTCTCTTTTACCCTTTTATTCATTTAACCTAAGACAATGTCATGGCATAGAAAGCTGACCTACACGGGAATGTCAATCAGATTTGGGGAGGAAAAAAAAAAAAAAAAAGCAGTTCAGTTCTGATCTTCCTTTAAAATGTAAGGAAAAGAAGAGAAAGAAGGAAATTCTGTGATACGTAAAGATAGCTTGATTAATACAACTCCATGAAAGTGTAAACAGAGTAGAATACCTTATCTGTCTGCTTGACTCAGTAAAGAAATAGCATGGTAGCTTGCTTATTTTTTATTTCTTCCATTTGCTGTCTTGTGTTTATTTTACATTACAGGACATTTATTTTGCAGGAGGAACTTTTCCTCTTATATCATGTGTCTCTTGTGGTATCATACTGTGTATGTTATGTTTATTCATGAACAATGAAACACATTTCCAGGGCACTAAGGAATGTATCACTTTAGATCTAATCTCAAGCTATGCTCAAGTCTATTCCTGTTAATAATTTACTTAAAGGGACTTAAGCACTCATATAAGTTAATTACATGCTGAAGGGTTTTCCTTTACAGATATGAAAGTTATTTTCTTCTGTCATTGCAATGGTGCTGTTTTATAAACTGTGTAATAAAGATATTGAGGCTGGTGTATTACTCTCATCTTATTCTCTCTTATCCATACTGCTCTTATGAAACTGATTATTCACACAAGGGGATCCACCAACAAATCTCATGGAGATGCCGTATCAAGCTATGTTTGTGATTTACTTCTTTAGGATTCATAATATGGATGAAGAGAGAAAACAATTCTTCAGATTGCTGGTGAAACTTTTATTTCTAGATTTGCCAGAGACAACAGAAAGTTCAAGAACCTTGGAAGTGGGTACTCCTACAAAATCAAATCTTTTGTATACTTTTTATTGTCTTGCTTTGGCAAACCTGGCACAGTACCAAATGTTAAACCCCTATAACTGCCTAAGAGAGTCATTGTAGAAGATGGCAGTAGTGTGGCAGCTAACAGTCACTGCCTTCACATATTTCCTTGACATAGTCATATATTCTGGCATCCTGTTGTGACTGATTAAAGAACAGATATAATTTCAAAACTACAGATAGTTAAATGGGGAGCAGAAGAGTGGGTCTAGATCCAAGGCTTTTATCTCTGGATTTGCCCAAACAAAGGCAAGATGAATTTCTTCATCTTCAGTGTAACTGGCTTTTAATCAAAAGTGATTTTAACATAAATATCGAAGGTTTTGTTCCTTAAGCAGCATGATTGTTTGCATTTCCCCTTGAAGCAGGATGTAAGTGCAGATGCCATTCAGCTGTAACGCTGACAGCCAGCTGAACTGTAAGGGCCATGACCTCACAGAAACTATAATTTATGTTGAGGTAAAACGTGCAAGTAGCTTCCAATGAAGAAAGTAGAAAAGAAGCACTTCATAACTAATATATAATTTCTTAGTTACAAACTGAGACGGAAACAATCAACCAAAAAACCCAAATATTTGTCCAAATGGTCATTCAAAAGGTTCCATTAGCAGTTAGGACAAACAAAGCCTTAAAAATATAAATAATACAATTAATATACAATGCTAAAGTGATTGCACAGCCTTGTAATGAGTGGGATTGTTCCTCCAAATCAGACCTCTGAGGTAAATGCAAAAGCTAGATTGTCACATAAGCTGTGTGTACCAGCACAATTAAGAGAGGATGAGGCTATTTTTTCTACTCTTTTCTGTGTCAGTAATGTAAGCATAAACTAGGTTATATTTCTGTTAATTTACTTTACAGAGTTGATGACTAAAGAGAGAGGAATAATAAGAAAAGAGTGAATGGAATGAACATTGTTTACCATCACTAAACTATAATAACAAATACAGTTTGAGTATAGCAGTCACACTGCATTTTGTTAACGGGCTTTATTTACTCTTTGAAGTGATGATAAAGATGGCATTTGAATAATAGGAGTGTATTAAGGAAATAATAAATCCTACATTATCTAATAAGACTTCTTACTGAGCTCGTCCAGTTCAAGAGCAAAACCAGATCAAATCATGGCAGAGTTGAACAATATACAGTGTAGTCACACTCAGCTAGAATACCCGTAAGAGTTTTCTTTGGAGGAAGTAAATCTACCTTAACATTTTGTCAAAGGAAGAAAAATCAAAGAGAACATGGAGGAGTTACAAATATATGATAAAGATCCTCAAATCAGTTGTCACTTCAGGACAGACAGCATTATTGTGAACATACACATTTTATCACCATTAGTTCAATGTTCTGTTAGGAAATAGCAGAAAAGGAGCTGAAAACAACTGAAAATTAATGGAAAAAACATTCTGTCGTTTTATGAATCATGCTACATTCACACTGTGCAAAACACATTAACTTAACTTACGCTACAACAAAAGTGATGGAAAAGAACTTCAGAAAGAAATAAAGACACAAAATATTATCAGATTGGCAGAACAGCTTAATTACAAAGATAGATTAATTACTGCAATATTCCCAAGCTTGGAAGGAAGACAAGTGATGGAGGGAGAGATACATAGAGAGGGGAATTAATAGTATTGATGAATTATACCTACTATCTAAAATTTTAAATAGTAGACAACTCAAGGGGTACCAAATGGTAGAAACTTTAAAACAAACAAAAAGAAGCATTATACATGTTGCTAAAGGTTATTTGGATACACAACTGAAAATTTGTTTGAAAAATGAGTAAGCAAATACACAGAAGAAAAGACAATTCAAATCAACTCATCAGAAGATTGAGAATAAAATATCCAACTTGGGAAGTCCATAAACTGGTGAACTGTCACAAGATACAAGAAATTTAATGGGTCTAAAAAGTAGAGATCATGGAGGAAGTATCATTGTACTCCATTTCTCAGTGACTTGGCATGTCTGAAAAAACACAGACCAAATTTACTTAATTTACTTAGCTGTCAACACACAAAGCTGAAGCAGTGATAGTATGTAGTGTGCTATTTGGGAACTGAAAGAGATATGCAAGCTGATCTGATACAATTAGTAAAAAAAAATAAAAATCTCTGTTATAAAAGCATTCTTAAATAGTAACCTAACTGGAAGTAGACATGTATGTTCTACTACTCTAAGGATAAAAGCAACACAAAACCCACCGGAATAAGAAAAATATAGACTATCATATACGCATTTTAGGAGACTGCTAAGATTCAGCCAAAATTTCTGTGAACTTATTTTAAAATAATAATAGGGTCTTCTTTTAGTTTTAATAAGAATTTTCTCATAAAGTATTGCCATTTATACCAAAAAGTATCACTTGATTCAGTGATGATGTCTAGATGGCTGGCCTAGAGACTGCTGTTAAGTGGAATTAAATACAGCTGATGACCAGTTACTGGTAGTAAGTGTTCAAGTGCTCCTGAGGGGTCAATATTGGGGCCAGTATCTTTTAATATCTTTATTGATGATCTGGACAGGGAGATTGAGGACACCTGCAGTGAGTTTGCAGATGACACCACACTGGGAGGAAGTGTTGTTCTGCCCGAGAAGGATCTGGGTAGGTTTGACTGATGGTATTTCAACAAGACAGGTGTTGGGTTCTCACTTTGGCCACAACAACTCCAGACAATGCTACAGGCTTGGGGCAGAGTAGCTGGAAAACTGTGTAGAGGAAACGGATTCAGGGGTATGGGTCAATGCTTGTCTGAACATGAGCCAGCAGTATGCCCAGGTGTCCAGAAAGGCCAATGTCATCCTGGCTTGAATCAGAAATAGTGTTGCCAGCAGGAGCAGGGAAATAATCAGTCCTCTGTATTCAGCCCTGTTGAGGTCACACCTTCAGTACTATGTTCAGTTTTGGATCCCTCACTAGAAGAAAGACATTGAGGCCCCAGAGCATGTCCAGAGAAGTGCAATGAAGCTGTAAGGGGGCTGGAGCACAAGTCTTAGGGGGAGTGGCTTGAGGGGGCTGTGATTGTTTAGTCTGGAGTAGGGTTGCAGTCAATCTTCTCCCAGATAACGGCGATAGAAAGTCAGAGAATGACCTCAAGGTCCACCACGAGAGGCTTAGGTTCGATATTAGGAAAAAAATATTCTCAGAAAGAGTGGTAATTCTTTGGAACAGATTGCCCAGGGAGGTGGTGAAGTCCCCAATATGTGATGGTGCTACAGAAGTATGAAGATGTGGTTCCTGCAACCATGATTTAGTGGTTTGGTGGTGATGGGTTGAAAGTTGGACTAGATGTCCTTAGTTGTCTTTTCCAATCTTAGTTATTCTATTGATTGTAGCTGCTGTAATAGTCTTATTTAGAAAAATACTCCACAGTCAAGATTTGTTAAAAAATACAGGAGATGGCATTTAATTTTGATGTTTGATAGCAAATCATTTCTTCATCCTGGATGAGGGCAATGTGTCTGCTTATTGTATAGGTTGTATGAGATGTTTGATGCCTTTAATATTTATTTTCTTTCTTTCAAAATGTGTGAGTAATTTATATGGACTTGACCAAATGACTCGAGAGAACATTTTCTTGATCTTTTCCAGTTTTGAGATTTGTAGAGAGGAAATACACAGAGCTAGAAAGAACAAAGACCTTAAACTTCATCTGTATATGTATATATACAGATATGTGTGTGTGTATGCAGGAATACAGTCACATCCCTTACAATTTTCTCTGGGTTTTATATTCTCAAAGTTAAGCATGGGCCTAAGTGCTTTGCTATGTCAAGTCATCAGTGCTTATTAATCAAAATTCATAGAATCACAGAATCCTTAGATTTTATCCCAAATCTTAGATTTGGGAGGGACCTCTGAAGTCCATCTAGTCCAACTCCCTTGTAATGAAAAGGGACACTGCATCTAGATCAGGTTGCCTGGAGCCCCATCCAGCCTGACCTTGAATGTCTCCAAGGATGGGGCTTCTACCACCTTCCTGGGCAACATCTTCCAGTGCTTCACCACCCTTCTTGTAAAAAACTTCTCCCTTATATCCAAACTAAATCTCCCTTTCTTTATTTTGAAACCTTTGTCCTACCACAACAGATCCTGTCAAAGAGTCTTTCCACTTCTTTCCTGTAGCTCCCCATTACTCCCCAGGTCACTGTCAGGTCATCTCACAGCCTTCTCTTTTCCAGACTGAACAGTCCCAGCTCCTGTTCTCCCAGTCCCATCTTGTTCTCATAGAAGTAGTTTTCCATCCTGTGGATCACTGTTGTCGTCCTTCTCTGGATGTGCTGCAACAGGTCTATGTCACTCCTGTACTAAGTGCTTCTGTAATTCCTATAGAAATATTGTTTTTCTAACCAATGGCTATAGGAGGCTTTTAATTATTACTTTTTTTAATCTCCCAAGGAATTAAACTATTGAGTTTAACTAAATATTTAATAATATTTATAATATTTAATAAGTAGAAACGCAGCAGTAAATTACGATGCTTTAACCACAACAATAGGTAATAGATTTTGAAGTGAGCATAATGGACCAAATACAGTTCTGCTAACCTGCTTCCACACTGCCCTTGACAGCTGCAGAGGTCTGCAAGGCAGCTGTGCTGTGACTGAACAATGCATTGTTGCTTCCCTTGCTCTCTGCCTAGCTCTTTGGTTTTCCTTTCTGGGATTTGCATGCAAGCTTATGTAAGTTCTTCTGAAATGTGTTTTAAGTACAGTAGAATTCTTTACAACTTGTCAGGAATACACAACAAAGATGCACTAACGCCTAATTGCTTCGAAAGACTAAGAAGGACTTGCCTTTGGGATGCCTTATTTATTTTCCCTTTTAAGGAAAGTGTTACACAGTGCATCTTTCTGGCTGCCATCACACAGGACGTCTGTCAGAAGCCACCTTTTTTAACTGACAACCCATCAAATTAATTGCTTTGTTCTGAATATGGGGTTGGATGATGACTTGTTGTTGTTGTTGTTGTTTTATTTCGTTTTATTTTACATGCTGATAAGGTAGCTTTGAAAGACAAAATATAGACATTTTTGAGAAGGACAAAATGGACATTGCAGGAACTAAAAAAGTAATCATGTTTGTAACCATAAGAGATAAGTAAAACTATACTGAAATGGTAAAACAAATGCAGGCATCTTGCCAGCATACCACTCAGGCTGCAGTACAGGTCTTTTAAAAGTTTGTCAAATATTTTGGCACAGAAAAACTGCTGACAAATTAATATGTTTATGTCCCGCATATAGCATCTATTTTGGACTGTAGCGTCACACTAAACATATTTTCTTAAATATGCTCACTTTTATCAGATTTATTTTTCCTCTCAGAGGTTTCCTTATCTACCTTAAACTATGCAAGAAATTTATTCCTTCAAGTGTTTGTTATAAATATCTCAGATTAACAATTAATTACTCAGACTTACAGACGACTTTTGACGATTCCAATAATTGTATATAGTTTTTCTATATTACCTATAATTGTATCAAAAAGCAAAACTCTTTAGACAACTAGAAACTGTCTAATTCTAATTAGACTTGCATGATTGTGCTCATTATGAGTACATAAAAGTGGTGATTATTAGCTTTGTTTACTAACTAAAAATGTTAAACAAACAAGCATAAAATCTTTGTTAACATCAGACTATTAATACTATGTATACACACAAATAGACACCTACATTTTGCCTACATCCTTGTATGTATTTATGAGTTTTATTTGAAAAGAATATACTTCCAAGCAAAACATCTTATTTGTATTCTGCTAAAAGGCATATCAATTAAAAGAAAGTAAGGGAAACGAAGGGCTCAACTTAGGTATTGAAAATGCAAGAAAACAGTACCCTTATTTTATTGAATACTAGTACTTTCAGTCCATATCCAAACTTCAGGGAACTGGATTCAATACCTTCTTCTTTCTGATGAAATTTGAACCCAGTTAACCTAAATTGAAACTCTGTCTATACTCTGTACACTGTGCAAAAATGTATGATGTATAGTCATGATGTTGTGTCTTGGGACATTTGCCCAGTGCATTGAATAAGTCTTGCAGTTAAAATAAGTCTCCCTCATCACTTCTCTCCTGAACTCTATATAACATTTGACAATGCATATGCATTCAAATCATAGAATTATAGAAACGTAGAATGGCTTGGGTTGGAAGGAACATTAAATATCATCCATTTCCAACCTTTCTGCTGTGCATGCTGGGCCATGTCCCAGTAGACAACGTTTCCCAGGAAACACCAGTAGAAATGGCCATTCTGTCCTCTAACCTTCCTATTTAGGGAGAATAAAGTATGCTGCTAGTTACATGGCTGTACCCAAATTCAGGCTGCTCCTTGAAGTGCTTATAGCTATCCAAAAACCAACTGTCATTTCTACTGTTTTACCCATATATCAGAAAATTTTTGCAAGATAATTCTCTACCATACTACCATTGTAATATTTTAGAGAGTTGGCAGTATGTGTGTTTGGAAATGTTTGAAGGGAAAATTAGAGAAGCTTTTCTTTCTTTTTTCTCTTTTTTTCTCTTTTTTTTTTTTTTTAATTTTCTATATCAGAAAATAGTTTTCAACTCATTAATTTACTGATTTTTGATCCTATAATCTGTCAAATTCTATCTAGTCAAGATGCACTTTTATACGTCATCAATGTAGTTCTTAACAGTCACTTTGGTGATATTAAATTGTGCTTAGAGTAACAATAATATAAAGTAAGCACAGCAAATGAGGCACTGAGGAAAGCATTTAATGATATTTAGATGTCTTTGCAGATGCCTATTTGATTTCAAAGGCAGCTTATGTTTAATACTGTAGTGTTAAAATGAGTTTGTTATCTGTTGATGTAAAGATACCTTTACAAACCAGTCAAGGAAAAGAAAAATAAAATTATGCTCTATGATTAATTGATAGGTTCAGAAGACCAGATAAAGATATCAAGAAACATCTAAAATGTGTGTTAAAACAGAGTCTTAGACCAAACAGAAAAGGGGAAAAAAAAACAACACACATGCATACCCAAAACTCAAAACAACAACAAATCTTAAAAAAAACAAACAAACAAACAAACAAACAAGAAAAAGAACCCCAATAATACCTAAGTTGACAGAAAACCTTGTAGTAAAAAAATGGACTGAAGAGAAGCAGAAAATTGATAAGAAAATAGAACTGATTAAATCGATTCTTTTAAAGACTCTGAAAGAATAAATAATTCAATACAGGTAATCTGCAGTTCAGGTTTATTCAGTAACGCACTGAAGGTCTTTGTCAAAACCTTTTGACAAGATAATTAAACAGAGACAGTTATTCAGCACTGGGTATTTACCTCTGTGAAATTAATCAACGCATCTTTAAATTTCTATATCCACACTTTCTTAGCAGTGTCACAGCGACCTTCTTGTATGCCATTAATAAACTTCTTGGCAGCTTCAAAGTAGCATGCAGTATGACTATACTGATTTGGGAAAGATATTTTTTATGCGTAAGTAAAAATATGGAGAAAATACTGTGTTAAAATCCTAATTTATTTGAGTTTCTTCGGACTGGATTGTCTCTCTGTATGTCTTGCTATCACAGATGAGGAAAAAACTCTGTATGATAAAATCTATACATTGCTTCATGACAGCTGGCCAGTTTGACTGTTCCTGTGCTGAATGGAGAGAACCAAGCATTCTGGAATCCTTTCATCTACCTTAGACATCTATTTTATAATGGGATAAATAGCTTCTGAAGATGCCTCTCTTCATTGACAGAACATAGACACTAAGGATAGAACTGATCTAATGTTTATTAGTCTCTAAATAGTTAGTTGATTAAATTCTAGATAATTAATGTAGACTCATTTCAATAAAATAAAGAAATACAAGAAGGTAATCAATCTGACATTCTGTCTGTGAGATAAAACGTCTTGCCTTCTGGAAGCAGTGTCTTCTCTGGCTTCTGTAAAGTTAGACTAGCTTTGACAACTTTATACAAAAGACTTAAACACATGTGAATGAGTACCTTGATAGACGAATGCCTTGCCTAATTCAAAGAGTACTTATGGCTGTGGGGAAGTGGTTTGTGGAAGAGGAGTGCCTATCATTTGTATTTTTCCAGGGTTCTAGGCAATGGTTGATAGTCTAGATACAGTACATAAATGTAAATGTATAGGCATATGTATAGAGACATAATGTCCTGTACAACTTCTTTTCAGTTTCTTTTTCTCTCTACACTGGACACCAACAGATATTATAGCAGACATTATAGCCTTTAAAGGTTGTTCTCATAGCCTTTCCCAGCTTCTAGCATAGACAATATCTCAGTGATTCTTTGTGTCAATGAATTTTCCTGGCTGACTGTATGTTGATTAAAAAAAAGAAGTGTCTAATTCTACTGATTTTTAACTACATTGAAAGATTTGCTGTATTGTGGTACATTACGCATTAGACCACTGTTATTCTGCCACAAGACAACGAGGAATTTTCAGTTCTAAATTTTCAGTGTTTTGGCTATGTCTCTTCTGATTCAATTCACTAAAGCAACAAATAAAGTTAGGTTTTGCAATTTCTCATCCAGTGATAAGAATCTGTCAATCTGCCACAATGCTTACTCAGCTCCACATTTTTTATAATGTGCAAGATAAATTTAGATTTCAGAGATTTCTAAGAGGGAAAGCTTTAGATTGGCATATTGTTTGATACTTCTGTATAGTTCCCAATATGAAAAAGTATTTTTAAAAGGCAGCAACCTCATGAAAGAATACTATCTCTGTGTTTTCTCCAGATTTATTAACTAGCATATTGTCACTATTTGCTATTAGAATATGCATTGATATGCAAATCATCTAGAAATTCAAATTAATATAATAAAATGTTCTTTTATTTCTTTCTGCTAATCATTTTTATGAGATTTAGTTTGAAATTCTTACTTTTCCTCCACAATTTCATTCATTCAGAATTTCCAAGATTTGGTATCTTCCAAGGAATACTTCAAAGGGTTTAATGAAAATGACTGTGTATTATAAAAAGGTTATTTTGAAACTGCAAGAAAAGGTTTACGATAATTAAAAAAAAAATTTAGATCTCCTACTCTGTGGTAATCTTTAAAAAAGCAAAAGGAATTTTTGTTTCTGCTTGTTGATCTTGCTGATCATGTCACACTCTTTTTCATACTAGACACATCTAGGTTTCAGAATGTGCCTTTCAGCTGGCAGAAAGAATTTTTACCCCTTATAACACAGCCTGACTTTCCATTTCTCTACAACAGTTCTGATTGTAAATCAAAATTCTACATGATCAGCCTTTAAAACAGTGACAGCTTTTGTCTTGACATATTTGCATATGAAATTAAAAATCTTTTTGGTGACTTTGTAGTTGCTTTGCCCATGTGTTCAAACCACTCATGCTTAGTTGTTCTTTTTTATTTTTTCCTTAACTTCAACAGTCAGTACAGGACAGAATCTTCTAACTTTCATGACTGTCTAGGCAAGTTATTATTTCAAAAATGTAAAATATTAATAAGGAAAAGAACTCTCTAAAAATAAATAAATAACTATTTAGAGGTCTTTCTATGTGGCAAAATACAGTTTGTAGCTTATGGCTTTTAAATATAGGTCTCAAATTTCTTAGTATGATTTGTTTCATTGTTATTCGTTATTCACAGGACTTGTGGAACAGACACTGTGTTCCAATTATGGACTAAAAGTCTAAACATCTCTTTTCTGAAATTTCAGATGACTGCATTCAATTAACCAGCTAGGCCCCTGTACTCTTCTATTTCTCTATATTTGGGCCATCTTCTTAGTCAAGTCAACATGAGGTTTTGAAAGTAATTTCAGTAGATTAAAGCCCATAGGTTTGAAACAAATGTTAATGCAAAGCCAGTACTTCTAAATCCTGTGAGACTGCAGCCACAGAATCACTCACAGGAGGTGTTTGGCACTCAGGGATAGTGCTCAGCATCTTAATGAAGCATATAAGCCCTCATCACACAAAAGCCAATATTTGCACCTAGTTTTCACAAGAGAAATTGATTCTGTTGAGCTGAATCTACAAGTAAAACTGTTTCTGTTAGAATTCATTCCAGAATTGCATGCTTTTTCCTTTTTCCTTTTTCTTTCCTCCTCTTCCACCCCTCCCCCCCACCCCCCCCACCTTATTCTTTGCGTACGTATACACTTGGCAGGCTTCACCAAGAAAATGTGCTTTTGCATCAAGAATCTTTATCAGTAAAAATGTCAACAGGCATCCCAGAGTACGCTGATGTGAAATACTGTGGTACTTTTCTCTTCCTGATCAGTCTTTCAGTATTTATGGAAGATCACTCTCTGGCAAGACATAAGTAAATAAATACAGAAAACAAAACAACAAAAAACAACAACAAAGGAAAAAAACAAACAAACTAAACCTAAGTCAATATTAGATACGACTTAGCACACAACGAAAGATTAATAATGAAGCGGAAAATGATGAAATTCCTTTTAAAACTTGTGTGATCTTGACCATAATATATGAAATCGGTCAAATTTGTTTCTCAGGGTCCTCTGGTATTTTGAGTGTATTTTCCAAACTTATGACCATTTTGAGTCTTAGTAAATACTGGAAAACTTACTACTACAGTGAGCAGTGATTCTGGTTCTTAATGCTCAGGAATCAAAGGTGGAGGTCTGCAAGAATATCTCAGTGTATCAGGGCCTTTCTGGCTGTTTTGAAAGGATATTTTTCCTTATGGAGATCATTACTTATCATATTGAAGGACAGTGTAGGAAGGCTTTCTCAGCCAGGAGAAACAAAGTAAATCATCATATAATAGATCATTAATCCACAAAGATAACTTACATTGTCAACACTGACCAGGTAGATAAGCGTGTTCTTTGTTTATGACATACTTGCCAGTTGTAGGGAAGTTTGGCAGAAGGTTATGTTGTTTGCTGCCATGCCACAGCAGGGTTACCATCTTAGGTGTCAGTGGTCAAGGTTCCTGGCCAGTGCCACTGTTCTGCTATTCATTTCCATGCATCTTGTTTTAACTCTAGGATCTTCTTCCTCTTGCAGAATCTTTCCTTCAGCCACAATATTCACTTCTTTCCAGGATTCCATATTTCTGAGGCCAGTTCTTTAAAGAATCCCTCTCTACAGTACCAAAACTCTGATTTTCCTGATTAATTTAGTCTACAAACAGAATAGCAATGTTTGATTGACCATACTAATCAGTGATTCTGTCTCATGTCTTGTTATTATTTGGAGGATTCAGGACATGCCATTGTTTCAGTCCAGGTGGCACAAAACTTTTCAGACAGCCTATACCACGTGCAGCAAGCAAGTAGGAACCTCGTGCTTAAGAGCTCAGGCGTTAAATTTTGAACATAAGCACAAAAAACACTGTTATCTGCAACTTGTCTTAGTGAAGGGAAGTTGAAAGCTAGAGAATTCAATACTACTGGGAGGAGGAAATGAATGGGTAAAGTTCTAAGTAAAGTCCTCCTAAAATACCAACTTCAGATGGCTTTTTTCTTTCTGACAAATGCATAAATGCATATGAACTTTCATGCATCAAACATATATAAAAATATTGACCTGAAAAATTTATTGAATTAATTCAAGTGATAAAGACTTGTGCCAAATCAGATGGGATCGGATGTAAAGAAAATGATTTCCTTATTTTTTTTTTTTTAATAAAGTAGCAGCCTGATATTCCTCTGCTTAGTTCTCTCAGAACACAAAACCGAAAGAATATATTTCTAATTGAAATCTTCCAATGAACATCTAGGACTTGATTTAGCCTATCTTAAGCATCTTCTCTACTTGGACCACCAGTTTCTTCGCTAGAAGGATCTGATTTTTGTAATATATTTGCTTCATGTGTTAGACTCCAGAACATTTCTCCTAAAAGTTTAGCTTTCTCTGTTTAAAGCCAGTTCTCTGTCAAGAGAGAACTGCACAAGAATCTGTGGGTTGTCCTGGCACTTCACTTAAGAAGTATGGAAAAGTGCCTAGAACAAGCCTCTCAGGCTCCTCTGTCATTTTGGGAGATGCTGTTGAGTCAAAGCTCCCACATTTGGCTCCTGCCTTAGCTGTGCTACAGTAGATTTTCAACAATGCCTGTGCCAAAGCATGGATGCATTTCTTCTGAACCTGGCCTGAAGATGGTCTTGGCCTCAGTCTGCTCTGATCCTCAGGAGGCTGCAGTTTGGACTGCCTCAGTGCCTTCACATTACTTCCTGGGACAGTGGAACAGTCTCCAGCTGCTAGGCCCTGCCCTGGGGGACTCTGGGTTGAGCCCTGCTGCTTATGGTCCCTAGGAAGAACCAGACCTGTATGCTGATGTTGCTTGGTCCTTAGGATTTGTGATGAAGTAGTTTTTCAGATAATCAGCCACTAAGGATGTTATTCACATGATGAATGTCTAATGTCATTAAAGATGGCACTGAGTATCTGAGAAATTTATAAGTGATTGCCAGATGTAACTCGTGACCTATAAGAGTTCCGTACCCTTTTGTAATGGATGCTGGAGGCAGAACAGTACACTTTGAATCATTTCAAATGGCACCGAGCAGTTAATATGTCTGCCACATTGTAAACAAGGAAAGAAGAGACAGATAAACATTTTCTAGCTTATATGTAGAAAAATCTTCTGTTTAGTGCCAGAATTAGAATTTCTAAGTCTTAGTTTAAAGCTTGTTCAGGTGAATTATGCCAATAATGTCATTACAAAATAGTGAAAGATACATGAGCTGCATCCTCCATACATTTCCCCGTCTGAGGTGAGCCTGTCAGGTCGCAGAACTATTACAGAAAAGACAGATCTCTGCTTGGTAATATATCCTTTAAAAGTTCAAGCTGAAATATGAACTTCTACCAGGTAATTGTAAGCTACAATTATTATTTCTTTTTTTTCCAAGTCAGCTAAGTGTGATAATATCTGTGATTGTAGATGTTATTAACAAGCCTTGCAAACCTAAAGAATGTAGCCTTTGGATAATCCGCAATCAGACATAGCATGAGACTTTTCCAGATCAGATGTGAGGAGGCAAGAAAGCATCTTTAGGTTTTGGTTTAATTAACAGAGAACTGGTGGACGCCCCACCCTTGCAGACATTCAAGGTCTGAAGTGGACAAGGCTCTGAGCAGCCTAATCAAGCTGTGGATGTCCCTGTTCATTGCACAGGAGCTAGTCTAGATGGCTTGTAAAAGTCCTTTCCAAATCAAAGGATTCTATATGATTCTATGAACATATATCCCTATAAAGTTTTTTACCAAGAAAACATTGTCTGCTGACACAACCTAAAAACTGTTTTATTTTTCTTCTCTAATTTATTATTTTTATTATAATATCAATTTTCATTTCACAATGTTATCATTAAGGAATTCTTGGTATCTTCTGAATCTATCCTTGATCTAGTCGTTTGACCAGCCAACAACTGACACAGAATTTGTAAAGAAATTTTAAAAAATAGACCAGTGCCTGAATGCAAGGGAAAGCAAAAGGAAAGCAATTCTTTAAAGTTAAATTTCAAAGGGGGGCTATCGTTATGCCTTAGTAGATCTTTTTAACACACATGTAGCACATATGACTCTGCACATGAATTTACTATTTCACCTGTGCTTGCTCTCTTTTCAATTTCAATCTCTGTGAATCTTGCAGACTACTGGAGCTTGTACAAATATGAATGTTGAGCATCTAGGTAATTTCTTATGGAGACTTTACATAGAATACAACACTGACAGAGCACAGGACTCAATCCTTCTGCCAAAGTTCTAGCAAAGAGATCTTAAGAGATTTAGACAGCTCTTAACAGTCACTACAAATGTCATTACTTTCCAGGAAAGCGTCAGGAGAATTTTAAAATTTTAAGTTACAAAATAGATAATACATCTTTCAGATGAATGATTTTCCTTGGAAATAAGTCTGAAGCAAGCTCTGGGTGGCCCAGGCAGAAATAAATGAAAAATCCTAATTGTCTAGTATCTTAATCTAATCTCATACCTGCTCCAAATGCTTACCTCCTTCTGAGGGATTTGGATTCCAATTAAGTATAACACTTAAGTGTCTGTTTGATTCTAACAGACTTCAGACTTAAAGTATTTAACTTGAATTTTCAACAATCAAGTGGTTTACATAAATGGTTTGCATTCAATTAGTGGAGATAAATATATATAAATATATGAATAGCTGTGAAATTTTCAGGTGTTGGTATTTGTTTGTCCAAATTGAAATATTCATGTTTCTTTTAAAACAACAACAAAAAAAGAAGTTACAGTATTTTATATTTCAGTCTAGTAGCAAGCAAATTTGCCTTTGAAGATAAAAATACATTTAAATACTCCCTCAGTCCCAAGGTTTCCATATCTAGATTTTTCATCTCATGGGATAAAGCTTCAACAGAATATGACTTGTAAATTGTTATAGTGACAACAATCTTGCCATGTTGCTATGGTAGTATTTTTTGTTTAGATAAATATCAATATTTCTAGCAGAAACAAGTACAAGAGATTATGGTCTACGCAGACGAGGCCAGTACAGTAGGGAAGAGGAAGGACAGAACATAGAAGTGACTCCTGAAATTATAGTTCATTATAGTAATGAAATCATATTATCTCATCGGGGATGTTTTAGATACTTCTTTCATTTTGTTCTTTTGCCTGGGCTAAAACCAGGAGGGAATTTCTAATTGAATAACAAAAGAAAGGTGAAGTGATAAATTCAGTACTGAATTCAGTCCAAATTTTCTAGTTGGGAAAAAGACGTTCAGAAAGAAACATTAGGTCTGATGTTTTCATTGCAGGATTCAGTCCCTTCTTAAACAATAATTTCTGGATTGTTTGGTATTCCTATAATCACTTTCCCCAGTCACACCATGCTGAAAGAAAGGAAAACTTTGTGAGATTGTGCACTAAGGAAACAACAACAGCATTTCTGGCCTTGGGTAAAATAGAACTGTACTGGGCTAGATCCTATCACAGGGGAAAAACAGTCAGTTCACATTGTTTCAATGAAATTAGGATTGAAGCAGTTTACTGATTTATTAACAACCTTTTAGCAAAGTTCAATATCAACATTAGTGATAAATCTCACCTAAATGAATCACCAGGCACTTACAAAGCATAAACAAACAGCTACGTTTCCCAGCTCTGCAACTGACCCCAGGGGCCCAGTGCATCCCTCACCTCTGGCCCAAGCAGGGGTGCCAGATCCCTCCTGCATATCCCCACCTGGCAAATCTCCATCCAGCCCTGATGCCTGTTTAAAAGAACTTTGCTTTCTCGTGGTAGTTTCTCAGTCACTGCTTAATCTTGCTGGAACTAACTGTCTTCCTTTTTAGCATGTCAGTTTGGGGCAGATACCCTCATGGCAGTACTGTGCACATGGCACACATACATCCCCCTCCACACTTACAGTCTTACCTTAATAGTTGGGGTTACTCCGGACATCCCAAGGGTGAGTCATAGCAGCAACTTCACAGATCTACTCTACTCTACTCTTTTCTACAGTACAGCAATAGTTCCATAAACACTTTTATATGAGAGATTTTGATGTTTTGATCTCTGAACTATTTATTCATGGTAGTTATTACTGAGAACAGCACACATGCACACAAAAATTAAAGTGACGTGAAATCCTCTGGGAAAAATATTCCTGAGTTCAGAGAGCCTGAGTTATAAGCATTCAGACAATTGATTTTATTGAAATTTGGCTCAACATTTTATTCCTGGGAGATTAATGAACCCTGAGAACTATCAAACTTTTATGAAGAATATATCAACTTTTATCCTTTTAGAAGCATCTCAAAAATTATCTTGTAGCACAGATATGCAATGCAACTGATAGAACCATCCATTTTTTGAAGTTGCACTGGAAAGGTTTTTGAGAGTTGCATATTCATCTTCTGTGAGAAGGGATAAGTAGCTGCCAATTGTCAGATAGAAATGAATCTCAGATGGCTCTAAAAAGGACCCACTGCTGGCAATATTTAAGAAAGGGTTAAAAAAAACACCAAAGCACAGCTCTCGAGCATGGAGTGAGAAAATGTGAGAGAAACAAGCTTGCAGATACCAAAGTCAGTGAAGAAGAAAGAAGAGATGTTGCAGATGCTGGAGCAGAAATTCCCTCAAAGCCAACAGAGAAGCCCATGGTGGAGCAGTCTGTCCCCTTGAAGCCCATGGAGCACCACTTGGAGCAGCCTGTTGTGGACCTCACAGTGCAGAACGTGGATGTGCCCTGTATGAAGTGGCAGCATATTGAGAACCCACACAGGAGCAGGCCCCTGGATGGAACTGTCGTTTATGGGGAACCCACAGGTGGCCTTAAGTTGTGTCTGTTTTGCTTGGTATCCTGACGTATCATCTATTTCTATTTGCTGAGGAGGAGGAGTGACAATGTGACTTGATTGCTACCTGACAGCCAGAGAAGGTCAACCCATTGCATTTAAACTGGTAAAAAAATTCTTTATGGACTTGGACTTAATTATAAGTTTGGCAGAATGAATAATATTTGTTAACCACTATTTTAAATGGTGAAACTAAATAGAAAATAAATAGGTGTGTTGTTATTTTAGATATTATTATAGTAGACTGGAAGTAATATCCACATATATTTCGGGCATGTCCAACCTGTGGCCCATAAGCCACATATGGCTCACCCCAGCTCGTCCTGCGGACACTCCTTGTCCTGAGCTGTGGCCTGGAACAGTCCCAAGCATGCACTCATTGCTTGGCATGCACTCATTGCTTGGCAATAACCAGACACAATCAGTGTGCAACTGGCATTGTCTGGACTGAAACCAGGAAATGGGGAGGGCACAGTAGAGTGCTAACTCGAGTTACAGTAAATAGTTGCATGCATTTGGATAAATAGTCCTATGAAAAGTGAAAAACAGGTAGCCCTCCTTTCCATTTTGAAAAAGGAATTTAAGAATAGGTCTCAAGATTGCTGGAAAATATCAATTTTTTAGTATATTTGCAACTCCATTAGTAGTTGGCATAAATACATTACCTGAAAATTTTCAACTGGAATTTGTGGAGTTGCAAGCATATATTCAACTAAAAAAAATAACCATGTTTGTTTACTAGACTTTTATAAGACTTATTTTACCAGAGAAGGATATCCCTTTCTTCACAGTCATGCCTTATTCTTCTTCTTTAGGTTTTAATTAAAAATATATATATATATATCAGTATTTATGTACATTAACTATATTGCATATTTTATATACAGATTCCTCTGTATATAAAATATAGAGGAACACAATTCCTCTACACTTAATGTGGGCCAGGCATGCCAAAACGTTGGATGACTATAAGAAAAAAGTCCTATAGTGAGACTGGTGAGGCATTGGAACATGCTATTCACAAATGTGGTTGATTCCCTGTCCCTGAAGACTTTTAAGGGCAAGGCTGGATCAGGCCCTGAGCAACCTGATCTAGCTGTGGTGTCCCTGTTCATTGCAACAGAGTTGGACTAGATGTCCTTTAAAGATCCCTTCCAACTCTACGGATTCTATGATTCTATGGTTCTAATTGTTAGAATATGAATTTACCATTATCATCAAAGGAATATAGTTTTGCAGTTTAGCTGAAGCGTATTTCAGTGACTGAATTATTCAAACATCTGGTATAAATTTCAATCCTGTTAACACAAACATAGAATGGCTTTCATTGGAAGAGACTTTAAAGATAATTCAGTTCCAACATCCCTGCTGTGGACAGCATTTCCAACCACTAAGTCAGGCACTAGATCAGATTGCCCAGTGCCCCATCCAATGTGGCCTTGAACACCTCCAGGGATGGGGCATCCACAACTTCTCTAGGCAATCTGTTCCAGCCTCTCATCACCCTCTGAGTAAAAAATTTCCACCTAATAACAAATCTTCTTCTCCCCTCTTCTAGTTTAAAATCATTCCTTCTTATCACTAACAAATCATGTAGAGTCAGTTTCTTTTCTGATTATACTCTCAATTTAAATACTGAAAGATCACAATGAATTTTTTAACTGTAATATTTCTGCATTCACGTTGTACAACTTTTAGGAAAAAAAAAAAAAAAAAAAAAGACATTTAAAATATCAATATATGGAAGAAGAGAAAGAGGAAGTGCCATGATGTGTATTTGTAATTAAATAACATAAAAGTCCAAACTAGGCACATAGTTTGTTCAAACTCCTCAGTCTTGGATCCACAGATCTGCATAAAGTAAAATTTACAGTGATATTTTTCATCTGAAATATGCAGATTTTATTCATTGCCTCCTGTGATGAGATCTCTATATTTTTAAGAGATATTCTTGGAATTAAAACTAACTCTCACAATTAAGACAGTAGGAAAAAAGTGAGAAGGACTTCAAAGCAGAAGATACTGATGGTAAAATTTAGGAAGAATATGAACCACATAAATGATTTTAACTTGGTTAAATTAAATTTTTGGGAATAAAGCAATGACCTAAGTCCAAAGATTTTGAGGTGATTTGTATCTTCTGCTAATTCTCCATTTGATATCACTTCTTTAGTATTATTTTTTCTGACTGTTTAAATAAGATAAAATGTAATAAAAGTGTTCAAATATTGAAAGGACCACCTTTTCAGCACTTTATTCTGAGTGTCGATAAACAATAAGTATCATGAGTGCTTAATGAACAGATTGTTGTCTTTTGTGAATAGAGATTACTTGAATAGATTGCAAGCAATCTATTTGATGAACCTTTCCTTTTTTTTTTTTTCTTATTTCCCAATTGTTAGTAGAGGGAGTTTAATTTTCATAAATTTGTTCATTGAGAGCAATTCCTGAACTATTTGATTAGTTTCTGAAAACATTGAGTTAAAGAAGAATATTTAAATGCAACAGCTTTTCTTCATAAAAGGAAAATTTTAATATGCTTCATACTAAAATAATAAGTTGCATTTGTAAAATTTGTATTTTACTAGTGTATAATATATTGCATATTTGTAAATTACAACTGTGTGTCAGAGTAATCTTATCCTCCCTGGGGTGCAGGCAAATATCTTTACTTTACAAACCTACTAGTTTGATAAAATGTCAGGAAGGAATAGATTAAACTAAGACAGGAAGAAAATCTCCATGACACCAAGCTTTTTATATATATGTTTGCCAAATTGAACTGTGTGATAGAATGGATTTCCTCATACTCACTCATGATTACTCTCAGTCCTCATTTGAGTGTTGCTTATCTTCTTGATAATAGTTGGGGTTGACTTCCTTAACTTGTAATTCCCCTTCCCAGAGGAAGGTCTTCCTGTCTCAGAGGTAACATCTTTAGGTACAACTTTGTCTTTCATGGAAGCCCTTGTAGTGTATTTTTCAAAGTTTATTACTGAAAGTAGAGTCTCTTGTATGTCATCCCTCTGGTCAATTAAAATTGCTGATAATTTGCCTATTTACTCCTGCTGCCAGCAATTTATGCTGGTCAGTCCATTGATTTCTTTCCCTGAAACTTATTATCGGAGTTGATCCAGAGTAAGTTCTTTATTTTATGGTTTGTACTTCTCCTGTGCCTTCTACTCTTTGGATCTTTCTCTCACTGACTGTTTTTCTCTATTATTTTAGTTTTTTATTTATGATTTTACTGTTCTTGCATTCCTTCTAACACTCTCCATCCTACTATTGTACTACTTACAACTCTGTTGCAATCCCCGCAAAATGCCTTTTACACTGTCATCAACCACTACACCATTACAACATAAAGTTTAATGACAGATTTCTTGTTTAGCTATATAGACAATAATTTTAGATATGATTTCCAGATTTCAATTATTTTTGGAACCAAGAAAAGAAGAAAAAAAAAAATTAAAAATAAATAAATAAATAAAGTGTTGGATGGTTGAAGAAAAATTGTTGTAAGGATATTTATAAGACCAGTGATTCAAAATGAGTTATCTGATGGAAAAAAAAAAAAAAAAAAAGATTTCTTCTGTATTCATCTGTTTGTATTTGCTCATGTGTTGAATTTTTTTCCAGTAGGACTAGGACAGAAGGAATACTGGGGACGGCATATACTTGCACCTTCTCCTGACACATGTTCTTGTATGCCAGAATCAATTTGTGCACATTTAAAACATTCACAGAATACGCCAAAAGCTGAGCTATCAGGGGTATTTGTTGTTGATGCTTTTTTTTTTTCCCCCTCAGGTGATTGTTTTTTGCAAGATCACTTTGTTTTCCAGTGCCTCTTTTGCTTAGCAATGACTAACAGGATTTGTTTCCTTCATGATACTTACTGGATCTGGGAGGAAAGCTTAAAAATTCAGGCTGAAAAATTGGGGTAGATTAGCAACATCAGTATTTTGTGCATAGAGTAGATTACTCTAATATAAATAAGGATTCCTTTATGTAGGAATCTGAAGCTTGTTCCCAGGAAATATATTTTCCCAGTTTTTCTTTTCCACTGTTTGAAACAAGAAAAATATTGCCACACAAGCAGTGCACTTTCAAACTGATAAATGTTCATTAAGGCTTCAAATTTAATCTAAACATTTGGCAAATATGCTTGCAGGAGATTAATTATGTCTAAGACACTTCTGAACATGAAACATCTTGCTAAAAACAGGTACACTCTAAAAGCAATAGTTTTCTTATTTAAGAATAAATGATAACCCTCACAATGTTAGCGTGCAAACTATCCATGAATACCTTGTAGTGAGATTTTCTTCTTATCCAGCCTGTTCTGTTAAAAAATATATCACAATGACTTGTTTTAATTATCAAGTGTTGTGATAGAGTGCATTCTCAATTTGGTGCAGTGGAGTATATGAATTACATTCATTTTCCAAGTGTTAATGTTAACTACATTTGTGAAGTTGCTGAAGAGGGAGATACTTTTGTAAAGATAATTCATTCAGATTTTGTCATTACTTCATAGAAACCTGAACTTTATAAACATAAATTTACACTCAAATCATGATTTAAAACTTCCAAATCAAGAGCAAGATCTCACCAGAAGAAGACGTAGAACTTTGCTTTAAAGAAACTTAAATTATTTTATTCTGTTCAATTATAAATGATTTCTAAAGACAGAAGAAATTATTTTTATCTTAGATGTATTTTCAGTCTTCCAAGGTTGAGTGCCTACAATTATTGGTTTAGTATGAACCAGATCAAATTCCAGGCTGGCTTTCATTCACATCAGCAAGACTGTTGGTGTCCTTACCGGTTACAGAAATACTGCTGGGCCAAATAAGTATGATATCCATAAGAGTTTTGAAAATTTATACAGAACTTTTTTTTTATTAAAACTTTATGTTATAAAATTTAATCTCTCCTGATTTTAGCTGGGACAGTTAATTTTCTTCATAATGTCTTTTGTAGAGGTTAGGGAATGAATTGACTGTAGTAGTAGTAGTAGTAGTAGTTTTTCTATCAAGTCAAGAAAAATTTTCTTACCTCTCATGGTGTTAAATAGGGTTTGGCATACACAAGACAAACCCCAGAAATTTGCAGTGATTTGTGTATCTTTAAAATGGTCAGAATAATGACATAACGTATGGTGCTTAGCTTCATACTAGGTTAAAACACATTGCATGGTGGAATGAGAAGATGAAAACTCCTTGACTTTGTGAAAGTATTGCTCAGCAACATCTGTGCATTATCAAAATATTTTCATCTTCAATCCAAAACATTGCACCATAGCAGACACTACAAAGGCAATTAACTATATCCTCGCTCAAATCTGACACAGTGAACACTGATACAGTTAATTTCAAACAGTGGAAGAATAAAGCAAGGCACCCAACAACCAAACTAAAGAAAAAAGAGTAAAGAATTACAGTGGAAAAGAAAAACAGAGCATAGTGCATAAATAATAGATAGTGTAAAAAATTCAACTTGTGTAACATTTTTAAACAACAAAAAGAATTGAAAATGCTGGATTCATTTGTGAAAATCAAAACTCACCCAAATGTATGTTCACTGTTATTATTTGCAGTCTATACGAAGCAGAGAATGGGTCAGTCCATTTATGTCCATTATTTCATTGAATCCAGGAAAGATGAAAGTGGACTGGTGTATTTTTCATCTTTTGCCTTTGCTTTTGAGGCAGACAAAGCTGACGCACCACAGTAAGTGCTCCTATATTCCAAAGCCGTTTCCCATCCTGCCATTTCTCAAGTGTTTTGCATCATTGTGGGAAGCCAAAGACATTCTCTGTGATGAGCTGCAACTGCATCACCTTCTTTATAAGGCTGCAATATGAGCTTTCAAACTTTTCCCACAGTTTTCATCAGTTTTACACCTCTGAAAAATTATCATAACAAGAGTTTCTTCAAGTTTTGCCTCACCTAGAATATAGAGGAGACTTTTGCCTACTGTAGTCAATTATCTGACCAGGAGCAATATGATGCAGCATACCAATAATTAACATAATAATTAACACAATTGATAAATTATTTCCTTGTGCCAAAGTAGCATGAAAGTGAGTTTATCTTGCATACCACATCTGGACTGATAAATCTAATTGTTCCAAAACGCAACTTTTTCCCCTCTCAAGTAAACTATGATGCATGTCAGCTATGCACTTCTCTTATGAAGAGAGACATGGGGAGTTGGGATTATTTAGCTTGGAGAAGAGAAGGCTCCAGGCAGACCTCATTGTGACCATCCAGCACTTGAAGGGAGCTTTACAAGCAGGAGGGGGACCAACTATTTACAGTGGTCTGCTAGTGATAGGATAAGGGGGAAAGGCTTCAAACTAAAGGAGGGTAGATTTAGGTTAGATGTTAAGGTGAAATTCTGCACTCAAGAGTTTGGTGAGGAGCTGGAACAGTTGCCCAAAGAGGTTATGGGTACTCCATCTCTGGAGGCATTCATGACCGGGTTGGATGAGATCCCGGGTAGCCTGATCTAGTGGGTGACAATCCTGCCCATGGCAGGGGTATTGGAACTAGATAATCTTTAAGGTCCCCTCCAACTTGAGCCACTCTTTGAATCTATGATTCTGAGATATACGCCAGAGTTAGACTATTGCCAGATCAGAGCAAAATCTAAAAAAAATTTCGTTCTTAATCCATTTCAGAATGGAATTATATTGTTGATTTCTTTGCAGCTAGCACTGCATTTTGACTCCAGGTGACCTGCTGTAATCCTTTGTCTCACCCAGATTCTCCATGTCTATTGTATATACCAGAGAGTAAATGCAGTACTTTGCATGTCTTTACTGAATTTCCTTCGCTTTGGAAAATTTCTTTGTTGTACCGCTAGATTTGCTTAATATATTCCCAAGTAGCCAAATGGTATTACTTTTGTAAGTGTTTGTGTTTTATGGTACTAGCCTAACCTTCTGGCATGCTTCCCAGAATGAACAAATGATACCCAGGTAATATCTTTTTTTTTTGTCATAGCAGTCTCTTGATGTAATCAGTGGTAATCACTCCTGTCTGAAGGAAGAATGGGAAAATAGTAATTCACTTGGCTAGATCATATGTTTTCCTATCTCTAAGAATAAATATACACACAGACACAGTCAAGATAGTGTTTGCTGATTTCCCTGTCTGATTCTGCATTTCTTGATTACAATGCTTTTTTGCACTTTTAACTCCTCAGCAATATCTGTGACTATTCTGCATTAAAGTATGAAACACTGTCATCTGAAATGAGGCTTTGTTAATGAAAAATGAACAAACTGAATGAGTCTATGGTCCAACTACACTCTATTCCTTATTCTGTGTATACACTAATTTAATCTTATGCCCGACAAAAAATGAAAATAACTTTGCTAATGTTCTTGATTTAATTTTGTTTTATTTCTCTTGAAGCTGTTGGTGTGTGGGAGTACAGCTTCTTTCCTGTACTGGACAAGCTCTTAGAATGTCTGTACAACAATTTCCTTGCATGATTATTTATTTTTATGATTTTAGAAAATAAATGGTGGAGTGAGATGTCTGTCTGTAGTGTTCTTAAGATCACTGCAAATTCCAGTGACCATTGCCTCAGGAAAAGATAATTTTCCTTGGGAATAAGTTGTCTAGTCATCAGATACTTCTGCTTCACAGTGATTTCATAGCCAGGAACACGAACTTTTCTGTTATCTGGCAATGATGTTTCCAACATGTTCTGAGTATTTGACTACTTTCGTCCAGTTTCATACCAACTACACTTCAGATTTTCAAACCTTGTCATCATTAACATGACCTACCATTTCAGCTACAGTAGTTCTCAGGAAGACTGTTATACTGTTTGACAGAAAACAAAGGTTGTAACATTTCATGTACAAACATTTGTAAAAAATATATTCTTTGTTGTGTAATCTCACTCTTAACTACAAATTATTCATTATAGAGAGGCTTAATTACACTTTATTTGGTGCCTTCCTGTGAGGTATTTCCCATTTTCTTTCTTTAAAACCAGTGCAGCAAGCCAAGCACTTTTAGATTGAAATTCATTTGAGAAGTAATGAGTATACAATGATATGAACCATACTTCAGAAATATCTATTTTTCTACACAATTATAATTGAGATCTGTAATGATTAGTTTCTAAATAGTTTAGATTTCCATCTAAAGAATGTGAAAAAAGGTTGCGTATGGAATTGGACCTGAGCCCTCTTTTTATGCAGACATGGTCCAGACCTGCAGAACATAAAACAGCATGTTTTAATTCCTGTATCATTTCAGTGATATAAAGGTACAGTGACGTAAAGAAAGCACGGAATATCATAACCTACTTCATAGTGATTCAATTTAGTCTCTTTCTTCTTCTGAGAATGCCACGTGTAGGAAATTAAAGGAATGTCATGACTATTACATCCCTCTTATCCACCAAGCAAGTTCTGATTCCTCGCAATTCTCTGTTCATTCACTTTCCTTAGGTTCTTGAGATTCATCATAATCAAACTCCTACTATGAGTTTCAGCTGTTTATCACTTTCAAAATAATACAAATATATGTTAATATATTTGTTATGAAGAAGTATCATCTACTAATCTTGAAGATAACAGTATGATTCAAGGCTTTATTTAAGGATTTATATGGCAAGATATGGGGGCCAATTAGCTTTTTAATTTTCTAAATTCGACATTCACAATAGTACTTTAATAATCAATTGCATGGTTCCTGGAATTAATTTATTTTTTTATAGTGCTTTTATCTTACATATTTATTCTATTGCTGAAGAAGAGAATTGTCTTGACAGCTCTTTCTCCTACTTGGAAACTGATTTATATCACAGAGTCACAGAATCACAGAATGGCTGGGGTTGGAAAGGACCTCATGGATCATGAATCTCCAACGCCCCTGCCATATACAGGGCACCAACCTCCACATTTAATACTAGACCAGGCTGCCCAGGGCCCCATCCAATCTGGCCTTGAACACCTCTAGGGATGGGGCATCCACAATCTCTCTGGGCAGCCTGTTCCAGCACCTCACCACTCTCCGTGTAAAGAATTTCCTCGACATCCAACCTAAATCTCCCCTCCCTCAACTTCAAACCATTTCCCTTGTCCTGTCGTTGTCTACCCTTTCAAAGAGTTGATTCCTCTCCTGTTTATAGACTCTATTTAGGTATTGAAAGGCTGCAATGAGGTCACCCCACAGCCTTCTTTTCTCCAGGCTGAACAAGCCCAGCTCCCTCAGCCTGTCTTAAAAGGGAAGTGCTCCAGTCCCTTAATCATCTTTGTGGCTCTCCTCTGGACCCTCTCCAACAGCTCTTTGTCTTTCTTGTACTGGGGGCTCCAGACCCAGACACAGTACTCCAGATGGGGCCTCACAAGAGCAGAGTAGAGAGGAACAATCACCTCCCTGTCCCTGCTGGCCACTCCTCTTTTGATGGAGCCCAGGATACCATTTGCTTTCCAAATTTCAAGGGCACACTGCTGGCTCGTGTTAAGCTTTTCATCCATCAAGCCCCCCAGGTCCTTCTCTGCAGAGCTGCTCTCAAGGACTTCTCATTCCAGTCTGTATAGATGCCTGGGATTCCCCTGGCCCAAGTATAAAACATTGCACTTCATTGTGTTGAATCTCATTAGGTTCACCTAGGTCCACCTTTCAAGCCTGTTGAGGTCCCTCTGAATGGCATCCCTTCCTTCTACTATGTCAACCACACCACTCAGCTTGGTCAGCAAACTTGCTGAGGGTGCACTTGATTCTGTTATCGATGTCATTGATAAAGATGTTAAAAAGCACCAGTTGCAAGACAGACCATTCAGTGGTCCACCCATCAAATCCACATCCCTCCAATTTGGAGATAAGGATGTGGTGGGGGGACCATGTCAAAGGCCTTGCTCAAGTCCAGGTAAATGACATCAGTCGCCTTTCCCTTGTCCACCAATGCTGTCATTCCATCATAGAAGGCCACCAGATTGGTCAAGCATGACCTTCCCCTGGTGATGCCGTGCTGGTTGTCTCGAATCACACGCTCATTCCTCATGTGATCAAGCATGTCATCCAGGATGATCTGTTCCATGATCTTCCCAGGCACAGAGGTGAAACTCACTGGCCTGTAGTTTCCAGGGTCCTCCTTGCTTCCTTTCTTGTAAATGGGAGTGACCTGACCCTTCCTCCAGTCATCTGTGTGATTCTGTGATTCTGTGATCTGGGTCCTCACCTGACAGCATGACTTTTCCAACATGATAGAGAGTGGCTCGGCAATCACCTCAGCCAGCTCCTTCAGAACCCTGGGATGCACGCCATCCAGCCCAATATATTTGTACACATTCAGTCTCATGAGGTGGGGTCAAACCTGCTCTGTCCTCACAGCAGGGGGGGATTTACCACCCCAGTCCCCACCTAGAGGTTTAGGGATGCAGGGCTCAGGGATATGAGAAATAATGGAATCCTGGCTGCCAGTGAAGACTGAGGCAAAGAACTCGTTCAGTACCTCAGCCTTCTCTGTCCGTTGAAGCCAGTTCTCCTTTTACAAAGGAGGTACACTCGCTTTGGCCTGTCTCTTCTGGACAATGTACCTGTAGAAAGTCTTCCTACTGTTTTTCATGTCCCTCACCAAGTTCAGTTCTGCCTACACGTTGGCTTTCCTGATCTCGCATCTGCAAGTCCGAATGGCATCCCTATATACTTCCCATGTGACGCGGTCTTGTTTCCAGAGTTTGTACGCACCTTTCTTTGCCCTCAGCGTGCCCAGAAGGTCCTTGCCAAGCCATGCTGATTTCCTACCTCCTCTGCCCACTTTCTTATGCAGAGAGATGGAGAGTTCTTGTGCTCTCAGGAAGGCATCCTTGAAGAGTAGCCAACTCTCCTCAACATCTTTGTTTTTATATCCTAAGACATAACTATGAAAGTCAGTGTGACTGTTACTACTGATTGTTTTCTGAGCCGTAACAGATTCTTAGGCATTATATCCTGATAATTTACTCTTAAAAAAGATGAACATTTTGAATTCCTTGTATTTAAAATATTTTGCATTTCTCTTACATCTAGCAATGGAGACAAAACTATATTTCACTCAAGTTTTGTGTTCTAAATCCAGAAAATGGGACTATACAGACTTTCTGAAAATAGCTCTAAAAGCCCCTCTCACAGTCTCAGATTTTTCTTTCTTTTTTTTCTTTCACCCTCTCTTCTGTCTTTCAGTTTTTCTGGCACATGGTTCACGTTCTTCACCTTTTATCAGGGAAATGTCTTAATTTTACCATTAGCCTTTGGCCACTTGAAACTTCAGTTCCCAAAATAAAGTATGGGCGACTTCGAGAGAGTTGAGAATTAACTTCCCTTATATACAGCTGCTTTACATCACAAAGTAACCTCCAACAGGTTTGACATTCTCAGCTGGAGACAGCTCCTTTGCCAGGTCTTATCCAAGAGAAAGAGGACTTAATCCCCAGAGCCCCCTGAGGACCATTCTGGCAGGATTCCACTAGCTAGTCCACCTGGGGGCTTTAGATAGGCCTTTATATGTAACCTTTCCACTTGAGAGTTTCATATTGAGGATTTGTACTAAATAAAACATTTGCTTATCACTTTTTCTTGTGACATTTTAAACTCTGTTTCTGGTCACTGAAGTAGCACTCAAAGATTCAACAATTTAGTTGGCAATCTGTCTTAACTGTTATGCATAATAAAGAAAATTTGAGCTATGATTTATGGAAGTATTTGCTCTGCACTTCACAGACAATTGAAGGTATGCTTTGATATTAAGTGACTCGGAGCAAAACAAAACAAAGCACATAGGACTGAGATTTTCCATAAGAATTTAACTCACTGTATGTCTAGGGAAGTTATTTGATAAAAATGACTGGGAAAAGATGTATACATCTGAATCAAAGTGAACATACAGACAATATATAGGTAATCTATGAAAGTGAACTAAGGAATTGCTTTTCCTTTTCTTAGAGAGGGAGTGTTGTAATTCTAATGGTTTTAAGTAAAACATTTGTAATTACATTTTACAAAAAGCAGTAAATAATATTTTACAAAATAAAGTGAAATATTCTGTGAAGCACTGCTGCGGATCTGTACTTTGCAAAAAAAAAATGTCTATAAAAAGGGTTAAAAATACAAGGTATTCTATATTTACCTTTTGTATAAAAACAAAACATCCCAGTTTTAAATGTACACACATCTAAAAAATCTAAGAATAATTTCAGAAAAACAGATGTTTTCCTCACTCATGGTTGAAATCAGTGATGAGAATAAATAGCAAAATGCAACATTAATGTATGGAAATTCCTAAGGAATATTACGCTGAAATTTATTTATCTATTTAAAACACAAGAGGCTAAACTATTTCTTATTTAAAATGTTATATAAAATATGCTGCATGTCAGAGGTTTTCAAGAAAAAAAAACTTTTTCAAAAAATTATAATTTTGAAAAACAATAAAATGTTAAAATTTTCATGTCCATCACATTTTATCTATCCAAGATGAAATTCTCTATCAAGTGATCATTTCTGAATCAGGGTTAGGGATTCCTGAGTGCAGATACTACTTCTTGTTTTAATGACATGGTTATAAAAGATTTTTCTGAATATTATTCCAAGGAATCAAGATATTTTCCAAAACCTTTTCAGTCATGAGTCTTCTGGCTGAAACTTACTCTACTTTTACTCATTTCAGCTGTAAAATCGCCTGAAATGTTCAAACAGAGTTTTGTTTTGTTTGTTTTAATTATTATTTGCATATTTTATTACACTTGAGTGAGACTACCTTTTTAAATGTTATATCAAAAATTCAGAATTATCAAATAATCCAAAGTATTATTCCTTGATTTTCAACATTAACAGCCAGAAAAGATAAAGTGCTCTCTCTCTTGTGTTCTTCTTTCTCTTTTTATCTCTTGACTAGAGAAGCCAAGGCATAGGCTATATATATATATATAAATTTAGATAAAAATTCTTAAAATTAGAATATATAGTAGTTTAGCAATAAAACATAGTTGGATTACAGCTTTGAGTTCCACTTCTGTAACAGATTCTTCTTTAGCAAAACAGTGAACAGCTTCTGCTCCAATGATTTTGGAAAAATAGCTTTTCCCTCTGCATATGAGGGGAAAAAAACAAACAAACAAACTGAAAACATATGAGGACACTGTTGGATTTATTACTCATTTATTGTAGAGATACTTTGTCAATAAGAAATTAACAACACTGGCTTTAAATATTTGAAGAAACAAGAAAATGTAAAGGCCAGAGCCAAGTAAGCAAACATTCATGAAAAATTACCCAAATTAAATCTGTGTCACACTTGATAATGAGATATTTGCTTCCACGACCTTTTCTGTTTTCCTTTCATGATGATGATGAGGTGGATGTCACTTTTAATTTAATAGTATCATATAGATTTTTCTTTGGTAATATCTTTATGGATCAGCATACTCCAGACCTATAGGTAATAACAGATGTCAGCTGTATAGCCTATACCTTAAGGTGGGGCAAATGCATCTCCTTGAAAAATCATGACTTCGTAGAAAACATCAAAGCATAACCATTTTTTATAGCGCGTAAATGTAACTGATAATCAGACGATATAAATGGATTTTCCTTCCGTCAAAAGTATTTAGTAATAAATACTTAACATCAAATAACAAGACCTTTAATAATTAAATCCGATGCTATCAGAATCTCTCATGAAAAACAGAACAGCAAAATCTGTTAGATTCTGTTCTGCAGACAGGACAGTGTTTATGTCATGGCCTTTCTCTTCTTGAAAGCTTATGAGAAAAAGCCTCTGAACAGACTTTGTAAAAATGAACTCTTTTAAATGCTCCTTGTTGTGGTATTTTAGGTTGATTAGAAGGGCGAATTTAAGTGTCATGTAAAGTCAAATCCAGTTCTTGGATTCATCTTTGGTTTTTGTTGTTGTTGTTTTTTCCCCCAAGAAGTAGCTTAGAGTTTGCTACTATTCAAGTATTACCGTGTAAAAGGGTTTTCGTAATTTATTGTTGTAAGGGAAAGATTTTGTAGACAGAAGTAAATGAAAATATTAGTCTAAATATATGTCTATTTTTCAGAGAAGTAATCAACTTCCAGATAATTGTAATAAATATTTCCATGTTGTCCGAATTGGGTTGAGTTCAGGAAACCATCACTGTCACATATAACATGCTTTTAAATTGTTTTCTTAGGAGAATATATCTTGATACACGACAACAATGATCTGGATTATCATACTGTTTAGAGGAAAAAGTGTTCCAGTGTTTTTTTTTTCCACATGCTGAGTTCATTGACTGCTTTAGGATAGCTGTGAATAAGGTATGTTGAATTTAGATAAAAAAGAATACCTTATTGATTAAAAGAAAATGTACAGTTTGTTTTTTTTTTTTTCTGTCCACAACAATGAGGATATTATAATTTTTTGGAAGGGGAGAACAATTTTTTTATTTTTCTATACACTCATGATATTGTTTAATTATGAATTATATAAATGTATGCTATTGTCTGTCAGCAGTAGATAAAAGCATTATCTTGTTTCCAGTACTACATTAATTACTAGACATTCATTCTTAAATTGCTTTTAGATTGTGCCTTCAAAGTAAACAAGATGTGACCCATTCAGAAATCAACTGTCTATTCCTACAAATGCATCTAAGCAACAAAGTGAGGATAATACTCCTTAAGGTTCTTTTTTTAAATAAAAAAAAAAGTGAATATTCTAGTGAATGTACTAGTAAAATGCTAAATAAAATTAGCATTTGGATAACTTATGAATTATACATTTATTTTTATAATTTTATTTTTATTATTATAACTTTATTAATATAAACACAGTATTTAAAACAAATCTGCTATTAATCAAAATGCAATGCTTTTGAAGCTGCTTTTGCTAAGGCAGGTTTTGCTCTTAGTAAACCCTTGGTGAACATGCATTAAAGAGAGCTTAGCTTTCACTACTCAGAGAGGAACAGAATTTTCTGATAGAACTCAGCAAGCTGAAGTAAAATACAGACTGCAAAATATGCATAAGGAACAACTGATACAATCACTAAAAACAAAATTTCCCATCAAATTATGGGAGGAGGGGACTATGAATTCATCGTTACAAAGACAGACATGAAGAAACAAAGAGGTTTTCAAAGCAGTATTATGTATATAACCGACCTTAACCCAAGTCAGTGGAGATGTATGTGATTGAAATGCAGACTTTCTATGTTTGCACACACACATACACACACACACAAAAACAAACACACAAAAGTTTCTAACTCTCATTACACACAATGAGAATCGATTAACATTTCCTGAAGAAAATCAGTTTTGAAAGTTCTTTATCTGGAAGCTGAAATGCTCAGAAAATTCACTGATATTAAAAAGAAATATAGCCTGTCATAAAGCCTGAAAACTGAAATTTTGCCAATGCTAAATTTAGCTCACTGAATCACTAGATGATTTTGCAGTGCAAATCTTTCAACTTGGATAGATTTGGCTACAGGGTCTCTTACCATCATTGTTTGTGTGTGGAAAGCCACACACAAAAAGTAATTTGCATATTCATTATGTCTGTTAAAATTATATCACTACATTGACATCTACAAACATTCTCAGATTTATCCCTATCAGTTATAAATATATAAATGACTCATATTATTGAAAATAAGAACAAAAGCAAGTAATTTGCTAGATTAGATAACTGAGAAATAGCTCCATGCTTCTGTAAAATTTCTTATTAAAATAAAACCATTCTTTAGGTCTTTGCTCAAGCAGATGTTACCGTAGTGTGCATAAGATAAATAGATTTTCATATCTAGACAAAAAAATCTTATAGAAACTTAAGAAAAAAAAAAATAGGAGCTGAAAATGTACAGTTAGAATAAACTATTACAGACAGATCTCTGGAAAGAATAGCAAAAAACTGAAAAAGAAATGGGTGAAGTAATTCAAGCCTAAGTGTTCATGATCTACATTGACCCATTTTAAATTGCTGTAAAATGAGACTCTAGGAGTGGAAAAAGTATACTTTTTCTCTTACAAAAAAAAAAAAAAAAAAAAAAGAGAGAGAGAGAGAAATGAAATTTTGGAGAAAGGAAAGAGAAGGTTGTAGAAATATGTGTAAAATACTCCATAATCTTTCTGAATTGAGCTTTCAGTAGCATTTTGTATAAAATAATAGCGATAACACAAAGTTCACTGTTAAAATCTGGACTTTAGAGGGGTTAATACTGAAGATGGAGGTAGGAAATTTCTATTGCAATGGGAGTTACAATGAGAAAAGCTGGAGATTATAGCAGAATCTACATTTTATAATTTTAGTTGTTGTTATTTATTTATTTTTAAGCAAACAAAGTATATTTTTTAAAAGTGATTTACTTAAAAAGTGAGATTTCAACCTTCATGGTAGTTGAAGTTTGGTGTTCCACTGACAAAATGGATGTTAGTTGATCTAAACTGTGTCAAATTACTGTCCATGAGGGACAAAGATGAAGTCACTTATTCTATTTAGGACTGAAAGATGGATTTAAATTGTAGTTCTAGGGATGAAAGGCTAGTGCTTCATTAAGTAAACTGTTCAAACTTCATGCTTACTCCCGTTATAAAACTACGATCCTACAATGACAGTGAATACCTTTGAAATAATATTGCAGTCATTCTTTGATAAGAAAGTCAGGATTTTTTTTGGTCTGCCTTGCAACTAAATAGCAGATACATAATTTATATTAACCTTGACTTGTTCTTCACCTACAGATTCTCCTGATTTTATATCATAAGGGAGAATCCTTTCTTCTCTAAAAGTGAAAACATGAATTATTTCCCTTATACAGACAGTTTCTTTTTATTTTCATTTTTTAGTGGAGCCAGGGTTCAGCTGAAACTATTCCTAGCTTTAAAGAAGTAACAGCTCATTTATAGCTGTCAGACTTGTCCACAAGTCTTGTCACTTTGGGCTGAATCTGTATAATATTCTTCTCTGCGTGGAGTTTCTATGGCTTATATGCAGCAGTAATCCTGAGAACAATGAGGATTTCCTTTTAGATGCTGATGACATAAAAGTGCCATTGGGGTTTTCAGGGGTTCATTTTACACAGCTATATTCTTAGCAGAGTGCTAAAGAAAGTACTTTCAAAAGTAGTACCAAATACATTAAGAACTGCATTTGTACTGAAAGAATTGTCATTAGAAAGTCTCCATAGCTCACCGCCCTTCTGATATTTCAATTATTTGGTTGTAAACATGTAGCAAAGTATATATTGATTTTCTGGGTATTCAAGTTGTATCTCTAAGTGCAAAACAGCAAAAGGGCTTCATAATTTGAAATTATACACTGTTTGGTGAAGCCAATTTTTCGAGTTTTATTTTAAACATGACATTATACAAAATAGCTGGGAGGGGAAGGGGAGTGGTTTTTCTGTAAGATTCAATAATCAATACTTATTTACTGCCCAGAGAGGTTGTGGATGCCCATCTCTGAAACCATTCAAGATCAGGTTGGATAGGGTCCTTGGCAGCTTGACCCAGTGGCTGGCAATCCTGCCCATGGCATGGGGGTTGGAAGATTGGAACTGGATAATGTTTAGGGTCCCTTACAACCTAAGCCATTCTATGATGCTAGTCATGCTAGGTGATGAAGTCATTTTGAGAAATCCTTTGCTCTTAAGTAACTTCTGAGACTCAGTATGTCTAAAGAAAATTAAAGATGACCTTAATTCCTGATAGATATACCTGTGCATTTTTAATTGTACATGTAAATATGTGTTAATTTATGTGTTCACATTCATAGAATCATAGAATGGCCTGAGTTGAAAAAGACCTCAAAGATCATCTAGTTTCAACCCCTGTGCTGCAGGCAGGATCATCACCCACTAGAGCAGGATGCCCAAAGACACATCCAGTCTGGCCTTGAATACCTTCAGGAATTATTTACAATATATGTCAGATAGGAATGGGCTGCTATATCTTTCCTCATTGCTTTTATTCAGCAGGACGGCCCCAAACCCCACTACCAATATGGGGCAAACAACAACTAGTGAGAAGTTAATGCATTCAACAGAGTGAAACTGAAATGCATTTTCAAGTTTTGGGAAATCCTCTGTTGTACACAATTGTTGTTCTGAACAACAAATTGTTGTTCTTCAAATTCCAGATGTTTTTACTCATCATTCCAAACTGGAAGTTGGTGGTCCAAATTCAAAGATACTCCTTCAAATCAGGTCTTCACAAAAGACAGTACTGCAGCCAGGCCTTTCTTCCAGACACTGATCTCTCTGTCCAAGGCTGAAAAATGAAGTAGCACATGTACAATATACTAGAGATTAATTTAAACAAATACATAAGTAAAACAAAACAAGAAAACAAACAAACAAACACAAAAATATAACCAAGCAAAAACCTATGTGCAATTTCCAAGGGTAAAACAGGAAAAATCATACTGTTGCATTATCATGATACCTAGGCTTTCCACTTCAATCCTCCAATCTTCCCTCCATCCCCAGTATTTTATGTATGTCATGTTCTCATGTACAAATCTTACTAGCATGTTATCCTTCTGAGAATACAAATAAAATGTCCAAAAGTTTCTGATCTTCAAAATAAAATGTCTTTCTTACTTCATCTTAGTATTTCCTGATTTAAACAATAACTTTTACCAAGAAGACAGGCATTAGACTATATTTTCTATCAAATTATGTTAACTTTATTTTTAATTAGTGCCTTACAAGTAAGAATATCTTAAATATATCATATATATCATGCTGCCCTTAAGAAGCCTATGGAATTCCAAATAGGTTTCTGTTTTTCAGTCATGCACATGATTACATAATTACAGTGTATTTACAGAAAGCACAGCAATGTTTGTTGCAATGGATCCTTTTCCCCTTACTGTGACAACCAACAGAACAAAATCTTGTTTATCCAGTCACTTGAGACTTCTTTCATTAGTAGAGCCCTATGTAAAATGTAGAAAGAATTATGCTTCTAGTGGTAGTCTGAAATTCAAGAATGTGCATTCATTGCAAATATTTTTTGCATTTGTTTATAAATTTTCTCTTTCAGGATGATCACTATGAGCTGGCAAAAAAATAGATGAATAAATTAAGAAGGTTCACTTGCCTCACAATAAGGTGTTTACTTCCACCCACCCACTCCTGCTTGTCCTGTCACAATGGCCTGTATATTCACCTAGGTTATTTTTGAATGTGAGGAAAAAAGGAAATGTTCTGTATATGCTAATACGCTAAATATGAGAGAGAGGAAATACCTTTTTCAATTCTAGTCAAATTATTCTGTTTACTTGGTATCTTTTTTTTTCTTTCTGTTGTTTTTTTTTTTCTTTTTTTACATTATATAACTATTACATGCAGTGAAGATGTTAATGATATGACTTTTTTTTTCCTTTATTTTGTCTCTCATGGTTTTGAATGTTAAACCAAAATATATTTATGTATTTATATATTTATATTCAAACTCTAGTCCAATGGCTCTTACATTAAACTGTATAGTCCACAGCAATATGATCAAAGTAGCATCCTGAAAAGTGGGAAATTTTAGGCGGAGTAGTGAATTGGTACCAGGCACCATACCTTGCTTTAGTCATTAAGACACTGGATAAAACTTGAGTTAGACTCAGTCATATGGGGCTTAAAACAGCCAGTACCAATTAAGCATGCTCTGAGAAAGAATGCCTAATCAGATCACTCAGGATATTTAGGCAAAGGAACACTTGGAATAGGATTATTCTCACGTACTATATAAAAGAGAGACAACATAATCTGAACTAATCACTCCAGGCTCCTAGAGGAAGAAAAATAAACGTATTCTGAAGTATATAATTGTATGTATTTCAAATACTCATCCTAAATGAGGTTAATTAATCCCTTTTGGAGACATCCACGTCTCTCATGTGACTGCTAAATGTGTTTAGTTCAATCTGACTTTAGTTATGTCACATTTCAGATTCTTGACTGAGCCAAGATCTATATTGCTTTGTTACCTATGTCTGCATACAATCACTGATTTGCTTGTTATTTCATGAGGTTCTTATCAATCATTCTGTCAGAACTCTGTTTTTTACTGAGTGTTGGCTTGACTGCATCTGAACTACATGGGAATCCAGTTCAAGTTTGCCAGAATAAAGATCTGAAATTCTTTTGCCCAAAATAAGATAACATTTGTCCTGTTCTGCAACTCTAATACTACCTTTAGAATTGCTTTCTGGATCTAAGCAAACATTAGTACTGATTTGCAGCTTGAATTACTGATGTTTATGACCACAAACTAATGCTATGGGGATAAGTTCAAATGGCACATCAATATAATTTGCTTTTTATAATGAGACAGTCACTAGTAATTACAAACCTAATTAAGCAACAATTGATTGTCCAGGTACCCTGAAGCTAAACCTTTCTTTGTTAGTCCTAGATGAGAGTTTCTGGCCTTTCCTATATAAGAACAAAACCTTAATTTACTACATGAAATAAGGAGAAGTTTAGGAGTTGCTAAAACAGACTTGGTGAACCCACCACAAATACATCAAAAAACAAAGAAATTGTTATAATTATCAATACAGAAATCTATCATTGAGATTTCCAAGTGTTGTGAGAAATAATCTGAAACATAAGTAAGAGACTTGTCATTGTTAATTACGTGGGTCTGCTGTGCAGCTATTCCATTAAATGAGCAGTTGATAGAGAAGTTAATATAAACTGAAATTTTGTTACTGCAGTGTGTTAATGATAGGACTTAGATTATTAGGGTGCTGTCTCAGTATTCAGGCAGATAACAGAGTAACAATTAAACGTTTACAAATGAACGGTACACTACTATCTTTACAGCTGAGCTATACAGGTGCTTTTTCATTCCTAAATGTATATTTCAGTCTTCAGAATGTTGAGCTAGACTTTGTGGAAAATGTAACTTGAGGGTACCTTGGTCTAAAAGTTGCTCCTAGAATGACCTACCATTCAAAACTGATATTTTCACAATATAGTGTTTACCATCCATTTTTATGCCAAAAGCCATTTACGAGTATTTTCTCCTTTTTCTTTCAGCTGCTGAGTATAGTTAATTTACTCCTTTATTGTTATTTTTCAGTTATAACAAAGTTCTTGAATAGTCCTTAAAGCAGGGACTAAAGTCCACTGTTCCTTTTCCCATGTGTTTTATAGATTCCAGAATTAAAAATCCTTTATTTTCTTGAAGAAGCCATTATGGGCAGATCTCAATTTTGGGTCTGTCCACTTTGTTTCATAATCTGAAACAGTAGTGGATTTCAACCTGAAAAGTGATCCAGATCTATAAAGAGATCTGGAATCAGTTTTAAATAGTAAATTTTAGGAAGCTTAAATCAGAATTTTGGACAAGCTGAAGAGTATTCCTAGAAGCTGGTTACTGAGAAGAGGCCAAATCCCTCTTCACCACAACCTCCTTTCAGGAGGTCGTAGAGTGCAATGAGGTCTCCCCTGAGCCTCCTCTTCTCCAGACAGTTAAAAACAATTATTAATAAATAATACAATTTCCCAGACTTATATGCGCATTAAATAGGGGCAAATTTATTTGTTTGTTTGTTTGTTTGTTTATTGAACAAGAAAAATGATGACACCTCAGTTTGGACCATTAGCAAATGGATATAGGTAAGATGAACCAATCTCTTCTGAGAAGGGAGCAGGCACGATCAAAGAGCTAAAGGTTAGATGATCAGAAGCAAAAAAAAAAAGGAAAGTTTATGGACTCTCAGTAATATCCTATCATCATTAGATAGAAGTTTTGTTAATCAGTATGTTACAACCTTATTACTTTGGAAAAAGGGGAAATTCCCTTGGAACATTGCATCACTGATTCAGTTTAGCAGACTTTAGCTCAGTTACTGACTAACCAATCAATTGTATAGTTCATGACATTAACTGCTTCAAAGTAAAAAAAATGTTCCTAGTGAGAGTGGAATGAAAAAGGGGAGATTTAGGTTTATTTTTGCTTTATGAATGAGAATATAGAAGGGCATAAATGCTTTCTGTAAGGGAATTTTTAGCTTTAACTGCGTACAAACATAAAATAATGTAAAGTAATTCAGAGGATTAATAGAAGTATTTTTCTTATTCCTTCTTTTTATTTTTCTTCTCCAGCACTACTCTTAGAACTGTGACTTCCACACTTGAGTCATTGTTGAAGTAAATTACATCTTTGAAAGCAGAGTAGAAGTCTTGTGATATGATTTCAAAGTTTAAGATTAGGCATGTATGCTTCTCCCTTGTGTCCCTGAGCAGGAAAGACAAAGACAAAGCTTTGTTCTAGGTCTTCCTCTCATTCCGTTTCAGCTAAAAACAATAGCTGACACTTTATGATGAGCTTTGGCTATTTCTCATATCAGGTTATGCTCTTTAATACAACCAAAGAAATATAGATGAGAGATCCAGAGAATAAAAAATTTAACTCAGCTGCTATAAAATGACAAAATGGAAAAAAAAAAAAAAAGAAAGAAAGAATTAATTCATGGCTGGTTAGAGAGCTATCTTTTTCAAGTATGGACCAGGGGATTAGTAGAAAGTTTGACAAAGAAATAGAAGAACATTTTGTTCAGAGAAGTTGGTAGCCCATGAAGGAATTGGGAATACTTAAAGAAATTAATACACAGAAAAAAAGTTAAATGATCTCAAGGAAGGATGTGAAATAAGAAAGATTATGGAAAGATGAAAGAGACTGCATTTTCTGAGCACTTTTTAGTAAAACATCATAAGGCACACAGTTCTGCACAAAGCACTGAAAAATGGCAACCCTGTTCTGCACAGGCTGAGCTAAATAAAAATCTCAGATAATTGATCTCCATAAATCCTTTAAAAGTTCATCTGATCTACTTAATATAAACAGAAAAAAAATTGTGAGTTTTACTTATTTAATTAAAATGCCTATCCAGGTTGCAGTTTTTTGTGCTTGCACTATTGTATATAACGAAGAATTTCTGCTATGGAGACAAAGAACTACTCACAGTATTGTTCTTCTAGGAGTTCCTACTAAGTTCTTTGCAGATAATCAGGCTTTCAATAATCAGTTAAAATATTTGTATTTAGGTATATTAAAACAGGTTTTATAACCTGGATGAGAGCACGGAGTGCACGCTCAGTATGTTTGCAGATTACACCAACTTGGCAGGAAGTTTGGATCTACGTGGGGGAAGGAAGGCCCTGCAGAGTGATCTGAATAGGCTGAATCACTGGGCTGAGACCAGTGGAATGAAGTTCAACAAGACCTGGGTCCTGCACTTTAACCACAACAACCCCAGACAACTCTACAGGTTTGGAGCAGATTGGCTGGAGGACTATGTAGAGGAAGTGGACCTGAGGGTATTGGTCGACAATCTGCTGAACATCACTCAGCAGTGGGCTCAGGTGGCCAAGAAGGACAACGGCATCCTGGCTTTTATCAGAAATAGTGTTGCCAGGAGGAGCAGGGAAGTGATCGTCCCTCTGCATTTAGCTTTGGTGCGACTGCGCCACAAGAACTGTGTTCAGTTTGGGGCCCCTCAATACAAGAATGACATCAAGGCAATGGGGTGTGTTCAGAGAAGGCAAAGAAGCTGATGAGAGATCTGGAACACAAGTCTTATGGGGAGACCCTGAGGGAGCTGGGATTGTTTAGTCTGGAGAAGGCTCAAGGGAGACCTTATCGCTCCCTCCAATAACTTGAAGGGAGGTTGTGGTGAGGTAGCGATCCACCTCTTCTTCCATGTAACTAGGGATAAGACTAGAGGGAATGGCCTCAATTTGTGCCATGGGAGATTCAGTTTGGACATTAGGAAATACTTCTTCTCCTAGAGAATGGTGAGATGCAGATGAATAGGCTGCCCAGGGTGGTGATGGAGTCACATTCTCTGGAGGTGTTCAAGATGTTGTTCTGAGGGACATAGTTTAGCCGGAAATATTGGTGACAGGTGGACTGAATGATCTTGGAGGGCTTTTCCAACCTTGGTGATTCTATGAAAACAAAAGTTATTAACAGTGTCTGAGCCACTTGTTTGATTTTTATTTTTTTTTTAATTTGGAGAAAAGGAGGCTAAGGGGGGACACCATCACTCTTATAGCAACCTGAATAAAGGCTGTGGCAGGATGGATATTGGTCTCTTTTCTCAGATGACATGTGATTGGATGAGGAAATGGTTTTGAGTTGGGCCAAGGGAGGTTTAAATGGCATATTAAGAAAAATTTATTCAGTGACAGAGAGAGGAACAGGCTGTTCAGGGCAGTGAAGGAGTCCCCATCCCTGAAGAGGTGTGCAGATCTAGTGATGGGACTCAGTAGATAAAAATAATGATTGGACTTAATGATCTTGAAAGTCTTTTCCAACCTAGATGATCCTGTGCTTCTGTTTATAAATTGGAAAAAATTAAGCCTTTTAAAATTTTGTTCTATAATATTCTGACTTGATTTTTTCCTCATTGGTTGACTTACTGATTCTGACTCATTGATTTTTATTGATACATTTTACCTAAAGTTTTGTTGGGATATATGAATACAAACTTGAAGTGGTAAGAATTTCACTTATATTTGTATTATTGGATCCAACTATTTAAATTTGATATTCCTTTGTTCTGCAGAATATCATGACAGTGATCACTACTCCTGTACTCAGATACAATTCACTGAGTTTCTCAAAGTGTTGTGCACTGACATATAGTTGCAGGATTGTTGCTATCCAGAAAAGTGACTCTTGCTATGTCTGTACAGCCATGTTTTGAAAAGGCTGAACTGGAATTTTAGTTGTAGTGGAATCATCTACCATAAAACTGCCCTCTGAGTCCACATTTAGTCACATATTAAATTCACTGAAATGGCTTGTAATATTCTGTTATTAACAACTCACCTCCATTCTTACATACAGAAGCACTTCTTTAAGATAAGGGGAAGAAGCACTGGAACATGCTGCTCAGAGAGGTTGTGCAGTCTCCTATGGAGATATTCAAAATATGTCAGGATGCTACCTGACAGCAATCTATTGTATGCTACCTGGTGTAGGAGTGGGGTTGGACTCAGTGATCTCTGGAGGTCCCTTCCAAAGCCCGTGATTCTGTGATTTCTTATGTATGTCAACATTAAAAACTGACAGGTTATCTGAGTAGCCTATAAAAAAATAAAAGAGATTGAATAGATAAGAAATAACTGAAAATGACGTGCTTTATGCAGAAATAAAATAAAATAAAATAAAATAAAATAAAATAAAATAAAATAAAATAAAATAAAATAAAATAGAGCTTAATACAGAATATGTCTCCAGTCAGTGAGCTCCTATGGTATTTCATAAGCTCTCATTGACTATCTCAGAGAATTAGACCTGCAAGTTTCTGGCTCCTGTGGGAAGGAGGGGATAATAGATGATACTATGTGTAAAAGCTTCCTCTGTCCACCTGTGATAGGTGCAATGTCAGGTAATGGTGAAAAGGGAAAACAAAAGGGAAACAAACCTATCAAACAAAAAACTATACGCAAAATTTTTAACTTGCCACCAATAGGAATCTCCCCTAGAACAATTAATCCTTTGTATTTTTGACAGTAAACTGAGGGTGAGATGAATCAGCATCTCAGGGTATTTATTCTTTAATGACTAGATTATTAGTTGACTACATGGTCAGATGATACTTTTGACAAGATACCTAAGTTTTAGATTAATATAATCTAAAGTTTTAGCCTTAATATAATTGAGATGAATCCTACATACTAATACACAGCTGAATAGTGCAAAATAGGGAGGCATTCATAGTCTAACAGTGATGAAGATGGCATAAATCTTGAATGGAATAGAATTAAAGGAGAATATTAATCCAGTTTTAGTTGAATACTTTATTAAATTTTACTTATCTTGCATTTTAACAAATGTTTCCAAATATAACTTATTATCCCTCTTAGAAAAGGCAGCACATATGGTACTATTTGATAGCTGCAGAATGAAATGCCAGCTTGCATAAATATAGACTTAGGGAAATTGTCCTTAGAACCAGTAACATATGAGGTAAGTAATTAATAGGATTTATAATTATTTATTACGTTTAGGAAAATATTAGGAAAATATACAATATCTTGTGTCTTTAATTTATCCATTTTGTTCTCTCACAATTTTATTAAGTCTTATAGGTCTACTAATTTCAGGAAGAAAAGCCAGAGCTAATGCTTTTTGGCTCAGTGAAAATATCCCCTTGAAAAGTCTTTTTCAATACTAAATCAGGAGTAATTTAAGGTCTATTGGCTTGAATAAATGTGTATTAAGATGATACATTTCAAATTAGCAGATATGTTAGTCAATTTCTGAAAAGCTGGAAGTTTGATACTGACTGTATTACTTTATTCATTTTAAAAAAGTTATCAGAAAAATACAAATTCTTTGAATTAATTAAATCTAATCAAATATATACATTTTTAGGAAAGCTTTTAAATCACTTGCTGGCCTGTTATCTACTGCTCACCATTTAAAAAAAAAAAAAAAAAAAAAAGTTATGAATATCTCAGAAGAAGAAATGAAAAAAAAGGGCTATATGACAGTGCATACAGCAGGGACTAAGAACTAGATTCACAAGAAGACGTGCTGCAAGGCCAACAACAGCATAAAGCACAAGAGGTGCTATGCTTTCCTGCTGTACATTCAAAACCAGAATCTTGCTTATTGACTTATCTACGTTTGGCAGTAGAAAATACTGATGGCACTGTATTTAAAAATTGCCTTTGTTATTATTTCTTGTGATCTCCTTTTCTATTGCTATAGTTTGCTTTTGGTTCCAGTGGAGATACAGATTTATTTCATGAATGTTACTGAGAAATAAATGAGCAGTAATATTTTTCATTCAAACTGCAGGGTCTATAAATTATGCAAGCCTTGACTTTGCAGGGGAAATCTTAAAAGGTCTGTTGACTTCTAGCACATTTAATGCATGAGGCTGAGCTTTAAGCAACTTGACTGGGTTAGGAACATGGATGACAACTGACCTATTGTTGTAAACATACTTAGGTAAAACAAGTATTTGGTGACTCAGAATTTCTTTAAAGTTAAAAGTATTATCTGAATTGTCAGGCAATTCAATACTCTAGATTAGCTGTGCTTTGTTCCCAGGAGCCTTCATGTCTATCCTTTTCCTCTGAGTTTTCTTCTGGATCATTTGAATCTTTAACATGACGCTAACAATATCAATACTTTTGGAAAAGAAAGAATTGAAATAAATATTTTTAGATGAATTATGGTTGAAGCCAGTGAGGATGCTACTTTTAAAGCTATCTGACCCTTTTTTCAGTCACTAATAATCTTATACTAAACTTTAGGAAAGATTATTTGTTTGTGAAAGCTATATGCAGCAATTCAGATGGATTTTTGATACTCTTTAAAACAAGACAAAATGTTACTCCATAAATATGGAGAGTACATTGAAATTCACAACAGAAATTATGTAAATCTCCTGATCAAGACCTGTATAAATGAAGAAGGTAGCACATGTATGAGAACTGTGCTTTTTGCGTCAGAATCTCCATTTTGTAATGCAAAAGATCTCACAAAAAAAATATAGGTATCACACAAGATGTTAAGACTTTGTAGACTTCAGTGACCAAAATTGCAAAACAGGTCTGTATGCTATGCTTATGTTAAACTGTGGCTAAGTGTTTTCTCTGCCACTCCATGGCTGGGAATGGTACTCTCTCTTCCCTGCTTAGATACCATCCTCACAGTAAGAAAGAGAAAGGTGCTTTAACAGAAAAAAGGTGCTCAGAGAAAAATAATAGGATTGGAGATTATTATGTTGTGATATTGCTGGGGACTGAGCAAGGATCCTTAGTCTGTAGTGAGAAATTTGAGAAGAATGAGATCAAGATTTGCTGGATTAGAAAAATAATAATCAGATAAGTAGACAGTAGTTCAAGACAGATTGGTAAAGGAAGGAAGAAAGAGGTAGAAGATAGACTTTACTGGAGTATATGTGATATGATAATTATGTCACACTCCAACACAATGAGAGAATGGCCAGCTGATAGAATGACTCAGTACTAGGGAAAGAAAACACGTCACTTGTATCACCCTGTCTGCTTTTTCTTCAAAATTGAAGGGTGCATACTGAATAAATAGGCAGAGAATGTTAAAGGTAAACTGTTTGATTAATTAACACTGCCTTTCTTCCACAAAACATCTGTGGTAGTATTTTAAGTCATTGAAAACTAATTTTTTTTAATGGTTATTATTAATAACTTCTTCATTTTTTCCTTTATACTTAACATTGTGGGATCTCATGAGAAATCACCTCCTTTGATCTGCTGGCTACACCTGTGATGCAGCCCAGGATATGTTGGACTTTCTGGACTGCAAGCACACACGGCTAGTTTATGTTCATTATTTCACCCACCATGCTTCTTTATAATTCCTATCTCAGCTTAAATTAACAGGGTTACCATCCCTTTCTTTTACTAAGATGAGGGGAAGATTGAAATTAATATTTATGAAACATTAAGATACTGTAATGATGACTGATATAGAGATGCTAAACAGTTATTTGTCTTATTTTTAAATGATGTGAGGTGTGGCTTATTTGCCAGAGAATCACTGAAAGAGCAAGATAAGTAAAATAAAGTGCCAAAAGTGATAGTGGACCCTGGGAAAATATTATTAGAAAGTAGAACAAATAAGTTCACCAGCAAACTTGTATCTGTTTTGTTGTTGTTGTTGTTTTTTAATGTTTTGGCCAGCAGATGTAAAGATGTTTTAGGAATTATTTATTCTTTTTAGTACAGTATTATTGTTACCAAGTGTGACTGGTTACATTCCATTATTAGGCTAAAAGAGGGAATTTCTGAAAGTGAGCTTCTTTAGTGTACTTAGAAGAACACAAGACAATGTCCAGAACACTGATCAGACTAACAGCACCCCATCAATTGACTTATTAGAGGAGTGTCTCAAATACTGTATCTGAAATAAGAAAGTGAGAGAGATTCTAGTTATAAGGAGATGTCAAAAATGCAGAAAAAGATTTTGATCAGTTCATGAAATTGAATTGCTATAGAAACAGAATCTAAGCCATTTACTTTTTTTTTTTTTTTTTTTTTTTTTTTTTTTTTTTTTTTTTAAGTAAGAATATATATAAGGAACTGTAGGATGTGTTAGGGAGTGTCAGACACTGAAGTTATTCCAACTGAGGAAGGCTTAAAGGAGTCATCTGTCTTTGTTTATTGCATAAGATGCTTTACGTCTGATAACGTGTTAATTTAAAGCTTTACCACTTTGATAAGACATCTACTGCGTTCAATATTTTTTTCTCCTTTTGATGCCTATCTCCACTTTGTAGCATGGGATGGAAAGATTTCATAAAACATTAGAGATTGGTCACAACTAGAGATAGAATATTAGACAGCATCTTATAAAGAGTCTTTTAAGATGGGACATCACCAGTGCTGAAGTCAAGGAAATATTTCCCATAGGTTAAATTCTTGAATTTTTGTCTCTATTCTGTGGGTTGGTACTCTAATTCCTAGAATTCTTTGTAGTATTTCATAGAATCATAGAATCATAGAATCACCAAGGTTGGAAAAGACCTAAAAGATCATCCAGTCCAACCGTTCACCTAATTTCAATTAACTTAGTATCTAAGTTTACATATATTTAAACCATGGCAACAATTATCTCTTTTTTTTCAGGGGACAGTTACATTTGAAGTTACTTCTCTTTCCTTTTCTTTATTTATTTTTATTTAACTTAAAACTTCAGTCTGTACAATGTGCTGTGGTTTGCACATAAGCTGTGGACCATGAGGAAAAGGTTTCTGTTGCAATTCTAATGGACTTATGTAGATGGCTGAACATACCTCAGATGTTCTTGTGCTCTGGAAATATATGATTATTATTCACGTTATAGTTTTAAGCAGTGTTTCTAGTTTTCTAAATGAAACAAACAGGAAGATTTCTCTGCCCTTACTAGCCATGTTTATAATTTTTTTACTGGTTACATTATTTTCTGTCATGTGAAAGAGACACATGTGCCAGTGTTGTGCTGTTCTTGTTCAATTTGCAAACACTAAGAGAAAGTCTGACAAATTCAGATGTTTACATCATGCTAGTTTATCACCATCTTGTAAGTTAAAAAGCCAACACATTAACTGCTGTGATTTTTCCAGCAGAAAACAGGTGTATGATTACTTCAGCAGCACAGAAACAGTGACTTAGGTTCCCACTCATGGTGTCATTATGGTATAAACTAACTGTTGAAAAATGGTGACAAGCTGATGTGTAGAGAACTAAAGATAAAGTTTCCAGGTGTCTGCACAGTTCATAGTGTGAACAAGAAAAACTTGTACATTCCTCCGTAGAATTTTGTACTACATCATAATTAAAACTATTGCATTCTCCTAAGTCATGAGAAAAGAAGGAAAAGACAGGACAAAAGAAAAAGAACAGAACTGGGGTCTCATGCCAATATAAGTTTAGATCCAGGCAATAAATAAATAAATAAATAAACACCAAAACAATAAACTGTGCTTAAAATAGGGCATGTGCTCATGGGCTGTTCTGGACAGGAGCCCAAGTCTTCAGTTTATTTTCTGAAAAGAAACCACCTGCAGAAAGCTGATAAATCAAATAAACATTCAGCAAGCTTTGTTTAACCATAAACATTTCATAACCTGATAAAAGCAAACGGGTTATGATAACATCAAAGGGAAAATGTTATTGATTAAATAGTTTTATATATTTCTTCCTAAAACAGAAAGGTTCTTTGAAGATAATTAAATAATATAAGAACTATGCACAAACATAAAAATAGTACTTTTAAAGTATGATGTATTGATTTTTCTGTATCATTGGGCTTATAAGTAGCAATGCAGTACACATACTTTGGTTACCCTGGGCAATTAAATTTATTTTATTTAGATATTTTTGGTTTTGTTCTTCTTTTATTTTTTAATTATTTAAATTAGTTTGTAATAAATAATCCAAGCTATAAAGAACTATTTCAAAATGCTTAAATACTTTTTGCACTAAAAATAAATAAATCATTTGAAAATATATATTATGAAGATTTCATTAAGGGATATAGAAGAGGAAGAAATATTTGTAAATATGAATAATCTTTACAGTATCAAAAGGAAATAACTAAAATAAGTATATGTTTACCACATCAAATTATGTCTACACAATGAAACACATATTCATCCGTATTATGGATGATCAACAGCTAGCATTTTTCTGTCATAACAGGAAATAATTATTATTGATTAATATTTCTACATAAACATACCTATGTTGATGGGGATGTCTGAGAAATTATATTTTTACGTGTACTGTGTTTTTACATGCTGTTAACTATACAAGTATATTTTGTTGCTCGTGAACTGACCTCATTGTATTACATCGGAAGAAGAAATGAAGACCAGTTCAGTGACTGGAAAAATTTCTTGCACTGCTTTGCTTTTATGTAGACAAGAAAAAAGATACAGAAGATGAGGCAGTGACAGAGGGAAAGGAACACATTCCGAGAAATATTTTTATTTGCATAGTAATATGTCATTGTCATGGAAAAATACAGAGAACATCTGCACAGCCTTTTCCCTATGTGTTATCCACCTTGATCACCACAGTGCATGAAAGCAACAGGAAATGTGAAATTTTTGGTTCCTAAAATGAAAAAAATGTAATTCCACAAGGAAAACACAGAAATTGGACTATTAGTGGTCATCCTGCAGTTATACTTACTGCACCTTATCTTTACTGTTAATTATAGGTACCGATTATGCACTTATTATGTGACTTTTACCAGAAAATAAATATGAATATTTGCCTTCTCTGAAGAAAACTCTGAAACTTAATTTTTACATCTTTGCTATGATGATATAATGCAAATGAATACAACTTTGTGAAATATGATATTCTATACTGCATAAAATTCAAGGTAAATCTTTGGGGTTTATGCTAAGGCTCACTCTATGACAATGTAAACAATGTAAAGTAAGAATGGAATGGGAGATTTAGCAACAGGAGCTTTTCCAGTGTGATGGCACTACTTTGTTAGCTACATTTTTCCAATATTTTTATTTCAACGTTGCTTTAAATATGTTTATGTAAATCTGACACTTCCAAGAGAAACATCCAACAGAGGTGTAATTCTAGCTCTGCATATTTCTATGACTATTTTAAAATAAGATGCTAACAAGGTCTAATTTTATTATTTTTTTAACCAGAAGACATAAAGACTGTAGAGATAATTTTATACTAGCGAGCTGGATCTAAATCTTTACCATTTACCACCTACTGCTTTGCAGCATTAGTTTAGCTAGATTAAGTATTCTGTGAATTGCTAGATATTTAACTAGCTAAAAGTAGAGTTGGAACATTTGAATGTTTCAGCAGGAGGCCTGTTTTTTGCCACTTAGCAATGCAGAGTCTTACATTGCCTAGTGTCAATTAATGTAAAAATGATGGATGAATAACTTTTAGGTAAAAAATTAAAGTTGTACATTCGTTCATTAAAAATATCCAGATTTTAAAATGACCTATGATTATTAAGAAAAAAAAAATGTTTGGGCTGCTTTTACCCTCTAAAACTGCATGCACAGTGCCAGGCAAGATTCCCATGCAGCGGCACAAGGCTGACATCGTTAAATATTTAACATAGTCTCTAACATGGTTTTGATTTACTCCAACTTGTCCTAACCAAATAGGTGGAAAATTAACATTGGCTATGTACCATTCCCAACAAGTGACTTGCATGCAGCCATGAAATTTGTACGTCATTTTGAAAATCAAATATATTTGGCAGAATAGATGCATGGGATCACCACATGCAAGCACAGAACATTCTGGAAACACACATGTTTCCCAATCTGATCTATGTTTACCCATGTCAAAGTTTGAACTGTCTGTACTGCCAAGTGAGTGTTGATCACCTCTCAAAGCTGATTCATTTATCCATTATTGGCACTTATGAAATATCTTCATTGGCAATACTGAGAGTCTAGGTGACAAAGCTGGGATTAATTATCAAACCTTCAGATGGTCAGGGAAAAATGAGAAATCTAGTATGGTAATCAGGAAGTTTCCGATCATCAGGATATGAACATCTTTTTCGACTACTCACTAACCTTTCCTGCTCTCTTTGCATAACTCTCTTTAACATAGGGGTAAATTAATTACTTGCAGTGTGGTTTAACAGAGCAAGAAACTGCCTTTTTTTTTTTTTTTTTTTAACTGGTAAGGCATTTTATTATGTGAAAGGAAGCAAATTTACTGATGCAGTCCTTTCATGTAAGTCTGTGGTTGTCTACATACCATGGATGTATTGTACACAGTGGCAGAGCTAAACACTCTCAAACAAATGTTTTCCTTTCCAGAAGCTCCAAACAGGAACTCTAGCTTTTTAAACATGATCTGTATTTCTTGCTACATTAATAGCATAATTTTATTCATTTCAATTCTTGCATAGCTCCAGAACTAGGTCCTGGTGCTCCACCATGTTAATGCTTTTGTTTACATTTACTTCTGAAACAGCTCCAGATCTTACGGCCAGAGAGAATACATCATTGTCAGCCACTGTTCTTCATCTATTGTTCAAAATTTTATCATTTTCTTTGCAAGTTTTCTGTTGTGTGAACTTCTTCAACTAATTGCAACTATAATTTTGGTGTGATAAATTTACTATTGCAGTAGTAACAATTACAAATACACTGGTTGGAAAGAACATCGGCAGTGCAGGTCAGTGAGAAAGAAAAAAAATATATATCCAGTGTTTCAACTAATGGTTATAAATCCTATAATGTTCCAAAATCTGACATTTGAAAAACATATGTTTAGCTCTACTAATGGTAAAATTACACTTTTCTACCTGAAGAACTTTGTTTTATCATAGTACCACTGGCTAGAAGAGCAATCAATTGAGAGTATAGAACTGAGTGGCCTACAGAGGACAAATGGGAAAAATAATCATGTCATACTAGAAGATGCATGGGTCCTACAACAATCCAGTGGGAAATTGCATTGCTATTTTGTTTCTATGAAGTTGTTGTTTTTCTGGAATAATTTTGCTTTGATAAGTGTGAATGATCATAAAGAGTAAGAATATTGATAGGACTTGTACTAAAATTAAGCTAGGATGAAATTAGTTTTAGTACTGCTTAGTTCTCTTTCAATTTCTCTCAAAGTTGTGCATCTGACAAGCCAAACAACCTAAGAACTTATAATGTAAATAGTCTTAGTCTCTCAAGAGATAGAATGTCACAGATCCATCTACCACTAGAAGAGGCATGACCTGACCAGTTACATCCTACTTCACCTGAGCTATCTCTTGTTCCTGCGCTTAACAGTTATACCTCACTATGTTTTTATAGTAGTTTCCTTTTCCTCCCTATACTTTGCCCCCTAGTTGTCACTGCTTAAGAATGCGCTTTCAAACTCAGATTACAGTTCAAATTACTAGTGAACCTCAACTGGGGAAAGGAATACATGGAAAGATCTGGAACTTGTTTTCTTCCTCCTTTCTGTTTTGGGTGTGTTCATGTCTTCTGACCCACAAGAGTCTTTTTGGTTGCAGATGCAAATTCAAACAGTGACTGGGTATAGATTTAAAGAAAAATAGGTGATAACTGATAATCAAATTCCTTTAAATAAATTAAAACATATTGAGAAAATGTGTAAGTAAATCCTTTTCTTCATTGCTTTGGAAGTTCTATGAAAATTTCTTGTATATTTTTCCTTTCCTTTTTCAATGCTCAGCCTGTATTAAGTTGCAGGCTAGATAGTGAAATATGTTAAACTGAGAAATCTTCACTACTGGACAGTAAAGGCTACCAGTTTTCAGCTGACTAATCTTGACATTATTTTCTTGTTATATTTTCTTTAAGAAAAAGCAAATCTTTAAAAGTAAAATGTTGTATTCCTGTGTAGTCAAAGCTTCTATTATACTAAAGAAAAACTTTCAAATGAATGGGGTTTCAGAGGTGGCAGAGGTTAGTCACAGAGGATAAGTGTCATAGCCTATCGGTTCTGCTATGACAATCAGCAGCTCTGATTATCAGTGTTGGTAATTACAGTGATATACTTAATAATGCAGTAAGATGAATGTGAAGAACTTATCTTCTCATTTTCTTCTAAATACTTCTAAATACTTTTGAACACAGGAATGTTTAGAAATATTTAGAACACAGTGAAATCTTTTCCTAAAATGTGTTATTGTCCTTTTTTTTATTATCCTTTTTTTTTTTTTTTTTTTTTTTTAAAGAAAACAAATAGCAGATTCTGGAAGATTCAGCAAACGCTGCAGGAAATCCATGCTGAGCTCCAAATTCTTTTGAGGCAGCAGATTTTCTTTTACCTATAGTTTTCTATTGTCTGAAAGCACGATTACTAAACAGATGAAATTGAATCATAAATGCTGAAGGAAAAGTGTGAAAACATAACAATTACTGCAACACAGTGGAATGAATCACACAGCCAGAATTTTAAAATGAGGGGATATGCATAGCTTTAATGGGAATAAGAAAAGGAGTGGATAGAGGAGACTCTTCTTTTTGTAGTCTGTTTTTACATCAAGGATATTATAAAAGTAAATCAAATCTGAAAGAAATACACAATTGATTGTATATTTTTAGAATATATTAGTCAGATATGTATGTGAATTTTATTTGATGTTCTATTCTTCACTCAGCCAGGAATCTTAACTCTAACCTCTTTAAAGATAGCCATAGAAAAAGTTTTAAAAACTTTATTTTTTGTAAAGAATAAAGAATGGATGTAGAAATTTATTTTGCACATTTCTAACATCAAAGTAATGTCTGCTGTAAGCAGAGGGGCATACTAGATAATTTCTAGTGATTGTGCCAGCCTAAAAAATTGCACTATGATAAATGTGCATATGTATGCATATCTGTATGTTTCAATAATTGTAACCATTTGAACCACTGCATTAAAGATCCTGACCTGGAAAAAAACTTTAAATCAACATGTGAACTTTTCTAAGAATGTTTTTATATTAAGGAAAGGTGTTTCTGACCACCATCTTTAATGTTAAATATTTTAAGCATTTCTCGTGTTAGGAAACTGCAACTATTAATTAAGACAGTTTGTGGGAAAAAAAGTGACATTAAAGATATTTTTATTTGCAAAATAATGCAATAATAATAATTTGCAAACTCAATGTATATAGACAGTATCAGACTTTCTGGAGTTTTTAGCTATTCTTCTGCTCCTAATATCTCCTGATGGTACGCTGTACACAGATGCACTGTGTGTTCCTGCACTATTACAGTAAGAAAGATGCTCACATAATCACCTACATACATCATTAATATATTCATTGCTTTTTAAAAAAGGATGGAAAATTACTTGTAGTGGATGAGGATTTTTAAGGTTCAAACTCCTCTAAGCTCTTAAACTGGTACTCAGACACAGACTACTTGTTTCCAAATTTTAGTATAAAGCAAACCTTTTTCAGACTACCTCTTTGTAAGTGAATTAGTATTTTAAGTTGCACTACATTATTTTAAAATTGCTGTTAAAGCTCGGATTTAAATAATGTTCATTTTAAGCACAATATTTTATTAGTAATTCTAATGTATACCATATAAATCTTGGAGTGGCAAAGGTCATATTTAAAAAAAATATTGTTATGAAAGGTCTTTGAGTACTGAAAAATTAATAGAAATAGTTGAAAAGTTTGAAATGTTCATAGAAGAGACCTAATGTGCTTGTCTGGAAAGCCTTATTAAATACATGGAAATGTACCCAGCTAGCAAGAGATATCCATGAAGGATGTTATAAGATGGTTTCCCTGGGCATGTTTCCTCTCAGAATGGCAATCTGATTAGTATGTGAGATGTAATTCAGATGTTCATGAAAAAAAAAAATTAGGCTTTTTGCTTGTATTTTATTTCAGTCACAAATCAATTTTAAGTAGAACCTAGGTAAAGAAATCTTGTCTGAATGGCATCTCTCTGTACCATTGCAAGAAATCCTGGAAAAAACTAAGTTTATTTTCTTATTTACAGTTCAGTGAATAGCACTGTATTAACAGGAAGGATTAAGAAGAACAATTTTCTATGCACTCTATACACAAGTAGAGTAGTTTTCCGACATGAAGTTGTGCAAAATAGAATGAATATACTCTTTATAATAGTTTACATCCCTGAGCAAATATTTATAATTATCAACCAACCATTTGCAGTTATCTGAATATAATTTTTTTTTTCTGCTTAGGATTTTAAAAAAAAATCATTTTGGAGTAACGTGAAATCATTTTTAAAAATTAAATTAAGATTTCATTTTATAATAATTAATATTTAGTTTTAATTTTATCATCACATCAAGCAAAATAAATACATAAATATAATGACAATGATTAAGATACTAAACATCAGTCCCAGTATGATCCATGAGGTACACCACTCGGCACTGATCTCCACCTGGACATTGAGACACTGACCACGTCTCTCTGTGTACGACCTTATAACCAGTTCCTCATCTGTGCAATGGTCCACCCTTCAAATTCATTTCTTTCCAGTTTGGAGAGAGGGGTGTTGATGGGGGGACTGTGTCAAAGGCCTTCCTGAAGTCCAGACAATGACATCAGTGGCTTTTCCCTTGTCTGTTGAAAAGTCATGAAATGTGGCTTGAAAAATTTCATGATCACCATCATCTTTCCAAATTAAGAATAAATAAGTCTCTCTGTGCATTGGAATTTCCAATTTCTTTACAATGCAACTGTATTTATAGATAGACACTGAACTGGATTTAATATCTTTTGCCCATTGAACACTTTTAGCCCAGAACACTAACTTTAAATTAAATTGTATTTATTTAAAATAAATATTGGACAGAAATTAATACATGTATTACAGGTACATGAAAGCTTATCTACCTCAAAGGTGGCAATCAGTTCCTATTTAAAATAGATGGTAGTTCTTCATAGCAGTTGTCTGTGTCAGAATTGCCAGTTCTCTTTAAAGCAGATGTGTGCAGATTTTAAGATGATAAATGAAGTATTAAAATAGCTATTTCAGGCAGATATCCTAATCATTCTGATCTTCAGCTACAGTGAATCAAACATTTCACCTGGGGCAAATTTCAGTAGGAATCATAAGCTTCTAATGGCCATGTTTTTTGCCCAACTCAGAAATATCAAACTGAAGACTGTATTTGCATATAAAAACTGTCTGTGATGAAAATCACTAAAACCAGTGAAAAATGTTAGACTTATCAGCCCCTGTGAATTTTAATTGGCTTTTAAGACTAAAAAATATGAAAAAAGTCTGCAGTAAAAGATATTATTTGAAAATGATAAATACTGAAAAGATATAGCTGACACAAGGAAGTAAGAATAGTTACTGTAATTGGATACCAGGTCATGAATGAGAAGAAAAAAAGATATGAGAGATTAAATGCCTCATGGAAGAAAAATGAGGCCTGAGAGAAAGAAGGAGAGTCTAAATGTGAAAATGAGATTATATACTGCAACCTGTCTTGAAATGCTTGAGCAGCAGAGATAGAGGGCTGCTGCTCTCTTAATAACCTTACTGGTTTCCCTCTTCCATTCATCTCTACTATTTTTCCTAGTAAGCTAGAAAAATCAAGAAAAGCATGCAAAAAATCTTCTTTTCCTACCCCTCCAGCCAAAATATGGAATAAAAAAAAATAAGTTAAAAAAAAAAAAAAAAAAGAGAGAGAGAGAGAAGGAAAGAAAAAAAGAGGAAGAAAGAAATTTAAAAATTGAGAGGAGCAGTGTGAGTGGCTTAATAGCCTGTATAGCTGGAAGAATGCAACTATGCTGCATGTGTTATAGATATAAAGTAGCACAGACTCGTTAAGAAACAACAGTTTTCAGTGTCTCCATCACTGCTGAATTCATTCATATCAGTACATATGTGGCTAAGGTATGTTAACCAGGCAGATTAACCAGTGAAGCCAAGGCACCAACATCCTTTAAAAACTGCATGACACTGGCATGACTTTAATTCAAACTAGTTGGTATTTGACACTATCCTGAACAGACCAGGGGTATTTCCTTTTGGGAAGTGTGTATGAAGTGAAAATTTTTGGGAACAGAGGAGAATTCTGTTAGGAGAAGCTGATCCCTGCTGTGTTATTTTCTGTAAGCACCAGGACAGAGCTTTGGCTTATTCTGAGTCTGGGAGATGGCAAGTGACTGTCTCAGGATCACAGTCAGGCTCAGTACTACAGAACTTGGAAGGGAGGTTTACATAGCCTCCTATCTTGTTAGCCAGATTTTGAAAAATCTTTGCCAAGTCATGCCACTACAGAAACAGGTGTTGTATTTAATTAGGGATTTGGGTTTTTAAAATATATTTTTTAAAGAGAATAAAAAATGGCAAATGCTACTAACTAGCTTTCTAATCCTTTATAATTCTCATTTGCTTGTTGCAAAGGTGGATGCAGCACCTGGATTTAATGTGTTTCCACTTCTATTAGACCTAAGCACCATCACTCTTTATGCCAGCATCTGGCATATAGCTTCAAACTAGAATTCTTCTTCTAAATAGGATTCTGCTTTTGTGCTACTTTCCAAAGTGTCTCTATGTTCATCAGTCAATTGTCTAAAGTATCCTACCCCAGTACTTTCACACCTTTTCATATAAAAACACTGTCCCGAGCAAGTAGGTTGTTTGTTGATCAGACATTCACTGCAAACAATAGCTCAAAGGATTCTCCATGGAATAACTACACTACTGAGATTAATAGCCTCTCATTATGGCTGGATACAGTACATCAGCCTTTTCATAACTTATACAAATCAGTGTGCTTCTTTGATGTACCACTCTCTATTTCTGTGTCCACAAATATAAAATGAGTTTTGGAGATTTCATTTTTTAATTCCTTTTGACCAGTCAATATTTCATGTTATTAATGTGCATATGAAATTTGTAATAATCCATATGAATAACCTGTTAGAAATGTTTATACAGAAAATTGTTTTCCATGTCATTTTGTAAGAAGAAATCAAACGATTTTTTATATTTATGATTAAAAATATCAAAAAGTGGATTCATAGAATCCTAGACTCATAGACTCATAGAATCATAGAATCACCAAGATTGGAAAAGACCTAAAAGATCACCCAGTCCAACTGTTCACCCATTCCCAATAGCTCCCACTAAACCATGTCCCTCAACACAACATCCAGTCTTTCCTTGAACACCCCCAGGGTTGGTGACTCCACCATCTCCCTGGGCAGTCCATTCCAGTGCCTGACCACCCTTTCTGAAAAGTAATAGAATGGCTTGGGTTGAAGACAGAAGTTGGTGATAAGGCATTAGAGGCTGAACCTTCCTGACAATATTCCACTACATTTTGTTGCAGTGTGACAGATGGCAGGAGAGTGGCAGTCTGACAAAATGGTATCTGACATGAAAGTGTGTATGAAGTAAAGTTGTGTCATTGAATTCCTCCTGGTACCCATAGTACCCATCAGTTCTTTCTGGAAACCGAATGGTAGATGTTTGTACTGTGAGGTCATGCATTTCCGCAGTGGAGGCAGTAAAAGTGGGTTGCCTCTGGTGGTGTGATTTCTAAAAGTGAGGCATGAAAGCTTTCATCCATTGCTAGCAAAAATGCATAACTATCTGTAGTGACTATGCTGAAAAATAGTGTTCTGTAGCTGAGAATTTAGTCTATCAAATGGTGTTATTGTGCTCCTTGTATCTATTGTAGTTTTCATGGAAATAAATAGGAGGCACTACTTTCAAAGTGACCTACATGATAATAATTTCAATTAAGTTCAAAAGTCAAGCCAGTGCTAAGATTTCCATTGATTTAGAGTAATTTGACTTTAGCCCTGTAATCAAGTTCTAGAATCTCAGTATTTGTATAACTTACACATTCTGTTGTATATTTTTCTGTACACAAAAACATCTCAGACACTTCTTGTTGCTTTATGAGAGATGCAAATGCACTTGACATCAGTTTCTGTTTCTATTCACAGAAATGCTATGTGTCATAAGACTACTGACAAGAAACAGTTTCAAAAATTAGTCTGCAGCAGAATTCTTTTAAATGTGAGGAAATTCTGTGACAATCTGAATGAGGAAAGACTCAGATGCATATTGAAAACACAAGAACTGTGTATTTAAGAAGGGAAGTAACCTTGGATATAAACTAATTGGCAAAACATAGACCATTTTTTTTGTATCTGTGTGAAAAATACAGTTGCTACAGGTCTGTGAATATCATGGATACAAATTCATCTAATAATAATATAAAATAGTTTGGACAAACAGTGAAGAAAGATTGATGCTAGTAAATATGATCTGTTATGGAGTTACAAGTACATTGTGAGTTTATATTATTGGGTATAACAGTAAAACAGCTATTTTTTCACAGTTCATTTCTGGTTTTTGCCCCATAGACCTTATACGACAGGAAAATGCAATCCCAAGCTGAGTCTGTAAAGTCATATGATCTCAAGGACTCAGAACTAGTGGTGTTTAGTGACCTGTACTGATCCACTCAGTAGGAACTTTTCTGCTTTCCTAGAATGGATGAAGTATCCCTCAGAAACACGTATTTTTTATTATTTTAATATTACTTTATTAGCTTTACAATCCAATCTACTGATGTTAAAGTATATATTTTAAGAGGATCTGATTACTGAAAAAGAAAAACAGCTATGAGTTGTATGCCCAACGGTGGAAGATAATTCTTGTTTTATTTGACTCATTTGATTCCCTTATGTACAAAACCACAATGCATGGTCTGTAAACATTTTGATTATCAAAACAGATTTACTAGGCCATCACAATTAAAACAGATCCCAGTTTTTACAGTTTAAGTTCCTTTCTACTTCGCTTTCTTTTTCTAGTCAATGTATTAGCAGGAAAAAAAAAATCATGATTAAATTAGTATATTCATATATGTAGTATATATAGATAGATAGATATACATAATCTACAGATATATGTTCCTATTGATTTTCCAGTTTTCAATGGCATGCTAAGAAAAGACACAACAAGTTAGAAAAAGAAAAAAATAAAGAAAAAGAAAGAAAATCTAAATTATAAAGTTTTCATTCTGTAAGTTAAGGATTAGGCTTCATTTCTTTGCATTCCAAACAACTTTCTATCTAAATCTTGTATTTGAGAATTTTGATATTCAGGCCACTAAAAAGTGAAAATTATAAAGCTGTATGTGTTGAAGTGTATAAAACTCAAACTAATAATAATGTATTATATATATTTAAACATACCTGGAGATGGGTAATTAAAAAATTATCATATTTCATTTACATAATAATTCTCAAATTCAAGCTTAAATGAAGTCCCCTATGAAACTTTCTCTGAACATTAAGAAAGCCAAAGTAGGAGGACTTTAATAGAGAAAAAGTCCATCCATAAGGCACTTCTGGAGAATTTTTGCATTGATCACTGTCTTGCAAAAAATTTGAATGAAATTAATGAATTTTCACAGTTAATTTCTTTCATCTCAGAAGTCCTAGAATAGCATGAAGGATAGAAAACATTACATTGCAATGTATTCATATTTTTAGGTTTTTCATTTACTTCCAACTCTGTTACCTTTATCATTAAAAAAACATAAAATTAAATTTATATAGAAAAAATGAATAATGAAACCCTTGTATCAAACATAAAGTTTAAATGAATATAAAAATATAAGTGACATTTAATCATTTTTGTTATTATATATTATGCATAGCTGTCAAAACATAATCAGGTTTTTGTCACTTACTACACTAATTGATTGACCCTGTGCAAAAGTGTATATTATTTTAAAAGTATATATGTAAGGATATAAACGTATGTCTTTACAAAGTAATGAAAAGATCATCAAACTTTTAATCCCAATGTTTCTTAATTAAAATATTTATTACTATAATAATTTTATCCCAGTGTGAAGGAATGTTCTTAAGGGGCTAAAAGGGTCTTTTTCTCCATTTGTTTCTCCTTGAATTGAATTTAATTAACATGAATCAAAAGCATGGATGGGAACCTGAAATGCAAACAACATGAATCTTGATTATTATTTTTTTAATTATATCATATCCCATTAGCCCACGCAGCTAGTCCTGGGAATCATCAAGCATGATCCCAAGAGAAAAAAGTCAACATTGCTTGTTTTATGAAATACGTGCTTTCAAATTGCTGTAAAGTCTTTCCAATAAATTAAATCTTGAAGTGCTCAAAACAGTATTTTGTTGGTTTTTAGGTCATTTTAAATAGATCTTATTTCCTGACCAACATCCTCACATTTGTTTGTATACCCATGAGCCTGTTTAAGATATGTATATTTTTCTTACATTCTTTCTTCCTGATTTGCAGTGTGATGCATGAAACAGATAAAATGGAATGAGATCACCCTCTGCTTGCTATTGTAACTTCACAAAATTGTATTTCAGTTAAATAGATTTGGCATCATTTCATAGGAAAGCTATTTATCTTTCTGTGCCAGGAAAAAAATATTTCATAAGGAAATTTCCCTTACATGAAGTCAGTGGGTGTTGCTGTTATCAAAAATTTGCCAGCCATCACTTGACAGTTGTGATATTACATAGCAGTTCTTGCAGCAAAAACTATGTCCTAATGAAAACTACTGTGCCAATTTGATGTAATAAATTGTTCTGTTATTAATTAGTTTAACTTTTTTTCAGAGTGAAAAAATACAACTTGTTCATAATACATATATATTTCATGTAAAAACAAAAGGACTAAAAATCTTTGCAGTGACATTAGTGATCTATAGTGATTATAGATCTATATTATCCTTATTTCCATTATTCTTTGGACCTATATAGAGTTGACATTCTTCAACCATTCTCATAATTCCTCACAGTTACCACTGCTTACTAATCATAAGAATGTTTTTGGTTTGTTTTTTCTTCTTGAAAAAATCAATGTGAGGTTTTATGGCCTTACAGGGATCATAAAGGCCTTCATTTTTTCCTCAGACTGTTGTTGCAATCTCAATCAGAATAGGCATGACTTTCTAAGACTTAAATTTCGTGAAAGAATATGCAGTGAAACACCTCAAGGGAACATGAGCCTAGGAGACCGTGATACTCAGTGACTGCACTAACTGTCCTCACATCCACTGTGCCTGGGTGGGAATGAAGCGATGGTGATAGTCTGTCAGTCATCCGCAAATGAAAATGGGAGGTAAGGTAACAAGTAGGGTTCGGAGTGCAACCAGAATTTTCTGCCAGCAAATCAAGCCTATGGAGATATAGGGCAACTGTGACACAGGACTGAGGTTGTTCCAGGAAACAGGGTTGCAAAACCAGAAATCCCACAGCTTTTCTGACAAAGAGGTTCAATGCTGAGCTGAAATTTGTCTCCTGGACCATGGGCATACAGGGAGGAGTTCCCAGGGGAAATTGGTTACAATGTGGTGATAGCCACTACTAGTGGCTTCCAACATTTTTCCCTCATGTTGCTTCTACAAGAGTTTTGCCATGTTTAGAACTTGTTTAGAACTCGTTCTTGACAAACATCCTCTTAATCCTAAAAAGAATATCCATGCATTACATCACATCACATCCTGTTTTGAATTGTACTTCAGTACTTTAGCTGAAGGTTTCGAGTTGGCTTTTGTCCTTCCTAGCAGCTTTCTAGGTATACTATCTACATACAGAAATATGACTCATTTATTGAGAAATGTAACAGAAATTCTACATTACATGCAGTATTTAATTTGCTTTCTCATTAGAACACTGTTAATAGTAGTCTGATAGATAATTTAGTGGTTAATAGTTAATTTTCTGAGAAACTTGATTTGCCCAGCGTACTTTCAGTATTATCAGCAACAAGATTGTCCCATTCTATACTGTTGTGACTTTGAGTAATGTGTGCAGTTTTGGGCAACGTAAGACAAGAAGAAAAATAAAGTATTACAAAGTGTCCAAAGGAGGGCTACAAAGATGGTAAAGTCTAGAGGCAAGAGGAGGAGATGATGTCCCTTGATTTGTTCAGCCCAGAGCAGAGGAGGCTGCAGGGAGGACTTATGGTGACCTATAGCTCCTCACAAGAGGAGTGAAAGGGTAGCGCTTATCTTTGCTTTCTGGTGAAAATGACAGACCCAAACCTGCATCAGTGGGTCAGGGTGGAGGTTAGGGTAAGATTCTTCACCAGAGGGTTGTCAGGTATGGAATAGGCTCCCCAGGGCAGTGGTCAGAGCCCCATGCTTCCAGAGTTCAAGGAGCATTTGGACAATGCTCTCACACATAGGGTATGAATGTTGGATGGTCCTGCATAGAGCCAGGAGTTGGACTCAGCACCCCTTCCAACCTTTCAAGATGCAAACAAGTTTCAGTTTCATCATTCTGTTGAACACTACACTCTGGGTAGGATCTTACAACCAGTTCCTCATCCATCGAACCGTCCACTTATCAAATCCGTATCTTTCCAATTTAGAGAAAAGGGTGTTGTGCGTGGTAGTCTAAAAGGCATTACTGAAGTCCAGAAAACACATCAGTGGCTCTTTGTCAACTGACAAAGTCACGTCATTGTAGAAGGCCACTAGGTTGATCAAACAGGAGCTCTTTATCTTCATTGGACTCTTCCTTGTGTGAAGAAATGAGAAGGCTCTGGAAAGACCTCATTGTGTCCATCCAATACTTGAAGGGAGCTCACTAGCCAGAGGGGGACCAGCTTTTAACACAGTCTAATAGTGGTAGGACAAGGGAGAATGACTTTAAACTAAAAGATGGTAAATTCAGTTTAGATGTTAGGAAGGAATTTTTTTTCAGAGAGTGGTGAGGTGTAGGAACAGGCTGCCCAGAAAGATTGTGGATGCCCCATCTCTGGAGGCATTCAAGGCCAGGCTGGATGAGATCCTGGTCAGCCTAATCTAGTAGATGGCAATCCTGCCCACAGAGGGGGTTGGAACTGGATGGTGTTTAAGATCCTCTTCAACCTAAGCCAATCTATGATTATATGATTCTATGATCTATATTAAACAAGACTGGACCTTGCATTGACCTCTGGGGGGGTACTCTACTCATTACTGGCCTCCAGTGAAACTTTTTGCCACTGACATCTACTCTCTGGGCTTGGTCATTTAACCAGCTTTAGTCCATCTCACTGTCTGCTCATCCATCCCACACTGTAACGTCTGAGGATCTTAATAGGGACAGTTTCAAAGGCTTGATATTCCTCTACTCTTCCCTCATTCATCAGAATGGTCAACACAATAGAGTTTCTGAAAACCAATAGGAATATTGTGGTTGACTGACATCCAACCTAAATCTCCCCTCCCTCAATTTCAAATCATTTCCCTTTGTCCTGCAGTTATCAACACTTTCAAAGAGTTGATTCCTCTCCTGTTTGTAGACTCTATTTAGGTATTGAAAGGCTGCAATGAGGTCACCCTGCAGTCTTCTTTTCTCCAGGCTGAACAAGCCCAGCTCCCTCAGCATGTCTTCATAGGAGAGGTGCTCCAGTCCCCTGGTCATCTTCCTGGCCCTCTTCTGGACCCTCTCCAACAGCTCTTTGTCTTTTTTGTACTGGGGGCTCCACACGTGGACACAGTATTCCAGATGGGGCCTCACAAGAGCAGAGCAGAGAGGAACAATCACCTCCTGGTCCCTGCTGGCCACTCCTCTTTTGATGGAGCCCAGGATACCATTTGCCTTCTGAGCAGGAAGAGCACACTGCTGGCTCATGTTAAGGTTTTCATCCATCAAGACCCCCAGGTGCCTCTCCACAGGTCTGCTCTCAAGGACCACTCCTTCCAGTCTGTATGGATGCCTGGGATTTCTCCGGCCCCAAGTGCAAAACTCTGCATTTTGCCGTGTTGAACCTCATTAAGTTTACCCGGGCTCATCTTTCTAGTCTGTCGAGGTCCCTCTGAATGGCATCCCTTCCTTCTACTGTGTCAACCACACCACTCAGCTTGGTGTCGTCAGCAAACTTGCTGAGGGTGCACTTGATTCTGTCATCGATGTCATTGATAAAGATGTTAAAGAGCACCAGTCCCAAGACAGATCCCTGGGGGACGCCACTTGATACTGACCTCCACTTGGACATAGAGCCATTGATGACCACCCTCTGTCTGCAGCCTTCCAACCAGTTTCTTATCCATAGAGTAGTCCACCCAACAAATCCGCATCCCTCCAATTTGGAGATAAGGATGTGGTGGGGGACCATGTCAAAGGCCTTGCTCAAGTCCAGGTAAATGACTTTCCCTTGTCAACTGATGCTGTCACTCCATCATAGAAGGCCAACAGATTGGTCAAGCATGACCTTCCCCTGGAGAAGCCATGCTGGCTGTCTCGGATCACACGCTCATCCCTCGTGTGGTCGAGCATGTCATCTAGGATGATCTGTTCCATGATCTTCCCAGGCACAGAGGTGAGACTCACCGGCTTGTAGTTTCCGGGGTCCTCCTTGCTCCCTTTCTTGTAAATGGGAATGATGTGACCCTTCCTCCAGTCATCTGGGTCCTCACCTGACAGCCACGTCTTTTCCAACATGATAGAGATGGGCTCGGCAATCACCTCAGCCAGCTCCTTCAGAACCCTGGGATGCATGCCATCCAGCCCCATAGTCTTGTACACATTCAGTCTCATGAGGTGGTCTCAGACCTGCTTTGTCCTCACAGTGGAGGAGGATTTACTACTCCGGTCCCCAGTCAAATATATATATATTTGACACTATGTACTTGGTCAAATGGAAGGGTATTTAATTTTCTTTGACAATATGGCTAATACAACTCTCTGCATTTTTTTTGGCCTTTACTCTTCTATGTTAGTTTACCCAGAGGACTAAATTGAAAGAGCATGTACAGAAGTATCAAGTAAAACATATCACAAAAAATGACTCACAGAGAATCTAGTGACCTTAAAAAATGCTACTTGAAAAACTAATGACCTAAGTATGCCCTTAAACCAGAGATCATCCAGCACAGAATTCAGAATTCGTCTAAGTGGACATGAAGCTAGTGATCCAAATAGAAAATTAAATCTAAAAATGATTTTTTTAATACATCTATACATAGAAAGTTTTCTGAAGTCATCCTTTCTGCTTCAGATCCTCTTTTCTGTAGCTCAGTGAAATCTGCACTTGATATAGTTTCCTGTAAATACTTTCTATTTTCTACTTTCATTTTATTTACTACTATTACACTGAAGAAGAGACAAAAATACCAGCATTTCATGTATTAATAACAGACCCACTACTCCACCTGGAATCCACTTGGACTGTCACAATTCCATTGGGCCAGATGGATCCACCTGACAGTGCTGAGGGAGATGGCAGATGTGATTTTCAAGCTACTTTCTACCATCTGTCAGCATTCCTGGTCAACTGGGGAGGTCCCAGATAACTGGAGGCTTGCAATGTGATATACAGCTATAAGGAGGGTTTTAAGTCTGAACTGAGGAATTGCAGGCCTGTCGTCCTATTGTCAGTGCCAGGGAATGTTATGGAACAGATCATCATGAGGAGGATCACGTGGAGAATATGGGACAATCAGGGAATCAAAGCCAGCAAGTATGGCTTTGTGAAAGGCAGGTCCTGCTTGACTAGCCTGATCTCCTTCTGTGACAAGGTGACCCATTCAGTGGATGAGAGACAGGCTGTGGATGTAGTCGACCCAGACTTCAGCAAAGCCCTTTGACACTGTCTGTTTCCTACAGTATTCACCCAGAGAAGCTAGTGGCCTGTGGCTTGGACAGGTACACCCTGAAGGTAGGAAAGCCCTACAGAGGGATCTGAACAGGTTAGATCAATGGGCGGAGACCAACAGGATGACATTTAGTAAGAACAAGTGCTGGGTCCTGCAGTTTGGCCACAACAAACCCAGACAACAGGCTTGGGGAAGAGTGGCTGGATATCTGTGTGGAAGAAAAAGACCTTGGGGTGCTGGCTGGCACTTGGTTGAATATGAGCCAGCAGTGTGTCCAGTTGGCCAGTTCTTGGCCAGTGGCATCCTGTCAAAAATAGTGGAGCCACCAGAACCATGGGGCCAACACCCCTTGTATTCAGCTCTGATGAGACCACACCTCCAGAAGTGTATTCAGTTAGGGGCTCCTCACGACAAGGAAGACACTGAGGCCCTGCAGTGCATCCAGAGAAGGGAACTGAAGCGTAAGTCTTATGAGGAGTGATGAAGAAACTGGGATTTTTTAGTCTGAAGAAGAGGAGGCTCAGGGGATACCTTGTCACTCTGTAACTATCTGAAGGAGGGTTGTAGCAAGGTGGAAGTCATCCTCTTCTCCCAGGTAACTAGCAATAAAGCAAGAGGGAATGGCTTCAAGTTACATGAGGGGAGATTCAGATTAGTTATTAGGTAAAATGTTCTCTTTGAAAGAGTGATTTGGCATTGGAAGAAGCTGCCCAGAGAAGTAGTGGAGTCATTATCTCTAGAGGTGTTTAAGGAAAGAGTAGATATAGTGCTTAGGGACATGGTTTAGTGGGCAATATTAGCGGTAGGTAGATGGCTGGAATAGATAATGGAGATTTTTTTTAAACCTTAATGATTCTGTGATTTTAGGATCCTATGAATACCTCTATGTAAACTAATATACTATATTATGAAGTTTCAGAACAGCTATGACTTTAATCTATTTTAAAAGTTACACAGATGTTTATCTGAATTCTTCTTCGTTTTCATGTGGAAGCCATTAATCTGCAAATTATTTGTACAAAAATTTATCTTTAACAATCATAAACTTATCAAGTCCAGACTGACTTATTATGGTCTCAGAATTTCATAGTAAAATGTCAATGAATATGAAGATAAATTCAATTTTCACATACTCTAAGGAGAATACAAATGATTGACTTTCTGTTCTTCAGTCAATAACTTATTGACAGTTCTAGGTCCAAATGACAAAACAAAGTGCAGAAATCAATGGTAGTGGAGCAAAGATCAGATCAATAGCTGAATTTCTCATTAATGGGGCGAATGACAGTTTTATTCAGTTTAAGGGGAAAAAAACCAACAGCCTTATGCCCTTTCTGATTGAGAGTGAAGGTGCAAAGGTCAAACATGCACAATGAATGTGGATCTGCAATATCTTTAGACCGAAAAAATCTCGATTCTCTGAAATACATTTTAAAATGGGTATATGATCTCTAGAGTAAAGTCCAACAGACATCATTAAGCTAGACTTATGGTACTGTTAGGGGCTTTAAACCTGTTTTTACACACAGTACTTCTGTGCAGTTATAGGCTCCAGAGCAGATGACTGTTGATAAATTTACTATTGCAGCCAATGAAACAGTTGTGTATGTGTGTGTGGGGGTGGTGTGAAGCTCTTCTGTGTTTGTTACTTAAGCAAACAAAGTAACACAATATTCAAAATTCTCTTTGGGCTTTTAAAAAAAAATCATATAAGTGAGAACAACATTGATATTTATTTTCTGAACCTCAGTGAAAGTAAATAAAACGGAAAAGTTTTGGTGAGGATTGCGAATTGTATAGATGAACAAATGAATAAATAAGTGCAGAAATCTATTGAGTCAATTCAGTCTAATTACCGAGAACAGTGGGTATGATAGTGTTGTGGTTTAACTCTGAAAAGCCAATGACCCACATGCAGCTGCTCACTCATTTCTTGTCACACTCCTCCAGCAGGATGAACAAAAGAATCAGAAAGATAAAACATGAGAATACTCACATTGAGATAAAAACACTATGTAAAATACAAGTTCAATGTTCAAGTAAAGCATAATAAGCAATTAATTTACAATTTCCCATCAGCTGGCAGATGTTCAACCATTTCCAGGGAAGTAGGATTCACCCTGAATAATGTTTTCTTGAGAAGACCAGTACACTCCAAATGTTCCTCCTTTTCTCTTCCTAGTTGCCCTCATAGTTTCTTGTGCACCTCCAGCCTCCCAGCTGACAGGGCAACAGGAGAAGTACTCGACTTTGTGCAAGTACTGGTCAGCAGCAGCCAGTACATTAGTGTGCTACCAAAAAGCATTTTCATCACCAATCTGAAGTATAGTGCCATACAAGCTTCTGTGAATAAAATCATCTGTCCTAGCCAAAGTAGTGCATCTAATCTACCCACTGATGCATGGATAACTCCTGACATGTACACTGTTATTTCTAATTATTATTATCATTTCTAATAATAACATATTACATTTAAGAATGCTAAGAAAATCCAATTCAGTAGCAGTCTACCGGTAAAGTTTTGTATGTTACATGAATTGTACCACCACTCCTTCATATATAGCTATTTCTATATGAAAAATAGCTTTTCCTACAAGAAAGAAGGATAAAGTAAACAAAGCAGTAAGAACTCCCAAAACTATACAAGTTCATAAATCACAATTCATAGAAAAAAATCATCACTAATTAAACCTAGCTATTTATGATGATCAGTTTTTCATGTGCATTTAAATCAAGCTCTATTTTTAAAAACATTTTATTAACATATTATAACATATATAAAAGATAATAAAGGCATTATGTATGATGATGAATTACCAGCTAGTTATTATAAATTGCTATAGAGTTGAGCAGATCAATAGATTAACTGTAAATCCTTCTAATTATAATCATGTGTAATATAGGATACTTAAGCCTGCAACATGCTTATGACATTTTGTTAACATTTTATAATGTATTTATAAATACAATGCTTTCTCAGGAATGATAATGTGTTTTCAGTATGAAGATTCATGTGAGGAAGAAGAATCTGAAGAATCTATTATTTCTTGTCTTCAAATCATCTTCCCATAATGCTTCGCAGAAAAAAAAAAATATATATATATATATATAAAATATAACATATAACTATAGATTTCATTCGTAAAATAAAAATGTATAAGAATATGAACCTTCTTTGTAAGCAATCTATTACAGAAGAGCTATTCCTCTTTTTTTCATCATATAGAATTTCTTCTCATATTATGAACAAATAGCAATAATCGGTTAATTAGGATGCTAACTTGCTAAGTATGAATATACTATCCAATATTAGGTCAGTCTTAGTTAAAATAAGAACTTAGTAATACAAGAAGAAATTGCTGTAAAATTTACAGTTTAATTTTGCTGAAACTGATTACTCCTCACTGGCTTGTAATTATTTCTGCTTCAAACAAAGAAACAAACTGGACAACAGTCATAGCTCCCTATAGGTATCATGACTTGGGAAACTGAGATCCTTCCATAAGTAAATGCCATCAGACACATGATAAGTATTCTACTTTCACAGACTTTCGTTTGTCAATTTCTTCTTGTTTCTGTGAGTACATTGCCTTTAGATAATGTCACAAAACTCATTAAAATGCTAAGCAACACAAATAAAACCAGCCATGCATTAGTGAGGATTAGAGAATCATAATCCACTTAGGCAACTGAAAGAAAAAAAGAGACAGGAAGACATAACTGAGTGATGAGGAAAGAGATGCTTCCAGATCCTACACAACTGTACTTCTATAGTCCTGTTCTATACAGGATGAGTTCTGACTACAATATGAATCCATCTGATTGCCTTTATGGTCTGTCTTCTGGTCTCACTGTTTATTTCTTGACATCGAGGAATATGATGGCTAGGAAAAAGCAAATAGTACTGAAAGGAAAACAACCTGAACTTCATGAAATTAAATGGATTTCTGATTGTGTTGGAGCATACAGAGGACAGCTACCACTGAACAGCCTCCAGAAATCTCATTGTTTTTAAGCAGTAATAAAGCTCTTTTCTATAAAAGCGTAGAAGTGAATATAAGTGGAAATACAAACTCTGGATTTAAATAATTGTTGTCTGTTCTCAAACAAACAAACAAACAAAAAAGCAACAACTCCCAAACTGTTCAGTAAACTACTGGTTAAATTCCTGGCATTTTGTGAGATACGTTAATCAACTGGAGCTGAACTATGAAACATTAAGATTCATAAGGAAACCTGAACTGCTAGCACCAGCAGCACTAGACCGATTTGACTTTCAGTCCCTGGTTTAGCTGCTGCATTTCTAGATGGTTTCTTTGTAACAGCCACAGCTCAGGATGAAGAAAATCTGAAAGTCTCCATGGTGAAGCTGAGAGTCTAAACCATCCAACTATTTACCTAAGACTCCGAGAATAAAAACGACTCAAATTTAACTCCACATGGAATAAGAAGACCTTTTGCTCTTTCCTTGTTTAGACCTCTGTTTTCTCTCAAGTATTCAAGAAAGGTTTAGCCCAGAGTCATTGCTCTTCAGAGCTGAGGGAAAAATGCCACAGCTCTTCTATTCTCCCTCAAGAAATTGAATTTTGCTTGCATTGAAATTTTGCTTTCTACAGAAATGAAAACTGCCTAGCAGAATTTTAAGTATACTTTCCATTGTACTGTCCTGACCATTTATTTTGATCTACTTTGGGACCTATCATTTGAAAATTGGAAGATAACTCTGAGAAAAGTATAATTGCAAGCATCAGGATCCTAGGTGTACCTATCCACCCCTGGGATTTGGTTGCCTGTGCTTGGACCAACTCTGATGAGAAGCATTTGTGTAGACATGGGGCAGATGCTGTGAAAAGAAATGTCCATAAAGTGGAGTGAACAGTGGAGTTTGGCTTCACATTTCTTGGGAGTTGCAATTGGATTCAGCCATACACCTCACTAATCTAAATCCTGACCCTTGGGAAATGGTATCTGCTTTGTTGTGGCTTGCATCACATGTGGCTCCTCTCCCATCTGTCATCAAAACCTAATCCTGACTTCCTCACTTGACTTCCTGGCTTAGCCTCAAACCTATTGCTACACCAGAGAGGTGTTGACAAGGTATGTACTGAGAACCCTGTCCAGATCTAGCCCTCAGTCATAATAGGGAGAGAAAAACTTTGCTTGATAGTTCCTGTTGTACCAGATGAGATCTTTGCATGTGAACAGGTTGGCCACCTAAAGGATATAATGTCAATACAGACTTACAGATCTCCACTTAGTTTTCAGGTGTCAAGCATTTGCTTTGCAATAGAACATTCTCAGTAGCACTTAAATGTTAAAATGTTTTATGTAGGACTCCATGTAAGTCTTTAAATCCTAATGTTATTAAAAATCAGTAGTGATGTTGCCTGAGGCCTGAAATGAACACATAGTTCACTCTCTATTTCAAAGAATCCAAAAGTGTAATTGAAAAAGAGCTGATGTTAACTTTTTTTTTCCCCTTTGGAGAAATAAGAATGTTAAAAGAGTTTAATTTAGGTCTATTATATCCAATTTAAAATATATCTGTTGTTGCATATTCTTCTGTTTCACAGAATCATAGAATCACCAAGACCTCCAAGGTCATCCAATCCAACTGTCCACCTACCGCCAGTACTTTCCCACTAAACCATGTACCTTAGTAGAAGAGCTAAATATTTCTTGAACACATCCGGGGTTGCTGACTAAACCACCTACCTGGGCAGCCTGTCCCAGTGCCTAATCACTCTTTTGGAGAAGAAATTTTTCCTAACACCTAACCTCCCCTGATAGAACTTGATGCTGACTGATGCAACCTGATTCCATTCCCTCCAGTCCTGTCTCTAGTTATGTAGGAGAAGAGGCCGATGCTCGACTTATCACAACCTCCTTTCAGCTAGATATAAAGAACTATAATGTTTCCCTTGAGCCTCCTCTTCTCCAAACTGAGCAATCCCAGCTCCCTCAGTCGCTCCCCATAAGACCTGTGCTGCAGACTCATCACAACTTCATTGCCCTTCTCTGAACACACTCTGGGATCTCAATGTCTTTCTTGTAGTGAGGGGCCCCAAACTGAACACAGTACTCAAGTGCAGCCTCACCAGAGCTGAGTACAAAGGCATGATCCAAATGCTACAAGCCCCTCTTCAGATACTGAAAGGCTGTTATCAGGTCACCCTGGAGCTTTTCCCAGCTCTCTCAGTGTGTCCTAACAGGGGAGGTATTCCACCCTTGGATCATTTTTGTAGCCCTCCTCTGGACACACTCTAACAGGTCCACATCTTTCCTGCACTGAGGACGCCAAATCTGGATGCAGTACTTCAGGTGAGGTCTCACTAGTGCAGAGTAGAAGGACAGGACCACCTCCCTTAACCTACTGACCACACTTCTTTGGATGCATCAAATAGTCCACTGATAAAATCCCTATCTTTTCAGTTTAGAGAGAAGGATGTGTCAAAGGCAGTGTCAAAGACAGTGGCAAAGGCCTTACTGAAATCCAGATAGATGACATCAGTGGCTCTTCTGTTGTCCAGTGATGCATTTGAGCCATCATAGAAGGCCACTAGGTTGTTCAGGATTTACTTGTCACTGGTAAAGCCATACTGGTTTTCTTATATCACCTTCCTGTCTTCCTTATGCCTTAGCATAGCTTCCAGTAGGATCTGTTACAAGGCCTTTTGTGGCATGGAGGTGAGTCTGACAGGTCTCTGGTTCCTTCAAGGAAAGTGAAGGAAAATTTTTAAGAAAAGAAATTATAAAAGGTAGGTAAGAAATAGCTATTCTTTTATTGTAAATGCCGTGAACTGTCAGGACAGTTACTGGTTTAGGTTCTAACAAGGAACATGGTTGAACAATGTGATACAAGGAAGTTCTCCAAACCAGTGTTGTCCTACACTTTTATGGAATCACATATGAGCTGAAGAGGAATGGGGTCTCTAGAGACTGTCTAGTTCAAATCTTTACAAATCAAAGTCAATATTAGTATTATAAGTTGTTTTTGTATGTATATATATATATATATATATATTTTTTTTTTTCCTATATATTTTCCCCTTGAGTTTCTCCCCTATATTCCATTGTATTTACTAGGAATACCCTCTTAATTTTCAGAGAGGAAGGAAAGTCCACAGCATAAAATGATGTTTAAGCTTTATAGATTTAGATAGAAATGCTCTGTTCTGTTTAATTTTCATTATTTAAGATGGGCAGATATTTCTTAGGCGTACTAAGTGTTTGCCCTGATTTGAGTTCTTCAGAATAACTGAATGTAGTATAGCCAGCTGTCAGGAACTCAGCAGTTCTCCCAAATGAATGATCATGTAGTAGTCTATTTTTTGAAACCGCTCTGCTCCATGTCAATCAGACACAGAAGTTCTTGCATTAGGTATCTCTAAACTTATCAACACTTACAGGGATCTTACTATTGCTTTACAGCTGAAATGCCTTATCAGCGGTAAGTTTAAGACCATTATGTGGGACAATTTCTAAACAAACTAGGGTATTATGGAAGTACTCCTTGATGTAATAAAGCTTCTAAGCAACGTAGAACATCAGGAAAAACTTTAAGTGGCCCAAATATAATTCCTTTTTTGACTGGTGATAGTGCACATTGCTATCTTTGATATTGTTAACTTCTGACATGGCAACATTCTTGCTACCTTTAACTATGAACATTAGATGCAATTTCTTCCTCTCACCTACTTTGCATTCAGTTAATTTAGTTACACTTAGAGAGAGCAGTAATAATTTTAAAAAATGATGTGGAAAGTATGGATTGGAAAACTAAAAGTTCACATGTATACCAAAAGAGTACGGAAAGGACAACTTTAAAGTACAAACTAAACAAACTAATAATGTTTAGGTTTTTTTTCTGATTAAATGCTTAGCCTCAGTAAATACATTTGTATCTAGTTTATTCAAAAGTCATAATACGTAGTACAAGTCCATGTTCACTTTAAATTTTAGCTAATCATTCTTGTAGACTGTGAAAAAGAAAGAGAAAAGCCTGAACACCACACTTTTTTGATATATTAAATGGTAGTGAGAGAAATCACAAAGTTTGGGAGAATATTCTGGTCTGTTATTGCCTATAGAATCTGTGGGTTTTTTTTGTTATTGTTGTTGTTTTATTTTTAAATTAAGTCTGAAGTATCATGCCTTGGATTGAGGAAAATTTCACTTCGCTAGGCTTTCAAATAGAAATTCTATGCAGCAGGAGTGACAAGAGGAAAAAGCTTGTAATATGCAGTTAAGAGTTTTTCATTAATCGTTTTTACGAGACGTTACAAAGTAAAATGAATTTCAAACAAAAACATCATCACTAGTTAAAAAAAAAAGCATGCTTTTTTTAAAGTGAAATTAATTCACCACTGAGTAACTTCATAAAATTGTAAAATAACTAAGGGGTTCATTTTTAGGGCAGTGTGAGTCTATGCAGTTAATACAAAGCAGGAAATGAGAGTGGGATTAAAATTAAAACAATACAAAATTCATATTCTTTTTAAAAAAAAAAAAAAAAAAAAAGAGAGACACATTTTCATAGTCATCCAAGTCACTGGTAAACACAACAGGTTCCAGTATGACCTCTGGGGGCCACAACTCATGAGCAGTCACCACCACTCTCTGGGCCCATCCATCCAGCTAGTTGTTGCTTTTTGTGAGAGTAGATTAAGTTCTAGCCCTTAATTTATTTACTGCAACTAAATAATTGAGGTTAGGTGATAAATTTTAGCCGAAACCTACAGTCTCTACTGGCTATGCGTAATTACTTTATGCTTACATTTTCTTTTTCCCTTTGCAAGGTAAGGGGGATTAGAACATTTCCTTTCAGTTTTGTGTATGTACTATTTTATTAATATTCTCAGGAAAATATGACACCATAGTGTAAAACTATTCAAACAATAGGAAGCAGCACTGATGCAGAGCAATCGCACTAAGTGCTGCAAAGCTGTGTTGGCCAGACCATGAAGACAGAAATACATACAAACATCTTTTAAAATTTTATTTTTAATTGATTATTTTATTTTGTTTTATTTTATAGTTTATTTTATTGAGATTCTAACATTAAGTAGTTAGGACAAATTGGAATTAAGATTATCCATAACGTTTCAATTCTCCCTCGCAACTTTAAGGAGTCTATGATTCTATAATTCCAAATAAATAGCAATTATAGATACGTTTTTTTTCTCTCTTTTCTCACCAGTCTAGAAGACTGTGTAGAAGACTGACGTATACACGAATCCAAAGGGCTTAGCCCTTAACTTTATACGTCCACAAACTGACATGACTTTTTCAACTTCCAAGTTTAGGCCATGGCGGGCTACATTAGAGCTCTATTCCTGTACATGTTCTGCTCTTACTTGAATTGGTTTTATAATATCAAATTCATAGAAGACCAATCTTCTGAGCCAACAGTTTGTAATAGAAAACTTAAAGAGATTTTATCAAATATTGGTAATGTCAGTGTATTCAGAATGATCACTAGTTGAAATTTAGACAATTTTCAAAAATTTTAACTGAAAGATAAAGAAAAAACCTAGGCTTTGGAGTTCCTAAGAAAAACGTGAAATCTATCATCTACAATGATAGATATTTAAAACATTTGAACTTCTATGAGATTGATAATTAAGCTGATATATGCAGAAAATAATAACAATAAAAAACCAGTAGAGAGGTATACAATCACATTTAAAGAATTAGCCACCTCTGGACTAATATCCTTGAAATTAAGCTTGTATTAATACAGTTTTCTGGATTAGGAATCTAATTCCCTCATATCAGTATTTCTTGAGAAGAAATATTCTCAACATAAAAAAATACTAATGACTTCAAAGATTAAAAATATACATATTGAAGTAATGCATTAATCTATTTTTAAATCTTTTTAATAAAGTTCATGCTGAAGTGTTTGAATTAATTTTCATTATTTTTAGTCTTTAAAAATAGTCTGGGAAAACAGTTGCAAATTGTGAAAGATGTCAGTTAATTCTCAGGTTTATTTTATAACTTTTAGGAAATTAGTTACAGGAAAGCAGAAAGTGCAATTAGTGTAAGACTCCTTCGTTGACATTATGAATTCACTTGTTTCAAATGAACTGTTATACAAAGTTGGCATACAATGTGCCCCTTTCTATCATTTTCAGTAAAATGGATTTCTTGCTGTGATAAGTAGTGCAATTTTAAATTTCAACTGAAAAATAATTCTGCTAAAGCAGTGGGTAGCATTTTTATTTAAGTAGCGATGATGTTATTCAATAGTTATTCTAAGTGATCTGAAATATGACGTTATTGTAAAAAGCAACCATCAGAATTTATTATCTTCTAGAATTTGAAATTGTTGTCCTTGGGAAAAAGTCCTGGGATCTGTTGGGATGAATTTGATTAGGAATAAAAATATGAAGGAAAGACCACTTAGATGTAAAGGAAGATGTATTAGACTTGTTAATACCATCTAGACTGAAACCATATTTCAAGTCTCCAAAATCAAAGGAATATTACAGGCTGAATATAATAAATGAAGAGGGAAAGAGCTCATATACTCAGGAAAAAATAGTTTTTTCAATTAATCTAGAAGTCTTATTTCCAAGCTTTGTCCAAGTTTTAATCAAAGCTTTTCAACAGATATTATTGGAAAATTGGGTAAGTAACGTTTCATAAATTTTACTCTTCGTGTGTAAATACAAAACTGAGGACTAAACCTCATGTTTCTGCCTGGAATAGAGCAGACATGCTTAATCAACAAAATCAACAGTAAGAAGAAGATTACCTAATTTTCCCTTTTGAGGAAAACTACAGATACAAGCATCTGTATTTGGAAATCTAAGTAATATTACAATAATCAATTAGCAAGATTGTTACATAAGCAATAATGCCTGCAATTGTGTGAATCAGAATGATTCTTTTGAATTTCATTTAGTAATAAATGTTATCCTACTTAGCTTTAATATTGAAATACTCTAAACAACAACCTGCTTTTTTTTAACTGTGTTAATAAGACAAATAATAGAAATAAAAAAACCTACTGCCTATTCTCCCAACACAATTTTCTTATATCTATATCCTAAAGTTTACTGCTTTATTCATATACTAATGAGAAAGCAAGTGGCCAATTGAGGATTTGCTTGAGTAGATTTTTCCTTTCCATTTTTCCCACTAATATCTGGATTGGAGATCAGTGACAAGGAGTGCCCCTCAAGGGTCAGTAAAGGGACAAACGCGCGTTAATATCTTCATCAGTAACATCGACAATGTGATTGAATACACCCTCAACAAGTTTGCAGATAATACCAAGCTGTATGGTATGTTGACACCATACAGAAAGACTTAGACAGGCTGAGCAGTGGGCCTGGGTGAACTTTGTGTGGTTCGGAGTGCAAGGTCCTACACCTGGGTTGTGGCGACTCCCATTTTCAATGAATGCTGGAGGCTGAAAGGATTCAGACAGCCCTGCCTAAGGACTTAGGGGTATTGAGCACTCAAAAAGGTTTCCCAGGGAAAAAAGATTGCCTAGGGAAAAAAAGTTGCCCAGGGAAAGCGCTGCCCCTGGAGACATTCAAGGTAGGACGTAACTGGGACCTGCACAACCAGGTCTAGCTGTAGATGTCCCTGTTCAGTGGAGGGGAATTAGACTAGGTGAGCTTTAACAGCTTCTTCCAACTCAATAGATTCTGTGATTTTATGATTCTATGTATATTTCTTAGCCACAAAAATTTCATGATGTTTGTAGAGGATAATCTTGCACCTGAGTAGTGGCAGCTCCCATTATTAATATAAGCTGGGGGATGAAAGGATTGAATACAGCCTTGCAGCAAAAGAACTGGGGGTTGCTGGTGTAGATAGCAAGCTGAACATGAGCCAGCAATGTGCTCTTGCTGCCCAGAAAGCTAACTGTATCCTGGGCTGCAGCAAAAAAAAAAACATGGCCAGCAGGTCGAGGGAGGTGATCTTACCTCTGTGTTCTTCACTGGTGAGACTTCTGTGCTATATCCAGATGTGCTATCTTCAATACAGGAGAGATATGGACCTCTTATATGAACGCATATAGAGAAGGGCAACTCAAGTGATCTAAGGATCCCTGCAATGACAAACTGAGAGTGCTAGAACTGTTAAGCGTGGAGAAGTCTCCTGAGAAATCTAAGAAATCTAAGTCCTTCAATATTTCAGGAGACTATAAAAAAGAAGAGCACAGACTATTTAGGATGCCCTGTTGTGATAGGACAAGAGGAAATAGTTTCAAACTGAAAAAGGGGAGCTTTGTTTTTTCTATAAGAAAGAAGACTTTTACAGTAACGATACTATAAGGACTAGATGAGCTTTAAAAATTCCTTCCTACTCAAAAGATTCTATTGTTTTATCTCTATTGCCATTAATCAGGTATGTCAAATGAATATTGTACATTGTTCTAGTTCAAAATATCTTTATTCAACATGGCCAGATCAGGCCACAGTAACACAATATAAATACAGAATTGTAAGCCAACATTCTAATTATCTAATTCTGCTAGAAATAAAGTTGCTAACAATCAAAAACCATAGCAATAGAAGAAAAACAAAGTACAATTAAAAACAACAACAACAGAAAAAATCAATTTTTATGAAAGAAAACAAAAAAAACCAACAAAACTTAGTTAAATGTATTTGTTTTAATATATGGAATGGAAAAAAAATAATTTGTGTTAGATTTTAATTTTTTATTTTCTCAATTCGACATTCTCACCTTTTAATAATTCTTTAGTAGATAGTTAAATTAATTAATTGTTGATACAAAGAGAGGCCAATCTTGGATCTGTATTGGTTTGGAAGATGCAGATCAATCTCATCATTCCATAAGTGTACACTGGGAAAGCTGTTGGAGAAAAATTTGTTATTTCTGTTTCAGTGGACAAATGCATATTTGTACCATACATGCTGTATCTTCCAGAAGTGTAAAAAAAAAATCTGTAAGTATATCCAACTGCTTACTAAGTAGGTACATGCTGAATAGAAACCTTTTGAATTAACGTTAAGCACAATATTATTTTGTTATACTTGGTTGACAGCAATTGAAATGGAAATAATAAAACTGGAAAGGAAAAATCTAGTCAACCAAATCCTCAATTGGCAGTATTGAAACAGAATTCTGTGATGCTTTATTTTCTTTACCATAAACAATTTGACTGGAAATTAAATTAACTGTTCCTATGGCATCTTCATGTCTCCAAACAGTAAGCTGAAAATAATTGAATGGTAAAAAAAAAAAATATATATTTTAAAATGATGATGGTTATCAGCTTTGGTCATTAGTAAAGGATGATGTAGATTAATTTTTAATTTAATTATTTGAAATGTTTGTATCAAAACTAGATTTTCAGTAGAAGTATGCTACAGTAAGACAAATGGCAGGAGTATGAATCAAGAGCTGAAATCTGTAAAGTATTTCACAATGGAGATCAATAAACATAAGCCTTTGTTCTAAAAATGAGACTAATTGTGAACACGATAACCTGCAACTGATACTGACACGAGCATGTTGTTTAAACAATAGAAAACCATAAAATAGTGATAATTAACTGGTAAATACTGAATAATATGATTTCCTTTACAGTGCATTTTTAGTAGCAGAAGCTGCAATGATAATTCTAATAAGATCATAGGATTTAATTAAAAATTGTAAAGAGCATCTTCAGTTAAGGATTTATGAGTCTTTTAAAGACATGAAACATTACACATCTATACATTTAAAGTAACTTATTAATTATGAAAATATTTTGTGAAGATTAGTAAAAACTTTCATTTACTATTGCCATAAAAATAATTGAGAAAAAAGAGCAGTGTTTCTTTATAAAAAATTCAAAGGCACTAGTATAAGCCTGTTGGTCAGCTCTAAAACTGCTTTTAAACAGAATCTTATAAATGATTTTATAGTTATGACCATTAAAGCAGTGTATTTTAACAGGGACCACAAACCTGTTCTGATGTTTCAATTGACTGTTGCTTAGAATATAACATATAGCATGAAAGATGCTTATGTGACTCTAGTAACAGAAACTGATGCCAGTCATTTGTCATAAAAAAGCATGAACATATTTCAAAATGTTAATTTTCTCTCCTCATGTAATACAGTCACAGTGTGAGTTAAAAATTAAAATGAGCTGTTCATCATCAATGTGGAGATGATTCATTGTTTGGACACATAATGATTCATACTATAAACACTATTTAAAGATAATCTTATTGAAAACAAATAGAGAGGCAAACTGGTTAATTTCCCATTGCTAAGGAAGACCTGAAGTAAACTTCTTATAGTGACAGTGTAGGTAGTTCTCCACTGAGAGAAAAAATAACAATAATTTTTTAGAAAGTGACAAAGTGCCAGATGTTTATGTCTGATATAGATGTATAAAATCCACCAGTTCCTAATAAAATAATATAAAATAATAATAAAAAGGTGTGAGGGAAAGCTATTAATAACTCACATGGTTAAATCTATACTTTCAATGAAAAGATACTGCTCAAGTATGTAATTGCATTTTCTCTTAACATAGCTAATCTTAAGCAGGATAATTGTGAGAAAAACATCAGTTCAAACATGTTGAATAAAGTGTTGTTAACATCTAATAACTGAAAGTCCTGGAGATTTCTTCTTTGCTAAGAAGCTTTGTTACGTTGTCAGATATGCCAGTTTTGCGCAGGTTTTGTGATTGGCTTTTCTTTTAAGTACATACTACTCACAATAGCATTAGAAAGAATAGCAAACTTCCTGTCTTTCACATATATTTATTGTTTCTTTCTTTCCTAATCATCAAGAGAAGCAGCACTAGAGATTGAGAATAGGACTGAAGAGAAATGACTGGGTTATGGAAATCTAAAGGAGAAGAATTTGGAAATAGCTGCTGTTTGGAAATAGTCTCTTTAGTATATGAAATCTGCTGAAACTTTTGGTGAAAGATTGGAATGTAGTGAATGGCATGAAAAGTGAAAAATGGTGTATAGTGTTGGTAAATCAAATCAGGACTGTAAGAATGGATTGAAGTAATGCATGATATTCAAGGTTTAGAAAGTCTCAACTAGCTTTCTTAGTAAAATTATCTAAAAATAGTGCCTAAAAATATACTACCAAATTAAAAAATAAAAATAAAAAGCTGGCTAATGAGGGACCTTTCATAGTTCTACAGTTATTTTATGTATCTGTCTGTATTTATATTTATCTAGATCTTTCTACATATATGTGTTTAACACTTCCAACTGTGTCTCCTTGATAAAAATGAGGAAAAGAAACAAAATAAAGTGGGTGAAATGTGTTTTTGTTTTCCTAGCATTGGTAAATGACAAAACGTATTGCATCCTATTTCTCCTACCTATACAAAATCTCTAGAAAAAATCATGTATGATTCTGTGGGACTGTTCTTTCTGGAACTCCTCCTAACGCATAATTTATCTGACTTTTCATTCAGTTGTCTCTGGAAGCTATTTATAAAAGCGCAGTCTCACTGAGACTGATTTTCTTTCACACTGTTTGCTGTCTCCTTCTCAAACTTTCATTGAATTAATTATGCTAGCAGTAATGGCATCTCTTTCGTGCATACATCAAAAATTTTAATTTTACATTGTAGAAGCAAGTTTCGCTAGTCGCTGCTTCAGTAAGAAGTTTTATATAGAGAGACCTGACTATGGTAAAAGAAATGTTTTTAGGAAATGTAAATGAGTTCATTTTCGTGTAAGGTGAATGTCATTCGGTGGCATCATATCACGGAAAATTCCATTCTAGGTGACCAGGCTTATATTTATCCTTTTGAATCATTCATTATAAATCATTCATTTTAATCCACTGATTATTATTATTTATTTTATGCAGCTCACTGAACTGCTACCAATTTGTCCACATATTTGTGGATGTGTGATGCCCAGAGCTGAATGCACTGCTCTAGGTGAAATAACTCCAGCACCTCAGGGAAAGAAGTTTCTTTAGATCTTTGCTTTCTGAAGTAATTCATATGCAGTCCAAACATCTTTTTAATTTTTATTTTTTTTTTCTGCAAGAATATTTCTGATTGGAAATGGATGTCTAATTGGCTGCTTGCTATCTCCAACCTTCTTTCCAGATTGTTGCCTCCCTTTCTATTTTTGTAGTATATATCTCTTCACAGAACCTTGATCTTACATTTTTTAAAACAGAATTTTTCTGCTTATGCTGAATTTCTGAGTTTTCCTTGATGCTTGCAGCTCTTTAAAATCTGTCATTGACAATTTCTTCAGCTAGATTGCTTGCTGATTTCAGCTGAGCATGAATAGAAATTAAGTAACAGTCCTAGATCTTCAGCTTCTTTCTCAAATCAACGTATGGAAATTTGCAAATTGTATTTCAAATGTATTTGTAAGTCAAGCTTCCATGTTTTATCATCAAAAGCAATTATAAGTGCAATATTTATTAGGTATGATATATAAAGTGAATATATATAAATACTTCAACTCTTTTCTTGAGATGAAATTGATTGCATGATTTCAACAGCCGAAGTAGCATCCCTACATACTATATTACTAAATAAATGGAACACTTGCAGGAGTTTTCTGTTTGATGGCTTTATTTTTAACGTAAATACGTGTTAAGATTGGGATCTTTCATTTTATGGAAACAAGAATCTTTATCGGGCTTTTCTTTTGCTTAATTATGCAGTCAGACTCATACAGGCAGAGTACATTATTACATTGGTTTGTTGAGCTAACTTTCTGCAGATTTCCCTACTTACTTAGATGTTTTTTATAATAGACATTTTAGTCTCACAGGTAATTACATTGTTACTTATAATGCGCATAACTCTGCTCTGTAGAAAACATAAGCTTTAGTGAAATTAAGACACATGACTATAGAGGATGAAGCTTATGCACATGTGGCTGCATTTTGTTTCACATATCTGATAGAATTCTGCAGATTTTTCTCTGTACAGCATTAAATTCTGCATGCTGTCATATTAATTTAAATTGAATGTTATAGAATCATATGCTAAGAATAAAACATTTCACTGGGAAGTAGTATCAAAATTATTATTGTATGAACTTAAGGAAAAGCAAAATCTGTGTGTCCAAATCTCTGAAAATCAAACATTCAAAATTGTTACATTGAGAATGCAGGCATTTCAGTACTATCTGAATCTCGATGTACGGACATAGTATTGCGTGATTCATTCTTATTGCATTAATATTGTTATTTTTTATTATTGAACGAACTTTATTTGCTTTGTGTTTTCTCATCCAGAAAACAATACAACAGAATCATATTTCCAGATTCCTTCTCAATTGTACTGAACACATTAAATCTTATTAGCTCAGAAATATGAAAGCTATGAAAACTTTGGAGCCCATGAATTTCAGCTGAAAATTGAAGGGAGAATTTGAATAACACTAGAAATATGCTTTCACTAGGCCTCTTGTTTTTCCTTCAGGAGTTAGTAACAGATTAATAAAATTTAAACTGATATATTTTTATGCTGGTCTTTGTTCAAAATATGTGAATGGATTATGCATATTTTCAATTCTTGATTTAGACAAAAAAAATTTTACCTGAATGTAATGATCTTTCCATCATTTGTATGACATAAACTCTTTCAGAAGAGTAAATAACAAAATTTAAAACTGGGATATATATATATATATTAAAGAGTACAGATTAGAAAAAAATTTAAATGTAAAATATGTCATTAACTTGAATAGTTTCTTATTTTCTGAACCCATCTTGAAGGATAGGCAGAGTCCATGGGAACTCTGACACTGTTCTGTTCCCAGTGAGAACAGAAGCATTTGGACCCATCCTCTTGTGCATCTGTATGTGATAGCAGTATCTAAAGGTCAAAACTACTTTGCTGAATTTAGAAGATCTTAGCAAATGTTAATGAAGTACTCAATTGAGTATCAATGAAATGAGTGAATAAAAAAAATTATGTCTCACTTTCATCAGAAGTGGCTCAAATCAAGCTAGTGAAAATGTTTTCATTTCCAAAGATTATCAGATGTCCCACCCTGAGCACCTGTGATGTGGGATGGTGACCTGGGCTCTTGGACTGCAGATGATTTACAACAGCTCAAATGCCATTGCTGTACCAAAGTAGAGCAGGACTCATGCAGGGAAGTTCTATAAGGGAGGCTGGAAATACCTCACATATATGCACTTTTGGGAGGCACTGAACAACAAAAATTTGGTCAAGACCACTACTGATGGTGACAGAGATTGATACCTGACACAGCCCCATGTTGAAATACAATAACTGGATACTTATCAGCCATCTCTTAACTACCAGCCTCTCTTAGAGATCCCAATGTTCAGAATATGTTTCTTGTGGCTCTTAGAGACAACTCTGGAGACTGGGAAGGTCATCTTCCTTGCTTGTAACGTTCATTTTGAAGTTATTTCACACTCAAACGCATTATTGTAAAGGTATATTAATTCCTTAAATAACTTTTCTTTGCTGTTCAAGTGAACACTGACAAAATTATTTGAGTTACAACATAAAAATTGTTCTCAGGCTGCTCATTTCTTTGTGTTGTGATCAGCTTTTGCAACTGATTCTCAGAAACCTGAATTAAAATTTTAGTAGCTAAGTAAGGCGTTTTTTAAATGCTGAAGTCAATCTCTAATAAGCAAGAAATTTATAAAAGGAGACTCCGAGAAAGAATTACACTGAATTTTCTAATTTTATGGTGCATAATAGTAATTCACAAGAGTTTCTTTATGTGTAAGGAACCCAGTACACAAAATATTTTCTCAAAATATTTTCTTTCTGACTCACAGTATAAAGACTACACTGCTTGGAAAAAGACAAAGGCAGACAACTTCTGCCTTCTGTTCTGAAGAGCTTTATTTTCTGAAGTGCTTGCCAGAAATATAAAGTCATAATACTAAAGTAAGATGTTTTGAGATGACAAGCTGAAAATGATAGGTAAATCATACTAAAATTAATAAATAATATATAGAATACTGGTGGAAGACGGACTGAATGTCAGATGCAAAAACTCTTGTCATGAAAGGCTTCCTGAGGCAAAAAAAAAGACTAAATGGTGAGGCTTTCACAAATGTGAATGATCCCTCTCCTCATACAACATAAGATGTTAACCAAGGAGACGCTCTGAAATACCATTTTCTATTTTTCTGAAAAAACTCGAGACCCTTCCAGTGGTGATCTGGCATCAGTTGGTTTCAGTACTTCAATTACTTCAGAATCCTCTGGGGAATAAAAAAAAAAAAAAAAATCTCTTTCATGATAGTGGGTTGAATGTAGATTCAAAGGTAGCTTCAGCTGAGCAAGTACCCAGTTAATCCCCTTCTGCATTCAGGGAAAAGGCTGCCACCAGCTCTAATTGATTCTGAAATGAATCTGTATAGAAAATTAGAAGGTTTGGATTCCCATGTGAGCTTCAATAAAGAACAGGGATGTAAGCCTGACAGCTGAATGGATTCAGAAATGAAAATCTGATAAGAGGCTTAAAATTGTACTTAAGTCTAGAAATGATTTGAATGTTCTTGTTAATGGCACATTGTATATTGTCACCTAGTTAATTATCTCTGAAGATGAGTCCTTGCAAAGAAGAAGATATGCCAGCCTTTCACAGCCTTTTCTCATCACATATTTATTAAATTCCAACCTCCTTGCCAGTAGCTGGAAGGCAGAAAGAAAGGATTAGGTGACTGCAGTTCCTCTGTGGCTGTCAGTTCACTGTGCCAAACTTCAAACATGAACTGTTGCATGTGCTGTTACAGACATTTCCTTTACATCTTAATTTGCAAATGAGGAGCTGACAATTGTTATGCCTTGTATTTGCGCACATAAAAAGCAAATACTGTCACTGCTGGCTATTTTATTTATCCCTTTGGAGATAGTGTATGGCCTCTTTATAAACTTTCTTCTGATTTTTTTTACTAACCAAGCTAGTCATGGAGCTACATGACCTCATATTTTATTCAGGAAGCCTATCTACAGTTTATGAACCGTGCACTGCATGCAAGAGCTAGTTAAAACACTATCTTCATATCTGTTTTTACTTTGCTGCCTCACAGCTTTTTGGTGTGTGTTCTTATTTAGTATATTTCCTACAGATTGGCTGATGAATTTTTGTGTGTGTAGGTATACTCCCTCACCCCCAACTGCCATATGTGTTTTATACGTGTTTATCTGCTTATCTGCATTCATTTTAGGAATGGAGGAGTAGAAAGATGGTGCTAGAGGCAAAGCTGCCTGTTCTATCCATCATATTATATAATTTACTATCAGTCATAAACTGGAGAAGAAATATAGATGAATAAAGAAGACATTAAATGAAATGTTCATTAAAGGAAGATATTACTGAAATGAGCAAATGATCAGAGGCAGCACTATAGCCAAACAGAATCACCATCCAAGAAAATGTGGCTGACAAGTAAAATCAGTAAGAATTTCACTTCTGTTATCAATTACAAACTCAATGCATTTGTCTTCATAATTGCTTTTAGTTTTTTTTTTTTGCTTTGAATTTGAGGTCAGTGTCCTAAAACAAATGTCTGTGCTCGACATAGCAAACACCTTGAATAATGGTCAAGTATTTCCTGCTTCCATTTCTGCTTCATGTTGTGGACGTGATTCTTTTTTATTTGACTCCCTTTAATAGTCAGTCCAGCAAAGTGCAGAGGTAGAATACTTAAGTTTCATTTCCTCTGAAATCATATACCTCTTATATGACCTCAGGCAAGATGTGTAGCTCTCAGTCCTCAAATGTACATAAGAAATGTCACTTATGTAGAATCTCTTCTTATATGACAAATATGGATAATGTAAAATAATTCGGATATCTGAAGGCAGAGCACTCAGAAGAATAAGTCTGCTTCTGGTGCCACATATTAATGCATATCTATGTTAATTATATTCAGACATTTAAATAGACTTCAGAGGTTCTACAGGATTTTTTATGAGTTACCCTGGAACTATATGTCCATCAATTATATATGAGCGTTATGTAAATTCTATTCATATGTTATTTCAAAATCACATCAGTCCAAAGCTGAGTAGAATTTGAAGTTGCCAGACACAAAACAGAAACAGAATTCATGAAGACCAGTACTTCAGATTCAGAGAAGAAACATTGTCATATACTTGAGATTTAATTTCTCTTACAAAGCTGATTTTTTTTTTCTTCCTTTTTCTTTGTCATTTACATGAAAGACTGAGTTAGGAAGTTAGGATCTAGAAACAGCACAAGCTGCCAGATGAAGCAGGATCTCTATCTTCAACTTCATTTGAAGTAGGCCATTGTGGTGTCTGCTGAGCTCCTGAGTAGCAAACAAGTAATCTTCCAGTCTGTATGATGGTAAAAAGCACCTGAAATTTCTTTATAGTAATTGAACAATAATCGTTGATCTTGATTTAAAGCCCAAGAAACTCAGTGGAGTGGAGTTACTAATACTGTTGACTTTAATGATTTTGTATCAGAACATAAACAAAAGTGTTGTGTAGAATATTTCTCATTTAGATGTATTTCACTTCATCTTGTTGACCAAACTATCATCAGGGGTAACTCTTATGACTTAAAATTGACTTTTCTATTGTCTTTACACTGTATCTGCACAAACTATAATAATTATTATAACAATGAGTTATGGTAATATTATTCTCTATATTTTATTGTCATAAACATTGTTAAATGTTCATTTAAAAGGCACAAAACATGTGCCTAACTTGTATGTCAGAGGCATAAAAGAAATGGAAGGAACCAAAATCTCAGAATTACCTTGATGTGCATAAATGTGAACATAAATATAGTTCTTCGGAAGAATGTCATTATAGACCTATAGTAAACATATTACTGTATGACAGTTTTAATGTAGGTGTATTTCAGTTTAAATTTCATCTATTCTATAAGCCAGTTCTGTAAAATCTTATTGATGTGCCTTAAATACATATGACAAGAAACAATGAGAGTTAATGATGAAATGTTCACAGGTGCAATGTTTGTGGGCAACTATGTCACTCAGCATCTGAAGTAATAAAAGTTTGTTTGGATTAAAAATCTCAGTCCTCTGAGGAGATCACGTCACTGCCTCTTGTATGTCTGTGAAAATACATTTGAGTTAACTGGCATAGCCTTGAACTGTCCTGTGGTGAAGCATTAATCACTTTTATTCTTTGATAAACAACAAGAGCAGACATCAATAACACTGTACTATATGCAAATTCAATGGCTAAAATAGTTTCCAAAACAAGACAACACTCTCCAGAATTCAAACTCTGTGTGATTCTAGCACAAACTTTCATTCTTTTATGGAATATATGTGGCCTATACATCAATAAACAAATTAAATAAATAAGGAAGTAGACTGTGAATTAGAGAGAAAGGAAAGGAAATAGCTTTGCAGTGTGTTTCTCATTGTTAGGAGAAAATTAAAGTTTCAATGGATACTGAATTTGAAGTAAAATTATCATTTGGGTGGCTTGAGAGCACTTTCCAGTTTGTACAAGCAAGAGGACCTGAATTGTGAACTCAGCTCTAAAACAGTATCTGGTTTTTATAGAGACTACAGCATGGACCCAAGAAGGAGAAATCAATCCTTGAATTTTATCCAATTATTGCTTCATTTGGAATTCATTAAAAAAAATTGTACAGGAATTAGTATACAGATTTGTTTCCAAACGATTTCCAAAAGAATGAGATTATTTTGTTTCCTGCCTTCTAACAGTATAGTGAAGGTACACTTTTTTTTTCCCTGTCTAACTACATAAATATCTATCTACATCTATTTATCAATCTATATTTTTTTCATATTTTACTTTTCTATCCCTTCATATTCATGACACCATAAATGTATGAACAAAAAATGATCCTCTCAGGGCTATGAGGAATATCTAATCTAAAGCTGCAAGCTAAAAGTAAGTACTGATTGATATGGAAGCAGTTGTAAGTATACTCCAAACCAGAGTGTTAGGCAGCTATGGATACTTATTGTACATAGAGATTTATATATGTTCACACTTAGGAAGGTAAAGAGCTAGGTAAAGAGCTGTAGTCATTGACAACTTCTTTCATGTCTAAAAGAAGAAAGAAAAAAAACAAAACAAAAAAACCCCCACAACAACAACAACAACAAAAAAAAAACACACAAGAGCACAAGTAAACAACAACAGCAAAACCAAACAAAAACATTCTTCGTTGACATATTAATCAATTATTTTTTTAATTCTTAGTACTGGGCAAAGCCATAAAGCAGCTTGTTTGGGATAACTACCAATCCTATCTGCTCAGCAAAATCTTTCCTTTATTTCCTTGTCTGTATACTCTTTTTGTTTTGTTCACTTTCCACAGATAGCCTTGAGATTTTGTGTCAAGCAGGAGCATCAGATAATCTTTCAAAAGACTATTTGTAAGAAACACAATCCTTGCAAACACTAAAGAGGGAATTTAGGGGTTTTAGGTGTCGTCAAAAACATGACCAAATGGATGCTACAGAAAGTGCCTGGGATTTGCATTTAGGAAACACTCTGTTCATCATGTCTTTTAGTTATCTTCATAGTGAAGATAAATGCACCAGGACACTGTTTCATATGTAAAATGCTTCAAGGTATCGGTGGCAGAATTTCCTCATGTCTTTCTGAGCCTATCTAACACTTTTAGCCTCTGCTTTTTAAAGGAATGTAGGATAGTATTTTCTTTTATGCATAAAAACAAAAGTCAATATTATGTTTATGGATAACTAAACTTGATATCTTCATTTTATTAAGAGTTTTCACTTTAATTTTTTAAGCAAATATTTTATGAGTAAATGCAGGGCAGGAGAAAATAATGAAAAGCTTGGGTTTTTAGTACAGTTTCTGTATTTCAGCACAGTAAGCCAGAGATACTGCTTGTAACCAGAAGATTAAAAAAGTAACAAACCAAACAAGCTAAAAATCAGAAACTGGAGTAAGTGTACTTTGATTTGTAAAGAAAAGACTGAAACAGAATGGCTTAGATAGGGATCACGAAGACCTGCATGAATCATCAAGACATAGGGAAAAGGAAGAAACAGAGAGTCAAAGAGAGAACCTAGAATAAGAGTAAAGATGGAAAGCTGGAAAGCAGCAAAAGAAAACAGTCATTTGAAGAAGAAACCGCTGAGACAGTAGGACTTGAGTAAACAGTTCAGACAGAGGATGTGTAATATGATGTAAACTGAAATGAATAAATAGCAAAATAAAATACGGAATGGAGAGAAAATTGAAAGAATGGAAAGAAAATTGCAGTTATATTACTTATATGTGAGAATATGTTCTTACACTAACACCAGATTTTCAACTCTATTTCTACCTCCTTTTAATATTTCAACATCTTAAGATAGTTATACACTTGCTTTGACAATTTTCCACTATCATCTCTCTAAGATGTAAGAGGAAACATTTTCCAGGCTGTAATGCAGTGAATTAGGACACAAGCAGCTGCAAAATTGATAAACGATTGTTGTCTCTGTGATATTATCCTGAATCAAATGCATAATTTGACATAGGAGAAGGCCTGGACAATTTTACTTACTTTTCAGAGTAATTTTTCCATTCAGCAGAATGCTTAATTAAATTGCTCTCAGAATAGGATTAGGAATTAAGACTAAGTTTTCTGAAGACTTTTCCATCCTAGCAGGAGCAACTGTTCAAACACTTCTCATAGCAGCAGTCTGCCTAGCTTTCCAAGTCTTCTGCATAAACAAAGGACCTGTTTGTTGCATTGCCTCCTATGGTACTGACCTAAAACCAGGCCAGGACCAAATGACTGCACGTACACACCAATATGATGAACAGCAAAATGGCGTTTATTACACGTGAACTCTAGCTTATATAACCTATGTGCTTCGTCTACGCCCCTAAGGGCACGTGCCGCACATCAATCATAGAGCAGGGAGAGGGCCTATCGCGTCACATCCCGTGGGGGGGTCACAGAATCACAGAATCACAGAATCACCCGGGTTGGAAGGGACCTCAAGGATCATGTAGTTCCAATCCCCCTGCCCAGCAGGGCCACCAAACACACACATTCAGATCAGGTTGCCCAGGACCCCGTCCAACCTGGCCTTGAACACGTCCAAGGACGGGGCATCCACAACCTCCTTGGGCAGCCTGTTCCAGGGCCTAACTACTCTCCTTGTAAAGAACTTCCCCCTAACATCCAACCTAAATCTTCCCTCCCTCAACTTGGATCCATTTTCCCTAGTCCTGCTGGTGTCAGCCCTTTGGAAGAGTTTACTCCCCTCCTGGCTGTAGGTTCCCTTCAGGTATTGATAGGCTGCAATGAGGTCACCCCGCAGCCTCCTCTTCTCCAGGCTGAACAAGCCCAACTCCCTCAGCCTGTCCTCATAGGGGAGGTGCTCCAGCCCCCTGATCATCTTAGTCGCCCTCCTCTGGACCCTTTCCAAGATCTCTATGTCTTTCTTGTACTGAGGGCTCCACACCTGGACACAGTACTCCAGGTGGGGCCTCACAAGAGCCGAGTAGAGAGGGACAATCACCTCCCTCTCCCTGCTGACCACCCCTCTCCTGATGGAGCCCAGGATCCCATTTGCCTTTCGAGCTGCCAGAGCGCACTGCTGGCTCATGTTAAGTCTCTCGTCCATCAGGACCCCGAGGTCCTTCTCTGCCGAGCTGCTCTCAAGGACCACTCCTCCCAGCCTGTACGGGTGCCTGGGGTTCTTCCGGCCCAAATGCAAAACCTTGCACTTTGCCGTGTTGAACCTCATTAGGTTCACCCGAGCCCAGCCCTCCAGCCTGTCGAGGTCCCTCTGAATGGCATCCCTTCCTTCCACCGTATCAACCGCACCACTCAGCTTGGTGTCGTCAGCAAACTTGCTGAGGGTGCACTCAATTCCCTCATCGATGTCATTAATAAAGATGTTAAAGAGCACCGGTCCCAAGACAGACCCTTGGGGTCTCGCAGTTGCTGACAACACCTGTTTACAGCTCTGGAAATTCTGGTGCTTCACATACATCCAGGTGAAGTGAGCACTTGTTCTAACAGTATATCCCATCACAACTGGAAAAAGAAATGAATGGCAGTATTTACCTTATCCATCCGAGAATGTGTAAATAAAAATAATTTCTTTTTGTACAAGAAAGCTGAATCTACTCCAAATGAACCTTCTGAAGACAATTCATGTTACTTTGCCTAAACATCTACCTTACAATGCGATGAAGTTTTCTCTAGACATCCCTGTTTTTCTTTCCTGATTTTAAAGGAAGCTTTGGATGACTCATTATGAAATGATTTATTTTTTGACCCCAAGTGAAGTGAAAGGATTTAGTGAAATACTGCACCTTTCTTTCGAAGATGTATAGAAATTTAATAAAAAGCACAATAGCTCTTTTCTAAAATGAAGAAATAGCTTTTTGTTGCAGCACATTCTGAAAATGTGTTCAATATTAACTCTGCATGAAGCCTCAAAATTCCTGAAGCAATCAAAAAAATGCATTCTGTTTTCTGTGGTTGACTTAAAATATGAGCAAAAATTGGAATTTTTCCTGCTCTTAAATAAGCACTTATATGGATCCATTCTTTGGAAATCTAGGAGTAAGGAGTAAGCAAGATCAAGGTATGAGTAATTTTCTGATATCATGTCTTCACTGTATTTCAGTGGCATGAGGAGTTTTCAAGGCTGCCTGCTCAACAAGACAGAGTGTCACTTGCAAGAAGAAGAAAATCAAAACTGTCGAAGTCACGCTGAGGTGGATTGGAAAGAAAGATGCCCAAGGGAGTAGTTACGTGCAGGTTTTGCAGCTAAAAGTGTTCTCACAACATTCAGACCAAACAGTAGATTGAATAATTTCTCTTATTCAGTTTCACCGTTTTACTCTCATTTGATGAGAGTAAGGTGGAGTTTGGCGTAGATTTTCATTATGTATAGCTGTATAAATGAAGTGAGTAGGATACTCATCCACTGCAGTTGTGTATAACTTTCTTCCTTTTTCAAAAATTTCTATTTACATCATTTCTAGATATCCATAAATTATACTCCTTAAAATAATTGCTTACTGGGTTCCACATGGTAATGAGAGTCAATCACATTGTGAATTTCTGGGTTGAATTAAAAAAGACACCCTCATCCCACAATTCACCCACCACCCCCCCAAAAAAAGCAACCAAGAAACCCTTATTCCCTGACTTCACTGTTTCATTTAATAGGAAAAGAAGCATTAAAAGCGAACAGAAAACTATTTTTATTTTCTTCTTTCATCTTTGAAATGAAATTCCTTTCATTCTCTATGGCATCTCACACTGCCATTAGGAAGAAATGGCAGGGAGACTGGGATTAAAGTTCCAGTTCTTCTTAGTGCAGACAGCTGAACTCAGCTGAACTCAGCACACTAGCAAGTGGAGAATTCCACACAGCATAATTGCAGAGTAGGCTGATGTTTTGTCACTTGGACATAAAAAAGATGAACTGAGAAGGTTTTGATTAATTTTTATAAAGTGCTTGTAGATACTAGATGAATTTAAATCCTGGAATCCACTATAGATAAAGGATACCAAATAGCGATTTTAAATATATATTTTTTAAATGGTGGATGTGTCACTATGCTTCTTCTCAAGATCTTTGAAATAGATAAAGGATTTTTAAAGCAAATGAAGTTGTGTACTTAGTTGCTTCCTAAATTAAGATTCATAAAAATGTCTAAAATACATCATTATCTAAATTAGCAAAACTAAATAAATTTGTACTGCTATAATAGCCTCTAAGTACTTTGACATTTTGTATCCAAAATGTAAAGGATATCTTTGGATATTTAATTAACTACTTTGCACCCCTGAGATATTCTAATCATTTATTTTTTTTTTCTTTTACTAGTGGGTAAAAAACTATCTAGGAAACTAGTAAGATTTTCTGAAACAGAAGTGAGAGTCATCTAGGTCTTTCTTAAAGAGAGCAACAGATAGGAAGTCAGGCTCTTCTTTTATTCTTCACGTTATTTTTGCATGACTTTCCCAGAATCGCCATGGAAGTTGTAGAAGAACCTGTTTACTAAACTCTTACTTTGAATTTCTCACCTTGACCACAGGAAAATCCCTTATACATCTTCACAGGAGACAGAAATATTGTCCTACATTTTCTGTCCAGGATCAGTAAAACACGGATCCTAAATTAAAACAGGTTGGAAAGAAGAAGTAAAATCTTTTGCAAAGCAAAGATGCAAGACATATAAAATAAGAGTCTTAGAGAATTGAAGAGTACATGTTTACTCCAAATATGGTTATGTAAAAGTAAAGTAATGTTATCTTGTCAAAACGAACAAACAAACAACAAAACAACAGCAACAAACCATGGTGTTCTTTTATTATATATTTAAAAAAATATATAACTAATAAGATATTTTAATATATATTTTAATATTTTTAATAAAGACATAACAAATCTTGACTTCCCCTTTTACAGTAATTACTTCCTTACATGTGCATTGAAGGGATGTGGATGGTTTAACTTCAGCATCTCCCCCATTTTGCTTAGCATTTTCACTCATTATAATCTTTCAGAAGATGAAATGTTTGACATCTCTCACAGAAAATACTGCAGTTATTTTGATGTTGCTATATTCAGCATCTCTTTTTTTTACCAGTCAAACTGAAGGGGAAAATAGAAATAAGAACACATTGGCTTTTGTGTTTGTTGCTATGGCTAAACTGCATAGCAACAAGACTTAGGACACTTGCCTATATTCAAAAAATAAAAAGGAAAATTCAGCCTTCCACATCTACTGCAAAACTTTGGTGCACAGAGCAAAGTACAATATCCAAATAGTGACCTTATATTTTATTCACAGTTATTAACAAGTGAGTCACACAAACTTTAACTTTTCAGAAAGTTAATTATGCAAAAGGCAAGTTTAGTATGATTAGTCATTGGGAAATGGTGCTTTATGTGAATTACACAAATATTTTTATACAGAGAAAGAATGAAAGACAGAGAAACCAGTGGTACGATACAGAAGTGGGAGAAATAGAATAGAAGAATAGAAGATAGACTTCTACTGGGAGTTCAAATTCCTAGCTGGTTTTCATGCATCTGACAAATGATGTGACTTTTCAGAGCATTTCACAGAACATAAACCTGATCAAGGTGCATTTTTTGTTCTGTTTATTTGTTTCATATTACTTCCAACAGTTAACTTTTTTTTTTTTTTTTTTTTTTTTTCCTGGCTTACGCATTTGTTTGTTTTGCCAGACCTTTTCCACAGTTTACTGTTCTTCATCCTGAATAAATATTTTACTGAGTTCCTATAACGGGTTTAGTCAGAACAGCTTTAGAACTAATGACAGGAAGTAAGGCAATAAATATTAAAGCATATTTCACTTCTTCTACTTCACTACTTTGAAAGAAATGAAGATTAGAACCAGCAAAAAAAAAAAAAAAAAAAAAAAAGTATCTAACTAAACTGCTATTCATATATCCTATTCAAAATGTTACTATTCCATGGTTTCATAAGACAAATTGTTTATTGCAGATTAATCCAGTTATAAGACACTTGAACTGCAGATTATAGTTAAGCATTGTTTTAGCCTTTTGCTGCTAGATTTCAGCTACTCCAGTACATTTTGTTTCAACTCTCTGGGACATTTTTACTTTCCTATGTCTCAATCATTGTAACAAAAGTGAGAGTTCAGCTTCCAAAGTAGACTTTATACTTTAAGAATATCTCCGCCTTCTCCTTGATTATGTACTTAACTACTTTTTCTCAACTAAAACTGTTATATGGAATTTAATCTATTGTACTCATGTGGACAGATGTAAATGGAAACAAGGAGAAAAAAAATAACCCATGCTGAGGGACATGTACACTTCCAAAAGACTGAGCAGGAGGTATGTAGACAAATCCTATTATTGGGTAATGAGATTTGTGTGTGTAGCCGGACACCATTATGAAAATGTAGCTGTTTTTCAAAACAAAGTGAAAGAAGGGGGCAATCTTTTCAGCTGGGGTCAAATTCTGCTTCCAGTAAGAATGTAATAAGTTCCACTAAAATCAACCTTATTAGTTTCCAAAAGTAGCTGAAAGAAAGAAATAGCTTTTACTTTCACAGAAATTTCAGAAGACTTTCAGCCTGTACACATTCTCATTGAAATCAACAGGAATTTTGCCACTAGGACCTTGCATCAAGACTACTAATTACTAATCTGATAAAGCTCTCAGTGTCAAGAAGCTTGAATTCCTTACAGTAGCGTTCTACAAAGTGAAACAATTTATATAAAATTAGGTATGCTATGAATAAGAAATTCAACAATTACATCATTGGTAGATTTAGAAAAAAATACCACCCATGACACACATTTTAAAATCAGAAATGAAGATTCTGGTAGCCATTTAAAATCATAACATTTTATAATATAGATATAATAATCTCCATCATTTTGCTACTGGAGAACTGTGTGCATATTTTACAACTACAGAAATGAATACTTTCATTCTGTAAATTGATCATGTGTTCTTATTAAGACCAGATGTAACTTTCATCTTCAAAAATCATGTGACAGACTAAACAGTCACATAACATAATGGCGTAGGCATTGTTTGGATATTTCATTATATAAGATTTATCCATCTTTCTCTAACTAGATTTGCAAGCAAATGTTTTAAAGTGCAAATTGTTGAAGAAAGAGATGGGATATAGAAAACATGACAAAATCATTCTTCAGTGGCTGGTGTTTCCTCCCACCAGCTGAGGAAGAGGTAGGCCTTTGCTTTTGTGGGGTATATAGGGTATCTACCACTTTCCTGTTTCAGTCAAGTCTACCATTTATGTGATATGATCTCCAAACCTCTCTCAATGTGTATTTCTGGACTGCATGCATGTATTATGAAGAAGTATAATTCTTTTTACACGAAGGAAAACAAACGCAATATCTCTCAGATAATTTCTGAATGATGAGAACTCTGACATGATATCAGTTACAGTATGACCTTCTTTTTGATCTGTTTTTCATTGCTGTGAGTCAGACTGAATTTCTTTCCTATTTAAGGGTGACATCATTGTAAAATCTAGCAGAGGAAAGATCAGAATGAGGCTCCATGTCTCTAGGAGAAAATAGAGATTGCACAAAATAACAATTTAAAATGAAAGTGTGGCTGAAATACTGCTTCTGTACAGACAGGGTTGATATACTGAAAATGTATGATAGGAGTGGAGTCCCACTGTTGTCATGGAGACTGAAAAAAAATATTAGCAACTTCCCCTAAAAATATAATTAAAAACCCCACTGTTTGGAATCACACCCATCATCTTCTGGAAATGTACTGCCTAATATACATTTCTCTGATTCTTCTTTTACACCTTGATTAAATAAAAAACAACTTGTATATTTTTTTAAAAAAATTGAAATGTATGGTTTTATTTTGCCAGAATCCATTTTAACTATAAAAAATTGAAAAATCCAATATACCTTTGTAAACACATACACAGCCAGCAAGCTCTAAGTTTCACAAAAGCATTCAGGAATTACAGAGCTCAGCAGCTACTTCTTACTGGGGAATGCACAACCAAGAATCTGGCCCAACATGCTGTACACAGAGCTTGAGGGGATTTGAGGGAACCAGGAAGAAATTTCCAGCAAATTATTTTCTACCTGAGGTGGCACTAAAACTAGACATCTCAAAGTCTGAAGAAAGGGATGTACTTTTCCAGTTCTTCCCTTCAGTTCTTGAAAATGTCAGCTTCTCAGCTTCAGCAATTTTGAATCATAGCATGGAGCTGTCACCTGCCATGTGAGATCTGTGCTGTACTTCAGCAGAGGTCATACCTATGAGTCACTGATAGAGGAGATGGTTTCTCTTTCCCTTTCCCTCACATGTAAGAGATCAGTGAATACTCACCTAGGAATAAGAAGCTCACCTTATTTAATAAAATATATAAATCATGCTAAGGTCATCTAGAAGAAGAATGTTTGTTTGGGAGTTTAGGGAGATCTTGGAGGTTGGGATTTTTTCTCTCCATCAAGATTCTTCAGTAACTCTTCAGTGTATAGTGGGTAATCTAGACACAAATATAGGCTGTACACTTTTTCAGAGAAAGCATTAATCCACTCAAGAGTGTTACATGTCACTACACTTTTCATGTATATTATGCTTTCATCTTTTAACAGGGTTTAAGTAAAATGAATTAGTGTAAATCTCATAATTTATGTCTTGCCCAGTCAATCTTCATCCATAAACAAATCTCTATTTTGGACTCCCAACAGCATTTGGGACACTTTCTAACAGTAATAGTCCTTTGTCATCATCTATTCTGAAAATGGATGTTCATAAAGCCCATGTGAATGCGTACCTTCATAAAACAGTAAGGACCAAATGTAGATATATTAGGGATTCAAAAATAAGGATTGATATTCATGCAGAATAAAACTTTAGGTTTGGTTCTGCGGCTTTTTAATGTCAAGACTAAAGTTCCTTTAAGTAACTATATAGACTGTTTTGTGTTTTGTATATTGACATTGAGACGAAAATATAGTATGCATTTCACTAAAATTTTAATGAAAGAAAAGGCAAAATACTAAATGGAATGTAACTGCTGTTTGAAACTAAATCAAAGGCAAAACTGTTAGATTTTCCTGGTTAGTCATGATTACTCAAAATTTAGTGAAGTATAAAAGTAAGATCAAAACAGCTGATTCAATATATACTTTTTTATATATATCAAGTAGTATATTATTTGTAGCTATTGGTTTAAACTAAACTTAAATTGTTGTTTATTGTATTTTGTAGCTGAGACTTTTAACTTCCTGTAGACAAAGCTATTTTTTAAGTTATAGATACTGTTATCACAGTGGAAGGTCACTTGAAATCTGTTCTTTGGTCAACATGATGCTTAAAATCAATAGTAGTTCCTTAATAGTTTCCCAGCCTTCTTGGCTTAGTGGATAAACAGAGGCCTCATTCAATGCAACGTTGAATTTTCTGTCTCAAAGTCACCTTTCAAAGAAAAAGAAACATAAAAATTTTTTTCTTATGATTCCATTTTTGAATAGTGTTGTGATTTATTTATATCATCTTAAGAGTTTCTGCCAGAAGGATGCCCCAGGACAAGAGGTAATATTCTTACTGTTCAAATCTATTTAGAAGGAATGTGACCATTTAGCACTGTATAGAAGTATGACGCTATGCAAATATCTGAGCACAGTGAATCATTAAATAAAGAGGCAAAGTGACAGCTAGTGTAAGAGAGCAGTACTTGTGAAGTGAATGGAGTTAAGCTTGCCTTTTTTGACAAAATATTTTGCCTGAGGATTTTTAGCATCCAATGTGTAAAGAGCCAGCATGCTATCATTTTGCCTGTGCTGTACAATTTTGCTACAGAACAAAATATCTTTTTCATTAGCAACAAGCCCATGGAAAAGAGAAGCAATGAATCTTTTTAGCTATCATTGACAAAACATTAGCATAACATTAAGCACACAACTGGAGAAATCCCCAAACTATAATTTCTCGACTGGTATGGATTCAGTCACCATTTGTATAACTAACGTCATACTTTAAATCATGGAAGTCAGATATTACCAAATGGATAGATATACAAATTTAACTGATCCAAATTTTGTTTCATTTCAAAGTATATACGTAATTTCAATAATTGCATACACAAATGACACCTTTGCTTGTACACGGCAGCCATTTCTTTACAGATGGTAAAACGCTGGCTGAATTAGAATTGATATATTGCTTTTAGGTAGCCTATTGAATGCCCACTTAACTTGTCAGTGAACTCCAGTGCAGCAGCCTCTTAGTGATGCAGGAAAACTTCAGCATCCACTCTCATAAAAAGTTGTTTAAATATGTTCTTAAATTCTGCTGAGTAAATATATCCTTAAATATTATTTGGAGAAGGGATATTTACCTGAATTTGAACCTGTATGTATAGTTTCAGACTTAGCCTGAATGGCAATTATTTTGTTATTTAAAATCTACAGTACAATGACAAGGAACCTAAAATTAGAAAAAGGAGATGACTGAAAATGAACCATTTCATGACCATAGGTATAATTCTGCTGATACAATTGAAGTAGATAAGATGTACAGAACTGACACTATGAAAACTAAAATACAATAATATAGCAGACACAATACAAAGCAAAACAAAACAAAACATGTAAGCCAGAATTTCTGTTGATTAATTCACCTTTGCACAAGACTCCAAATCATATCATCGACCATTAGTAGGGCATTAGTAAGGCATCCTACTTCAGTAGAAGTAGGATGAGGTCTAGAAAAAAATGATTCAACAATTTTTAGGAAAGTTAACAGAAGGTGAACACTGAACAGATTTCATATCAGTTTTTGCCTTTTGACATTCTTTGACACTTACTTCTGTGTAACATCAAGTTCAATGGCATTTCACAGTTAAAAGTACTCAGAATTAGATCCAACATGTGCTTTCTTACTATATATATGCTTTGCCTTCTAGGGATTAAACATTCCATTTAGTAAAAAAGGTGAAATAGAGACACAAGACTTTTCTATTGCCTATTGCAACTGCATAAAGGTGCAAAGCTACACAGATGGATAAAATCCTCTAGCAACAGCAAGAGCATTTGTTACCAATGAAAGATATAATTCATAGGGATGCCACAATCTTTGCTCAAGCCTGAAAGAAACATCTCCTCCTCACTTATTACATTCACTTTTCTTCTCCTTCCTTTATGTTTTTATTATTTCAATTTGCAAGACTTTTACCTGTCTCTGTGAGAAGTTTGCTTGTGTGAAAGATGTTATGTTACACCATATTTTCATCATACTGTGCTATCTATACATACAAATCTACTTTCTGTAACCATGAAAACTGGTAAAGCCAGTTGTAATAAAAGCTATAACAGATAAAACCTGTCAGATAGAAAACTTCCTTTGACTGCTGGCTTATTCCATTTTCTTCAGTTCTGGGTGAAGTTGTACTGTTTCACCTTCCAGAATGGACAAAAGTTTTTCATGTTCTATCATGACTCTTCTTGACTTCCTACATCAGTTCAGTCAAATTTTCTCTTTGTCACTCAACAAAGTAAATAGATTTAGTATAGTTGTAAAAGGAACAGAATATACTCCATTTATTCCAATCCTGCTGTGAAAATATTAATGTGTTTACTTAAAAGCACAAGTCTGACAACACAGTAAATCAACCCCACGCTGTTTCAGTGTCAAAAGCAAGAATTACTAAAAATGTTATTAAATTATCATAGAAATGGTAAATTAAATTTAAACAATAAATGATGAACAGATTAGAAGGGATTTGAGTACAGTTGGCTCTATTTGTTTTGTATCTCTGTAAATGTCAAAATTGAGAAGTTAATTGAAGGAGTCTAAAAAATATTAGTTATTGCATTTTTAACAAGCAGACCTGTTTTCTTCCTTTCTCAGGCTATAATGTATTCATTGTGTTGTGGGTTTTTTTTGTTTGTTTGTTTGGTTGTTTTTTTTTTTCATCAAGGCAAACGTACATGCATGCATACATTCAGACTATTTCCTTACTGTTTTGACAGTCCTAACAAGTTAGAGTTTGGGGATGATGGGCAAGTCAAAGTGGAGAAAGTCATGCTTCTTTTATTACCTGTTCAGTGATATGAATAAAATATTATTTTCTGTAAGACCATTAGTTTATTGCTTTTAGCTCACTGTTTCTGACTGGTGCCTTCTAACTAAAAATAAGGAAAGAAGAAGCACACAACCACGTGGCTGTTTTACAGAAAAATACTGACTAAGTTATTTTTAAGTTTGCAGATTGAATATAGGTAATGTTTAATGCTGTAATTGCTTATTGAATTTTTCAAAAGTAAATCTAAGAGGCAAACTGTCTGTAAACTTTGCAGGAATGGGTTTCATTTTCCTACGAAGAAATATATGTATATATGTAATCTTGTAAAGAACTTTTAAAATCCTCCAAAGATTTAACTTTTTGTATATTATGCCCCAATTCACACACAAATGTTAACAACACTGAAGATATATAAAATGCTTTTTAAAGATTCATGCAGATGTTCATTTATAAGAGCAGTATCTTCTTTTAATTGAGTTGTGCTTTCAATCATATTTTGTAACATAGGTTCAATAAAAAAACAGAATGTAAAATACAGAATGTTAAGGCTAAGTTCCCAAAGGAAATGCAGCTACTGAACATACTAAGGGCTAAAAGAAGAGGAAACTGAAACATTTGGTTCCACAATAAGTCCTGCCTTCTGATGAGTTAGTCCTCTAAGTTCAGGTTAGAATAATAGGATTAAAATTCAGAAAAGCTTTGGAAGAGGACACTGAACACAGGACAAGACTGTTCTTGAACATATAATGAGGAATTGGGGGTTTCATACCCCCAAACCCATTCACATATAAAACCTATTCACTTGTTTCTCCCTTGCGTGTTCTGCTAATTTTAGAGGAATAATTTAAAACTACCATGAGTAAGAGCATCATGAGTCAGGATTGCTGAGTATTTGGAGAGGTTACCCTTTACTCATTCCACACATTTTATATATATATATAAAATGAGGGGTTTTTGTAATGAGAAAATGCTGTCTGATAACTTATACACTCCTAGGAGCCTTGAGGTTCTTAGGCAGTTAGAGGGTGATCCAGATCTAGACTTACTCGATGTTTTTTTACTAACATGCATGTATATATACATACATATAGGTGTAGGTTGCTCCAAAAGTAAATACCTGCTATTTATCTCTATGGAAACTACAAACAGGTACAAAGAAACAATAACACCATTGGATAGAGCAAATTCTCATCTGCAAAATGCTACTTTTCAACATAGTCACCACTGTTAGCTATGCATTTCCACCAATTATGAATAAGAGACTGCATGAGGTGCTCATAAAAATTCTGCACCAGTGGAGGTGGCCCATTGTTTCAGAGCTGCTATGATAGTGTTGTTTTTAGGAAAATGTTGCCCATGCAGTCCAGCTTCCTTTGCATGCACATCCACTGTTTGAATGTCAGTGGGATGCCAATTTTTATGCAGAGAGGAAATCAGTGACACACCTTTGCCTCATATGCACTTGCATGCCTGATATCATTGTGTCAGACTGCCCATCTGCTGCCATCTGTCACACAGTAACAAAATTTAACAGAATATTTTGTGGTAAAATTCAGCCTCTAGTGCCATACCACCTATATCTGTCTCTGAAGTTGTGGGCCAACATAATAAAATTAAAGGCATTACTTTTGGAGCAGCATTTGTATTGATACCTTGTATAAATATATCTTTAATACTAAAAGCACATTATATGAGGTGATGTGGCTTCAGTAGAAACATTTAGATTTATTTTCTTTTCAATTCCCTGGATTTGAATGGCAGAATTTATAGGTAGGTGTTAAAATTCAACTTTGATGGATAACTTGATGCAAAGATATCAAAACAAGTATTCACCATAGAATTTCTCAGTAGTTAACTAGATTAACTGTCTAGCAGGAAAACAAACTAACAATAAATAAATAAATATTGTTTAAACTTCCTTATCCATATCAGGAATGGAGTGAAATATAAGAAAAAAGTGTTAATAGCCTGGGTGAGATCTGTACCTAACTATGACATGGGACCCATGCTATACTTTCTTTGTTATATGCATTAGTTTTCAAACAGAAGAGTGGAAAGGAATTCAGATAATACATGAACATCAATGCAAGCTCAGACAAAAGTTACATATAACTCAGTATTATTTTACTTATTCATAGTAAATGAGATGTGAAAAATATATAACCAGGGAAAACAATATGATGCCACCTCTTCATGTTCTCAAGCTGTTCAGCTACTTAGGCAACATACAGCCTCTGTGGTTTTGATCATCTTCTTCATAAATACATCACTTGAAACTATACAAAACTTTTATCTTAAGAATCCAGTCAAGTGATATATTTTAGAAACCATATTTTTAATACAGCATAACTTTAGATATGCTAAAATTATATTGGTTTGTAGAAACCTAGTAAGCAAATAACTGGAGAACTTACTCTTTGTCTAAAACTAGAACTTAGGCAATGGTAATAAAAGTTCCCAAATACTATAATTTTATCAGAGTTAAAGAGTTAAAATGGTCATTAGAATGGTTTTGGCCTAAACAAGCACTAACTCAAGCAGTGCTCAGACACAATCAAAGAATTGTGAGATTATAGATACCCATGACAACAGGCAGTTTAAGAAATAGATTTTAATAGCAAGGATAAGAATTATGCCATATCAATTAGACAGTCCTAAACACATTGAAGCCATATGTATTTCAAAGAAAACAAGAGATTTTTTAGTGAATGTAAATTATTTAAGTCATTCTCAGCATATTGTGGAAACGCAATGAAAATATTGACAATACAGTTAATGTAGGATAAAAGAAAATTACAGGAATGTTGACATGATAATGCATATGCCCCCCTCCTCCTCCTTCCCCACTCTGCACCCCCCAAAAAAAGAAAAAAAAAGAAAAAAGAAAAAAAGATTTAAAAAGGCTAGGAGAAAGAAATCTCTAGAAAGAGGATATTTCTCTATTCAATTAACAGCTTGTGACAGGAATTCTCATCTCACCTGAGTGCCAAATGGACGGTTTAGAATGTACAGTCTTTGGATACATTTTTGAAGCATTTCCTCAGCCAGGGTGTGTTCGTGCTATTGATCCTCTGTCTATGAAAATTCAGGAAGGGAACAGCAGAAACCAGGGATATATTACTAAAAGCATTGACTGAACTAAAACTTTCATTTCTAGCTGCACCAAAACAAGTATTTTTACAGATCAGGTTTTGAAATCCCTGTGATAAGCCTAGTGAGTGTATAGATTCTGCAGTATCCTGTGGAGAAATACTATGTGCAGTTAGCTGCAGCAAAATGACCTGCATGTAAGTGCTGACTTGACGTAAACAGGAAATGGCTTAAAAACTACTTGACAAAAGGAGATGGTCTGGCAGTGGTTTTCCTAGTACAGCACACTAAGGTGTAAAACGAGATATAGAAGCAGTCTTGCTGTGCACAGCAAAATATAAAAGAACAGGACTGAGAAAATAAAAGAATTCTTCTCTTAACAAAGGCTGAAGGACAAACCTGTGCAAGGTGGAGAGTAATTATGTGAGCTGAGATCTGGAGATGTTTGCAGCTTCACCAAGAAAAGCAATACAAATTTTCAAATGCCAATATATAAACGATCAACAAATAAATGTTTATGCTATATAACTATGGATATCTTTTCAAGATCTCTCCAAACAGTCTAATAAAGGGAAACAAATATCATATTCATGATTAGCGTTCGCTCAGTATCTCAAGAAAACAAAACAAACCACCACTAACTTCAGCAGTATGTTCAGTGTTAAAATTTTTAAGGTGATCTGAAGGGCACAGGGAAATGTATAGATGAATGGATATGTTTCATTACTGTGAAAGTTCCTTTTTCTGTGATTAGTTTCAATCATTTGTTTTTTTTGAATAACTAATTTCACCGTGTAGTCTTTGCTGAAGAAACAACAGTAACTTCCAAGAAAAGTTAGTATTATCAAAATGACATTACAAGAGAGAAAGGAGTGTCTGAAATTTAGTATAAAATAAAATAGTACGCGTAGGTTCTGAGATTGCTTTCTGAACAATTTGTAAAAGAATACTTGGGCATATTCCAGTGTTTATCGTTCCATGTGCTATTGCCAAATTCGTTATCTTATTGAAGGATGAAGTCAACATTCCATGTACTCAATTCTGAATGCTAAGCATCATAGGTTCAGTCAGTCCTAGGAGAGAAGAGCACCTGGAAGATTGGAGTGCTCTAACAGCACACCCGAAGAGTTTCAGATGGGTATTTTACAAACAAACAAACAAAAACACACTGAAATGAGTCAGTGGAAAAGTTTAATTTTCCACATGGAAGCTACTCCATGGATCTGAATTTTAACAATATTTGAAAGCACTGTCAGTCACATATGAATTCCCACAGTCCTACAAGCATTTTTAGTCTGGTAAATAATCAGATAGCCAAATTTTGCTTCTTTGTCTGCCTAAAACAAGAAATATCCATATAGCGAGTCAGTGAGTGACCATTTCTTGCAAACATGAAAGCAATGCTCCCTTTGATTTGAATGGTATTGAAAACACACTTATAAAAAAAGGGCATGCTTATCTCTCTCTGTGGCACACAACAAGATGTTGAAGCATGTCCAGAGGAGGTCCATATAGATGTTTCTACGAATGGAACTACTCCCTGAAGAGGATGGGATGAGAGTGTTGTGGCTGTTCATCTTGGAGAAGAGAAGGCTCCAGAGAGGCTCATAGTGGCTGTTCAGTAACTGAAGGAGGGCTATAAGAAAGAAAGGACAGACACTTTAATAACGTCTGCTGTGACAGCACAAGGGGAGACGGTTTCAAATGAAAGAAGGTTTAAATTGGATATGAGGAAAAGGTTTTTTACAATAAGCGTAGTGAAGCACTGGAAAGGGTTGCCCAAAGAGGTGGTGGAAGCCCTGTCTTTGGATGACATTCAAGGCCAGGCTGGATCAGACTTTGATCAACTTGCAGATATCCCTTTTCATGGCAGGGCATCTGGGCTGGATGACCTTTAAGAGACCCTTCCAGATCAAATGATTCTATGATTCTTATCTCTTGAAGCATGATACTAATACCAAAGGTTTACTTGCATAACAGTGGATTAATGTAAAATGGAATATTCTTCTTCAGTTAACTGAAAAAATAAGTACAAGACAGAGTATATGAGGAAAAAATAAAAAAAAAGAACCGGTAACCTGAGCTTAAAACATACACTTAAGGGCAAATGAGAATAAGCTAAGCTGAATTTACTTTCTAATACATTCATCTCTGGCATGTTAATTCACATTAAATTGTTCATATATCTATCTAAAAAACCTTCCACTTGGAATTTGTCCGTCTCACCCCTGTTTTGGGAAAGATCACAGAGCAGATCCTCCTGTAAGCTATGCTAAGGCATATGGAAGGCAGGGAGGAGATACGGGAAAGCCAGAATTGCTTCACCAAAGGCAAATCCTGCTTGACCTAGTAGCCTTCTATGATGGCACAACAGCATCAATGAATAAAGGAAGAGCCACTGGTGTCAGCTATCTTGACTTCAATAATGTATTTGACATGGACCTTTAGTGGTCCTTTCCAATTGTGAGAATTCTATGATTCTATGATGCTGTGAATATGTCACCCATGTACAGAGAGAATGGTCCATATTCATCTAGTTCAATTTTAGATGCCTAGTTCAGTTGCCAAAGTTGGATGTCTAACCTCAAGATTTCTGTAGTTAATGGAGAGGGAGTGGAAGAAAGAGGCATAGGTTTCCAAAACATGGTTCAGATAATCTGAGTTATAAAATAAGAACAAAATGCCCACTTCTCTCCCTCAGGTATCTTTGTATCCATCATTAGGGTAACCTATAACATCTAACATATCTATATTAAATGCCCCAAATTAAGTGAAATGAGTCTTGATTCCAAAATAATTGATCATACTGAGTAATTCTACAAGTAAAAAAATAAAATGCTAGAAGAATGTCTGACTTTTTCCAGTTCACACTTAGAGTGTGTGTGTGTGTGAATAAAAGAATGAATTTCAATTGCTGACCTTGCCTACTATTTCATTTATTGATCAGTACTTTCTCCCTGGGGTGACTTTACAGACAATTAGCTGGCCATTTTGGTCACAGAGAGAGAATGCACCGTACCTAAATGTCAGAAAAAATGAAATTCAAATGATTATGTTGGTTTTAAGTAATAGGGAAGGTATGAAGTTGGCAAAAAATTCAGCACCCTCATGAGACATTCTATTTTCTCCTGGTCAGCTAAGATTCTAAAACAAATGTGTTTGACTTGTTTTATTTCAGAAAATATTTGGTTGTGAATATGTAAATGTCCTGTCAAAACTTTAAGCTATCTTTACATATAGTAAAGGATAAATGATTTTTTCTGTTTCTTGTCTTGTACTTGATTTTTGTCATGCTAACAGCATGCACTTCTGAAATAAACATGCAGTGAATTGTGTCTTGTTATACCTGTATGTCTAATGTTAAAAAGCATAGTCAATGCCTTTGAAATGGCATCAACTGCTGGGCTACTAATAAGCACCAACAAATTTGCCTTGCTGGAAAGTTTTGCAGAATAATACATACCAGTGAGGGATAATATTTGAAATATCTACTACTTTGCTGAAGGGAGTCACAAGAGGTGTAAATCAACATAAATTTACTCAGAAACCAGTAATTCCCACTTACACTATGACAATGGAAAGACATTAAAGGCAATGCAATGTTTTGAAATGTAGATTTAGTAGTAGATTTAGTACTGAAGAGGTGTTTGAATAGTTCAAAAGTAAAAGCATACTTCTTACACTTCTTTAATCGGAGACATTTTGAGAGATTTTATATACATATATCATATAAAAAGGGTAATCTTGTCCCCTGCTTTTATTCTATAGTTTTAAGGAGCATGGAATATGATAATCAGGCTATACAAAATGTCATTCATGTACAATGGTTCAATTGTTATTGAAATTATCTTTTGAGAGTTACTACCTTGCTTCTCCTATCAAGAGAGCTGTGGGGAAGAAATCTTTTTACCATAACTATTAATTTTGCCCAGATATAAGGAATTTGATTTTAAAAGAAAAATGATGGGTTATTGTGTATGAAAAATATTTTTAATTTAGGGGTGGAGGTAATGTTCATTCAAAAAAAAAAAAAAAAGATTAAAAAAATCAAAGATAACGAGCCTTGTGAATTCCAAACTGATAACAAACCTCCTTGGCACACCTTTTAGATTGATGCTAGAAAGGCTGTTTATTAGCCTTAATTTTTATTATGTTTGATCATAAGCATGGCATAACTTGAATTTTCCCGTTTCTGAAGCATTATGAGAGCCTCTGGGAGTTCATAACTTTTTGCTTATCTCTGACAGCAATTCATCTACCAAATAAACTTCAAAACAAATTTACTCCTCTTTGAAGTACAAAACTGCAATGTTGAGGTCATTTACATTTACCCATTAAACTACAATGTTTCTTCTTCTTCTTTTTTTTTTTTTTTTTTAAATCAAATTGACAACCATTAATGGCACATAAAATATATTCAATCTTTCTTTCTTTTTCTGCCTAGTGTGAACCTTTCTAGAATGATTGTAAGGAATCACCTTAGAAAAGCATAGACGAAATGAGTTCTTCTCAGTACTGTATATGAATATCTAAACATTTCCAAACTTGGATGCCTCTTACTTTTTAAAGGGTTTTATCTGAGCTTCCATATTCACAACCAGATTGAACTGTATGTTATTAAAATGTGGTTAAAGTTCTTTTTTTCTAAAGTGATTAATCTCGCCCCAGCTAATCTCCTCATCCACACTCTGCTTCTAAGGCGTAACAGCAGCTATTTTTCATTGGATTTAAGTTGATTAGATAGTCTGATTTAAGGCAAGTTAAGCTGTGTTTCAATTGTGTCAAGGAGAGATTCTCCCTCTGTGTTAAAATCCCATTGTATCTTCTGGTATCTTCTGGAGATGTGGGGCCAAGAGGTTGTTTTCCTTCCTTTTTCTTTTCTTTTTTTTTTTAGTCTGTTGAACTAAAAAAGATAACAGCCCTAGCTGGACATAAGAGCACATCCTTAGAAATTCTTTCCCTCGGGCTAACACGTTTACTTGCTTTCTTTTCTCCTTCTAGCTTCCCATGACATTTACAAATAAAGCTGCTCTACTATTTGGGGAAAGGTTCCCTCCTCTGTCCCCCCACCCCCATTTTGCTTTGATTATGAGTTCAGAGCCAATAATTCTGGGAACAGAAAACCCACATGAATAATTAACATTTGTCAACAGAACCATTATGCTGCCGGGTGCAGAGGAACATTGCATTTGTTACTAAAGAATTCAAGTGCATCCTGAGGAAAGATGAAATGAATTGTGTTTCAAAAGTAACTGAATTACTATATATATTTTTTAATGAATAAATAAATAATACTAAAAAGAAAACCCTACAAATAGGTGATATGCAACATGTGTTAAGACTTTTCCCATTCTGATAGAGGACTACTTAGGGAATAATTGGGGAAATACGAAAGTATGCAGTTTAGAAAATCTGAATATTTTACATTCTAATGTTTTGATGCATGTAACTTCAAACATGTACTGGATTGCTGCTTCAGCTACCATAAAGAATGAAGTGAGCTTTGAAAGGTTAATCTGAAAATATTTTTAAACAAAAAAGAAAGTATGAGATGATTTACTCTATATGTTTAGATATTCAATACATCATCTGGTGGACACTACCCTCCAGCATGCAAATATTTCTATAGACTCCACTGAGATCGTGTCTGTATTTAAAGACAGCCATGTATTTCATTGCTTTGCTGGACTGAGACCATCCTGCTCACCGTTCTGCTTTGCTTAGTTCTTTTTCTTCTCCAAACAGTAAAGCACGTAGTAAGAGAAGAAAAAACAAAACAAAACAAAACAAACAAAAAAAACACAACCATCACCACTACCACCTAAAAGCATACATGCAAATCTATAGCCCAATTCACCTAGCAGCGAGAGGCAGAATAGATTTGGAAAGAACAAAGGGGTAGAGGATAAATTGGATTTTTTTAATGCAAAGATTAATGGGGACATGAAAAACAATTGCTGCAATATATTTGGTTTGCAGTACATGCTAAAATCTTTGTCAACATTAATTAAAATTGGCTTCGGTAGAAACACTGTCTCATTGAAAGATTGAGAGAGGATGAAAGAGCATAAACAAAGGATAATGCCAGCAATATATCCAGATGGGAAGAGGTGCGTAGCACACTACTTCAGGGATCTGTATTAAGTCAGGGATTAATATCTTCACTAACTCAGGAGAGAAGTAAATAGTATTAATTACATTCACAGATAATACTAAAGAGATGCTTGGAGGACAAGGAAGTAATACAAGGAGACTCAATTATTTTAGAAACAGAAAAGACCTGTATGTTTACACAATGCTTGACAAGGCAGGATACTGATCTTGACTGAAGCCCCCTAGAAATAACACAGTAGGAAATATGAATTGTTTTAAAAGTGAATAAGAGAAAAAAAAAATTGTTTTTTAAAAATGCTAATTGAAAAGATTAAAACAAAGACAAACAGAATCACAGATACTCAACAGAAGCAAAAAATTCTACAACAGTAATTCTGAAAATGGCCTTAGGTGGAAGAAAAGAGTCATTTGCACACATTTTCACATACGCATGTGGCATGAAGAGATGAACTTATTTTCGAGGCATGCATGAAAAAAGGCATCAGGTTGTGTGGCAGAAAGATAAAAGCACTTCAGTGTGTGATGGAAATCTGACTGTCTATAGTAAATTACATATGATTCTAAGCAAAGCATTTCAAAGAAGATATTAACAGACAGATGAGAGGGTGCTCAAAGAGAAGATATAAACATTTTAAAGTGACTGAAGGGGTAATTATGCCTGTATGGTAATTTTTCTTGAATTGTGGAATTTATTCGTTCCTTTTTTATATGTTTAAACAGCCACTTTGCATTAAAGGATGCTATATAAAGACATGCATATATTAAATTCTATTGTATTTAAAGTACTAAAAGTAAGTATATGAACAATAAGGAGCATGTTTTAGATAATATAGCTTTGATTTAAATTTTTCATATGCAGTCAGGAATTCTTTAAAAATATTATTTATAAAATTTATTTTATACATTTTTCTTTGGTATATTTGGTTTGTATTACCCATGAAAATATTTTTAATGTAATCACTTTTTAAATGTTACATAGTGCCAGAGGGGTTTATTTTACTTTAAGTCAGTTTATTATCCACTTGCTATAATGCTTGAAAAATAAGCTATATTTATTATGGCTAACTTATAAATATCTGGAACTAATTAGAGACTAGTTTGGGTCCATCATCTAGATTTGTAAAAGGAATAGCTAAAAACAAAACAAAAAGCTTACAACACTAAAATAAAAGCTAAATTCAACATCAGGAGGAAAAAAAACCAGCAACAAAAAACATAGTCCTTACAGTTAATGCCATAAGTTACTGTGTTAAATGAGATTCAGATAAACATGTGTCTCTTGAAAGACCCTAAACAAAAATGCACTGTGTAAATGAATATAGCAAGATAAGTAATAAATTACCAGGGAGACAATCAGCATGATTCAATAGTTTTTTCCATGTCTAATTTGTAAGACTAATGTTACTATAAATATACTCTGGGCAAGTGGGGTTAGTGGATGTTTGTACTATATGATCTATCACCTCCTCTCCCCTGCAGATCTGACAAGGTGCTTTGCTGAACCAGGTCTTAATGCTTGCAGCTTTATTAACCTGCAGGGTAAGAGCCCTGGGAGGCTCAAGATCACTTCTGAACTCAGCCAACAGCTGAATTTTTAATAAAGTGATTGCCAGAGAGAGGTATTTGAGATTTGGAATGTGTTTCATTAATATTGTAGCTGACAATCATTTTTCTAAGCTACCATTTCCTAATTTCTCTGCATAGTCTATTTTTAATAGCTTTGTCAATATGATACCTTCCTCCTTCCTTTCTTTTTAATAGAAAAGCACCAATGTAGTGAAAGAAGACAAAGTGCTGTCTGAAGTTCAATTATTTCTAAACCATGTGAAATTTCAGATTTATCTTCATTAAATACCATAATTCAGAGTTTCTTGATTCTGATTAGATTGAAAAAAAAAAAAACCAACAGTATTTTTATTTTTATTTTTCTTAGAAGAAATGGTTGAATAAAATCACTATGATTGATGGAAAGATTAGGTATTGCTATTATAAATCTACAGGCAAGAAGCAGGTCAAAATAAAAATACATCTGAAATGGCAACATGGATTCATAAGAGACAATACTGATGGCACCTCTCTGACTCGTATAACATCTATTATCATTTCTTTATGGGAGCTCAGCCACATGTGGGAACACAATGATCATAAAACTGTTTAGCAGTTTTATAGTTCACTGTATTTTCAGAGCACTGTGGTGATGTTAAATAAAGATGCCAAACAATTCTCTTTGCAACAGTGATTAGACTGTATTATTTCCATTGTATAGATGCAAATATCAGATGAGTTGCCCTGGGTAGAAACAGAAGTAGAGGCAGAAACAGGATTAGGAGACAAGTTGAATCTTAATAAGTATGGACTGTCTTAGACAAGTAAGTATTCTTTTCTTTCATAATATTTGCTTACAAAACTTCCACTGTTATTCTTAAATCCAGGCAGATATTCTAAGAACAAAACTAAAATCAAAGGCAAGCTTATCTGTTCTGCTGATTATACGCAGAGACTACAAAATCCCCCAAATTGCATCCTTCTACATCCAGTTTCACTAGTGGGATGTTTTTAAAAAGTAACACTTTAAGGGGCATTCAGAGAGGCCTGCAGCTTCAGTGCCTATGTTTAAACGAAGCATTTCCAATCAAATGCTGCAGTATTTCACCAGAATGTGCTGTCATTTTTGTTGTGCAAAGCTCAGAACCAGCTTGTAATTTGCAATATGAGTTACAAACAGTGACAAATTGGCTTCTATCAGATTAATATCTACAAAAGATCTGGGTCACAGAAGGTGAAAATTAATTCAAGGTGGTAATATTTCATCGATTATTAAGAAGGAAGTATTTTTCTGTGTTTTAAATCACTAGATTCTGTTCTTACATTTATTTATTTATTTATTAAAGTAACTCAGTTTTTCTTGCAGGTCATGCACTGTCATTTCCAAGCTAAAGATATCAAACGAGACCTAGATGGCAACACACTGCATTAGTTCATAGTTTGAAGTTGAATTAACTAGAAGTCATACAGGCTTTACTCTGGCACTAAGGAAAACATTTAGAGAGGCTAGATATAGTTACAAAGAGTTGTTAAAAACCCCAGTAAAGGTATTTATATAGGGTTCCCCAACAGCTGCGCATTACAAATTTTTCTGCAGATGGTTGGCTGCCTTCCCTGTTACTGATACAAATCAAGCCTTTTCTTGTCTCTAGACTGCTTGTTTTCAGATGCCTTCTTTCAATAACACCAAAATAATTTACAAGAATGACATTTATGTCTCTCCTACTGATTTAATCTCCCTGTTACTCTCTTTGAATAGAGAAGGGAAGAGGGAATGTGCCCTAAAAATAATGTTCTTCTTATTGTGTTTATTTGACCATAAATTTTGCATAGTGAATTATTTTTTTTCTACTTGATGATGATGATTATGTAATTTTTTTACCCTTTGTCCTAATTTTCACAGTGAATTTTCTGCTGATGAAAATTCCTCAGTTAATCACTCTGAGACTAAATTACACTAATTCACTCACAGGTTCCAGCAAGCCATAGTGAAGAATGAAATCTTTAATCCATTAACAGTCTCCCGTCCCCTTTTCCATCCTCTTTAATTAAGTGATTCTTCTTAAAAGATACTGCAGATTGAGGTTATCCAGCCTTTCTGCAGAAGTCATGATTGTGGAAACTATGAGGACTAGAAGGGAAATTCAAATTGGGATCATGGGAACTGGAAAAGAGGGGTTGTGTGCTGCAATCGTGCCACCGAAAGTTACTTTCTCTGTGGCCCTGGAATGTCCTGTATCTTTTAGTGTCCTTCAGTTTCCTCTGAGGAAATTAGGGGATGAGACAGGAAGATCGAGGAAGGAGGGTAAATGAACTGACTGAACAATGGATGTAGGAGAGGTTGGAGGAAACACTCAAGAGCTATTTTGTACTGTGTTTGCACATACTTGAAGTAGTGAGAAAAAAAAGGGAAAAAAATAATTTACAATCTACAACTTGACAGTAGTGTATTAAGATCACAAGGGAATTCTGTTTGTCAGTTTTAGAAAGGTTGTAGAAAAATCTTGAGGAGTTTCCTCTTTCAACTGCAAAAAAGTATTCAGTTCATAACTGAGAACTGTTAAACAATACAAAATGAAGGGTCATACTTACATATCCAAGCATGTTTTTGTTTGTGAAAATTTCCTTCATCCAAACTGCTTCATAATGAAAAAAGATCCTCAAATACAGAACACTATATAAAACAATATTTATAGACAGTAAAATATTCATAATGCATACATTTTATTTTGCTGTTCTGCAATAGTTATCATAGGTGTATATTTTATATTTTAGGTGCATACAGTTTTTTATATATTTAGCCCTATTTTAAATACAGATGTCAAAATATGATTAAGAGAGGCATTTTTCCCCAAACATTTTCATGCTGAGCACAGTAGTTAAAGTAATTGCTTCTCTGTACAGAAAGAAATGTGCAAGTTCTTAAATTTTGAAGTAATAGACACCTTCCATAGACTGAATGATATGGTTTTCCTCAGGAGGGAATAGTGCTGTGTCATGGAGAAGGTTAATCCCCTCTGAGAGCTGTTTCACTTGGGAATTCTGACAGATTTCTTGGATGAAATTCTCCCTGAGACCAATATTGGACAGGGAGGTGAGGTGAGCATACAGAATAGTGCCCTTCACCTCTCAGCAATTGCACTTGCTCTAATTCTGCTGTGATCTGCAGCTTTCCTGTCGTGGAGTATGTGAAAATTCAAATTGATTTACAGAGCTGTTTAAGGGGGGATGCATGTAGAGGGCTGAGTACACATCCCGGATAAGGTTTTGACTTGCTAAGTTACCGCTGTGATAGCAAGATACTATGTGCAGCCAGCGAGCATCAGCTTTGAAATAGCTGTATTACTTTCAAGTCTGAAGGTGGGTTGTTTGGCATGAATTCAGAGATAACCGCACGATGTAGGCATGCTGGTAAAGTGGTACACAAGCCCATAAAAATTATAACGTGGGACTAATGTAAATTAGTCCAAATCCCAAATACCTTAGATGGGGCTATGTGCAGAAATATGTTCCCAACTAGGATCAACAGCTCAGACTTCCCGCAGAGATACCCCTTTTTTTTTTTTTTTTTTTTTTTTTTTTAACCCCATAGATGTGTGAAGAGCAATGCATTCTTTGGAAACGTCACTGAAGGAAATAAAAATTAAGTGGCATCCTCATTTTAATAAGTGATTAGAAAACTTGCCCATAAAACTATGCAGGTGAAACTTGCACCTTTGTCTGATACTATGCTAAGCCACATCTTTTTAATGAGAATATTCATTAGGGATTGGATATTCTCTCCCTATCCCGATTCATTCCTCTCCTCCAACCTCTTTATTTTTTTGAGGGGGTGGGAGGTAGGTGGGGGAGGAGGGTGGGGGAAAGGAAAAAGGAAGGGGGAAAGCAGGACAGTGTGCAAGACCAAATTCTAGTGGATAAAATAGGAGTAAGATTATGACAGGGCATAGTCATTTTGCTAACTATCATAAAGCTTACACTGAGTAAATTCCTTCGTGCTGATCTTTTTGTCTAGGTCTATGTCATTTCTTCATTCAAGCAGAAGAAATGAATATCAGATAAGAGGGAATCTAGGTTTCCTAAGTGCTGGATAGTGACTTGTTTCCTCACTTGGAGCAACCAACTCTGTTCAGTAGTCCCTTTTCCTGGTGTTTCAAAGAAACATTCCTCAGACAGAATGGCACGGAAGTGGAACTCTCCTTTTCTGCACAATTTTATGGCTTAGACTGCTAAATATAAGTTACGAAACATCAGTATTTCTTCAAATAGGTGGGAGGAATGCAGAATTCTCCTAACAAAAACCACAAGAACTTGCAGTAGAACCTGAACAATTAAAATGAATGATAAAGATGCAGTATGTGTTAAAGAATACAAATAGGAAACAGAGTGGATAGCATTTTCAGTAGCAGCTACATAAAATAAAGATATATTAAATAAAACCTTTTTCTAGAAACCCTATCAAAATAAATAAAGTTGTCTGGGCTACTCTTGCAAAAATTCTATCTGTAGGAAAATAGAGGAGTGTGAGGATAAAGAATTTAGAAGTCCAGGATCACTGTGCAATTTTTATTTATTTGTGCTTTGCGGAATATTGCTTATGCTTTATTACCTGTTTGCATCATTCTGACATTGCAGACACTGTTTTGTAGCCTGTTTTGAGACATTTTAGTTCCATATTGTCTTGCAGAAGTGATATTATAACATTTTTAGTTACTTTAAAATGGTTTGGTAAATTAAGTGCTGCTTAATATGGGAGTGCAGCTCATACGTTTATTGTAGAAAAAAATAGGGAATAATTTGTGGCATATGTTTGCATCACTATAAAGGAATTGAGAAAAGCAAGATTAATGTAAATTAGACATTATTGTGCTCAAAGGCATCTACTACTAACAGCACTCAGTGTAATGAAGGGCGAATGTTGTGCATGATTAAACTAGTCATATACAAACAATAGCTCAAAGAAACAAAACATAATTTTGGAATGTATTTTTCTTCTCCATTTTTCTCTTTTATCGCTCCCAGTCAATACAAAAAGAGCATGAGATAAAGAAGAGTACATAAAAAATAGAACCAAAAATATGAACTACACTACTGAAAGTGAAACCAATCCAAAGTCAAAGTGTAAAAATAGAAATTGAAATGCAGCCTCTTTGAAGTTTATGGGTGACGTGGAGCTGGTGCATCAGCACAGCCAAAGCAGGGACCTGCATCTGAAATCAGTAGTATTCCTCTCAATTTTTATATCTTAAATTTTGTTGAATAAGTCAAAGCTGGCTTCTGTTATGCTATCTTTACAATTAAAAAAAAAAATAGTAATTTCAAACAATAGTTTGTCTTAATTATCTTAGACATCTGTCTAAGGAATTGATAAACCACTGTATGGAAATATCAATGAGGGCTTATTGTTAGGCCTCCAATTTTATTACATGGGCCCACAGTGTCAGAGGTGGATGTTGGTGGTATAACAGTAGAGGTTGAACCTTCCTGCCAGTATTCCATTACATTTTGTTGCTGTGTGACAGATGGCAGCAGAGGGGCAGACTGACACAATGACATCTGACATGAAAGTGCAGATGAAGCAACCGTGTGGAAATAAATTCCTCCCTGTGGAAAATATGACATACATTGAGATTCATTGATGCTTTTGGAATGTTTATGGAGACCAAACAGTGCATGGTACTACAGAGAAAGATGGACTGCATGAGCAATGTTTTCTGGGGAAAAAATGCCATCATAGCAGCTGTGAAACAGTGAGTCACTTTTGCTGGTGCACATTTTTATGAGTGTGGCTTGCAGGCTCTTGTTCATTGCTGGTGAAAATGCAGAGCTAATGATGTGCCTTTGTTGAAAAATAGCGTTTTGTAGCAAAGAATTTGATGTGTTAAAAAGTGTAATTGTTCTCTTCATATATATTGTTGCTTCCATGGAAATAAATAGAAGGTGTTACTTTCTGAGACACCTATATATTTGTCTCTGCTTGCTATATACTGTTTTGTTTGCAAACATTTCGCTGTTTGAATTAGGTGAAATGATTACCTTATGTTCTGATATCAAGAGAAATCTGTTACCTAAATATCTAAACACATAATGTCCAATATTGTAGTGACTTCAGTATAAACCAGTTCTTCTGACTGTTAGGATTTCATCAGATTGAACATAAGGTTAAAGCTTTAATGTTTAAATTCCAGCAGCAAGCACCAGAGTCATTTAAAAACTGAAATTCAAGTTTGTTCCTCAATCGTCTCATGATTAAAAAAAGAAAAAAGAAAAAAGAAAGAAAAAAAAAGGATTGATTTATTTGGATTAGGTTTTAAAAACAATATTTCCACTTTGTGAATAGGAAGATAAAGGATTTCTTATTTTTTTGGTTTTTTGTTTTTTGGTTTTTTTCCCCCCACATTTTAAGCATGGCTTGATATTATTTCATTTGTTCTCAGAAGTAGAGTTTGTTGTTCAGTTTTGCATAGCAAATGGTATTTAGAGAAAGCCTAATGTTAATGATCTATTTCTTCTGCAATTACAATAAAAAAGTGATTTCCTGTAGCAAACCAGACTGTATTATTGCAATAAAGTTTTCTGTTATTTTCCAAATATTAAAAGCTCTGATAATTCCTTTTTCACCAAGCCTTGGAGAAAGAAATTTCTGCCTCAAAGTTTTTGTCTCTTTTACCTAAGAGGTTCAAGGGAGTCATTCACTTCCAGATATCTCAAAGATAAAATAAACTGACTTTTAGCTATGACAGCATTCACTTTCTGGAGAAGCTGCATAGATTGTTTATATCTAAATGCTTTATATATCTAAAGCATTTATATCTAAATGCTTTAGTTTGATTTAGGAGTTCATTCAGAAAACAAATTTTCTGGTTCCCATTTTTTCAGTAGTTCTATGGTCACTAGAGGTGTTGGGGTGTGTGAGCTGGATGCCTTTCTGATTACACTGAATCAAAAGACATGCAGCAGGAGGCCATACAGAATCCTACATTTATTACAGGACAATTCAAGGTAGAGCTAATCTTAAGCACCCCCCAAGAAATGCATACAGAACACATTGAGTCTTCAGCACTTTTTCTTTACAGGTCTGCTGTATACACTATACAGCCTGCTAAGATAGGCACAGCTTCAATCTTTTGATGTATCATTCCTTCCTTATCTGTTAATGATACTAATTAAATTTGCATGATCTTTATTTCTTGGTCAAAATACTATGGCTTTTTTTTGCTAATGTCATACATTTTACATTCCTTCTTCCCCATGCCCCATTTATTCAGCCTCTTTTTCACTTAGAGATAGTTAAATTTAAAGTAAAGAAGATAATATAAATCATGATTGGTAATTATTTTAATAAAAGTATTTTGTATATTTTAAAATTTTCTTTCTCAGTTAAAATATGTTTCAAAAAACTTCCTACTTCATACTCGCTTCAAAAATTTAAATATGAGTAATTTATCTTAAACAAACACTATTAGCATGACTTAAACTTCTGAAAGCTCAGAGAAGATAAAGAATGTCCATCAGATGATGCCAATGTTGGAAGAAGTATTGTTCTGCTTGAGGGCAGAAAGAGGGAGCTCAATAGGCTTGACTGGATGAGATTCAATGCGGTCAGGTGTCAGGACCTGCACGTTGGTCAAAATAACCCTATGCATTTCTGCAAGCTTGGTTCAGCTACTGGAAAGCTGCATGGCAGAATAGGATCAGGGGATACTAGTTGACAGCTGGATGACCATAAGTCAGCAGTTTGCCCAGATGGCCAAGAAGGTCAATGGCATCCTGACTTGTATCACGAATGGTGTAATCAGCAGGACAAGAGAGGTCATAATCCCCCTAGGCAGAGCATTGGTGAGGCTGCACTTCATTTTTGAGCTCCTCACTACAAGAAAGACACTGAGCCCCTGGATCATCACTCCTCATCAGAGAAGAACAATGAAGCTGATGAAGGGTCTGGAGAACAAATCTCATGAGGAGCAGCTGAGGGAACTGGTATTAATTATGTGTTCTGGAGAAGAGACCACTCAGGAACAGATCTTATAACTCTCTAGAATGACCCGAAAGGAGATTGTGGTGAGACGGGAGTCTGACTCTTTTTCCGTGTAACTAGTGATGAGAATCATCTCAAGTTCCACCAGGGAAGGTTCAGGTTGGATATTAGGAAAAATTTCTACTCTGAAAGAATGCTGAGGCAGAAAGTGATGGAGTGAAGTCACTTTCCCCAAGGGGTTCAAGAAACATGGATATATGGCGCTTAGTTACATGTTTTAGTGGACATAGTGGGGATGAGTTGATGGTTGGACTAGATGACCTTAGTGGTCTTTTGCAATCTGAATGATTTTGTGATAATTACACTATTAATTATATTATTTTAACTATATTAATTATTAATGAACTATATAATATGTAAATCTATTACATTATTATCATAAAAATGAATGCATATTAACTTAAAATTAGAATTTATTTCTTTTACCCATACACAAGTCTCATATTTGAATTCTATCATTCCAACATCCAAGAAAGTATGCATTCTTCACTTACAGAAAAAGTTATTTTAGACACAAAGACTAGATATGTAGTTCTAAAAACTGATTAAAATTTTTCAGGAAATTGATAGGAAAGGAAATAATGACATGAACAGCAAACTGATCCCATTCTTATCACTTTAGATGTTCTTATCACTTCAGATGTTTGCATCTTACTTTTCAGTCAATAAGTCATAGAATGTTCTGATGCTGATTTCAACTGTAGTGATTAATTTTTCCAAAAATGTGCTTATCTTCTTGAACTTCCTGCTTTCTTACTTCTATCTTAGAGATGTAGAATTCCAGTTGTATTTCAAGGACTGCCCATTCATTCCATTTCAGCTTATGAAATGTGAAAGAAGGGACCAGTCTATTAACAATTTGAAGACATTCTTGAGGGAAACAAGACATATAATTTGGGAGGCCTGTATTATAGAAAAGTGAATGGCGTGTAAGTAGTTCAGGTGGCAAATGAGAGAGTCTAAGATGCTTCTGAAGGGCAAGAGAAGGATAAGTCTTTGTGTTTAACTCTCTTCAGAAACCAGGTTGTGTCACTTGAGTATTAGTAAGCCATGCACTCTGGAACTGACATATATAGCACAGGTCTTCACTGTGCTATATATTATGTATTTCGAGCACAGTACTCTAGCTTAGTCAGCGTATGTATTTGAGGTAATTAACTCCACAGGGGATTGAGGATGGACCTCATCAGTGTTATATACTCTGAAGATCATTGATAACATTGTTTTAGTTACTTCTTTAGAAGACAAAAGAAACATTTTGTTTACAACTGAACATTAGCCCTTATTAATAGCTGAGACCTTTATGATAGAAGTACTTCTAGAACCAATATGGAAATGTAATGGTCTTAACTGTTCTAACAGGGAAAAAAAAAAAAAAAGAAAGAAAGCATTAATAAGGCTTGAAATAAAGAATCTAAATGGTTTTCTTTATTGACAAAGTTGATTTCTCTTCAGAATATATGATAGTTTGGAGACACAGAAAATAAACTAATAGACCTTTTACAGTACCTTAAGCAAGACAATGTGATGAAAATTTTTGGCATCAAAATCTATACACACGAGTCCCAAGGGCTGAATACATTTGGAGTAATTGACCTTTGAAAAATCTGATACAGCAAATATTTTCCATGCGAGAGTTTACCCAGGAGACACAGAGCAAACATGTTGAAATATGAACAATGATTTCTAAATTGCTACCACAAACAAATGAAAAACCCTAGGCCAAATGCTTCCTTGGAAGAAGAAGTTTCAGTTCTATTCTTTCAATTTAATTCAATTCAGTTATGCTGGTCTCGATCTTTGTTCACAGGCATTGGTAGGGTATTGGTATGATCCTACTGAGTGTCACCATTTTGGCTCATTTTTTCTCTAAGGCTTTGTTTAAGGTGAGCAGAAGACCAGGAAAATAGTGACATCTTTTCAGATAAAGCCAGAGGATTTCCCTATTTCACCATTTATCTCCTACTAGATCAGTTGTAGGGAGTTAGATGTCCCACATTTTGTTATTTTCACCAGAATTTTAGCCAGTGTTATCTTAAGCTCAATTAGAAATGTAGACATATATTGGAGAACTTTCTTCAGTTGCTTTTGAAGATTCCCTCTTTCATCTGGCTTGAAGCTTCAAATTCCATACAAAGACCCTGGGTCTTACTGAATGCTTAATTAGCAATTGCAGACAACATATTAAGAAACAGAAATCCCATGATTTTCTTCTTCTTTCTGTCACTGGCCAGAATCAGCAGTGGAGATTCATATATTTTTTGATCCAGTCTGAGTTACAAATTCTTTCTCCTGGATCAATCAATCTGTTGGTTTCTATTCTGTCAGAATTGGAGCAAGCAGTCAGCTTCACTCTCTTAATGCAAAAATTCCCTATCCAGGCCCTAGAATAAATTTGCTGCATCAAATTTACTATAAGCTGAAGATATCATACGTAGCTTGACTTACAAATGCAAAAATATTCAGAGTGAGAGAAACCCCCATTTCTAGGGGTAAAAACACCTGTTCTGTGCTCCCTAAAAATAAATAATCAAGTAAATCCTAATGTTAGTGCAATTACTGTGCTTTTGATCAATATCTAGCCTCTTTCCCTGCCCCCTGTCATTTTCATGGTTTAAATTTTTATTATTTCAAGAAAAGTAAGAGCAAAGTTGCTCAGAAAATGATTTGTGGCCTTATTCTGTTTTGTGATGCATAGGATGTAGTTTTATTTCTTTGTTTTAGCACATCATTGATTTGTATTTTTGAATGCTATGAGTTACTACAGTCCCACTTTGTTCAAGAGGCCCTGGTAGAATCACACAGTTTTTAACGTGGAGGAAAGAAATGAGGAAAAAAAATGATTAATCTGTATCAGGAAGTTGTACTGCTTTAAATGAGGCATCCTTGTCAAAATAGAGGAATTATCTGAGAATATGTTAACTTGATATTAATAGAATAGTTTCTACACTAGAACTTTTACTGTTATTAAGTCATACCCTCAATGGAATAATTGCACTGATTCTGTATTTAACTGCAAACTGGACATTCTGTAGAGCCTCCTTCCATAAAATCAGATGAATAAAATTTATATGCTGGACATGCTTGAAGCACAATTAGCTTCTCTGAAGTCATTAAACTTGAGAATTGTATTGAGTCACTTTAACAAATCAGGAAATAGATTGTTTCTGCATTAACACTGCTTTCTTAGACAATGTGAGAACAGTAAAATGGCACAGCAACTCTTATGTGCATGAAGATAAACATCAAAGCGTCCAAAGTAAAAACATAACACAATCCTATGCAGGAAAGAAAGAGACAAAAAATTTGGTTGTTTAAATGAAGCAATATGGAGAGGAACAGATAAAGAATGATATTAAAACATATCCAACTAGATCACTGTTCTTCAGGACTTCTGAAAGGTGGAATCATTACAATGTGTGACTGAGATCTTGAATGAATCCCTAATAATAAGCAATGATTAATCAAAATGGAGGCACAAACTCTTCAGCTCATTTATTTGTTCTTAGCTTCATTAGAATCACTTTCCCCTGGCATCTATATTTTTCTTAATTCCAGAGCTAGAATAAGACTTAATGAAGAACTGAATTTCTTATGCTAAAAATACTGCACATTGAAAAAACTGATGCCAGAGCACTTTTTAATCCTTCTCATCTGAGGAGATAGAATCTGGTTTCTTACCTTATTTTATCTTCAAGAATAATACAAATTAAAAGATGAGATATAAATGAAGATCTGTGCTGAAGCAAATACTCTACTTTTCTACTATGGAAGAAAACTTTCTATTTACGTTATTAATCAGCTCAACAGTTTGTGCTGTTGTGTACACAGTTGTTATGTGCCTGCATGTGCCACAGATACAGAACTAAAAAAAGATTCAGAAGAGAAAAATATTGGCCAGGTTTATGGGAGACTTTTCTGTGAGAAGCTAGTGAACAGATTGCTACTCTCCAACTTGGAAAAGAAATTTAAAGGGTAATGTAAGAAGGATTTATAGCACAAAGAATTCAGTGAAGCAAGTGAATAGGGATGAAACTTTCATTATTTAGCATAAGACACAAAGATGAGCCTAGTGAAATTTTAAGGGACTGCTTTAGAGCAAATTAGACATTTAATGCATGCACACTGAGGAATGCATTATTATAGGATGTTGCAGTGCGGGTTCAGGAAGTAACTGAACAGCTTCAATAAAGGCAAGATATACATCTGCAGCCTCTAACTCCAGAAGTGAGATTTCAAGTTTCAGATCTAAGAAAATATATCAGTGAAGTAAACTCTTGTCCTCTCTTCTTAAACATTGACTGCTACTCTCACTAGAAGAAATATACTGACATCATAGGTGGATCTCTGTTATAGTCGGAAAAAGTACATGCTTTTATTACTTGCACATATTATTGTTATTTTTGGAGCAACTCACATATTTAGTACTGTTAAAATTTTGTCACTTTGATGCAATAGTAATACATTAGTGAAGGATTAAAACAAAGGTTTTGATAGAATTGTTTTGATAGAATGCATAGGCATGTGTGTATGCATATATTAAGGGACATGAAAGACTCAGCTCTCTTGCATCTTAAATTTATGGACCCAATGGCCCAAGGAAACTTTACAAATTTATTTTCACTTGACATGCAGCTGCACTATATTTAGGGAGAAGCTTTTTACCTAGTCCTCTACTGGTATATATTCCATGTCTTTTGAAAATCTGTATCCATGTAAAGGACATGTAAACAATTTTCCCCTTTTTTTTACAATCAAAATGCACAGTATATCTCTCCAATATTCCTTAATAGCTTTGATTATTCTTTATTACTTTATTCCTGTTTTGATAGGCAGAGTTACACAAAGAGTTAAAATCAGTTGTGATAAGCAGTGACAGATTACACTTTCAAAAAATTTCAAGTTTGATTTCCAAAAATAGACAAAGAAATTAATCTGAAACTTCTGTTACTGCAATAAACCTTACTTTACATATCACTTGATCTTCAGTGTTCAGAATTAATTGTTTTAACACATAACCTGGAATAAGATATTTAATTTCCAACATAAGGATTCACATTCTTCAGTAAGCACAATAAATTATAGGTTTACTTTTGATTCAATCATGATTTGGATGTTTCAGTCCCATGTGGCAAAGTATCTGATACCCCAGACATAACAAGAAGTTTTAAATTTAAGGATTTCAACATGAGTTATAAGGTGAATTTTACAAAAGCATAAGAAAACATACAACTATCTGTAAAACTATATATTTTTAAAAATTCTTATTTTCTTGATATTATTCATTCTATTTATGTAAGGATCTTTGGTGCAATTTGTTTCCCAAAAATTGTATTATACCATTTGATCAGTACTATTTTCATATCTTCTTCTTTCAATTCCATGGTTAATTTATCTTTTCAAAAGAAAAAGAGATAACTGATGAGAAAATTCTTCATAAAGCAATTTACTCATACTGGATCAGTTACAACATAAAAATTTGTATTCAATACAGATTAAAAAAAAAACTATTAAGAAAAGAAAAAAAGAAAAAGGAAGTTAGGAAAGAGATATCAACTATGGATATAATCTAATGAATTGAACAGCGTCCAGTGCCATTCTCAGATATTTTATGTCCACCAGCACAAAACAGCACAGGGCTGCTCTGTTACACTTAATAAAAAAAGTAGCCAAATCCAATTTGTTCAGAACATAACTGCATGCCTGTTAATTCCCCGAACAATATCCAGGAATTTTGTGGTGGAGTATCAGTTGGCTTAGACCAAAGGCATGCCCATGTATTGCTCAAACAATTTAATGGGAAAAATAACTGTATTACACTATTAAAAAAATGTTTAATAACCTATCATATACATACCTTCCTCACAGTACAGCTGGAAAGTTAGCAGCAAAGTAGAAAGTAGGAAGGAAAATTCCACTCTTCACTGAGGTACAAAAGACCATTTGTATTTTGAATATAATTGTACTACAACAGGAGAAAACTGCTGATAGAAATAAAAATAACTGTTGAAGATCATGTCTCTTTTCTAAACATTCTTTGTATTGTTACATTTAGTGTCAAGAATAGTGAAGTAACAGAAAGAAGTACAAAATCTGTAAAAGCACTACTAAAAATTTACTTGAATTTTCTGCTGAAATTAGAAATGAAAGTGCACAAAAACTTGAATTATGTGTCAAACTATGCAAAAAGGCATAAGCATAAAAATTATGTATGTAAGGCAAAAAATATTTTATTCCACAGTTAATGAGATATTTGGGCTATTATTTGGGCTATTCTAAATGTTGCTCTCCAAACCCAAATCTTAAGACAGTAACATTATCACAGATAAATCCTGCACCAAGGCAAATCATAGCACAAGTATCACCTTTAGGGCACCTCATATTTATCATTCCCACAAAAATATGGAATAACAAAATAAAACCTAACCCAATTACATGATAATGAAATAAAGTTTCAGTTTAAAATAATGTTTTGGCCTTCCTTTTGTATCCTTATCAATCTGCTAATCTCAGAGTTGCAGTTCTACACAAACCAAATGACTCTAACTGCACAATTACAGCATTTAGACAATTCCATTTACTCAGCAAATTGATTGTCTGAACATACCTAAGTACTTTATTACAATATAGAATTTCATAAGAAAATAAAAACAATGTTGATGTTCAGGCTTATTGAGTTGGAATTACAAGGCCAGTGTTTCAGCTAATGCAGATTGGTAAAGACACACTAAATTAAATACTTCTCATTGTTTTATCCTAGCTGAAGCAAACAGGCATATCTACCAGTATATTTTGCATGCAGTGTAATTACACTTCTCCTGCTTCAGGTGTTTCTGCAAGTATGTCTAATATGGACTAAATTCTGGAAGCATATTTTTTACAAGAAAGATTTATATAAAGCAAATGAAATTTGCAGATTTCTATGCAAATTACAACTGAATCATTACAGTAAGCAAACTCTTAACTACTTAACTGCTTTTTCGTGTAGCTAGCTAATATATTTGTGACAAATTTGTAAAGCAAGATGATCAAACTAAAACAGTGCAGGATAATCTTGGCTGTACAGGAATGGTGCTTTAATAGTTTGGGTCTTTAAAGAATCCACAGATGCTGCAGAAAAATATTAAATGATTTTTTGCAGACACAGCATTAATGCACTTCATGATTTTAAGAGGAGTAGAACCACAGTTGTGTCCTGGAACTGTAGATTAAGCCTATTTCTTGGAGTTGCTTTTTCCTGACTACAAAATCAGAGAGTATAAAGGGTAATGTTTAATTAAGGGACATATAATTTATCTTGTTATTTGCTACTTTGTAAAGTAAAATTCATAAAGACCCTAATGTGAGGTCTCTCTTGTGACATCACTGAATATTGGTTGGTATGACAGCTGTTATTGTTTCTTGACTTTAATAGTCTTCATAGTTTATCTTATAATGGGAAATGCAATTACCTAAAAAGAGTTGTCTGGTTTCAGATGTCTTGGGGTACTGTGTCTGTTCTCTCCCTAGCCTGATTCTGACTCTGTCTCTTGATAACTCTGTAACAACTTCACTTATTTCAGAGAGAGTAGTGAATTCTTAAGATTTGAAGGATCGGGCAGCCTAATGACTAGTATGACGTTCATGGAATAGAGACAGTAATTAGCATTAACTTTCACATTTGCTTTTCTGTTTCTTAATAAACAATCTAATGATTTAGAATTTAAAGAAATAACATGACTTACAACAAAGATAGAGACAACAAATAATTTGAGACCTGATATGATGAAGTATAATTTAAAATATTACTACATGAATATAAAGCATGTCATTTAATATATAAAAGTGCTGTTCTGAAAGTAATATTTCCTATTTTATGATGTTGTCCCATGACATCAGAGGCAGATGTTGGTTGTAGAGCTGAACCTTCTTGTCAATATTATATTACAATTTGTTGTTGTGTGACAGAGGGACGGTTTGACAAAATGGCATCTGACATGGAAGTGGGCATGAAGCAAAAATGTGTCACTGATTTCCTCCCAGCAGAAAGAATGGCATCATCGAAATGAAAGCTATCATCGATGCTTGCTGAACATTTATGAAGATCAACCAGTGCATGTGAGCAAATTGTGACATGGTGTGTGGTGCATTTCAATGATGGTGACAGTAACACTTAAGTCAAGCCATGTTCCAAATTGTCATGCACAGCTGTCATGCCATGAGATGAAGAGTGTCTCAATCTGCTTATCATATGAATCAGCTGGTGGTGGTGATTATGTTGAAAAATAAGTGTTTTGCAGATGAGAATTTGCTCTATTGGACATTACTATTGTGCTATTTATATCTGTTGTAGTTTCCATGGAAATAAACAGGAGGAACTACTTTTGGAGTGACCTATGTACAATCAATATCATGCCATATAAAATAATCTAAAAAACAACGTTCCACTGATGTGTTGTTGAAGAAATAAAATCATGATTACTTATGTTATTTGGAAAGAGAACACTAGCAAATGTACTTTACTACTAGAAAATCTCATAAATAAAAAATATTACAAGTGTCAATTTACCCTCTGTGGTTAATTGTATTTCCTGACCTATATTATATCTTTAATCAATGATTATACATAATTCACAAGCTTCAATATACTCACGTTTACAAAAATTGCATTTTCCTTAATTCAATGTTTACATTCAATTTTCTTACTTTGAATCATGTAGGGGTGAAAAGGGTTACTTGTTTGATATGAACCAAACTAATTTCTGAATCCTTGATATAGAAGTTTGAAGTATAAGCTATTTCCTATCGTATTTTTCCCCATAAATTTACAGAATAGCATGGAACAGATTGGTTGAAATTAAACACTAAATCTAAAGTTAGGAAAATTCTAAGTTTTGAGTTTTTTATTTTTTTTTCTTACAAATTACCCTGGTAACATCTGATGTCCCATAAAACTCACTGGACCTTTTGCCTCAAAGAAATCAAAGCTGAGCACCTCATTTAGTTCCATATAGGAGAAGATTTAATCCAAACACTGAAACACAGAAAACATATGTATAGTAATGTTTATTTCTGAATTTTTAATATGGAGTTTTCCCAAGGTACAATAGAAGTAAAATTTACTCTAGTATGAGAGGTCAAAATTATGTGTTTGTGGAATATAAGCAAAAAGAAATATCGACAGCACATATGGAAAGAAAAAATGTCAATGCATGTTGTGCTAAATTAAAAATGACAGGAGAGAAGTGAATTGCTTGATTTTTATCATCCAGAAGATCTGTGTTTTTTTTAGTCTAGAGGTATCTTGTGTCAATTTTCTTCCATTTCCCCAATAATTTACAGATAACTACTTCAGAAACATACAAATCTGAAATAAGTAATTTGCTGTGATCTTCAACAGATTAAATGAGCATTTCCCCTCCACCTCCTGCATTTTATTTCCTAAGGAATTTAATTGCAAATTAAATAACATATGGGCGGCTGAGCAGGCAATATAATAATTGTCTTTCAGTTAATAAAAGCAGAAAAAAAAAAAATCTACAAATGAGCTTGCACTCAAATGACAGTTTTCTTTAGTAGAATGGGAAGCCTTTTGAGGTTTGTCTCTAACAATCTCTGATGCTTCCGTTTTAAGCTATTAAGTTATCCATGCTTCTGTCACCTGAAATTTAGATGATTGTTTTTACCTTATATAGTCAAGAGTTTAATAATGCAGAACATAGCTGTTTCACATTCTGTGGAATATAGAAGGCAGTATCAGGGGGCAATTTATTTTATTCAAAATAAATTTGTATCTTGTTAAAGGTGACTTATCGTCCAGAGATGACTTGGTCCTTCTTCACTGACTGAATACTTTAACTAGTAGAAAAACATCTGCGTGGATTCTTGATGTTACAAAATAACCAAATCCTTAAATATTAAAATCTGTAGTTCAAGATCTTCTGAAGTTGTCTGTTGTTTTCATTTTTTTTTTCTTCTATATAGATATGAAGAGATTAGACTCTGACAGTTACGCCTAAATGAATATCTGAAGAAAAGTAAGATGAATTCATTCTAAATATGAACATTTTAGCAAAGTGCCTGTATAGTTTCAAAGAACATGAGACATCTTTCCTTGTAATGCTGTCCGAACACATAATTTAAACAGGTGAAGTTTAAAAATACCATTCCAAGGCCATATTCATTGTTTAAATGAATTGTACTTTCAATTGAAGGTACTTTAATCTGAAAAATCTTAAGCCTATTAACATACAGAATGAAGTCCAAAGTCAGTCTGTTTCTTACTGTACTTCCTAAGGACATAGTTGTTTAGTTACATTTAATTTTATAATCATTTGTTGAAACTATATAGCATTAGAATTATATTGTTTGAAGTTTGATATCTTTCTTTTTTAGTTCCATTAAAACACCATCTCCTGAGGTGACCAGGGATAACAGTTAATGTCTTTCTGTGCGTGCTAGTTTTATGAAAAGAAATAAAATAATAATAATGACGATAAAATAATATTAACTCTCATCTTCAGTGCATTGATTATCATCAAATTCATATTTCATCTCTAAAAATGAAAATAATAGGACTGTTATTTGCAGCTGGTTACAGAAGTTTGTCAGCTTAATTCTCTTCATTACTATCAGCAAAAAGGATCCAGAATGCAGTGCTGGAAAAGTTTCACAGAATATTCTGTTCAATAGATTTGCTAAGAGTGCTGTTTCAGTTTTATTATATTAAGATTTCTTTGCTGTTCTTGTTCTGCTTAGCTTACATTTATGTAGAGGTTATTAAACCTAACTTGACATGGTCCTGGTCAACCTATGCTGGCTGACTATGTTTGAATAGGGGACAATCTCTAAACAATCTCCAAAATCACCAGAGGTCCTTTACCACTTTAACTATTCTGCTATGCTTCTGCAATTTCTTCCACAATTCTCCTTCTTTTTCCCTTGAAAAAGCAGGTCCACTCACTGGAATGCATAGGCATATTCAAATATTGTTTCTGGGAAAAGATCATCTAGTTTAGTCAAGTATGTAGAGCAAATGACATTGAGTTAAAATGCATTTAACTAGGCTGTTAGAAAATCAGAGATTATTCACGTTACCCAAGAAAATTATGACTTCTGTCTTAGACTCTAGCACTGTTAAGACCAGAATTAAAAAATAAAAGAGTCTAAACTGAACTATCAGTTCTACATTGAAAGGATAACAGGAGAAGATGTCTCAAGCCTTCTTTAATAAAGTAAATGTTTCCCAATGGCTACGTCATATTTAATTAATTTACTGAACAAGTGATGTAATTCAAAGTCCATTTTTTTCTGAGCTATATCTTGAATCTGCTGCAAGAAACACACAAAAGCATAAAAATTATATTAGTGTAAATACTACTATCAATTATATTTGGCATTGTTCAAGAAAGATTGCAGAACTTTTTAACATGAATATGTATTGATATTATCAGCAGAAAACTAAGCAATTTAGGAGGAAATGCTAAAAGGAGGGTTTAAAACTATCTGCTGAAGTCTAATAAATGTTATTATCTTTTGGAATAAAAACTGAGAAGGATGATGACAGCTCTTCTGCTCTAGAAGGATCCTTGAAAGTATATAAATATGTCAAGTTTTGAGTATCTCCAAAGATGGAGATGCCACAAATTCTGGCAGCCACTCTGGACATGTGCTTGACAAACCTTATGGTAAAAGGTATTTTCTCATGTTTTGATGGGGTGCCTTGTTTTTAATTTGGGGCTGTGGCTTCCTGTCCTGATAGTAGGCAGAGTTAAGAATGCTATGGCTCCTTTCTCATTCTCTCCAATTAGTTATTTAACACACTCCCTGAGCCTTTTTTTCTCCAGGACAAACTGTCTGTGCTGTCTCAAGACATGAAAGATTCCTCAGTCAGAAGATGCAAGTTACTGAATGCTAAAAACGCTTCCTGAATTTAGACCAAGTTGAATCGTATAAATCCATTAACAGACCCATGATATAGAAAACAAACTGTTTATCCATCTGAGGACTGGGTGGACACGGAGTGGAATAAGGAAACTTCAGAATAATTTATCTGTCTCTGAAAAAAGAAAAAAAATATATTAATGAACTAAATTTTGGAGTTAACTTTGTAAAATAAGGCATCCTTCATATATTTGTATCATCCTTTTGTATTCCCAGAACAGGAATCATTTATGTTGTTCTAAAAGTGTATTCAGTACCTTTAATCAACCTACTAAGTATACACAGACCTTTAGTATCGTACTGTATAAATAGTCCCTGTAAAATAATTACATTGCATTTGCCTGAGTATTTCACACCTTTAAATATGCTGATTAACATTTTCTAGGTCACCAGCAATTACTTAGCAAAGAGAAAAAAACAGAAAAATTGAAATACTGGGTATAATAAATATAAATGCCAGTCCATTTTTGATCAGCATGAAACTTCCTGATAACATCATGAAAAATCCAGTATTCATTTCAAAAATATAAGTAATGGAGATAAAAGTGGCAAAGCATGTGTCAAAAGTATGTAAATGAACTGGTTTAATCTGTCCGTGCCTAAGAAAAACATTCACCTCCTGCAGAAGGATTGCTTTTATTTAAGCACTGTTACCTGATGAAATCCCAGTGTTCTAACAAGGGTTTATAATTTGATAGAAATTACTGGTGACTGGATCTGCATTTTCTTCAAACTGCTGCCCTGCTTCTTGCTAAGTGCACCGCTGACATGTTTGATATTGAACTTTAACTTAAAAATTACTATCCCAGTAGATGTTTATTAGATTTAGCTGGCTGAAGTAAACCTAGACGGAGTGCCCGCAGTACAATATAAAAACATATCTTATTTATGTGTGCTGGGAAATGTTGCACATTTCTTCCAGGAAAAAAAGAAAATCAGAAATGATAAGAACAAAACCACCCACAAAGCAAAGTATTATCCATGCTATTAGAGGACCAGAGAAAATTGACCTGTGTTAGACTAATGTAATGTCATCCTTGAAAACATTACGATACTGTGTAATGCAATTTACTTTTGTATAATCATTTTAATACACATTATTGGAAAAAAGCTTGACAGAAAGAAGCAGATATAAATTCAATATATGCCATGAGCAGAAGCAGAAGAAACTCAGTATGGCGATCTAATTTTTCATGTGAAAATATTACATAGATTCTAGTAAGAACCTAGTTGAAATGGTTCATTAAAAATAAAAGTAAACAAGACAATAAAACTATAAAGTTAACAGAAGAGTTAATTTATGAAAAAAGACACTCAGATACTGAGATATATTCAAATAACATATATATATATACGTAGAGAATCACTAACTATAAAAAATGTATATGTGTAGTATTTACAATTCTAACAAATTCCGTAAGTTTTGTTATTTTCATAGAATCATTTGAGTAGGAAGGGACGTAAATAACACATAGTCCAACACCCCTGCAATGAACTTGGACATCTGTAGACAGATCAGGTTGCTCAAAGCTCTGTCCAGTATGACCTTGGTTCCTGGAATGGAGCACCTACCACCTTTCCAGGCAACCTGTTACAGTGCATCATTACCCTTATCATAAAAGACTTTTTTCTAAACCAATCTAAATCTAAATCTCCCCTCTTTTCGTTTGAAACAATTTCCCCTTGTCCTATCACAGCAGATCCTTCTGAAGAGATTCTGTCCACTTACTTGTTATAGCCTCCCTTTTGATACTGAAAGGCTGCTATCAAGTCTCCCATCAGTTTTCTCCAGGCTGAACAGCCCCAGCTCTTTCCATTTCTTCTTGTAGAGGAGGCATTCCATCCTTAGGATCATTTTTGTGGTCTTATTATGTATGAGCTCTAACAGGTCAACATCTCTGCTGCACTAAGGACTCCACATCTGGACACATTACTCCAGGTGAGATCTCACCAGTACAGAATAGAGGAGCAGGATCACCTCCCTCAACCTGCTGACCACGCTTCTTTTGATGCAGCACAGGATACTGCTGGCTTTCTGGATTCTTTTATTATTTTTGGCTGTAATGCAATAACCTTAAGAGTGTTGTAAATATCTGCATTTTTCTAAGTCTCTTCAGTTCAGGAAACACAATTATATGTTTATACCTTCTGAAATCAACTGGAGAAATGTACACTGTAGTGACCAGTGCACACTGATATTGAAGACATGATGCCAGAAGAATCCTTCTGCTGGGATTCTGCATGATCCTATCATCTCGCTTTCTTCCCTTGTTCTTTACTGCCACTTGGCAAGTAACACTGAGATAGTATGGGAAACAAAATTAGTAGAGGACATTTAAGAATTATTCAGTGTTTTTCAAGTGATGCTTGAGAGTTATGTATCACTTTGTGTTGACTTTTCTACAAATATCGCAGGATTTGTCTAGATGAAGTAATGATAAACACAGAAAATAAAAAGGAGGCAAAGATATATAAAAGGCAACCAAAGAAAGGAAGAAAAATAAGGAGAAGAAAAATGTATATTTAAAACAGACAGAACAAACTCAGCTGCACTGTCATGTTCATACTATCAAAATTATTGACTATATTTTCATTGTTTTTAATGAAAAAACATGCTTTTGCACTTCTGGAAAGCATACGTTGTGTTGTTTGTCAAGCATTCTCCTTACATTGCCTGATGTTCATAGTTTCTCTTCTTGAGGGTTGCTTGCTACCTCCTATGCTGGTGCTTGTGTGGACTTATTTGGTGAAGATTTAACTCATTATTTTTCCTGTGCTTTTTTTTTTTTCTTTTTTTTTTCTAATTTAACATTTATATTTTTTATGATTAAACAGAACAGAGGAGTGACATATTTTGCATTTTTATTTTTGTTCTTATGGTTTATTTCTAGTTTTTTACATGAAATACATAGACTCCACTGTCTGTAGTTTTCAATAAGCTGGTTCAAATATATTAAAATCACTAATTTCAACATGTTATTGCAACAGTGCTGCTACAACATTACTGTCAGTTAAACCAAAATAATCCAAAATCAAAAACATGGTTGCTTTGACAAACACTGCATATAGTTTATTGGGAATTTCCTAAGAAAGAAGTCCTCTGGATTTCATGCTAAAAATTAGCATGAAAGCCCCAGAGTTTTGGGATTCCTGTCACAGATTTCAGAGAAATCTGTCTAGGCTCCAGGCAACCAAGATTTACTGTGAAAACTTCTAGTTGATAAGCAATGGAATACAGTTCATAAGAAAGCAGCTTAGAGCCTTGTTGGCATATATACTAGCTAGAAAAAACAATGTGTCATTGTTTTTTTGTGTTGTATTTTTTTTTAACCTAACATTTTCTGTGAAAAACAGGAGGCAATCAATCAAATAATTTCATATTACCAACTGTAATCAAGATAAAAGCTTCAAAAAGAAAAGCTTTACAAGATAATATAGGAAACAGAGAAACTAACGTAAAATCAAAATATACTTCCCAAAGACCCTTAAGAATAAAACTCTTTTAGATTTTGTAGAATTTACTTCTAGAAGGCTTTGAAGACAGACAAAAAGCTAAGAATGTTCAAAAAATCATTATGTTAGTACTGGCTTTCCCAAGAGAGACTTAATGATTGAAAACATTGGATATTACAGAGCATTCAACAAGAACCAAGGGTAACAATAATTCTATCATAGCCTCTAAATAGAAAATACTTTATGTTTGCTAGTAATAATTAGACATACAAAATACTCAGAAGCATCAGAATTGCTCTATAAATCTTCTAAAACATAACTTTTTGACAAAAAAAAAAAAAAAAAAATCTGTTATTTTCCAAGATTCATCCACAGATTTTTGATGGAGAAAATCTGTCTGTATTGAGAATAATTTATTAACTTTTATAATTTAAAAACAAAACATTTAATTATTTGTTGAAAACAACATGTTTCCCTATATCTAGCACGAATAAAAAAATGTTTATGATCACTGCTCCTTGCTATATACTTGAAAGGAACATATTTCATTGTCACTTTGATTATCTTCAGAACATCAACAAAACTGATATTAATAAAAAATAAATAAATAAAATAAAAAAGTACACAGAAATAAAAAAGTACACTACAATCAAATGGATTGAACTTTGACAACATATTCTCATTTGCAGCCAGTACCCCAAAGATTAATTTTGGAGGATATTTCTCTCACTGCAGAATTAATGAAAAGTGAAAATGAGTATTTGCTTGAAGTTAATTGCTTGCCTCATATATTGCATAATGCAATAGAATATACTACAGAAAAGTTTTCATTTGGCTGTAAAGGCTGTGTAACAAAAGTTTTCAATTATTTCATCCTCATCCATCAAAGCATTTTCAAAACTATAAAAAAATTTCAATTTATTGGTGTTGAATATGCTGAAATATTAAGGCTTATCTCCAAAATGGCAATCATCCTACAAATAAAAAAAAACTTTTGACTTTCTAGCTACTTAAGGAAACTGTCATTGTAAGGTTCTTCAGTATGGAGATTCTCTCTCCATTTTCAAGTTCACAGCTTGCAAAAAATAAACAAAGAAACAAATAAAAATATGCTTTGAATACTCAAATTTTTGCAAGTTCTAAAAGTCACAACAAAAATTTGCATTTAACATTCCAAGTGAATTTCTAGGGAAATTCACCCACACCATAGGCAGGGTTCCAACCACTAGACCAGGCTGCTCAGAGCCACATCCAGCCTGGCCTTCAATGCCTCCAGGGATGGGGCATCCACAACCTCTTCCAGTGTGTCACCACCCTCTGGGTGAAAAACTTCCTCCTCATACCTAACCTAAACCTCCCCTGTCTCAGTTTAAAACCGTTCTTCCTTGTCATATCACAGTCCACCCTTGTGGACTGTTCCCCCTCTTGTTTATATGCTCCCTTTAAGTACTGGAAGGTCACAATCAGTTCTCCTCGGAGCCGTCTCTTCTCCAAGCTAAAAAAGCCCAGGTCCATCAACCTTTCCTCACAGGACAGGTGCTCCAGCCCTCTGATCATCTTAGCGGCCTTCCTCTGGACCCACTCTAAGAGCTCCACATCCTTCCTGTAGTGGAGGCCCCAGGCCTGGACGCAGTGCTGCAGATGGGGTCTCACAAGAGCCGAATAGAGAGGGACAATCACTCTCCCTGCTGGCCACCTCTTTCTTAATGCAGCCCAGGACACAGTTGGTCTCCTGGAATCTCCGGGATTGTCTGCCACAAGCCATGCCACTGTGGTTAAAATCCCCCATCAGGACAAGAGCCCGTGAGCACAACAGCTCCTGCAGCTGAAGCAAGAAGGCCTCATTTGAACAAAACACATTTCACTCCAGTACAAATTAAAAATATTTTAAAGAAAAACCAACACCATCATTAAATTCATTCTATAGATCAAGACAATTTAAGGTGAACATCTGTCAAGGTGTGGCAACTTTTTTTCCGACAAGTGAATTAAAACATCAACTAGCAAAGTTTTCTATAAGAGGGGAGAGGAGAGGAAAGGAGAGGAGAAGAGGGAAAGAGAAAGAGAGAAAGAAAGAGAATGGAAAAGTGCTATTACTGATGTCGATATGAGAAATAAGAGAAGCATAAAACTAGTAAATACGCAGTCAAAATTAAAAAAGAACAATTCTTTCACCTCTAAAAACTGAAAATCTCAGTAGTTAGGTACCAAAATCTGAAACCAATTCTATGCATTTTAATTTGGAAGCAGAAGCTCAGAGCAGTGCTCCCTCGTTTTAGCCTCCCTTTACATCTAGGCCCTTGCTCATCAAAGAGGAAAGAAAAAAGCCATTCAAGTAAGGAGCAGTGAAATACATCCGTCTATTCAAGCCATTGTTCCAGTGAATGACAACCACAACGACTGTGATAAATGGCACATTTACCAGGGAGATTAAAAGGGCTTTTACTGTCCCATTAACAATATTCAACACAGCAGGCACTCCCAGAACAGGTAATATGTCCAGGATCACATTATTTGCCTTCACCTCTCCATTTATTTGGGGCTTAGTTCTGTATTTGGATATGGTCCTAAACTACCATAAATATTGACCTGTGCCAAGTATCTTTATGCAGGGAAAATCTGATCTCTGCATAAAATATTTTATCACTACAATACTGGGTGTACTGGGGGATTTTTTTTTTCCTTGTATTAAATATTAGGTCAAATTGATATTAAATATGTGTATTAACAATCATATATTTAGCAAGACTCAGAAAATCATTAAAGTGTTGATACATGGGACAAGTACTATGCAGCAGAAAAGGTTTTTAGTTATTTTCAGCTGAGTTCCATATTAGTAAAAGATCGATTATTACTTACATTTATGCATATAATTTTATTTTTTTAAAGAGAAAGGGATATAACCTAAAAGTGAAGAGAATGGAATTAAAAAAAAATACAAAATGGTAGATGATTCAGTACAAAAACTGTACGCATATGCCATGTTGAGAGCAGAAATTGGAAAAAGATGAGCAGTTTGTAATATATTAAATAGCATCTACTAAGCCAAGATCTCCACTGAAATCTCTGTGATGTTCCTTAGCTAAGCAGCATTTTATTTTTCCCCCACTGTTGCTTTTAATCATGACAATAAATGAATTTCTAGACTGTCATAATTTTGATGTTTAGATAATGTTATGGACATGCAGGAAAGATACACTGAACTATGTTGGCAAATTTACTTGTGGATGGAATAACACATTTTTTTTCATATATATATAATACAGGTATGTACAAATAAAGTTTTGTATGCACATATGCATATTCTTTATTATTCTTGCTTACAAATCTGCAAACACTTCTGTTCATCTTCCCTTCCTTTATCAGTGACTGAGAGTTAAATGCTTTATTGCATGGTAAATCACTGTATAGTTTTCATTTACTTGCTATATTTACATCATCTCATTTTCAAATGTAAATTCAGTGACTTTTTAAAAATGCACTGTGTCCTCTAAATGCGTATGAAAAACTGTTGAACCCATTTTTCCTTCAGTACTATCAGAATGGCTTCTCAGAGATTATCAGATCTTTAAAAAATTGTTTTCCGATGTCTACCGTATTCAATATAAAATGATAGTTTTTCTTTTTTTTTTTTTTTTGGGAGAAACCTAAGCAGTGAGAAATTGATACTGAGATTCTTTTATCATACTCCACAGGGTATATGTGGCGTCCTGTGTATATGTTGTGTTTCAGGGATATAAAGAGGTAAAATCTTGAAACTAAGCTCTATTTAAAAATAAAAAAAAAAAAAAAAACAGTGTGAAAAGATTTTCTTTCATAATGCATTTTTCACTACAGTTTAATATCATCTACACGTTTAATGTTTTTAAAAGATTCAGAAACTAGGCTTAATCTTATAATCCATTTATTTTCAGGTGATACAAGTGGTATTAACCAGAATAGAGGATGACCTCTGACTGGTTAATCCTAATTAAAGTTGAACAAGAGATTTCTATGCAAACTTTTCTGATGAATTTGCTATGAGGCTGAACTGAAACTCTACTGAGGTGGATTGATCCCTCTGCACAGAAGGGGAGGGCTCAAACAAGCTTGGCAGTATCCAGAAGGGTTTCATTGGTACTTGTGATAGACTCTCTGAACTGAAAACAACCTGGCAGGACAAAGCAATGCTTCCAGGTGGACCTGGTTAGAAGAAGATGATGTTATCATTAGTGTCTATTTGACAGGATATTAAAATTCCTTTCCTATCCCCCCCCCCCCCTCCACCCCACTTCCTGATCTCACTTTCACTAAGGGCAAGATAAACCAATCCCTCAAATGTTTCAAACCTTCTACGCAACAAGGATAATTCAAAAAGATCTCAGAAATAGAAAAAGGATAGGTTGAAATTGCCATTCAGGTTTATACTGAACCCAAGATGGACAAATGCTTGAAGGCCCGTTTAAATCTAAAGAGTGTTTCACAGAAGCTTTCTCCACTTAGAGCAGGACAGAGCAGCTGAAAAGAAATAACCAACACAAAACAGGGACACTGATGTGTCTATCTAGCTGTATATCTATATGCTTCATTTATCTTCATCAAGCCTGTGTAGAATGTAGGCAGATGTTTTGGAGGCATGTAACATAATATTACAGCAGTACATTTATCTGCAGTGACAGTCTTTGCTTCCTGCTACCTATTTTGCAAACAGTAGCAAGCTACAGTGTGACATTTCCACCACATTATGTTATGTGAGTCATAAAGACCACCATTGCAATAGCAGAGACACTTCTGTCGTGGAATTCCATCAGCCCTAAAGATTTAAAGCTCTCCTTGCCTGAAGAATGGAAGGATGTATTTTCCTCCAGATGAGACTAGACTAAAAGTAAGAGAACTAGGCAACATCAAAGTCCACTGAAAATATTTAAATTAAATCTTAACAGTTAGAAAACTGAAAACAAAATACATCTTTAAACTAATAAAAATAATAATAAAAAAGAGGTTGTGTAGGCAGAAAAAAAAAACAATGAAATGAAGCTCTTTAAAAATTTAAATGAAAATTATCTTCATTTAGAGACAAACATTTTTATTTTATTGTGAGAGAAGAAAAGAGTAGCAAAAAGAAGAAAGAAAATTTACAACTTCAGTTTCTTTCTACATCTACCAACTAACTTGGGGTAAAGTAGAGCTCTTACAGAGTACATACAAACATGATTATTCCTATCCAGATTCCTATCCAGCATGATCATAACATTGTATTATGATAAGAGGTTTAGAGGCTGACTGAGAGGTTACTTTAACATACATGTACAACTTCCTGTGAAGAGGGGCAGGATTTGCATTCTGTGCTACTCCTAATTCTACATAACTCTTTTTATTAACCAAAGCCCAAATAAGGAAAAATGAAAATGGAAAAATAATAAAAAAGACAAATACAAATAAATGAACAACAGCCCACCCCTACACAAACACAGAATAAAAATAAAAATAATAATTAAAAAAAACAAAAAAACTGATAAATCCATCTCTCTCAAAGAAAATTTCAATTAAAAAAGTCAAACAAATAATTGGGCAGGACTACAAGTTTACTTTTGTTTCATTTGGAAGGAATTTTTGTGTTGTTTTTTAAAGTATCAAGTATAGGTTATCTTTTACAATTGCGTTCACAAGCCAGTAAATGAGATATTTAAATATTTTCTTCTACTGGATCATGCATGTCACATTTAGAAACGTGAATTCTATTTTGTTGAAAAATAGATCATAATCCTCACTAGGGGTAATGCAAAATTATCCAGATATCACAAGCATTTAAATGGATAGTCATAAATTTCTTCTTTTCCTCAAAAATGTCAGCAGATTAGAAAAATACTATTCGCACAAATATAACTTAGACATTTATATTTTGCTACAACCATTACATTTGTGTCTGAAAACATTTTTTTAAGCATTCTCTGAAGGAAATACAGTGTCAGAAAAACTTGGATGTCTTTATTCGAAACTCAAAAAAGGCAAAATCCATTTTTGCTTTTAAATTATTACCTACTAAATAAATGATAGAATCATAGAATGGTTTGGGCTGGGAGGGTCCCTTAAGATCATTTAGGTCCAATCCCCTGCTATAGACAGGGACACTTCCCTCTAGACCAGGTTGCTCTGAGCCCCATCCAACCTGGACTTGAATGCCACCAGGGAGGGAGCATCCACATCTTCTTTGGGCAACCAGTTTCTGTGCCTCATCTCTCTCACAGTAAAAAATTTCTTCCTAATGTCTAGTCTAAATCTGTCCTCTTCCAGTTTAGAGCCATTTACCCTCATCCTATCACTACATGCCAATATAAAAAGTCACTTCCCACCTTTCCTGTAGATTCCCTTCAGGTACTGGAAGGCTGCTGTAAGGACTCCTCAGAACCTTTTCCTGTCTGAGGAACCCCAGCTCTCTCAGCCTGCCCTTGTTGGGGAGATGCTCCAGCCCTCTAGGCATATTCAAGGCCTTCCTGTGGATCTGCTCCAACAACTCCACATCCTTCTTGTATAATTCTGCAAGCAAAAATAAAATTGTTGTTTCATGAATGTAGCATTGTTGTCTTCCAAAAGAAGTCTTCCATTCAGTTATACGCCTAACCACAAACTCATAGAAATATATATTTTTGTTGGTTTTGCTTTGTTTTGTTTTGCTTTGTTTGTTAACGTAAAGTAGTAAAATCTGCAGAAAATCTATCTCTTTGTTGGATATAGTTCCCCCATGAGTACAAATGAACTTAGTTAAACCCTTTCATATATCATTAAAGATAATGTACATTTCCAAATTTGGAAATATATATCTACATACGAGGGCTGATCCAAAAGTTATGCCTTCTACTTTATTGTGTTGACCAATGACATTAGAGGTGAGTATTAGCAATATGGCAGTAGAGGTTAAAACTTCCTACTAATATTCCATTACATTTTGCTGCTGTGCTACAGGTGGCAGTAGAGGGGCAGTCTGCCAGAATTGCATCTGACGTGGAAACGAGTATGAAACAAACGTGTGCAAATGAATTCCTCCATGTGGAAAAAAATTGTACCCACTGACATCAGTGTTTGCTGAATGTTGATGGAGACCAATCACTGTGTGTGTTCACAGTTAGGTGGTGGGTGGTACGTTTTAGAAGTAATGAGCTTGACAGTGGATCACCTCCACTGGTGCAAATTTTTACAAGCACAGCATGCAGGCTTTTGATCATTGCTGATGAAAATGCATATCTAATTGTGGTAACTGTATTGAAAACAGTGTTTTCTAGCTAAGAATTTGGTGTATCAATGTTATTGTGCTCTTTGTACCTTTTGTAGATTTCATGAAAACAAATAGGAGGCAATACTTTTGGAGTGACACATGTAATTAAGCCCTACTGAAATGTGTAGGAGTTAGATGAGTATCTTTCAGTATTAGCCATTAAAATCAATAAGTTGCTGTGGCCTGTACAGTGATATCATAAGTATCTTAGGAGGTCACTGAGTGAAAATCTATTTTCTACTACTATAACTTGAATTTATGCAGTTTTCCCTGTTTCAGTTAATTTGTAACAAACACAGCAATAATTACCCATACACAACTTTACCATAGGAGTGAGAGAAAGAGTACTGAAGTAGATTGGAGAGCATTTATCAGTCCCTTTTAACAGCCATAGTAACTAGAGTACTTTCACCATCTGAGCTAAACTGAAATCAGTTATTTATATGCTTTGTTCAATTTCCTCTATCCTTCTAACTTTGAAGAAAAGATTAATATATTTATTTAATAGCAGTGCATTAGGCAATCCTCTGGCATCAAAATAAAATAACAACTACAGTAGCTACCAGTTAAGGAGCAAAATCCGAGGCAATTAAAAATCAATTATTTAAAACTCCTGATACATTTCTTCATCCAGCAAATATCAAAACATACAAATTATAAGGGTATGTCAATCAGAGAGAGAGAATGTGCAGGAGAGCATTCTGCAGTATTTATTTTCTTTCACAAATGCTTAACTAGTAATAAATAGGGGGCAAGTCCCCTAGCCTGCAGTTTCCCATCAATGTCTTCTGTTTACATTTCTGCTAATTTCCTTCTTCTTTCAACCAGAAATGAAGAACATAATCCCTTGCTAAGTTTGCTGTGGAAAACCACATAGTGTTCCAAAACAATAATAATTTAAGTGAAAGATAAAGGTTGGAATGGACCCCTGTGTTTCCCTTAACTGGACACCTGAGAATGTCACAACTGTTAAGATGTTTCCTGGCTTGCATTACAAGAGAGTTTATCCATTTACTCACAAGCCTGATGTCCTGCTAGGAGGAAGCAAGCACATACTAATTAAATGCTTCAGTTCCTTATTTAAATGATTACAATGCATCTCAAAAGAGAAAGGTGTCCAGTGGAAATTGTTCTCGAGGAAATTGCTTGGATTTTAAAGCTGCTATTATAACAGAAGACTAGCTGTTGTTCCAAATTAGTGGTTATGGTTACAGTAAAAGGAAAACAGAGAAACAGTTACAACTACAAATGATTTCAAAAGTATTAGAAAAACAATGTGAGCACAACTGGAAGAAGTTAGAGCTATAAAACTGTAAGGCAAGAGTAAAAGAGAATAATTTTGCAGCAAAGTTGTCAATTTTATAGGAAAATGTAATGTATCCAGGCTTCAGCTGAAGTTTGCACTCTGTGACCACCAGATGGTTTTATATGCCATGAAAATTGCTTGCCATGATTTGTGCTTTACATATTTATAATCGTTAAGATTAAATTGCATTACATAATTGTAGCCTGGAAGATTACTTTTGTTTCAAAAAAGTGTACTGAAGTGAGTTTAGTAAGCTTTTAAAGGAGTGTATATGAAGAAAGAAAGTGTGTGCTTATGTATGTTTGTGTGCGCGGCTTTGTTTTGGTTTGGCTTGTGGTCTTTGGAGGAAAGAACTTTGTGAATTCATTGATTTCTTGAAATAATGTATTTGCTGAATTAACTTTGAGAGCATGCTAGTTTTCTATGTTTATATTTTCTAAATAGCTATTCTTTTTTTTCTTTTTTTTAATTATTTTTTTAAATGCTCAGATTCATAAAGTGTTCCTCCAGTCAGAGAAAATGATAGAATTCTCTGATGAGGGATGTCTGACGCTGGAGATAAAAAACAGAAAAATATACTAATCTTGCAGAAGAAAGTGCATCAACTGAAAATATTTACTGTTGCTATTAAAAATGAATTAACAAAAATAGGTGGCCTTTTAATAGAAGCCTATATCACACTGCTCAATTTAAATTAAATGCAAACTTGGAATTCTTTCTCTAAACCAATGGAAAGTTGAAACTGAACATGAACACTATTTTACTAATGATGAAGTTATACAGCGTACAATTAGGCTTAATATGATATATCACATATACTGGAAATGTTAAGACAGTGAGGGCGCTCTTCTTTTCTTTTGCAATTTTACATTTATAAACTGTTGAATGGCACATTCACATAACATACTTTACCTGTTTTTTGTAAGATTCTTCTATTTCAAATTAGATTTAAATATACTACCTGCTTTTCTTTTGAACTGCATAATTTCCTGATTCCAGAGAGTAGAACTGTACACTCAGGGGAGCTGAGTCTTGTCATCGATGTACAACAACAGAATTATCTATACACAGGTTTCATAACTCCAACTCATAACCCCAACAGTTGAATTTTAGCTAAGAGATAGAAGGCCAGAGGCCTGCAAAAAAGAGTGGAAATATTTGTGAAGGAGATTATTTACAAGTTGTGGGGCTTTTCTTCTGAGTGACCTGATAGGAGAAGTTTGTGAGTTCTTCTCATTTTTTTCCTTCCCCTCCCTCTTTTGTTTTTTCTCTTCTGGAAGATTTTGCTATTTTATCTTTTTTTATCTGCTTGCCAAAAAGATTTTCCTGCCACATCCTGCCATACTTTTGCCTTAATATTTTATTTAAATATATTTAGTTTTCATTTTGTACTAGGGTGAAACATGTTTTGTTCCAAAGGCTGTCACAAACCAGCTGAGAGGAAGGTGACCTTGCCATGACTGCTTCACATCGCTGAGGTGAAACCTCTGGGATAGCAAGTGCAACCACTCTACTCATTCCATATGTTAAGTTCATTCCCCTGCCTCTGACTTTTATTTTTTTTTTTCCTTTTCTCATATTACATAAATATAAAATGAAATAAATACATGGATAAATGGAGACACAAATACAAAAGAATATCCAGAAGTCAGAGGTAGATAAATAAAAGGGTTTGGTCCTCTAGAGAATTTTAGAGAGAAAAAGAAACTTTTTTATTTTATTTTATTTTATTTTATTTTTTTTTTCCCCCAGTAGGATTTACTTTTATAGGATATTAAGAGATATTTCTTTTGAGTTTGCCACTTCTGTACTGCACCATTATATTATAAGAAATAGGAAGAGATCATATGTATATTCAGTGTTGATGTTATCACAGCTTTAGTTTGGCTGTTCAGATTGCAAGTAGTTATATTTTTCATTTGTCAGAGGAAAAAAAAATAAACTCTCAAGACTGTATAAAAAGCAAGTTTTACACCTTCCAAGTTCAAAAGTTCAGGTCAGAGGTGTGGTTCCATGCAATTTATTTTGCATATGAAAGGAATAGCCTTGTGCCTTTCCATATTAACAGTCCTCTCTCATTATAATAATAAGTACACCGGGAAGGATGATACATCGCACAGGGTAATATAAGTTGACGTATACAAAGGAAGCATAAGAAAGCTTAACTCCTGATAGTGTTATTTTGCTTCTGGGTATCTCTGAAATGCTGAATATGTTTTTCATTTGATCTTAGCTTAATGCAAGCGTCAGCTGTTTGCAGAGGGAAAAGCAGACCTAAAAATCATCCAAACTTCATTCAGTCAAACATTTAACTCTGGGAGTTTTCCAGTAATTGGTAAACTACTGAGGTTTCTCTGACACCTACACAAACTACTGTGCAGAAATATGGGTAACCTGATGCATACAGCTAACCTCTGTCTCCTTAGAAGCCTGTTTTATTTATCAACTAGTCTGTTTTATCAATAAACAAGTCAAGTGCATGGTATTCAGATTTTTGCTCCCTGATTTCCCTGATAGCAGAAGGAATCCTTTCCAGGCTGCAGGGAATCTGCAATGTCTGATTCAGCTCCTTCCCCCTGACTAACAAACTAATCCAATTCATACACAGTGAAGTAAACAGATAGTGACATATTTGTAGACAAACTGTCATACTCTTGATTATTCCAAAACCAAATTATTTCTGAATTGAAAGTAGGGATTTTGAAAACTCTGCCAGCCTCAGCAGCTGGCATATTTCTACAAGACCCAACCATTCAAAGGAGAAGTTAATTTCAGTATATTGTAATACAAACTTTACAATTCCTATTAAATTGCTCTTGCACAATGAACTAAAGAAATATCATACTGTAAATACTGTAGCTATTTTATAGTTTCTGGATTTTTGTTGTTGTTTTCTGCTGTTATGTATTTGAATAACTCCTTGAAAAGCAAGTAGATTTTGCCCTGTCTTAAAACTTATTATTTTTTTTTTAAACAAGAAGAATTTTGTTTGGAAATAAAATACTTTTGATACTTACCTTGTTTTGACACATACCAAATAGGCTGGATTTGCAAAAGCAAAATTGATTTAATATAGTTTTGACTGAGCTATTTTGCAATTCCAGGAAATCAAGACTCCACTTTTCTCGCAAGGAGTCTCATGACTGTAGTGTTATTACTGTAGGTGCTGGATATCTGTCTCAGCAATTGTTTAACAATGAAGTAAAAATAAGCTACTTAAATGGAGTGGTGTACTTATCTGTCAAGCCATATCACACATCTTTCTTCAGTGAACTCTGCTCATCTGAATAGAAACAAAGAGGTGTGTTATCTGGCAGTGCCGTTACATATTTGTAAGAGATAATGAATAATGTTTTCTTCTAGGGCATTTACAAAAGACTCCTCTGCATTGAAAATACTTTCAGCTACAGAGTTGTTAAAACCAGTGCCAAGCAAATTTCTGTTGCCTCCATGATGCCCAGGTGCAGGATTTGGGGTGAGAATGAATTTTGCTCAGCGTAAATAAAACATTCAGAGGTGTTCACATTGCCTTGTGTATCCTTCCTACATGAGTCCCTAAGCTGTCCTTTCAGTTCCTTAGGTTTAAGCAAGAATCTTTGGTGGAGTGGAAGGGTTATTTTCTTTGAAGTCATGATGTAGGAGTTCAGATCATTAAATAGATTTACCAATAAGTAGTTACTCATGCTTAATGTAATCTTCATCTACGTCCAGAGTAGATTTAGATGTCTAAAAAAGATAATTTTAGAAACTAAGCAAGACACTATTTCAGCTAGTGTCTCTCTGAAGAGAGAGAGAATAGCTAATAGTTTGCTGGGTACTCACTAGGGCTGTAGAGAATTTAAATCGCCCGTGTGTTGTGGAATGCAGATAAAGAGATATATTAGTTTTCCAACATCCTTCAAGAACATCCTTGCGAACAGACTTTTTTTGTGTGAGAAGAAGAAAGAGTTACTGTGATCTCAAATATTTTGTGTATAAGACTGTCTTCATGATGGTCTCACACAAATCAGTCTCCTCGAGTCTTTTTTCAGAGCTGCCCCATCACTTTTGAATGTTTTACTTTTTGGATGAGAGATAGAAGAATGCTCTAGTAACTGTAACCAAGATCTGTCCTGCTATGTAATCTATCACGCTTTTTTGTTGTTTTGTTTCGTTTTGGTTTTGGTCATGATCTGAACCTAAAGGATCATGCTCCTGTGATCAGAAAGATTTTCTCCTGGCACAGGTTGAAAATCTCAGTAATTTAGTTTGAACAAGGGCTTCAAGGAACTAATTAAATACTAGGAGGATCCAGTTTAAGCATTTTTGTGCATGCAATGATTTAGGAAGTCATGCAGCAGAAAATAGATTTTAGGGATGTAACTGGTGGCTAAATGGGAACTGGGACCAAGATGGAAGCTTTTTTTTCAGAATAACTTATTAAAAAAAAAAAAAAAAAGCGTAGAATGAAGAGGCTGAACAATTACTTTTTTGGGGAAAAAGAAAAAAATCAACTACACAGAATTTAAATTAAAGACAAATGCATTGAATTTTGAACCTTCAAGTATTCTCTACTAAAATTTATTAGTTCAGGTTCAGTTCAATGAAGCCATTATAGAGCAGCAGTAGAACTTGTGTGGCAACAGTGTTAGCATACTCTTATTTACTATGTATTTACTTATTACAAAGTAACACAATCTTGTGCTTTGTCATAGTACTTTGCATTTTTAGTTACTGAAAATAATAGTTTTTGAAAAGGGTAGTAGAAGACTGAAGCAAATAACACTTACAATATTAATTCCTGATAACTGTCATATTATTTAGAATTAGTAAAAAAAAAAAATTTAGAATGTCCTGCTAATGCTCACTGTTCCAGTGAAAAGAGGCTCTGCTTAGCTAAGCAATGTACCAGGACACTGTCTCTGTTTTAGCTTATTCCATTTTGTCATCTTTCATTTCATCCCCTGATAATTATCTCAGTCATCAATAATACTGTCATTTTCTTCCTGAATAATTTGCAAATTTATATGTATATCTCATTTGTTTTATTTTTTCCTTGATTCTTTGCAATATTTATAGGAGACAGTACTTTAAAATGTTAATATTTTGTTTTTATAATTTTTAGGGGTTTTGTTTTGTTTTTTTTTGTTTGTTTGTTTTTTGTTTTTTGTTTTTAGAAAAACTCCATTTCCACTCATTTTTTTAGAAAAACTCCAAATTTCTCCATTTTAGTCAGTGGAATAATAGAGATTGTTCACATAGATATGGTGCTTCTTTTCGTTGTTTTTTGTTTTTGTTGCTTTTTTCCTTTGGATTACCTCCAATGAAATCTACAAAAAGGAATAATAAAGATTTCTCTTGGAGAGAGGCTTTTCTCCCTGTGTGTATGAGAAAGAACTCAAAATGGCAGCAGTGCGAGGCAGTTTGTAGGGCTGTAGAAATGCAAAGGCTCAAAAAACAAAACAAAACAAAACACACACAACCCAGTATCCTGAAAAGAAAAGCAGTAATAAAAACTTTCTTACCCCCTGTCACCATGAAACACTTCCTAATCTGTAAATTGACGTTGCCTTGTCTCCCATAGGGTCATTCCCAACTACTTGAATATCAGCAAAGTAGAATATACCTGTGCTACTTTTGTTTTACCCACAATGGAAGTGACTAAATAAACTTAAAAGAAGTGAGGAACTGGATTGTATGTGTGCACACCTGCACCAGGGAAAAGCCAAAAGCCCATCCAAATTCCATGCTCCAGTCAAAGATCATGAGAACAACACAGTATCACCCTCTACCCAGTGCAGAAATTTCAGACAGGAAATGAAATCTATAACCAGTTGCAAGTGGATTTTGGAGAGCAATAAACAGAGTCAAAGCATAGCTGGGGCTCAGTTGCTAATACCTCTTGCAACAGGGACATTTATAGGAATTTTAAGGACAATAGGCAAGTTTTATTTTTCACTACTGTGGTGCCAATTCCAGAAATATATTCACAAAGTCATAATCGTTACTGGCTTAGACATCCCTCTTAGGGTGAGTTCAGAAGACGAAGAGTTCTCACTGCAGATTTTCTCTCTAAATATCACTGTCTCTATTTTACAGATAGAGAAAGGGGATTGTTGAGTATCATGGAGATGTCAGGGTAGAAACAGTAACAGCAAGAATTTTTGAGTCTTAGCTTTGATGCAAGTACTTACTGTTTTCATATGTATTTACATGGTCAGGTGTAACATGCTAACACTCACAACTTTAAAAAAGAACTTCCTGATTTGACTTGTTTTGCACCAGTTAGAAAAATGATATATGTCTGTGTTATCTTTTGAGACCCTCAAAATCCCTTTCCAGCCCATCAAAACAAATAACTATTATTTTCAAGCAAATACAAAGCACCTACAAATTTAAGATTGAAATACCTAATTCAGATACTATGTTTTCCATTTTTCTTATTCTTTTTTTTTTCCTCACATTTTCTGATAATGCATACTTCAGAGGCTGTAATATGATCTGCAGAAATTAAGCTAAGCATACAATGACAATTGGAAACATTTTGATTTCTCCTGAAAACCAATGACATTTGAAATTACTGAGATTCTAGAAAGGGCAAAAGAAAGATCAAGTACCATTTTTCTTAAGGATAAAATTACACAACTTGTATGCACAAATACACACACATATACATTCAGAATTGCTATCTTTATTTTGTTATAATAACAACAGTTAACAGTTATATCTGCTTTGGCTTAATACTTTGTTAATTCATCCACCTTTCAAGATTTTTTGTTGCCTCAGAAATGCTAGAGATAACAAAAAGTTTTTCAGAACTATCTCAAAACTTTCAGAACAGCTGAAAGTGATTCTCTTTTTTTTTTTTTTTTTCCCCCTCAGGAAGATATGTTTACTAGGAAAGTAAGTAAACAAATAACCCCTTCCTAACTTTCTGAGAATGATGATTGCATATATTGAATTAATAAAGTATTAACTTTCATGAGGCTCTGGAGGATCCATTTTTGAAAGTTTGTACGAGTTAGCTGATAAAAGCAGACGTCACAGCATGTCTAAGCCTATAAATCTACCTACAGATAAAATGTAAAACTTGAGCTTGTACTATGATAGAGGCCAAAACAAAAATAAAACCTAATAGTGAAGATGAGAAAGAAAGGGTGAAAAAAGAAAGGACTAAGAGAAAGAGAAATGATAAGAGGATAAAAAATCCAACAGAACTGCAATAAAATAGCTTGCCAGAAGAAAGTTACCTCCAGAAATTAAAGCAAAAAGGAAGAAATTACTATGCTACACAAAGGTTCCAATGATTTAAATTATGAATTTTTAAAAAATTTAGTGAGATAGATCCTTCATCTCTCTCATCCATTAGGACTTGCTTTTGCAAAACATTTCATGGTGATTACAAAATGAAAGAATGTGGAGATCTAGTATTTTACAGACTGGAGCAGCTGTGATCCACCTAGAAAAAGTTGTCCCTGCCAATAGTGCCTATAACAGGAGTTAGAACTAGATGATCTTAAGTGTCTCTTCTGACCCAAACCATTCTATGATTTTAAGATTCTATGATTCTTATATTCTTGCTGTGTTCCAGGAAAATTGAATATTTATCCATGATACTTATTTTATGTCAGAAAAAAAAGAGCCTAATTCTACAGTGCTTGATCAAGAGAAGGATTAGGTGACTGAATGTCACTTTATGTTTCAGGTATGTTTGATTCCTGAAAAAAATCCTTATAAAGATCAATCTCTTTAGACATAGAGGAAGCTTACAACTGAAATCACTGTAATTATTTATTTCTTCCTTATCAACATCTCTTCAAGTATTATCTCATAAGCAGGTTTACATTTGCTTTTTAGTGTTTTTATTTATCTCATCTTTCTGTTTTCCATAATTTGGAAATAGTCCTAAGCAGATAAGATACCTAAATGATGTGAAACCTGACTAATAGAAGTAATTAGGAATTTCAAGAAATATCTGGAAAGAAAACTGTTAGCTTATGCCAGAATGTAGATATACGTACGTACATTATGCATTCTCAAAACCCACTTTTATTTACTTAATATATTAAATAAACATCAATGGAAAATGGTAAAAAAGAAATCACTACTACAGAAATGCTGTTAGTGTAAAGTCATCCTTGATAACTTTAAGCGTGTAAATTTTTGAAGTTCAATTAAAGCAAAAAATAAATAAACCAAACCAAAACAAACAATCAAACCACAAAAAAATCCAAACCAAATGATATGTACAACAGCACCATACAGTAAATTGGGAGCAGCTGCTTGTACTAACATTACAGATGGTTACAAAGTGTATAATTTATGCTTTCTGCAACAGTAAGTGGAAAAGCCATTTAGACACAGATTCATAATTTTTTTTTTTTTCCAGATCTCATTATTGTAGACATGCACAAAGTCTGTGTTTTGACATTAATCCATTTTTATTATGGATTTTTTTAGTACAATAACTGCCTCTTGGATTTTTAATAGCTTCCTAGGAAGGTGATCTCCTCAGCAGATTATCTATATTTTAACTTTGCAGAAATGGGAAGTCAGTCAAGCACACTCTCTAGATACAGCCTCTGAGGTGAACAAAATACATAGTGAAAGATGAGTAGGTTGCCAACATTAGATGATACAGTGGAGCAACTATGTATTGCCAATAAATCGAAGTTATTATTGTGCAAAAAAAAAACATAAGGAATGGAGGGACAAAAAGTTATTAACACAGTTATTTAGTTACAATTTCCAGGGCAAAAAATAAAGCACAAAGAAACCAAATGGTGAAATCCCATTTCAAGTATTTTTCCCAACAATACACAAACCATAAAAGCGTTAATGTGAAGACATGTCATCTCCAGCCTAGAGATGAAGTGGGCTGCCAGCTAGATGAATCTTTTTACTGAGGAATTTTTCTCTCTCCGCTGACCACAGAGAATGTCTGTTCAAAACACGTTGACTGGGCTCTTGCTTGAAGACCACAATTAGGCAATGTGATCCTTGGATCTTGCAGCTCCAAGTGCAGTGCGGAAGCTGGGGAAGAACTCAGATTTCCTGAGTTACTACAGGAAATCATTATTTAGTTTGCAATAAAAATTGACACTAATTAGTAAAGTTTTTCCTAACAAACAGAAATGACTAAAGGAAAAATTTATTTCCATTGTTCTCATTGGGCTGAATCTTTGGTTGCGGTTCATGCAAATAAAAGAGTGTTGCTGAAATGCAGCAAGTCAAGGTGTTCCTTGGAATGTTTGGTGTCCTGCTGCTTTACCACATATTTTTCTTTCAGTATTACATTTTCAAAAGCAGCTCCTAAAGTTTCTTGCAGCACAAATCTTTCAAGGGCAAGCATTTTAATTTCTGGCCTGAGTATTGCCAGAAGCTTTGTATTCTTGACAGTGCATTAATAGCTGATGACTAACTAAGATTTTGTCATCAGCAGGGTTGGAAAAAATTGAGGCTTCTGCTACCACTCTCACCACTTGGGCCAACCCTGTGCATAAAGAGGAAAAATAACTATTCTTTACTGTGAATTTTAGTAGTTAGAATATTGTCCCTTCTTTACGGAATTTGATTTGTGGCCTCCCACATCCTTAAGCATGCTGGGCTCTTAGACACTGTGCAGCGATTCTTTGTCATTGTCTCTTGCTTATGTTATTCTTCCTGAAATACATATTCATTAGAACAAGCACTGGTCTGACACTCCAGCTGTCTATGACTTAATCAGCTAGTAAAGAAATCTTTCGTCTTTTTTTTTTTCCCCAAAGTGAAACTTGCAGTATTTTATTCAAAGTGAAAAAGCCTTAATGAAGGCTCATTCTACTAGGGCACTTTATCATTATGGTTTGAGACTTGGGGAAGTATTCATCTGCCCTGATTCAAAAAAACTAAAAGCTTTATTTCTAAGAATGAAGTATTCACCCAAGGCTAACTTTATTATCCGTAGAGAAATAGACACATCCAGAGAAATATCCTAGAATAGGTGTCTGTTCTAATCAGCAGAAGCCACCAGCCCCTTACCAATGCCTAAAAAGAGAAGCTAGACAGATTAGTTCAGATTTCAATGTCTCACTTTCAAATATCTAATTACATGAGATGAAGCTCACACAGGGACGCAAACACAGCGTAGCAGTGGAGGAATTTGGACTTTGGCTGTTTATAAAACAGAGTAAAAATCATGAACCAGAAAGCTTTGATTGAAAAGTCCCCCTAATACTATTTGAACTGATGTTTGTAGAGTCTACCTTAAGTAAAATGTTGACGCTCCTTTATCCAAGATGGAGAGAGGTGTCCCTGCTACCTTGGAGCCAAACACTCAGTCTCTGTTGAACTCTAGCTAAATCACACTTTTTACTATATCTTCTGGATAAAATAAGGCAATTCCTTATCAATATTGTAGCAAATGCAAAGAGCACTTCCAAGAATCCAATTCTTGTTAGTGTCTGCGTAATGTGTAGATAAATAACACTTCTTGCTACTCTGGAGGATAGTCTTAAATTTCTGTCCTGTGGAAAAAATGTTTTTTCAGTTTATGTTCAGGTACTTGGCAGCCAAGTACAGTGTTACCTGTGACCTTTATGATGCAATCTCGTGTTTTACATTGAATCAGTGAACCTAAGATGCTGTTTGAAAGGAAATCTTTCTTATGGAGTTCAGTGCCAAGCATTAATCTTTTTCAAAACACTCTAAGAATCTATCAAAACTGACCTTCACTGCTTTTTTTTTTCACTGCTGTGAAAGGAGTATTATAATGGACTTGCTTCAACCTCAGAGGAAACAATTAACACAGAAATCTCTGAGATGAATTCAGTTTAAGCACTGGTGGCTTATAAGGCTGTTATGTGACTATTTGAATGCATTTATTTACATATACAGACATATGTATATATGCACATGCACATAGAATGACAGTTAGGGCTGCTAGACCATAATAGACCATAATTTCTACAACAAACAAACAAACAAACAAACAAGCAAACACAAAAAAAACCCCCACACGCACAGACATACATACACACACACACACACACACACAAAAAAAAAAAAAAAAAAAAAAAAAAAAAAAAAAAGCAGGCAAAGAAATGATTTGTCAGGGGAACTGAAGTCTTAGTAGTTTTTATCTTTTTCATTCCCATAGCCAGAGATGGAAAGACAGAGATTTCATTAAGGGTATTCCTACACATTCTCCTTTTTCCATTGAAGGTGACAGATATTTTTCAATTTTCCTCTTAGCTGTAACAGAAACAGGAGAAAAGCAAAGTTCTTTAGGGAAATACCTTTGTATACACAAGTCCTTGCAATACCTTTCACCTCAACTCATGGCTATATTTTACCCAGACTACTAACTATTGCCCTCTATTTTATCTAAAATCTTGCTTAAAAATAATTAATAAATGTTGTTTTTGCATTTTCTTACTTCTTTCCCTATCAGTGCTATCATAAAAGTGTACAAACTTTCATAATTGTTCTGATTTTTCTCAGATTTCACAAAGAAAACAGAGATATGATCTGAATGTATATTTTTATTTTAAAAAAAAAATGTTTCTCACTTGCTTTACTTTAAGATAATTACGAAGGGATTATGCTGCAAGTGAGTAGCTGTTGGATTTCAGTAGAAACTCCGGGATAAACTCAATTTAATTATGAAAGAGGGAATCAGTACTCAAAGTGAATGAGTAAATATAAGAGAGCAAAACAATCCAGTTCAAATGACAGAATTTCAAAAACAGACATTTATAAAATATGTAGTATCAGTGAATATTTAGCAAGTGGAAAATATTTTAAAAAATTCATATTTCCCATTAAGAATTACTCAATTTAATATGTGAAACAGACTTAATCTTGCCTCAGGCATCCATCTCACTGGATTTATAACAAATCACTCACAGTTTTCTGGTTCTTCCTCAGTAAGATGCACCAGACATATGCCAACACAAATCTACTGTCATTTTTCAATTTAAAATTAATCTTTACTTATTAGCTTTTAGGGAGAGGCTCACAAAAAGACTCTCAGAAAGTCAGGTTCATATTAAACAGAAATCTTCCTGTTGCCAAACTGCTGATATTTTCATTTATTTCCTGACATTTAAAATCCCATCATCCAAGTACTGGGCGTATGGTGATAACTCATTGCATATATCGCACAACAGAAAAAGCATGTCTGTTTCCACAGCTGAGCAGACAGATTTTCATGAAATTGAGCCAGTGGTGTATTATCGTTTCAAACAAGGACAAGTTGTTGAGGTTTTTTTTTTTGCCTGAGAGGCAGGCATACATTAACTCAAGGCTGCTAACAGAATAGTGACAAAAGAGATAGAATGCTCTTTCTGATTCCTTGCTTCCTTCTCTTGAGACTCAGGCTTATTTAGAGCATTGATGCTTACCAGACTCTACAAAAACCTCAGCAGCTGTTGTCGAGAGAGAAATCTCCATTTGCAACAACAACAAAAAATCAATTAAACAAGCACTTTAAAAGAAAACTGAAAAGTGCTCTGCACTTCACAGGATATGATACTTACATTTTCTAGTTTTAAACATACTTTAAAAAAACAAAACAAAACAAAACAAAACAAAACAAAAAAACAAAAAAAAAAAAAAAACAAAAAACAAAACTTTCAAGAGCTACAGGATCCCAGAGGGATTTAGTCCAAAACTTGAAAGCAGATTAGCTACTTTTTGTTGGCTTTGATAGAAATCTTTTGTCTGTCTGCTCAGCCATGGCTTTTACTAATAATAGAGAGATGGGAGTAATTTCTAGTACAGTTGGCTCTTGGGTACCAAACAAAACTGAATTTTTCATAGGTCTGTATCTCTGGGAAGGTAAAGGTTAGTGCTTGATGTCTGATTTACTTTCAGGCATTTCAAAGTCTCTGAAAAGTAATAAGAAGCTAGAGATTCAGCTAATCTATCTAGTTGGAAGTTTAAAAGAGAGAAAATGTAGAGCTTATCTTCTCTTTTTCTCCTATCACTGTGTTACCAATTTGTGATAATAAAGACAAAAAAGCCAAGCCTTTAAAATTAGACAAGTAATTTGGAGGACTTTTACTGAATACATGTTTTGTTTTTGAGATCTATGCTTTTATGAAGGTACATGGTTTCTGTCTGTTATAGTGCTTTAAAACTAAGTAAATATTTAACATTTTTTCAGTAATTTCCATTCCAAGGTATACTAGACAATAGACCATGGAAAAAAGTATAACTGTCTTAGATTAGATAGAGGTTTTGTTTAAACATATGTATATGGTGCAAGTATTTACTCCTTTTTAAAAGTGCCCAGTTTTTTTCCTAGTACAAATTGTTGATTTTTGATCTTATTACTGTAGTTTATAGAAAGCAGTGCACCATTTTACTAGATTCTATATAATTTAAGGAGATTTCCTACATGCAACATAGTTATGTCAGAAGAATAAACTATAGCACTGTTTTTTCCTATCTTCCTTTTTTTCTTTTTTTATCTCCTAGCATGTAAAACTGTTGTCCCAGGACATTGAACTTTGTAGTTCAAATTCTGAAATCACGCCTTGCACACAACTAAAATGTTAGCAAATGCTACTATGTAAACAGAACTTGAAATTATGTATGGAAGGGAAGAAAAATCCCGTTAAATTATAGAAAAACAAATAATTTCGGTTGGAAGAGACCTTATATTCCCCTCTTCTGCAATGGGCTGGTACAACCTTCACAAGACAATGTTGCTCAAAACCCCATCCAACCAGGTCTTGAACATTTCCAGGTATCCACATCTTCTCTGGGCAACCTGTTCCAGTGCTCACCACTCTCATAATAAATAAATAATTCCTTTACCTAATCTCAATCTACTCTATTTCAGTTTAAAGCCTTTACCCTTTTCATACTACTACACTCTCTGATAGAATCTCTCATCTTTTTTTTGCTGTAGACTCCCTTTAAGTATAGTAGGTCTGCCCAAAACATTCTCTTCTCTGACTGAGCAACCCCAGCTCCCTCAGCCTGTCTTCAAGGAGAGGTTCTCCAGTCCTCTGGTCATCCTCATGGCACTCCTCTGACTTCTTCCATCAGGTCTATGTCCTTCCTCTGCTGGATTCTCCTGAGAGTGGAGTAGAGGAGGAGAATCACTTCCCTCAGATTCTGGCTACAGATTCTGGCTCTTTTGATATAGACCAGGATATGGTTGCTTTTCTGGGCTGCAAGTGCACATTGTTGTCTCATGTTGTGTTTCTCATAAGTGAGCATTTCCAAGTCCTTCTCTTCAGGGCTGCTCTTAATTCACTTTTTGCCTTGCCTGTAAATGTGCTAAGGACTACCTTGATTCAGGTGCTCTTGGCATTGTTGAACATAATGAGATTATGTTGAGATTATATATATATGAGATTACCAAACCCTAAGGGATACAACTCACCACAGATTTCCGCCCGGACATTGAGCTCTTGATTGCAGTTGTGTGAACTTTCAGGTAATTCTTTATCTACTCTGGATAAGCTGTTTGGGAGGATTTGCCCATCTGTCAAGTCTATGTCACTCCAATTTAGAGAAAAAAAATGTTGTTTGAGACGGTGTCAAATGTTCTGCATAAATCCAGAGATATGACTTCAGTTTCTCTTCCTTCATCAATGCTGTAACTCTGTTCTAGAGTGCCACCAATTTTGTTAGGTATGATTTGCACTTTGCAAAGCCATGTTAGCTGTCACTCATCACCTCCTTGTTTTTCATGCCTTGGCACCATTTCCAGGAAAATCTTCTCCATGATAATACTGAGCAGAGATTTGAGGCTGCCTGTCCTGTAGTTCCCTGAGTCTTCTTTTTTTCCCCCTTTTTAAAAATGAGGGTTATTTTTTCATTTTCCAGTTAGTGGAAGATTCACTGGACTATCCTATTCTCAAATATAATGGAGAGTGGCTTACTAGCTTCATCTGCTACTCATCTCACTTGACGGTCTATAAAACAAGCCAAACCTTAAGGACTATATTTTCTTTAGTTAAGCTTTTTTTTTTGCAAACTTTCATTTAATGGTGTATGTGTAAGTATTCACAATTTAGTATATAAAATAATATTCAGAAGTTTCCCATTTCATTTCATTGAAAAATCAATGAGTTTTTCAGAAAAAAATCTACATTTTCATGTTAAGAAAAAGATTAAACAGAGAATTTGTCTGTAATTAATGAAAGAGTTATTTCTCCACCTATCTCATGGTGGTAAACCCCTAGTCTGTGGAAGAAGGTGAGGTCTATAGAACAAGTTCAAAGAGGATTTTGGATTAAGATTTCTTATACATCATAACTTCATATTTGTCTGCCCTTTCTCTTATATTACTTGTAGGAAGATGACATGAATTCATTATATTACTCTCACCAAGAAAGAAACTGGCTGCATTCTCAGTGCATTTGTTCCACTCTGTAGGCCAATTTTCGAATAGGGCATGCCAGACTCTAAATGGCAGTGCATGAAGTGGCTGACATTTGGCATATTGATGTATGATTCAGAAGAATGAATTAATCTGTTTGTAACTGGGCCTGGATGAAGCAAATTGGTTTTTGTTTGTCAGAATTCAAACAATGTCTTGGAGCCTGAGTTTTACCTCACACTGATATAAATCCTCAGTAACCTGTTGATTTCAATGAAATTGGTGAGAGGTATGACCAGTGAAAACGGATTTTTCATCTCACGAGCAATTGTTTTGAGACAAATGGTGGTAACACTTCTATAAACTTACTTAACAAGGAAAGACCCATTCTGTTTGCTGTTAAAATGTATACTAGCAAAGATCTGTGAGATTTATTTTTTTAACTGAAGATAATATCTCCTTCTGTTTTACAATATAACAATTTTAAAGGAAAAAAATGCTTTTGCTTAAATAGTGGCTACTTACTTATTCAGTTATATACAATTCATATTTCTAGAATTATACTAATCTCCCATGTTTTCAAGATGCTATTTTAAAACATATACTTAATAGAGATTGATGCTTAGTAGCATAATAAAAGACAACTTCACACCTTTGATAGTTTATCTGGCCTGTATCCTTTGGCTGGTTATGTCTCCATTGACCAATGTCTTGTTTGGAAATACTAAATAGTACAGGAAGAAAGCAAAATACATGAAGAATATAAAACAAATTAAGTGAAATGGTCTTAGAATGACTTTTAGAATGTATATATATATGTTAATATTCAGAATTGGAGAAAAAATATTTTAATAAATATAGTTCTGTTTCTTTTCTTCCTCAAGTGTACTACTGAAAATAGAAATAATTTTAATTAATGCACTTAAATATTTTGCTTTGATATGCCATGACGACACTGAAATTAAATAATCAAACAAATCGAACAAACAAACAAAAAGGAATGCCTGGCTGTACTTTAATTTTAAACTTTAAATACTGGCTTATTCTAAAAACATTAATTTTATATTAAATTCATAATCATTATATTTCTGTATGCTATATTGCTTTTAGGAAATTACTGAAATCATATTTTTGTTATAGATTGCAGACTGTTTTTCTCTAGGAAATATCACACAAAAGTATCATATAATTGACACAATTTAATGGAATTGCATTAGCAAACTGGAGGATAGTTTCAGATGCTGAATATCTTATAAAAATATTCGGATTCCTGTATTTCCTTCATTTTTTGAGGTAGGCATAATATTTTGTAATGTATGTATGTCCTCTATAAGAATTGACTCATGAATGGATTAGCAATAAAAATGTAAATGTTTTGAGTAAATCATGTAATATTTTCTACTAGCAAACATTAGAGCATTAAAGTAAAATAAAATAAAAAATGTATTTCAAAGCAAACAGCTATAAAAAATAATTTCAGAAGTGCTCAATAAATGAAACTAAATTGTGACAAATATAACTCAAGTAGAATTTTAAGAATTCTCATCATATTTTAGTACTAATTACAAATACAAATAGGCAATAAACACTTTGAATTTTGCATACATAATGATTTAAACACTCAAAAATATATAGTTTAGCCAGTGGTTATTATGTTTGTTTGAAAAGATCCAAATTTCACCTGGTTTCTAAGCAGCAAGTCATTTCTAATTTATGTATGTTCAGCTTTCTTTTGTTCAACTGATACTTATATTTTGTTTTGCCATTTCTTTAGGAACTTCTTGTGACTAAAGTTTAAGTATTTCTCATTATTTGTAAAAGCCAACAACTTCATGAGTATAAAACAGTGGTAAATTGACAGTCATTGAATAGGAAATAAATATAGTTACAAAAGATCTCCAACATATGAGGTTTTGTGGCAATTTTAATGTTTACACGGTAGTTACTGTGGTTGGTTTTCTTTTTGCTTTTTTTTTTTTTTTTTTCCCTACGTATTCTTCCTAAAGATAAGACCAGAATGTCATTTAGATGTAAAAAAATGCATATATAGCATTCATAAGTTCACACATATATCACTTCTTGATTTTTGCCTTTTTTGTATACACTGCTTCCATATTTCAGTCAAAAGATACTTTGAAACCTCTGCCAACATCTGTAACTACATGGGAACTCTCATCTGGAACGCCTGATGTGCATTCTGCTGCATCATGATAGAATGACTAATCATGTCATAAAAGTTAAATGAAATCATCTAGGCAGAAAGAAGAATGCATCTTAGAAGTTCAATATTTCAAGTGAATTATCTGCTCTTTCAGAGTGACTAATGTTTGAGTGAAAAACATATTTCATTTTTGGGAGTGTAAAGCTCAATTCTGCATCATTATATCCAATGAAAATGCTGTTGTTTACCTTTCCAGTCTTTTGTGAGGAAGACAGTGATAAACATACACGCTTTTTAGAAAGAAAAGCAATCTATGCCACTATTTTCTTTTTACTTCTGACAAGCTATATTAGTTCAAAAGCTTTTAGTAACAGAAACACATCTTCAATGTAGCAAAGATAAAAAGAGAATGACATACTAGCTGTGTGCTTTTATATAGACAAAGTAGCATTCTAGTTTACTTTTTTAATACTGTGATAAAAATACATATTTATATGTATTCGTATAAATAAAACAGTGTTGCTATAACAAATTTGTAAGAAGCTTGGAATTATACACTTAATTGTAGACTATGTGTGAGGTTGCTGAAGGGGCATTACAGTTTTTAATATTTTTCTTGACCTTCTGCTATACATTTTCATCAGGCACAAAGTAGAAGAATGTGCAAGCAATCTTTCTATCCTGTGGAAAAATGCCACGTGCCATTAGGCAAGCTGTCTTTGCAGAATGGACAGTGTCCAAAACACCACAGTGTAAAAACAAAAATGTCAAGATGCTCCACATCTTATCTTAGTATAATTATTGACTCAGAGGCACCATGTATGATAGCTGTCTACAGCAAGCTTAGTCAAGATTATCATTAGGCATGCCATGCACCCAACACTAATTCCAGTGTCAGGAATTCAGTTCTAAAGCAGCTCTGCTGCAGTCAGTTTTTGGCATGACTTCAAAGCTAATATTCAAAGTCAGAAAACTTAAAATTGTACATGCTTATTTAGATTCTGTAAATGGTCTGGCTTAGTAGATTTGTGAGCATTTGAAGCTTTGTAAAGCATTGCAGATTAAATAATAATAATAATAATAATAATAATAATAATAATAATAATCTTTTCATTTAGAGTTGCCAATGATTTGACATTGGATTCATTTCAAAGTGTTTCCTTGCTGCTTATCACCCACTGTCCTTAACTCTCAAGAGTACCAGAGCTATGTGTTTGTGTCTTTTCTTGCTTGTGGAATTGTTTCCTTGTCCTGATGCATTATTAAGTCATTATTAAGAATTTTGGGAAACAAAACCACCACCAACAAACAAACAAACAAAGACCAAATCCAATCTCTTCATTCAAAACCCCACCTACATGATGAAGTGACCATTTTTGTATTTTCTGATCTGCTGTGAGAAACAGAACCACTTTTTAAAGACATGATCTTGTGACTTGATAATGGCTATAATGAAAGAATGTGTTGGTGTTTGTGTCAATTAAGTTTTAAACAGCTTTTTCAATGAGAAAAAAAAATTAAACCCCTATGTACACAGCATGTAACTTTATGTCCGTATCGATAACATACAAAATATAATGAGTGACCTATAAAATAATTAAAAAAAAAATTAAAAATAAAGAATAGCAGCTCTGATCACCTACAGGTGGATGTCTTTATCTTCGTGTAACTTTAGAACTTCCTCAACACATTAGAAGTAACTTACAACTCCTGCAACAAGGTGAAGCTATTTTTCTCTCATATTACTTTTTCTTCAGAATTAGCTCAGTGCAAGACTGCAAATATGATTTTTTTTTTTTTTCTGTTTTCATTCTCGAGATTTTCTTGATTAAAACAGGAGATATTGATTTGAAATCAGTTATTGTATATTTTTGTGGAGCAGCACTAAGACCTTTCTAAAATGTACTGATTTATTTTGAAATTTTTATGCTTTCTGAAAACATCTGAAACATTAATAGTTGTGAAACTGTTGTTCTTAAATGCGTCCTATTTATTAATTCCATGTGTTCTCTTTCCATGGAAGTAGAGAGACTTCAGTGTTCCACTGCTGCAAGTTGACAGAGGATTTAGTTTGTGATTTCTGAATGGTGATATCAGACTGTATATATGACAGGTTGAGTAAGATTGCCATATAGACCTAAATATATATATATATATATGTATATATGTATATTTAATGAAATGAGTTTAATGAAAACAGGTCCATACTTTTATATGTATATATATGTATATATATATGTGTATATATAAGCGTATATAAGTGTATATATATATAAGTATGGACCTGTTTTCACTAAAATCCCAGATTCACTGAGGCTCATCACTGAACAGACTTTTAAACCTAGAGTTTCTTCAGGGCTTATCTTTTTTTCACATAGCAATTTGCACATGGGATTTACTACTCAAATAGCCTTCATCAAAGGCTTCTTCAGCTTTCGCATACAGTCAAACTACAGGAAATTCTTAAAGTTACCCTTTAAATGAGGACTTCATTAGTATAGTGCAGTACTGTTTGCTTTCTGAATTGCTCCAAAGGATCTAACTTGATTATGTGACTAATTGTTCATGTACTAACATTCCTGGGAGGGACACATTTATACACTTCGATTGAAATAGAAATGCTCACAAAATGTCATATCTTGGCAATGTTCCATCTATATTTCTGGATTCCTAAGAAATATTGGAATTTTAATACATTAATGCTTTCTTTCTCACTCTTTCTTTTTTTAAAGATCTTGTATTAATGTTTCAAAGTGCTTCAAGCAAAACTTTATTAGTTCCAAATGAAATCTCCCCCTCTTGTCCCCTCACCCCCAAAAACCCAAACAAACCCTAAAGTAAAACCTACCTGATTCTTTTACATTGAAGATTTTCTTAGTAATTCTTTTTCCCCATTGTTTACTTCTGCATATTTCTTTATCTATTACAAAGATAGACCAAACTGATTCCTACATGAAACAGTCTAAATTTGAATCTTGAAACCAATAATCCTCATTGAAAGTGACATTAAAAGTTCATCAGTGTTTTCCTTCTGCTTTTTGCATCAGTTTCTGGTAATAATTGGTGAAGGCAGGACATCTCCTTATAGCAGTAAGTTATAACAATGGTCCTGATTTCTCGCCTTCCTAACAAACGGAAAAAATACTGCAAAGAAATATAATGCCACGTTTCCTTGTACATATCATTTTATCAGAACTCACCAAAATAGATAACTCATTGCTCTGAGGAATCATACACGCTGTTTGCTTGTTATTTGTTTGCTTCATTATTAAAAAAAAATAAAAAATAAAAAAAATTGTAAAATTTCAAAATGTTAGCTGTAAATCCCAAAATTATGCCTTAGTCATTTTTGGGTTCAAAGCTGAAATTACAAAAAAATTGGAGAAATGTATCTTAAAAGGAATTCTCTGTGAAAGATTCACGCAGTGACTGACGTGTGTTTAAATTAATTCTTTAAAATAAAAGTAAGTAGTTCAATTCCTTATCTTTTTATTCACCTTTCCTTTTCTTTTCCTTATGAAGTATTTTCAGCATTTATTTGTCAGAAAAATATATATTTTTTTCCTGTTACTAACAGTCAAAATAAAAATATTCTCTTAGAAATGAAACCAACTGAAAGCTGATGTGTTGTTTCATTTCTAAAGAAAAGGGTTAACAGAATAAGAATGCATGTTACTCTTTAAAATCAGGTAAAGAGTTACATTGTTGTTGTTGTTTTGTTTGTTTGTTTCTAAATGAAATAAACACAAGTAATTGACTGTTTTTAAAAAAAACGTTAGATGGTTTTATACACAAAGAATACCCAAAGAAATAAGTGGGGAGAATGGATTCAGTCTTTCTGCTAGGGATGGGTGGGTGTTGCTTAACCACACTTGTCAGAAGGAGATGTAGGAATGGGGAGGAAAAACTAACAGTTTTAGACCTAGCCATACTTCTGTCAACAGCAGTCTCTTAGCACCCATCCCCATTGACCTGTCTTATCGCAACCTTCTTCACAGCTGCTAAGTGAAGATTCAGCAGAGATGAAGGATGCATAAAGCTGATGCTCTCTCCAAAAGCTTCCAGTCCTTTGAAGGAAGTGAAAAGGAGTGGTAGAGTGACAAGTGTCACTGATTCACAGTGAGATCCTGGGCTCTGAGTACTTGCAGAGCAAGGCACAGATCCTATGAATCAGATGAAAGGAGTAGTGAGGACAACACAGACACAACTCTATTTCAAGTAAAATAGTTACAGGAATCTTGCGGAGACAGCTAAGATAGGGCTCTAGAAGTGAGTGTAAACATCTGGTTTCTCTTCACTCTTAGCTTTATCTAAAGTCTGACCATGGACTGCAACCTGGATTCATTTAATTTAATCTCAGGAAAATTTTAAATTGCCTAAATTAAGGATTTAATTGCTCTAGTTCTCTTTTCATGCCTGATCATCTCTAAAGAAAGCATCAGTTCACCAAAATAAGAGATTACTTACTTCTGAGAACCTGATGAGGTTCAATAAGGCCAAGTGCAGGGTGCTGCACTTGGGTCAGGGCAATCTCAGGTATTTATAAAAACTGGGGGAAGATCTCCTTGAGAGCAGCCCTGTGGTGAAGGACTTGGGGTCCTGGTGGACGAAAAGCTGGATATGAGCCAGCAGCGTGTGCTTGCAGCCTGAAAGGTCAATTGTGTTCTGGGCTGCATTAAAAAAGGGGTGGCCAGCAGGGACAGTAAACTTTAAGCTGTTCAATGGACTGTTGGCCAAGATCCCCTGGGATGCTGTCTTAAGAAATGAAGGTGTTGAGGAGAGCTGGTTACTCTTCAAGGACGCCTTCCTGAGAGCACAAGAGCTCTCTGTCCCTCTAAGTAAGAAAGCAGGCAGAGGAGGTATGTAGGAAACCGGCATGGCTTGGCAAGGACCTGCTGGGCATGCTGAGGGCAAAGAGGTGCATACAAGCTGTGGAAACAAGGCCGTGTCACATGGGAAGTATACAGGGATGCCATCCGGACTTGCAGACATAGGATCAGGAAAGCCAAGGCGCAGGCGGAACTGAACTTGGCGAGGGACGTGAAAAACAGTAGGAAGATTTTCCACAGGTACATTGTCCAGAAGAGACAGGCCAAAGCGAGTGTACCTCCTTTGGTAAATGTAAAAGGAGAACTGGATTCAATGGACAAAGAGAAGGCTGAGGTACGGAGAATGAGTTTTTTGCCTTGGTCTTCACTGGCGGTCAGGATTCCAGTATTTCTGATGTCCTTAAGCCCTGCATCCCTAAACCTCTAGGTGAGGACCAGGATGGTAAATTCCCCTCCCCCCCGCTGTAAGGTCAGAGCAAGTTCGAGACCACCTCAAAATTATTTCCCTGCATGTCGCAGGGGGATTCATGATCTTTGAGATCCCTTCCAACCCTGGCAATTCTGTGATTCTGTGAGAGGGAGGTGATTGTCCCCCTCTACTCGGCTCTTGTGAGGCCCCATCTGGAGTACTGCATCCAGGCCTGGGGCCCCCAGTACAAGAAGGACATGGAGCTCTTGGAGCAGGTTCAGAGGAGGGTCGCTAAAATGATCAGAGGGCTGGAGCACCTCTCCTACAAGGAAAGGTTGATGGAACTGGGCTTGTTTAGCTTGGAGAAGAGAAGGCTCCGGGAAGACCTCATTGTGGCCATCCAGTACTGGAAGGGAGCATACAAACAGGAGGGGGAATGGCTGTTTAAGAGGGTGGACTGTGATATGACAAGGAGGAATGGTTTTAAACTGAAAGTTTTAGGTTTGGTATTAGAGAAAGTTTTTCACCCAATCAGCGGTGATGCACTGGGACAGGTTGCCAAAGGAGGAGGCGGATGCCCTGTCACTGGATACATTCAAGGCCAGGCTGGATGTGGCTCTGGGCAGCCTGGTCTGGTGGTGGGTAACCCTGCACACAGCAGGGGGGTTGAAACTCGAGGATATTGTGGTCCTTTTCAATCCAGGCCATTCTGTGATTCCATGATTCTTTGGGGAGTAATGTGTCTCTTTTTCTGGGTTATAAAGGCTGTATAGGATGACTCTAAATAGAAGATTAGCATATTTTATCAGGAAGATAAAGATATCAGATGGGACTGCAGCCCCAACTCAGTTGGATGTACACATATGATGTTCATTTTGATAATACAGTATCCTTTTCTTCTGAATATTGTTTCAATAACACTACAAAAATAGTGACAGTCTGCATCGAATGACAATTCAATGTATTTCATTCCATGCACAAATTAAGATACTTGCTAACAATAAAGGAGTAACTTTTCATGATAAAATCTTGTCTAGTGTTTCTGAATGGAAAGCTAAATGAACCACTCATGCATAAAAAGCAAATCCCAAATTATGTTCTGTCATTTAATAAACTCTATGAGAAAAAAAGAAAATTACTGCATAGATGCAACATGTGATTTGTTCTTGGGTGGGCTATTTTTAGCCTTTGTTAAATTCTGGTGGTATTCACATCCACCTAATCTATACATTTAAATGAGCTATCTCGCGGTAAAATATTCAAACTGGGTTTTCTTCACAAACAACAACAAAAATGTTATATATCCAGGAGGCAAATACTCTTCCTAAAATACTCGTCTAAATTATGAGAGATTCATTTTTCCTAAAAGTCTGTTTTTTTCTTGGATTAATAAAAGTAGTCTAAAATTACTGGCCTATATTTCAAAAGATTTTTAGACATGAAAACATCAAAACGTCAAATGAATTCTAACCCTAATTTTCACACACATAATCACTGAAATGTTTTTGTCCAACAAAAAATAATTTGATAAATACAAAACTGTGTTCATATCCTAGATGAAATTTTAAGTGAAATATTTTGAGGAATTATGGCTGCTGCATAGGAAGCCACTGTATTTTTTCTCTTTTGTATCTTTAAAGAGCCTGAGATTTTTCTCTGTTCCTTGGTAAATAAAACAGAGTGAACCTCACATCTGAACAGAGAAAATATTGAAAACCTTACTGATGGATGAAAATCTGAGAAGGGTAATCAGTCTTTCCTTATTATTTTGTTCTAGTACCGCATTATGTCAGTGATACCTTTTGAAGTCAAGATCCTGTCTTTGAGCAAGAATTGATTCTTATTGTTTCCTTCATTTTACTTCCATGCATTCTTTATTCCTATTATACTTGTCACACTGTTTACCTTCAAAGAATGTACGCCCATGGCTTTTAGTCACAATAAAAATCAAGAGGCTACCTCAAGAAACCATCTAATAAAGAAGAAATATTAGAAGAATTCTTGTACAAAAGAGAGATAAAGAAGCTCAGATTTTTCCTTTAAATCTGTAGAAATAGCTAATGAAGCCTGAGTCAAATCTTTGAAACCAGCCAGTCGCTTCTGTAATTGAAGAATGCTCCCAGAACTGGGCGAGGACAGAACTGGAAACACTCATGGACTCGGAGAGAAGCATCTTAACGTGATGCTAGGACAATATTATTGTCCTTTCTGCAAACAGAAATTACTCTCACAGAACTTTTGGATCAAACACAAGTCCTCAATCATGTGGAAAGTCTTGATTTATTTAACATGACCAGCACAGACCACCTGGAATTTCCTTTTCAGTGGGGGAAGAAAGCTGTTGAGAGGAAGACTAAAGGCCCTTCCACAAGGAGATTAACATCATGTGGGTTTTGCTAAATCTTTGTATTTGAACTTTTCTATCTCTTTTTCCTACAAAGAGATACATTTTTTTCCCCCACAGAGTTTTTATCTAAGAATTCTACTTATATATTTTCTAAAATCATGGAGGAGCTACTCTTAATCTGATCAAGTTAAAAACAAAAAATAGAATGAAATTTATGTATATATATGTGTGTGTGTGTGTGTGTGTGTGTATGTATGTGTGAGCAATGTCTAAGATATTCCAGTTGACATAGAAGCACTTTTGTGTTAGAAGTACAGTTGTGTTGTTGCTTACACAGCATGGAGAAATCACAATAAGATTTGTGTGATGTATGCATACGACAGTGCATAAAATTATTTATTTTAATGTTTGTCTTGAAGCAGTCTTCTAAACAGTAAAAAAAAATATTGGAATAGTTGAATATTTGAATGGTGAGGAATTTTCTGAAGTTTTAGACAGAAAATCATGTAAGCAAATTAATTGACATTTTTTCAGTCAGAATGTTTTTAAATTTGATCCTGAGCTGGAAGGCAACAGTATGTTTCTAACCAATCTGATGGGAATTCAAGAGAAGCCTAACAAATCTTTTAGTATTCAAGTGCTAAATTCACATATTTTAAACAAGATGTAAAATTTATATTTCAAAAATTAATAATTAATTGATAATTAATAATTTGCTCTTCAAAAATACAAGAAAAATTACCAACAGTAATATTTTACCTTATTTTTACATCTAGATATCATTATATTATTAATACATTTTAACCAAACGGTAAATCTGATTCTTTTGATAATGCGTACTGAGTGCATACTGCATATGGGAATGAATAAGTGACTCTAGTAACCTACCAGCAGTTGTATTTGGTAGGTATAAAGGAGCTGTGAAGTCAATGAATAAGCTTGTTAGTTTGATAAATAATTTTTTTTCATAGGACCAAAAGGACAGAAATATTAAAGGAAAGATGTTTGTATTGTCCTAAAGAGAATAATGTTTGTTATTTCATTTGTTATCAGCAGTGAACATTTCAGAGAGATGAAAATCAGTTGTGTCTTAGAACTGTAAGTCATGACACTTCTCTGTTCCAAAAAAACAGAATTTGTATGAAAAATTCTGAACTATTTACTACAGTGGTACGCTCTAAGAAGCGAAGCATTTTCCATTATCATAATATATATATATATTTAATAATGTCAGTTAAAACTGTACCCAGTAAACTAAGGGATCATAGTTTTAGGCATGAAACAAATACATTGACTGATTAAACACTTTTTACATAAGCAAAATCAAAGCTGATTTAGATAACATTTAGTCTGTGGAAAAGACAAGTATGCAAGAACTTTCAAAATTCTTTTCAAAGGCATTTCAAGTTGAGTACCCAGTTCTTCATTCTTGTCAAAAATAAAAACAATAATAAAAAAATAAGGTTTGTTATTTTAGAGATAGTATGAAAGAACATTTTTCACATATATATTTGACCAGAAAATAAAAAAAATCCAATCAAGATAATGAATAAGAAATTAGAAAATGATACTTCACCAATTCTCCACATAATGTAAATTTGCATCAAGAACTGAGATAATATATAGGTAAATGAGTATGTGATTCTAACATACCTCAAAGGAGTTTAAAGCATTGTTCTAAAATTGTATTATGTACAATTTTGTGTTCTATGGAAGATTCTGAAAAGCATTTCCATAGCATATTGTATGATGCTACTATTTTAACTATTTTTTATATGAATGCTTCTTCAAAAGTAATGTTTCCTATTTTTTGATGTTGCCCAATGATGTCAGAAGTGGAGTTGTTGGTATGGAAGTAGAGGCTGAATCTTCTTTCCAATATTCCATAAAATTTTGTTGCCATGTGACAGACGACAGCAGAGGTGCAGGCTGACAAAGTGGCATCTGATTGGGAAGTGCAGATGATGCAAAGATACGGAATGCAAAGATACGGAATTGAATTCCTCCATGCAAAAACAAACAAACAAACAAACAAAAACAACAACAACAAAAAAAAAACACTCCAAAAACCTGACACCCTCTGATATTCATCAGTGCTTGCTGAACATTTATGGAGACTAATCAGTGGCTGTGAGCATAGAGAGGCAGTGGGTGGCGCGTTTCAGCAGTGGCAGTAGTGATAATGTGCCACTTCCACTGGTGCAGACTATTTTGAGTGTGGCATGCAGGCTCTTGTTCACTGATAGTGAAAATGCACTGCTGTTTGTGGTGACTGTGTTGAGAAGTAGTTCTTCTGTAGCTGAGAATTCAAATAGTGTTATTGTTCTCTTTGTATCTGTTGTAGTTTCCATGAAAATAAATAAAAGGCACTACTTTAGAAGCAAAATATTCATTCAGGAGTAGGAACAGAAAAAACATGAAGAAAATCATTTCTTAGTATAAGAAAAAATAGGAGAAAAATAAAAAATAAAGAGGAGGCATTACTTTCAGAGCAACCCATGTAAAGTGCATCTTTGTATATATAGTCAAATAATTGATATAATCAATTCATTCACATTTTTCCTAAACATAAATAATCTTAGTTCAAGCAATGAAAGCTAACCACAATAGATACTCACAGCTCGTGAAGGCAGTATATAGAGTTTACTTAAGTTGCTAACTGAGAACCTTTATTCAGTCAGCAGTGTCAGTATCTTCATGTTTCTACTGTTTGACACAATGATGGATTATTTATTTACTGAACAGCACTGGTGGCCAGAAAATCTGATTTTCATGCATGAAATCCATGAAACCTCAGTGACTGAACTGCTTCTTTTACATGTGGCAAAGGTCACCTATCAAGGGATTTTCTCACGTTTTGTGTGATTGGTCATGCCTCATTTCCTTCAAGAAAATATGATTTCCCCAAAGTGTGTGCATTTTAAGATACTCACAAAGACTGAGAAAGTTATTTCCTCTTTGTTTGCAATAAGCACACAATGTACAGACTAGCCTATAGGGAATGAAAAGCAGCTGTTCGTAGCTGGGAATTGTATTTAATCCTGTCATTAAGGAAAACATCAGAGTCCACTAGAAATGAAAAGAGTGCAAAACTAGACACTTAACCTTGTTACCTAACCTAACAGAGTTGCAACTTGCAACTATTTAAAGAAAATATCCAGTATATTTGCTAGGTGATATCACTGTATTGGGAAAGCATTACTAGTTGTCCTTGAGAAAAGATGATATTTGAGTTTTATGAAAGTTTCAGTACTCTTCAACTAAAGTAATTTTTTTTTTAATTTCCATGTTTCAATCTGATAAGAATCTGGAAGAACTGAAAGGAAACTATGCTTCACGTTTGCTGTAGGTATGGTGCCTTAGGAAGGTGATGTTGAAGTACACCTTCACTGTGGGTGTTCTTCAGGACAAGGACTAGTCATACTGGTGCATGTATAGAGTGCCTATCACAATGGGAGTCTAGTATGTTTTTGGATTCTTAGGCATCACAGTAACAGACAACAGTATGAAAAATAAATGTAGTAAAATCTCTGAAAATGCTTTTCTCTTTATTCCTTTCTTCTGAGAAGCTGAACTTTACAATGCTGATGACATTGACTAATAAATGGTTAATCTTCTACAAAACCATTCAGGTTTTCTGTATATATTTGAAACTATTTCTGAATAGTTTCACTGCAGAAGGCTACACATTTGCAAGTGACAACCAGCATTTTTAATCTAAGGAGTGATTTCTCATTTTATCACTTCTTCTTTTTTTTTTTTTTTTTTGTTTTGGTTTTTTGTTTGTTTGTTTGTTTGTTTGTTTGTTTTGTTTGAAACATACTCTTCACTTCCAATATATTTTATTGTATCATGCCGTCATGAAAGAAATGTTTGCTCTGTAGAATTCTAAGAAATCTGACTACGGTACTGTAAGTTTTACATGAACAGTACACAAAAAATAGCATCAAGAAATGGCACCGAACTGACAAAATGTAATCCGTTCAAGGAAAAGTCTGGTCTCCTAACTTCTGCTATCAAAATATAATGACCTGCACATCAGGGAGGGGAACAAAATGTTTATGGGTGAGGAAGGTCACTGAGTTTTTTAATAAAGTGAGAATTCTATATATTAACATAATGATGTATTTTGTTACCTCTAAGATGCATTGTTCATTTGGTTATATTATTGACAAGCATTTATAATCTTCCTAACGTCATGTTGACTGCATTTTTTTGGCATCTTTTTGCCAGAAGGGTAATTAATGATTCATTTTGAGAATTCAACATAACAAAACAAACAAACAAACAAACGAACAAACAAACAAAAAAAGGTAAAAAGATGTCATGGAATAGAACAAATTAAAATATAGTAGTTGGAAAAGAAGTTCTATATTCAGCAGCAATGAGGAGGATTGTAATTGTATGAAAATGTTTGAAGTAGATGCAATCAAACATCTATTAAAAATACAAAATGACTCACACATGCAAATGAGAAAAATCACCATAAAAATTCTTCTATATTAACCGAAACAGGGAAAAAGCTGCTGCTAATGTCTGTAATTATTAGAAAAGGAGAAGGAATAATAATTGCTTCTGAAATTAAAAAAATAGAAAGCCTAGCTATGCATGTATGAAGAGACGATGCGAATGAATGAAACGTTTGGTATCAGAATACAGAATAATTTTGCATGGTAAGTGTTGAAAATTATTCTTGAGGCATCCGAAGCAACATGGACAATCAGTGATTTAAGCATACTGAAGAGTGCTATCAGAGTTGGGTAGAGTGATGGAATTGAAACCCTCCTATGTATCTTCTGCATCAAACTGCAATCTCTCCTCAACAAGAAGAAGTAGTCTGGTACTTCATTCCACAAATAAGTACAAGCAAAATACAGTGCTTTCCAATGAATTTTTTGTCTGCCCTTTTTCTTCTGGTTATTGGCATACCAGTTATTAATAACATATCACTGCCAGCTTGTCTACAGCCACACCACTCCTGATAAATGTGATCAGATACCAAACATAGTGTTGCCAATAAAGACGCCTTTGAAGGGGTGTGTGCTTCTCTGTTATGTTAATTTTGCCTCAGCTCGAACTCGGCTGACACTCCAGCTGCTACCGCTATTTACTGAAAGCAAGTTTGTGTTAATAAACATCTCACATAGTTAGAAATTGCTTGGAAGTATGATTCTTGCTGCTCTCATTTGTCTACAGGAATTGGACAGAGTTTAACATGTAGATTGTTAAATTCAAAACACATAAAAAATATTTTCTTTTGCATTTACTCTCCAGAAAATATTCTTCTTCTAAGTATATGATACAATGGATTGAGATGTTGCATTCTCTACAGATATCCTTCTTTTTCTATTTTTTTTTTTTTCTTGGCTTATTTTATCCATCCTTAAGCAAATAAAATAAGGAACAAAAATAATCCTGAATTAATGATTCATGTGATACTAAAATTCCCAGTGCTTCTGAATAACTATAGAGATTAATTTTTTTATATAGTGGATGTTCTGGATATTCTGTGTTTACTTGCAAGACAGACAATTGTCTGTTTAAATAGTTGAATCCTATATTATCTGTTTTGTCTTTTTAATTTTTTTTTTTAATTTTTTTTTTTTTCATTTTTAAGGAATGAATCACATTCTGTCTGCTGAACATGGAATGTTTAGTATTTAAAGCAAGATTTAATTCAGCCACATGTAACAGCTGAAATGCTGTTTAACAATCAAAATAATGAAAATATGGCTGGTTGCATAGCAATTACATTTAAAATATAGTGAATATTTATTTTCCCATTTTATCATCCCTAGAAGACAGATTATCAATTGTTTCAGTGACAAAACTAATTCAGTGCCAGAGAAAGAAAGGTGTAAAAAACTCTCAATCCCCATAGAATCAATTATTTTATGAATTTGGAAAATAACAAGTAATCATTGCTTGTTATATTCTTTGACAGCTTAAGTACAAAAAAATCAATTACCATGAAACTACTATTCAGATTAATGTTGAAAATAAACCTGCTTCTTAGGCATCTGATAACATAGCATTGATTTTTATTGTTTGAGGGAGGCTGGCTATATTTAATTTCTTTTATTGATTTTTTTTTTCCTTAAGACTCATATTCAATGCATGTGAGATACAATGCAATTTCTTATAGCAAAGTAATGCCAGACACCAAGCCTGTGAATTAATTTTACATAAGTGAAAGCAGTTCTTAGTAATTTGCTGAGTGTTCAAGAGCAAAACTAGTAATTTTCCTCTTTATTATTTATAAATATCAAGAGGTTCAGAAGTGGAATGGTGGTGCAGGCTCAAATGAGAAGACCTTGCAGTAATTTCTAATATCCTGACACTCCAGAACCTTATGCCATGTGCCTCCCATACTTTGAATGCCAGTAGTGATTGAAGGTTTTCAGAAAGGGGGGGGGGGGGGGGGGGGGGGTTCAGGGGTGAATATAATCAACAGTATTTCCAATTGGTTCTTTGAGACTGTGTTTCAAATCAGGGTGCAGTTTTCAACAGAATTCTATGTATGATTAAAAAAAACAAACAAACAAACACAAACCTGGCAAATAAAACCAGAAATAAACATATTGTTTGGAGCTTAATATTCTAGTCTTTTTTTCTGTCTATCTAAAACTAAGCAGTATTTTTTAGCCTATTCAGTAGAATCTTAATGATTCCTGCATAGGTGAAGATAATGCAATGTCCTTTTGGTAGGAGAAGTGCAGAAGTTTCCTTCAAATAAACATAATACATGCAAATACAGTGATTTAGAAATGTAGAATAAAAAACTGGAACAGTTGGTAATTTAGTTTCACTGAGGCTCATTGTGCCATGCATTATAGCTCTAGATCTCACCTACTTCCTTTGTCTAAATACACTAGCTAAGGAGAGTGCTCTTTAGAAAGACTGTCTGTTATTTGGAGACACGTGAGAGGATGAGTTCCTCTTCTGCACACTGCTACTGTATTTAGCAGAAGAGGACGATGATGACAGGTAAAAGTGGGTTAGCAAAACCTGACATGCAAAGCTACTGTAATGCTCCCAGCCAGTTCACTGCATCAGGCAGAAATCATACTCCATTCAATTGAAAAGAAAGTAAGCAAAGCTTGCCCAACTGAACCTGAGGATCTTTCGGAACTTAATAAAGATGTCAGAAATGTACCTGGAAAAATGTGATTACTCCTGAATATTGATCAACCCTTACGGTGTTACCTATGTGAAGCAGGGCAGCGGGTGGCAGTGTTACGCTGCTGCTTCCTAAATAGAGAAGCAGAGGAAGGAGAAGGGATGTTTCCAAATGAAATTTGAGAAGCCCTTTCTTTCCTAATCGTTTGAACACTGGTGCCATAATAAATCCATTCATTTGATGTTTCCTGGTCGCAGTGCACTCATGCACAGAATTTAAGTAGCAAAATGTATTTGGTTCCAAGATTTTCATTAAAAAACTGAATGAGAAAATAGAGCTGAAAGCTGTATGTTTATTTCTTAGTTATGTTTTTGTTATAAAATAGTGCTCACATTTAATAGTCCTGAATAATTATTGTTCCCTTCTGTGGTGATGATACCTATGAAATTTCCATAAGAACTGTTACACTTACCTATTTTTATATATTGCCTTACTATTGATTTTTTATTTTTTAAGCAATATTGTCTAGAACAGATTTTTTATATATTGTCAAACTCAACATCGATAGTAATGTAATGAACATGAGAAATTATTCCTCTATGAGAGAATGGTGAGATGATAGATGATATCTGGACTTATTAGGCGTCTGGATAGTTGAGTTATAAGGCTGTTTTCCATGCCTTTCTCTAAAAAATAAATGAATTCTTATGAAGAACAGCTAGAAATGGAGACATCTTTCCACCTCTGGAGAATCTTTTTTCACTTGACCTTACAACGCTTCTAGAAAGAGTGGCTTCCTAATTTTAGTACCAAAATATGGAGGGCTAAAAATTATTCAAAGAGTATTTAATGATCCTACTAGCCAATATTTTGTTCATCAGGCTTAAAAAGGAAGGAACATCTTGGAGGCATTGACAAAGCTGCTGCAGATATGGAGGAGAGCGTGTAAAATCTGACCTCCAAAGTGACGTATAACTGAATCCATGCACTGTCCAGCATCCACATTAAGTCTGAAAGTCTGACAGTTAACTTGCTACTTCAGAAAGTTGATCTGGATATCACTAGGACAGAATAAATCTGATCCAAATATGCATTATTCTATTTTTTTTTTCTATATCCAATTCTGTTCTGGAGCATAATAGAATCTGATTCAACAGTAGATAGGTAAGAGTATGCAAAACTTAAACTTTTGCTCTGAGTAAACCCACTCCACCTTATTTTATTTATCACTTTTCAAGACTTTGAAATGAGGAAATATTTTAAATTTAACATATGATTTTCTTACCCTTAAGATGCCTCAGCAAAGGCTAGATGAGTCCATCAAAATAATAATCTCTCAAAGTCTCCTGAAGGAACACTAGTAACTTACATCTTTATCTACCTTGTTCAAGTGCAGACCTACTTTACAAGAAAGGTGTGTTTAAGATGAGTAGAATAGAGCTTGCCAGGCTTTTTTTTTTTTTTTTTTTTTTTCTGAGCAGATGCTTGTCAAGAGAAAATATAAAACACTGCAGAGTTTACACAGTTTTATTGTACAAATATCTTTCACAATAAGTATTTCTTAGTGGTAAAGTTAATAAATTTTCTTCCTGGATGATTCCTGTATTATAATAGATTTCATGTCCGGTTTGCCTGATTAAATAAAGACATTTGCAAACTCTTAAACTGTATTCCAAATAAATAGTTTTGCTTTTTCTATGCAATATTCTGATAATATATAAGACTTTTTTTCTACTTGTCTTTTATGTGATGTGGTTTGGTGTATCAGTTTATTAAGATTATTATTTAGTCAATGTTAAAGAGATGCCAGCCAAAGCCTAGAGCCATTATTTTTTACAATATTTTTCCAAACCATGAAAAAAATAACTACTGTGAGTAAGCACTGATTAGTCCTGTTCATAAGGCAGATCAGATTGCTATTACTAACAAAGCAAGAATAAAAAAAGTATTTCTAATATATATTGTTCAAAACAACACTTTTTAGAAGTATATTCTAGATGTCTGTGATTTCTGTGTGTGTAGTAGGTTACTGCTGTGGTTCAATATCCATAGATTTATAACCTCAAACTCATTTACTTGGCTACTCACCTGCTAGTGCTCCCATGATCTCTGAAAATTCATCCTGTTTTCCATATCTCTCATACAAAGCATACCATACAATCACTTGTTAGAAGTTTCCATGCTCCTTTTCCCATTTTTAAACAAAAGCTTTAATGAATCCTTAAGAAAATTTCTCACAGAACAACAAAACAGAAACCATACACAAACGTCCCAAAATCAAACCAAACCAAAACAAAGCAAAACGAAAAGAACAAGTCACACCTCTGGAAGTTCTTTTTGTGCAAGGTTTACATTATACATATAGAGACACAATTATTCAGCTACCTGTCCTTTCCTTTTTCACTGAAAAGGCAACTTTTCTGCTGCGTGTTTGGCCTTGCATTTGCTGGGAGGAGGGAATTGCCCCTTTTATGCTCCTTTTAAACTTTTACAGGCAAAGACTGTCATACTTTGTAAATTATATTATCTCTCCATGACAGAAACATTAAAAAAAAAAAAAACGAACAAACAAATAAATAGTAAAAGGAGCTTCTAGCTGTGAGAACAGGCAGAAGGCCGTGTCCTTTATGGTTGAAGCGAATGCTCTAATTTTAACTGTGACTATTGAATGCTATGTAGGTATGTATCATTATAAGCAGCCAATATCTTTGTGAAACTGTCCTGTATGACACAGGTGTTCCACATCTCACATTCTCACATGCAAGTAGTTTTTAAATAGGGATGAAATGGAATCTTGTTCAGAAATCTTATGGAGAATGTCTACACAAAGAAGAATCTCTGTAGCCAGCTTTTCAAATCACTACTGGTAGGCAACCTAATTCAGGGAGGGGAGGGGTGTAGAGAGGGGAGGAAGAAAAATAAGGTAAGAAACAAAGCAATATAGCAGATAAAAAGTAAGTAGCATACTTATTTGTTCTGTGCATCAGTGACTAGAAGCCCATAATTGCTGGATAAGCTTCCAAAGAAGTTATAAATATAGAAATGTTTCATGTAGCCACAGTTACACATACTGCATCAAAATGAGTAAATATCATATGCTACCTTCATAAGATTTGCTCTTTTTGTTCTGAGCTCAATATATCCATAACTGAGATAGAGAGAGGAAATTTAGAGATGATGCTGTGGTTGAAGTTTGAAGCCTGTTGTTGATGCTTGTGACTTGGTATGCTCTATGACTTTGGGGAACTTCAGTTATCTTGTTTAATGCCCTGGGCTTAATTGAGGTTTCCACTTCATTTTATTTATTTTTTATTTATTAAATCTCAGGTGCCTTGCTCGAGATCAAACATGAAACTCAGTCACAGAAAACATTGCTTTGACCTCTTAGAGTCATTAAGCTCCTGAAGCCCCACGTTACCTAAGGGAGAAGAAGCGGCACCGCTACTGATAGGTTTGAGAATATCTATGAAGGAAACAATGTAGCAGCATGGAAACTGGCTTACTGAACTGATTTTTAACAAAGTCATTCTGGGTCAATTATGAGAGTCCCATGGAAAGGAACACGTAATTGTGGGACCTGGTGCTTAACACTAAGGCTTCTGTGAAAGACGAAAGGAAAAATTCCCTATGTTTAAGACAATGTAGAAAAGAATCTGTGTTTTTCAAACTGAACATTCCTCTTTATTAAGACATGACATTTTCAATCTCCTAATCAACACTGTGTTAAGAGGCTTGAAATCATTTTATCCTACTAAGCCTAGTGCTCTGTTCAATTATCATCATAAAAAGGAATGGCTTTTGTTCTACACTTCACTGCAATTGGTTTCCAATAATTACCTTTACGTCTTTATAGCTATCTAGTTTACAGAAAAGATCACAGTGTACATAAAGTTTACATTAAAAAAAAAAAAAAAGTTCAATAACTTGTTTTCTGTAGATAACAATGTAGCCTTGTGTTCACTGCATATATTATGGCTTTTGTCACTTATTTTCCCTCTGAATGACACGGTCAGTGGTTCATCACATTTGCACCTCAGAGGCAATTGTTACGCACTCATGTGTGAAAATAGCAGAGGCTATTTAGATTAAATTGCTCAAGATTGTCACAAAATGTTAAGAGACAAATCACAACATTTTGGTCGGGAAAAAAAAAAAAAAAAGATTGTTGTTGCCTTCCACCTCACACATTTTGGGCAAAAAATTTAGTAGTACAGAAATGGAGGACTCGGAATGAACTGCAAATTCGTTCTGCTTAAGGAATATAAATGTATTTTATAGAAAAAGGAAAAAAAGAAAAGAAAATATGTTAGTTGGTTACTTGCTGTATAACTTAGAATATCATACATGGCAAGACAAAACATGTAATTTTTCTTCCATTCTTGCTTTTCTTCATCTTGCTGATTGGAATTACACTGAGAAAATGAAAGTAAGACTAGAATACAGATAATACTAAAAATGTTGCATGACAAGAGGTGTAGTAACAACACTTCTCCCTATAGTGATGAAGAGACAGAAGAAAATCTCATGGACTGATATGAAAACAAGATGCTTTTAATTCTGAGATTATTGAGGTATGCTGGAAAGGAGAGACATGAACACATTAGTAAACCAGTAGAAATACTTCACATAAATCAGCAGTAACATTTATGTCCAATATACAGAGAAATAATAACAGTTTATTGATCATAATAAAATAATAAAAAAATCTTCAGAGTAACTGTATGTTTCAGAAATATAATCCTGCACCAGTGAAACTGGTGATCTTTGACTCTTGGAGTATGATCTGAAATTCTTTCTAACTATACATTAACTGGAGGAGTATCACTACCTTAAATTCTCCTTGATTATAATCTTAGCTTGGGTTATTGTTTCAAAAGACCAGTAAAACACCATATTTAGTTCATCATTGCTGTCACAGGAACAATACATATAAAAAAGCATACACAAGAAAATTTTAATAATATCCAGTATTTTTGCATGCCTTGTTACTGTATGTGTGCATATAGATGGAAAATTAACAGTCATCAAAGGCAGATACGGGTCTGCATAAGTACACTCATGCACACAAAAAAAACTAAAAATGAAGCTTCTGTCAGTTTAGGATAAGTGTTTTAATAACGCAGGAGGAGGTCCAGAATCACTGTGCTTGGAGCTGCATCAGCTCTGTGGTACACTGGACCTAACTTCTCTACAGGATTTCTGGGGCACACGAGCTCAGTACACTTAGTAAAGTTTCAAAGGGTAGTGCAGGCTGTATGCTGAGCAGTGTCAATGACTTTATCTCCACAATAAGCACAGACATGCTTACTCTGTTACTGCTCCACAATTGCGAGTTGGATCCCAGGGACTGCACCCCACTTCGGGTCATGCCCTTTTCCATGACTGCCTTGCTGTCAAGCAGCATCCTTCATCCTCTGCCTTTGACCGCTGGAAGCGTGGCAAACCAGTCCTGTGTTCTGCAGGGAGGAACTTCAGGGCAGAAAGAGATTCCCTGCAGCTCTTCATCTCTAAAGTATTCCCACAGAAAGCAGATACAATTTGGCTATCTGTTTCCATGGCAGAAAAAGAATAAAAATACTGTATAAATATGTAAAGGATTCTTTATCTCATGGAGTGTAACTTTATTCTATGTGAGGAACAGAGAAAGCTTTCAGAAAAGAGTTGAAACGAGAAAAATTACCAAGCAGCCTGTGGACAGCCAGACGTTCTTTGGTTTCAGAATATTTTTCTTCTGAATAACTCACATTATTTTTGTGGTGTATTCCAAGGAAATCTCTACTTGACTGTGTACTACGTATAGAAATTCTCATTTGTTTCCCTTAAAGATTATAACCAGAGTTCATTTTTACAACAGAGATTTTCCTGACTTTCCTGATACATCTTTCAGAAAACGGCTATACTTCAAACACAGTAGCCCTGTGGACCACCTTGTCCTGAGGCTGACCTCTGATTCACATAGTGACTAACAGCTGCAAAACAAAGCTAAACGCAGCTGAGTGATGAAGATTCAAAATAACCAAAATCCAAACCCATAGTGGGATTCAATTTATTTTCCATATTTTACAATAAGGAGAATTAATGTCTTTAGACACAAAGAGAGACTTTCATATAATTAGCATTCCATAGCAAATCTTTTTGGTTAAATGAGTGTTTGAATATCTAATTAATATTGCTCTTGAGACTCACAGGACTTTACAATTACCTTTTCAAGTGAAAATTGATCAAGGATAAATATCAAAGAAAAAATGGAAAAATATTTTTAAAACATTTATCATACATTTAAAATACTATCTAAAGGAAGACTCATGAGTTTTACCTGAGTGTTATGAGTGTACTGTGGAGTAAACACACATATTTCCTCAAAAGAGACAAAAGTAGAAAGATGTAAAACTAAGTACCAGTACCCCAAAGCCTTCTTTTCCTTTGGAACTATTAGGCAGTGCTATTTTATGGTAGTTTATTCATTGCATACTCAGTGTTTTAATGTCATCCCTAAGATTCCGCAGTGTTGGAGTCTGCTGTTGGAGAAGAACAAGTGTAACCTGAGGGCAACGATGATGCTCTCAGCCTCTTTATCAGCTGGGGTCTTTGAGGTTGGAGAAGAGAATGCTCTAGGAAGACCTAGTTGTGTCCTTTCAGCACCAAAAGAAAGATGGAGAGGGGCTCTTTATTAGGGAGGGTACTGATAGGAAAAGGGGTATTTTTTTCAAACTACAAAACCTTTTAAACTAGAAACCTTGACTTTTGGTATACATGCATGGAACATTACTGTTTTTCATATCGTCTCCTAATTATATACATATAAAAAGCCAGCCAGATTCCTGCTTAATAGTAATAGTTTGGGATGGTTTATCTTCTCCTGTAGGGATTGAGGAATGTTTCCTATATAGAAATCTAATGTTCAAATTTTGAGATACATGTTGTTCATTTTCCTTCTTCCATTCATGTCAGTGTATGTATGCACATATTTAATCAGTGAATTAGCACAGACCCAAACAAAGTGTACATTCCTATTGCACGATTAAAGATTAAATCTAGAAATTATTGAATTAGATATAGTAATTTAATTCACTGAGAAAGCAGCCATGGAATCACTAGCATAACTGTTCAAGCCAATGTCCTATCATTTTGTCCAATATGTTTATGACATAGTACATGTAATTATGTTTTCAACATATTTTCTTACTTGCGTGTGTAGCTTTACAGCTATACTTTGTTTACAAAGGTTGCTACTACAAGTGCAGGCACTACAAAAAAAAGTGAATAAATGTATTATCTGGATATAAAAAAAATAACCTATGACATTTTCTTACTTCGATACAAAGTAATTTTGTTTCATTTAGAGCTGTCTACAAGTTCTGGTATTCTCCTCTGATAAAGTTTTCTTCTGTATTTTCAGTCACCTCACTCAGGCAGAAGTTCCTATATTTAAGAGCAAAAATGTGGACAAGTAGATGTTATTTAGGAATAGCAGAGGGTTAGAAAATTAGTATAATTTTCATAATCAGCAGTAAGATTGGTAAGCAAGTTTGTTCTGTTGTGGACAGTTAGAATTTGCTAATCAGTACCTGGAAAAGAAAAATCAGTATCTGTATCTTCTGGAAGATGCTTCACAGAGGTTTTAAACAGTTTGAAGAATACGTTTTTATCACAGATTATTTTGATCTAAAGAAAATTAAAACACAGAAGGAATAGCATGAAGCTGTGACAGGGGGAGGGTCAGGAAAAAAATTCTAAGGCTCTTCACCAGAAGGTGATCAGGAACTGGAACAGGCTCTGCAGGACAGTGGTCACAGCACCAAGCTTCAGGAGTTCAAGAAGTATCTGGAAGTGTTTGCTGACATTTGGACTGATTTTCAGGGGAGTCAATGATCCTTGTGGGTCCCTTCCAATTCTGGATATTCTATAGAATAAAAAAAAGCAAAAAACAACAAACAAAAAACAACAACACTATTGGGAAAAGAAACACTTTTTTTTTTCCCCTCAAAATTCAGATGGATTGCTTTAGCCAGTTACTATTATTTGGGTACAGTGATTAACTTATTTCTTCAGGCTTTACTCATGTTATTAGAAACATGCAGATCCAGGGTAGCACCCCTTCTGCATGAATCTTGATTAGGGATTGTAAAAAAGAGACTTAATAGGCACAGAGCAAGACAGAAATTTTGCATGAAAGCTCTGTGGTTTTAAAACTGTCTTTAAAATATTTTCATCAGTGGAAAAGGAGGGAATTATGGAGTTGGTAACTTAACCACAGCTGTTAATTCACAGCATTGAGGTGACTTTTACATAATATGTAGCACTTTAAGAAAGTATTACTGGAAGAGTGCAAATAACATGGATGTCTCTCATGAGTCAGAAAAAAAAGATTGTTTCCTGAGAGAGTGCCAGGACAGATGGCATTTGCAAATGAAACTGTGGTGATGACAGAATTTGCCCAAGCAAATGCAAGCTACTTCCAGGGAAACAAGAAGATGTTGAATGAAGTGGGATCAACGTCAACACCTATTAGAATGGCCTATCTGAAAACATTCTTGGTTATTCATTATGTTACAAGCTGACAGCTTAGAGACAACAGTGTTGTTTATGGGTTAGAAGACATTTTTGTCCATGGAGAGATGTCTACAAAGAAGATGTAATGGAAGAAATGCACATAGCAGGAACCAGGCTGGTAGATGTAAACCATCAACCGCTACCTTGCAGCTGGGGAAATACAGCTCTTACAGTTTCAATTGCTACTCTTTTATTATGAGAAGAAATATTTTTAGAATGCTTGTGTTACAGATTAGTTCCTCTAAAGCACGAGGGAAACTTCTTTTTCTGATAGTCTTTAGACACACTTCCTTTGGGTATATGGGAGAAACTGTGGAATCTGTGCATCTTACTCTTGGGAACCTGCTCTAGTAGGGGTTAAACAAGATGATCTCTAGAGGTCTCTCCAACCCCTACAATTCTGTGATTAAATGTTTTGACTTCAAGATTTGTTTCCATTTCCCCCATAGGTAAGATATATTAAGCATTAAACCTGACCATACACGTCATTTACTCAACTTATCATAAAGCAACAAAGGACCGATTTAACAATAATTGACATATATATTTTCACACATTTCCTTTTGAATATTGTATCAAAGAACAATATTTTGTTTTGCCTCTGTTTAAATATCTTTTTTTTTTTTTTTTTTTTTTCACTGTATGTGTATACAGATGCATGCTTCATTTGTAACAAGATGAGAACATTTTTCTGTTCTGCAGATGGACTGGAGCACTTGTATTGTATATCACAATTAGGCTTGGTTGTCAAGTGTATGGTAATAATCTTAAGTGCCATACGTTGTGTAACATTTTGTATAATGCTTAATGACCTCACTATTTTTTCAGAGGCTGAGAGTACTGAAGTGGCCACAAAAAGAATCACATTCCATCTACACCATATATATATAAATATATATGTATGTATTTCTTCCCCTTACAGTATGACAAACCTGCAAACAATCCATTATATCAAAACATATTTTACATTCATCCACATGCAGGATAAATATGATGGCATGCTTCTAAGGTTAAGAGACAGATGTGATACAAGACAGCTATGAATATCAAGTATATTAAAAATAATTACACATATATGGGGGAGGGGGGGATCTTGTGGTTGCTTAACTTGAAGGTTAATGAAGAAAAAATATTTTCCCCTCTACCAATATTCCAAGTTTTTCCACAGCTCCTGTTCTACTTGTAAGTCAATTACATTCAGTTCTTCCCAACATCTGTACTATCATGTTTTCTGTTTTCATTATTCCTATCATGAACACTCTCCTGAGAGATGACAGGAAACGCAGGAACAATGCACAAACTGGTATACTGATATCTGCTTAGTCATACTGTTAAATTCTTAGCATGTACTCACCAACCAGCACTCTCTGAGACAATGCCCAAGCACTTTGGTGGTTCACTTGGCCCAGGGACTCCTACTCACAGGCAAACAGGATGCAGTCCCCATTGTTTGGGACAAAAGACCACTTATTCATATAAAAATATACCATGCCAAGGCAGCTGCCAGCAGGGATAAGTAGTAGATAACAGTAATAATAGTAATAAAAATAGATAAATTTTATAGTGTATTTTCTTTGTTAGTACAGACATACCCATAGTTTCTAGACAATGAACATCATGCACTTCCCACGTCACTATGTCTATTTGGATTTTGCACTTAATCTTAGCTTTGGAAGCATCATGTGCATCAATCCAAAAGGCAGCAAGATTTAAGCAGTCCTGCAAAAGGCTTTATGTATTTATTTTTAACTAAGGTAAGCAGAAGATTAAAATCAACTCTGTTTTTTTTTTATTAAGGCAATACTCTGTGATAAAATTTCCTTCATAAAAGAAGTGTTCTGTGGGAATCATAAATGATTCCATACAAATTATGTCAAACTCTGCCAAATTCCCAGAAACATTTAAGATGAACTGATGCAAGAGGCATGCTCCAGTCTGAGCAGTGCATGTCGTTTGTTTTGTGACATTCAAAGCTGAAGATAAATCCCTGAATGTCAGCGAGACATTCAGGATTCCGTATAGTAGTGTCTGCAGAGAACATTTGACCTTCACAGTAGTATTTGCTGGGGGCATTCTGGTCTCTTGAATGCTCATAGGAAGCCACAAATACCTGTGGCCTGTTTTGGCAGAACATAAAGTCTAGTGTTGAGCAATTTTAGGTTCCAACAGAGCTTGAAATGCAATTGAGCCATTTTGTTTCAGCACAAATACCAGGTGGTATTTTGGTTTCCAGTTTTTTGCAACATCAAAAGTTGGAGATCTACCTTTACTGACTTAGTGGATTTAGGATTAGGTTCCATAAAAATAATTTGGAGGAGGTATAAACTTCTTCAAAAACCCTGTTCTTAATCTGTTAAAACTTTCTAAGCAAATCTATGCATATGCTTTTCTAATAACTCCAAGTTATTAGATTTATCATTGCTACTTATCTAGAACTGCCTAACCAGAAAAATTCACAAACTTCAGGTGCAGGCTCTTTATGACATGAAGTCAATTAGATATTCCTCTCTGCTTAGTTTTGATTCCTGTACTTTGCATGTTTTCTGGGACAGTACAAACTTCGAAAATATTTGCTTTTGAGAACAGTGATTTCTTAGGTTCTGACTGTATTCTTTTTCCATGTATTGTGATATTTTTACAGTAATTAAATAAATTTCTATTTAATTCTTCCTCAGGAAAGTAGTGACTTTGAGATCTTTCTGGTGAAACAGATGCAGGAAGCAAGGAATACATGTTCGAAAGAGAGAACTGGCTTGCTATTTACACATCTTGATATTTGAATATATATATATATATGTATATATGAGCTAAAGGCCTGCCTTCTTAACAATGACATATACCTTCCAATGACTTCACTCACATTCCCTACCATATTTATTTGTATAATAGAAAGTAGTTTGATAAATTTGTAAATTTTCTTATGAATGACGCAATTTAAAGCATTCTGAACCAATTAATACCCACAGCATAGTTCTACAGTAGAAAAATCTTAGGAGAATGTCTACTTACACGTTTGTAATGTTCTGTTCTGTAGCAGCTTATTTAAATATGCCACTAAATAGAATACAAACTGTTTGATCAATTGTTTGCTTTCCTTCTTCGCCATATAAAGGAGGCACTTTATTTATCTTTTTGGCTAGAGTATGTGAATATATAACTCTGAAATGCATCATGAGCTCACAGCAGGAAATTTATAACTCATGCTTCCTTATCTGCAAGAAGCATGCTCCCATTATAGAACAGGTCAAGCATTCTTCTTGCCTGGACCACATTAGACTGTTTTTGAGGGCTGTCCTGGGGCTTAAGAAGCTCTTGCTGAAGAACTAATGGAAGATAGTGGAAAGTTCAGAATATTAAAAAAAATTTAAAGCCTTGGGGACAAAACCTTCCTGCAGTTCCTACCTGTAATCATCAACATACACCTGGAAAAATTCCACTGAATTCAGAGAATTACTTTGAATTTACACCAGAATTACTATAAGCAAAAATCAACCAAGTAAGTTAAGAGAAAAGAACAGTACAGAATAAAATGCACTTTAACATAATTGAAAGGAAAAACTTCACAAATAAAATGTCACAACAGTAAAATGGAACAATTGTGCCACTGTTTAGCTAAAATAACAAGGACATCAATGATAAATCTAACTTTGTCTCAAATATGAGTTAAGTCAAATATTTTTTTCTGAACTGTGAAAAAAAATGAACATTTTGAACCCTTAGATTTGGAAGGAAAATGAGTCAGTTTGCCCACAAAGGCTGTATCTAGCACTTTCAGTACAACTGGAAGCAATAAGAATGCATGATTTAAAGCTTGTAAAAAGATTAGCACCTCTCATTACCGCACAGCTTATAACTTAGAAGTCACAGCAGTCTTTTAAACCTGGAACATGAGAGTTAAAATATGTTGCAGGTATCTTTTCAACAAATCCACTGATTCCAAATGTACCGTTTCCTTTTTCCGCAGGTGGATGGTTTGGGTGTGATCACACACTGAAGCAAGGAACTACCTCAGCAAAGCAACTGTGGTGCAGCAATGCACCTTGGCAGGGCAGGCAGGGAGAATGGGCTATTGCTAGGTGCTTGGCTGACCGTTAATCTGCTGCCTTCCAAACAACAAAGCCAGCTGTGGTCTCCACCAAGCTGAAAGCTCCTGACAAAGAGCATGAGGCTACCCAGACTGAGTGCCTGCCCAGAAATGCAGCTGTTCAGGTGGGTGATCTACTCAGTATCGTGGTAGAGTTCAAGGAAGAGGTGGAGAGATTAAGGAGTATCAGGGAGGGTGGGCAGGAAATAAGCTCAGTACAGGGGAGATGTGGACTTGTTAGAGTGTATCCAGAGGAGAGCCACAAAAATGATCTGAGGGATGGAATACTTTCCCTATGAGAACAGGCTGAGAGAGCTGAGACTGTTCAGGTTGAAGAAGGCTCCTGGTAGTGGCCTTCCAGTATCTAAAGGGGTCTGTAAGAGAGAAGGAGAAAGACTATTTAGCAGGATCTCTTCTGATAGGACAAGGGGAAATGGTTTCAAACCAAAAGAAGGGAGATTTAAATTGGATATGAAGTTTTTTTGCAGTAAGGGTGGTGAAACAGTGCAACAGGTTGCTCAGAGAGGAGGTGGAAACCCCATCCTTGGAGATATTCAAAGTTGGGCTGGATGGGGCCCTCAGCAGCTTGATCTAGTTGCAGGTGTCCCTGTTCACTGCAGGGGCATTGGATTAGATCACTTATAAGGATCTTACAACTCAAGGATTCTATGATTCTATGATATTACTTCTAGTTTGGTTCACTGCATTTAGACGCCATTTGGAGCAAACTGAGCACTGCCTTTCACTTCTGTGTTCTGAACTCCACTTTCACGGCACATGCTTATAAAATGCATGCTATAAAGCATTTAATGTAATCTTTATGTAATCTTCAAGGATATGGACTAGCAAAGTTAATGGCATTGGGCTACGTAACTGTTCTAAAAGAGTGCAAATGTTGAGATATACTGCGCTGTGTGACAAGCTTGTGTGCAAGACTGAATCATCAGCATAATAGCACACATGCCTTGACTTGTTTTTGCCTTGACTTGCCCTCATAATCAGGACATATTATTATCAGGACATAATATTAAAATAGTTCTGTATGGAGGTATATAGTTTCAGAGTCAATGAATAAAACTGTGCAAGTCCTGATTCCATTGAAAATCAACTAATTTTGGTAACTTATGTCAAAAATCACAGTCGTGGGGACAAACTGGTGATAAACACAACACATGTAAACTCCTACTTTATGTTGTTTTGAGGACTGTTTCTTCACACAAAATCTTCCTTGCCTTGGTTAGGACCTTAAACAATTTTACATGTAATTCAGACTGAAATTTAAGCACTTACCTCTAATTGTCTATAGGTGTGTCAGGTGTCAGAAGTTTTGTTTATGTCAGTTGAGAATTGATCCACAGAAGTAATATAGCCTAGGGAGTTAATAAGTTAAATGTAGATATTATTTTACATGCTCTGACATGTCTTGTCCTACAGTTGCATCTGGTTTAGTCTCCAGCTGCTGCTCCAGAAAGGTACAATATAGCACTGCAGTATCAGCCATTCTTATGAGCATATCTTGGATACCCTCTAGCATTTTATATAGCACTAGACAACAATGTTTAAGCAAACAAATATCACCTTAGGTATTTATGCTCAGTCGAGATGAATTTCCCTCTAATCTCTATTAATTACATTGACAAATCTCCACTGATTATAATGGAAAACTAGAGTTTTTTGCATACATCTGGATATCAACTTGCAGATCTTCAGTGACAGTGTCTTGATCCCAAAATGAATTCCTGCTATCCATACTGATGTCTAGTTAAAAATATCTTAACATCATATCAACAACTTACTGAGTTTGATGATTAGTTAATATTTGATTTGCTTGCATTACCTTATGGTGAAAAGAATTTATTATACTATTAGAATTGTGACCTGATTAAAAATTAGAATCATAGCCACCTAAACTTTTCTGTTTTGGTAATACAGAGAGTAAGAAGGGAGAATTCCACCACAACTAAAGGATAATGAGGGCAAGAAAGTATTTAGTGATACAGGAAAGAAAATGGGAGTAAAAAGAATGAAAGAATACATCATGACTCGGCAAAAATAAGGTCATAAGGTTGACAAGTTCTTTCTGGGAACCTGAGAAAAGTTGAATTACATCAATTCTTCATATCCCTCCATACTTCTTCCACTTTGTCTTCATGAAGGACAAACTTCCAGAATACAAATTAGGCCCAATCACAATCCCATTAAAGTGAGTAGTAAAACTCCCATTAATTTTAGTGGGTCAATGGACAACCTCAAACATGTTACCTACCAGATTGATTTGTGGATATATTACAGAAAAAAAAGGAGGGGAGGAGGGGGCTGAATTTCATGAAACCACACTAAATTAGTTTCTGCTCTACTTACATATTTTTCTGCCTTAGAAATTCAGTTGTTCCCAAGCATAGATTGCTTTTTTTTTTTTTTTTTTTTTTTTTTTTTCTGTATAATTAGTTAATTAGTTGAATTGTGAAATTGCCTATTCTTAGTTAGAGCAGGCAAATACTGAAGGAAAGAATTCCAAGATCTGTTTGCATTAGTATAGTAAATATAAACTATATATAAATATATAAAAATATAATAATAAATATCTATATAAACTATATAAACTACAATAATATATAAGCTATTTATATATTTCATTCAAAAAGAATTGGACAAGCCATAGTCATAGAAGTAGATTAAGCATGTGTTTCAAAGACAACCCATAAAGTGAGAAAAATCATTAAAATATTTAAATTTGAAGAAGCATAAATGCACACACACACACACAAAACCAACAACATTCAGATGGTTCAAATACAGTGGATGTCTTTGAACAGCTTACTAGGAAAGAGAACAAAAAATGAGAAAGTGAAATAAATTTAATAGCAGAAAGGCGCATAGACAAACTTGATTTTGACTTCTACCTGGAAGTTTTGTATTGTTTTTCTGCAAGACTTATATTTTCTAAGTATTTTGTAGACTTTTTTTTTGTCTGTGGATGTCATTACGTGTTTTGTGCACTCTCTGGAACCATCCAAACTTAATGACCCATATGTCTCTTATTCATTACTAAACTTCTTTCATGTCATTTTCATACTCTTTGGTCACACATACTAGAATTCACCAATTGAAAATATGACAGAGTTGCTGGTAATTGCCACACTAATTCATGTTCATTTTGTCGTATAGTCTGCGAGACACTGTTTGATCTACACATAGAATAACTGTAGTTTGAACTTTCTTTTTCCCTTATGTAGTTCAGAAATGCGATAAGACATGATAAACTTACAATACAGAAGTAAATATGTGACTGGACAAAGACCTTAGCAGTACAAAAATCTCAATATGTTACATAACCTGGATATTTTAATTTTTGGCACTTTTTTTTGTTTGTTTTGTTCTTATTTTGTTTTCTTTTTCTTAAAACTATTTATCGGTGTTTGGAATACATACTACAGTATTCTCTATTCCTGAATTTCCTCAGGCATATATAAGTGCAGTCACTCTACACCCTGTACATACATTCAAACATTACTCTCCCTAGAGATTCCTGTGGGAAATATTCTTTTCTTGCTTTGCTTCAGTCAAAATCGTCTGCCATGGCATATTGGTTACAGCATAAAAAAATAAGTCTCTACAAACCTAACTGGGCAGCAAAATAAGGTAAGTAACATAGGAATATTTTGCTGGTATGAATGTTTACTCCTTCACAGGAAGCTCTCAGGAGAAGCAGACTAAAACCTTATGATGAAAGTCTCAAAATTTACTTTAGATTGTTCAGATTCCCTACAGAAAAGTAAGGATAGATGTACAATAAATTAGATATTAAAGAATTTTCACATAGCTTGCCAAAGCATTGTATGTAAACAATTGAAATAATTTAGAAAATACGTACTTTTTAAAAATAGTAGGTAGGTTCTCAGTGCTTTTAAGTTTTGACTGATTGTATATACAATACTTAACAAGAATGAATATTAGCTTTAAGTCTTTATAACAAGTGTTAGTAAATAATGTGCAAACGCTTCTTCAAATGCAGTAGGACTTTTAGGATCTACAGCTGATGTCTAACCATCTTCCCTGGTCAACACAAGAAACAAAAAATGCTAAGACAGCATAATCTGCTTAATAATTAAAGAAGATAGAGAAGAGAATCTAGTTACGTGAATTTTAAATATTCTTTGGACTTATCATTTATACTACATATAATCTGATCTTAAGTATCAAAGCTAATAGATTAACAGACATTAATTAACTTCTTCAAAATCCAGAGAATCTGTTAGGGATAAATATGGTGTTAGTTGTCATGGCTCAGGCAGGAGAAAAGTCAGCAAAAACAAAAATGTATGTATCTGTAGGAAAAAATTCTGACGCTTGCCTGGCTACTCAGATTTGGGTGTCTTCTCTTTGTTTCATCTGAAATTATAGTTACTGAACATTTGTGGAGATTATGAAAAATTGAAATCCACTGCAAGAAGCATAGCTGAATCCCAAGGGATTTAAGGATGCTTTCTAAGTAACACTACTGTGACAAAATTGAAAAACAGTAGAAGAGGCAAAGCATAGTATCAAAAATAATCTTTAGTTAATTCTGCAATTCTTCTGTTGGTAGGTTATATAAGATCTTTTCACTAAATCCTTCTAACAGTCCACCACTTGTGTTTTTGGCTTGGACAGTTGCTAGGACACTCACCAGTTCAGGTCTTCACTGGTATTACATTTATTTATGAAGTGAATGGCATGTTTTGTCAGCAAGTTCTTGTGTACACTAAATCCCAGCAACAGGAAGCAGGGAATGGTTGTAATCTAAAAAATTCCCCATACCTGTCTGTACCTCTGTGTGTAGATACTCTGCTATTGTTCAAACATAGCAGAACCAAAAAATACACTCTTAAATGAATTTCTGCTATTTAGACAAAACACATATCACTCAGGGGAATTTCACAAGGAAGATACTAAGCAATAAGGTTACAATCTGTGTTACAAATGCATAACTTTCTTCCTCTTCCTGCTTTCAGTAGAGAAGGAGTTCAGTTCTTCATTATTGGTAAAAAATAAGTATTTCCTAAAATGGATTAAAGTACACAATGTATATCTAAGACAAGACTATTTGATTTATACCAACAAAGAAAAGGAAAAGTAATAAACTATATATTGGGAACTTATAACAAATGACTTTGCTTACTAAAGCTAACAGTTTACCCTATCCATGAGGAAAAGGTAAGGTTGAATCATGACAGAGAAAGCAAGTCAGATGATCATCATCCTACGTGGGTTGTGGATGTGACAGATCATGTGTGCAAGCACACTATATCATAAGATTGTAAGGAGTTGCTTTGTCTATTTATTTATTTATAACTTCTTATATGTGAACAAAACACTGATAAGTCTTTTATTTTTGTTTTTTAGGCACCTTCAGACTGGACACGAGTTCATGAAATAGACTTTGGATGGTAGCAAAGAGATGATGTTGAGAAAAAAATCTACTATTTCATGCTAAGGTTCAAAAAAAATTGTAAGGAGATGGTATTCTTTCATCAGAAAATTATCTACTGCCCTGATTTGTTTTTAAGTTTATAAAGTTAGATTATTTTGTAGTGTTTGTGCAAATATAAGGTTAATAATTTGTTTGTACAGTCATGCATATATACTGTATTTTGAGACTCACAGTAAAATCAGGTCATTCCACAAAGTTGTTTGGTATACATGCATTAAATCCTGACTTTGAATTTTCATGTCTTCAGAAGTATCAGGGAACATATCTGAGTTCTGAACCTGGGATTTTAAGTAGAAAGGAATGGGTTCGGGGCAGCTCTGATTCCAGAGCTTTCTCTTTCCAGTACATCCCTTTGCAGTATAAGAACAACTGTTGGCTATGCTAAGGATATGAAGTAAATGTTATGTTACATGTAGGAGAATTGGTATGAATATTCTCAGTAGAAGGGATTTTTCTTTAGTTGTTTATTCCTGTGGAAATAACCACACACGAAAACAAACAAACAAACAAACAAACAAAAACAAAAAAAGAAAAAGTGCTCTGTAATCATGATTACTAACTAAAATTTTAAAATACTACAAAAAAGATTTGTGGAATTAAAAATAAAGTTACATAAGAATTGTAAAATTCATATTTAAGAAATTATGCTGACTATTCTGCGTAGTTTTGCAGGCTGCCACTGTTATCTTGGTATGAAGTACCCACTAAAATAACTAAATTACATTTCTATGAGTCATTAAAACTCAATGTGCCAAAATCAAGGTAGTAAGTCTTTCAACTAATCACTGATTTGTAAGATTTATAAGCTCTATCTTATGAATGCCACTTTGATTTTGGCCCAGAGGAAAAAAAAAAATTAAAATTAAAATTAAAATGGACTTATGATTCAAGAATATTTGTTTGAAAGTATATATTTTTTTAAAATTTATTTTATGTATTGACTTCACATTTTTTTCCTTCTCTTTTCAGTTAGCAAATGCCTTTATGAGTTATAACCTTTCTACTTCTAGCCGTGAGAATTATTTTACATGACTGATTGGTATAATTAGACTGTCTAGTGGAGCAGTGGCAGTTCCTTGTGCTGCCAAGCAGGAGGGACCTCCATGCTGAACTCTCACAGCCTGGAGTGGCCAACAATGGGCCTGCCATGGAGAAGATGGGTCTGACCTTTGGGTAAGGTGGTGGACATGTCACTCAAAGAGCAGAGCAGCTGACTGTTAGCAGAAAGCAGCTGTTCATGTGCTTCTAATCGCTGGACACAAACTTATATATTTCATAAGGCTCAGTGTAAAGGAAGCTAGTGAGACAAGGATCTTTGTGAATATGAGGGCTGCAGCAGAATGGGCTGGACTTCAGAGTTCAAAACTCATGGCTCCCCTATTATGTCCCTGCACAGAGTATCTGTAAATATGAAAGCATATTTAAAAATAATGTAGCCATCAGTTATCTTTTATCTTCTATTATGTTACCTTTTCCCTTCATACTCCAACATTGCAAACAGATCCTTCACATTAAGTCCTTTCATTTCTCTCATGAGAAATCTGGAAAGCGAAAGTATTCTTTTTAAAAGACAGAGATGAGTGCTCTTTAAAAGAGAGAAAATTATAGCCAAAATGGTGATTAAGCACCCCCCTCTAGTAAAATATGTGACCATATATCTAGACACATGAATCAAATATATATACATAAATGATTGTACTTTCTTATCTGGACTGTAAAACAAAATAATTCTAAACCTGCATATAAAAAAAAATAATGTTTCCTTGAGAAAAACAAACACAAACAAAAAGAACTATAGCCTCTGTCACATTTGTTTTTTTGTTTGATATTTTGTTTCAGCAGTTCTTAATTTCACTTGTCTTATTGTAGTTAAAAGTCCTTACAAAGGCAAATCAGAAGAGTTTTTGTAGTTCTAAACAGCAGGTAAACACTAGTTATAGTTCTTGAAGCACTAATCCAATTAAAAATGCAAACGAGTTGGAGAATTTGAAGTTAAATCAAGAGGAGGATGAGTGGACAGGAGACTTGAAAACTAAACTGTCTAAAAGGAAGTAGCTGGAAATACGTGGAGAATCCACATGATCTTGATAAAACTCCTTTTAAAAGTGTGTGTGTTGAAAATAGATCAGAGCTATTAAGCAGGGAGATATTAAATATTTTTGAGTGATACAATCTTAGACCAAAAGAAAATCATGTTTCTGTGTGTATGTTTATACAGAAAACAACAGTAAACTGTCCCCTTAAAAACTGCTAGAAATTTCCATATCACAGCTGCCCAGAGTGCATAACAAGGAGAATATTAGTAATGTCCAGATGCACATAAATCTACAGGGATGCCTCTTGCCAAGAGCAAAATGAAAGGGATGACAGTGTCAATCACATCCAATAGACTATGTTAATTCTTTTCAAACAGTTTTTCCACTCTCAAAAATCGTGCTCATTAATAATGTATGGTCCAGTATGAAGGAAAAGGAATGTTGCCTCCAAAACTGATAGAATTCATTGTTCATCTCTATACTCGTCTAAACAATAAAGCCCCATTTCTGAAGGACAATTTTTCTTTTGTCTTTAGGACTGTGCTGAAATGATTTCAAACCTATTATACTAATTGGCCCCTTTGGTTTTCAAGCATTTGCTGCAAATGTTTCACTTTAAGGGACTTCTCTCCCTCACAGCCTCCAATCCCCCTCCTTAGTCTGAGTGGCATTTCTGGATTGTATGAGTAATTTAGCAAGATTTTCAGAATTGCTGGGTGACTGATGATGTAGAATTTTTTCTCTGTTCCTCCGCTCTGTTGTTCGAACAGCTGTCAGGAAGGTGGGCCTGTGGGTTTGCAGATATATTTTGAGACTAACAGATTGTAAACTCACACATGAGAACAGAAGAAATACTTAGAATCTGGAAAGGTTATCTACCCCTTGGAGACTAGTCTCCTAATTTATTATTTCTGTCGAAAGCACCTCAATTCTCAAAAAATCACATTATTTTTGCTTTACAAATCATTTAGAGTCATGTTTATAACTGCTTGCTTGTAAAAGAAGACGTCTTTTTATGCCTGTATGAATTCAAGTTTTATTTACTTTCAGTCAATTCCCTTTGTTCTATCATCTAAAATGACAGCCTGTATTTGAAACAGCGGCTTGTAATGTTCCTGCCCCAGAGGACAACCAGATCAGCAAGAGAGAGATCAGTGCACTTTCCTCACTTGCTCTGATAGAAGAAACAGTCAGAACAGAGTTGACTATCAAAATACTTTTCAGGTTGCTTGTCACAGATACTCCCTTCAGCTTTGCACCAAGTGTAAAGGATGGTTCTTCTCAGTTCCTAGACTGACTCGTCCTCTCTTTTCCACACACATATATATACAAATATATATGACACTAAGGGTATCTCTCTGCACAACAGGAAAAGAAGGAATTCAAATTTCATGGGTCCTTGATCTTTCCAGTCAGTCAGTGTTAAGTTTGGACTTTGAATATTTTTTTATATCTATTTACAGCACTGCTATAGGAAGAAAGGAAAGGAGAAAAAACATTTGTTAAAGCTGCAGCCTCATAGCTCCCATCCTCAGCCTATTTTCATTTTATAACACACAGAATTGTCCTTTCGATACCCTTCTAACATCGGTGTTGTCTCACCACAGCCCATGAGAACTCATTGATCAAAACAAGTTTTGACTTGGTTAAAATCTGTAGCTATTGCTAAATCAGGTCCTGATATTTAAAGTAATGTTTTACCAATCTGCCCAAATTTTTGGCTTGTCATATACTTTTTTTTTTTTTCTCTGACAAATGTCTTTTTTAATTTTGAAAATATTCCAAGCAGACTTTATATCTTGAAGAAATGTATGAATTCTCAGGTCAGGAACTGTTTCACTGTACATATTAAATTATCCCTCATACAGCCTCTTTTATATCTTTTTTATCTTTGTTTCATTATATAATATATGATGATTTTTTTTTGTTACATATGCCTCACGCAATGCATTTGAATGTTTGGAGATGAAAAAGAAATAGGTAAGGTTAAATTAAAATTAATTTTGAAGATCCCAGTTAGAAAGCAAATATAGAGCTCACCAGAAAGCAATTAGTGAAACGGGACTTTCAAACAAGAGAAAATTATACAGTGCCTGGCATTTTTGGAAACTATCCAAAAACATGCTCTCCTGGCTTTTAGAACTCATCCTCAGTGTAAGCTCAGAAACTGTGAAATGTTAGACAAATTATTTGTTATTCATTTTTTTATGAATATTTGCATTAAAAATCACAATGGTACTTCAAAATTTTGAATTTGAAAATGATTATGAATTGAATTGTCTGAAGCATGGATACCTTCTTTATGAACTTGAATTATATTAAAAAAAAAAAAAAAAAGAAAAACAAAACAGCAGGAGATAGATATAGTACAAGATTTACAGATTGATTAACTCTTATGCAGGGGAAAACAAAAGCACGGGAGTAAATATTTAATTCACCATAGCTATAGTGAACTGAATTAATCTTTTCAACTGAGAGTGAAAATAGAGAAGGCAGATCAAGAAAATGCTTGAAACCGGTTCAGGGCCATCTATTAGGGAACATCAAACACCAAGCATGCCTGAAATTTGTCTCCATTCTGGATTCCAGAAGTCTTTTTAAGGCACTACTCGTAATTTTCTCTCATTGATTATTATTCAAAATACTGCTAACTTTCAATTAGCACTTAATCCGAGTCTTATGCTCTTATGCATTTCTTTTTGCTTTCTACTCATACAGTATACTGGGTTTACAGTTTAAAGGTGAAGTTCTTCATCAGCTTACAGAAGTTTTTAGAGACAAGTGCATCAATTCAAGGACTTGGTATAATCAAATACCCTTACTAAAGGAAGTTCACAACTTAAGTTTGCTTCCACATTTGGTTCCTCTCCTTAAAAACCTATATATATATGTTAGGATAGGACTTCAGGGCCCATATATCTCCTATGACATTTTATCCAAATCGTTCTAGGATAATTCTACTTACTGTTTTCCCACTAAGGCAAATATCTCACTTCCAAGCTATATTATCTGGCTACAGTGAGTTCCATAATTCAAAACTATGGTTAATTTTTATAGAGAGTTGCAAGTAACAGGAAATATTTTATTTTGCAGTTCATACTGGAAAGATGGGCTGACGACCACTTCATTTCATATTTCACAGAATTTGGGAATGACACATAGTCCATGTGTCAAGTGTATATCTCGTCCCAGGAATAAAGCGAATCTGGTAATTGCAGGAAACAAACAAACAAACAAACAAACAAACAAAATAATAATAATACAAAACAATACAAAACCCCAGTATTTTCTGAAAGATTTTAGAAACGATAAAGAAGCTGCACATACAGAACACATGAACATGAAGAAACAGAACTTTGAAAGTAAGTTTAGAAAATGATGGGAAAAAATTTCAAGGTCTGAAAATTTCATTAGAATGTTCCTAGATATTTTTGTTTTCAAGTTTAAAAAAAAAAATCAGAATGAGAATGTCGTTTTAGTGAATCTCTGAAAATTGAAATGAAATAGTTTCTTACTGTCCAGTATATTATAATTTATTCTTTATTCTGGAATAATTTAAGCCCGAAATATCAATGCCTTTGTAGGTATTTCTCTAAATGATCCCTGAAAGTGATATTTTTTTCTCAGAACAATTCATATTATTTAACCTGATAATGCCAGGTATTTAACTAGAATAGGCTCAGAAGCCTATCTTAGTAGAATCAATTTAAAAGAGACTAACCAGCACTGTACCGACCACAGTGAAAGCATCACTTCAAGTTAAATGCATATGATGGCTTTGTTAGGAAATTCATTACAGAAGATAATAATAAGAGTTTACTATTACAGAAAACAATTTGCAGTTTCCATCACATACTTGCTTGGAATAGGATATTGTAGTACAGTCAAGTCCAGTCATTCAGCTTTATAGGAAAGTCAGAAAAATGTGTACTTCTCTTACAAAAAACATGGATCTTATTGCACTAAGAAATCTGTGCATACACTAAATGAAAATTATTTTAGAATAAATTAAAAATAGTTTTGCTCTCAAAAAGAATCCATGCACTTAATTTAAAAATAATGCAAATTATATTTTAATTTCTGGATCTATTTACTAAGCATTTGCTTAACTATCAGCTTAATGGAAGTAAAATGAAAAAGTAAAACACCAAGTAACTGTTGGACAGAAAATCTGACCCAAATAGCATCGTATAAGAAAAGCATACAAGGTTGCTGGATAAAAGTAATTTACTCGATAACATCTGGAGCCATTTATGGACTCTTCCTGGGAGTACTGATGTAAAGACATAAAATAAAGAAAGTCTATAACACTATAGAACATAATCTCACTTATGGCTGACAAATGGACTTATCCTGCAATTTGAGCTGAACAAAACTATTTTCAAATTATGTTTTTATAAGTATTTATAAAATCTTCAACAGTGCTTATAACTCTTCACCACTTTTCTTGTGCTTAGAGGAGAACATTTCATATTATAGAGATGGATGATTCAATGTTTTGGAAATATGCTGGTCAAGAGAGCCTATGAAAGAGCATATAATAAATGTACACTGCATTCCAATAGTTGTTTAAGGCCATGCCAAGCTGTATCAAGTGTTTTATTTCCTAAGGCATGTATACCACACCTGCAACCCTTAGCACCAACAGTGCTGTGTGCAAATCCTTCCAACATTCTTTACCAGTGCCTCTCTAGGCAATCTGTAGCTATGGCAGACTTCCACCCCACATTTCTGTGACAGCAGTGTATAGCAGGTCATATTTACCTCCATTTGGAATCTGCATTCAAAGAGTTGAGATGCTTCATTTGCTGCAAAATCAGAGTAGCTCACCTTCAGTGAAAGACATCAAAATAAAGACAGCAGCACTCCTTTTTCTTCCCTGGCACATAGTGTGAATTTTCAAAAATCAAAGCATTTCACATAGAGTTGAGCTGCAGCTGCGATCTGTCAGCAAGATTTGTATTCCCATACAATCTACAGCCAAACAGTAGGTGTATGACAAACTTTTTCAATTCAACAACATGCATGCCACATGCCACAAATTAGCTTAGCAATCTCTGACAGTTTGTATAAATGCTTTCCATCTTCTCAAGTAACATCACACATGGCATTCATAATCTGTTAGAAGACAAACTGTGCCGGTTTTTGTCACTCTCTGAATCTCCAAACTTCTAATGAGAAACAAATGCAAGATTTGTTTGTTTGTTTGTTGAGGAGGAAGGTTACTGGAATTTATCCCACTTTGATTATTTGCACAGGAATATTTAGTTTTGGTAGCACCATCCAAAATATAGTTTGAGCTCAGCACAGTGGAAGTAGAAGAAATGTCTAGATCCTATATGGGTTACTCAGGTAGGTAGTATGTCCTTCTTGCTTGTTTTGTTACTATGCTTGCAGTGGGGATAAGGGGGAAGGCGTAGAAGGAAATTACTAAAATCGAGGAAAGTCTATTGTAGTCATAAAATAAAGGCAGAACTTCTATAAAATCTTTTCTGATTATTTTCATGTAGGCCTTTTCCTTTCCTACTTAGTGGAGAAGGTACCCCTCTAGAGAGCAGTAGTCGTGCCCTATGGTAGGCCTGACCCAGGTCCCAGGTACATCTTCCTGAGCCAGTTAAATGGAAAGACTATGAAGGAAAGGACTTCAGTCATACCACATCAGTGTGAACATAATGGAAGAGTAGGATATGTAGAGGCATGTAGAGGATGATGCAATGTATGACGTTTCTGAGCTGCAGGACATCAAAAGATACAAAACATTAAATGTTACCAGTTGAATTTCTCTATTATTACTTTTTTTCTTTTTTTTTTAATAGCAAGTTTTCTTCTTAAGAGAAAGAAAACAAATACAAGATTTCAAGGTGGGGAAGGTATCTTTTTCTTACTTTAAACATGTAAAGGATCCCACTAATTAGTTCCTCGTAGACCAGAAAGGAAGTAAAAACTTAAACCCAACATGTATTTGATAATATTTCTTCTAATGGGTATCTTATGGTGTCTTTTTTATTTTATTTTATTTTCAAAATACTTCATTACACTTCTGTATGTTAAATGCTTATTTTATTACTGAAAAGATTGGTATGTAAAAGTGGAAAAAAAATCACAAAGTAACATTAACTAGCATTTGAATTGGCAGTAGTGTGTTACTAGGAAAACAAGGCAAAAATAAATTGACATCAGCAACATTTCTACTAGAATTAAAATACTAGGATAAGATAATACTTTGCATGTCAGCTACATGTAGCAAAAACTCACAGTAGGACATGTCTAAGAGTACAAAAAAATATACCATATATCCCAGTAAAGTTTTGATTTTCAACATCACTGTATATGAATCATGACAGTTAAGAACAGTGCAATGTTTATTTTTCCAAATTCATTTACACTTAGAGGCCATTGTTAATAGTTACATTTTTACTTTGAGCTTTTCTGTAAATACTTTATGGGCTCCATAGCTACCCATAAAAGGAAAAGAGGCAATGCTAGGGCAATAAATACTTCTCCTAAGAAGTCTGTGTGCCTTCCCTCACAAAGAGATGATTAATTTGAACATGGAATCATAGAAAGGCTTGAGTTCGAAGGGACCTCAAGGACCATCAAGTTCCAGGCACCCCTGCCACATGCAGAATTGCCAACCATTTGTCCTATCCCTATCTATCTATGTAAAATGTTGATTTTCCTCGTGTTTATAAACTACCTTTAGATACTGGAAGGCTGCAATTAGGTTTCCTCACAGCCTTCACTTTTCCAGGCTGAACAAACCCAGTTACTTCAGCTCATATTCATGAAAGTGCTCCAGCCCTTGGATCATCATCATTAACCTCCCCTGGACCCTCTCCAAAAGTTTCTTGCCTTTCCTGTGTTGGGGTCCCCAGATGTGGATACAGTACTCCAGATAGGTCTTCATGAGTGCAGAATGGAGGGTGACAATAACCTCCCTCAACCTCTTGGCCATCTTTTTTTTCTGATGGAACCCTGGATATCATTGTCCTTCTGAGCTGCAAGCATACACTGCGGATTCATGTTAAGTTTCTCATCAGTCAGGATCCCTGAATCCTTTTCAACAGGACTACTTTCAAGGAGATCTCCCAGATTTTATACATAGCTAGGATTACCTCAACTCAAGTGCAAAACTTTGCACTTTGCTTTGTTGAACCTCTTTAGTCTCACAAGGGCCCACCTTTCAAATTTATCAAGATCCCTCCGGATGCATCCCTTCCTTCTGCCATATCAACCATGCTGCTCAGCTTGGTGTCATCAGCAAACTTGCTGAGGGTGTACTCAATCCCATCATCTATGTTATTGATGAAGATTTAGAAGGGTGCCAGTCCCCAGACTGACCCCTGGGGGACACTGCTCATTACAAGCCCCCACTGGAGATAGAGACATTGATCACAACGCAATGGGTGCAATCTTCCAACCAACTCCTTACTCATCTAATAGTCCAACCTTCACATCCATATCTTTTCAATTTAGAGATAAGGATGTGGTAGGGAAACATGTTAAAGGTCTAGTAGAAATCCAGGTAGATGATATCAGTTGCCTTACCTTGGTCCACTGCCATCACTCTATCATGGGAGACCACCAAATTGATCAGGTATTACCTTCCTGTGGTGAAGCAGTCTGTCTCAGATCACTCACTCATCCTTCATGTGCCTTATCACGTCTTCCAGAAGGATCTGTTCCATGGTCTTCCCAGGCACAAAGGTGAGGCTCACCAGCCAGTAGTTCCCCAAGCCCTCCTTCCTCCCTTTCTTGTAAATGAGAGTGATGTTTCCTTCCTTTCAGTCCCTAGGGACATTTCCTGACAGCCATGACTTTTCAAAGATGAAACGTTCTTGTATTTAAACAAATTTCAATCCATATTAATTGCTCATTCCTTATATGCATAGGGAAATATTTTTTACATAGCCTCGAATACTAGCTGGACTCAACACTAGCATACTTTTCACTCTCCATCCAGATACATATTTTGACACTGTGTAAGGGATTATTATTTTTTATCATTTCAGCTTATGTCAGTCAAGAAGAGTCTTGAGTTCTTTACTGAACTAAGCAGTAAAGAAGTAATTTTATTTCTGAGTACGTTTATTACCTCAAGGGACTCATTTTTAAAAACCTCAGAAGTATATTAATTTAAGGAGTTAAACTTCTGTCAACTAAGCCTAATGAAAAAAAAAAAAACCAAAACCAGGAGTCCCACATTAGAAGTAGGAAATCAGAACAAAGCTTTTCAGTATAAAGTGCAGCTGGATTAAAGGAATTTGAGAGCATAATGACAAAACATGGCTTTGTTTGTGTCACGATTCTTTTGGGCAATAATTCATAGAAATGAAAATAGAATAGTGAGAATAGTCATTGAGAGGTGATGTGTCTCTGAATAAATTCAGTTCCTTATTTGAGATGTATGCATGGGTCATTTTATGAAGTCCTCGTGGGTGAAAAGCATGAGGGTATGAGCAACAGCACCAAGCAGTGGGCAGCTTTGAAACTATTGTAAAAAACAACACCTACGGCATGTCAAAACTTCAACCTAGGCATGTAGATTTGGGCAACAGTAATACATATTTTCAAAGACAAGATGCTTAAGCAGAAAGAAAAAATTGAAGAAGGTCTATCTGCAGTTAGTAAGGCTTGAGAAGATGTTTGTTGTACTTAAAATGTGATCTGGGAGAAGATAAAAATGTTTCCTCCAACACACAATGTTGTTCACCTCTAAAATAAAATGAAGGATAGAAAGCCACAAAGACTGTACAACTGCTTCTACGTATAATCATTTACTGGTTACAGGAAGAATAAAAACAATAATATTTCAAAAAAGTGAACCAGTTACCACTTAATTATATAGGAAATACAAAGTTTAAGGATACTGAAGTTTCAATAGGAAACTTGGTTTTGAACCAAGAAAAGAACAACCAAACAATTCTCATTGGATCAATCATTCTGAGGAGGAAATAACATACTATTTATTAGTGGAATCATGTACTTCCATGCAAGTGTTTTTAATAATGCAGTTAGATATTGAACTTCAAGGCTGAAACAATTAATAAATACCAGGTAAAAAAATCTAAATGTTTCTTAATAATCCAAATCCAATTTCTATACATGACTTTGGAATTTCTATAATTTCTTTTGGAGGAAAGTGAAATAGAATATTACATGAATCATAGTACTTTAAGTGGTCAAATGTCATGTCTGATTACAAAAAAAAGATTAAACAAACCTAAAAATACGGATTGCAAAATGTTCTTGGATATGGCATGGGTGAAATTCACCAAATAGCTTCTTGTAAGATATTCATGCATTTTTTTGTGTGTCTGTAAGGCATCTCACTCCCAAAAATCTCTCATCCATGTACACAGCTAAATATACATAGATGCATATCTTCCCAAACAGTTGAGTAGATCTCACCTTTTCATATAGCAAACAGTGTTTGCTTGCACTGGCCAGTACATTATACATTGAAGAGCAATAAGACGCATTATTCTGTTTGAGTACCCATTTAGAAGTTTTAGACAAGCCCATTAAATTTCTTATCTGTGAAAATTACAAAATGAATACATAACAGAAAATCCGATAAGCAAAGAAAACAATATCCAAAATTGAGTGGTAGTCCAAACTTCATCTTTATTTACACAATACATTTAACGTTTAGACAGTTTTCTAAATTTGCAAGTGTTTGCATAAATAGTCTTTTTCAATTACTGACCTGTAATTTACTCCAATTATTTGCCTCTGTGTCACCCACATTAGACGTGCCTCTTAACAGATTGGTTTATGTTCACATATAATATAGACATTTTAGCTTGAATAAATCCCAGAGGCCTGACCCTGGATACAGCCAATAAGCAAGGTCTCAAAATCTGTTTTAATGCAATAAGTATGGATTTCTGTGTGCTAAACAATCTTAGAGCTTAATCCCTTCAGTGTCTGATTAATCAATAATATAAACATTAGCTGCTACCTTCTGTTCCATAACATTAAAGCAAAAGCAGTCTTCCAGTTTTAAAATCAGGACCTAGTTCTCTGAAAATCTAAGTAATGTAAGCTCATATACAAGAAATTATGAATACTATTAGAAATATATATATAGAAATATATGTATATGCATATATTTAATCAGTGAGTCATGAAGAGGCAATGATTAGTTTGGAAAAACTGTAAAAAAAGGGGCATGTTTTACAGGATAATCAGCATGTTGAAAAGTGTTTTGAAATTATCAAGATTCTGCCACACCATGTATTCATAAAATTTTTTACTTTGCAATCAGATATCTATGGGTGGAAAATGAAGACAGATTGTGGTCTTTCTAAGTATGCATGTCAGAATTTCACTAATAAATAAGGCTTCAAAACTTAGGACAGCTCCTGTCTATGTGCCTATTATTACTGTGTCAGTGAAATAAGGTTGGACCCTTCTTGCCACAATAGAAAATTTGCTTCCACTGTGAATGAAGTGTACAGCGAATGAAGGATAAATCCTGTTCATGTGCATTTGACTACATTCCTTTATCATCTTAAGGAAGCACGGCCTTACTCACCCACACTTCTTAGATCTGCTCTGGTAATGTATTATCTCTATACCATGTCTGAGTGCTACCTGATGAGAGCATGCTGTTTTGTGGAAAACTACTTCAGGAACCATGCTGACAAACTGTGCCAAGAGTTGAGCAATGCTGATATCTCATTTTGCTCATGAGTGCTGATAATCTGGGGAAACTAACTCACAGCTCATCTCAGTAAAAAGTTTTGTTTATCTGAAGATATGTGGAATTTTGGTACCTAGTGCCAAAAGATGTCCTCATGAGTCAGCAGTCCCCATGGCACAGGCTCAGGCTTCTTTGGCTTAATGATTACATTAGACTATGATCTTTTACAGTGTCTTCAGTTTTCTAACTCTCTCTCAAGTAAATAATAAGGGCTTATCTTAAACACTGTTTTGACATTCTTCTGTGCAAAGGCTTTTTCCTTGTAGCTATCTGCCTGACAGTCTATTGAAGATGGTTGAAATTTGCTGATGTCTGATTAGCAATATAAGTCTAATCATGAGTCTCAGGTAATACAAACAAATTAAATCTCTTGTTTCAGATGCAAACACACTAAAGCAAAACATCTCATGTCATCATTCTTTTTACTTTTTGTTTTTCCTACAAGAAGACATCAAGGGAGAAGACAATCATATATGGCCAATTAAGCCTAAGTATGTATATTTTTAAAAATATTCAATTATTTCTACTTTAAGATGCTTCATACTTCCCTTTTTTCTCTTAATTATGTGAATAACTTTGTTTTCTTTACCATGGTGCACAGCTATTTCGACTTAAGTTGTGGCTAGCCTGCATTGGATGAGGGGTGTGTATGTATGGAGAAGGGAGAGTAGCTTCAATGAGATAATTGTGTTACTTCTACCAAAAAGCAGCTGGACATTTTAATGGAGTGAACTGAAGGGAGGAAAATATAAGCTGTCAAGTTCAACCTACGATTCAGCCAGCAGCTAAGTCCAAGTTCAGACAGTCTGTGTGAGCTATGCTGGATCCTGCGGCAGCACAGACTTTGCTTCACAATATTGAAGCCAGGCTATATTATAGGCCAGTCTGCTGCATGAAGATAATGGTACTACTTTAACCATGGCAACTGCAGTACTCCCAAACTCATTTTGGAATATTTTGTTCATTTCTGAACCACCTTGACTTCCCTCCAAAGGTGTCTCCTATCTCAGTGTCTTCATACTTTGCTCTTCTGTAAAACTTGGACATTTCTTTGGATTTACAAATTCAAAGACTATTTCTTAAGTCTGTCAAATAAGCCAAGAGATAATTCTACTTCTAGCAAAACAGACTGAGAGTTACAAGCTTCTCCCAACTGAAAATCACAAAATACCTATATATCCTTGATAAGATAAAGCAATGTGATCATAATTGGCATGATGTTTTTCATTATTCAAGTACTAAATTATGTGAAAAATGACAAAATAGAGAATTGTTTCTGTCCCACTTATAAATGGTAGCAGAATTGATTGTGATTATAGAAGTTAATTAAAAAAATAGAATAGTATATTTTCTAATAGAATGCTCAAGTTCCATTGTGTTCATGAAGATAGAACGTAGCAAGTGGTATGATTAACATTTTCACTGAAGTTACTAAGCTATTTCAAAACAATATCCTTCCTGCACACTCTATTTACACTGTACTTTTCTCTAATTTCCTTCATTTTTGTTTGGAAAGCAGAAATAAAATGATATTTTTCCCAGAAAAAGACTTAGACTTTTTTTTTTTTTTTTTTTCCCCATTTACATGACTTCATGAACTAATGAAACCTCAATGCTAAAGCAGTCTAATCTGTTAGTTGTCACTACTCACAGTTGTGTTCAGTAATAATGAGAGTATAAAATTGTGTTGAGTATCTCCTGCTGTTGTTTCCATACAGGAGCTTTAGTTTTGCTGCTGCAGCATGGATGTTTCTTCTTACAAGGCAAAATGAATTTAGCAGTTTGACTTCTTTTGAGGAAATAGATTCTGACAAATATCTGGAAATATTCTAGGGAAAGAATGCCTCATGTCAAATACACTGCTTTACTGCATTGACACTCACTGTGCTGTCAAATTCAAGACAGAATTCCTCCCTACCAAATTACCCAAAACTTCAATGTATTAATGTCAAAATATTTTGCAGTTAAAATCTGAAAATTAAACTAAAGTGCAATTACTTTTGGTGATCTTGATGTATAGAATGAGGAAATATTCCCTATTATTTACATGACATTTTCTAGTTCACAATATCTAGTAGTTTATTGGCTATGAGTTACTCATGTTTGTCATGACTGATAGAAAATCCAATGCAACAATAAGTATGTACACATTCAAATGCAGATAGCACGTTTTCCTTAAGATTGAATGTGGCCATTGAGTTACATAGATGATATTTGAGGTCTCTTCCAACCCAAGCCATTCTATGATTCTATGAGGTTTTTATGGCTTTCATTTTATTTTTTATTTTATTTAAGTTACAGGAAAAGTCTGTACTAACTGTAAGTTACAATAAATGCTTAAAAATTATTATTAGCATTTTTCTGTGTGTGAGATATAACATATTAGTGAACTGATGAACAAGGTGCTATAATTACTTTTTAAATATTTTATGTTAGAGAACCTGTAGAGTCATCACATTTTATACCATTACCAGCCAGTAAATCTCCTCCTGTACCTGTCTTCAGGTAAAACATTTAAATATTTTATATTGTGACTAAGTATATGTAATGGAGAAGAGATATCTAAACACAGTATTTGTCTTGTTAAAACAGTAAGATACATAGAATCACAGAATTGTAGGGACTGGAAGGGATCTATAGAGAACACTGAAGCCAATCCCTCTGCAAAGCAGACCCACTGCAGCAGGCTGCACAGGTAGGCGTCCAGGAGGGTCTCAAACAACTCTAGAGAAGGAGACTCCACAACCTCTCTGGGCAGCCTGTTCCAGTGCTCCATCACCCTTAATGTAGGTTTTTATGCACATTTGTGTGGAACTTCCTAAGCTCCAATTTGTGGCCATTCCCCCTTGTTCTGCTGCCATGCAGCACATTACTTTCAAGTAATCTTGAAAGTGTATACTTTCCCAACAATACTGATGCTTCAGAAACTGTAGTCACACAGGGCTCTTTAAACTGCATGTCTTATAGATATAACTAAACCCGTAGGCAGTAGAGGATACTAAGATGCGTAACACAAATGACTGGGGAAATACTAATGATTTTTCCCACAGTTATAAATCACTGGAAAGGCACTGGATTTTAGGATAAAATACTAACTTAACCCAGATGAAAATGTATTCCTGATTTAATAGTGGAAGGTGTAATGGTCTTGAACACTTAAGCTTGATGCAGCTAATCAGAAGGAAGCTCTACATCGGGAAAGTGACTGCTTTTTAGTGTCTTCAGGAACTAAAGTAGTATGGCTACTATTGTGACTGTTCAAACTGTAGAGTTTGAAATTATTAATCATTCATAGGAAGAGGATAAATAAAGATTTCTCACTTCGTTTCCAGGCACTGGGAGTTTTCCTTTCAAGATTTACCAGAGTTGACCAATGACCTTGAAATTGGTTCCCTACATGTAAATAACACAGAAGACAGTGAATTAGTCATGATTTATATCACCAGATGTTCTGTCTTCTGAGAATTTCTTCTGTTTGCAATTTCTTTGTTTCTTTTTCTACTAGAGAAGATTTTTTGTATTCAAAACAATTCTGAAACAAAAACTGAACTTTCCTACACATTCTTCTATTTCTACTCCTGAATTTATGTAGGTAGCTCCAGAAGTAACTGCTATTTTTCCCATGAAAATGACAACAGATAAAAAGAGCAAAATAACATTGCCTGATAGAGCAGGTTCTAAACTACTGAAAATAAATAAATAAATAAATAAATAAATAAATAAATAAGAGGGAAAGTATATATATATAAGTATATATACATTTCAACATAGTCACCATTAGCTATGCATTTTCAACTATGATGAACAAGAGCCTGCATGCATCACTTGTAAAAATCTGCACCAGCAGAAATGACCCACTCTCACATTGGCCACTACTGAAACACACCACACACCACCTTGCTGAGCTCACACTCACTCCTTGTTCTCCATAAATGTTCAGCAAGCATCAGTGAATGTCTATGCCTGCAAATTTTTCTGCATGGAGGAATTCAAAGACACGCCTTTGTTTCATACACACTTCCATGTCAGATACCATTGTGTCAGACTGCCCCTCTGCTGCAGTCGGGCACGCAGCAGCAAAATTTAATGGAATGTTGGTGAGGAGGTTCAACCTCTACTGCCATACCATTAACATCAGAACATCTGAAGTTGTGGGCCAACACAATAAAATAGGAGGTGTTAGTTTTGGAGTAGCCTTCATCATTCCAATTGTTCTGCTGTGGGCAGGGTGGCCAGTCACTACATCAGGCTGCCCAGGCTCCTATCCATCTTGACCTTGAAGGCTTCTGGGGATTGGACATCTACAGCTTCTCAGGGCAGCCTGTGCCAGAACCTCTCCACCCTCTGAGTGAAAATTTTCCTCCTAACATCTAATATCTAAATCTCCTGTCTTTTTTTGTTTAAAACCATTTCCTTTTGTCCCACCAGTATGAGACCATGTAAAAAGTCCTCCTTGGTATTGATAAGCTTTTTTCAAGTACTGGAAGGCCATGATGATGTCATTCCAGAGCCTTCTCCAGACTGAAAAAGCACAGCTACTTAGTAAGAGAGGTGATCCAACTCTCTGATAATCTTCATGGCCCTCATGGGGACCTTCTCCAACAGCTCCACACTTTTCTTTTGTTGGCAGTCCCAGACCTGGATTTAGTACTCTAGATGGACCAGACAAGAGAGTGGCAGTCACCTCCCTTGCCTTGCTGGCCACCCATCTTTTGATGCAGTCTGTTTTACCGTTGGCCATCCAGGCTGCAAGCACACACTGCTCCTAGGGGATGGTACTTATGACTGGTCTCCATTCAGACCACAACACTCCAGCTGCTATCATCCAATCATTTCTTTGTCCATCAAGAAGGCCACTCTTCAGATCTGTATCTTCCTAATTTAGAGATAAGTAGGTGGCGTGGAACCATGTTAAAGGCCTTGCACAAGTCCAGCTGAACAGCATTAGTTGCTCTTCATTTGTCCATTGATGCTGTCATTCCATCATAGAATTTATTTCTCATTCTTCACACACTTCTAATCTCTCAATTTGATCATCATGTCCTTACTCAGCCATGCTGGTTTCCTGTCTCCTCTGCTTGACTTCTTACACTGGGGAATGGAGAACTCCTGTGTTTTCAGAAAGGCATCTTTAAAGAGTACAAGAGAGACATGGATATTCTGGAAGGAGTCTAACATTGAGCCACTCAGTGATGAAAAGCCTGTTGCATCTCTACTGTGAGAAGAGGCATAGACTACTGGTAATCTTCTACCTGAAGGATAGGCTCAGAGGAGGTATTATCAATGTCCATTAATACCCAGTGAGGGAGAATGAAGAAGAGAAACACAGACTCTTTTCAGTGGTGTCCACTGACAGGATAAGAGGCAATGGGTACAATTTTAAAAAAGATAAGAGAGAAATGCAGATGTGGTCTCAGCTTTCAGGAATGAGAGTGCATTCAATAAAAGATGAGGAAAAAAAAAGAATACTGCAGTTGTATCTTTCTTGAGCATGAACACATGTCCTAACTACTAATTTACCACCAGACTCCCATTTACCTGGTTCTCTGACTTCTACATTACTCAAGGGATAGCTGCTCAGAAGCTTGTGTCATTGTCAGCACTTAGGGCAGAGCTCAGACCACCTCACCCCACATCCAGATACTCTCACCACAAAGTAATGACCTCTTCTCTCTGTCTTTGCAGGTAAGAAATTGTAATATAAGGTAAAAGGAAACATGCAATATCTTCAGTTTATTTCCTACTTTCTGAAAATGAGAGAAAACTATTTTTAGCAAGCTAGATAATGCTATGAGGGTCTCTGCAGAGAAACTGAAGAGAGGAGTATCTGCTTTGTAGGGGATGGATGCAGAATTCTTCAGAGATGATGACCTCTATTCATGGAATAAGTGTACTGTGTGCTGGTCCACTGACTTCATTGCAGTCATGTATGAAACTTTGATTTGAAAATAACCACCTAAGTCAAACTTAGTAAAATTCCTTTCCTGCTAATGTAATTCATTTTTCCAAAACGAACACAGAAAATCCTTCCTTGGAAAACCACACTTAATTTTTTTTCTTCCATTGTACATCTTAATAAAACTTTTGGCATAGCAATGTTTTAAAAGTTGTTTTGTTTTGTTTTTTTTTTTTAATTCTACACTTTTTTCGTCTGTAGCTTTAAAATCATTTGCCACATTTAAATAGTGGATATAGTATCCTGGGTTTATTCTTTTTGTCGTTATTCTCATGCATTTATTTCCCAAGAATCAGATTATCTGGAAACTAAGCTTCTATTTCATATTGAGCTGAAGTGCTTAGAAAATAGTTCTTTGCTCATGAACTGTAAAGGAAATAGCTTCAATGAGAGATTAAGCCTAATAAAACTTTACACAGTACAATAGCTCTGTTACTTTCAATATGACTGCTTACACTGCTAGTATCTAAAACAAACATTTCCTGACCCATTTTTGGCTCCTTTTCAGCATTGTGTTATACGTAATGTAATGCTCACAGGCCAAGTCAGTTTGGCAAAGCTGCATTTCCTCTGAACGTGTTGGTTGTCAGGGAGCTGCTTTTCAGGCCAGTAGTTTTGTAAAAACCACTCTGAAAGGGTAGATATGGCAGAGTGTGGACATACCCATTCCTAAAAGTGCTTCTTGTTTAAACTGTGCAAGTACAGTATCATAGTAACAGTAACTCACCAGGATGTGTCATAGTAGATTTGAGTATTATACAGCAAAAGACTTGTTCTGCTCTGTTTTGTTGTTTAACAATTCCAGAAATAAACAAGACCCATACACACCAGGAAGATTTATTTTCCTGTTGCTTAGCCTCTGACCAGGACTTAGATACTGGCCTCAGCGCTAGCCTGCAGCTGTAACCATCATACCTAACCATCAGACTGATGGCAGATGCAGATTTGTTGTGTACATGAACCTGATAGGGCTAGAAGGGCACCTCCTGTGTTCTACTACTTTTAATATTTATGATTTTCCTGAATAGGGCATAAATATATACTGCCACTAAACTACTTCCCCCAAACACCATTCAGAACTATTGAGAATAATCCCTACGTCTATGACATCTTATACTCTTCCTCTGCATACCTCTGCCTTCATCCTCATTTTTACTCCCTTGTCCATCCCCTATTTGCTCCTTTACTGTCATTGTGATGTAAGCTAGTTCGAGTTGCAGCCTTATTCCTCGTATTTCTGAATCATCTGAAAATCTAATAGTTTCTCATCCTTAAAACAAATAACTCCCACACCTATCACTCACCTCTCTCCTAAGCTTGGTTGTGCTGCTTAGATAGCAACATGTTTTTATGCTTATTGCTACTCTAGGGTTTCCAGAAGACTCGGGTATTTCTTTTTTCCATGCTTCAGGCTTTCCTTTACTCTTACTGTAAAGGTTAGGCATAACATATTCAGACAATTAGCCTTGGTTTGTGTCACATTCCATCAAAACTTTCAGATTTCTGGTTTCACTTAATCTTCACACTACCATCAAACTCAGCAGTGGTGAGGCCACACATGGAGTACAGTATCTGTTCTAGGTTCCACAGAACAGCAATGACGTACTGTGTTCAACCAACTAAGGCACAGCAAGATAGTCAAGAGACTAGTTCATATCCTTGATGAGGAGAAGTTGGGAGAACTGGGACATTTCAGCCTGGAAAAGGGAAAGCTCAGATGGAGATCACCAATGGCTATACATATCAGGAGGGAGGGTGCAAAGGAGACAGAGCCAGGCTCTTTACAGTGGTGCCCACTGCCAGGGCAAGATGCAATGGGTACAGATGGAAACATAGGAGGCTTTTGTACCAGCTGGCCCAGGTTACTCAGAGAGGCTGTGGGTCTCCTCCTTGGAGATCTCCTTGGACCTGGACACCCTGTTCAGATGTCCCTGCTTGAGCAGGAGTTGGGCCAGATGGACCCAGAGGTCCCTTCAAACCTCAGTCATTCTTTGATTCTGCAAAGCTTCACTTTGCATGGTAACATACACTTATGGTGATAGGCTACTCTGCTTAAAAAGCTAATACTACTTACAGTAGAGGAAAAAAAATGCTTTAACTGAGGTTATATTTTAAATTTATAAATGCAAATGGTTACATATGTGACAAATACAATGTTTTGTTTTCCAAAATGTTTTAAAAATCCTTAAGAAGAATGTTTCATCTCTGTGGAAACTCAAAACCATCAAATTTACTCAAATAGCTAACAGAAATATTAACTAATATTTAGTGCATATCAAAGAAAAAGCAGGTTGGAAACTATGATGTATAGAGTTATATAGATATATTTTTTCTACAGGATTCAATACTCAGATAAAAGTGAATTTCTATGTTACATTTCAACAGTTACGTATCTGAGAAACACTGAATCTTTTTTTGGGAGGGGGGCTAGAGGCAGCACAGACAGGGTAGATACAGAGAAAAAACGTGTGCATCCTATTGGAGGGCTTCACAGAGGAAAATATACATTTTAAATTAATTATACATAAGTATTATCTAGTGTCAAAGTTATATATGTTTACAGTACATCTTTTACAGCAATTCTTCATATTGATGCTGGAAGTGTAATTTGCATCCTAACAAGAGTATTAATCTTCCTTTGAACTTGAGGAAATGTGCCCCTTTGGGTATGATATATTCTTACATATGGAGCAGTTTATCCTTTTGCATTTAGGATTTTAATTTGAAAAATAAAAAATAGTACTTAATTTAAATTTCTCATTCCATAAGAAAAGCAATAGATAATGTAAAATTAAATACATTCTAGCAAGCAAGTAAATCGTACTTACAGAAGACTTCAGATACTGCTTCAAGTATTTCAGTAAAGTGGTTTGAAACTCAGAAATAGTATATGAATTACATTCATTATAGTAAGAGGAAAATAAGAGTTAAATGATCTGTTTAAAAACTTATTTTTTACAGTTTATGGCATAAAAAAAAAAAAAGAGTGCAATTGCTGGAAAACATGCTTGACTCTCATTAGACCAGACAATTTGAAAATTCAGAAATGTACACTTTTGCAAGGGATACACAGAAGTAAATTACAGAACATTTGTAATCTGCCATCTGCATGTACTTATATATGCATAATAGCTGATTTCACAGGAGACACAGAAGGACGTATGTATGCATCCAGAATTAAGCCATCAGACAGGAGACGGTAATACATTCACACAAATAACAATTTTCTGATAATTGCTTTATAAAACTATCATCAATTGTTTTAAATCTTTCACAATAAATGTCTAAATCTCAGCAAGTTAAGGAACACAGATTAAATTGTCTGGGCTGATGAAGTGCAGAGGGACAAATAATTACAGGACTAGTATTTAAAAACGCATGTATTGCTAGACAGAACAATGACAAATAATGCATTATTCATAAAAGTTGCAAGGTTTATAGGGGATACAGGCCTGGGGTACTGCCTAAAGGAGCTGTCATAGTGCCTGATCCACCTTTTTTTCAGTCTCAGTAAACTTCAGGCATCTCAGATGATACAGAATTCTGCTGAATTTTAATTTCAAACCACAGGGCCTGTATTACTTCTTCAGCTGTCTGTGGAACATCATTTAAGACTGTGTCTTTCTGCAGGGAGTTTTAGCGTCAGCTGTCACTCATGATGATATTGTCATTCCCCCTTTGCGCAACGTGAGGCATAATTAGCAGTGCTTAGTAACCTGTATGCTCTGGTTTGGCACCATCCTGCTTTGTACTGCACCATTTTCTTTTGTTGCTGATTGAAAAAGCAGATGAATTATCTTTGTGCTTTGGGTATATTCTTTCCTATCTTCCTGGAATTTAGGCAGTGACTGTATCTCCTTCCTCAGTAAAGAATCTATAGGATCACCAAAAACAATCGTAGTGTTTGGTTGATTGGCAAGCTAATTCCTTCCCAGAGTAATACGCAAAAGCAATTATCAGTTAGCGTTAGCCACACGTCTTACAAAATTATGTTAAAGAGGTCAAGCTTGCACTAACTTAAAAAGTTGTTCTGTACATCATAAAGTTAAACTAAATCACGATCAGTTAGATTATTTCATCAAAATTGGAATTGAATTTAATTAAGTTTTTGTTTACTGGCTTTTTATTAAACTTTATATAAACTATGTTCTTTAATATTTTTTGTTTAATAAACCTTTCTTAAAGAACTAAATAAGCCCACTAAAAAACAAAAACAAACAAACAAAAAACCCAAAAAAACTATTTTCTGTCATTTTTAAGTAAAAATTTACTTTAATGTAAAGTTATTCTATATTAACATTTTATATTGACCAATTCCCATTTTAAGTTAAAACCAATTCTTTGAAAATAAATCATAATTCAATTTGTAGCTCACAAAATACAGTATGCCCAAATCACATTCATATTATTTCTATCTCAGTAACATTTTTTGATCAAATCAAAATTAATTGCTTTCTTATAAAAAATTTTAACCTCTCTATTTTTTCTTACAGTTGTAATTAAAAAAAAAAAGTATTACATAAATAACAATTTTCAGAAAGATTTACTGTTTCTATTCATATGGAAAATTAATGTTTTACTAGTGGCAAATTAATTGATTTTATGAGTGATTTTCATTATCTAATTGCATAAAGTTTCAGTTGTATACTCAGAGGACTTTTACTATGCAGTTATACAGAAAAACAGAATTAGCTTGTACCAAATTGTAGAAAATATGAAAGTTGCATTTTAATCACCATAGAATAATAAAATCATTTGAGTTGGAGGAGACCTCCTTAAAAGTCATCTAGTCCAACACTTCTGCAATGAAGTGAGTCATCTGCAGCCAGATCACATCACTCAGAACCTGATCCAGTCTGACCTGATCAGCCTTCTCCAGGCTGAAAAGCACCAGTTCTCTCCACTTGTCCTCATAGAAAGGTGTTTCATCCTTTGGATCATTTCTGTGGCCCTTCTCTGGACACACGCCAACAGGTCCATGTCTCTCTTGTATTGAGTACTCCGTCTTGACACAGTACTCCAGGTCAGGGCTCACCAGAGTAGAGGGCCAGGATCACCTCGCTTGACCTGCTGGCTATGCTTCTTTTGATGCATCCCAGGATACAGATGGCTTTCTGGGGTGCACATTGTTGTCTCATGTCCACCTTGCCATCCACTAATATCCCCATATCATTTTCAGCAGAGCTGTGCTCTGTTTTTACATTTCCAATCTTGTACTGATAGCAGAGGTTGTCATGACCCAGAAGCAAGACCTTGCATTTGGCTTTGTAGGAATGCTTGAGTTTCACCTTGGCCCACTGCTCAAGCCTGTCTAGATCCTTCTGGAAGGCATCCCATATCTCAAGCATGTTGACCACACCACATGGCTTAGTGTCATCCATAAACTTGCTGAGAGTGCACTTGGATCCCTCTGTCAATATAATTGATGAAGATGTTAAAGAACAGCAGTCCCAGTACTTACCCCTGAAGGACACCACTCATCACTGACCTCCATCTACATTGAGCCACTGATCATCACTCTCTGAGTACAATCTCATAAAAAGTCCTCATCCAAATTGATTTTAAAGTCTTATTTATTGTGACTTGCAGGTAAATTTACGTACAGGAAGCCAGGGAGCTTTGTCTGCCACATTTTCCAACTGGATGCTTAGAAGAGCCAGATTACCTCAAATGTGTCAGAGGTGTACATCTGCTACGGAATCACTTGGCCTGTTTCTAGTAGGAAGTGAGCAAACATGATCACATGTGTAATCTAAACATGAGAGCTTGGATGTTTAAATGAAACTTGTCTGGTGGAAATATTCTAACATTGTTGTAGCCAATAGAGGTACATCTTTCAGCACAAGTACAGAATGCTCCTGTCAAGCTTCATTTCAAAACATACACAATGCTGATATTTTGGAAAGAATTTTTCCAAAGCTTCACATATTTGTGTTTTTTCTGCATGTTCAGAGACATCTATCCATGAAGTGGAAATGAAAACTATTGAAATTATCCAATGGTCTCATCCTCATCCAAGGAGGATGAATTGCAAAGAGCTGCAATAAAAAGTAAAGTATATAGGTAACACTGAAAGTAAATCTTTCTCTTATTTACATATAAACTACAAGAGATACAAAGAGTATAATAGCACTGTCCGATAGAACAGATTCTAAGCTAAAAAAATAAAAATAATAATAAAAAAATACAAGATAGTCACCATTAGCTACGCATTTTCAACTATGATGAACAAGAGCCTGCATGCATCACTTGTAAAAATCTGCACCAGCAGAAATGACCCACTCTCACATTGGCCACTACTGAAACACACCACACACCACCTTGCTGAGCTCACTCTCACTCCTTGTTCTCCATAAATGTTCAGCAAGCATCAGTGAATGTCTATGCCTGCAAATTTTTCTGCATGGAGGAATTCAAAGACACGCCTTTGTTTCATACACACTTCCATGTCAGATACCATTGTGTCAGACTGCCCCTCTGCTGCAGTCGGGCACGCAGCAGCAAAATTTAATGGAATGTTGGTGAGGAGGTTCAACCTCTACTGCCATACCATTAACATCAGAACATCTGAAGTTGTGGGCCAACACAATAAAATAGGAGGTGTTAGTTTTGGAGCAGCCTTCATCATTCCAATTGTTCTGCTGTGGGCAGGGTGGCCAGTCACTACATCAGGCTGCCCAGGCTCCTATCCATCTTGACCTTGAAGGCTTCTGGGGATTGGACATCTACAACTTCTCTGGGCAGCTTGTGCCAGAACCTCTCCACCCTCTGAGTGAAAATTTTCCTCCTAACATCTAATATCTAAATCTCCCATCTTTTTTTGTTTAAAACCATTTCCTTTTGTCCCACCAGTATGAGACCATGTAAAAAGTCCTTCTCCTTGGGACTTTTTAAGCTCAAGTACTGGAAGGCCATGATGATGTCACTCCAGAGCCTTCTCTGTAACGGAATACTGGTAGGGAGGTTCATCCTCTACTTTCATACCATCAACATCTGCCTCTGATGTTGTGGGACAACATAATAATATGAGTCATACTTTTGGAGCAGCCCACATGTATACATATTGCACAAAATATCCCCCAATTGATTCAGATTATAGTTTTTGTTTTGTTGGCATTTATTTTTTCAAAATATGTTATAATGAAACTTCTTGAAAATAAAGTATTAGATACATAATAATATGATGTCACTTTGAAAATAAGATCCTATTTTATAAACAGGTCACAGTCATGATGGGAAGTAAAATTCAGTCATCATTTCCTGATCCTTTCTTTTCAAAGTTTTCTTCTTACACCACTAATTTATTAAACATTATTAAAAACAAAGCAAAACACGTTTTCGTTTAGTAATCCTGGCATTAAACATTCTCTCTGAAATTAATCAAATTGTGTCCCCCATGATACACTTTGAACTCTCTGAGGAGCTTGTTTTCTGTTGTTTTTATGTGGTGTTTTTAGACTTCTTCCTGGAGAAAATCCCTGGTCCAATATATTTCTTAATCACTTTGAAAATATGCTTCATTTTGGTTTGTTTGAGATGTGTTTTCTTTTATTCTTTCTTTCTTTCGTTCTTTTTTTTTTTTTTTTTTTTTTTTTCCCTTGAAAAGGTGTTTGAAGTCCTTGAATTTACCCCTGGGCCCAACAGCAATCCTAATTCTCAGTTCTAATCCCTGAACACCCTTAATTAAGACTTCAGTAGTTTTAATTATTATTCAAAATCTTATTTAGGATTAAAATTTTTCTACGATTGTACAATGAATACAGATCATGAAATACTCATTGTTTAACCAAAATTAAAAGAATAATCCTTCCAACAAAGTTTTGAGCTTAAACTATCCAGGATTTAAGAGAACTAAGTGACTGGAAAGGAGATCTGTTGCTTGGTCAAATGTCCTCAAAGTTAAAACAGATTTTTAAGTATTCTCAGGAAAATGGAAATTACCATGATGTACCAAATGTGAAATCTGTCAGATCTGATAGCCTGTCTCTTATCATGGCCAGCTCAAAGAGTTTCCGAAAAAAATGGTCTAAGAACTTCACAGCAGGAGATTGTAGAAAAATCTACAGTTACAGTTAGATGTCATCCTGATCTTTGATATCAGAGAAAACTTAAACCCCAAAGCCTGAAGCTCAAGATCTCTTCAATAAAATTGGCATTAATTATAAAAATCCCTTATACTCTTGATATCAATCAGTAAGTCCATCTTTTTTTAGTCAAGTTTATGAACTCAGAAACAATAGTTTCCAGAGGACTAACAGAATTACAAAAGGAGCAGCATAACTCTGTATAAATTAAATATTTAAGCAGATGCATATTCATCCTTACAAAACCAGCAATGAGGACTAAAGACATAAAAATGCACAAAAGGTGTACAAAAATGAAATGTAAATCTAAATTTTCTTTTCCTCTATGACTAAAATGTACTTTTATGAGGCTTATTAGGTGTATTATCATTAGACAGAAAATAAATATCTGACTGATTCAGTAAAAATACTTGCATTTAAAATACGTATTTCAACCCTACAGAAATACAGAATTGGTTGAACTCAAAGTTATATGCAAGAATGAGATAGATAGAGGTGGCACTGGTCCCTTTATGCTGCTCTCCAGCAACCTCTTTCTGTAGCTGAGTGTACTATATTCGCAATCCTGTATAGGCTCCCATGGACCCAGTGTAGCAGACATTGCCCTTGAATGGGCTTCTCAGGAATAAAAATTTTGTTGAAATATTTGGAATTATGCTGAATATGCTGAAATATTTGGGAATATGCTGAAATATTTGGGATTACAACATTTCAAAGGCTTTCACCTGCAATAGACTTTTCACATCTCTACTTTTTTCTAGCCCTTCTTTTCCTACTCTGAGCAGCAGTGTGTATTTGGACTTGCTATCCTGGACTATTCTATTCTTTTGCCTCTTCATATCTCTTTAAATAGAAGACACTGTGTGATTTCCCATTCAAAACTCCTTTTAGTGTTTTCCCCATTTTGAATTCATTGTGCATATTAAAACTGCATATGTGCAAACCCACAGAGTAACATGAGAAGGAAGTATTCCTATTTTGCAAAAGCAATCCTCCAATGTGAACAATGACAGCCTTAAGAAAGTTTATTAGGAAAAAATGGTCACAAGTTTTCAGACCACTCTTGAAAAGTCTTGTCTTTAAAAGGAAGACTTGGAGAAGGAGTGAAAGAAATAAATTAAACCATTCAGAAGAGAATTTCTTAGCAGTTGCCTATTTATGCCACAAATCGAGAAAAACAAATAAATGAGAAAAAATTTAAAATAGGACTCAAGGTGATTTATTAAGTTACACATTCACTAATATATGAAGATGTCATTAAAAGACTAAAGTATTGAGAAATATTCCATGAATGAGATGTTAGCCATTGCATCACACTGAGAGATATCATAATGAGAGACTGCTTAAAACGATGCTACATTGTCATAAGTTTTCACTGTGGGATTTTCTGTAAGTTTTCAAAGACAGTAATGGAACCTGGAGATTGTATGTTTTTGAGTAAGTGGGTCACCAAAGCATCACATAATCATAATCATATGAATTTACGTCAGTTTCTAAAGCCCCAGTTCACTGTTATCTATGAATTTACCCTCTATAGTGGGTGGAAGAAAAACATTATTTTATTTATCTGAAAACTGAATTTGGATAAGCAAAGTGATGGAAATAATTCCTTGTAGCATAAAGACAAGTATAATAATTTATTATTAATTATTATTTCTTTCTATCATTAAAAAAAAATCAAGTTTTATACGAGCAAATAGAGAAAATGTGAGATACCATATATGTCTGGATTTATACTCTGCTTGTATTCTATCCGTATGGAAACCAAAGGTGATATATACACAGTCTTCTGAAGGCATGTGTCAGGTCACCCACAGAGTACCCTGAGGAGATCAGTTCCAACCTTTAACTACATGGGTAAGAGAAGGACTTGTTAGATATGGTGTAGAACTATACTAGCAGTTGCAGCACAGGCTTGAAAATCACACGGAAACCAATATTCAGTAGAAGAAACCTTGTTTGCAAAGGCCATATGTGTACGTTCTTAGAAACTTGCATTCATCTATAGCCTCAGATTCTTAGTATTGGTTCTTGAGCAGCTTTGGCTGAAGTCAACCAGCACTCTTCCATATATTTCCAGTGGTTAGCATGAGCCAAAGTAGTTCCCACAAAGTACTAGAAACTCCACACTGAGGAACAAATACACTTCTGATTTTGACTGAGTTTAATATTTCTCCAAGACCTGGTTTAATACAATAATTAGGTTACTATGTTCATTAAATTGAAGAATGAATGAAGAAGAAAAATGAAATGAAGAATTGAAGAAATGAAATTTATGGCTGTAGCTCTCTTTGATTTTCTGCAGCCATATTTTCTATTCTAATAATTAAATTCAACAGACAAAGTTTTTTCAATCACATTGTGGTGTCACGAATTTGATGGAAATAATGAGAAATGCAAAACTATGTCATATAAATATTGGAGGTAGGGATGATGGTATTGTTGAATTTGTTTAAAACCTGTTCAGATCTCTAGTGAATTAGAGGTGTTATAGGAACCAGTGGTATTGACTGTGCCCTGTACTCCCAGGGAGTAATTTAACCTTTCCAAATAAACTTTCACCAGTACCTAAGTAAAATAGTTAGCACTAATTCAGATAATATTCTGTAACTTACAGGCTGATGTGTAAAGAAGCTATAAGGCTTCTTAATTATTTCACAGCATTAATACGGGAGATTGAAACATATGGCACAAAGTAATCAACTTGGTAACAATAATAACTGAGTAATTTATCTCAGTAAGCTCTAATATGATCATATTGGCTTTACCTTCATTCATAAGTAATTACTTGATTTGAAACAGAAACTGAAACTTTCAGTGGCCGAATTAGTTCAGCCAGACATCAGCTCTCCAACTCTCCAAGACACCTGGGAGTAAATAGGAATCAAGGATGTTATTACTCCCTTACTGCCATCCTGTAAGTACAACCCTTACTTTCTTTATCGATGTTTGAAATATTTGTTTTGATAAAATAACATTATTGATGATTTTTCATTTTATGGTATACTTAGTAGGAGCTGACCTGATTGATGGCCCACTTCACGTGTCTATTACTCAAGTATTTCCAGTGTTACCACTTCATTTCAGTCCTCAGGGACAACAGTTGACTAGTAACCTTGAGTATTTCAACCCTACCCTTTCTCTACCTGTTGAAAGATACTTCTGTAAGCTATTTCTATTTCAAAGTTATAGTTTTTGTACTCCAGAAAGTACCAAGTTAAATCCTAACCAGCTGAATCTGTCCCAGTTGCTTATTCTGTGTTAATTACTGCCTAGCACCCCCGCTGAGGCAAAAGGCCTTGCCAGTGCCTCCTGCAGTGGTCTATGTCTTAAAGGCATACATTAATCATTAATTAACAAATTATAATTTAAAAAATAAACTCCAAACAGCTAATTATGGTGACATTTAAATTGCTCTATTCAGTTAAATAGGATGACAGTTTATTTAATAATGATCATGTTTTTCTTCCTGTGTTTTTTGCCCCTTTTAACAGCATTCTGTTTTTTAAAGAAAGTTACTGTCGGCAAATGCAATTCAGATAGCCTCTTTATGAAAAAAAACTTGCGAGAGTTGATTTGACTCAGACTTACATTGCTTCTTGAAAGATGGGAGGATCTGGAAAAACAATCTGTTTCTTTAAGGAGCCAACTCTGCATGCGATACTGTGTAAAATATTAATAATTGAAAATAATATCTGGTTAAATGAGGATTGTAGGATTCAGCTGACTTCACAGTTTTAACAGTATTTTTTTCTTTTTAAGAATGATTGGGCCTTGTGAAATGCGAGGAGCAAACAACACTGCAGGATTTTTATGGATAGAAGTACCCTTCTGTATGATCCCCGGATGAAAAGCTGTCATGCATCTTCTGAATAGGTTTTATCCTCCTCCCCTTCGATGGCTAGTTTTTTGAAATTGCAGAAGACTCCAACTAATTCTTTACAATTCCCTAAATAAAGACATCACAGCGTTGGCAGAAACAGTACAAGAACAGAAACGGACAACTGTTTCCAAAAGCAGGAAAAAAGAAGAAGAAAAAAAAAAAAAAAAAGGCAGTTACCAGCTTAGTAAAAAGCTTAAAAAAAAAAAGCTGTGAAATGTTATTAATAATGTTATTGTTGAGTGCATGTCAACATGATGCGTCCTTCCAGTTTAAAATAGTGCTTCAAACAGAAGATTTCTCACTTAAGACATATTAGCCTAGGTATATGAGCTGTTCTGTGGAAGGAGTTTTACCAGTCCATCAAAGGTAATTAGAAGCACAGAGTAAACTTCAAAGACAAAATGTGAATTGAATTGGAATTAAAAAAAAAAAAAATAAAAAAGAAAAGAAGAAAGGAAGGTAAAGGAAATCTTTTCATTTGAGAATATTACAGAAACCATCTATTAATATCATCTCAGAGAGAAGGCTTTAAGAATGACCACAAATATAAACTATCCCCTTATTTTTTATTCCATTTTATATAACTGATGTAAAATATAGATAATGCTACAGCATTTAGTTTAGAACTTTCTTTATAGTATCTTATTATTAGTTAAATAACATATTCTACTAATAACATAAATATTTGCTGCTGAAATTGTCACCCCCCGACCCCCCCATTTTTTCATAGATAAGTTCTATTGCTTGTCAAATAATCCATTCCTTATGTATAATGGTGTTTCCTAAATACTTGTGCCAAGTATTGAGTTTGTTCTGTGAAAGAAAAAAATTTTAACATTGTCTTGTCTCTGCTTGTGTTTGTTATTGTACTCTTTAATTACAGGATCAGACAATATTTCTCAACACAGTATGATTTTATATTATTTATTTTTTTATTTTTATTCTTTTTTTTTCTGGGAAGACTCCTCAAAGATATGTATCTGCAAAATTAATTTTTAATGTAATTGCTTGAAGTACTAAAACTTCAAAAAAAATTAACAAACAAACATTCTTTAATTCAATGAAGCACATTCTTCCTCTCTTATCTTGGCTGCTTTCAAAACTGGCCAAATATCTTGCATAAACCATCTTACACAGAAGACTGTAAAAAGTAACAAAGACAATGACAATATCAGTAAATATCATAGAGAGATTAAACAGGAAAAATTTCAACCAGAACGCTGAAACTTTCAGAAAATCTAGTAGAGACTGCAACAAGCTACAATAAAAAGTGCTACCTGAGACAACAGGGATTTGTACAGCTCCCATTTACTATCTCTGTTCTGTAGAACAATGGCAAACTGTTTAAATATACCATGGCATAATTGAATGAAAATTTATTTACCTATTGAATAATCTTTCACTGCATTCACATTATCAAAATCATAATGCATGAAACTGTGCTTTAAATATTAATATTTTTAACATGTTGTGCTCCAAAAACTACTTCCATCAAAGTATTTGATTGTATCAAGTCAGGTTAAGGTTAAAGGTCTAAACAACGATATTGCTCTTTATTTACAATTCAGCAGTGGGTGAAAATCTTCCTTTTCTCCCAAAGGGAAATAGCCGATTGAAAGTACCTGTTTCTTTTGATCTTAGTCCAAAATTCATCAAAATCAATATCTGTGTTTCCACTGACCTCGAGTATGACTAGTACCAGATATTTTGAAGGATAAGTGGAGTACATTTCTGTTTGACATGAATAGAGCTTTACAGAAAACCACTGGTAACTTTGCTTCCCAGCTGCTTGTTCATAGTTTTCAGCTCTTTACATAAAGCAAGATGAGCACTTAAACTACAGGAAAGGAAGTAAAGGAAGAAAATGGATAACAGTAAAATTAGAGTGCCTTTTGTTTACATTTTTGTTCTATTTTGAGCTAAATTAAAATCTATTGGCAATATATAGAATATAATATATTTCTGAAGATAGGACAGATTTTTATAGAAAAATAAAACTCCTAAAAGCAATGTTGAACTAGCCAGGTGTTAAAACACCCAATCGATTCAAAGTCTGTAAAACAATTATTTCATAAAAATTGTAATCAGTAGAGATTTAATATAAAAACGAAACCATCAAAAAATATATATTTTTAGTTTTCATATATATGCATATATATAAATAGAAAGGATTATTATTAAAAGTGTTGTTAAAATAGGTAGTCTTTAGTTATTAAGAAGTAGAACATATCAATCAGCAAAGAATAAAAAGAAAGCAGAGATCTGAAAAAGTAAATGGATAGAAATTCGGACAACAAAAATCAATCTTTTTTTTTTTTTAATTTTAACCAGAATAATCAAGCCACAGATTGAGTAATTTCTATAAACTCTATATACTTACCTTAATTTTCTTCTCTACACTGCTATATTTCCAGTATTAAATTAGATTAATTTAAATTAGAGGTAATTTTTCTTGGTGTGTAGTTTTATACAAGACTTCGTTCAAGCTAGTCATACATGAAATTAAGCACAGTTATTTGCAAATGCTTGCTCTTTTATTCTTTCCTGTAAAACTTTCAGATGAAAGTTCTTCTCCTTATGTAGAAAGTCGGAGGTTTTGTTTGTCTGTTTGTTTGCCTTGGTATTATTATCATTATTATGTTTATTTGTTTAAAAATAATAATAATTAAAAAAAATAGGGAAGAAAGCATTTTAAGTCAGGATCTTGATTCATCTCAATAGATTTCTGGTTCCAGGACAAAGTTTTACTTTTCAGCTCAGCCAATGGTTATACACTGAGAAAAGTATTTTCTCCTTCTGAGTGTTATTTCTGCAGATATTTAATAACTGTATGCGTCCTGGTCTCAGTTCCGAATTTTTCTTCTTAAGGACAAAATGAGAACTGGATGCTTGAATTTTTTTTTCTCCATCTGTTAGTTGATTATTATAAATCTGTTATATACATACATCTATATATATGCACATATACATTTGTATTTATTTATATTTTCATATATATTCATATATATATATGTGTGTGTGCACATATATAAATATATATACATACGTGCAAATGTGGATACATGATTCTAATAGGGAAAGTGCCAGTAGATGGCACTCAAGAATGTGGATAACTGATGGGTGTGTTGGCTGCCTTTTCATGAAGAAATCAGTAAGACATTTTATCAGATTGTTGAAACAATGATGGTTCCCGCCCTAGACAGAATGCAAAGTCTCTATGTGAAACTAATTAAATGATTCCCTAACCTCCAGAAAGGCTTTCTTGGCTTTGTCAAGGGAAAATCTGCAAGTACCAGTGCTTGGGTGGCACAATTTTTAAAGCTATGGCTCCCATCAAATGCTTAATTAACGGATCCATTTGTTTGGTTCTTTGATTAGTCTCTGATCAGCATCTGCCCTGATATGAGTTAAATTTTTTTATCATCTGGATAAAGCAGCTGCATTCCATCTGATGCAGCTGGATCCAAACTCCTGGTAGAAGCTTACTCAGCCAAGTCAACCACTGCCTGATATACCTGACATACTCTGGAAGAAGAATAGCTCACTTGAGATAAAACTGTGAGGAGATGAAATTGCTAATTGTTTACATATATAACCTCATCCTTGGAACTCCTTAGTTTTCTGATGCAGATTTCTTACTTTGCTTTTGTAAGTGACATTATTTCTACAACAGAAATAATGAAAACCGTCAGCAGAATTACACTGATAAGAGAACAAAGTCATCGGTAAAGCCAACGTAAAACAGATTTGAGAGAAAGCTGTAACACCAGTAAAAGGGATTACTTCTTCTTTGTTAATCTTTCTAATCCAGAAAAAGCAACTTAGTCTGCATGCAGGATAGGCAAACTACACCACACCTAGGCTGCAGTCTTGGAAACCCAATCAGAACATCTTCGTGTCGGAATGAGACGCAAGTAAAATTGGGAACAACACGCCTTCACAGCAGGTCTAGATAAGTGGGAGATAAGAATCTCTCTTGATATAGACAGAGCTAAAATTTAAAAAAAAAAAAAAAAAGAAAAAAAAAGGTGGAAGAGAAAAAGAAATCAGCTTGAGATCTCAATGAAAAACTGCAAGGAGACTGCAAAAGCATAAGCACCATGGCTTTGAAAAGATGTCAAATCATTTGTGGGATAAAAGTAGTTTGAAGTTGCAAGTAAATAAATGTGAATGTTTTTGTTTGATTGTTTATTTTCAATTTTTTTATTTTTATTTTTATTTCTCTTGTGCTCAGGAAAACAATCTTTTGTTCTTTTGCTTTCATGAATCTTATTTCACTACTGATATTCCCCTCCTATGAGATATTTCTTTTCAGGTCTGAAAGCTCAATATGATTACTCAGATCGAGAGAGATACCATTAGCATACAGCACGGGTTTGGAAGACCAGGGAATCTATGTTATGAGTTGTTTGCCTTCTGAAGGTCTGCAGCTTTGGAATGCTCTCATTCAACCTTAAAGGAAAAAAAAAAAAAAGAAAAAAAAAGAAAAAAAAAGGAAAAAAAACACCAGTCTTACTGGCTCTTAATTTGATAGCATGGGCTTTCAAAATTCTTGCAGAGAAAAAAGCATATTCTTTATTTTTTCATGTATTTCTGACTTGAACTTGCTCCTTGTCAAGTTTAAATTCTCTTTATTCTCCATCCCTAGTTAGCTTCATTTTTCTCAGAAAACCTTTGTTTTGTTATCTAAAAATTGTGTTTCATCAAATGAATCATCAGATGAATTGTTCTAACTTACATTAATAACTTCAATAATAAACGCATCATGAATACACACACACACACAAAAAGAGAGGAATCTGTGTATTTTATTACATAATATATTTGGATCAGCTATAACAGTTTTCCGTAAGGAATGTTTTCACTTGTCAAACATTTTTAAAAAATAGAAAGAAAACGTCCAACTTGAATAAAACTTTGTCTGAAAGGCAGCAGAGAAGTCAAGTGATGCTCATTTCTTGTCAATTAAAATGTCTCTTTTTTTTAACACCCACAAGGTGTGCTATGAAAGCAACTATGATTCCTGATCTAATTTTCACACATTTTTTTTTTTTTTTTTTTTGTCAGCTATAATAAAAATACCAACAGAATAAACTGAGAGAAAAGTAGAGGTTAACCAATTGAGAGTCTCTCTAATGACTACTTATTGCATCATTTTGCATAATGGCTTAATTAACTAGTTATAGTGTATATATATCCGCAGTGAATATTTATTTAAACTTTAATCTGTATTCACAAAAGCAACTTCGAAAATAGCTTAAGATGTAAATGAATTTTGTTGTTTTTTGTGCATTTTTTTTCCTGATGCTTTTTCTCCAATTCTCTTAGCAATCAGCTAACCCTAATTATATTTAGCCTACAAAAGGCTGCTGTATGTATTACACCACCTGAGAGAAGTCTCCTTGAACCTTGGTAGAGTTTAATGAAAAACTAGTTAGTAAAGGCTGAATCCCAGAAAGAACTAACGCCACAAAGTCTCTTCTGTTACATGGGAGTTCTCCTTTGTGGCACAATCACGTGCTACTCCTAAAAGCTCTAAGTGGTTCAGTAGATTCCTGTTTCTTGCTACATTTCCTGTTCAGCCACACTTCTTTAAGAAAAGCTACTTTATATTTGTAGGAGTTGTATAATTATTATATAAATTACTTAGATGTCTTTATGTAAAACAGAAGAGTTTATTTTCCTCCTTATCTCAAACTAAAAGAATTTAAATCTGCTCCCTAAACCCAAGTGGAAAATTGCTGAAGTTCTTTAAGAAAAGATAATTATTTCATAATAAAAAAGTATGCTGAGACACTTTTCAAAAACTACATCATGACTCTGAGGCCCAGCTGACCTAAGGAGCTGACTAGTGTTAAAGAGTTAAAGAGTTTCCAAACAATTTTTCTGACCATAATTAGTACTGACTTATTATTGATGAATCACTCTGTAGAGCAGTACTAATACTCTTAAACAAAAAATAAAGCAAATTAGCTTGTGAAAATGCAGTTATGTTAGTTGCAATTTGAGTTGTTTTACTTAAAAAAATCTTTGTATATTGCATGTTTTACCACAAAGGTAGCTCATATTTGAGGGAGGAAATTTACAACACCTTTTTCTTCATTTTTTTTTCCTATGTTGTAGACACATTACTGACAATCAACTTGTGAAAAGAGTGTTGTGTTCTTATTAAAGGCAGAGCTGCAACCCAAAGTAGGTCAAAAGAAAGAGGCACCTAGCACTGAGTGCAGAGACCATAGCTAAGAAAAAGAAACACGCATTTGTAGTACTACTGCTAATGACATGCCGAACTTAGCCAAAAAGGTTCCCTGGAGGAAAGAACTAGGAGGAGGAGCAGTGAAAAACAGTGGTGCATGCTTGCCTGAAGAGTCTCCTCCTGCTCAGCCCTGATACCCCTCCATCAGTCACAGCTGATGACTGCATTACATTCTAATTCCTAAGGCACATCTCCTGTCATCTGAAAAGATCAAAGGGGAAGCTTGCTTAGGGACAAGGGAACATGTTAATCGTAATCCCACCCCTTTGTTTGTAAATCCTTTGCAAGGTTCCAATTGCAGAGAATTAATTAAACTGGTTCTCACACAATGACGTTGATGCTACTTATGTTTCTGTCCTCTTTTTTTTTCTCTCTCTCTTTTTTAATCCCTTAAAAGAAATATACATTATAGTATTTCTGGCAAACAACATTTCAAGGATATGAAATGATCTTGTAACATTACGATTGCAGAGCAATCTACATGCATTTTTTCTCACACGAGAACTGCATTAACATTTCACTTACTTAACCTCCCAATAGAATTGTGAAGGCATCATTTATAAGAATTGTATAGGTAGTATAAGAAGAAGAGAGGATTGACTGATTCACGGGGGAAAATCATATTTCTTTCAGGCATATTCCTAAATTGCTTGACACACATTTGCTTATAAGTGAAGGCTAAACTTGAAAGAAAGCTGACAGCTGAGCTTGAATAAAATATATTTCAAGGTAGAACTGGCAGAATTACTAAGAAGGGGTGAAAACTGAGATTCAAACTACACAGATATTGTATATGCAAGCAAAATATCACAACAGATTAGCACCAAACTTAATTTTTTAACCCAATACTATCTCATTAAACACATTTATTTCAATTTCAGACTGATTTACTGAATATTAATTTATGCCTATTCATCCAAATGTGTTCCCAATTGACTTACATTATGTCTATCTTAAAGACTTTTTACAAATAGCCAACGTATGGAGAGTGAATTTAAACTCATACATCTAAGCTGGTGTAAACAACTGCTATAGATTCTTCAGTACCAGCAAAAATGTTCTTTAATTTACTTTGAGACGGAGAATTTATTGTATGAAAACAAAAAACATAAAACCATGACAACCGAGGTTAATTTTAACAGTGATTCCATTAGGAATATTTGCTGGTCTACTGTACTGGTGCTTCCATAATGGTAAAATGTTCGTAATGCAGATGCTTCTTAACATTAAATTGAACTAAACCCAAAATAAGAGCAACATCTCACCTGTATAAATACAGCTAAATAATAAATAAATAAATAAACTCAGTTTAAACAAATAAATTAAATATTATTTTAAAAACCTCTATGCCATATTGAAATAAAAGGAGTTTGTATATCCTAATATATATTATTTTACAAAGGAAAAAACTATTTTCCTTTGTAGGTTTTTCCTTCTTTTAGACATATTAAGTATTTTTCTACAGATATGATATATTTGCTTTAAAATTGGAATATAATGAAGATACAGGTACATAATGATTTAACCAGACAACAAAATTGAACTCGTAAAAGTTTATTTTTATGGCTCTTTCCAAATAAAGATGTGGAAGGAGACAAAAATGGACTTTAACAAAACAGTTGGGGCTTTAAAGTTGGGGCTTTAAAGTTCTTTAAAAGGGAAAAAAAAAAAAAAACCAAACAACAACCCAACATTTGAATTAGATTTTAAAATAACATCACCTCACCTTGTTACTGTGCTACTCATAGTGGTATTACATTTAGGTCAAAGGAAAATTACCATTGTCTTCATATTTAGATTCTTGTGTGAAAACTATGCTTCACTTTATACCATGAGTTTTCAGAGTGAATTTTGCTAAGAATTTTTAAGAATCAATGCTAGTGTTTTTTAAAGCTCCCTTGTGAATTCATCAAGGCAAATTGTACTGGTAGTTTAACACCAAACTTCTTCATGTTTATTATAATTCATATTATTTATGAATAAAATATATTCAAATAATTTTGCCTGATTTTAATGAGATGGTTTGTCCCTTCCTGCCTGCAGGAATTTAAAATAATGATGTTGTTTTCACCTTTTTCTTTATAAATTAAATTATTGTAGTCTGTGAATAAACTTTTACCTTTTGATTTGAGTGCAAAGTCCTGTTCAGTGGAAATTGCTCATGTCCACATAATTGTTTAGCACACAGGAGGCTACTACAAGACGGAAACTACCTTGTATCCTCAGTGGTCAGGACAGGTAGCAGAGGATTTCAACAGCAGCAAGAGGGTTTCAGGCTAGGAGGAGAGAAAATCTTTGTAAGGTAATGTCCACAGATCTCTGAACTATATTAGAGGCTGCGTCCAGCACTAGAGAACTTTCAGAACAGTGTAGAAATGTATACATTATACAAGCAAAGTTGATTATGACTTGGCCAGGGGATAAGTTATGTAGCAGTCTGAGAACTATTTTAGATCTGTTGTTCTCTGATTTTATTATTCATAACTTCCTTTAATCTGAGCTTTTATTGGGCAGACTTCTGGCATCTCCCTTTAGAGCTTATCTCTTTATTTGTGCTATATACTGACTATAATGTAGATAATTTAACCTCTATGACACCTATCTAGCTTTGTATAAGTGCTTTTAATTAATCCACATTATTATGTAATTATTCATTAAAAAATTTCGGTTACTTTTTTCCTTTTTTTTCTCCATGAGACATTAGCCTAACTGTACATTAAAATTGAAGATTTTCTATGTTAGTACAGTCAGAATATTTTAATTACATATTAATACTACTACTACTAATGCATGAGAAAGTCTCATTTTGGATGAGTTAACACACTAAACATCTTTTACCACAGTATCTAGAGGAAGTAATAACTTAGATATTGATACACCAAACATAGTTTTGTCAATATTTCTACTACTACTGCATTAAACTCAAAAGGGTTGATCATAGAATCCTAGAATCATAGAATGGTTTGAGTTGGAAGGGACCTTTAAGATCATCCAGTATCAATAATAGATATTATATCTGATTCTTTATAAAAGGTGACATGCATACTTTCGTAATGCAAATGATAACCATGGAGCTCCTTACAGTGGGCATAAAAAATTTGGAGTCAAGATTAAACTGGAGGTGTAAGTTTTAAATGCAAATGAAATTGAGTATAATAATCCTGAACTGGCTCTTCATTTGTTTTTCTGCTTAGGTAGTGTTTTTTCACAGAACTATTGTAATGCAAGATTCAGTTTATTTTCCATTTCTTTACAAAGAGATGAAATCAAACATGCTGAGTGGAACATGTAGATTCTTCATTTACCTGTTTCATCTTTCCACAAAGTGACTTTGGAATTGATGAAAGAGACTACAGAAATATTTTTTAAATTAACAGGAGTAGCAAACTAGAATGTTTAACTGATTCAAAAACTGTCACAACCTCTTTTCTGAAGTTCTGAAAATGAACTATCCCAGAAAGTCTTCTAAAAAGACATATCCCATACATATTTTTTGTAGTTCAAAAGCAGATTTTTAAGGATCTTTGGCAGTCATTTAACTTATCTAACTCCTGACACTAGTAGAATAGAGATGTACATTCAAGCTATATATTTTGTTCTATCTTTCTTCCAATCAGAGGCAGTCACTCCTTGTAGGAATTAATTTATCTGGTTCATACTAGGTGGCTAGTATAGGATGACATGGGCTACTTTCAATGAATACCTATTTGTTTCTGATGATGAAAAAAATGAATCTTCACAATTAGCTCAAAGATGAGTGCATAAGCATTTATAATGCTTGAATTGATTGAATGAAGCCTAATCTTTATTTGTTGTATACTGTGATTTTAACAGAATGGATTTGTATAGGGCCTGAATAAACCATCAGCAGATTACTTTAAAGTTCGAGGTGTGTAGTTCTGTGCACTATGAAAAATGTAAAATGGAACTTGGTATGACTATGCGTGTTTATCATTTGGGTCTTTATTGCTTAGAATTTAGCACCATTTAATAAATTTGCCTTGCCAGTGAGCCACATCATCAGCACAGCTGTATTGGCAATGCATATTTGAATTTCATTAGTGAAGCATTGGTAGGAAGTAGATGCTTAATCTTCCACTAAATGGCTTTACACTGAACTTTGAATTACATGTCTAATTCAGAATTTGAGGTTCACAAACCTAAATGGACATTCCCTCCATAAAAACCAAGCCACATCTCAAATTGAGTGGTGCTATCCGAAATGAAACTAGAAAAAAGGAGAATCTACTTACTGAATAATAAAACTGTATTGTTCTCAAATCATTAGATGACTGCATGACATACAGCCCTAAACCTAAATCCAGTGATGAGATTTAAGAAACAGATGTATCAGCTCTTTCCCTTCACAGTCTCTAAAACCTCACGTGTTTATTCACTAATTATAAGATGAAATGAACTGTTTGTCTTGAAGTACTATTATTTACCCCTATTAGCTATGCAGGGTACCTATAATATCAGTTTAGATTTTGTGCCTTTTAAGGAGCTGTAGAAAGGATGGATGAATCCCTTTTGTAGGCAATCATTTAACTCTTTAAATTGAGCCTGGATTCTACAGGACCACATAGGCAGGGAATTATTTTCTGAGAATCTGACAGACAAACAGAAACACCCATAATGACTCCTTTTGTTCCCAAACCCAATTAGAGAACTGAGCTGTACAAAAATAGGTGTTTCATCCCCTACGGTAATAATGCAAAGCAGTCCCAGGTTATTCTGTGCTATATCTAATATTTCACTGAAACGACATGAAAAGGTTTATAATCATATCTAGAAAGCCTTTAACAATTCTCTTACCTTCATGAACTCCTCTAAAAATGCCATGTAGAAGCTCTAGAAAGCTCCATTTCAAGGGATCATGACACTTAAGAAAAGGTAGTGTGATTGCTTAAGCTGTTTTGAAATATTGGCTTGCTGCCTACACAAAACTAAACAAAGGCTTACTCAGCTTTTAGGTCAGACCAGTATAGGCCAAGCTTGAGCTCTGATTTACCCCATACAAGGAAATATAATGGAGTGGAAGCAGCAGCTACTTAATATAGGAGTTAAAATTACCCGTGACTGAAGTGAGCACATCAATCAAAAGTTTTGGCATGTAATGAGCTAGAAAAACTGGTGTGGTAGGTTTGGGGGCAGGAAAAAGCTTCACTCTGTATTCAGCAGTTTCCAAATTACCATGACATCCCTTTGCATAAACCACCCGACTTCCAGCAGGTGGATTTTAAGGCATTGTGCTGCCAGCACAAAGATGGATCAAATGGGAGCATTCAAAACAGCTTCCTGTTTTGTATTCTTCAAATCAGAATTCCATGAAGTCTAACAAATTTTTTAACATTTTTAGAAGCCATGAAATTATAAAGTGACCAGAAAATCAAGAATGAAACATATGTCAGCCTTAATACTTTACATAAGCAAAAGTACTCGCCTTATCTACCGGGGGAGAAAAAAAATAAATAAATTACAAATATAAAGACATACATTAAAATGTATCAGAAAGAAATGCTAATCTTTATGAGATATCTTCCTAATGTATGCATATCATTCACAATCCATTGCAAGAACAAATAGCATCTCCGCTCTTACCACCTGAATAATTTTGGATTTATTATTCCTATTTTGATCTTTTAGAGAAAGATACTGACATGTTTACTTGTCTAAAATTATTAGCTAAAAAACCCCTCCTAAGTATACAATGATTGCAAAAGTGCATTTGTGAGGAGATCAGATGCACATTAAGATACTATTCTATAAATGCCCTCCAGGCATCTATATATAGGGGATCAAATTCTTTTTTCAGATTCCCATATGGCAGTGAGAGTTGTGTAGGAAACCCTTACAGTCATCCTAGAGAAGATCACAGGCAGTGAAGGGCTTCAGGGTGTGCTTCTGTGTTAGCACATTGGAGGCCCTCTATTCTGAGAGATTTTTCTTTTTTATTTTTTTTTAACAATACATTCTAAGGTTTAAAAGCTGTCTCTTCATTTACTGTTTCTATCCTCCCTGTTTAAAAAAAAGTGTAATTCAGTTGAATGTTGCTAGCACTGTTAAGACATGTTATTGAATGAATCTTATGCTAGACCCTGCTTGGTTCTGCAGGATCTCTGCCGTACTCAACTGAATGTTTGCTCTGAATCACTACAAAAGGCATAAAACAAATGCTCTCATAACTGTTGTGTATTAGAAAAATAGTTCTACAGTTTCCAGCTGCTTAGAACAATGGCCTGATTTCAGGATATACTAAGCTGTAATGTAAAGCATTATGGAATAGAAACAGCTTATTTGGAAGCGTTTTCCTTTTCTTCTTATTTCGGTCCACTGCAGGATACTGGTTTAAAACAAGACAGGAGCTGGAAAGAGTGAAGGAGAAAGAAGATGATTTGAAAGAAGAGGAAAAGGAAAATTACAGATCTATGAGAACTACAGGAAAAGACTCTTTGCAATTCAGTAGTGTTGTCCAGAAGCTGAAGAGAAAGTATTTAGTAAACAAAATGTTTTAAATTAGAATCAGAATGTAACTTCAAAAATGCTTTAATTCTAGAGCTTAAACTGGACATATAATTGTTATGTTGGAAAAAAATGCATGAAATCTAGACTCCTTTGCAATCAGTAGATGTTTGCCATTGATTTCTGTGAAGGTAGGATTTTTCCCCAGCTCCTCATCAATAATATTGCTGGAAAATTTTCCTCTGTTGTTCCTTTGTAACCCATGAATGCAAACTTGAGTGGAAGAGACGACTGTCTCCATACAATTTCAGCTGACTCACCACACTCTGTTCTTTTGCTCTCATGTCATCTGTTACTCCGCTTCCCACAAACATATTGCTTATGAACCATTTTCTCTTCATAAAAAATGCATTTAGTAACAAGCTTGAAAGAAATGATCCTCATCAGCCATTTAATTTATTATACTATGCATGAAAGAACAAGCTAAGAGTAGTATTTTTGAAGTGAGGAATATTTCAGGATTAGCAACGTTCAAAAGCAGGTAATCTTTTTTGTCTTATTGGTTTGTTTTCATAATTACCACTTCTGTTTGGTCAGAGAAGAATTATAAAATATATATATTCAATTAAGAGCATGTGTTTGAAGTCTGGCACTCAAATGATATGCACTGACTCTAGATTGAGAGGATTCTTTTAATGTCTTTTCTTTCCTGACTCACTAAAGCTACAACCTCTTCCCAAGCCCCCATCTATCTGTTTCCCTACCTTTAATGGAATAAAGTGCTCTGGATTAAAGCCAAAAACATTTTGAATTTAATCAGTGGTATTGAGTGTTGATGTTTCCTTTTAAGATTTGACAGCAGTTTGTTGGTCCGCATATTTTATGCAACTTAAAATGAAATCCAAATATTTCAGATTAAACAGATTTTAAAAAAAATGATTAAGTTGTTACCTTAACTGCAATAAAGACCCTATCTAAATAAATGATTTCCAGGGACTTCTGTGGAGCTTTGTCAAATTCTGTGTTCCTTGTATTCAATTCTGTCTTTTCCATTTTTAAGAATGTGAGCAAATAAAATAAAAAATTTGGAAAATAATTTTCAAATTTCTGAAAAAGTTCAGAATCTATTAAAATTATTTAATCATTACACAAAGATTTAGATTCCTCAACCTTTATATCCACTATGATACTTTTAATATTGTTTTCATAGTTCAATAGCTTTTCTGAGGGAGGGAAGGGGGGAGGGAGGGAATAGAGAAGCCATGCCTAGGCACAGGTAATGGATGAGCCCTTTGGAACCAGATGCCTACATTAAAGTCAAAGAAAAAAACAAACTCAAACGATTAATGAATATATAATTAAAGAAGGGTGAGAACTCCATAATTAAGATTTTAAAAGAAAATATCTCAGAGAAGTTGGTTAAATCAGTACCTGCTTTTCTCTTTTTCTGTAAATGAAAACAAGATGGAACACTTATTTTTCCTACTAGCTAGGGATAATGCCTCTTTAAGCTAAGGGAATTAAACATCTGCTTTTATCCGTCTTTTCCCCTGCAGTACATAATCACTGTCTGTCACACTTTGATGTCATAATCATCCACTGAACCTCCAGTGTTAAAGAGCAAATCTGCTTAACTGGAAAAAAAAAAAAAAAAAAAAAAAAAAAAAAAAAGGCACCAAAACACTTGCTTTTTATTGCCTCAGTGGCAATAGTGTTGAATTACAGGCTCACTAACATCACAAATGTCACTCTGGCCTTACTGAAAGCAAAATCACATTTTTAAAGCTGTATCTTAACCTGTTCAAGTAATAATAGTAAATGTTTGCTACTAAGTAAGCATAAAGACTCCTTTCTTGTAAGTAGTGCATGTGAGCAGCATGACCTCAGTATCAAATTGTAGTTTACAATATCTTTTTGCAACCATTTTTCCATATAAGGATGACATTGAAACCTTGATATAGATTTCAAGTGTGAATGAAATGCTTTTTATGTATTCAGCCTTTCAGAAAGGTTGGTTTACATTTGGAACAACAAGCCCAAAATGAAGACAGTATTTGGTTCACTTCTGGAATGCTGTAGGAACTTGCCATCCATTTGACGTTGTATTATATTTAGAATTCCAGTGGGAAGTTTTAGCTCTAATTTAAAATTTTCTTTTACTTATTTGCACCAGTCTGTTTTTTCTATTATTTTACTTCTTTTTGATACCTCTCCAGTTTTTATCTTACCTACAGAACATACAATTTCCTACATCCCTCTATTAAGATTAATTAAAATAATCAATGAAGATAAAGGATTTTCTCATTTCCAGTAATTGTTTGCATTCTCCTGCTGGATACAATTCTATTTGGTCAGCTATTATAAGGAAAAAAAAAAAATTCAAAGAGAAGGAGGAAAGAAGAATGAAACAATCTGTGCTCATTATCAGTAGACCACATTCTTTGTTTTGCAGCTTTTATAATTGAGGGTTTGCATAAGACAATTCCAATTTCCCTAAAGGAACCTGCTTCTCAATGTACAAGTGCAGCTGAATATTAGCACCAAAACTTAGGAAGGTGCCTTTGTGCTGTTTGATTTTATCCTTGATATATAAAAGATATAAATAATGTATAAAAGATTTTTTTTTCTTTTCTTTTTCCTAACGATATTATTATTATTATTAACAACAATAGGAATAAGAAAAACAATGCATTTCTAACATTATTCTAATACAATGTTGTTGGCAAGAACCCCGTACTGGTATTTATTTCATAATAGTGAGTTTGCAGAGCAGCTGTATTGGCATGCCAAAAATACGTCTGCTCCATAGAATACATAGTGTTCTTTTTCTTATATTAAGAAGTTGGCCATTTCACTATCATTATTCTTTTGCAAGATAATGCTTACAGTTCAAACTGCTTTCCCTAGTACATTTGTCTGGTGTTTTTCCTGCCTACTGGGCTTCCAAATGATATTTCTCTTTACAGTACAGGGGGAGAAACTGTTGCTCCTATGTATTTATGCTCAATACAGACAGTTGGTATAATGTCAGATGCTTCACTCAACAGAGTAAGCAGAAAAGTTTGTTGCATTTTCTTACCCTTATTATGGAACAACTTTAACCTAGTCTAGGCTTTAACTACTTCAGTAATAGCCAGAATAATCTAGGAACAATAAGCTGATTTGTGCAGAATCTCTACGTTAGATCAACTGCACTATAAAAGACAAGGGAAAACAGATAGACAAACAAAATCCCAAAAATACTGGTCAAGTACTGCAGGCAATTGTACCAATGTCAAATAAATCTGGTTCTGAAAACTTCATCTCAAACTCGCCAGTGTGAACCTAAAACATTTTTCATTTTGTATCTTAGTTACAAAGCATTAAAGAGAACATAGATAAAAGGAAGCTCTTGTAAACACAATAAAGTGATAATTTTAATAAAATGAAGAAAGAATTGGAACCATAAGGCAGCTTATTTTGGATTAATGAAAGACACACTCACTGGCTGTTTTCAGCACAACCGCCTGTCAGCTTGAATATGATGATCTAATTTTCTCTCCTATTATTCCGAATACACCAGTTTAATAACATTATACTATAATACATAACAGTCTACAGAAGTAGGAAGGAAATAAATTATATGTGGGTTTCTTCTAAGATCCAGCAACTATTGTTTGAGTTTCTATGCATGTTCTTTCATTATTCCAAAATGAGTTCCTTTTCGGAGCCTGCAAAATGGTCTGACACAACAAAACAAATAGCTCTCCTCCCTGTCCCTATTAAACTTACAAGCCATGTGCAGGTCTGCAATGCTGCACTAAGCATAGTGTGTTTTATAAGTCAGTCAATTCGTTCTTCTTTACAGCAGCAGACTCAGCTTAATGGTGCATTCCACTTTTAAATGTAGAACTTTAAAATTATTTCCTCCACTCCCCACCCCTCCCAGCACTTGTGAGGAGCCAGTAGCGTTAGCTGAACACAAGCCTTCTGCAAGGGAGTGTGTCTGAGTCAAGCTCCATCACTGCAAAGAAAACACTGTCTTGATTCATGAAATATCTTCTGTCCTTAGGAGAAGTGAGGCCATGCTAAAGAACACTGCTACATTAAGGATTGTCTGGTGCCTACTGAGTTATAAACCTGCTTCAGTAGTAGCCAGAGCATGGGAACTATATAGTAAAATAAAGATATTAATTAATGCATTTTTAAAACAGTATCAAAGAAGAGAGGTTGTATCCACATCACTGTTGTTGACTTTCTGTTTTGCAGTCTGATACAATTCAGGCCACAGTTGGGTAAGGTGATTAGAGCAGAGGGGATTAGATCAATTGTAAACATTTAAATGGCTTTACTGACTCCAACAGAATTGTTGATGTCTCAAAGCCGTAATTTAAACTAGTTTTACAACTTGGAGTAATGTTTTCTGATAAACCTAGTGATTTATTTAGAGAGAAAAAGATAAACTTTTAGGCACAAAATCATTTTTCACTATTGAATTACCAGTTAGTTTAGCAAATAACTATTTCCCACAAGCCTTTCTTCCTTTTGTAATCTTTAATCTTTGCAGCTTCTACTCCCTTTCATTCCTAATTTTAGACACTTGTTTAAGAATCTGCTGTATCAGAAACAGGGTGAAATATGAGATTTTTTTACAGTAATTCAAATGAAAGCCAGAATATCAAGTTTCTAATGCCACTACTGATGTGGCTGTATTCTAATTATAATGCTTCATTACATGTAAGGATTCACCATGTGATTCCTGGCCAAGCTACAGCAACAGAATGACTTGGACTACTGTTAATGCCAGTAAAATAGAAATAAGCATATAAAAAAAAAAAAGAATGCTATCTATATTCTGTTTTACTCATGATGTCAAAATCTTTATCTCCAAATATAATCCCTACATACATGTAATACCTTGTATTACCTTGTATAGCTTTATTTGTGTTACTGGTTAAAAACTGAAGTAGAGAAATCTTTCAGATTATCAACCTTTTTTATTGCCAAAAATATTTTTCTCTGAATTCACTCAATCAGTTCTGAAAAGATCCCAGGCAATTAGGAAAGAGATGTAGAAAGGTAACAAAGATTGTTGCAGGCATAAAGTGTTTCTGCATGAAGACTATAGTTAGGAAAAAAGGCAACAGTTAGACACAGGACACAGTTCTACAAAAATATGAATTCTAAAATGAAGTTTAGCAGGAAACCTGTTTCTTCCATTGCAAGTTCTGCATAACATCTAATGAAATGATCAAGCAACAGGTTTAAAACAAAAAGAATCACAACTATTAAACTAATCTATTGTCTTTGAATTATATGACAGGGATCTTGTAAAAAAAATGATAAACAATAACACAACTATTTAATGTTATTATTTCTAAAAATTTTCAAAAATATACATCATAAATGGAGGTAACATAGTGAGTATTTTACTATTGTAATCAATTAATCTATAATTATTTTTCTATTTCTATAATTATTTTTGCATATGTGCGTGTTTCTGGACATCATCATAGTGATAGGTCACAGAGTAGAACTTACACTCTTGAAAGCAATGTCTGAAAAAAAGAAATGTAAAACATTATTCATTTTTGGCTTTTTAGAGATAGTTACTTCAACCTGACTAGTACTTCTGAGATTTCTTTCCTGTTTGTAACACTGCTTATTTGCCATTTTAGATTTTGAAGTTCTGTATGCATAAAATAATGCAGTTTGAGTGCAGAGAGCAAATAAAACTGAAGTCTTAATAACCCCCATACAAAAAAATCACAGAATTTGAGCAACGTTTTTTGTTTGTTTGTTTTTAATAGGCATTGCTACTTTTTTTTTTCTTTACTTGCACAATTTCCAATATTTACATTGAAGTGCACTGCTGCATCCCATACAACTGTCTAAGAACTCAGAACGCATCCCTTCTATGAAATTGCTACAGAGATCGCTGAGGCATAATTTTATCATACATCCAACTCTAAAACATACAACTGTGTACCTTTCCATACAAAGAAGTGTTCTCAAGTCAACCGGGTGACCTAAGGATAAACTTCTCATAATTCAGTGTATCTTGAAGTCTTTGAATAGCTCTGCTATTTTTGCTGTACACATTCCATAATGCTTGGGCGCAACATCAGTGAGTTATATGAAAAGAGTTATCTTCTAAACTAATTTCAGGTACATGAAACTGATCTTTGATTTTTCTCACAACAAAGTTCTTTCTTCTATTCACAGTCATTCATGATTTTGAATGGTAGTACTGTCCCATGCTTACTGTATTGATAACAGATACCTCCTTGCCTGTGAGATATCTTAGTGGCTAATCCATTTTGCAAGGAAATGCTTCATGTGTTTGAATAGTCATATTATGAAACTCAGTGAAATTTGAGCTTTTTTCATTTCTCCATGTAAGAGAACCAGCAAATAAACATTTAAATAAATAAATACATCACTTAACTGTCAGTCCATCCAATTTGCTGAGTAAAGATATCTCCTCACTGGCAGAAAATATTTCATATCTCAGAAAATTTGTAATGTTCACATTTTTGTATTTTTCCTGTTGTGGCCAAGCAAAATTTAATCCCACCTCCATATGTCCTTTATAATTAACAAGAATCTGGCTATAACTATTTAATTAACCAAAGAGATACCAATTTCTTCAATGCCTTAGGGATTTATTTCACAGAAAATATCTACAATATATGACCACTGACTTTTTTTCCTTGTTTAATTCACTGATAGTAGCATGACCCGTGTTTCAGATCCAACACAACACTATTCTACAATATGTGTCTTATGTACAAAATGACGTTGGAGTCTATTGCCATTAATTCTAGTATCAGAACTATAACAGAACCAAGCCAATAGAACTTTTACCCAATTTTCTTGATCCCTGATCTTTCTAGCTGAGCAGTGCTACCATTATTCTAGTTCCTGGTGTATGCTTGTTAAGTATAATTTTCATGTCACTCTTTTTTGAAGAAAAACAATTTCCCAGTGTATGATCATCTTGAATACCCAACATAATTCTTACATGCATTAAAGGGAATGCATACAATCTTTGCAAAAGTCTCACATAAAACAAATATATATAGATGCTGTCTATTGCACAGGAGTTGGAAATGGGTCATTTATAAGGTTCTTCTGACCCAAGCCATTCTATGATTCTGTGATTCTGCTTCAGTGATGTTGAGCTTCCAAAGAGCTGTGATTCACTGTAGTGGCCTTGAACTGGAAGGAATGTCTCATGGCTTTTTCCTGATGTTACGTCTTCATACCTATGAAAATTTTCTCTACAGAAATGATAAAGAAGAGTATTAGAGTTATAAGTGTTTGTTAGAATGAATTCAATAATGACATCAAGTGTCTTAATCATATGTACAGTTCTCCCTGAAAAACCGAAAGATCTTGAGTTGAAAATGCTGCACTCAGTTTAAAAGTACATGTCAGATGTCTGTAAGATTATGAGTAGTTCTGGAATAATAGCAATAAGTATAATAAACCATCTTTAAATATATGCATATAGATATGTATATATATATATGTAATCATTTTATCATCCATGTGTGTTATCACCAGAGGTATCTTCTAAGCCCTGTGACTCTGTGATTCTCTGATTTTGGAAAAATCTTGCTTTATTTTTAAAATTGAAAAAGGTTAGATCCATAAAGATAATACATTAAACCATTTACTTGTTCAGCTGTTTCATATGTCCTGTGTTAACTACTTATGTCTGTAGTTAAATGACATTTTTGCATCAGAACAGCATTCCACTCTGTTGGATGAATCATTAAAAAAAAAAAAAAAGAAAAAAAAAGAAAAAAGGCAAATCATAAAGCTTCTGAAACATACTTTTCTTTTCTATAAATGGAAGTACGAAAATGTTCTCATATTCTCTAAGTACAAATTACTAAATTTCATTATAAAGAACTTCTGATGAAATATAATGGTCTTTCCTTCTTTGTGAAGTTTTTAATGACATTTTAATATTGCTTTTCATAAACCTAGCTCTTTCTTTTTTTTTAACAAGATATACTACTCAATTCAGTTAGTTTATTTTTATGAGTGGTTATTGGTATCTTTACTTGATATTCCTGTAAAAGCTCCTCTTGGCCATAAGATCCAGGAATATACATTTACATATTTTATTCATTGCTTTGCATTCTCTCTAGTAAGAGAGAATTTTCCAAATCCACATACTGGAAGTCCTTGTTAATTCCTGTGTAACTGTGAAACAATTAGATGCATGGTCCTGGCGCAGACATACAGAAATGATTGTTTGTTGTGTCAGTCATTAATCGTTAATCACGCTTTTTTCTTCCTGTGTTTTATCAACTAGGACTTTCATTATCTTAAGTACATTAATTCTTTGAGCCATGGTCTGTCTTTTTCAGTAGTATATGTATATGGCCAAGTAGAGCCAAATCTCATTCTGTTGTATAGCAGTAAACAATAAAAACAGAAATAATAATAAAAAAATATTGATCTTTATTGATTTAATGGATAAACAAAACACGTTACCTGTTTAAACAAAACAAACTAAGCGTGAATTGTCACTCTTCTGTGTGCAAAATTTCTCACACAAAACTTCTCCTCAGTCCTATAGGAACAGAAAAATTTACTCAAGATAACATAATGATGTCACAATCTACTACAGTCAATTATCAGTTGATACAGCAGAACTTGCACAATATTCCTGTGATGTCAAAGAATAAAGATCTACAGGAGAACTGAGTCAAAAAGAAAAGCAAATTCTGTAGTGATTTGATGAATTACAACCTTGCAATTTGCACAAGCTATGAAACTAAATACAAGTCAGAGTCTATATAAATGTTTAAGGTCATTTTGATTTGTTATATAATTAATAAAAAGTGTAGAGATTGCAGGATTGTGACATGATTTGTTCAGTAAACTTATCATACTGAGAATAACGTGAGATAAATTGTTTGGCCATTGGCTATGCAGTGCTTAAGAGATTCAGTTTGTTAAGCAGAGTGCTATAGATGAAGGAATTCATTTATTGTACATGTTTACACTGGGTTTGTAGTGAAAAATATACATGTTTTTTAAAGAGGTAACTATAGAATTCCAGGTAGGTGGAATGATGGCCTTTATGCTTCTAAACAGAAGGACCTCCCTCCAGCAATACTGCTGTGTGGGTGCAGAATAAAACTTGTTCCCATTCAGGCTGCTTTTCCTGGCATGTTGTCTGTCCTGCTTGGTGTCCACACAAGCCAGGAAAAGCAAATTCCAAAGACTCAAAGCTACAAGTTCCTGGTGAGGGTGGACACCTCACTGCCCATGAAAGAGCTGTTGTCTTGGGGGCCAGATGTCCCAGTAGGAAAGCTAAAGTCCCTCTGAAAATAGCAATGCAGAGGTATGCTTACATGTATGAATTTGAACAAATAAGTATTTATGCAGCTTTTCAGTTCATACCTATTGAATCAAAGCACGTCATGCAGTAAAGGACACAATACAAATTTGCACTTGTATGAATTTATATGTGTAGACCAAAAAAAAAAAAAAAAAAAAAAAAGACAAAAAAACCCGTGACAAAACATAAACAAAACATAAAATGGACTCAGCAATTTTAAGTATGATATCACCTTTTTCTGCAGTTTTTGACAGACAGAAAGACTAGGCTTAGCACAAACTATAGCAACAATTGTTCATCTGATATTTCTACAACAACTTCAGAATGAAACAAAGCTGAATAACTAAGTTGCCAGGTAATCTTCAGATAAGAATCAATATGTCTAAAATAAAGTCTTTATAGACATAAGTCTATAAAGGGATACTTATCACTAATACAAACATGATAAATGTCCTTGTAAATTCCCCACTGGAATACATTACTTTTGATATAAATGGAATAGAAGAAAAATTAACTTATGAAATGAGTAAATAGATATTTCTTCTTGTTAATAAATCCTGGAAAAAAACAAAAAAATATCGAAAGAATATATTTTTTTTTCATAGAATATTTTCTGTGGTTATAATTTAAGTAATTTAGAAACATACAAATAGCTGTTTAAAAAAATAAAGAAATGTAGATATATTAAAAATAGTTATCTGACATTTGTACACGTCTTGTATGCTAATACATGTATACTAAAATTATAACTAATACAAAAGATACTAAACAATATAAATATGTCTATATGTCAAATTTATTATGTTTGTGCAACAATATTATCAACTATCTTTTGATTTGGGAGCTATCTATTTGACTTACCTGGTATGTGCATTCTCTTGATGAATTAGTTTAAATAAGTATCAATGAAATTTGTACTTCATGTGAAGTTTAGAATTTAAAATATGCTTTCAAAAACAATCAAAAACCCCCAAACAAATTCCAGTTAGAAATATTCTTAAGTAAAGTAGAAAACTTATAAGACAGGAATAAGATTTTTGTGTGTATTCTAGCTGCAATTCAGGTCAAGCTCTGAGTTAGCACTCTGAGAGGAGAAAGCTGTGGATTAACTATGTATGATTTCACTACAACAAAATAGAAGGTATTTTGTTTTGATCCATTATATATTCAGTGGAGAAGTTTGAAATCTTGAAGAAATGAGACATAAACAAAATGGATGTTTTGATTATCAAGGCAATTAGCTCTTGTTTACAAATTAATGATTGCTAGATGTTTGCAATGCTTTCATAATGACAATGGTTTTTTTCTTTCAACTTATTTCCTGTCCTCTGAAACAATTAGTTCATGAGCTTTCTGGCACTCTGACTGCTGAGAATTGGTTGTGTTGGCAAGCTATAGATCAGAATAATGTAACCACAACATTTCATTTAATCTCAGATCTCTCACTTATTTAGTTCCATAGATAATGGACAAAATTGACAAAAAATGATGCCATATTTTAATTTCTTGTTTCATGCTTCATTTTTCATGTAATGTGTGAGAGAGATGTTTAATTTCTGCTTCTGTATCTTCAGTAGTTCGTGGATCATGTGTAATTATGCAAAAGAACACTAGATTATTATGAAATGATGAATTTCATAATTTAAAATAAACAAAAAGATTTTATGAACAACCAAACAACTAGTAGTCAGTGGATTCTTTTTTTCAGATAGTCCACAAAGCCATTACAATTACAGTGCAGAAACATTACTTTATATACACAGATATTTGCTGATCATTATAGACACTCAAAGCTTATGTTAAGTTTATTAATTCTTCACCAATAATGTAACCTTCCTCTCCTTTCCAAACAAAAATCTCTGTAACATGGAAAGCTACTTTGTATATTTGCTGCTACTTTAAGCATTATCATGTTTCAAGATTTGAAGAAAAAAAAAAAAGAAAGAAAAAGAAAAAAAAAAGGAAAGCAGCTGAAAAACTCACTAAGAAAAAAAGTAGTGTCCATTTGCTAAAAAGAAATCAGAAACTGATAGTTGTGCAGCATAAATGAATGCAAATTCTGAACAAACTTGAGATTTATATATTTACCATGTCAAAAACTTAAATTAAATCTAAGATTTCATGGTTGTTTTTTTCCTCTGTCTACTCCATTTCATCCGTGCCAGAGCAGTTCTTATTCAGATCACATTAATAGGTTAATTATCTACTCAAGAAAATTAATTAGGATTTCCCCTGTAACCTTTTCTCTGAAGATACTGGAATTTACTCAGAGGCCATGATTTACTATAAAATTAGTAGATTAGGGTCCAACATTTTCATTGTCATAGAACATACACCTTGCTTTGTAGGTTAAAATTCTACCAGTGGCCTTAAAGTAAATGGTTTTATATGAATATGGGCATTACCCTGGTGATTAAATTGCCTCTAGGACTGTATTTGTTCTTTCTGAAGGAGCAGAAATATCTGAGACTAAATTAGAAAAGTCACACATCTGTGTCATCAGAAGGACATCAATGAGCGCATAAGCTGCTTTGTTGTTAATGAATTAATTTTAATGGAACGATGTCTTTTCTCTCCTGTATTTATTCTCTTCCATTGTGGCTATTTCCTATGTTCCATGAACGGTTTATCTACTTTAGTGCTCAAACTGAAGGAGAATATTCTCCTAGGCTTGCACAGCTTCTCTCAGCCAGTGTGTTATTTTGTACAGAAGAGTTGTGCACTATTCTCATTTTCATTATGGAACTGTTTCCACAAAATTAATAAAATAATTTTCTCTTTTAAACATGGCCAATCTCTCTCCCAAAAGGACTCACCCTTTCAATTATTTTTGTAACAGTAGCACCTTTATTTATATTACCTATGCTGGGTCAAGAGAATCAATTCAGCACTTGATCTGTGGCTTGTGGTTTAGAGAAATGCAGTGTATTGAAAGTTTAAACTAGGTTCTTTGCTACGGTTCATAAGATTAACTTATCCCATCTTCTATGTACAATCTCTGAGAAATAATTAATAGGCATGTTATTATCAACAAAGAGAGAGGATTTCAAAGTAGGAGTAGTATCTTTCTGTTAAACAAGAAGAAAGTAGTATAGTTCACTAGTAGATAGTGAAAAGACAAGTTTGTGGAAAACAATCTCTTCAAGAGATTGCCTATCTGATGTATTCTGTCTGCAATCTCAGTTGCATTTCCTTAAGGTTGATTTTCTTTACTTAGAAAAGGAAATAACAAAGGAATAAAGTAATCTCACAGAAGAATATTAGCAGTATTTCTGCCTACTTTTACTAAAAGATGACCACTTTTAACATCTACATGAACTTCATGGTGAGTACAGGGTCTGGATCAGAGCTGAAGATGACCATGCATTAATCAACAAAATTCTATACAGAGGAATAATCGGAAATTAAACAAGATCAGGTTTTGTATTCCTTATTCTTGATACAGTCGAATTTTTAAAAGCATTTTATCCTCAATATGAAAAAAAAAAATTGTTGATTAGGGTTACTACCTAAGGTTAGATTATTTAATTAGCATTGATGAATATTTTGCACAGTTGTTCTCAAACATGTGAAGCTAAGCTTTAGAAAATACTTAGCTCAGTGGGAAAAATTGGAAAGAACTGAAGAATCCATTAGTGCTGAAGGGATCATGACTTAGTCAATAACCTAAACTACTTTGATTAATCTGATCATTCCTACACCTAATTCATATCTTGAGGTGAAAATGCAGAATATAGATATCTTAAGGACAAAGTCCTGACCTGTGACCGGAGATCTGAAAGGCCTACACTGACAGTCTAAACAAATCTCTCTAACGAGGGCAAGCCTATTATCCACAAAACACTGTAAAATATTTGCCACATATCCCAGAAATATGAGTCTCTGCCTAATAGTAGGCAGGATGCCAATGATTTGCTTGGATATCCCAGGATCAGTATATTCAGGATACATGTTACAAAAGTGGTTCCCGAAAGAAATGATTGATGCCTTTTCTTGCAGCAAGAATACAATCCAATATTGGAGACATAGATGATTTAGAGCCAGGGTGTATGAATCAGTATTACTCATAAATTTAGTTTTCAATACTCAGAACAATGTATTAGCAAACAACAAAATGTGGCTATATGAGAATAGTTTTAATGAAGAATTTTATTCAAGTTTATTTCATTGCTTTTTTTTTCCTTGATAGTGTGAACTGTGAATTAAGTTGAATACAAAGGGTTTTCACCACACTGAATTACCTGTTTCACCTTGAAAAGCCACACAAAATGAAGCTCTTAAAGCCTTTTGAAAATGACCTTTTTCCTCAGCAATGATTTATCTTTCCCCTAGAAAATCCCTTTTACAAAAGGGAGTATGATTAAAGGAAGCCAAGCAGCACAAACACTCGGTGAAGATCCTGCTTATCTGGAACTCACTTGACAATGTATGTTTTTGGGGTTGGGAATGCTGCAGGTTCAAGGGATAATTCTGCCTTTCAAACACTTCAATTTATTTCATGCCTGAGCACTGTCATTGTACACAGACAAGATGAAACGCATCGTTGTGTAAAGAAATTGAAATGAAATCCTACTTGACCCAGCAGGACGGGGCATTATGTTTGACTCAGTAGTGATTCCTGGAATAATATCTAATTCCAGGAGGAAAATTTCTTGATATGGCCACCTGCTGTGAGTGTCTTTGTCCAGGGATCACAAGTTGTTCTGGGTGACTGGACTCAGGACATGCATAGAAGAAAACAGCCAGCCTCCTGCTGGCATTTAGATCTCTTCATTTTCTGTGTGCTGCTATTCAGTGGGAATGAGTGAATGAAGAACACTGGAAAGCTGAAGCATTTCCACAGGAAGACAAATGCTCCATCAGAAATGCAAGCTAAGAACCGTTTGACCCAGGTTTCACATGCAGGTTTCTTGAGGGGTGGAAACCTGAAATTAAGAGTCAGTGGTTTTTTCTTGACAAGCAAGTTTTTAATTTTTTTTGTTCACGTAGGCTGGTCACTGAGATGTCATCCCACATTTGGTCCCTGTGAAGTGTTTACTTTGAAAAGGCTCCACACTACTAGATTAAATAAAATGGGAGCACTCCATGTCTCACAAGAGGGAATTGAGCAGACAGCTTTATTACTTCTGTCAGAGAACAAAGGTTTTCCCAGCATGAAGGGGATTATTAGACCAGCAGCAAATAAACCGAATGTGCAATGTCAAAACTTCAAATATGACTAACAGATAGAAGGGGTGGGGGGAGGAAGGGGGGGAAAGAAAATCCATAATTGATTTCTCTACTGCTACAACATGAAGAATTAAATTGTTCAGGTGGTATCATCTGGTCCACTTCACTATTGTGAAAGGATCCAATTTTGGTGCAAATTTCCATAATTTCCGCTGATATAATTACTAAAGAAGACGATAATTGCCATTTTTCCACCCACAGGAGAGACCATCTGTACAGTATCAAAATATCAGTATGCATATTAGAAATAATTTTTATTCCCCTGAGGAAAAAAAAAAAACTAGCCTTGCTGGTTTAAAACTATTGGGAAGTTCATGAGAAAATGTAGCCTTTATTTATTGAATCAATAAAATAATTCTTCCTTTTTAGTATATATTAACACCTATTATTCTTTTTTTTTTTTCTTACTTATTTTTATTTTTATTTTGTTTACAGTTCTTAAACAGGAATATCTCTCTCCTTTTTTTTTTTCTTTTTTTTTTTTTTTTTTAATTTATCATTATTTCCATTCTTAAAAGTTAGTGTTTCCTATAATTGCTGATTGGAGCTATAGTCAACAAATTTTTTATATGGTCATTTAGTGTGAACTGGGATTTTCTTGTATTGGCAGCTTTATATGGTATAGATAAGAGTACTGATGGTATGAACACTATTTGCACCATGGCATTATTGAATTTATGAATATCTTAGGAATTATAGCAGTGTACACCTACACAGTAAATGCACTTAGCAAAAAATTAGCAAAGATTTGGAGGATGTTCTGTCTGGCACCTTCCTGCCTTCTTTCTGTATAGAAATAAAATAAATTTGTGATTAAAAACACGTATAATTAAAAGCTAGAGAGAGAAAAATATTTGTGGCAAACATTTCCTTTCTATTCATAATCATTTTTGCTTTCTGTTACATCTTTACATCAAAAACAGTAGAAGTACAGCGACCTAAACGAAGGAGTAAACTCACTCTTTGGTATATCAACTGAATGCAGACCCTATAGTTATGAAGCAGGAAAATAATTTTTCAAGCTCAGTGTTACCATACTTGATTTTGCAGAAACTGAGAAGTTAAGGACACAAAATGTATTAAGAGAGGGAATAAGCTTAAGATTTTTTATTTTTTTAATGTCAGGAACAGTTTAGAGCTGTGAATGCCTTAGGCCATGAAGTAATCCTAGTGCCCATAATGAAAAGACCTTGTCAAAATAAAGCATGTCAGTAGACTTAAAAGGAACAGGAGCCTTACTCATAGGCACAGTGTTTAACAGTTAAAGTCCAAATTCTGTTCCCATTCAGATCAACGGCAGACTTTGCCATCAACATGAATAGCAATAGGAACAAAATCCTTCAGGACATGTTTTCAGTGCCAGTGTCCGAATCTTAATGGAATACTTGGTATCAGCAGTGTATCCAGGTTATGTACACCTGTGATTAATTATCAGCACAATAATATAGGCCAGTTTGAATCCTTCTTCCATCTATCCTTTAGTGTGCTATTAAAATATCACTATTCTTAACAATAGGCATTTTTTTTCACTTAGCATAGCACTCATCCCTAAATAAACCTGGAAAAAATTTATATTTGTCAGAATCCAAATGATACTGTGCGTGTGCCACTGTAGATGTTTTGTCTGCCAAGGGATAATCCCTGAACTGCTGATTTAAGAAGTGTAAAAAGCAGCCTTGCTGTCTAATCACACTACTACTTAATGCAGTAGATACAGTGCTACTGTTTTCTAGATGCTTGTAAGATTTTAAAGGCATAAGAGGAAGAAAATAAATACATTCAACTGTGCTAATCTGGTTGTAGAAAAAAAAGAAACAACCTGTATACGTTATCATAGAATCTAGACTACCAATCAAACTACTGACCTCTATTTTAGTGAAAGCCCATATCAAGATAGCCCATCTGTTCATAATGCTTTGTTATCTATTATGAAAATTGGCATATATGTAGGGAATTGAATAGGACAAAGAACAACGTATTTGAATCTTTTCTGTCTGAAATGGTGATTTCAATTTGGTTCAGGTTTTATACTGCATATATTTAAATACTTTCAATTGCAAAAAGCTGGGGGAAAAAAAAAAAAAAAGAAAGAAAAAAAGAAAAAAAAACAAAAGAAAAAAAAACAACCAACCAGTGAAACAAAAAAATGACCTGCAAAGCTCCTGTCAAGCCTGGAATTTCTATCTATTCACTGTTTGACTGTATACAGAAATATTTGAAAATATTAGCACAAAATTAAAGAAATTTGAAAGGATTAGACATCTGTTCACAGAATCACAGAATTTCAGGGATGGGAAGGGACCTCAAAAGTTCATCCAATGCAGTCTCTCTGCCGGAGCAGAAATACCTAGATTAGGTCACACAGGAAAGCAACCGGGCAGGATTTGAATGTCTCCAGAGAAGGAGACCTCACAGCCTGTCTGGGCAGCCTGTTCCAGTGTTCCATTACCCTTACCGTGAAGAGGTTTTTTCTAGTATGTATGTGGAACCTCCTGCGTTCCAGCTTGCACACACTGCCTCTTGTCCTATCATTGGATATTACTGAGAAGAGCCTGAATCCATCCTCCTGACACTCACCCTTTACATATTTATAAATTTTAATGAGGTCATCCCTCAGACTCCTCCAAGCTAAGGATACCCAGCTCCCTCAGCCTTTTCTCGTAAGGGAGGTGTTCCACTCCCTTAATCATCTTTATGGCTCTGCAATGGACTTTCTCAAGCAGTTCCCTGTCCTTCTTGAACTGAGGTGCACAGAACTGGACACAATACTCCAGATGCAGTCTCACCAGGGCAGAATAGAGGCGGAGAAGAACCTCTCTCGACCTACTAACCACACCTTTTCTAATGCACCCTAGATGCCATTGACTTTCTTGGCCACAAGGGCACAGTTCTTGCTCATGGTCATCCTGCTGTCCACAAGGACCCCCAGCTCCCTTTCCCCTACGCTGCTCGCCAACATATCAGTCCCCAGCCTATACTGGTACCTGAGATTGTTGTTGCCCAGATGCAAAAGACTCTACACTTGCACACCTATTCATGCCTAGACAAGTAGATGAGAAAGGAGAAAGGTACACACTAGCAGAAGATCTGAGGGGAGTTCAGAGAGAAGTTATAATTTCATGGACATACGCAAATATAATCCTTCCCTACCAGTAATGACAATTAACAATATATAAATAAAAATCCAAAACAGAACAGCCTATGAAAAATGAAGGTGATAGTGTGGAAACCCCATTTCTCAAACAAACTATATGAACAGATCAGATTTATAGAGATAGACCCCAACTCGCACAATTATGGACTGAAGTTTCACTTTAGTTCCTTCTCTCATGGATAGCCTCAGTAAATTATTTTCCAATTTAAATTTCCAGTATTAACACAGGAGAGAAATAATATTTAGCATACACATGCTTTTGGCACAGAGTGATAGAAAATGCTTTTGAGTTCAGAGCAGTAGAACACTACCGTGCATGTTTCTTTCTGAAGCTAGATATCTTTGAATAAGATGCACTGAGAAACAAGAATGTGGTAATCTCTTAACTGAGATAGAATTTGAAGGACAAGCTGCAATCTGCCAAGCATTTGTCTTGAAAATGCACTTCATTCAATTTGTTGGAACCTCCTATTTCACAGCTGGTATGTATGTAAAAACATTAAGAAGTTACATTAAAAAAAATACAATTTGAATCAGTTTTCTCCTCCAGCAATAAAAAAAACCTCACCAGCAGTCTTAGATATCAATATTGGGAAAACCATCAGCAAATAGAGTATGTCCAATTTTTTTAAGTGGACAAGTTCTCTGGTGGACTGGTAGGTATTTCTGGTGTGTTTCATTTTCCTGTGGAAACAACAAATAACAGGGCCTGATTTTAAAAGATTTAGAAACTTACTTCACTTAAGTATACTAAATTAACATTTGAAATGAATCTAATCTGAGAGCTGAAAATTTAATCACAGGTAAATGTTCTATGTTTTTACTAGAAACTTATTCAGTACTCAGCCGTCCTCCAACATTCACTGGCACATATTGGCACTTTATACGATTAACCATTTAAAGCTTCTGGTGGAAACTAAAAGAGATCATGCCTTTAATTTTGGCTGTATATTTCTATGTATATATTTGGTGCTACAAGATAATTAATAAATATGCTCCGTATTTTCCTAGATGCTTCAAATGATTCAGATTGCAGAGTATGACTTGGAAACCCCAGAGTGCTTCGGATTTGAATGCTTCTAGGGCTTCAGAGAAGTGCCAAGTGCTTTGAAGTAAGATTAAAAAAGAAATGCTCAAAGCACCAGGAAATTTGAAAGGCACTGCAACAAAACCCAGCAGAAATGCTCACAGACCTGCTTCGGTATGAGCAGTGTCAGCTACAGAGGTGCAGGTGGCAAAGAAAAAAACACATCTTGTCAGTTCTGAGTATAGATGAACAACTGTAACATAAAAAAATCTCAACGTCAAAGGCAGATGAACCCAGGGGACTTTCCTCATAATTTTTCTGGATATTGCTGCTACTTTCCCCATTTCCAGGCCAGCAGTGGGACTGAGCACATATTCCAAAGAGGAAATACACCTGAACACAACAGAAACATTCTAGGCCACATAGATAATAAACAGAATTCAGACTTTACTGTCAGCCACATTAGCAATGACAGCACTCACATAAACGTGAACAACAAAGATGGGCTTCTTGGGTTCCTCATCTCTGATAAGGTTAATCAGGTTTAAATTTCACTAGCAGGAGCAAGCATACACACTCACCCTCTTGATTTATAAGAACCAGGCATTACAAGATCATCAGCAGTTAATGTTCAGACTCTCAGCTCCTTTTATTCAGCAGCCGGGTCCAATCTTGACTCTTTCAGTGCTTCTGTGCCCTCTTCCTACTTACTAGTTAGTTTAGCATGAAGTTCATTAGCAAATTAAAAATGCACATTACACAGCATTGCATAGGATGTAGGATTTAGGAACAGAACAGGACAGGTTTCAACAGTCAAACACAGGGCTCAAACAGAGAATTTTACAGAATTTTACATACAGCCAGCTCATTTTGTCCTTCCTCATTTTCCCACAGTGCTTCCTGCATAATCCATTTGAGTTCCACAATTTCCACTTGTGTTTCTCCTCCTAAATGTCTCCTAACCTGTTCAGAAAGTTTTGTATATCTCCAAAGCCTCCAAAAAACATCTCATGATAAGTTATTTTTTCTCACAAAATCTGTGATAATCTTTTCTTCTCCTCCTGCTGTCATTCAGTGTTCTGGTTGAATCGCTTACAAACTTCTTGACTGGTCCCTTCAATAGCCCCAAAATTTAAACAGCCCAAGTTACATTGTATAATCCTCATGTTTCTTATTGTCTGTTTCCTATTCTGCTTTTCAGGCTTATGGATATGAATGGTTAACTTAACTATTTTTCTCTTTCTATTTCATGCTGAAAAGATGATAAGCAGATGTCTTTACAAATCTATCTTCACATCGGTGATGGCAGCTGGAATCAGAAGTTGTAGAAATACTGTGTTTAAAGCCATTTGTGCCCAGAAAAGCTTGTGCATTCTTGTTTAACAACAACGATAATTTCGCTGTGTTTTGTTTTTTCTAGTACAGAGAAAAACTCTGTTGACTGATCCACTCCAAGTAAATTAATTGGCCTAAATTTGGCCTCTCTGTTAAATTTTGTTATTCTCCAGATTGAAGATTCTACCACAGCATAAATTTTGGTTTTCCTTCTGATGAGTCCTGCAACCTTCCTCAAGAGAATAGTGCAAAAGCTAAGTCCTACTTTGTTCCTTTTTCCTATTTGCTGGTAATCTAACATAACAACCCACTCTCGACTATCTTATCTAGGATACTCTCACTTTTTGTTTCAACAGTTCAATAAAATTTGGTTTCATTACTTTGCTTATCCTTTATTGTCCAGTTAAAAGTAGTTGGGATTATCTGCTAGTGTGACTTCACACCTTTCAGAAGAGACCTAGATCAGAACTATAATATTTAGTCTTTTAACTAAAAGTGGGCTAAACTGAACTAAATACCCCTGAACTGATAAACTTCACCATACTACTATTCAGGTTTTCATTTTGGACATCCTATTCCCTACTCCAATCCTCTTCCTGAAAATCTGTGGAGGAAAGGGACAGAATCTATTGTTTCAACTTTGATGGTTTTCACACACTTTCAGTACTAGGAAATCATCATGGGAGGGCAACTGGGAAGGTAATGTTAATAATCAACACCCCTCCCATGACTATAATTAGCTATTCTCAGTTACTGATGACATGTTCAGGTAACTTACAGCAGAAGGAAATTAAATGTATCTTGAAACATATCAGTGGAGTGCTGTTTAAAGGACTTTCCAGAAGGACTTCAGAAGATTGCACTAAAAAGTAGCTCTTGAGAACTCATAGTTCAAAACTTGCAGCTATTTTTATCATTGGTGGACTTTCATTTGCTGAATTAAAACAAGTTTTACATAGAAATTTTATTTTTTATTTTTTGCTTTTATGGTGTGATTCTATGAAGTTGATGACAAAAGAGGAACTTGACTGAATATGAACTCAAATGAGAAAAAAAAAAACCCTACACTTTGAGGAAGAAACTGAGTAGGAGAGAACACTTGAAAAGTACTATCTGATGTCCCAGAAGCCAAGCAGAAAAGAGGCAAGAGGAGCTGAAGAACATCATGTAGCTTAAGACACATTGAAGTTGCCCTGCAGCAGACTCTGGAATATCATTTGCAAAGCAGACTATCTCTTTCCAGTAGGATATTACTTAATTGAACCTGATAGAACAAATTCAATAGGCTAGACATAATGTACAAAGCCTGTGACGCCCTTCTATTGGAGAACTTCTAGAGAAAAAACATGGATAAGTTTTGATAGGGTAAACAGAAACACAGAATCACAGAATCGTAGGGGTTGGAAGGGATCTCCAGAGATTATCGACTCCAATCCCCTGCCAAAGCATTTTCTATAATTTCCCAGATGATAAAGACCATTTTTCAATTTGAAGATACTTGAAATGTTTCCAAAGCCCTTTTGAAGTTCTACATTTATGTACATATATACAGACATATATGTGTCTATGTGTATGGTGCATTAGCCTGAGTTAAGGAGAAAATGCCTATAAGCCATTATCTCATTCCTCCTCCTGAGTAGGACAGAGGGAATAAATAGGATGAGAAAGCCCATGGAGAGAGGGAGATTGCTTACCAATTACTGCTGTGGGCAATATAGACTGCTTGGAGAAAAATAATTTATTGCTGATTAAAATAGATCCAGATAGTTGGAAACAAAAAGGCAAATATCAAACATTTTTCCTCCCTAATCTCACAGGCTCAATTTCACTCCTTCACTGCAGACTCCTCTATCTGCTCCTCCAAGCAGCAAAGGCAGTGGGGGAGTTATGGTTCCTGTGAAAATTACCTGTCTTACTTTACTGTACTAATACAATAGAAATGAGAATTAGTAGAAATGAAAAGGGACTGATGGTACTAATCTTCTGTGGGGACTTTTGGAATCAATCCTCACCTTTAGTGAATTAGGCCAAATCTGTAGACACTGAGGACACTTCGCATATGTCATTTTCCCAAATGCATTTAAAAATAGGTTACCAAAGGGGAAGGGAGATTTGAATTTTCAAAAAGCATGACTTAATGTTGATGGATTGTATTAAACTCTACTGCTTCACTTGTCATATTATAATATTAAAAAAAGAAAATAGATAACACTAAGAAAACCTAGAAAACACATTAAAGCATTTATATAAAACAGAATGAATAAGTTTAATACCTGAGGGTACATCTTCAAACTTTCAATGAGTTAATGCAGATGCATACTATCAGAAGGAACTTGGTGACATGAAGACATTTTTAAGAATAGAGGGGAGAACAAAAACAAGCAAACAAAAAAAATCTCATCCGTAAAATCACAGATAATACTTATATCTTCAGCCTAGGAGTCATAGATAAGAGTTTTTCAAACAATTAATGCTGCAATTTCCCTGTAGCAGTGAAAAAACTTCTCTGTTCCTGAAGCAAAGTATGTGGTCTGTTTTCAAAATATAGTTTGTTCAGTTCAAATGTTATGCCTGGTTACCTTTCTATTTGGGGCCCCAAACCAATCCATAAATGAGTCAGTGGAGTAAAGCGAATGTTGTAAGGCATCTAAGTTGATTAAGAGCATCTACAGGTTGTTCTGTGCAGGAGCATTCCATGTTGGAAACAGAACTTATCTGACCTAAGCAAGAAGAGCATCTATTCATAAAACAGTGTAGGGGACAAAAAAATTAGGCATAGCCAAGAGGAAAGTGGACCTGGGACAGAGATGGGCAGAGGATGGTGGGCATTTTGAGTTCCTGTGACTTTTAAAGTTAAATTATTCAGTGCCTTTTTTGCATTCCAAAATATAACTGCTTATCTGAGTTTATTTCCATGAAGCTATGTTTTACCTAAAACTATTCATTGAGTAACATGTAGCATTAGAGTGATAAAGTTGATGCAGTTTTTCCATAGTGAGCATGTCCAATTTCTCTGTGCTTCTCTAAACACTGAAGCCAGAGTTCAAGTGCTGGCAGGTTTCAGTTCTGCTGATTTAGAATCACAGAATCATAGAGAGAATCACAAAGTCATAGAATTGCTCAGGTTGGAAAAGACCTTAAAGATCATCAGTCCAACTGGAATCTGATTAGACTACCCTAACTCTAACAATTCTCCACTAAATCATGTCTCGGAGCACCACATACAAACGGTTTTTAAACACATTAAGGGATGGTGACTCAACCACCTCCCTGGGGAGCCCATTCCAGTGCTTTAAAACCCTTTTTCCTGATATCCAATCTAAACTTCCCCTGGAGCAACTTGAGGTCACTTCCCCTCGTCCTGTCATCTGTCAGGTGACAGTGAGAAGAGACCAACCCTGCTCTTGTTGTAAGCACCTTCCAGATACTGGAAGAGAGCAATAAGGTGTTCCCTCAGCCTCCTCTTCCCCAAGCTAAACAGTCCCAGTTCCTCCAGACTCTTCTCATACAGCACATTCTCAAAGCCCTTCACAAGCCTTGTTGTCCTTCTCTGAACCTACTCCAGCACCTTGATGTCCTTTCTGTAGTGAGGTGTCCAAAACTGAACAAATTACTCAAGCTGGGCCTAATCAGTGCCCAGTACAGGGGCAGGAATGCTTTCCTAGTCCTACTCACAACACCATTCCTGATACAAGCCAGGATGTCATTGGCCTTCTTGGTCACTTGGGCACACTGCTGGCTCTTATTCAGCTGACTGTCCATCAGTACACCAAGGTCTCTCTCCATCAGGCAGCTTTCCAGCCACTCCTCCCCAAGCCTGTAGGATTGCCTGGGGTTGTTGTGACCAAAATGCAGGACCCAATACTTGACCCTATTGAAACTCATTGAAACATTTTACCTTGGCCCTTCAACCCAATCTATCCAGGTCCCTCTGTAGTGCCTTTCTCCCCTCTGGCAAATCAACACTCTCTCCCAGCTGGGTGTCATCTGCAAACTTACTGAAGATGCACTCAATCCCCTCATCAAGATAATTAATAAAAATGTTAAATAGAAGTGGCCCCAGTAACTACAGAGCCCTGGGGGACACTGCTTGTGACTGGCTGCCAACTGGATTTAACTCCATTGACCACAACTCTTTGAAGATGGGCATTGCATTTGCCAGTCTCCAGTCCACCAGGACATTCCTGGTTAGCCAGGACTGTTGAAGAATGAGGGAGAGTGCTTGGCAACCACATCTACCAACTTCCTCAGCACTCTAGAGTGCAATCCATCTGGTCCCATGGACTTGTAACTGTCCAGCATTCATAGAAGGTCCAAAGCCACCTCATCATGGATTATGCAGGGCCTATTCTGTTCTCCATCCCTATCTACCATCACAAGGGTCTCTGTGCCCAGAGAGTAACTGTCTTACTATTAAAGACTGAAGCAAGAAAATCATTAAATAACTCAGCCTTATCCTGTTCCTTGGTCACCGTTTTGCCCTCAGCATCCAACAAGGGACAGAGATTCTCCCTAGCCCTCCTCTTACTGTTGATGTATTTTTAGAAATATTTATCACTGTCCTTTACCTTAGTGGTCAAGTTCAGTTCTGTCTCGCTCCAATTTCTAGGAGGGAGAGGAGGTTCTTTTATTATCTACATACCCGCCGTGAGATTAAGAAGCAACGGTTCAAATGTTGGTCCGACCAGTTTATTACAAATCTTAATCAGGGGAAATGGGGAAGGGGAGAACGGACACTATTATGATTAGGGTAATGGGGAAGGGAAGGAGGGTGATAGAAAAGATAGAAAAGAAGAAGCAAGCAGTCTTTATAGGAAGCAAGAGGGACATAGTCACCACCATGGATCCAGCATGTTTTGTAGTTCCGTCTTTGATCCTCAGTAGTGGTGGGTCATCGGGCATTGTTGTTCTATTGACGACGAAGGACGATCATGATCATGGTGATGATGGCCCTTTTTCAATGCTTCAAAGTGGTTGAGTCAGCTATCTTTGGAGTGACAGCTCAAATCCAAAGTGGTCGAATCAGCTCTCCTTTGAGTGACAGCTCAAACCCAAGGTGGTTGAGTCAGTTCTCCTTGCGGTGGCAGCTTCTGGCTCTGGGATCTCAGCAGGAACCTCCTTTGTTCTTATCTTTCTGGCCTTGCCAGCAGATAAGAGGAAGCAGGGAGGCACCAACTTGCATCTTGCTTTCGCAAGATACAATGGTATCATCCCCCAGCCTTCCATACTTAGCTGGAGCAGTTTGGCCACAGGCCAGATCTTCCGCCAGTGAACACTGCTGAGCACTCTCTTCCACTCTTCTACAGAGCAAGCAGCTCTGGGGGAAGGGGCTTGCAAAATGTTCCCAAAGCGATATAGATTGTCACACAGTTAGCACCCATCAGTTGCCTCCTTGACAAGTCACTCAGAGTCTTATCACAAGAAAAACCTCAGGAAGCAAGCTTTGAGCCAAAAAAAAGCAACCAAAGAAGGATTCTCACAAGTTCTAGCTGGGCTTTGGCTTTTCTAGTTTTCTCCCTACACAGCTTCACTATGTACTTGTAATCATCATAAGTTGTTTGCCCATTTTTCCAAAGACCAAGAACTTTCCTCTTGTTCTTGAGTTCCAGCCAAAAATCTCTATTTAGCCAGTCTGGCCTCCTTGCCCATTGGCTCATCTTCTGTGACTTGAGGATGGTCAGCTCCTGCACCTTTAAAACAACTTCCTTAAAGTATTCCCAGGGTTCCTGGGCTCCCATGCCCTCCAAAACTACCTCCCAAGGGACAATCTCAACAATGGTCCTAAAGAGGTTAAAATCTGCCCTCTCGAACTTCAAAGTGACAGTTCTGCTGACTCCCCTCTGTGGTTCAACAAGGATCGAGAAATCTGGAATCTCTTGGTCACTATGTGAGTAAACAGAAGGACCAGGATTTTGCTTCCCCTTGTTGGCTCAATCACCGTTGGTGTCAGGAAGTTATCTCCCACGTGCTCTAGGAACCTCTGGGGCTGTTCCCTATCTGCTGTATTATAAATCCAGCAGATGTCTAGGAACTTGAAGTTCCCAAAAAGAACACGGCCTTCAGAATTCACCCAACAGTCTATAAAATGTCTGGACCTATTCTTCATCTTGGTTGGGTGGCTGATAGCAGATTTCCAAGATAATGTCAGTCTTATTGGCCTTCACTCTTATTTTGACCCATAAGCTCTCAAACCTATCATCACCGTCATTAATTTCCATACATTCGCATTCCTTTGTAACACAGAGCGCCACATCACTACCTTTCCAGCTTTGTATATCTCTTCAAAAGTCGGAAGCCAGCCATCACAGCACTCCAGCTCTGCAAGAGGTTCTACACAAATGGAAACTAAATCACACCTTTCCAACTGCACAGTGGCCTCCAGCTCTTCCAGTTTATTAACCACACTGCATGCATTGGTGTACAGGCATTTCAAGGAGCAAGCTGAGCATGCATATTTCACACTAGGAGGGTGGGAGGCCACCTGGCCTTGATCAGTACTAGAGTGCTGCCCCACTAGTGCAAGTCCAGCTACAACTCCATCCCCCTTCAAATCCATCTTAAAGCTCTCAGAATGAGACCTGCTAATTCCTATCCCAAAACCCTACTGCCATGGTGAGAGAAACCTTTACCATGCATTACTGTCAGGTCTGGTATCTTACAAAACCAGCCGCTATCAAAGAACCCAATGCCCTGCCTGCAGCATGAGTCTCATAGCCAGGCATTTGTGTATTGGCAGAGGCGCAACGCTCTGCTGTATAGGCTGCAGCCAGCAAACACTGTTTGCTCACTCTGTGCGCTCTGTGGGTGGCAGCTAGCTGCTGCCCTCCCGGAGGCTACTTATGGCCTGATAGCCTGGTCCAGGGTGGGCAGTGCCTGCTGCACCCATACAAGCTTGGCAGTCTACCCACAAGCTGTCAGCCCCCTGGCACAGGCAAAACACTTTCGCTGGCTTCAAAAAGCCCCCAGATGAGCATTTTGTCAGCCCTTTTTGCTTCAGATCCCTTCACCAGTGCAGTCTTACATGCTCTGAAACTGTTCTTCATAGAGAGAGCTTGCTCTTATTGCTAAAAGTCAAGAAATAGGGATATCAATTCTCTGAAGACTAGTGAGACTTTTATTATCTTTTTAAAAATCTGAAAGACCTCAAACTGAAATGGTATGATGCAAATGATGATCTTAGGGTTGCGATTCAGTTCTCTATTAGTATGTCAACAGTGCTGGGGAGGTAATACAATACTCAGAAGGCCTCTTGGCCTTGCTCTTCCACCAGCGTTTCCCCCCTTCTGTTTGAATGTTCTCACGTGCATTCATCCCCTCCACTGGTGGCGGCGTGCAGAAAGATGTTACCAGTGGTTACTCTTCACTTCCACCACCTGGTTTGTAGCAATCGTTGTTAGTCTTGGGCTGTTTTAGGGAAACCAGGAGCTGCCGGTACAGCCTTTCATAGCAAGCAAGTCCGATTTCTCTGTGCTCCTCTTTTCACGGAAGCCAGTGTTGAAAGGCTGGCAGGTTTCAGTTTTGCCATCTGCTTTTCTCTCCAGGCTCAAAGCTGGTCCTCGGGATGGTCTTGCTGTTGCTCCTGCTTTCTTGTGCGCTTTGGGAAGTGCTGGGGAGAGCATACGCCAAAAACGCCTCTTGGTCTCGTAGTCCCGCCAGCGCTTTCTCTCCTCTGTTTGAACGAGGCCCACCTGGAAGACCTTCCCTTTCACTGGTGGCTTTGTGAAGTTGGAGATCTCAGGTGGCAGGTCTTCAACTCCACCGCCTAGCCTAGGACGCTGACTGAGCGTCCCAGGGGTCCCGCGTGCCACCAGAATCTGCGAGCGCTGGTCCTGTCTGGGAAGCCTGCCGGGTTTCCCCGCAGAGCTCGTGGTACCAGTGGCAGAGTCCGTGTGCAGAGAGGGGCACCGACTGCGCAGCAAGAAAGGCCGGATCTTTCCTGGCTGGATGAGATGGGGCAGGATGGGACTGCCCTGCCGTGGCCATGCTTGCTGCTGGGAGCAACGTGGCCTGCACAGGGGGCTCCTGTGCCTGCCTGCCTGCCTCTCAGCACCTGTAAAACAGGGAGCGGGCATGAGCCACAGTAGGGTAGGGGGCACCAGGGATCTTCCAGGCCCACTCAGCCTGGCTGCTACATGACAGAGGCTGGTACGAGGCTTGGCTTCTCCCGGGGGGCTGGCCCTGCCTGGGAACGTGCCAGGCTGACCCTCAGGGGACTCACCTGACTTCGATGCCACCACTTGCAGCCACCATGTCCACCATTGCTGGCGCCGGTCAGAACCCTACGGGCACATGAACGTGGCATAGTGAAAGGACTTGCGGGGCAGCCCTCACCCCCACCCCAAAGCCCTCAGTCACCTAGCTTCAAGTGACTCCCATCCTCAAATTTCCCTACCTGTCGGCGCCAGGAAACAGTGAGCAGAGACACCCCAGCCACCAGGAGCAGGAGGCTGAGGATAAGGAGAACGCTGTCGACAACCATCGCTCAAAGCTGGTCACGACCGCACTGGCAGAAGCAAAGTGCTGACTGCTGGATGACATGGGCAGAGCCATGAGATCATAATCCAGCGGGTGGGGATAACTCTGTGAGGTCACAGCCCACATGGAAGTAGGCCGGCAGTAGCCCCCAGGATGGGGATGGGGGGAGTTATGGACATAACTTGAGTACAATAATATAAAATATTCTTCAAACAGAATCTGTTGAGTTGTACCTGGTGTACTTATGGCCTGGTAGCCTGTCCACTGTGAGCAATATCGGCTCCAGCCATGATTGCTCAGCAGCCCACCCACAAGCTGCCAGCCCTCTGGGACCAGCAAAATGCTTTTGCTGGCTTCAGAAATCTCCCGGAAAAGCACTTCATCATCCTTTTTGCTTCAGACCCCTTTCCCAGTGAAGTCTTAGTTGCTCTGAATCTTTTCTTCACAAAATGACAGCTCTTTCCTGCTCTATTCACAGATTTTTGAAGCTTTGACATTTTTCAAAGCCACACATTAAACCACTTGTTCAGTAAATCATAAAAATTTTGTTTAAATACTTAATAAAATTATTTAGGTTGGGGGAAGATGAAAGAATAGAATCATCGATAAATATATCTATGTTCATATACACCCTACTTTGTATTTAGATTCACTTGAATTTTGTGCTGTTAAATACAGAAACAGGAAGGATGATTTTGACTGCTTTGTGTAGCTGAAGTAAAACTTTATATAGTATTTTTTAAGTAGTTGTAAATATATATGTAAAATATATATAATGCAACATCTAATGTTAGAATCAATAGAAATAAAAGATATCTGTTTTCTGCAGGTCCAGGGAAAAGCTTTTTACCGCAGTCAATTTGTCGACGTTTGAGTAGTCCTAAGCGTCAAATTAGACAGTCAATTTTTTGTTTTTAAAAGATCTTTATTAGGATTGTGATTCCTGATATATATGTCAAATGTTATTATTATTATTATTATTATTATTATTATTATTATTATTATTATTATTATTATTATTATTGTTAGTGCATTAGCACCTGGTGTCAAAAACTTTCTGAAATTCTACCTCCTAGGAGCTGGCCTCTAGTTTTTTTACTGTACAACTGAATGGTCTTTTACCTAAGGTTTCTAGTAGAGATATTTCTTGAAAGACAGATGAAATATCATGGGGAAAACACAGTTCCCACCTATCACATTCCTCTCACTGTTCAGCTGGAGCTTCACACTGCAGGTGTTGCATTTATTGTAAGGCTACTTAATACAAGGGTGTCAAAGTTGATCATCAAGACAGGTTTCCTACAAAGTAAGAGAGCACTGTATGTAACATCACACCAGAAAATAATATGTGACCATGGAGTTTATAAAGGGATAAAATTAGCATATATCTGACCCAAGGCACCATAGGAAAATGTTACTAGATATTCAGATCCAAACTGTGCAAATAACATCTCTCTGGTGTTACAAGTGTGGAAATTGCATGCCACTTTTTCACTATGGGAAATAATTGGATTATTATAGCATAGCACTGTGTATATCAACTGTTATTTGTTTTATGATTTTATTGGACTTAATATTATGGAAGGTCTGCAGTTCAGCAGAAGGAATTAAATGGTAAATGTTTTCTATCAAAGGATTTGAATAATTATTCTTTAGCAATTAATGCAAATTAGTCATACTTTAAAGAAATTTTCCGAAATAGTTGAACCGATTTTGACAGCATCATCCTTTGTATTTATTTTCATTATTTATTTACTCTAGAGAGACATAAGCACATACATAACTGTGGAACAAAATACAAAAACATACAATTATATTTAATTATATAATTACTGTAATCATCAATCTGGACTATTTTACAAAAGAGATTAAAGTTAATTGTCAACAAAAATTTATCATATTACTTGGAAAAGATATAAATATTTGGCTATAGCCTGCAAAAAAGGCAATGAGAACATTTAAATGTTTCAGGCTCCCCACTGTAGTTGCACACTAGTTTTATGAATGAATTGAAAGCTTATTTATTTAACTTGTCAGAATGCATATTGTATTTATCACACCAAAAGAAAAAAAAAAAAAAAAAAAAAGCCTGAACTTTTGTCTAACAAGTCAGAGAAGAATAATGCCATATGAGGAAGAAACCATGATAAGAAATAAGGTCTCACCCTTTCTATATTAATGTTCTACCAATTTGCCATGTGCTTTTTGCCTAATGAATATTTGGAAAATACAGATACAATAAATGAACTTCTACATTGTAGATATCATTTATTTGAAACCTTCTTCAGAAAGAAAAAAGAAATAAGAAATGTAGCTTCTTATGCCCATTAGGCAGAGAAGAAAATGCATCTCAACCAATCTTCCCTGTTTCCCTAGAATATGTTTTAATCACTGAATTTTTCGTTATATATATGTTCATTCTTTGGTTGGAAAAGATGAACAGAGGAATGCCTTGAAGGCATATATGTGAGATAGAACAAATACCTGCTTATACCTTTAAAGAGGAATTCCCTGAAGTGGATCTTTTGTGGTTTAGAGAATTTTACTGAGAAACAAAACAAATAAAAATTAAATAAAGCACCTTTACAGATTATGTGGTAACAAAACTGGTAAGTTACCTTAGCAACCTAATCTGGCTGATAAGGTCTTTTGAAAATGAATGCCTATTTGAACTGCTTGATGGAATATGAAACAAATCCACACAAACCCAAGGAACAATATAGGCATAATGGCAGTGCTCTTCTTACCAGCTCCCAAGACCATGTTGGCTTGGGTCTCAGTGGAATCACAGCTTGAGGGCATTGTCCAAATTCCTCTTGAACACTCACAAGCATGGAGCATCAACTGCCTCTCTAGAAAGCCTGTTCCAGTATCTTACCACCCTCAGAGTAACAACAGTTTTCCTAATATCCAGTCTGAAACTCCCCTGGTATAACTTCATGCCATTCCCTAATGTTCTGTCACAGGATAGCAGGGAAACAAGACCAGCACTTCTCTCCTTTGGGCAACGCATAGCTAAATGTACGGGCAAAAGATCAGTCATGACCAGAGATGGCTAGGCTCGCTTCTCTCATATTGTTTCTAATCAGGGCTTAAAGTTAAAAGAACATTCTCTTTTTCCAATGAAAAAGGAGCATGTGTCCATATACCAGCACATAGACCTGCAATAATAGGGTCAGATATCAAAGAGTGAATTTCTGAAAATTTTTAAGTCTTAAAAATTCAAATTCATGGTTAAATCCATTTCCTAAATGATGAAAATGGAAATTTTGAAAATCCAGTTCCCAAAAGGTAATAAACGAATCTGTTTCTGAACATCAGAGAGCTGAATCCAGTTCAGTAGTGTCCAACAACCAAATTTTAAATAAGAGTATAGCTATAGGCGTGTTGCAAATCAAGGTTTCTTCCTAACCAAAAAGTTTTCAATTTACTGCTTAGCTAAGCAATAGCAATGAAGCAACTACACTTTACACCTGAAGCTATTCCACTTCCAATTTCTTGCAGTGCTACTAGCATTAATCAGTCGCATGATTAAAATCGTTAGGGAAAGCAAATTAAACATTACTTTCAAAGGAGACAAAATGTGCAGTTTATACATTACATCTCTTGGTATGGCTTTACATCCAGATACAACCAAGGCTACATTTCAGTGAAAATTGAAATCACTTGTAAAACTCATTCTTTTTAGGCTAGACTATTACCACTTTTAAAACTACTTTTATAGAAGTGACTCAAAATCATTAGTCTGCTTATCTCTGAGCAATGCAGGTCTGAGACTTCTTAGCCTACAAAAGAGAACATGTGCATCAATGCATTTGAATACCTAAAGAGAGACACGAGATCTTTTCAACGCCCAGTGCCAGAACGAAAGGTTTGTTTGTGCACTAACTGGAACATGAGAGGTTCTGTCTGACCATCTGACCATCACAAGGCACTTCTGCACTGTATGCATGATTGACCACTGGCACAGGTGGCCCTTTAGGTACTGTAAAGTGCTTTTGCTCAATCTTGACAGATAATAAATTTTCCCATCCACTAGATGGTGACTAACTAATTTCTGGTGCGTGAAGCTTTTAGTTCTGAGCAGTGTTGAGTTTTACGAAAGTTTAATATGATTTTAGATTTACACTGGAATCTGATAAATATTTTCCATAAGTGAGTTTCTCAGGTTAATTGTCTCTTAAAAGATTAACTATGTTTTTCTTAAAAGTGTTACTTTAAAATATCAGACAAGTTTTCAACCCCTATAGTATTGAAATAAATATACTAGAATATGTCATGTTTTCACTGTATCTCCTTTTGTTTTTTTTTGTCTCCTAGCCTTAATTTTTAATGTCTACTTCCAAAGAATATATATTCTGCCCACCAATACCTTTTCAGAGCTGTTCTCATACGGTTCTATTATACTTATTCGGTTTTCAGTCTTTCTGCAATGAGATAATGAAAACTGAAAATAATATCCGGAGCAAGAAATTGCTATTGATTGATATAAATACAGTATACAGTTTTCCATATTGGTTCTTCCTACACTTTTTGCTTTTTGAAGTCACTGCATACAGTGAAGTTGTCTTCATTTTCTAGTCAACAAGAATGCATAGATCTGTTTCACAGTGCTCCACTGTGTGATCTTTTGCTCAGATTGCATTGTGTTCATGAAGTGCTGTACTAATGTAGCATTATCATGTCATGGTTTGAATCTCTAGATTTCTATTATTAGAAATATTATTATTTGAAAGTTTGCTTGTTCATTATTATTATGCTTCTATTCTGCCTCTCACTTCTTTGACTGAAGACCTGCTATGTCTGATAAATTAGGTATGTTTAATACAATTCCTTCAGGGAATATATAATATTTTTAATATTTTTGATAATAGTTCTCAATTCTCAAAACTCTAGAAGCATAATTTTCTCTCTTATTTTTCAGACAAACTCTGGTGTCTGTTTGTTGTTGTTTTTTTCCCTTACAGGTCAAGTTGCAGAGATCTCTAACAGTGACAAAGAAGCAGAGATTTTTCCTCAGCAAGTAGGTGATGCCAGTCATTTGTAATCTTCTTGAAACAAGAACAGATGAGAAATAAGCATTTAAATCTGTTTATCTGACTTTTCTTGCTGAACACCTTGTTGGCATGCACCGACATTTGCTGGGAGAAAAAAAAAAAAAAAAAAAAAAAAGGATAAATGAGAATTCATTCTTAAAGACTTCACAGTCCTATCAACATGCGTGACCAGCTCAGCATATACTACAGGGGCTGCCAACACTGTATGAATTCTTAATATGGCAGATCAAGCAAGAACCATTTTGACCAAGACTGCTTGACAGCTTTCATTACAATCTCTTTAGAAATATCCTTAAATCTACTGCAGTGTAGCTGATAATCATTCTGAGTTTGTTTTTTGTGTGTTGAAATTTCATTCTGTCGATTTAGATCTAGCTGTTATTTTAGCCATTATCCTATGATATTTTTAGATATTCTAAGATACTTAGCATATTCCTTTCAAGCATTTGCTGATGTGTCTTTAGAGAAAATGATTGAAATTACAGAGCTGTTTAAAGCAAACTGCAAAATATTTTGTAAGCCTTCTTAAAGACAACTACTCCTCCCACTTTTTGTTACAGAAAATCCCTCCATATCTTTTCCTTTTTTTTTTTTTTTTTTTTCTCTCTTTTCATTTGTCTTGGAAGAAAAAAACAACAGGCAGTTAAAATGGGCATAGCAATTGTTTCTAACTGACTAATAACTGAGTAACTGAGTTGAGGCTTGTAGATAGCTGAGAAGTTATTTCCTCAAGAAATGTAGCTCAAAGCAAATTCAAAAGCCCAAATTTCAGGACTTGACATATCAGTAGAATCAATCTCAAATCCATGTTTTAGGATTTGATATGTCTGCAGAGTTTCAGTGAGACTTAAGTGGTTTACGGGTTTTATCTATGTCAGTGTTTCACTTCAGTGAAGTTATTTTTCATTTCCCAAAAATATTATCATTCACTGCCAGCCATGTGTTCTCACACTACGTATGATAGAATCATAACTTCTACAAGTACATGTAAATTACTGAAGATACAACTTTGGACTACATTTAGCTGTAGTGGTTGTTTTTTGTTGTTGTTATTTTGTTTTCTGAAAATAGAACAACAAAATAGAGACTTTTTTATGTTCCATATTAGCTGTTTGTTTTATTAATATTTATTATTTTAAAAACTTTAATTATTATTTTATCACTGATAGTAACAAAATACTTGAACCTCAGAATTCTTTCATTGTCTTCCATGAGTCCTCCTGAAGTCACTGCAAGAAAGTTCAGTGCGTTAAGAATTGCGATGCAGTAGTTCAACATTAAAAACACAAAGCAGATTTTTTCAACGAATTCTGCAAGCTTAATTTTGAAAGCTTTTTTCAGTATTTTCAGTCCACCCTTTACTCTTAGTCAAATCTTATTACTACTTATGGATAGACCGCTCACTTGATAAATTTGAATTAACTGCAGGCACCTTTTTCTCAAGTAGACCTCATAAATTGACAAAATAATTATATGGAAAACATTTTTCTAAAGTACAAATTAGACTGTAAACATAATGTATGTGTTTTCCTGACATGGACATACCAGATATTTGGGTTAGTCTGCCCTTTATTTGAAATGATGTGAAGTATAGCCTATCAAACAGTAGGTGTCTAGCATGAAAAATATCTTCGAGTGGAAGCATTTCTCATGTCATAGCTCCTTCATCATCTACAATTTCATGGGGTAAGCCTCAACTATTTCAGTCTGCAGAAAGAGTTGTATTCAAACCTCAAATACGTATTTGCTCAAAATGCTTGCTTAAAGTAGCCCAATTCTCCTGTTTTTCACATGATATGTGTCTGCACAAGAACAGAAAAATGGTGAGTAAGACACTGGCATGTCTCTACTGCATGTTAAACATCCACAGGTAACCATCCTGTGTTAAGATGATTTCTCTTACGTGAGAAGTCAATCTGCAAACAATATTTGAGTTGACCATCCTAAATGATGGTGTAAGCACCTGTATATGATGTACTTATCAATATTATATACAGTATGCTGTTTGTTATTGAATGTCATTAAGCAAATTTTCACTTGAAGCTGTTCTCCACCATGCAGTGAGGAATTTATTATGGGAATAATTTTGAAAAAAAGCATTAGAAAATAATCATTAAAGCTATGATACTGTGATTCTGTGACTAGTACTAACGCATCATAAACCATGTGCTGTTTTCAGGAAAACATAACTTTTAAAGGGTAGAATATCCATAAAAACCTGAGTTACTTTTTGCCAAGAGAAACCCAAACTCTACAAGAGATACATTTAAATGAAATTCAATGTTTTCAGGCTATTTGAATAAAGTTACCAACCATTCCTAGATAAGTCAAATATAAATATTGATTATATGAAGCCCTATGAAAGTGTCTTGTATTCATTTTGCCAACTGAACTTTGTGACAAAATTCTTTATTGTCTAAATTGATATATTTTAAGTTTGTCCTTTTTAACAATCTGTTTTTGACTTTCAACAACTGTAGAAGATTTAGGAAAATACAAAGATCATATTCACTAGACACATTCTTCTCATGTGACAGAGCCACATTTATTTAGAGAACATTTATTTAGAGACCCAGTCACTTGACTTCTCCCAAATAAACCTTGAGGTTTATGAGCCAAAGAGAACAATTAACAACTCAATTGCCTATCATAAATTAACAGAAATTGATTTGTTATAATCTGCACTCGTAGTCAGTGTTTTCAACTGTTCTATTCCAACTAAAGATCTGCAATAGTTATAATACAGTCACTTATGCCAAACAACTGATTAACTCTTGCAAGTAGAGCAGGAAATGTAAGGAAAAAATAAAATAAAAAGTAAAATTAATAGCAGACAAAACCAGAAATTTTTAGCATAATTACTAGAATAGGTAGTGGTGTATATGATAAAATGTATTATCTGTGCCCTTGGAATATATGACAGCTATGCAAGACATTAATAGCCTCATGCATGCTTCTTTATGATATATAATGCATCAAATAAATCAAAATGATTTTTCTGTTCTAAAGCCAACTATTTCATACCTAGAGGTAGTCAATTAAGCAGTAAGACATGACACTAGGTATATTGCACTAATTCATCTTGAACTTGGTCATGAAAGGTGTTATCTTTCTCAGGCTTTCCCCCACCCACTGCCACTTCTAATGAAAACTGAAGCTATTTGATAACTCACAGGATTAAGTCCCCAGTAACTTGTACTCTCATTGGATGTATTCCCAGATAATTTCCTGGGTACCTGGATAACAGGATCCACACAGTGCCTGGTTTGAGTGAAAAATTGTGAATTGCCTTCAAAGCATTAACCATTCATCTTTATGTTCAGATGGAGTTTGAATAACGTTTACAATATGGGATATGTATGCTTGTCTGTTTGTTCGTAGATACTGCAGTAATTATGGTTCTTCTATTAATGGAGCAAGGATATGTGAATACAGCTAAATATGTGTGAAACTGTTTACTACTTCTTCTAAATAATCTCTTCACCTGACTTTTATTGATACTGATACGCACATACGTACATGACATGACTGCTGATGTGCGTGGCTTACCTTGTTTTAAAGCTAAGATGAAAGTGGATCAGACCTCAGTTTACCAGAAAAGACTCTTTCAAAAGCTAAAGAACTGGAAAGGGCCTTGGGAATTTGTCTGAAAGAGGAGGTGTCCTAGTAGTCTGGACAGAAGATAGTAATGCAGATATGACTCCCTACAAAATCAGAGAGGAGACAGTTTTTGGCAGTTAACAGAAGTACAAAGAATATTTCTTGCCCTTTTTTTGCTGTGTATTTTAAATAGAACATCCTCATAGTCATTATTAGAAAATAACAGTTACAATTAATCACAGAAAAGGCACAGAGGCAGAGAGGAGTCATTATTTGAAGAAATTAATAAATGTTTAATGTGTGTGCTTGAACATTATTAAATATCTGAATACTTTTTTTTTTTTTTTTTTTTTTTTTTTGATGAGAGGAAAGGTATACACACCATTTACAGCTTACATACCAATATGTATTCTTACAATTCGTGTTAAGACAAGATATCCAAAAGAAGACTGATAATTCAGGTTCTGCAAAGCTAGTCTCTGTTTATTACACACTGAATTCAAGTAGTTACATTCATACGAAGCCTCTGAAATTATCACCAAATGAATATGAATAAAGAAATTAGTTTCTCATACAGTGATATTTTGTCAGTGTTCAGGATATTTGAAGGGAGTTTATCAGTCTAAGTCATTCCAATCATAAACTAGTTCTTAATCATTCCAATTTTCAATGTTTTCCATTGAATAAATTCAAAGTAAAGGAATGCTTCATAGAATCACACAATCATAGAATTGCTCAGGTTGGAAAAGACCTTAAGGATCATCAAGTCCAACTGCAACCTAACCATACTATTCTAATTCTAACAATCCCCTGCTAAATCATGTCTCTGAGCACCACAGTTGCATATCTCCTTCAAAGATGTAAAGGAAAAACACCATCATCAATTTCCTGTGAGTATTTTAATGTTAAGTTTATTAAGCCAATTTAAAAATGTGTGTATTTACTTAAAAAACAAACAAAAAAAAAAAATCAAAAAAAAAAAAAAACGCAAGACAAAATAACTCCAAAGTATATTACCACAATAATCATGAATTTGAATATTGTTAAGCCATGTTCCAAGCCAGTATTATATTCCTAATCTAACACTTGTTTGATAGGCAGAGTAACTGTTTAAGCCATTAAAATTTTTCCCACTTATTCCAGCAGGAAATATGACTCAAGTCTCTTTGAATTCTAAATTTCTGCAGTGAGTATATGAAGCATTAAAAAAAAAAAAAAAAAAAAAAAAGTATTACTAATTCATTAGGTATCACTTTTACAGCTGAAAGATCAAACAGTCATAAGAAAGAGCTGCAGGCCATGCCAGCGTTTCTGTTTTGCTGCTCTGCAAGACCTGTAAGATTTTATTTTCTTTTAGTGTGCACCTGAACTGATAAAAAGATACGTCTCTTGTCATTCTCGTTTTCATACAAAAAAATACAGAAATTTTTAGCGCCACCTATTGGTATAACATGAAAACATCTAACAAGCAAATTTGTTTTGCCACCCGTAGGATAGAAGGTGGAAAATATATTCTGCTGAATATAAGACGAAGAAGTGATCTGTATGCTATCATATTTTTAAAACAATTTTCCTTTTTTTTTTCAAATAATTTAAAATTAAAATAAAATCACAATCATAGAATGGCATGGTTTAGGAGAGATCTTAAGAATCATGTAATTCCAACTCCCTCTTGTAGGCAGGTTTGCCAACCACTAGATCAGGCTGTTCCTGGCCCCATCCAGCTTGGCCTTGAATGCCTTCAGAGATGGGGTATTCATAGCTTCTCTGGGCAGCCTGTTCCAGTGTTTCATCACTCTCAAAAGTAAAAAAAAAAAAAATCTATCTCACACCTAACCTAAATCTCCCTCTTTCAGAGGTCTTCCTGGAGACTTCTCATCTCAAGCTAAACAAGCCCAGCTCCCTCAACTTTTCTTATTAAGAGAGGTACTCCAGAATTCTCATCATCTTCATGACCCTCTTCTGGACCTACTCCGATGGCACTGAATCTTATGCTAGGGGCACCAAGTCTGGATTGCAGTACTCCAGATGAGTCCCACATGGGCAGATAGAAGTTAACAATCACCTTCCTTGCCCTGCTGGTCACTCCATTTTTAATAAGTTAAATGCAACTGAATATCTAGTTTTGGTTTCTTACTGTGGGATGTGTTCTTGATCAATGAAAAAGTAGCCTACCAAATTCACAACAATTGCTGAAAGCAGGTGGTCATTAGCTTCTTGTGAGGTTTTCACAAAACCTCACCACTACTGACTAGCCCTTAACATTCTAGTTGTAACCGTCGTTTATTTTTCTTTTTCAGTTAAAACCAATATCATGCCTTCTGAAACTCACCAGTTGCAAAAACTTTATCCATGGATGGAAGGAATTACCTTATTGAGGTAAGTATCTTTCTTCATTGACCACAGAATACGACTAGATTGCTAGTTTAGATTAGATATGCAAGTTTGAGATAACATGGTAGATGAATCCTACTGTTGAGATACAGGTAAGAGGTGAGATAATATGAAATACAATGAAATAATATGAAAAACAAAAGCCAATCTTCCTTAAATAAAATATTTAAGTAAGTTCAAGAATGGGAACAGCTGTACCAAAGTCAACTGAATTGTTCATTAGAGGCAGTGTAAAGGTGAAGGAAATAATACTGATAGCAAGTTTCAAACTGTTTTCATGTAACAAATTTCAAATGGTTCTCAAATTCATTTCCCTAAAAGCATTCATGACATATCAATCAATGCTTTCATAAATAGCTATTAAAATATTTACAGAAGTCTGTTCTTAGTAAATGAATCAACTTCATCAAGCATTTAAACTTCCTCTACTTTGCTTTCCATACATACAGATAGAATCTTGAAGTAAAAAAAATCATGATAAAAATATGTATCTAAAATTCATGTTTATACAATGTATTCTTGTTTGGGCTGGTTCAGCCCAGTTCTGTGACTAATGAGGCGGGAGGACCCATGGACCCATGCCTGGGAAAGGGGGAGGAGGGGAAAGGGCAGGGCCTAAAAACAAAACAGTGGCAAAGATCTGAGGTGAAAAAAACAAATTTACTAAATATGATATTGGAATGCAATATAGAACAATATAATACAATATAATTACAATCAAAGCTAATAAATAAAATGAGGAAGAGAGCGTCCAACAAACCAAAATAACTGGTAAAGTCAATTAATAAGTATTTCATCCACACAACAAATGAAAATTCACATGGTATGTTAAGAGTTCATGCTTTAATTTTTTTCGTCTCATGTCTCATTAACAAGCACAGTCATTCGATTTTCAATGATATTTACATGTTCACCTGCTTCTGGAATATGTCACTTCAAAAGTAATGCCTCCTATTTATTTTCATGGAAATTACAAAAGAAGAGCACAATGATACTGTTTGATAGAGCAAATTCTCTGCTACAAAACATTACTTCTCAATTTAGTCACTACCATTATCTATACATTTTTTCCACTGGTGAACAAGAGCTTGCATGTCACACTTGCATAAGTATGTACCACTGGAAGCAACTCACTGTTTCACAACTGCTATGACAATATAATTCCTAGGAAAATGCCCACACAGTCCATTTTCACAGGCTAAACAGACAGAAGTCAGGAGGCACCAAATCCAAACTATATGGTGGGCGTGGTAGGTAGGACAGTCCAGCCAAATTGCTTCAAGCTGGTATGAGGCCTGACTTAGAGTTGTGATGTAGTGGTTAGTTGATAGTTTGTCAGGTTCCAGGAAATTCAGAAGGACCACTCCTTTCCATCCCCCAGAGACAGTACACAGTGCTTTACCTGTTGAGGGCTGTGCTCAGTACTTTTTCTTTGATGGGGAATTCACATGTCACCATTCCATGGACTGCTGTTTTGAATCCAACTTGTACTGGTAATACCATGTCTTGTCACCAGTAATGATGTGATCCAGGAAACTGTTGCTTTCAGCTTCGTATTTATTCAGTAGGTCCTGACAAACTTGCATACTGTGTTTTGTCTGTTCCCATGTGAGCATTCACAGGACCCACCTTGCACAAAGTTTTGCAATATTCCAATGTTGCCGCCATAACTTCCAACACATTGAAACAGGTGTTCAGCTCCATAAACAGTTCTCTGCTTGCAGTCTGCCAATTCATGTGAAAGAGATAATCAAGATGCTATTCATTTATAGTGTGAGGGCTGTGCATGGCAGACTGGAAGGTGGCTTGTCACTGTCACAACTACTGAAATGCACCATCCAACTGCCTCACTGTGCTCACATCCATTGTTTAGTTTCCATAAATCCACTGTTCAGCAAGTGTCAATGTCAATGGGTGACATTTTTTCCACAGGGAGTAATTCAGTGGCCCACCTTTGCTTCTTATGCACTTCCTGATGCCATTTTGTCAGACTCTCTTTCTGCTGCTATCTGTCACATGGCAACAAAATGTGATGGAACACTGGTGGGAAAGTTCAACCTCTTGTGCCAAACCACCAACACATGCTTCTAAAACAAACACAGTGAAATAGAAGGCATTAATTTTGAAGTATCCCTTGGAGAATTATTTTCTTTGATTGTTTAAAATATTAATTTTGGAAAAAGAACAAATGAAAAGGCAATACTAGAAAAGCTATGACAGAGTACATGTGTCAACAGAAGTGCTTACAATGCCTGTGAAGAAAGTAAAAATTGAGAAAATGAACCAGACTGATAAAAAGAAGCAAGGCTGGAGAATAAAATCCTGCTTTCTCTCCTTCAGTAATCAGTGGGATAAATCCTATTGCCTTTAAAAGGAGAAGATCAGACTGCCTTTTCAGCATGTGTTTATTCTGCTGTTGAGGTGGTATTCATGCTTCTATTTATGTCCTAGTCCATGATGCAGTGCTCCTTTGTTTCATCTAGTGTCCCTGTCTAACCTGCATTCCTCTGTGTTTTTTTTTCTTTCTCCTCCTGGATGCTAACTACACTGAATTCAGTTTCACTAGTGCTTGTATATTTGAATAAAAAATAGTTGTCTGAGTTATCTGAATTTGTGGCAGGAGAAAGACTTAATCATTCAAGGATTATCATTATTACTTTGACTCACTCTCTATTTCTCTCTTTCTCTCCTAAGGTATTACAGAGCCTATAATGAAGTGAATCAAAATGACTACTTTAAAATCAGCAAAGAACCTGACATACACACAAAATATTCTTCTAACATTGATCTGACCTGATCTGCCACAGGGATTTTTTCTGTTTCTGTTATAAGATTGACTTCTCCTTGTGTTTTTCTCTTAATGTGATTGCACTGACGCAAAATAAAAAGCACTGGTAAAAAGACCATCATGTTTTCATTCTGCAGGTCTTCATAAAAAATCCAGAGTCCAAACTATTTTCTGTGATCTGATGTGTAATAGCAACATAGAAGACATTAGCATCCAGGACAGATTCTATTTTCACACTGTACATATTCAAGGCGTAGGCTTCCCTCAGCAAGGAAGGTGCAGCTGTGTGGCTGCCTGGCATTTAAAGCTTCTATTCCAGTTGCACTGATTCAATTATCACAGTTAACAAGGTAGCCTAAAGCCTCTACTCTTAAGGACTGCTGCTGAGAATCAGATGATGACATTTTCTCAGTAAAAGAAAGTTTAGGGATAAATTCATACAATGTAAAGTTTTAACATGACTTATGAAATTCAGGATGACATTTAGGGTTTTCATCCTTATTGTTTTATTAGCAAATACTCTGAAGAGTTGAGCTAGCAGAGAAGCCTTAGCAGTGATTGGCAGATCCTGACAATATTTCTCCCAGAATGAGCTTTACTTCTCTTTTAGTCATGATCAGTGTTTGGTCCAAACAAATCCAGCACTTTCTCTCAGATTTGTTCAATCAGCTTTTCTTCTCAACTTATTTAGCCTTCTTTCTGTCTTTTATTATGGCATTACAGTTAAATATGTTGAAATAACCATTTTCAACAAATCAAGAAAGTAACACAATGCTGTTCCTAGTGAACTTTGCTTTCTTATTGTATTTTACATCTTTTTCCTACCCCCTGTAACAATTTAACAGGAAACCTTCAGGTTGGAGCAATGGCAGCACTTCTGTATTGGATCACAAATATGCTTTTGAAACAAAACTGTGAGCGTTATTCTGCACAGAATTATGCCTGTATCTGTGAAAATTTTGATTTGAGTATGTTACTATAATATGGAAAGCCTAATATAAGAAAGGACATTACAACACTGAGTCTGGGAGTTCCTCTTATGTTGAACAATCAGCATAAGCCACCTCTATTCCACAGAAACAGTATGGGTACATGTAGCTGCACCAGAGGATGCAGGCTTTGTAAGAAAAAGTATGAAAAAAACATAACTGCAGAGTTTGTCACAGAACAATTGAGGCCTCGCTTGAAAGGATCCAAATGCTAGTTAACCATACAATATTGAAATAAGAGGCACTAAGCGATAAAGAAGGTTAATTGTCACAATGGCTTTGGGTGGCCAGTTCTAAACATTTTTCAAATAATTCTTTCCCATTGAAAATGTATTATAAAATATAAGCCTTATTCTACTCAGAACCTAAGTTTAGTGCTAACCAAATCTAATTTCTCCAGAAGTTGTAAAATGATTGAGCAAAAATACATTGAATTTCAGTTGCTGTCCTATTTTAGGGAAGGAATTTCTAACCTCTTGTCCTATCCCTCCACTGCACTGATATATAGTGCAAAAGAAAGAGAAAGGATTATCAAGACAATCAGAAACAAACTACTATGATGAATCTGTATGCTTTTGAATGCTTAATGGAAACTATTATGATGCTATAAGCTATACGGAGGACACAGGTGGGTAGTGGATCAAATGGATCTGTATACCCGACACATCAGGGGGAATTCACAACTCAGAGGAATTAAATGGGTGTTTTTTTAAATTGATGCAATATGTAAAGAGCATTAGCCACAGAAAAGAAGTTTTCAGTATGCATAACTTACTTAGGACACACAGACTAAGAATAATTTACTTCTCATTTAAAATCTTTAATCTTCCTTCACTCCTTATTTTTTCATTATAATAATTCATCCTGTGAGATTTGTACCAGAGAAAATGCAGTTTGAAAGGTTCTGGAAGACCTCCAAAGGGGATGCCCTCTGAAAAATAATCACTAAATCCTAGGTGACTGCCTTTTTCAGTCAGTACCCACTCCACTCCGAGTATAGCAACCTGTACTGAAGTCACTTCACCATGGCTAAAATTACAGACTCTTCACAATGCTGTATTTCACTTCCATTCCTTTTCCATCACAAAGCTCTAGCATAATACCAATGGCAGAAGATGTCCTAAAACTGAATCAAGTCTAGGTCTCTGACATTCTCTTAGAGAGACTCCACACATCCTACGAGGAGGAATAAAATTAAGTGAGACATAATCTTTCAAATAGTACTTGACATTTTTCAGATTTTGTGAATTTTTCACAATTACTGTTAAATTCAGTTGATTTTACATATGACAAGATATTTTTGTCACTGTACGTTTCTTGTCTATACACAGGCACAGTCCACTACACAAATTTTCAGCCTATCAAGCTACAAACTACCCCTTTTTTCAGAAATTTTATGTTTCAAATAGATCAAAAGACAAAAATCCTGTGGGAAAATTATGCTCCATTCCATGAGTCCTTTTGTCACTAAAAAGAACCTTAAACCTCTTCAGTGCCTTTATAAGGGGCTTTACTTCTCAGATGCATTATCCCACCCACTTCCTCTCCATATCTTATTGTCATCCCCTTTGAGGTTTATTTCCCTGTTTGTCCTTTTCAAATGCTGGCATTTGTAAGGAGGGACTTTAAAAGACATTATGCTCATGTCGTGATGGCAAATGGTCTTCTCATTGATTTAACTGCCCACACTTCCTTCACTCCCTTTACAAAGGAATCTGGGAAATAACAAATATTAAGCTGCTAGGATAGACTTTGTTTTAAAGTAGCTCATTTGTTTCCATCCCCAAGTTATATAAGAAAAGATATTTTCCAGGGAAATAATTCCTCCCGTTGAAGTTATCAACAGTATGGCCTTTGAAACAAGTAGTAGTAAAAGTGGGTCTAGACTGGTTTGTACAGCCCAAGGATGTTTTATATAACTGTATAACTCAAGACAGACTTATGAAAACTTCTTGGAAGAAAAACAAGAAAATATTGATCTGCTTTTACAATAAAGAAAAGGAAATAATTATATGTCTATGGAGTACTTGCACATTTCTTTACATTAAATACTCAATTCTGCAAATTTCAGTGTATATACTTGCAGGAGTCAAGTTGAATATTTCACCGACTGACTCTAGAGTTCAGGTAGAGCAGTGTAAATAAAGAATAATTATATTACAGATAATTAAGTTATACCAGTATGAGCCCGGAAGAAGTGTGTGAAGATTGAAACCCTGTAATTTCATTTGTTTCCAGAACAGATAGAGCATCACTGGTATTTAAAAGGACATTGTTCAATAAATTATACAAAGTGAAATACAGAAAAGAAAAGCTTACGTGATAGCTTACAACGACTCTGTTGACCCATTTTAATCAACTAAATACACAGATTCTATTTTAAATTTTCCCTAAAACTATGGAAGTCCAAAAATCCTTAGCAACTAGTTTAATCTGATCCTCTCATCTTCAGCTAATGACAACAATGAACCCATGAAATTACAGGCAATAAATGAGACAAAAGATTTTTAAGTTTCCATTTCTTTTTTCTATATATTTATATTTCATATATCTTTTTGTAAGCTGTGCTCAATGTTCAAAAGTTGTATTAAAGGTCAAAAAGAACCGTCCTGGGAATTAAATCAACTTTTGTGGTTTGGGTTTTTTTTTTTTTTCCTATGACTTATGAGGTTAAAGTAATTTGTACTTAAAAAAAGTATGTATTCTAACATTTATTTATTTTGCATTTCTAGCAAGTTCATTTATTCTCAACATTCTAATAAGGAAAAAAAAAAAAAGAAATAACACATTAATGAGATTTATCTCTAACTAAAAAAAATATTATTTTTGCCTAGAAAGAATTGTGTAAGAAACTACACCTCTATCACCACAATATACTTCAGTCAGAATAGTCCCATTTATAACTCTAGTGTGCGGTAAACTTCAATGACAAACTGAAAAATTTTGAAGCTTTCATTTTTAAAAGATTTCTGCCTCTCAAGCATTCGCTTGCTTTAGATTTTCAGTAAGTAGTCATTGCTGCAATTATACAATACTCTTTACAGTCCTTAGTTCAATATTTCTGATTCTCATGCAGATGTTTTAGATGACTGATTCATACCCAATCATTTTGCTGTAAGATTATATACATCATATTTTATCATTGTCAACTATCAGATTAAGGGATAAAACTAAGAGAGAAACAAGGAATAAGGGATAAATTAGGAAATAATTACCTGTTCAACGAATTCAGGGAGTTAGTAAAATATGTTGAATTTACTAGCTTTAGTTCTTGGACTTTTTTCAAGACTAAAGGTGAATGGGTCAAAGAAAGAGAAATATTATCTTCGTGTTTTCTTAACCCCTGAATTTGATAGAAAGATAATCTGTTGTTGGAGTAAATTTAAAGTAACATCGTGACATTCTAATTTGCAACATCTGTTGGTAATTGCCTATACCCTAACACATCAAATATGAAAGGCTGAGAGGAAGGAACAGAGCAGGATGTGCTTTTTCCATGCCAGTCAGAAGTTCTTCATAACAGAGAGAATTTGCAACTGCTGAAGAAGGAATTAAAATATTTTAGAAACCTTAAGTGAAATAGAAACAATGAGCAAAACTATAATCAAACATATATTGGAGTGAAGAATGTCTGTATGTTGCAGTAGAGATCACAGAACATCTATACATGTATTTTGCATTTCTGCTCAAAAGTGGTAATTAAAAGAATATAAAATATGAAAACAGTATTTTGTTTCTCAGTCTGGAAGATGCTTCCCTGAGTAGAGAGGTTTAAATATTTATGTGAACTGTCTACCTGGACAGCTAAACATACCTTCTTTTGGCTTCTAGAAATTTACTTGTAAGGCCTCTCTATTACCAATCTCCGTTGTTAAATGGCTGGAACCAGATGAATCAGCCAGATTAATCAAAATAAGCAATGCTAATATCACTGCTAATTCAGTTACTTTTCTGTATCACTTTTTTCTTAGACTGTCGACAGCTACTAAGGAGAATTGTGATTGTAGATGTTTTTTACTTTCCCTTTGTTGGCAGTGACAGTCTTAAAGCCCAGCAGATAGATTGATTTTTTTTTTCCATCAGTACTTCTTAATCTGCTTCAAAAAGAAATCATCTGAATTTGCCTGAAGAGCTTAAATAGGAAATACCTGCATAATTCTTGGTGCAATTGATAGGATAGGACTTCTGAGTAGTAGGTATTGGGACCTTTGCTTGTAAGAATCAGAAGCTATCCTGACTGTTAATGCTAGCTCTAAGAAAAAGCTTTACCTTTGAATAATATGCTTAAAGGTAATTAAAGACTCTATATTGCAGATAACTGTACTGCTGATGTAGAAACAAAAGTAAGACTAGACTGTGTTAAGTTGCTTTTATATTTTTGTGTGATTAAAACACTATTTTGGGGGAAAAAAAATATTGACAATGATTGAGTAGTGGCACTATAGCTGTCTATCTATAAAAGGAACTTCAGTTTAGAAACTCTTACTATTAAATATAATGTAAAACTAATAAGAGCTATGTAAGCTCAAGAAAAATAACCATGGTAACACCTTAATTGACACACGTACTAGGACAGATACAAAAAATCTTCCTCACATCTGAGGACAGAGAATGTGAAAGACACTACTGAAAGTTGAAGGTGAAAGAAAATATATTCTTTCTGTTTACTTATCCTTGGTAGAGTTTAAATTGTTTCAAGATGAAAGAGTTTTTGTTGGAATTGAGCTGATTTAAATCTGTTTGCTCTGCTGCTGCTCTTTTTATAGCATCTGTAACATTAGCTTCTGTTCAGGTAACTGTTTGCTAATGGGCAATAGACCACCAGCTAAATCAAGAAAGAACAAAGACAGATATTGTACAATCAATATTCAGGTAGAGACGTACTGATTCTCAATTTTCCACTTCTGCCATTGACTAGAGAAACTACACAGTGTCTGCAGCCAGACTATCTTGATGTTGGTAATGTCTCAAACAATACAAGTATGGGTCTATTTAGTATTTAGAGACTTCTAAGATAATATCATGATACTGTAAATTTTGCCTGTGTAGTGTGTTGCTAGTAGCATGTATCAGCTAGTTTTCCTAATAAAAAATCTCAGTATTCCATTTTTTTGGAACCTTTATTCTAATCATTCCCAAAACAGCAATATTTATTTCACTAACTAGTTATTAAATCAACATAAAGAATTGATTATTCAGATGGTATTTTGTTAACTAATTGCAGTATAGACTATCAGACCACTAAATTGATAGCTGGATAGATGGATATAGATAGATAGACAGACAGATAGGTAGATTTAAGTAACAGATGATAATCTGTTGTTCCATTTAAATTAAAAGCAAAGATAAATGAAAAGTCTGCTTGTCACTAATGTTCTGATTTTGAAAGGTCAACTGCTGATAAACAGGAAGGAAACAGTAATAGAAACTACTCTATAGCAATCAGGAGCTTGAATGGAAAGACAATCTGGATTTTGTTTAAACCAAAGGGGCACATCTGAAGCACATCTCCTAAAGGAGTGGAAAGATGAATATCTCAGTACTCCAGATCTAGATGGGTAATGAAGAAACTTGAAGAAATATTTGAAATTAAAAGAAATCACATAGGAATAGAACAAAGACTATGTAGGGATTAAATGAGAGAGGATTATACTTTTATATTTCTTACATACCGTTTTTGAGTCAAGCTATAAGTTGTTTAAATCACTAAATATAAAGGATAAAGGAAAAGAAGGACCGGGAGTAATATACAGTGAGAGTAAGAAGATACCTAGTTAAATAAATATTTTCCTCAGTTTTCTATGAAATTGAAGATGATGAATATGAAGGAAAAGGTGATAACTATGTGAACAGAAGTTCAGACATGGAAATTAACACAACTGAAAATAATGTAAAATAAAATGATTTTAAATGTTGAAATCACAGAGAAACCAAATCATTTCATTACAGAACTTGCAGCGGAATGGAACTTTAAATTACAGTCTTCATAGCTAGAACTTTCAGAAAAGTCTTATACCCTGAGTTGTTCATATTAGTGAAGAACAGAAGATGAAACATGAAAAAGAGGGCAGGGAGTGACAATCCATTGTTCTGATAAATAATAATATGCAATGCTCTTTCTGAAAGACATTTTGAAGAAAAGAATAATATATTGCCAATGTAACTTGATAGTTACATTACAACTTGTTAGTTGACAAAACAAACAAAGAAAAACTGATTCTCTAGACAGGGAAGAGAACATACCTAATCAATCCAGTACCACACAGGAACTGTTAGCTAAGAAGAGGAGGAAAAAAAATTATAAGGGCAATTATTTGGTAGGTAAGTGACTGAATGATGATAACAAGAGTACAGAATAGGAAGAACTGAGATAGAAGGAGGCTGCCAGTGGAGTTCTTCAGTATTTGGTCTCCAGAGTTATTTCATTAATCCTTTCCTTAATAACCTTGAAAGAAATATCATATGAGTGAAATGAAGTTAGGAAACTTGGGATACCATGCAGAAAGAATTTGATATCTCAGAATACTGAAAAAACAGCAATAGAATGAAATTCAATGCTATTAAACATATGGCCATGCATTTAGTAATTAATAACTTTTTTCACTACATCTAGAATTCATCATATGGAAATAACTGAGAAAGAAAATCTGTCTCTACACATAATATATAACTACATGGTATGAAGGTATTATGATAATGAAAAGGATAAAACTAATCCTACAACATATCATTTGAAACAGTTTCAGAGGAGATAAGCAGGAATCAATGACATTGTACAAGGTCAAGGTAGAATATTGCAGAATACTGCATATAATTCATCACCAACAATCAAGAAAGAATATATCAAAGCCAGAATAGGCTGACAGTAGGGACCAAAGATCAGGAGAAAGACACAACAAGTTGTTATTTTAGACACAGAAATGAAGACCAAGGAATTATAGTGAATAAGTGAACATCAGGAATAAAAGTTAAAATTACTTTAAGTGATAATCACATCATTAATCCAATAGTGAAGTCCAACCATTACCTATCTCCACTAAGTCTACTACTAGACCATGTTCTTAAGTGCTACACCCACAAATCTCACAAAACTCACCACAATATTTGAGGTGTAGCCTCATCCATACCTCTTACAAAGTGTCAATAACTTCCCTAGCTGAGCTAGACATATAATTTCTGGTGCAGAACCAATATGAAATTGACCTTCTTGGCCATGTGGGAACACTACTGTCCTATGTTCACCCAAAGTTGGCTCATAATATTGACCTAAGATTTAAAACAAAAGTAAACAAACAAAGAAAGAAACACCAGAAAGATCATGGATAAACTTAGTCAAGGTAGGAAAGGAAGATTCCTGTCATGAGAACAATTTGGTATGTACAGGAAGAAAAAAGAAAAGAAAGAAGGAAGGAAAGAAAAAGAAGTCTACTATTTTTAAAGTGGAAATTTTAAAATCTATTTAAGGAGTTATGTGATATATGTACTTGCAAGGAACTTGCAAGATACTTGCAGGAACCGATCAAGAAAAATGGGTTTCTTCCCAGTCCTTTGTTCCTATGAGTTTGTTTACTTACCAGTAAGACTAACTTATCACTGGCTAATGTAAAATCAGAACTATAGTCCTTTGTCATTTTGCTAGAGGAAAACAGAATCTTAATCAACTGCAGCAATATATGCTGTATACAAACTCTAGTTGAATTATATTTAGTACATCAGTTTGTTTGCTATGGTAGTGCATTTCCAATTTTTATTTTATATATTTTTTCTAAAGCAAAGGATGTGGGTTTTTGATTGTTTTTGTCTGAAATTGATGCTGTTTTGCCATTTTTTTTTTCAAAAAATGTCTAATTTTTTCTAATTTTTCAAAAGTAGGTTACATAATAAGTTAGTAAACTTGCAAAATTGCAGGTGTGAAAAGTCTGTCATAATATGCTGTTTCAGGGCTTTCCAGGGACTCTAGTTAGAGTTCAGTATATCCCATCAGAAAGGTAGGAGCCATCTGTTTCTAATGGGATAAAACTTATTTTTCTAACCCTGAGGGCTCCAAAATACTGAACTTACACCCTATCTTATGTCTAAAGGAAAAATTATTTGGAGAGAAAAAACAGGAGAAAGAAGGAAAAAATTCTTTGGTAGTTATTACTTGAAATGACTCTGAATGGTAGAATTAGTCCATGAGAAAAGGACACAATGGAGGAATGACTGTAACATTGTGTTAATAAAATTTATCATAGTGCATACCTAAACTTATGGTATGGTTATCACTCACAGAGCTGATAAGCTGATAGACCATTCATGAGAATACAATGACAAAGTATTTGAGTATCCAAGTATCTACAAACAATTAGAACATAAGAGTAGAAAAAATATAAAACTCAATGGAATTAAATTGACTAGTGAAAAGGCTGAATATGTGATAAAACTAGGGCCTTTACTTCACTGGAGAATAAAATCAGGCAAAAAAGGTAAAGCAAAGTAATTCAAAAAGCTATTCCACTATGTTGACTCATTATAAATATAAGTGGAATTCACTTGCTTAACAGAGGTGATTAAAAACTACCTCTGCAAGGAGCTTGTCCTTCTAAATTCCCACAGCAGTGCAAGAAGATGCCTTTGGAAGCTAGGAGAGGATAATGCTTTCCTTCATATTCTGCTTCAGGGGAGAAAGTTCTTCCTATATTGGTAGTATACAGAATATATGTCTCTTTCTATCATGTCATCTTGAAATTAGGACTAAAATTTTCTCACCTCTTCTCAAGAGAATGCAAGAACAAAAAGGAAATGTAAATTGTCCTCATCATTAGGGATGTATCCTGCTCACAGCTGCCATTGCCAGCAGATAGATGGTGGCCACTTTTGCATAGGAAGTTAGTCAGATTTAGGCTGTGAAGAAGAATATTAAACCCAGAAGAGGGATAAAAAATTCATTTTTATTCCATTACACCAATTATTTCCTTTCTTATCAGATAAAAAACAGTCTTTTATTGCGTCCTTGGCTCTTAACTTCTGGATGCTAAAGAAGCTAAGTATTTAAAAACTCCGTGAGACTGGTGGTATGAGCACTCTGCCCTGAATGAACTGAGACTATAGTTCATATTTTTCAAGGTTCTCTGAAGACTTCAATGTAGTTCAGGTGACAATTTTCACTGCCTGGTATGAATGCAGTTCCCGTATCTGGGCAATTAAAATTAAGCACCCAAGAGGCTTTAAGCTAAGAATGAAAGCACCTAATTTAAATGCCATAGGAATTAGATAATTTTCAAAAGTAGATACAATTGGATATCATTTAGAGACTTTTAGAGAGGTTTAGGCAGGGCATATGTCACCTTGAATTCCTAGACTTTTATTTTCAAAATAACTGCAAGAATGCATACCAATAATGTCTTATAAAAAGAAGTTGACAGGCTGTTGTTTTGTACATTAGTAAAGTCACTGTACATAAACAATATTAGAGGAAGAAAGAACTGACTTTCCTTTCGCTTCATTTTCTGTTTTGTTAATACATATAAGCCTGCATGTCTTTGCTTCTGTGTATATACATGTCAGAAATAATATATTTTTATGACAGCAGCTTAAGAGCCAAGTAGTCTACATTATTTATTTATGCAATTCAGAGCAATCCACTTTAATAACTTCTATTTTTAAATACAAGGCAACCAGGAATGGATTAATTAAGCCTAATATTCTGAAAAGAAAATTAATGATACGTGTGGACATAGCACTTCAGAACACAAGCCAACAGGGAAATGCTCTCCATTAGAAGCTCGACTTCTGTGAAGTTTAGCAATGAAATAGAATGCATTATTTTATTAGCAAATTTATAGTTTTCAGAACAGAGGAAATTCTATTATCTTACAAGATACTGATAGGTTGATATCGGAAAGCTCACCCAAATCCATTTGGTCCTGCTGAAACCCCTTAAATAATAATTTTCCCCAAAGTTAAAACAATTATATGCAAGGTTAGAAGAAGAGAGACAAAACTGAGAGAAACGTGGAATTCCTATACCAAATGAAATTAAAAGGTCCTATTCTAGTTAGGTCCCAACCCTGTTAAGAGTTCACATTCCTATCTTTAACTATGTGAGTAGTCGTATTGATTTAATATTTAGAAATCTTCACAGAATTAAGGCTTAAATAGGGTCAGATGTTCCTGTTCACTTCTGTTGCCCTTTTTGAACCCCACAGAACTACTCACATGATCAAAATTGAATGTTTGTGAGGTCAGAATCCCACTCTGGAAATAATAAAAAATTAAAAGCAGATATGATAAAGAAGCAATTTTGTGTGCTACTCTATAAAAAAGTCTAATGCTTTTGTTCATTTCCAAGCTATGAATATGCTTAGATTAAGCTCCAGAGAAAGAAATTGGTGAATGGTTACTCAGGGATATATTCTAGTTTATTTCCTGATACCATTAAAAGCAAAATGAATAGACTCATAGGAGAGTGGATCTTAGTTTGTCACTGTGTAATAAAGTTTGTAATGCTATATTGTGGTTGCAAATGTACACGTCACATGTCTGGGAAAATCAGGGCACCTAAAAAGGACACAAGGCCAAAATAATACAACTATAGTTCCGTGGCAGCTTGAGATACTGTAACTGCTGATCTTGACCGTTCCTGTTGGGTGGGATTTTGAGATCTCTTCTTGCTTCAGCTCTCGTATTGCTCTACTGTTGGCTTTATTAAGGTCTTTCATTAGCTTGATCATTCACTGTTACTGTCCAGTTTTCTATTGATATACCAATTCATGGCAGTTCAAGAAAGAGCCCAAAAAATGCCAGAGCCTTTCAAAAGGTAATCATAGCAATGTCTTTCCATGGGAAAGAAAGAGGAGAACAACAGCTTGCAGTTATGGATCCACTGAAGAGCTCTTTTTCATGAGAAACTCCTAAAAGACATATTCCTCCAAAGGTATCAGTACTGTTGATGGCTGTTCGGTTTTTAGAGACCTTACTTTAAAGTCTGTAATATCGAGACTGGCTTTGGTATCAAATCACAGATCTTGGATTAAACATTAAGACTGGCACTTCAAAACTCAATTTTGAATTAGAGTACTCATGATACATCAAGATACAGTCAGTTCTCTCTCCCTCTTATTCCCTTTCTCTTCCCAGTGGGGTACAATCTCTCATATACTGTGTAAATTGAAACTACTTGGTTGCAAGAAAGGCCAGTATTTCATTTCTATGTGGTGAACCTCTTCCACTCATTCTGGATTACTTACATGATCAGTTGAGAAGGGAGCGATTCCATATTTTACATGAGTGCCTTAGCTAACAAGCTCCTGAGTCATTCTGCTTTCATTTGGCCCTAGAATGTGAGACAAAAGAGTCTAAGATCTCCCATCCTGGAACCTGTTGTCAGTCACCAGAGAAGTATGGGGTTTCACCAGAAAATGTGTCAAACACATCCCACTAATCACTGAATTACTCGTTTAAAGGTGTAGTGATTCAGTTTTTGTTGAGACAGCAACTGTTTCATACACCTATGCTGTGTATCAGGCCAGGTAAAATAGTTCTGGAGATATCTATTTTATTGATCAAGCTGGAGTTTAGGCAGGATCTTGACGTGTTTACTGTTTAATGCTAGCAGAATTAGACTGTCACATATGCCTTTGAAACCTTATGAATGGGAATTCAGGTGCCTAACAGCTTTACTCTTGGCTCCTACAAAATTAGTCATGAGGTAAAGTGTTGTGAAATCAGTTGGTGATATGAACAAAGATGCGATTTTCAGTGAGTTATTAAATTGTTCTATCATGCATCACAGCTTCATCTGGAGAGTTACCCCTCCTCCAATTTAATACTGTGCAACACAATATTAAATCCTATTTTTAGAAAAATTAAATTTAATAATCAAATAGAGATGACAGGTATGACTGAGTACAATATGCAATTTCCTTAAGCTAGCATAAATACGAGAACTGCTTTAATGCATCATACTATAAAACAAAAATGGTTGCTAGATACAGGAAGACTCTTTTTGTGTGTGGCAATGCAAGCTCATTAGAGATTATTTTATTTTCTCATAAACAGTTTTAATGAAAGTTCTGCAATGTTTCTTCTTCTGTTATATTTTTTAACTTCATATGTATTGTAATGGGATACATCTTCTAAAATACTCTTCCAAGCATGTATCTACCCCTCCCCTTCTCCCCTCCTTCCCCCCCCCAAAAAAAAGACAAAGAAGTTGTAAGGTATCTTTATAAAACATACAGAGAACTAAAGGAGATAATCAGCTTACTTGGATTTTACTAATGTGCCTGTCTATTCATTTGATAGGAATTAAAATAAAACCCAAATATAAGCAATTCAGAAACACAGATTACTGGAAATTCTTTGAAAAGTTAATATTTATGTCGTGTAAGCACTTCTGAAAATCTCACCTCGCAGATGAGGTTCATCCCTCTTTGTGCAGCTATGCAAAATCTATGCTCGTCTAAGCAAGCTGTCTGGATTCCTTTTGTAATCATCGGAGAGAGATAGACATATCCAGAGGACTTTTTTTTTTTTTTTTTTTTTTTTTCCATCTCTCTATGCAAAGGCAGAACTCTAATTTTTATATGACTAACCTGAGGTGAGATGGGTCTCATTTACCTTCACATTTAACTTTCTGTGACACTCAGTGCTTGTCAAGATTAACTGGATGAAAATTTTCTGATTCATTAGAGACTGGTGACCAAACCTTGAGAGTGTGTAGTGCACTTCTGCTTCATTCCTCAGCCTGACCTCCCAGTGCATAGATTCCTGAAATACTGGCCGTTGTGTCAAGTCACTTATAAGTTTGCTAGTTTTTGGAAGATAACTGGACGCTATTTCCTCCTCCATTTTCCACCCACCTACCCAACCCCTTATGAAGTTTTAAAATGTTTAGGATTTTTTTTTTTTTTAAAACAAAAACACTTTTGCTCTGTTTCTTCCATGAGTATATATGATTTAACAGTGTAGATAGCACAAAGGAGAATTTGAATCTGAATAACTTGGTACTGTTTTCTTTAATAATATATTCCTTTTACATTCAGTAAAATTATAGGTTTCCTATAATGCTAATTTATACAAAACCGTGTTGTTAAAATGCAAGTTTTCTACTTCTGTACTTTTTCAACATGAAGAAAAACAATAATCCGTATATATTTTCCAAGATCCAAAAATGTTTATAGGAAAATTCTGATTTTTGCATTTGCAATGAAACATTAAACAAAAAAAAAAGTCTGAATATGATTAAAAATCAATCATTTAACAATGAAATAAACAGTGAAATAGTCAGTTAGATATTAATTTTACACTGTGTAAAATAGACATGCCATTTTCTTTATTCTTTTTTTTTTTTTTTTTTTTTTTAAGAAATTTTTCATCCTATATTATGTGATATTTTAAAAGATCACTTTAAAGCATCTCTAAAGCCAGGTAAGCAATTTAAATACATTGTAATAAATACTTTTGGATATCAAAAAACATTGTCTAGCACTTTATAATAGCTTTTTCAGTGTATATTTCCTTTGTGTTCACCAATTCACAGTTCTGTTATTAGTGTCTATGCATATATCCATGAATCTGCATGCAGCTGTAGGCAGCATTCAGCTGACAGCAGCAAAAAATTATCTTTTTCAGATTCAGCTGACAGGCAAAAGCTCCTGTTCCTGTAGCACTTTCACCAGAGCAAGACAAAAGAATCTCAAGGGCAGTGAATGAGATGACTGTGCTCTCTATTGTACTAAGAAATGTATTTCTTGTGGGACCACAGATCTTCAAGGTGTTAACTGAGCCACTAGAATTAGGTAGTAGCAGTTTTGGGAATGAGAGCAGAGAAAATCTGGGGGTAGAAACTAATGCAACCTATATGCATCAGGTCTGCTTATTTAGCTCATGCGGAAGCCAGTGGGACCATTCCCACTACTATTTTAACAGGATTTTAAACTACTCTGTGTGTGCCTGTATTACATTATACTCACATTTTTTACTTACAATCTCATCAAAGCCAGAAGCCAGATTTTGTTCCTCACAATGAGGTGAAAAATTCTGATCTGGGAAAAAAAAGTGTGTGTGTGTGTATAATTACGGCTATTTCCTAGTTTCCTTCATCCTTCCTATCTGTACACTCCAACCTTGCTGAGCTGCCTATTTGCTGCCTATCACAGGCAAGCTGAAACTTGGGGGTGCTTGTCCTGCACAGCTGTACACATGCAACTGCCCAGCCATCTGCAGAGTGCTCCATATGGCCATTTCTCATGTAGAGTGGGCTGATAGGCAGCTTCATCCGTGAGGGAATATTTATTGTATAATTAGAAAACACTGCATTAGGATTAGCTCCAATAAAAATAGTGTCAAAACCCTACCCTAAATATAACTTTTATTCAAAGTTCAAGGAGATTTAGTTTAGCTTTTTGTTTGAGCTGATTGTTTGTTAATTTTTGAGCTTCTGTACTTTCCTCTGCCACCTGTGTACAGAATTGCCAAAATGCCATTGCAGGGGCTGTTCTTGCCATATTTATGTCAGGTCTAAAAATGAAACATAATGAAAAATTCCATTTCAGAATTAATTAATTTGGAGCTAATTCTATCCCAGCCCAGATAATGGGTAGGGATATAGGTTACTCAAATTAAAAATGTAAAATGAAAAAATGTATACATCAGTTAAATCCCCAAACACCAATAATGCAACATCAATAGAACAATGAGTTCAGATGGTTCAGAAAAATGTTCATGTATGATATCTTAACACTAAATATAATGCCCTTACAAGTTGTTTGTTTTTTTGTTTTTTTTTTGCTTTCTTTTGTTTCATTTTCCCCCTGTCATGTAATATATGATATAGACTAATGATAGTGGAACTATCACTAAAGATATTCTAGGACACATCATGGTGTGGTGGGGAGAGAGGAGCAGAGACATGAGAGTAAGACAAAGGGAGTGAAGATCTTTGTTGATGTAAACTTTCACAGCTCCAATGACTTGAAAGACCTATGATGATGACTTACTTCTTCAGAAGAAGAATTGACCCTGTACATCTTACAAATGTACACAGTAATTAGTTACATTTTTTTTCCTTCTTTCCTACTTCCCAATTCTTGAAATTTCAGCACTTTACCATCGAAGAATTACAATATGATTGTCTATCAAAGGCAGAGCTACATTTTTAACCTACATAGTCATGGGCACAAAAAGGTTTCTCATCAAAAGAGAGCTGCAAGCAATGTCTTCCCCTCCTCCTCTTCTTTCTTTCCAGCTCAATTAAGAAACAACATGTTTTTCCTCTCAGTGCTTGCCTTTTATCTATTCCTCTTCTCATGTTTCTTTGTTATTTTTTCTCCTTCATAGTGTGGCAGTGGTGCTGAATGCTGATGAGATCATGTAAATTTTAACCCCACACATTACTTTTACTAATTTCTTCAAATCCTACAAATACGATACAAATTTTGTGATGTTTCCTGAAGCCTAGGGACCTAATCAGAATTTCACAATGTCTTCCCTTTCACCAGAATATCATAGAATCATAGGATGGTTTGGGTTGGAAAGTACATAAAAATAACAAGGATTAATCCTATATGGAGCAATTTTCTTCCCTGATGGGAGAAGTTGACAGAATTTGGAAAACAGCGTACCAAAAGCAACTCTGGACTACTGAATTCTTCCTTATCTATTTTCTCTGGAAAACAAGCAAGCAAATAAACAAATACAGACACAAAAAAGCCACTGTTCCATTCTATACAGGTGTTTTCTATCACAATTCTATATATAAAATCTTTTAAATTTTAGAAACTAACTTTATATAAATAACTTTGCCATCCACTGGAAATGCTGACGGCCGTGTTGGATGGGCTTATGGGCAACATGATGCAGTGGAAAGTGTTCCTGCCCATGTTAGTGGGATTGAAACTAGGTGATCTTTCAGTTACCTTCTGGTCCAAATTATTCCATGATCCCATGACTCTATGAAGAAAGGCTGGCTGTTTTAAGTTGTGAAAGTAATACAAAACTGAGGTTTTATTTTAAGATTATTGAAAAATAAGTCAAGGAAAACACAGATAAGATGAATAGGAAATTTCCAAAGCTAGGAAAAAAATAACAGTGCTTGTGTTCTAGGCTCTCATGCTCTTACCCAAACAAACTTCGTGATTTTACTCACAAATTTACAAACCACTGAGCTTACAAGTGTATCAAAGTATAGAAAAAAATAAGCTAATATTCATAATTTTAAGGAAGGTTTGCATGACATGATGCAGTGACCACCTAAATATCCTTTAACATCATTATCTTATCATTAACAACATTATCTTATTATCTTCACATCGTTATCAGATAACCACTATCTTTTGGTAGAAAAGCATCGCTACTAATTGCACTGCTAAAGCCTTCCAAATTTTCTTTGTGATTAATGCAGAAAATCCTGCTAGCTCTCTATATATTGTAATATTTGCTTATATAATTATTGTAATATTTGCTTATATAATTACAGTATTTGCTTAAAACTTTTAAATGGGACACATAGCCAGCTTTCAGTGCCCTTCCTTTGGACGGTGGAACACTGTATATCACTGCATATCAGGCCTTAGTGCCAGATAGAAACTAACAGTCTAACTAATTTAATAACACAGGGTTTCGTTTTGAGATAGACAGATGAGAAATTGAAATCTAATGGTCTACAGGTGATAATGTGAAAAAATAATAAGCTGGATGCATGACAAAACTTTGTGTATATAGCAGCAGCCACTGTGTCTGCAGGAGAGACTAGAACTAAGAGAATCTTTTTATTTCAAAGTATCTTTAAAACTGCAAACACAGAAAATGTTCTTTCTAACAATATTTACAGTGTATGAGAATAGGAATTCTGACACTACTGCACAGTTAATTAACACTGTACAGATGTTAGAGAAAATCAACCAGCCAAATAGAAACCATGGAACATTAGAGAGCATCTCTACTAAATGTCATTGTATTTGCCAGTGACAGTCTATAGAAATAGGTTTTTTTTTTTTCATAATAGATTTTTATTCTCAGTTTAAGGAAAAAAAAAAAAAGAAAGAAAGAAAGAGAGAGAGAAAAATAGAAAAAAGGAAAAAGAAAAGAAAGAAAGAAAGAAGGTAGAAGACCGGGTACTTAATCATTAGCAAAACTGAATCTACGCACCAAATTGTTATAAGGGGCACATTCATTTCATTAGATTCGCACCACCGTGTGGTATAAAGCGGGAATAATTAAACACCAGATGGTGGTGTAAACTCCAATAGCGAGAGCTCATGCATAATGCATGAAGCAGAATTTAGTGTTGTTTTTATCCATTTGGAGCCATTATGCTAGTCTTGGACCTCAAACCATGTCTCAGAGAAAAAGATCTCTCCGGACTGAAAATTCCTCTACACCGAACAATTTGTTCATTCACTGTCATATCCTCATCAGTTATCTTCCTGCTCAACTTCCAGAATTTCTGAGAACACATTATTTTCTGGCAGTGCTCGCAAAACTCCTGAGCTTTTCCATCATATGGAGGAACCCGAGCTTACTAGATATCATTTTATGTTTCTGCCAGCAATATAAAATTTAAGATTAGGACTTTTGGAAATTGAATCTGATTTTTAATGATTATAGTGTCACAGTTCCAGCCTGAAATACTTTTAAAATGTCATTAACTGATGTACCATTAATCATTTAGATTTTTTTGATCATTAAAATATCTTTTTTTTTTTCATTAAAAAAGTAATGAATATGAAAGTGAACTGAAGACAGGATATATAGTATATTAATGGTTGAAACAGAGCAGATTAGTATGCTTAATTCTCCTTTAGTTATGACATTCCACTTACGTATTTATATTGCTCCTGGGTAAACCAATTACAATTAAACAAAACAAAACAAAACAAAAACATTTAGTTCTTGTTTTAAGTATTCTGTGTAAAAGCTAAAAAGGGCATTGATATTTGTCTATACTACTTCTTGAGTTCTACCAATGGAGCTAAAATCAGGGAAAAAAAAAAATATAGGGCTTTTTTTTTTTAAATTCCAAATGAGAAAACATATTATTCATAAAGATTTTTGATGACATCAGTGCTCACAGAAGATCCTCCACCCCACACAAAACATTGCTTTGCCCACTTTATTCTGCTGTATGAAGAACAAAGAGCTGTTATTGATTAGTCCCATTTCTCTGAATCACTTTACCTTCTGGTACCCTGTCTGTCTGTCCAGAAAAGAATGCCAGAAGGTCCAGCTGTTTCACAGATACAACTATGCAACTACCCCATGCTATTGTTTCTCAATAAGCCTTGTGAAAAGTGTGTGTTTAAAAATACAGTTTTACTCTAAATTCAAGTGTGAGAAACACATAGCCTAAAGATATTTGTACATTTGCAGTCAACTGGCTCAGATGCAGATGCAGATCCTGCTCTAAAATGGAGAAAAGAAGCATATAATATTATTGCACCAGAGAACAGGGTATTATGACTCTCACAGCTCTGAAGGGAAAATTCTCCAATATTTCTACCAGGTACCAGGCAGTTTTACACACATGGCTAAATGTGCAGTATATATGATACTAACAGCAAAGCAAACTTCTCTTGTCTCTAGCTCATGTTATTCACAGCCTTGGGTATTCCAGTTTTCTCATCTCATCTAATAAGCCTGTATCTTACCATGATTCATTCCTGTCTCAGTGGCCCTTCAGCCAGTTAGGAATGTTCATAAATATGATAGATAAATGTATTTCAGGGTAGGGATTTTTATAGGACAGTTTGAATTAAACTTCTTATGGTGATGATCCTTCTGTGGAGGAATAATTACAACATAGTAGGAAAGCAGTGGTAGGCCTGTTAGGCTTTTAAACTTCCATAGCTTTCCAAATCAACTTAGGGTTTCATATAGGGTTCATTTTCAAATAGATGGTTCCATTTTTATAGAAATAGCTACTGAAATCATAGTGAAATCTCAAACCACCTATCAAATAATAGTTTATAAATTTTCACTCACCACTGCATCTCCCGTGCAATAAGACACTCTTATGCTTTACTCAGGAGGCAATGCCTACTTTCTCCTCTCTCTAGATCTCAGTTATACCTTCCTCTACTGATTATCCAGATTCCTGCAGGCTTCCTGACCACAATTTACAAGTATTTTATTGTATTTTAACAGCACAGTTCTTTTGAATCAAGACTTTTCTTCATTTTAATTAATCTTGTATGAGTTAAACTTATGTCTACAGTAGCAACAATTTATTTCAGTTCAACACTTGCAAAGGGCTTCTGTGTGGATGCATTTTTATCAGCTACATTTTTCCTTACATAAGTAGAATAAAACCATGACACATTCTGTGCTGCCAGTCTAAACATAAATGTCCTAGGAGCAGAGGAGATTTCTATTGTTACATCTGTTTCCACCCTTGTCTTTGCCTTGACTGCAGTGCAGAATTGTGCCATCATAGTGATGCACTGCGGATGTACATCTTTGGAAGTACACTGACAGAGTAACGTTCACTACCAAGATTATTCTTAAAAAGATTCAGATACTTATAGGACAAAAAATCATGAAAACATACAGATCTTCTAGGAAATATTGAAATATTTGGTGTTTCAGGCATGAACAGAGATTTTTAAAAGAAGGAAAAATAGCCATGTCTCAGACAGATAATAGGAATAGTAGGGATTCACTACAGAGGTTCATGTATCTTTCTTTGAAGAAGCTGATGCTGTTCACAGAGTTGATTCCAGGATTAGAGAAATTACTGATCTGATTTAATATAGCAATCCCATGACTTAAATAGCAAAATTTAAGTAGAATAACATTTATAGGAAATTATTTTACTTGTGGTTGTTTTTGCATTTTTTCAGTCTGGTATGAAATTCAGGACTCAGAAATTGATTCTGAAATATTTAAGAGTAGGAAAACCTTAAGTCAATACAATTTTTTTGTGTGTGTTTCTTTATGCTTCTGAAGTGTGGAAAAAATCTATTCAGCTTCCATAACCAGTGAAATATGAATGCAAATGTCATATCTTTATCTCAATTTTATCTCCAGTAGGGAAGAAACAGAGATTCTTATAAAATGGTATAAGTAGAAATGGCTTTGTAATAGCCAAATTGATTTTAACAGTGTGGGGCAAAATAGTTATTAATGGACAGTAAGAATACTTCTGTATAAACTAAAGATATCATAGCCAGCAAACAGCTATGCAATGATTTAGTTCATCTAATAATTGGTAACTTCAGGATTTACACTTTTTTGTTTTTTACTCTGCCTGGAAGAACATGTACAATTTGAACCTCTATAGAAAGTGTTGCTCTTTATTTTCAAAATATTCATTTTGATTGCAGCTCACAAGGAAACCTGACCAGGAAAACACTGCACTTTTTATTAGAATAATTACAAGTGCGGTATGTAAGAGTTTAATTTCCAGATAAAATGGCTATGCTAACAGCAGTCACGACATAAATAAATCATATAAACAGGAAAGAACCCTTCATGCTTGGATCGTGTTAGAGATGGCATACCTATTTCTGCCCAGCCATTTCTTTAGTGTGATTCCTCTCTCTTATCTCTAAGAAGCTACAATAGAAACATCAACATTAAACTAACCAACCTGGACTGTCTGAAGAATTCAGAGATGTAATTCATTTTTCCAGTTTCAGATGCCTACTTCAGCTTATCCTAGTGCTATTGACTCCACAGAGTGGTTATCTCAGACCTTTATCACAAATATCTATTCAGCATATCTTACAACTCTCCACTGTACCAGTAGGGCTGTACAAGCAGTTTTAGTGGTGGTCAAAGATGTTGTTGTGCAAGGCACAGCAACTGAATTGCAGTTATCCTTCCAGCTTCTCAGACAGCAAAACCAATTAATGTAATAAAATATATCTCTGCAATAAACTAGTCAGCTGTTAAAAAACATCTTGCAAAGACACAGCTGCCTAAGACAGGAAAGTTTTAATACATGCCTTAAGAGGAATTAGAGATGAAGGCAGGTTTGTGTCTTTGAAATACCTTCTCACATATTTGAAGGCAGAATATAAAAGCAAGTTCTTCTTTGAAAGTTTCAGAAAAGCAGTCCAATGTAACTAGACAGATACAGAGGGCTATGATTTTTAAAGATGTGACTATTGGAAAATGGATTAAATTAAGTGGCTGGAGCTGACCCTTAACATAGGCTCCCCAGCTCTGTCTGCTGCAGGAGGCTGTTAAAAAATGGGCCAGTAAACTGACCCGAAAAATGTCTATTCCTCTGTTTGTGCATGGAAAATTCTTATGTTTGCCACTGAGAGACAGTAGAGAATTCCATTCTGAGTGGATTAGCTAAAGGATTGTTGATAAAACAGATGTCCCACAAGATATTACTGCTTTTTGTTACAGAGGGGCCTCAAGGGGTTTCAAACAATTAACTGAGGCTGAGCAATCACCAGCTGCATTAAGTTTAACAAGAGCAAGTGATGGATTTCGCACTTGGATGGGGCAGTCATGGATATGTGTACAAACTGAGGGATGAGAGTCTGGAACACAGCCACATGGAAAGGGATATACGAGTTCTGGATGATGCCAAGGTGAATTTGAGCCAGCAGTGTGTCCTGACAGCCCAAAGGACCAACCACAGTCTGGGGTGCATTAAGCGTAGCACTGCCACTAGACAAGGGGAAGGGTTGTCCTGCTCTGCTCTGCGCTGGGTGGCCACACCTACAGTGTGCAGTTCTTGTTGCCACTATATAAGGACACGAAACTATTGGAGTGTGTTCAAAAGAATAGACTACAAGGATAGTGAAGGGTCTAGAGGGTATGATATATGAGGAGCAGCTGAGGTCCCTCAGCCTGTTCAGCGCAGAGCAGAGGAGACTGACAGGAGGCTCATGGTGTCTGCAGCTCCTCACAGGGAGCAGAGGGGCAGCGTCGCGCTTTGCTCTCTGGCGATAGCGACAGTGGGTATTAGGGAAAGAGGTTCTTCACCAAAGGGCGGTGGGCATGGTACAGGCACACCAGGGCACTGTCATGGCCCTCAGCTGCCAGAGTTCAAGAACAGGGTTTGAATTTTGGTTAGTGCTGTGTGGAGCCTGGGTTTGTATTCAATGATTCTTGTGAATCCCTTCCAACTCAAAATGTTCTGTGATTCTATGAAGTGTTGAGAAGTTCTTAAGAGTGGTAGTGTACAGAAGTAGGCATGGTAAGGAGGGGGAAGGCTTTGTAAATAATGTCCAAAAAGTTCACACAGCATTAACATCAGGTAAAACTGAAACAATTCATGGATGTGTTGCATCTGAACAACATCTGAAAAAGTTATACCATCAAGTTTATTCTTATTTTCATCAAATCTATGTTAAATTTTGCTGAACTATGACATTTTTCCTGGTTGTAATACATAGACATTGTTTCTTTTTAATTACCAAAATTCATTTACAGTGCTGCATACTTAATAAGTTTTACAATAAATATGCAAAATGGAGCTAAGAGCATCAGAAGCATTGTCTTATCCTACAGGACTGAGTTTTATTTAAACCTGATGTATTGTCTGGTTTTCTTGGACATATTGAGAGAAATTATACTATTAACGTTATTCAGTTATAATCCTCTAGCATCAGAGGTACTGAATATTAAAGCAAACAAAACAAAACCGAAAAAAAAAAAAAGAAAAATCACTGCTTATTACAGAACAGGTAGAATATGTGTTATGAGTACAGTAAGCAAAATTCTAAAAACACATCTACATGACTTGGAGCCCACTTTCAAAATGTTTAGGCTTTTCCAGGTTTAAGTATCACAGTCTAACAAATTCAAATATGTTTAATGTGGGATATATATTATTGAAAATGTTATCTATCCAGTATGAATGTTTCCACATTACAGTCAATGTACGTGTAACCCATAAAAAGGGGGTGGGGGGAGAGGGGAGGGGGAACAGTGAGAGAAAGAGGGAGAAAGAGGAGAAAGCAGAGAAGCAGACAGATGGAAAGGGAAATAAGGAACTGTAGAGGAAAGAACAGAAAGGGGGAAGGAAAAGAGGAGGGAAGGAAGAGAGAGAGAGAAGAAGAGATGGAAAGAAAAAAGGTAGTGGAGAAAGAGGGAGGAGGAGAGGAGAATAGAAAGAAAAGGAAAAAAAAAAAAAAGGAAAAGAAAAAGGAAAGGGAAAGGGAAAGGGAAAGGGAAAGGGAAAGGGAAAGGGAAAGGGAAAGGGAAAGGGAAAGGGAAAGGGAAAGGGAAAGGGAAAGGGAAAGGGAGTCAAATTTTAGTTGAACCTGCTGCTATACATTGTATGTAATGTAGTTTTTCCTCTGCTTTTATTTTTAATTTTTATTTTTAGTTCAGTTTTACCAACATAAATTCTGTGTCACAGCAAAAATGAAAAACCTCAGATCAAAGTCAAATATTTCTCTTTTTATTACCAGATTCTTGGAATCCCTCTTGTTCTTTCCATAGCCAAACTGAAAAATATAATAACATATGGTATAAATATATAAAATTTCCTTACAGAACTTTTGTGTATTTCTAACTGCTTTTTGAGGTGTTAAGCCCACAAGATTATTTCTGCCTGGAAATCCAACCTGCTAAAAACTGAAATTCTTAAACAGCAACTTTTAAAATACTGTCAGAGATACTATCTATCTATACTAATCTATTTGTTCAGAAAATATTCTCAATGGACCAGACAAAAGCTGAAGCATGACCATATAGTTTATATTTACATCACTGGCCCAGTAAGCTTGTCTTTTTACACTTAACTGTTGTTGGAAAGCTTCCAAAAACGTCTTACACATGTCTTAGTGTGCTAGTATGTATGACAATCTGTTCCTGTGACATCTCCTATCTGGTACTGTAGGTATCTCAGTGCACTATCTGATGTGTCCCCAAGAATGTAAGCCTTTCCAGATGTGGTATGCTGACCCTAGTATCAAACTCAACTTAGAAGGAGGAAGACAAACAGCTGTATTAGCAAAGCTGAAGGAGAACAACTTCAGCACAACTGTTGTGGATCCAACTTAAGTGCAAAAATAGGAAAGTTAGCTAGATTTTGCTACATGAAATGAAGAAACACCATACATGCTTTTACATATTTAAATCTGGGTCACTTTTAAACTCAGGACTTTAATATTTTTTAAAATTTCACAGCCTATCTCTACCTTTTCTTTTATTTGTCCCAGTGCAGGGGCCATGAAAAGAAGTCACTTAGTATTTTACTAACTCCGAAAAGGAGAACTGTAACATCAGCACATATCTTTCACCAGTTGCTTTCTGTTAATTTAGATGTGAGACATTTACTCATAAAGCCAATCATATGTCCAGAAAGCCAACCATAGACTAGGTTGTATCAGAAAAAGCATGGCCAGCTGATCAAGGGAGGTGATTCTTGCACTGTAGTCCACTCTTGTGAGTCACAACCTAGAGTACTGTGGTCAGCTCTGAGGCCCCAAATGTAAGAAGGACATAGATCTGTTGGTATGAGGCCATGAGGATAACTACATGGCTGGAACACTTCCCCTTTGAAGACAGGCTGAGAGTTTATACAAGCTGGAGAAGAGAAGGCTCTTGGGAGATAACATTCCTGTACCTAAAGGGAACCTACAAAAAATCTGGAGAGGGAATCTTTATCAGGGAGTGTAGTAGTAGTACAAGGTGCAGTAGCTTTAACTTAAAAGAGGTTAGATTACATGTTAGGAAGAAATTCTTCACTTAGAGTGTGGTGAGGCACTTGAACAGGTTGCTCAGCGAATCTGTAAATGCCCCATTCTATTAAGTGTTCAAGGCCAGGTTGAATGGAGCTTTGAGCAATCTGTTCTAGTGAAAGGCATATCTGTCCACTACAAAAAATGATTTGACTACATTTGCATGTATCATTTTAGCAGAATCTGTGATTCAAATGACTGTTGTTATCATCCAGCAGCAGATGGATTGATACAGATACTACTGAAAATGTTTTTTTTAATGTAATGGTGTTACTGGTTTTTGCACGTATGTGGCTGGTAATCTTATGTCATTGAGAAGATGCTGCAGGAATAATTTTGGAGTAGCTGCCAATCAGTACAATAGTGTTTCACTACCAAAATTATCTTCCAAACTGGAAAGTTCACAAACAGACATTTATCTGTTGTAAAAGGAATCCATGCTTCTCTTGACTACTCTTTTTTTTGTAAATTACTGTTTCTATTTAAAAACATCAGGCTATGTTCAATTGTCACATCCAACAAATCTGCTATATGCCATTCTTCCTATGACAGGGAAGACTAATTAATCCCAGTAGAGAAAACCTTCACTACTTTATGTCTCATATTGCAATTCTTCACTCTCTTTCTTCTACTGTCCCAACTTACAGTGCATTTTTAGAGACAGGGAAATACAGGAACAACAGCTGAGGCATTTTTCTCTGCAGGCAGTCTCTAATTTCTTTTTGTATGCTCCCCAGAGCATGGGATTGTGGATTTATCCCAGATTCCCCATGCATCTCTTCACACATCTCTCAGCTGCAGCAGTACCTTCTTGGGCTTGGGCTGTAAATCTCCCTCGCTATTCTGCCGGCACTTTTGCTGATAAAATTCCCATTTGAAAATGGATAAGCAGGGCTAATAGATATTTACTGGATATATTTCCATTGCTCATAGATTAGAACATATATATCACTGTTTCCATTCACAGACTTCGTGGATGCCTTACCAGACCATTAAAAATAAATAAATAAAAGAAAAAGAAGAAGAAAAAAAAAAAAGAAATTGATCAAAGATTACAGCAGAACTCAGAGAGGCAAATGGACAGGCAGACAGTCTAGAAGCATGTCACTTGACTGTAGATGACAGTAAGTTGCCTTATGCTGTTCAGTGAATGATGAATGACAAATCTTATTTTTATACAGATTCTTAACTCACTGATGTGCAGTATAATTTTGAAGATGCCATCTGATCTGATGCAATTAATATGCTATGCAGCTATAGATAAGTTACAGGCAGTAGGAACTGAAATTGGTTTATTTTTTTCCTATTCTTTGTTGCCTGACAGCTTTGACTCCAAGACCCATTCATTATAGCAAACTCAATTTATAGAGGTCTGGACTTTGGCTTTTGCTTCAGTGAAGAAAAAAAACAGGTTCCCATTTATTGGATTTATAATGGAAATATAATATATGTAGCGCCTATGCAGAGAGATTCTTGATAGAAGCATGTTAGAAGATCATGGTGAAGTTGACTGGCACTGAGGAATAAGACAGAGGTAGTGAGAGAATATTTGAGAGAGTATTTGCTTACTGCTCACCTAAACATATCATCATCTTTGATAATGTCCCTATTCGGCTTGGCATAGGTCTTAGAAGCACAGTATAATGGGGATAAATTCCCAAACAATGTGAGAAAGAACATCTGCTGAAGGGTTTATGTAATTTTCCACTCAATTTATTCTGTCAAGAAGATGAAGTATTTCACTCTTTTGAAGATACCAATGCTACAAGTTAAAAAACAAAACTTAAAGTGGCACAAATTCAGTATGAAGCAAAGTTTTTTGTTAGTTCTCTTTTTTGTATTACTTTCCCCTGCATTTAGTCACTACAGTTTGCTTTTTGTTTTTTGTTTTTCAGACATCCTTTTATTTTCTTTTCAGCTGGTATAAACACACATGGATCCAGGAAACAAGGTGTCATCCCTCACCTCCAAGAACCATATTTCTTGAACACTGGGTAGGCTTCCACCAAAACACTCATACAATAACTTAATGAATGGTTGTTACTTTACTGGCTTTCATTGAACATTTTTGTCCTGTATTACAAATAAAACAACAAAATTATGTCTTTAATAATAGGATCATAGTCTAGAAGTACTCAAAAATTGTTTGTGCTTCCTACTTTCCACAACAGAGCATACCATGGAGAAAATTCAAATTTATAAAACTGAAAGACTTACAGTGCATTACAGACTTGCATTACAGACTTTCAATATACTATATTTAAGGCTCCCCAAAGAGCACAATATGATTCAGACATAATGAAAACCTAGCCATGGAGTGCACTGGCTCTTATCATAGGCCTCCTTATTCATATTTCCTGTAAATAAAGCAGCTGTTAACAAAAAGTATAAATATTAAATAATATCAAGTATATTCTTAAGTGCCTTTAATGTGAACATGATGGTTTGTACCTGATTTTTTATTTTTTTAGTTTATTTACTTTACTAATGTGATATAAACAAAGAATTTTTACATTTTAATAACAAAAACTTATAAAATCAAAATTGAATATAGAAAGTGTTTAAAATGGTGTGCCTAAACTGACATATATTTGTCAAATACCTTTTAGCATTCCATTATAATAATGGAATAATTTACCAAAGGTTTTAGGAGTCTGTGGTGGTCCATGCTGACTGGAAGCTAACCAACATCATAATCATCTACAGAAAGGACATTAGGAAGATCCAGGCAACTACAGTTCTGTTGGTGTAACATCAGTGCCTGGAAAACTTATGGAGAAGATTATCCTGGGAGATAATGAAAGTCAGTTAAACAACAAAGCAGTTATCATGCACAGCCAGCATAGGAAAGTCCTGCCTTAATAATTTTATCTCCTATGATAAGGTCATCTGCTTGGTTGATGAAGAGAAGACAGTAGATGTAATCTTACTGGATTTTAGTGAGGCCTTTGATACCATCCCTCACAGCATCCTTCTGCACAGTTTGTCCAACCGTGAGATAAACAGGTTCACACTATGCTGGGTGATGAACTAGCTCAGTGATAAAGCTCAAAGGACCATAGTGAATGGGACTGCATCTGGCTGGTGGCTGATCAGACTTGGCTCTCCCCATGGCTCAACTCTAGGGTCAGTCCTGTTCATCATTCTAATCAGTGATCTTGAAGAAAGACTGGAGTGCAACTTCATGAAGTTTGTTGGTGCCACTAAGCTTATAGGTGTTGTTGACTGTCTGGAGGAATTAGAGGTTTTGTAGAGATATCTAGATAGATCAATGCATTAACAATGACATGAAATTCAACAAAGATAAGTGCTGGAATAATGCTGGGCATAGATATTTTGTAGACGGGGAAATGAGTGACTAGATTGCAGCCGAGAAATAATGCATCCCTGTCCTTAACAGCAATTGAGAGAGCACTTCTTTACTGGGTGGGTGACAGAATATTGGGAAAGGCTACTTGGAAACATCAGAAATTTTCCCTTGGTGATCTTGAAAAACTGTTCAGACATGGTTCTGAGCAAACATCTCTCGTGTCCCTCTGAGAGGGAATAAAGTATATTTTGGTCCAGATCACTTCCAGATGTCTCTTCCAACAACAACCATTCTGTGGTTCTGTGAGTGCTGTTCAACAGTTAGCTCAACATGAGTCAGAAGTGTACCTTAACAGCCAACAAGGCAAAAAGAATTTTGGAGTATATTGCTCACAGAAAATTCAGCTGGTCAAAAGAGGTGATTCTACAACTACATTTAGCATTGGTGCAACTTCATTTTCAATATTGTTTGCAATGCTGAACTCCACAAAATAAAAGGAAAATTACAATCCTCAAAAGCATCCAGAGGAGGGCAACAAAGCTGGTAAAAGGGATGAAAAACATATTTGGCCAGAAGTCATGTTATGTGAGAAGCAAAGGAAACTTGGTTTGTCTAGTTTGGAAAAAGAGGGCTAAGGGTTGACCACATTACTCTTTGAAACTTTCTGATGTGGGAAATGGAGAGGGAGGTGCTAATCTCTTCTGAGTGACAACCAAATATAGAATGCAAGAGAAAGGTAAAAAGATGTGCCAGGAGAGGTTCAGACTGGAATAAACTCCTTACTGTAAGGGTGGTCAAACACTGGAACAGGCTTCCTAGTGAGGTGACTGTTGCTATGGTTGTCTGTGTTCAAGTGGGATTTGGATAATGATCTTATTAATATGCTTTAACTTTTAGCTATCCCTGAAGTGGTCAGGCAGCTGGACTTTGGAGTTCCTTTTCAATTGAGCTGTTCTGTGAAAGGTGCTATGCTACTGTGCTGTAGCAAACCTGAACTGGCTCATGAAAATGAGCATATATATTTTACTTTTCTCAGAAATACTAATATCTTCATTTTTCCTAACATTTAAACAAAGCTACCAGTTTTTATATCATAACTAGGAAGACATGAAGTCAAGGATTGAATATATTGAGATAGTCCAATGTGTTAGCTGTCTCAACAGCTATTTCTCTGTTTTCCAGGCTGGATGAACTGGAAAGAATGGGTACTCAAGCAGGAGAGCATGTTGTCACATAAGTCTCACATGAGAGCCAGCTGGACAAATATTTGAATTATATACTCTTAAATGCTCACAAAGCTTTCAGTCATCTGCTAGCTGCTCTTGCACAACAATATCTGAGCCATCTTGTGGTTGATGAGTTTGTAGCAGAATTTCTGGAGAAAATGATGTCTTTAATACCTGTAGATAGCTTTGTGTTGCCTGAAAGCCAGACATGCACAATTTGGATTGAATCTCTGAGTTCTCCAACTTCATTTCCTTATTTTCTGCTTGCTCTGTGGCAATGCAATACAAGAGAATAAAACTGGGATTGTGTACATTCGAAAAAAGAAAAGACATAGATAAAACCTAAGTGATTTAAAGTCTACCTACGTGTATTTAGTTTAGATGTGTATTTTTCAGTAACATAATATGTATATCATCTGCAAGCATCTATAAATTTTAAATGCAATGGGATATATGTGATACACAGCAAGGCAATGGCATATTTTTGTATCCAATCAATTCTAGTAGTGATTGACTTCATAATGTGTGGTCATGAAGCATATGATGGCAAATTTAGATTAGTCTCCAGCCATGTCTCTCCACGCTGACTTTCCCACCAAGTCCTTCATGTATATGTATATATTTGCCCTGCTTTAAATTTTTATAGCGCTTAATACTTAATAATATTTATGTTTCTGCCTCTTGAATTCTAAAATATTGATGAGAAATTAAGGTTTTTTTTTACTGGAGGCAAACATTAAATTGTAGTAGTAATTGTCCATGCCATGTCACTATGAAATTTAATTTTTGACAGAATTATTATCTTTTTAATCATTAATTTCAAAAAACTTTGAACTCCTTGAAGTAACTGTGTTACATGTGACTTTTAAGTGTACATTTAAGAAATGATTAAAAAATAACATTGTGGTCAGATTTCCTTACAATGCAGCAAGATTATAATAGCATATGCATAAACAAAAAGGCAAAACAACAACAACAACAACAACATAGTACTGCACCAGGATTTCAAGCAAGTTTTGTCAGCAAATTTTGGATACAGGCATACCAAAGGAAATTACGTCTCCTTTGTATAGAATCACATTATTTATAAGGATGAGTGGGATGATTTCATATAAATTATATATTGATATGTATTATTTTCACAGTGTTTGCAATTACAGTGAAGACTATTAGCTTCCACGTATAGATGAACATAGTCATCCTGATAGGAAGTATGGGAACAACAAAGGAAAAATCTACTAATACTTAAAAATATAAGGGTAATCTTTCATGAATGAGAGGCGTGTATTGTACAGTATTTGGTGATGAGGATGCTGACAATTTCCTAAATGGAAATGCTTAATATCTTGAAATACTGAAGTTCTAGATAAACAATAATTTTTAAAATTTAATTTAATTCAAATTGACCTGTTGTGTTTCCAGGACACAATAATAAAAAGTTCTGAAATACTTACCTCTGTCCAGTTCCCTCCTCACCCCATCCATAACAGAGCATGGCACCCTCACAGTATGATCTCAGATGTTGGAGCATGTAACACAGGCCAAGCATGCCTGAAGCACACTTCATTTTGCTGGGAAAGTAACCACCTTGCACTGATCTTTGCAAACCGCAGTATGCTGCTAGCCTTTGGAGCTGCTGTGGATTGCAGAGGAAAGGAGAAATTATAGAAGAGGAAAAAAGAGCTGCAGGGTGTAGAGAGTTTAAAGAGTAATTTTCTCATTTGTAATTTTATCACTGGAGCTCTTATCTGTTTTCTGCTGAGGCCTCCAGCTTTTGCCCAGTAGAACAAAACTAAAGCCTGTGGAGAAAGAGGGTAATCTCTCTGGTTTGTTTTGTCTTTCAGGCAAGGTGGCAAGAAGTGGGTAATGTCTGTATTGCTGACAATGAATGTGGGCAAACTCTGTTTGCTTGTGTTTACCCCTGATTGGCTCACTGCCTAAAGCTACCTCTGGTTTCAATCATGATCAGTTTCACAGACCATATCTCTCTGAGACACTCAATGACCTGGAACTCTGGTTAGAAGATTAACTAAGATCTGGTATGGAGACAGTAGCTGAGAACTGTGTCTTTCCGACATGGGCTCTCAGAGCATGAAATTCATCTGATGGGAAAACAAAACTCTTCAAAGTTAGTAAGTCTCCCCTGTGTCCTCACAAAGTACAAAGCATGTTTATTCAGTTTGCCTTGTCTAGTTGGAATAATATATGTTAACTTAATATATTCCTGTAATAATAATAGTAGACTTTAGAACAATAGCCACAACAGTGCACTGCATGCAATATTTTCACATTGCAAAGATGATGGCAAACAGATCAGCCCAATCCCAATGTTTATCACAGTGTACCATGAAGTAATAATAATATGCACTCAGATATTATGATTAGCAAATCTCTGTAAGAATATAATGGAGTAGAACTAATTGCTACTATTGACCTACATAGAGTTAAAAGTCTAAACTACAAATCTAATGTATCCAACTATAAAATGCCCCTGTTTCATTCAGTGCACTTACTTCCTGTGTTTATACAGTATAATGTTAATTTACTGATATAGACTAGCTTTTACTTCATGCTAGTGACAGTCCGATAGAAGCAGAAAGCTCTGAAAAAAGAATTTTTTTTTTTTAACTTATCAATCTGCAACATTAAATTACTGTGTCAGATTCACTCTTCAGTTTAAGTTTACAAATTATATCCTGGATACATAAATCCATGTAGCCCCATTGAAGGCGTAAACTTATACTAGAAAACCAAAGAACAATTAACAAAACAGAAGAAAGCCAATACTGTAATTTAAGAAAGCATTTGTCCTCTGTAATACTTACTATCAGGGAAGAGGTATGAAGAAAAGGAATAAGAACTGTTTCTTCACTCTCATATACCAGATTTAATTTGCAGTAGAATATTGTGTTGTTGCTAAAGAACACAAATTTTATATCTAAAAAATCAGAGTAATAGAATCTCCCACTGACAATGAAAAAAAAGATGCTTTGTGCTCTGTCAGTTTCCTGTTTGTTTATATTTTGTTAATATTTAAGTAGTAAAATAAATTACTAAAATTAAATTGTCATGTATTTTAATCACATTCTCTTAACACTTAGTACTACTGTAAATAAGCTATAAATCAACTTAATTCTGATCATTACATTAGTTTTGATTATGTAGAAAAATGCATTCTGTGAAATATTTTCTCTGTGTTTTATGTGAATTAATGTTTTCAATTCTTTATATACATACAATTTGTGCCATAAACACAATTCAACAAAAAACAATTCAGCACAGTGACTGACTTGGTGAAGAGAGCCCGCCTTTAGGTCACTTGTAAATTTTTTTTTCTTGGACATCACTGAGGACAAATGACAGCATTAATTTCTGTAACTGTACATACAATTCTCTTAAAGGGTTAAATACTTGTGCTTCATTTCCCAGCAACAAACATAACACAAAGTTAAAGGTGAATCTTAAAGCTATTTTTGTGCTAAAGTATAAAGACAAACAGAAGAGAAGAACAGAGAAAAGCACGGGAGTTAGTATTCCTTTCATCAGATGATGACTCGCACTCAGAGCTGTGAATAAGCAATAATGATCATAATCATAATAGTTACATTTTACATGCTATACTCATTCTGGTCAGATCATTATGAGTCAATTATTTCTCCAGTTTGGAAACCAAAGATTATGTTCAACATGTCCAATGAAGCTTCACAGCAGCCTCACAAACTGTTAAGTGTTATTATCCAATGGCTGTCTGTCTTTTTCTCTCTTCTTTAAGGCAGTAGATTTTCAGTCTAATCCATGTCCATTAACCATAACATAAATCCATTCCCTTAAGCTCTCTGAAAATATTACTGTTGGTTTCATTTAAGCAAAAAGGCTGCTATGGCTAATGCTTATGTCTTGCATGATAGTCAACACAAGTATGGCTCATAACAAAGAACAGCAGAGAGGTTATACTTAACATGGGAACATATTCATTTTCATGTGCTTTGAGACAAGACATGTATTTCACAGATAAAAAACAGTAAAAACAGTGTTTAACATTCAGTTACAATGAGAAAATTCAGCTCATGAACAAAGCAACCATCAGTTATGAGCAAAGGAACCCTCATTTTTCTCTGAACTGCTGAGATCTCTTCCTGCAAAGAGAGCTGTTGCAAGACCGTATATGTTTTACATACCAGAATGAAGTGGTGCTAGTGGTCAATAATGTTAGGATCGTTCACCATTATAGAGAGTGTTGGCCAAGTGTTGGATCCTTTCTGCAGGATCATGGCCCAGTTATGGTGAACTTGAAAGAGAAAAGACACAGTTCTTATCAGTATATAGGCAAAGATTGATATTGACTATTTGCGTATTTTTTTGCGTAGAAAAAGGGAGTTATGTGAGAAAGTAATGAACCTCATGTAACCGAAAAGGACTGTTTCATGAATGTATCCTTGTAAGGACAGCAATACTTGGGTAACAAATAATACCACATAAGGATACAATTATCTAGGAAATGATATCACAAGTATCAAATTTGCATACAGATGTAGCAAAATGGAGACAAATGAGGGAAAAAAAAATCATGTAGGTTGTTTGAATAGGGACTAGGATGGAGAAAAGGGGATTGTATATGTGTGGAGAATGGCTTGTTGCTAAGACGTTAATCTTGCAAATGCATAATTCTTTCAGCTTGGGAAACTATGGAGTCTTCAATATATCTGCATAAATGGTGTGGTCAAGGTAATGCAGGAAGATGGCGTCAGTGGAAGAAATACAGCCTATATTTTCTAAACCTCAAGACTTAAGATGAGGATCATTCTCATTTTATTTTTGTGTTTATCAGAAAGTTTTGAGAAATTCTCTGCATTGTTATGTAGGTATAGTACAGCCGACTTTTGATGGCATGACTGTTTTGGACAGAGATTTTCTGTATTTTGAATCAGAGTATGTTGCTTAAGCTTTAGCTTATGTTTTCCTGAAAAGGATATGGCAGACAACATTTCTGAGTCTGTATGTGAGAATGAACTCATCAGAATTAGAAAGCATGTAAGAGAATATGGCACTCCAGTCTAACAGTATTTTAATGAGAACTTGACTAAATTCCTGATATATTATTATTGCCAAATAATGTACTTATTATTGTTGTAGATTGCCTTCACACACTTGGAAACTGACTGGTTTAAAATACTGTTTTTCTCCAGAGAGCAATTGGGTGCTTCTATTTCTTTTTGACAAGATGAAAGCTTAGCTTTATACAAATCTGCAAACAAAATCACAACAATGTTTCGCTGGCATATGTGTGTGATGAACCGCTAATGAGAGACAATCCTTTTTATTCAGTTTACTCTCCCTTCATTTAGCTTAGTGGTCATATCAAGTTAAATGTTAATTGCAGGCTACAGAGAGGTTACTTATCCTGTTGTAATCAAATATCTCATTCATTAGCTACCTATGCAACAAAATATCTACTGCATAACATTTGACGGAAACTTCTGTTTTCGTAGTAACAAGAAGATACCACTAATCAGGGCTAAACGTTGAGACAAATGTCAGTTTCATAATAAAAATGCATTTAAAATAAGAATACTTAGCCACAATTAAGAAAAAAATAAAGATATATTCAAGAAGAATTTTAATTTTATGAAAAGAGCTTTGAGATTCAATAAATCCACAGAGATTAAAAATACCTTTTTTTCCTCACTCATTATTACTTTCTCATTATATACTGACTTGCTGTGTGACCTTAGGCAATTAATTTACTCTCTAGCCAAAATTTTCCAACCTGAATATGTAAAATTAAATATCTGAATCTATTTTTAGGTTCTAAAATAAATGGCCTGATTTTAAGAGGTCATTTTTACCCCAAATATTCATTAAGTTGACAGTGGCTCTTCCTGCCCTTTGCCTCTGATTAACTCATTACTTCTTGCGTACATAAATATGGATTTAGATGCTCAGTTCCTGGTATCAATTTAACAAATGTTATTCTCAGGCTGTCCATACAATGGAGTATGGTGCAGGGATGAATGGGCTAATAAGACCCTGGCAAAATACAACTCAGTATTTCTCAGGGTCAAAAGTGCTGCAGCTATGTCTAAACATAAGACTCCCCAAAGATTTTTCTGACAAAATAAGTTCAAATATCAATCTCCTCACAAAGTGTGTGTGCCTGGAGATATTTAATTTCCCTGGATATTATCTAATACACTTCATTTAGGTTCTTAATTTAGATATTGATGCACAGATATGCATTTTGACTTAGAAGGAAGCTGATGAAATACTCTGACTACCATGGTTGTTAAGTCAGTGGCAAGAGGTAGGTTGCCTCTAACGATACACAGAGGGCAATCCAAATCCTAATTTAAGTGTCTTTCTATCTTTTGTACACTCTTGAGAGTGTAAAAAATTAATCGAAAATGTTAGGTGCTTTCATTCTCTCAGAATCCAGAGCGTTGAGCCATTTTCTGAGAAAGATATCTGGTAAAGGTGACACTGTGTTATGCTTAATAGTCTAGTGGTTTGAGTGCTCACTAAGGAAATCTGAGGTTTGCATTCCCAGCCCTGATCATCTTACAAGGGACTGAATCCACCTCTCCTATAATTCCCGAGAGTTATCTAACCACTATGTCATGTATAGTCCAAATGAGTCATTTACTGTACCTTCCTTGAGACTGAGCTGCTGCATAGCCAGGAATGCAAGAATGTCCTGGAAAAGAAGTGGGGAAACAAGTGTCTGACTGTAATCATTGAGGTACACTTGAGAGGGAGATTTCTGCAGTATGCAGATCCATTCTTTGGAATTCAAACACATCTCATTTTAGATAGTGAGAGGTGAAAAAATGGAGGTAGTCCTGGAAAAAAGAGTAGTACTAAACTCAGTATACCAGTATTCTTTCCTTTTGAAGACACGCTTTCTCTCTCTCTTGCACTCAGAGTTCTAGTTACTGACTTTGCAGAGACACTCAGCTTCAGAAAATCATGCTCATTCAGAGTACCTTGGAATTAACTGTTTAGACGAGTCCCTGACACAGGTATCTTCTCCCTAAGGCTGAGTAGTGTAGACTTTCCACTTCAGAGATTTCATGTCCTATTTGTGAAAAAAGAGATGGACAAAAAATTTTCACTTTTGAAAAGTAAGTTGTTTTGATACAAGATTCAGAGATCTGTAAGGTCACCAAGATAAAAGCATAGGTAAATACTGAGTGGGCAGTCTGTTCAAGAAGAATCCCTAAATGTGTTTGGCAGATATGCAGCCTTAAATCAGTCTGGATTATTTTTTTGAGGTATTTCTCAATCTTCCGCAAAATGCAGTCTTCAAAGAAAACATGTAGTAGGTTTCTTTGAAGGAGAAACTGTCAGGCCTTCAATTCCACATTAGAAATATTTTGTCTTAACTGCCTACATACATGTCTGAATATTATACTGCACTCAGTAAGTGCTTAGAAGCAAGTGTAAGTCAAGTGAAATCTCCAAAAATTTTATTTGACTATTTTTGAATGGCTAGAAAGAAGTGAGAATGTAACAAATCCAGCTAAACTACAGAAATAGCAGTCAGAAGTCTTCACTTTATAGATCTTCACTGAAAATAATTCAGTCCATGGTACTCTATGCTTTATTAACAGTTGATGTATTTCAAATTTGGAATCAGGAAAACAAACACTGTTTCTCTTACACCATCTGCTAATCATTTGAGTCATACACCAAATTTAATATGTATTGGGGTTTCTTTATCTATATTTTCTATTGCATGGGATAATTTTATGACTTCAACAGTGTAGTATATCTCCATACATATATTTTTGTCCTCAATTCTGCAGGTGAAGTTTGTGCAGATAATTTATTTCATCAAGCAATTGAAGCGTTCATGTCAGTAAAAACTTGATATGTGGGAACAGTGAAGTACTTAGGTATTTAAACACTTCTAGTAAACCTGCAATTGTCAGTATGAATTAGATACCATTAGAAAAGAAGCCTTGTCCTTAGTACTATACAGGTTTGCTCCGTAACCATAATGCTGTAATATGCTGAATATCTGTACACAGATATTCATTTGTTTGTAAATGTTTTCTGAGATCAGTTGTTCCATCACTCACCCAATGACTGACTTAAGGGTGTTTGGCCTGTATTTTCTCAAATCTTACTTCTTGACATTCTTGAGCACAGGAGTAACATCTGCTCAATGCCAGTCTTCAGAAAACTCACTGGATCACTGAGACCTTTCAGAGATAAACAAGAATGGCATCAGACATCTTCCTTAGCACTCATGGTTGCTTGCCATCAGGCCCCTTGGATTAACATCTGTCCAACTGGTTTTAAGTGCTCTGTAACCTGATTGTCTTTCACCAGTTCTATGTCTTGTGAACACTTACAAATTATCAGAGGGAAAATGAAGTCAGGAAGAGAAATTCGTAGATGAAGATAGAAAGAAGCATATGTAGATAGAAGTACTTATCTTAATAAATCCCAGAAGAGGGACCATTCAAACTTAGTTCTGACACTTGAAGATGTAAGAAGATAAAATGGCATAGTTTTTCTGTTAATTATTAAAAAGACGATAGAAATGCCTGTTCTTAAGTACACATTGCCAGAAAATGCACATAAAAAGCTTTCCTTAGTTCACTATGAAGGAAGATGATACTCTGGAATGCTAAATACTGTGTGGTAAGGAATAATTAATGATAGAGTCTCTGGATCATTAAGAGATTCAACAGCTAAAGATGGGCAGAGTAAGCATTCAGAGATCCATAATCTTCTGGAAAGATACTAATGAGGTATTCACTACATTGCAAAGGATAATTTATGTCAATTGGTGTACTTTATATAAACAGATTTTCCATAATTTTATTAGACTGTTATTCTTCATTCCCTGCTTCACCAGATTAGTGAATACTAATCATGGTGAGACACAATATCTCCTTAATCAATATGCATATTACAGAAAAACTATCATTTAATGCTTCTTGCAAATGAACACGCATTTCTTAAGAAGTCTCTGGTCAAATTTATTTTTTATCAAAATATTTTTTTACAGTTTTTTAACAGTTTCCTTTGAGCAAAGATTTCTAGTTTATTGATGACAAATCAGAGCCTAAAGTAAAACAATAAAGAAGAAAGCATTTTTTTTCAAACAAAAAATGAAAAAAAAAGATACTGTTTAAATCCATCAGATATCTTATTATCCTGTGTCACAGAAATGAGAAAAATGTTTCATTTTAAAGAAATGTAATGGTTGTATTTTAAAATCCTGTAAAAATAGTCATGGACTTTTTTCATTAAGCTCTGGTATTTGAATACATAGAATGTTTGTATGCTTAAATGTCATAATAATAAATCAGAATTTATACCTATTCAGTGGCCAAGAAAATGCTGGCTGTCTATTTTAGCCTTGCAATTGCTTCTTTATATATTCTTTAAAAGTCATGAATGAGTGAGGAAAAAACAGCATACAGTATCTCCCCCCCAAAAAACTATCATAGAAAACAATAGTAGAAAATTGTACTTATGACGTGTATCAGTCCTTAAGTAATGTTAAGAAACTGTTGACCACTTCAGATACTGTCATTAGTTTCTTTAATTTTAACAGCCTTTTGCTTGAGAATTTGTCACAGTATCTGTAAAACTGCACTTCTTCTGAATGTCCAGGTGGCACAACAAAGCATGATGATTCATAAAATTGCACAAAACTGAACAAAAACAAAAAAGACAACTGACACTCTTCTGTGCCTGAATAGCCTTACAAGTTGAACCCCCATCTAACAAATGTTTAAATTACTATACTGACATCCGTTTCCTTTTGATTCCTGATGCTTCTTGGTCCTACATTTCTACTTTTGCCAAAGATACCCTTAGCAACTTTTATAAATGAGGTTACATTTTTGATAGGATGAAAATGCTGCTTCTCTCAACTTGAAAAGCATTTAGCATGCCGAGGTTCTATCTTCCCAAGTGAGTCCTCAAAATCTTGCATAATTATACATAAGTTTTACAATTATGATACTCTCTTATCCAAGTTGGGTTGATTTCAGGTGCACATCTATTTAACCAAATGTCATTTGAGTGCCAAGGAATATATATGTTCCTTTCTTTTTTAATCAAGCAAATCTGAGCAGCTGTCACAAGGTAAAGCATGCTGCTCTAGAGAGCTAGTCAGTTTGAAGCTGTTGATGGTGGACACAGGAGGAGCCTGTACACCAAGAAAATCTGGGCCAGGGAAATCCAAGAGTAGTGGAGAGGGCTACTAGGAGCTGGCAGCCCACACAAGAATTTCTACAAGGCTTAGGAATAAAAAATGCACACAGAAGGAGCACCGGCAATCAGGAGCACTTCAAGCAGATCATGAAAACAGAGACAGAGAGGGCATAGTGTTTGCCCAGCAGTTTGAGTGGGAAGGGCTATACATCTTCCCCAGTTGACCTGGGAAGCTACTGTAATAGCCGCTTACACAAGATAGCGGGTATTTGTTTAGACCAAAGTCTACACCTCAAATGGAGTTGTTTCCTCCACTTGCTTTAGTGCTGACTGACACTTCCACCCAGAGCTGTTGCAAAAAGAGGTTATAGTGCAGATCTCAGACCGCAGGAAATGCCTAAATTCTTTTCTTGGGGCAAAGATAGGCATGAAACCTGCCTGCAAAATGAATGCTCAGGTGGAGGACCACCTGCAACAGGTAGATGAGCTGTAGGACATGGCGAGAAGGCTACACAATATGACAAGTAGTTGCAATCTTGTTCATCAAAGTACTGAAATGAATTGTATTTTACTCATACTTAGTCATAGTACTGAGCCAATGTCTTTTAATAAAATCATGTCATTCAGTTTGACTTGTATCATGGAAATGGCAAACAATGTTATCATTTGACTTTCTACTACAAATAGAATGGATTTTCATTTACTGAACTGTAAATGAGGCAAAAGCATCTATTTTAAGTGACACAACGTGTACTAACAGAGAGATAAATCAGTAGCTAGATTTGAAAATCAAAATCAAAATCCATTGACAGAAAAATATTGAAAAATTGAAATTTTCCTCTTTTAAAGCAAAAAGCTCATCATCTACCACTGACATCAGGAAATTAATATAATTACAAATTATCATTACTAAGTTATAACATTACTAACATACTTAGTTATAGCTGCAGAAATTCAAAACTTTTCTTAATTAGTTCAAGTGCAAGAAATTAATAATATTCAAACAGAAATTTATCTCCAGTGATTTCTTGGTGGCATATGCTTTTTCCTTTCAAGTATCTGATTCCTTAATCAGTGTTTTCACGATAAACTGTAGTGGCTTAAAGTACAGCAACATCTTCTTGTAATCCTGTTCTATAACATTTCTTATACTACACAAATCAGGAAAATATTAACATAAGTCATGGTACAAGACCCTTCAAAGGAACTCTCCACAGTGTCAGATGCCATGAAAAAAGAAAAGCTGTCAACTAAAAGAAGTTAAAGCAAATATTGTACTATCTGTGCATAGCTTCAAGAAAAATAGGATTTTAGTAATAGATACGAAAAAGTAGGCAAAGGCATGCATCTTTCCTCTACAAGGTGGGAAGAAAAGGAAGGACTTTCCCCTTCAGCAAGAATGCCTTCTGGATGAAGTTTACTTCTTCTGTTGTGTTATGGTTTAACCCAGCAGGCAGCTAAGCATCACACAGTCATCCATTCACTCCATCCCCAGTGGCACAGGGAAGAGATGAAAAGGTAAAACGTGGGTTGAGATAAAGAGAGTTTAATAGAACAGAAAAGGAAATATAGCAATAAAAATAGTAATAATGACGAATATACAGAACAAGTGATATACAGTGTAATTGCTCAGGACTTGCTGACAGATGCCCAGCTAGATCTCGATCAGTGGTCCCTCCTCCTGGCCAAATCTACCCGGTTTTATTTTTCAGCATGATGTCAAATAGAATGGAATATCCCTTTGGTCACTCTGAGTCAGCGGTCCTGGTTCTCTCTTCTCAGTTTCTTGTGCACCCCCAGTTCCTTGCTGGCAGAGTGTCACAGGAAGCTAAAAGATCCTTGACTTAGTGTAAGCACTGCTCAGCAGCAGCCAAAACATGGCTGTATTATCCACATTATTCTCATCCTAAACCCAAAACATAGTGCATGCTGGCTATTAAGGAAATAGCTAACTTTATCCCAGCCCAAACCAGGATACCTGATTAAATGTAAAATAAAACATATATATATATCAATATTTCTGCCTGGAGCCTAGAAGAAGAGAGAAGGAATTTACAAATTCAAGAAGGAAAAGAAGAAAAAATGCAGGAAAAAAAAAAGATTCTAATATTTTAAAAGAATTTCCTTTTTTCTTTCTACAGTATGAACATTAAAGTCCTCTAAATTTTAAACATTTGGGGTGTCTCTCAGTATAACACTGCTAACAATAGCAGAACAGCAGTTTACCTTAAAGACTTGGAGGAAGACAAAATAAAGACTGAAAAAATGATGAGCCTCAGCATTAAAATTTGAAAGAGTGGACACAGGAGGTCGATGTTTATACTCAGTAATATTTTTTACGTTATCTTAATAAATTTTCTTCAGTAAGATATTGATATTAAAAAAATGTAGCTTTTTTGTTTGTTTTTAATCAAAGATTGAAAATGGGACTCTTTTACCTCAGTTTAAGTTGGTGGATCATAGTTGATACAATCTAAGATGAATGGATTGAGAAGACACAGTTATCAACATACTTGCACAGGGAAACAGTAGATTCCATGCACATAGCATGAAAAAAATACAAACCTATTTGTCAAATATGTCAAATAGTATGGAATATCCCTTATATATTATATATAATATATGACCTATCCAAACACATTTGAAACATATTTGAAATATATTATTTTTAAGTATATGCAGGGTATTTAAAATATCTCACAGTGCTAGTAGCTTTTAAAATATATACGTTATAGTATATATATGATTACTTTACTTCCAATACTTAGTTGTGTTTAAAAATCACTTTTGTAAGTTTTCTGCAGCCTCGTGTTGAAGACCTTAAAGTTTTCATTTTTGTCACTCTCAAGACTTTGCATCTCAAGTAAATTCATATTTTGAGCTTGATTCTTTTTTAACCTTCTAAGGCTGAATAATGTGACACATTTATGTCACATTCTTTCAGTATTTAAACATGTTTCTTCACATAGCTCTTCCATTCTTTGTCTTTCAGAGACTTGCTGTTGAGCCTAGGACTCTTAGTGTTTTATTACTAAGCCACCAAATCATCTTGAAGAAATATGTGCTAGTATCCCACATATTATCATTGGCTCTTGTATGTAGTACATTAGCATACCAACATTTACTCTTCAAAAAGCTCTTCAAAGATGTCATTTGTGAGCATCAGGGCGCTGTCAAAAGACCTACAATGGAGAAGTTGAAAAGACATTCTTACAAAGGTAATCAACTTTCCTTTGGTAGCTTTTTCATATTATTTTACCCAGTAAGGTTTTAGAATGTTTATCCATTTTTGTAGACCGGCTCATCCAAATGTTTTTGTAACTTCAAGATTGTGTCAAAGGTCCTCTGTGGGAATTCTGTGGGAAATATGTAGAATGACCTGCCCATAAGGAACAAGGAAAACATCACAGCATGAGATTGTGGAAGTTAAAATGAAATATTTTCAGCTGTGTCGCTAGACCTTTAAAGCCACTGCAATAATAATTCTCTGTTCACAGAACGGTTACATTTCAAAAACTTCATTTCAATTAAAAAGGAAAGACCATTTACATATTTTTCACTACCAACTTACCTAAGAAAATTAACTCACTTCAGACTTCTGTTAGCTACTACCTTCTGAAGCATGGAAGGGGAAATTCTGTCAGACGTTTGTGGAATCTCCACTGACATTATGTGACAAGCTGACAAAACTGTTACCAATTATTGCCCTTAACTATGAAGGAAATGAAGATTCAGAGATTCAGTGCTTGTTTCAATTCTTCCTGTATTAATAGAATTTATCAGTTTCGGACTTGTTATAGCACCTGAACTGCCAAATACTAACATAAATTGCCTTAAATTAAGTTCTCCTTTCTGAGTTTAATACAAGGGTTGCTCTGTGTATCAGAAAGGTGGCACAAGATACTAAGTACTTAAGAAAAAATAAGCAAACAAAAATTTCAACCAAATTCACATTAAAGATATAGTTGACATCAGATCATGTGAAGCAATTTTTAAGCAGCAATTTTAGGAAGCAATTCTTTACTGTGGGGGTGGTGAGACACTGAAACAGGCTGCCCAGTGAGGTTTTGGATGCCCTTTCCCTGGAAGCTCTCAAGGCCAGGCCGGATGAGGCTTTGAGCAACCTGGTCTAGAGGGAGGTATCCTTGCCTACACCAGGGGGTTGGAACTAGATGTGATCTTAAAGATCCCTTCCAATCCAAAAAAATCTGTGATTTTATAAATCAGGAATAAAGTCAGGAATGTTGACTGGCAGATTAGCTACAGGTCAAAATGCATTTGCTGAGAAAAATAAGTCCTTAAATTTCATGATATCTAAGCCTGGAATAAAAAGCACTTTATGCAACTGAAAATATACTGGAGGTTGTATTTTTTGTCTGTTTGTTTTCATCCAAGGTAAATGACACTGCAGTAATCTCTATGGCAGTCGCGTAACTACAGAAGTAAGATGTTAAAAGTTTCATGCGATGCAAACATCTTTTCAGATAAACATTTAACTCCTGCAGATCTCAGTCTACAGTCTGGAAAATACGCAAAAACAGCTAGTAGTGCAGTATGTCATAAAAAGAGAGAAGTTTTTAAGAAATGAAGGTGAGTTTCTCAGGGACTGTAGTATGCCAATAATGATGCAAACTGTACATTTCCTTGAAAGAAATGTAGGCACACTGTATATGCTACAGGTGGTATTAGCTGTGGCTGTGCATTAGAAACTTCTTAATCTTCTGTTCCTCCAAAGTAAATAATATCCGCCAGTTCTTCATTTCCTTTCAGTGACTACCTATTGTATCTTTTATTACATTTACTGCTTAAAGCTGTAAAGATCTTTAACATCAGGGCTCCAGTTTAGCTAAAATTTGTGAGTATTTATAAATTGCAATAGAGCATGTACACCATTCTTCACTCAGACCTTGACTTAAAACTCCAGTACTGATACTGAGGAAAATATATATATATTTTCCTCATATATACTTATAAATATATATTTATATTTACATATAATATAAAATAAAAAATATAAATATAATATATATTTATAAGTATAAATATATATTTAATAATGAATACTGGATATCCTCTTACTTTTCAAACACTATCACATTCATTATTCTGTATACAAAACGCATATTTTTCCTCGCTATAACACACTGTTCCAAAGTTTTTTTCTCATTTATTTCAGTTTTCATTTATGCAGTCTACTATGAAAACAGAAAAAAAAATGTAAGAAGCAAATTCATTTGTTTAAGTTCATTCTATCAACAGACCATGAATTACTGAGATATTACATCATGAGTACTGTAAAAATAATTCCAGTCACATTGCACATGTTTATTCAGTTATTTTTTTACGGAAAAATGAAATAGTATAAGCAGTGATTTAAATATAATGTATATATACATATGTATAAATCACTGCTTATATATATACACGCATTAAAAAAATGTAATGATAATTCAGAAAAAAATGACAGAATGCTTTCTGAAGGATATCAAATTGTAGAATCAAAGAATTATTTGAATTGGAAGGGACCTTTGAAGATCAACTAGTTCAACTCCCCTGCAATGAACAGAGAAACCTACATCTATATCAGATTGCTCAGAGCCCTGTCCAACTTCACCCTGAATGTCTCCAAGGACAGGGCATCCATTGCATCTCTGGACAACCTGTTCCAATCTTCACTACTCTTACTGTAACATCTTTTTTTGTGTGTCCAATCTAAATCTCTCCTCTTTTAATTTGAAACTATTTCCCTTCACCCTGTAGTAACAGGCCACTCTAAAGAGTGTGTCCCCTTCTTTATTCTTTCACCTGTAACCCATAACATGCTACCATTTCACCACAACACACTACTTCTGAATTCGAGAGGTAGTTCTTTTGCTACCACTTGGATAAAAGTTTATAGTTATGATCTACCTTACCTAGTTTAAAATATGTACAGCAAGCATGTCAATAGCTGCACTAATCTGTCTAGGATCACTTTACTGGCAGTGTATTGAGAAGAAAAAGACATTCAGGGGCACTATTCCTCTGGCCTGTAATGGAAATCTACTGCAAATCAGATGTATCATGAACGAAAAATCCTAGTCTTCTCTTTGTCGATTCCAAATGTAGCAAAAGGTGTATGCAGTCATATGGGTTGGATTAATCCTGCCCTATATATCTTCACAGGAGAAACTCATTCTGGATAAGATTTTAAAAAGAAAGAAGAAATTTGGTGTGTATCCCTTCTGAGTGTTAGTGAGAATATCTCAGTTAGGGCTGAGTGTCAGGGAGGCTTAGTGCCATTGTGTGATGATTTATCTTCTTGAAAGAAAAGATTTGCAAAAATTGAAAGGGCAAGGCCCTGAGAAAGCCGCTTGGGCCTACTTTGAGTTTGGAACTCATGTGCATGAGTCTATGGAGTACATGACTTCCATGGAGCACTTTCAAGGAAAACTATTCATGATGCTGTGAAATATCCACATCCATCGAATGGAATGTTCAGAGATGACCTGTTAATTCTGAAAACTTTTTTCTCTGTCTTTGGTTTGCTACATAGGTGGCAGTGTGTTTCTTGATTACTCATAGAAATGTTTCTTCAGTAAAAATTTCTTGCCTGGTATGATCCTGAAAACATGGAAGTCCTGAACAACATATTGGAGGTTGTGTGTGAAGACCCATAGATCTAATTCTTGCTACTTACAGGAAGTTTCATAGCAACAGAAAGGGAAGAAAATAGTAGGGATCATAACTGGCACTTAATGGGAAAGTTTTTTCAGTGGAACTTCGTAGTGTTCAATATTTTAAGACATTCAACTGAAATTTTCAGTAAATTTGGCAATGTTTCAGATTAGTCCTCTAGGCCTGATCTTGCAGACAAGTTCTTGTTCCTTTGTAAAACAAAATGCTGCAAACCAAGGTAACGAGTTGGTACAACATTGCAGTCTTTGCTAGCTTTCATCAGTGATATCTTCTGCTAATTTAATTAATTAATTAATTAATTTGTTTGCTTGTTTAGTAGTTTATTTTATTTTATTTTATTTTATTTTATTTAGTTGCTACCAGTGACAGTGAAGTAATTGTGCTCCTGTACTCAGCACTGATGATGCCACACCTCAAGTACTGTGTCCAGTTTTGGGCCCCTCACTGCAAGAAAGACATTGAGGCACTGGAGCATGTTCAAAGAAAGGCAACAAAACTGGTGAGGGGTCTGGAGCACAAGCCTTATGAGGAGCAGCTGAAGGAGCTGGGATTGTTCAGTCTAGAGAGGAGGAGACTCAGGGAAGATCTTATTGCTCTGTATAACTACCTGAAGGGAAGTTGTAGTGAGCTGGGGGTTGGCCTCTTCTCTCGTGTAGCTAGTGATAGGACTAGAAGGAATGGCTTCAAGCTGTGCTAGGGAAGATTCAGGCTGGACATTAGGAAATACTACTTCTCTGAAAGAGTGGTCAAGCACTGAAATGGGCTGCCAAGGAAGATGGTGGAGTCATGGACCCTGGAGATGTTCAAGAAACACTTGGACATTGTGATAAGGGATATGGTTTAGTGAGAACAGTTGGTGATGGGTGGATGGTTGGATCAGGTGATCTTGTGGATCTTTTCCAACCTTGGTGATTCTATTTTTTCTATGAGTTAAGAAAATAAAGTCTCAGCACCACAGTAACTACTGAAAGAAAAGAATGACTCTCTTCTTCCATTATATGAAACCCTTTAATAACTCAACTAGACTCATAACCTTTGTGAAATATGGACCTTTCACATTCAGGATAAAGCCCACAATACTTACTACTTACTAGTGAGGTATATTAATAGTAGATTCAACTTGACATGATGGTCATTAAGGCCCTCAGGAGCTGTGCTATAAATGTCAGGAAATGTTGGAGAATTAAAGTATGTTTCATACTGGCTGTTGTAACTGAACCTCGTTTTCTGTCATGGTGTACATACACTTGTTTTTATATGATGAAATAGTACTGAAAAAGACCTATTAATACATAAATTAAGAGAAAATACTATCTGTGTATGAAATAACTTTATTTACCTTGGAACCAGCTTTTCATCACCCTCAAACAGTATTTAACCACTTGCCTGGTTTATTTTGCTACTCCACAAAAAAGACACGGTAAACAGGAAAAAAAGAAAGAAAATAAGAAAGACAAACAATAATTTATCAGCAAAAATGAAAGTCCTGAAAGGATCATTTGCAATAGTGATGCTCTTCCGAGATGCTTTCAGAAAGCTGCGCTCTTGGCTATTATATTTTCAATTCTACTGAACTGCTACAAGGAAATGTAGTATGTCATCACTTTTCCTGAACTCTAGTACTGTGGCCAATTGTGGGTCAGTGAACTCACACAGTCAATTCATTACAAAATCAGGGTACAATTTATATTATGCAAATAAGATTACTCATCCATACTAAATTACAACTATGCTATGTTGCACAATAACCCAGTTTATAGTGACTTGCTTTGGACCTTTTATTTATTTTCAGAACTAATGGTAGACAAAAAGTGAGTAGAAATACTTCACCACTTAGACATTTCAATGATATTGAACTACTCATTTTCAGGGATCAAAAACTGCTTCTCAGTATTAAAGGACAGAAATTAGCTTTTTCTAGTGAGCTAAAATGTAGTCATATTAACTAAAGCCTTCATATTACCTGCATTTAGATTTCTCATCACAATTCTTTAAAATGTCTTGTTAGCAAATTGTGCAATTATATTGAACAAGCCCGCATATTATATTGAAATGCATATAGATTGACTTCTTCCTTAAAGTGAAAATGCATGCAAGTCCATTGCAATGAAATGTGTTAAGACTAATGAGGCATCATGTTCATTGTCTGAGTTAAAATAGATTTTGGTCCCACTTGGAGTGAATCTGACATCGTTCACATCGGTGATCAATCATGAGTCTTTTTTGTTTTTGAGGCTCAGAATTTGTCTCTGAACAACATATCTGAAAGTGTGAAGATTTAGGCTTGATGTTAGGAAAAATTTTTTGCTTGGGGATTGGTGAGACACTGGCACAGGCTGCGGAGAGAAGCTGTGGATGTGCCATCATGAAGGTGTTAAATGCCAGGGTGTTAAATGAATGGGCCCTGGGCAGCCTGAGCTGGTGGGTGTCAGCCCTGTGCATGGTACGGGATTGGAACTAGATGATCTGTATGTTCCTTTCCATCCCAAACCATTCTGTGATTCTGTAACTCATTCTATGATTCTATCTGTTTGTTTACAATAAGCCATAAGCCAAAATTGAAGTTAGGAGATATTTCTGGTTATGAAATAAAGGTTTGAGGGAAAAAATAAAAGCAAAGGATGCAAAACAAAAAACAAACAAACAAAAAAAAAAACAAACAACAAAACAAAATAAAACAAAAAAAAGCTTTTTTTTAAATGAAAGCAAGAAAATAGTTGCAGATTAAAGTTCTTGCCACTCTCAGTGGACTCTGAGAAAATTGCAATAAAAGACAGAATAAACTTTCCCTCTCCCAACTTTGTTTCTTATTTTTTTAGGTTTTCAACTGTAGCCAGTGCCAGATGTTTTCTTTTTCTGCTCCTCACTTCCCATTACTTTGTGAAAATGCATTATAATAGTGCTGGCCCTATTTTTCCCAGTCTCAAGGAAATCTATTTTCTGGGATTCAGTGCAGAATGCTGTATCTTAATGCTGGGAGCCACCAGTGAAGAAGATTGTTTACAGAGTATACTCTCACATTTGAGAGCATTATCGTTGCTACGTGACTTTGTTTTCTTATAAAACTGTAAAGTCTATTGAACTACATTCTCAGTTTAGGCCGTCATACATAGGAGGGAGGAAAATCTATACACATCACTGAAATAAAAAAGCAAGGAGACTAAATTCAATCTGCATGCTTAATTTATGGAAAGAGTCAAGACAGAACAGCAAAAATACTGATAATGCCATTCTTCTCTTTTTGTAGTGTCCCCTTAATCTTGGTCCTTAGATGTAAAGGAGTAAAATTACTGCTGTAAGGTGAAAGCAATCAATCTTTCCAGGGTAGGAAATGTTTATGATTTCATCATGTTTAAATGTCTAACAACATTATATGATTTTGCAAAGAAGACATTGGATGATTGTAGGCAAAAGTGAATTGGTATTTGAAAAGCAAATACAGTAGATGAGAATAAGAGATTGGCAGAATATTTCTGGTACTATGCACGCTAAGCAGTGGGACATGGGACTGACTAGGGAGATAAAAATCCTAGTGAAAATATAAAATTTATCAACTAGAAAGTCAGATAGGAATTTTCTTAACTAATTTTGCCTTCTGGACATGAGGAAACAATCGTTTGAGATCCACATGCAGCAAATTGAAAAGGACAAGCACTTCCACTTTTGCACTTAATTTGATTAAGTGTAGATGTTGATATGTTCTTTGAGGAAGTTTCACTCTGCCTATTCCTTCATCGACTTTCATAAAACAGCTAGCTTAGAAGTCTAAATTCTAGATTGCTAGTTATATGACAAGTGCAAGATGTAGCCAAAGGAAAGAAAAATTTACTTTTTCTTTAAAAGGGATAAATTATCTGTAAATATTAAGTAAATATTCATCAAACTCATCCAAGATCCATTTTAATCAACTGGCAGCTACAAGCATAATGAAGTTTCTTTGCATGTAAAAAATTGCAAAGTTGTCTTAGAGGTATTTGAGTATGATTCTTATTTTTTAACTATTGCAAACAAATGAGTTTGTTAGGTTCTAAATCTACATATCATCCATAAATTTTGCAATTTTTTTTAGATTATTCTCTTCGTACCTCCTTCCTTCCCTCCTTTCCCCACAGAATAGTTATTTTTAGACAACAATAGTTTTTTTTTAGATAACATGATTACAACTAAGACATTCCTACGTGCTGGTTTCAGGTTGTGGCAGGTACAGCCCAGAGGCTCTGGGTACTCCAGAAGGTCTGTGGGATGGCAAAGGATAATTGTGGGGGAGGCAGCCATTTTGTCCTTGAAAGAGAAAGGTTTTAGCACAAAGGGAGTATGGAAGTGGCCCAGGCTGGGAGCTGATCCAGGTGGGCTTGCTGTGCACATCCTCAGCACACTGATGCTTGGTCTGCTGCATATTCTGATTTTCTCCCAGTGATAAGGGAACTGTGTATAATGTGGGCTAAGCAACTAAAATCAGCATCCTCCCAGCATTGTCTCTGACAGATTACATAGCTCAGAGCCTCTCTGACAGTTAATCATCCTTATCCAGCCAGTGGTTAAAAGGTCAGCAGCTGTCACACACTAATCATTTAACCTCTCAGGTGCAGCTGAAAACATCTCTTCCTGTCACTTAGTTCCTGCTGTACACAAATATTTTTGTTGCTCCACTTCCATTGGATGGCAGTGCATAGCTTCAGCCCACTGCCTCCACATGCAGCCTAGCAGGGGACAAGGAACACTCTGTGGTGTCTGGAGTTAGTAGCTGACACAAAGAGCAGATGTCTTGAACTAACAAACACACATCATACGCTACAGCTACACCAGCAGTTAAATATGGCCTTTATTTTTTCACAACTATGGGAGGCCTGGACCCTGCAGCTGCTATATAAGACATGGTAAAAATCCAAAGGCAAAGGGTGTGAAGTTCCCCCTCTTACAATCTTATTTCTGCTTTTGTGCCATACCTTTGGATGTGAAATGAGAAAAGTAGAAAAGAAAACAAAAACAGAACAAAGCACACCTCCTCCTCCTATAGCTGAGTTCAGAAATACTGCTCTGGCTACACATGATGCAAACCTCTGTGAATGAGTGCATGCACATGTGTACACTTGCATCAGTAAAATGAGATTTTCTGCATCTGTGACAATTTTATTGCAGGTAATGGCACTATTGTGGGTTTCTGATTTTATAGCTTTTGCTGAAGGTTGCTTATAAATACCTCAGATGCCAATGGCTTTGAAGAAATATTCTTGGGAGCTCCAAGTTCTTAATCATTGTGAATTTCACACAAAATGTATCCCCCTTAAAAAAAGAAAAATGTCTAATTCTTTGCATTTTCTCTCAGTTTCCTATTGTTTCCACTGCTACAGTCTCTGAAAAGACTGCTTTTTTGGACATTTTTATTGAGATCTCTCACAAGGAAACTGCTTTTAACTCCACTTATGTTACTTAACTAGGAAATGCCATTGGAAATTTATGCTGGCATGTTTAACTTTAAAATATCAAAAAATCTTACAAATATGAATTAAAGGCATAGGAGCTCTATACTATGGATTTATTTATACTGTTAAAAGACTAGCAAGCTTAGGGAAGAAATGTACTCCCAGTGGACTTCAGAGGTGTAAATGGAGCATGTTAAAGTTATGTTCCTTTGGAAAGCAGATTATGATCTTCCTTGCAAGAGGAAGGCTTCTCCACAGAAATATTATCTCTACCTTTTCATAGCAAATGAAGCATAGAAGTCCAAAATGTGAGTTCATTTGCTGAAGCAGTATTACTTGCTTTGATGCTGTGGTTTCAAGGCTGGGATTGGACAGATGTCCATAGCCTTTCAAGAAGAATGTCCCACAGGTTTCTGTGCAGTTTTAAGGCAAAGGTTAACTAGATCACATCATAATCCAAGGAGTCAAATATCTCTGAGTGATCAGGCCTGTCAAATATCTCTCTTACTGCAATGGTGGAGAACGGCAAAAGACTTTCCATCTTTAAGGATGAGAGGTCTGTGAAGGAGAAGACTATGATTAACCATGTAGTTTAATGGCAAGAAAACAAAAAAGCAAAGTGTCCCCAAATATTTTCCTGTCTAGTTAGAAAAGGAAATAACATGTCATAAATTCTGGACTCCTACAAATGTCATCTGGAAATAGATTGATCTACAAATCTAGGGAAAATTATGATGATATCAAGTCCTGTTAATCAAAATGAGATCAGCATACATACATGTCAGAAAACTATAGCAAGTGTGTTGCAAACAAGCAATGTAAGTAGACTGTGAAATTCAGATATATTATATTCACCACTGGAGGGCTCCCATATTTTTCCATTAATTTCATAAGAAAATGCTAAGATTTGAAAAAAAAAACATATACATGGTTCAAGCAAACTAGGGTCCCTCTTCTAAACACAGCTGTAGTCCCACAGCAAGGATTTTTACATTACTATTACATCTTTCACACCTTTTTTATTCCTAAAATATATATGTCATAAGACAATTTTAAGATTGTTTGTGAAAGTAAGTGGGATTGCTCACTATGTTTAGGGAGGGAGAAACTAGAGAAATTTAGCAATTTGGTCAAAGCTTCCTACAAGGCCAACAAATCTGAGCTGAGGCTTCCTTGAGCCTACTCACTTTATATTAGAATCATTAAGATACCACAAAATAAATCAATGAAGTACAACTCTATTAGTCTGTGTTATCTGCACAGTCCTCAATACTGCCAAGGCCAAATGCTTTAGTAGCTCTAATGTATCTCTAATGCAGCTTCAAGTTCTAAGTTGTCATGCTTATCACTGAACTAACTTTCCTTTTTTTAAGCATGCTGCTTCAAAATGAGTTGTACCTGAGTTATTGCTAGCAGTTCTTCTTTATAACAATTTAAGCTATGTAGATAAGGTTATCATATCCTCAGAATATTCCAATCAAAAACAGTTTGAATTTTATTAGTTGGGTATTACTGTGAGATAAACCTTCATTTATGACTATTCAACCATCTATCTGAATAACATGGCATTTATCTCTGCTATCAAAACTGTCAATAGATGTTAGGTTTTATTACTTTCATTTAAATATACATTTTAGACATTTGCCAATGTATGAAATCAGAATCAGCGAGCTATTTATTTTGTCCAATATGATTTGAAGTAGTGCAGATGTCTGATTGAAGAAGGACCTTTAGAACTTTGCCTTTTCTGATTTAGTTTCTCAGAATTTAAATCCAAACTAAAGAAATATCTCCACTTGTGAGCCTGACACTCTTTAAAAGTATTTTAAGTAGTTGGATATCCAGAAAAAGCTTTCATACGTGACAGATCAGGAGATTCTGCAACATGAGGCCTGCCAACACTGCTATACCAGGAATGTGCCAAGAAGACATAAGCTGTCACTAAAAATACAGCTTCTAACACCTTTGCAAATAATTTAGCCTTTTTGAAGTAGATGAGAATATTAATAGAATGGTGGGAGGTATATCTCTCCTAAATATATTCTGAAAATGAAACAACAGTCCTAGTATCCTTCTCTAAGAGAGAAGAATGTACCATAAGGGTGACTGCAACTCAAAGATCCAAATTAAATCCCAGAAGACTGCTTGGTGGAGCAGTGTTGCAGAACACAAGTACATTTCTGGACATGAGTTCAAATCAACTATATGTAACAAGTATAACTGAGTGACAGAAGTTTTCTGATCTTCTTTGTTATAAGAAAGCATGGAAGAATTTAGTTGCACAGCACAGTCTTGGTTATTTATTCAAAGAGTAAGCAAGTCACAAGTAGCAAAGCTACTTTGGAGAAACGTCGGCATACTAACAAAAACAGCTTTTAGAATCCAGTGCCTCTGAAGGATAGTATTGTTTAATTTGGAATGAAAATCGGAATATAATCTATTTCTCTGCAATTACAAAAAAAAAGCACTTGTATTGAAATGCTACACAGAAGCACAAGTGAAAATAGAATATTTGTTCTTTCTTACCTGAATAAGGCATTCTTAGTAACGTGTTTATATTTTATCCCATTTTTTTGGTTATTCAGAATATCTCGGCTACTTCATTACATATCTCTATTGGTTTTCTTAAAAAAAAAAAAAAAAATCTAATATCTCTAGGAGGTACAACAGGAAATTTATTGCCAGAATGTTCTCAGCATTAGTTGCCTGTTATCTGAACTGAGTCCTTCCAAAAAAAAAAGTGAGAATTTCACACTATAGTCACAGTTCTCCTCCAATAGAAAGATGAATGAAATTCATTTTGGTGGCCAATATTTTTCACAGTAGTTGTTCTGTTCTTATTATTTAGTTTGTTTGTTTTTGATTGAGGTATTTTTTGGTTGCCTGGTTGGCTTTTTTTATTATTTCTTTTTCTGCCACCTAATGCCACTGGCCTCTTTGTCAGTGTTTCTTTAACATCAGGAGTTGATATAACCTCAAAAGTATTTCTTCAGCTTCAGAATATTTACTGCCCAAATAACAAATGACAGATAAGCTGCTCAAAGGCTTGCAGGAAAATAATGGTAAAGCATGCTCCATTACCTACAATTAGAAAAAAGTAGATATAGCATATTGTACCTTAAGAGAGTTAAAACATATGCAGTACAAAGAACATAGTTACTGTGAAAAAACATTATGGTTCAACAGATTTCTGAGTACTTTTTATTAAAATATTATTTTGTATACAGATTATTTTATGTTGCATTTTGATGACTCATCATCACAAACATTTCAGTACTATTTTTAGGAGCTCTGTTTGATAGTTTCCATTTCTCTTCACGAGGGCATCTGAAGAGAACTAAATTAGACATAATGCTTAGATATAAATGTCAAAAGTTAGATAAGCAGTACTTGACTTTAAATTTCAAAACCCTTTCTATCTAAGTTTTGTAGTTCAGATATTTAGGTATTTAGGTCCAAGTTTTAAAACTCTTAAAAAACTGCCCCCAAATGCATTCTATTTTAAAAATACAATCACTTAACTGCACATGGAGAAGGAAGATTACTGTCCTAATTCTGGACAGTAGAAAGCATTTGGGAGATCTCCTCATACATTCCATTTGTTGAGATTCTATAAGTGGGCCTTCTGTTAGTTAACTTCTCAGTCAAAAATAGCCCAAAAGCATTCTGAAAAGTGTTGCAGAATATGTGGATGGAAGCCATGGTCCTTTTGGAGCTTTACATATCTCCCACTTCTGAGGAAGGTTCTCTAAGGGCCACAAATATCACAAGATACTCTATAGTCTCTTTCCAAATGCAATTGTCATAATTCATAGAAATATGAAATATGAAATATGAAGTTTAAAAATTGCAATTGGAAGGAGACAGAACAATCTGATCTATTGTAAGGACCATAGCAATGAGATAGGATCTAGATGATTTTTAAGGTCTCTTCCAGACCAATGATTCCATGAAAGTTAGATAATCACTCAATGAATTCACAGGTGAAGCAAGTGATCTTCCACTTTAAGGACCATTTAATGTTCATGTTGGTTCTCTAACCTGAAGGAAAGCTAGAAAAAATGCCAACTTAATCTCACTGGCTGCTATCTGTTACAGTGCAGAGCTGTTCTTGTTCCACCACCTTTATCTGACCAAGCAAGTATTTATTAGCTCTATGCACAATGGAAGAGCTCTATCAGTCCCGTAAAATGAGAGTTATACAGAAAAGACAGCGACACTTTTTGATTTTGTTCTTGTGTAAGAAGTGGCTTAGTTGTTTAATATCAGGATTATCTCATGACTGTGAATCATTAGTGGAGGAGTGATTATAGAATCACAGAATCATTAAGCTTGGAAAAGAGCTCTAAGATATGTAGTCCAACTGTTCACCTACCACCAATATTGCCCACTAAACCATGTCCTTAAGTACCACATCTGCATGTTTCTTGAACACTTCCAGGGACAGTGACTTCACCACCTCCCTTGGCAGTCCATTCTAGTGCCTGACTGCTCTTTCAGAGAAGTTTTCCTTAATACCCAACCTGAACCTCCCCTAGTGCAACTTCAGGCCATTCTCTCTTCTCTTATCAATGCACCTCTGCAGCCAGTCACGTCATCTAATTATATTTAGAAATATTTACATGGCATATTGAATACAAAGTTGTGTTTTCACTGTTTATTTGAGCTGACCAGAAGCCCAGTGAAGTGATTTCATTGCAAACTTCATACGACTGGATTCATAACTGTGCAAATTCAAATGTGATTTTCACTTGACTGAGATACAGAAAGAGCTAAAGCTGATGTTGGTTAATATACACAATACTCATAACTTTCATTGAATGGACATTAAAATAGGTTTACATAATGAGCATTTCCTTGCAGTTAGCTTAGTTCTTCATTTACAGCATTTACTTTCGTGGATTTTGTTCCACTCAGGTGATAGATACCTACTGGATGAAAATCAAGACTTTCAATAAACCATTATCAATCAACTGTAACGCTAATGGTTAGTCATACACAGAAACAAAATAAATAAAACATTTCCTAATTTGGGACACCTCCATGTTGAAATATATGAAAAGAAAATATTACAACTAAAACTGGCTATTCTGTTTTTTAGCCCCTGCTTCTTTAAAAGTTGGTATGTGGCTCTTAGTGGAGACCTGAACAGGATAAAATTAGAAATAGAAGTTGAAAAGTTTTGAGTCTCTAAGGGTCTCTTCTTTGGCTTATACTAACCACTGGTTCTAGGAGAGAAAAAGACAAACTAGCTTTTGATTATCTATATCAGGTAGTGTAAACATGGCATCCTTTTTGACATCCTAAGCATATAGTGGGCTTTTGAAATATTTTTTTGTATATAAATTACAGCACAAATTGATATAATATCTTTATTGCTATTAATATTTCATCTGTTAATGTCTAGACCAGTCTGATTAACTGATTTTGATCTAAATAATGGATGCCCATCTCTCATCTTTAGACCGTACATTTATTTTAGATGACTGAAGCTAGATGGAAAGAATGACTGTAGTACAAAATCACTGTTCCCAGGTGCTAGAAAAACTATAACCTGGATCACTGAGTCAAGACTTCATACAGTGCTCTCATACTCATCTTTACCAGCTATACAAGGTTTATACAAAAGTGCAAGATAAATTCCAGCATAAATTCTAAATTTTCTATCTAATCCTTTTGGAGACTTCTTGTTCAAACTTGGAAATCCATCTGCTCTGTAGTCTATAGAAATAGATACAGAAGCGTAAACTAATCTGAGATATTTTAGCACAAAACTGTTTGTGTACAGGATTCATTTTTCTTCTTTTTACTCCAGTTCTCTTTACTTTTGAAGCAAATCTAGAAGTATTTTGTTACACTACATAAATCCTTATTTATTGTACAAAACAAACAAACATGCAAACAAAAACAACAATGGTATTAGACCTTAAAATAGCCCTTACAAGGTGAACAATATACCCTCATTAATTGATTTTAAGTACAAAAGATTCTGACCTTTATTTCATAGCTTTAATACTAAAATCATTGCATTCCCTTAATAATGTACTTACTTGTAACTCTTCCGTACGATCTTTTTCTTAGTTAACATTCCAAGTTCAGAAGTATTGTTTTTGCTTGTAATTTTTTCTATCTGGCTTACAATACAGGATGTGGGATTTCACATACATTCAAAGGTATCATCCATTGGAATTTTTACGGGAAGTTTTTTGTTTTTTTTTTTTTTTTTTTTTGCTTTTTTGTTTGTTTGTTTGTTTTTTAAATACAGCTTTTTATAAGTAACTTTGCTTGGTCAGTTCTAAAATACTCTAATTTTTCGTAGTCATCAGAAAGGGAACAAGATACTGAAACTGTCAAAGCAAACAAATCCAAACAATACTTCAGATTACTCTAAATCAGTTAAGAAGATATAGTTTGATACAATGATGCCCTAATAGCAATTGCTACCCAGTATGATCTAGATGAATATTTGTCCCTATTTGACCCTGATTGGCTTTTAGATGGAGCCCAAACTGATAAAGACTGATAAGTGTGCTTTGTTGTCATAATAGATTTATATTCTCTCCTTATTTCTTTATAGGTTTCTCCAAAATGTCATTACAGTGATTTGTTGCATTTTGTTATTGCTATTGGAAAAGTTAATAATACTGCATGTACTAATTCATAATTCTGATACTCTAATGGATATTGTCAAGTTTCAGGTTAAAGGAAGAATGTGAATTATGGAAATGTGAATTCAGTTTTTATTCTTTCTTGCTTTACAGAGACAAAACAGCATGACATCTAAAAGGATTTTTTAAACAAATTCTTCCACTTTGAAGAAGGACAAATTTGAATATCGTGCTTTCCTGTTTTAAGATTTTCATAGTGCTCCCAAAAGCATAGGATCTACTAATGAAAACAGATCCATTTTAGAACATCATATCAGTTCAAACATTTGGAAATTAGAAGATTTAAAATTTAATATCTTTTTCTTACATGAGACTTAAATTCATGCCTAAACATAGCTCTTGTGGATCAAGAATCTAAGATTATAAGTTTTGCCCACCAGCACTTTGATCACCCAGAAGCAGAGCATAATAAAGAATACTGACAGCTAGCCACTGAGAGATAATAGGATCAAAACTTTTAAACATTTACATTTAATGAAAAAACTTGGGTTTTATTTGTCCAGTGTTTTTTCCTCACAAACAAAATTTCCATTACGTTTAAAAAGATTTATGAACATAAGCTCTTCTCATCAGATAAGATTATGTCTTTAAAACTGCATTATTTTAGAGAAAGACATGGGCAAAACTGCAGACTAAGAGAGTTACAGCAATAAATAGGCATTAATGAGATGGGCTTTGTGAACTTTTACTGATCAACGGAATGCTTTCAATGGACCTACAAGAAAATGTAAGCCTGAAAAGAGCATTAAAACCGTTTTCATGAGGAACTGAGCTGGCTGTTAAACCGAAAGGTCAGGTATAGAATGAAATCATAGATGGTTTTGTAAAAATGTTTTGTTCATACACTGAATGTAGTTGGGCATGAAAAGAAGAATTTTTCAATAATATTTTTTCTGCTATTGAATATTTATTTAATCAGTTGAAGGTTATGTGAGGCAAATACTTACTTCCAACAATTTTCAAAAATGAGGAAATGATATGAGAAATGGATTCCAAATATCAAAGAATTTGCTTTGACGTTTTAGAAATAAAAGCTTTTGCATTTGCATACTAAAGAAATTCCCGTTTTTCTCTCCTCTCCTCTCCTCTCCTCTCCTCTCCTCTCCTCTCCTCTCCTCTCCTCTCCTCTCCTCTCCTCTCCTCTCCTCTCCTCTCCTCTCCTCTCCTCTCCTCTCCTCTCCTCTCCTCTCCTCTCCTCTCCTCTCCTCTCCTCTCCTCTCCTCTCCTCTCCGCATCAGGTAGACAGGATAACTATTGTCTTTCTGGTGAGGAAGTAAACCCAACATTTTCACATTCTTTTCTGTAAGAATAAAAACTTGCTTTAATCTGACATGGACGTTACAGCCTTTACTATATTGGACATGTAAGAAATCTAAGAAAGGAAAGTAGTTGTAAACTCACAAAGCAAGACAAGGATCACTAGGAAGTATATAAAGAAGGATCTTGCAAATAGGAACCCATCAAGAACAGAGTGAAAGTTTCTGTTCATTCACTTCGGCATTTGGCGAACCACTCCTCTTCAGAACTTCTGACTTGAAGTGCTCTGATTAACTTATATATCTAATGTGTGCAATCATTACTGTTTCTTAATGGTAACTGGAGTAACAGTGAACATTCATATAATGAATACAGTCTCTTATTTATGAAAACATAAAGGAACCGCCTGAGAGGCGAGAAGAAAGCTCTCTATACATGCAGTGTGTAATGCTCAAGTATGCAAGAATATCTGGAAACTTCAAGGTAACACATAGCAAAAGAAGATTAGTCTGCCTGTGCCTAAATATTGCCTCAAAAACACAACTGGAAAGGCACACCACTGCCTGAAGTATTCAGCATGCTAACCATTGCATCTAATATTAAGTGCATGAATTTTTTTAATGAAACAAAATCATACAGTGAAAAAGTGACTATTCCTAACTAAGCCAATATTTGATCGATTTACATTGAGAGTAGTGTTTATTATGGAATCATCAGTGTTACAATTATTTTATTTCTAGGACTTCTCATCCTGAAAAATATACAATAGGCATTTGGTTGATATTTGTATGGGTAAGAGTACAATAATTGTTGCAAATACATTAGAAATTATATTTTATTTATGATGTCAATAAATTTTTATGGCGAAAAAACAAAGCAATAAAATTATTACATCATGATATTGTGAGTAATATGGCCATAGGGGAAGGTGAGAGTAAGTGAAATGAATCGGTGCTTAGGATAATGAAAGTAAAGGACTAATGGGGCCCAAAGGACCCAAGTAAAATATAGACAGATTTCACATAGGCTTCCTTCAACTCCTCAGAGAGTAATTCCACTTGCTTTTGACCAATAAACTGCAACAGATCCTCGCTTCTAATCCCAAGCTTTTTATAAGCAGTTTGCCTACTCACACTGAATTATACAAGTATGAAAGAAAGTGAATAGATCCACAAGGACTGATGGAATATAATTTGATAGTTTCATGAGAAAAGATGTAAAGTTTGTGATTAGAACCATGGAAGAATTTTAACCTCCTTTCAGAGTACAGGAAGGGAATTAAACAGATTTATGAGAAATGTTGGAGGAGAACTAAATTGAGTCAACCGCTTTCTGTCTATCTATATGCTTGTCTAAGATATTTTCTTGTTACATTTTGTTCATGACACATCCAAACTACATTAATTCATGCTATTATTTCTTTGCTCCCATTCTTCAGGAAAAAAAAAAAAAAAAATTATCAGTGTTAAAGGTATGTGACCAGTGATGAATAATGTACTAGCATACATTTTAAAAGATGAGGAAGTTCACAATACATTATTTTGGAGCTTTTCTTATAAGTTTTTCTGTATTCCTTGTAACTCTTCTTTAGTTTGGATGCATATAGATGCAAAAAAGACATATGATAATCACCTGGTTTTCCTACCATTGCAGAAAGAGACTTGAGCTCTACAAGTTTTCATGCTAATAAATATGTATCTCTTCCTAATGAGGACTGTTAAATGGATAGGTAGAGAGTATATACACAAAACCTACTTAGTCTCCAGTTGCATAATTTCTGTAGGTTGTTGGTTTGATTTACCAGATATTGGTTGAGGTAGATTTTCAGTGGAATGTGTATGAGCTTTCTTTTTGTTGAATTCACATCACAACATTCTGCCTTAGTTCACAGGAGCACAAATGTGCCCCACAGAGGCTTTTTTATTTTCTCTTGCATTGCATGTTGAAGGCCTCAAAAACCATCAATAAAAAGTTAAGAAAGGTCAGAATGAGGGTAGTATGATTAGGTTATGGTTGGACTTGATGATCATTAAGTTCTTTTCCAACCTGAGTAATTCTATGATTCTATGATTCTATGAAAAAAAGATTTATTAATATTTTCTTTTGAAACTCAGCTCCATGGTTCTGGGGTTTGACTCTTTGCTTTCATTAAGTATCACAGCACTCTTAGAAAATTTTAACTGAACCAGACACCCTTTCCAGTTTCACCCACCATTACCTCTTGGCATTTAAGTAACTGAAGTACAATAATAAGTTAGTATATAAAAGTTCACCACCTGTGAAGAATTTGATATGCATACTCAATGTAAGACTTCTCTTTCCCTTTTGGTTAAACATACACAATGAGCCTCATTCACATCTCATTTCACTTGTAGGAAGCATAGGATCCTGAATCTAGAATTACTAGTGGGAATCCTTATGCAAAATGGCAAACATTGTCCCAGTTTTAAAGAAATGCAAAAACAGGCCTGAAAGTGTCACTTTTGTGTCTTGTAAAATTGTGGAGAAATTTATTCTGAGAGTTACTGAAAAATACTTGAAGTCAACACAGCACTGGTCATAGGCATGAGTTCAAGATAGGGGAAGTCTTGCTTAGTGAATTAAATTTCTTTATATGAGATGGTTATCCAACTAGTGTACCAAGATAAGTCAGCTGATGTAATCTTTTTGAATGAAATAGCAATGCAAAGGTTTTGCTACTGTTTGTCATAATATCATCATGGATAAAATATCCAGCATATGCAGTTTGACAAAAACATAAAGTCATGGCAGAGCAAATGACTAATGGGTTGGGCTTAGAGGGTTATAACAAATGGTCTAGTGGCCAGTCATTAGCAGTTTCCTTCAGGTGTCTATTTTAGAACAAGTTCTCTTTAAGATTTTTATCATCAATATAGATGCAGGATTCAAATGCACAATAAGTAAGTCTGCAGATGATACTAAATTGGGAGAGATTATTTGTATTCTTCTTAGAGAGCTGCATGAAGAGAGCCTAAATTTGTTAGAATTAAATTCAAACCTAATACATCTTCAGTCAAATTTAAGAATATGCAGATCCAGTCCAACAGTCTGATATCCTTCAGGTGCTGTGGTTTAACCCTGCAAGTAGCTGAGCACCACAGAGCTGTTTGCTCACTCCCCGCAAAGTGGAATGAAGAAAAGAGCTGGAAACAAAACATAACTTACGGGTTGAAATAATTATTTACTAAGACAGAAAAATAAAATAAAAAAAAGATAAAAATACAGTTATACCTACATGTGTGAATAGAATGTATATATTCACAATGAAATTGCACAGTAGCTGCTGACCGACACCTGGCCAATTTTCTACCCTTTTACAGCTTTCTGGAAGTTGTCACATGGTATGGCATAACCCCTTGCCTAATTTAGGCCAGCAGTCCTGGATATGTCTGCATGCTGTCACTGTTCACTAAAGGCAGCCTTTGGTTTGGATTGACCCTGGCTGTGCTTCAGCAACAGAAACACTGGTCTGCTGTTAATACTTGCTCAGCTGAAGAAACCAAGACATCAGGCTAGAAAGATATATAACTACAAGATACTAGTTAAGAAAAAAATGCTAGTTGGGATTGGATCTTTACTAGATTGGATCTTTACTAGATTAATGCATGTTTAAAAACAAACAAACAAACAAACATCTGTTAAATTAACACATTCCTAAATGATCAGATAAATGAAAACTAATGCATATCATTATCTTCCACATTGTAGTATATCAAGAATCTGTTGATTTATCACTGATTTTGCTTGCACTTCAGAGTGGAAAAAATATTGTGCAATCCTTTGTTAAAATATCAATGTAAAAGTGAGTTTATAGTATATTCTTGTGGGTCAAGTAGAGAAATACCTATTTTTCTGTTGTTCTGCCTCTTTCTTTAAGGAAGAATTCTAACAGTAATGATTGGCTAAGTGAGCAATTAATTAGATGTGCATGACTTGTAGTTCAATGAGACACCTAGTATGGTAGTGTACTGATGTTCTAATCTAAAATTAGAGCTCTTTACTATTATTGCAATAGCTCAAAAATCAAATAAGCAAGTCAGCTTTTTGACATTTGAGGAAAATAATACTGGAAGAAATCATTACATGAAAATTACTATTAAATATGCATAAGTGAAATATGATCAACAGTCACCCAGCACAGAAAATGAAAAATAGCTTTTGTAGGAGCACATTGCAAAGATAAACCAGCCAGTTAAGTTTTGAATAAATCACCTTTTATCCACTTGTTGTGACACACAGCCATAGAAACTGATAACTTCAGGACATCGCGTCCCTATGAAAAATATTTTCTCTAGATAAGACCTGTGACTGAAATCAGATACTGTATGAAGACTACTTAGTCCTATTTATTTATTTCCAGTTTAATAAGACTCCCTCCAAAATGCCAATTTTGTATCTTAGAATGAGCAGATGGAAAAAAAAAAAACAAAAACAATGACCATAGCAATTATGATGTAGTATATAGAAAACAGAGAAGCAAAAAGATGATAAAGGGTATTTGGACATTTTTTCATTGTCTGATATTTAAGCAAGGCACCTTTCCAGCAGGAACGAAGAATTACTTCAAGGTTATTTATTCATTTACCGGCAATCAACTAGGCTCAGATAGTTGAAATCACTGCTGTCCAGAGTAAGCAGCCTCATGCATATGTTCTACTTTATGTTGCTCATCTGCAAAACAATGAGGCTTGTAATTATGTGAAAGGTTTAATGGACTCTCTTCAGGTTTGTCCTCTATTCAAACTGATTGTTATTTGTGTAATGTAATCTTCTTAGGATTGTGGTTCCCACAGGGAGATGAGGAGGCAGTGACTGGGCTGTGGATGGCAGCTCATGTCAGGGATCAAGGATCATCCAGTTAATAGTTTTACATTTAGAACTCACCAATATTTCTGGTCCTAAAGAGCAACTCTGGCACTCAGAGTTGTTTTCTGTTATTTTGCACAACAATAAAGTCCTTTATGTGTCACCATTTTAAAATTACGTAAACATTGATAAGAAACTTTCCCATCACTTAATTATCGTCTCAAGGAGTCTAAGGCAATGGTAACAATATTTAATATGTTAGCAGGCCATTATGTGACAAGTACAATGAATAAAAATGAAAGATAATACAGTGGCTATATGTGACAAAGCTGTACAGAAGTGACATCTTGATGTGCTGATTCATATACGACCATCCTTAAAAATGAAAGTTTAACTGACAGCTGTCAGTAAAAAAATATCTTTGTACAAATCTTTGTACATATATCCTTATATATATGAATCTAAATACAGCAAATGTGTTATCTAAGTAAGAATGACCATCCCTGGAACTGCTAAAGTGACAAAAGAGAAACTCTTAATCACAACACAACTAATAAACTTGTCTTTGAAGATATGAACATTTTGAAAAAAACATGTAGTTAGTTAACGTCTAGCTAGACTGCAGGTAGGGAGATTATTCCTATCTTTAAATGACCCATTGTAGGCTGGATGCTGTAGTGAAATAATGGTAAAATGATAAAAATATCCATTTAAAAAGCATCATGAAAATCCCGGGATATGTTAGCTTTGTGGAACACCACCTAGCACCCAAACTTTGCAATGAGATTGGCTTACTGCATGCCAGGTAATGAATCTGACTTTTGGACAACAACAACTGGCTTTAAAACAAACAGGAAACAGGAGTTCAAATCTCTTAGGTAGCTTTGATGTTAGTCTTTTTTGACACTCAAAACACCCTACATATATTTAATTGGCCATTGTGCCTTTAAAAAGTGTTTAGAACATTGCTTTCCAATCCTCAACATATAAGTACCTTATTTTTCCTGCAGTTGTATTTATCTTAAGAAAACATTTCATATAGACCTAGATATATGGGTTTATTTGACTGCAAAATCCAGATATTTTAGAATTTTGTAATCATTCTGTCTCTTCAGTACACTTACAGAACTCTCCCAGAGTCATTTTAGGATAACTTTTATTCAGGCTAACATAATTTTTTAATTTTCCTCTGCCATTTCCTAAGGATGTCCTCCAAACATCACAATGTAGTGGGTTTTTTTTCTTGTAATTTATAGCAGACAAAAGAATCCACCATTCTTTCTATCTTTTGCCTTTGGACGAATCACCATTGGCAGATTGAGAGCAGCTTTAAAGATTTGTCTCCTGTTTAAATGAAGTTCTGTCTCCTTGAGTACTGCAATTTCACAAAATACGAACTTAAGATTGAAAAAAAAAAAAAAAAAAAAAAAAAGTTTTTATTGACTTAAAAACAAAACAAGCAAATGAAAAACATCACCTTGTTCTTCCTCTTCCTTATTGTTAGATTGAGGCTACAACCAACTTTCAGGACATCTCATAATTTACACCAAGGTGTATCTTTTCCTATGAAGCTACACTAATAAAGCTTTCATTCAGGTTCTCATCATATTCAAAACGCTTCAGCAAAATATCGTTTTCATAGTTCATTGCTTTGGTAATGATGGTATTCTATATGCATCTTTCTATTAATTCTGCTTCTAACAAACCAAATGGAGATTACTTATTTTTATACTCAAGGTTCTTTGCAGTGTGTATCTGTTCAGTCTTTCTTGTTTACTACTGAGAAGTCAGATCTCACCTCTACTTGGTATTCCTACATTTTCTGGAAAACACATACGAGTGCTGCAGTGCGATAATATTTGCTGCTTGATGCTTTCCAAAAATTAATCTAATTAACCTATATGCATTCCTGTGATTTTTTATTGTGCTTTTGTATATCTGGCATGTTTCTAATAAATTCTTAGATTTCTACAGTTTATCTGTTAGTGCATATGTGTGAATATATATATATAAATGTATAGTTATAGATATGTGCCTATATATACATCTAAATATTCATATCTGTAGTCATACATTTCCACAGAATATCTCTAATGGACAGAAAAATAACTACATTTTACTGGAAGGTTCTAAATGGCTTTGAGCACTTTCAGTGAAGCACTTCAACGTTTCTCTAACATAATGTTTTGAAAAGGCCTAGGGTCAATACCAATGTAATATATTGAACTAAAAGAAAATTTGACAGAAAATTTGTTCAAAGAGCGCAGTAAGGTGGCATGTAGAAAACAATAATGGACCATTATGCTGTCTTATTAGAGAAATTAAAACATTGCACACACAGTCTGACTCATAGCGTGTGGCTTTTCTTCTGAACAACTTGAAACCTGTATTTACTGTTCAGTAGTGTTTTTTAAGTGTAATTTTTTTTTCAGTTCTAAATATTTAATATCAAATGTGGCAAGCTTTTTTGGAAGTTCAGAAGATAGAGAGCCATTGGACTCTGACAAAAAACATTTAGCGAGGCAATCATTCGTATACAAATAGTCTAAATGTAGGCTCTACAGGTACAAAGCCACATTGTTTCATCTTCTGGGCATGTATTGAAGTTAACTCTTAGAAGATCATTATGATATAAAATCTTTCAAACTAAAAATGGATTTGAAGCACTGAAATTGGCTTGAGAGATATATCTGCTTGGAATTTCTACCTGAAGAATTTCACCAACAAAGCTTTCAGGTATCTTTTCCTCAAAAAAATGTGAAAAATTTACCCAGTGATATAACTTAAAATATAACATCAAATGAACGTTCTTTAGCAACCATATGTTCTGATACAATGTTGGTGAGATTATCTTTTCCATTACAAAAGAACTGGAAAAAATACTTATGTGAGTATATGACTACACTTAGTTAAGTTTCCACTCTGAGTCTTCTCTTTAAACCAATGAAATCCCACTTTCCCATATATTTCTCAGCTGATTATTTTTGTTCATGTACGCTTGCCTAGCTATACTGAATTGCTGATTTCATCAGTCAGTTTTGGCATTTCAATCTATTTATTTATTTGTTTGTTTGTTTGTTTGTTTGTTTATTTATTTGAGAAATTAATCAGATGTCTAAATAGGAAGAGGAATTTACGCATCTAGAAGATGTAGTGCACAACATAGTTGTTTGCTAATTGACTAATAATTGCTATTCCTCTCTGCTCAGGGAGATAGATTTGAAAGAAGACGTGCATCCAAGTATAAGCAGTGGAATCCTGGTCTTCCCTGGACTTTTTTAGTGGAGAAATTACAAGTGAAAAATATAAGCATAGACCTGTCTATTCAACAATCTGTTCCTGGATCCTAAATTAAGTTTCAATTGTCTGAACTTAAGTATTTGTGCCACTGTATGCTTCCATTTACTGTGTATATAAATTTTCACCCAGTGTCAGTCTACAGGTGGATCTGCTTCTCCTGGACCCTGTACCTGCTAGGTCACATCATTAACACACACACACACACACACACACACACACACACACACACACAGAATAAATAAAATGAACATTTACTTACCAGTGGTTGGTACTTAGATCATTAAATTTCACACACATCCAGGAAATATTTATCACTGACTTTATACCTTTTTGTTATTACACTCTTTGTGTAAAGATTACAAAGAATGTATTTCCTTTTACGTTCAATCATCCTTTCTTATTTCAAATCTCCTTATGGCCTTATTCTCCTCTATATATTGTTTTAATGAGTTCAACTTGGAAACACATTTTCATTATTTTTTTTTCTTCTTCTTCTTATTGTTATTACTATTTTTTTTTAGAGAAAATAACAGATAGAAGTTACCATATCTAGGCCTTCATTACTCCATACTTTTATTATTTTTTATTTTATTCCACCTCTAGTTAAGACTGAAAGTTTCAATATGAGTAAACACACACATACACACTGCTAGGGTTACACACAGACACCTGAGTGCATTCATAGTAGAAGGCACTTAAATTTGTAATTTGCCAGACATCAATTATTCATCTATGAGATTCCACTGCTTAAATCAGGATTGTATAAAACTTTATTTTTGATGCAGCAAGATTTAACTGCATAAAGAAATGCTGACTTGAGCTGAATGGTGGAACATCACAGTGTAAACGTCTGGAGACTGCAAAAACTTCTCAGTCTTCACTACAAACTGATGAAAATAACTATAGAAAAATGATATGGAAAAATATTTTATGTACTGAACCTTACAAATATTTTGACCACAGCAAGCATATAAACAATGATGAGTGCATTTAAGTAGGTAACAAATATAATAAAGATTTAGCTAATTTTTAAGATACTAAAGGTATTTTTAAGAAGAGACTCAAAAAAAAAAAAAAAAAAAGAAAAAGAAAAAAACAGAGAAAAACAATTTTGGGGACTTTTTGCAATTGAACCCTGTCGACGGTTTATGGGCTGGCTTGGCCCAGTTCTGTGACTAGTGGGGTGGAGGGATTTCTCAAAATCAGCGCCTCCAGAAAATGGGAAACGGGGGACCCCAAAATAATTAAAAACAGTGGCAATGATCTGAGGAGAAACAAATTAATTTACCAAATATAGTATTGAAATGCAAGATAACACACCATAATACAATATAATTAGAATTGAAGCTAATAAATCAAATATACTGAGAGAGAGAATGTCTGAAAGGTGGATAGGCCTCACCATAACACTGAAGTGAGATCGCAGTCCAGTTGAGCAGCAGGGAGACGAAAAAGAGCTGACGAAGAAGAGCGGATGAAGAAGAGCTCATCAGGTGACCTTGCCAGGAGTTACATCTCTGCAAACTGACCACAAAGTCCCCTGGGGAATGTAGTTCTTCTTCTCTTCCAGGTACCCAGAACTTGAGCATTAACAGTTAAACTCCCAGTGCACTATATGATGTTATGATGTGGAATACTGATAACCAAAAATCATAAAACCATGACAAACCCCAATCACTGGATCACTGAACAGGATATTTTTTCTGTTCTGGTTGTTGTTTATTAACTGACTTTACAAAACTCATATTTTTTGCCCTTTGACAAATGCTTTGACTTCTGCTGGTTTGTGCTGCTACATTTTTCCTTATCTGCTTAGCTTCCCTTTGAGAAAAATGGGAAAATATAATGCTGAATGAAAATGTATTGCAACAATCTAAATGTGTTAATATCATTCCTACATTTTGCAGAAGTACAGAGGGAGAAAGGGAAGACTAGGGCAGGAAGAAGTGAGATGGAGCTGGGAATGTCATTTGAGTTTGTACTATATATTTATTGCTTTCCAGTGAAGGAAGAGAGAAGCAATTCAACAATATGATCAAATAATTGAATAGGAATTTGGGATAGAGCTACCTGTATAAAAGCTAACAAAACCATTTCATCAAAAATGCTCCTTCCCAGAACATGAAAACTGCTTAAAAGCCTTTCAGTTCAGACAAACGGTGGAACAGTGATTGTCTCACTTCAACTGAGTAGATGTTTCCTGAAAGATATGCTTTTGCTTTATGTATATATTACACTATAATTCAAGTGAAATATAAATGGAAAGAGAAGGAGAAATTTGCCTTGGTTCAAAAGTCAGAAACAAATACTTCTGGAAATAGATTTCTCAAAAATCTCTTTGAAAAAGACAAGGGAAAGAAAATTCACAAGTGTACAGTATCAATATTTATCAATAAATATTTTCTCTTTATTGAAGCTCATTTACCTCTACAAAGTACAAGTTATACTGACCTTGGGCAACTCTCAGCTTTACATTGAAATGATTCATGAAAATGGGTTGCTAGTATTAATTAAATTATCATGAAACAGAGCCTGCACACACACATTTTATAGGCACATAACTTTTCTGCAGGCCTCATTTTTCTTCAGACAGCATGTGGCAAAGTAACTTGAACCTCAGAGATGTGCAACACCCACTAAGAGACCTGAAGCATTTGCATTCAGAGATAAACTCAAGGTTAGCGATTGAGCAAACTTCGCAAATTGAGAGCAGTCCTCTATGGAGAAGGACTTGGATGTCCTGTTGAACAAATAGCAGGTTATGAGCCAGCAATGTGCACTTGCAGCCCAGAAAACATCAAAAGAGGGGTTGCCAGCAAGGTGACGAAGATGACTCCCTCTCTACTGTCCTCTCATGAGGCCCATCTGAAGTACTGTGTCCAGGCCTTCATTCAGGACAAAAAGGATGTGGAGCTGTTGAAACAGAGTCCAGATAAGGGCTGGAGCACCTCTCCTGTGAAGGGAGATAGGATTGAGGGAGATAGGCTTGTTTAGTTTGGAGAAGAGAATGCTCCAGAGAGACCTCAGTGTGGCCTTCTGTAAGGGAAGTTTATAAACAGGAAGGAGGCTGACATTCTACATGATCTAATAGTCGTTGGACAAAGAGGAATGTTTTTAAACTAACAGATAGAAGATTTAGATTAGTTGCTTGGGGGGAAATGTTCACTCAGATTGGTGAGGATATGGCACAGGCTGCCCAGAGAAGCTGTGGATGCCCCATGCCTGGAAGTGTTCAGTGCCAGGTTGTATGGGGCCCTGGACAGGCTGATCTAGTGGGTGGCAACTCTGCCCATGGAGAAGGTTGGAACTAGGCAATCAGTAAGGTCCCTTCCGACTCAAGCCATTCTCTATGACTCTAAGAATTGGTGACCCTTTTCAGCTCCTTTGAATTATGTAAGACAATGTACTTGAGGATATCAGCTTTTCACCACTGCTTGTGTTGATAATGTTAGAGTAACTGGAAGCCACGTTCATCCTGTTCATTACGAAGAACATGGAAATACAAGAATGCACTGAAAGTGTAGCTACTTTATACCAAGTCATACTTTTATCCACTGTACTTAGTAGGCACAGTTTTCAAAATACTTTGGCTCTTCTCTTCTTCAAAACAATATATTGTTGTATTTTTCACCGTTTTATTTTCGAGAAAAGTTTAGCTAAGGCCTCTGTCTTAAAGTGCAATATTTTATCCAAGAAAAAGCTTACATTTCTTTCCTTCCATGTTTCAGATGCCCAGGTATCATCATTTAGGACATAAAACATCTTGTTTACTTCTAGCCACGTCACTGAGGTTGTTGTCATGCTATTTCAGAAATAAGCTGCAGCTGACTACAGGTACCAAATGAAATCATAGAAAGGCAAAGGTTCTTGATTGAATTTATTTATGTTTGAATCTGTCAGGGATAAAAGAGCCAGCAAATAATAAAAAAGATGCAAGTTTCTGTAAGTCAGCAGCCACCTGCTACCTCTGGGCTATTAGAGAGGCCCTCAGCATGACAACACAAATCCATGCTGGCAGGCCAATCACAGCTTTGAAAAGCCCTGCATCAGCTCAACTTGTCAACTCAGTCAGCAGAATGACAGCAATGTTGCAATTTCATTTTTCCTGATATTAGTTGTGAATTGTTTTATCACATTATTTTTACTTTCATCATCTCATCTTTTAAATGCTGATAGTGTTGATAGCTCTAAAATGCAGTCTATCTAGATGCTCTTTTGAAAAATTGACATTTTGCTCTACTTTTTTTTTTACTTCCCCAAATAGGCTGAAGCCTATTTCTCCCCCTCCTAAACATATAAGCCATGTAAATTACGGGGATCTATAAAAGTCATCATCGGCACCATAATTATTGATAATAATCTATCCTTTAAAAAAAAAACCCACCATTTCAAAAGCTGTTCACTGATTTCACTCCTGTTTATAGAATGAGCCACATTCGTTGCTGACTTATATCACTTGCAACTGTATTTACACTGATCCTATAATTAGTATGAATTGGAAAATAGAATTTATGTATAGATGGTATACTGTTGCCTTAAAATGGTACCATGTTTAATAAGATCATGCAAAGGGACAGAGCAGAATGCACTGTTAGAGACCTGAGTGAGTATTTATAATTGTGAAAACAAATGAAATCATTGCAGCTGTCTGAAGAACACCTCTTTAGAAGTGTTTTGAACAATGGACAAAGTTTTGTCCTCAGTAAAATTTTGCCCATAACTTCGAATGGGCTATGATTTCATTCTTGTGGAGTGCTTTCTTTGTTTGTTTTAAATTATTGGTTTTGATAATACAGTCCAAAACATCCTGCCTGCAGCAGAGTCTACTGAACTGACATGTAGAGATGACTGAGAAGTGAGAAAAGAAATAAACCTGCAAGTTATTTCTTTTCCATATGTTGTGGAATCAGTGTGGACATCAGTGATTTACAATGGCTATAGCCTTCATATCTTCAACAGTGTATTATAAAGGCTTGATATGATCTTCTTCTTGTTATGAGGGTCTTAAGGCTTGCTTAGTGGTCTCTGTTATTTTCTAGTATTGTCTGAATTATTAAACTTATCCAGTTTTGGAAGACAATTCAGTTTGAAACCAGTAAAGGTAGATAGTGGCATTCTTCTGGGACTACACAGACACTTGGATTTGGCCTTAATACAAGTAGTAATTGTAGACTTGAAAATTTCAGCATCTCTGAGTGATCAGTGACCTGATTTTCATCATTCCTCATTACTCCATTGTACATAGAGAGGAGACCTGAGAAATATTCATGAAGGGTGGCTATTTTTTGATCCCTGAGGACTTAAACACATGAGTTTATGGGCATACTCTATTTTTTTCCCCAGCCCTTTTTCTTCTCTTAAAATCCTATGAACGCTGAGATGAGAACATTTTCTTTCACAACTTTCAAGATGGAGTTCCTTTATTTTTCCTCTATTTCTATTTTTTTTTCACATTCTCTGAGTTTCTTTTAGTTTCATCTCAATGTGTGCTATAATTCCAATCTGCGACTGTATTGTTTAACTATGAAATCTACTAATAAATAAATAAATACAAGAAGAGCTGTAGTTCTTAAAGTTACATTATATATAATAAATATTTTCACTCCAAATATAGTTTCACCTGTGGCTTTACTTACAACATATGAGCACTACACAAGTAATTTAGAAGGGAATAGATCTTTTTGTTTAAGCAACCAATATTGTGCTACTACATCCAAACTCCTATATATATTGTAACTATAACACAATCTGGTAATAGTACAGTACAATAACTGCTGTACTAAAATACTTTCTCATGAACAGCAGCTATCAGCTGCTGCCAGAACAATATTTGATATTCTTAAAAACAAAAGATAACAAAACAACAACAAAATCCCTTTCCTACTTTTTTCTACCTGTAATGGCGGGCATTTTTTTTCATCTAGAAATTCATACTAAGAAAATAATTATGCTTCCTGTCTGACTAACAAGATGCTAGTCACATGCAAATGGAGTACTACTGTTTAGGTACATGTTTTTCAGGCAATCTTTAGGGTTACTAGGAGAAAAGAAATAAAAAAGAAATAAAATCTCTGAAATCCAGAGATCTCTATTCCTTTTCTCTATTCCTTTTAAATCTTGGACTTCTTATGATTCTGACTTGAATGATATATTGAAATATGTAGTTTGTGTCACACTGTTCATCAACATGTCACATTCTATCATGTCTCTTTATGTAGCTCAATATGACAGATGCATCTCTGAACTAATGCGTCATCATGTCCCTTGGCATTAGGAGACGTGAAACGTATTCCTGTTTTGTTTACCGTTAATTCCTTCCTGAAGTAGAAAACAAAACTTTTAGTTTAGTTTAGGAATATTCTGAGAAGTAAACAAAGTGAGATGGTGGTGCTTCTTGCATTCATCTTTTTTAAAAAAATTATGGAAATTAATATATGCCCAGTGTGGCAAGAAGCATAACTTCATACCTTGAAGACAGTTAAAAAAGTTGAATAATCAAGTAAAAGATGAGAAAGAAAATCTTTTGATTCCTTTTGTAATCTTGGGGTATAGTATTAATTTTATTTAACAATGCAGAGAAACTTCCTATTACCTTTAATTACATGAAGAATACTCCAGATCAGTCCACAATTTATAAAAGTGTATTCTGTCACCTTCAGGTTTACATCAATGCAAAATAAGGATTAATTTATCTCTAATGTAAAGAAAAATAGGCAATTATTTTTTAAGAAGACTGTATTCTCTTGCTTGATACTTCTAATGTTATTTGGATAATTTTTGTTACCTTGAATCTGATGGGCTATAGCCATTCTGTCCCTTGTTAGGCTTCATATTGTTCTTATGGAGAACAGGCAGGAGACAAATGCTTTGCATATGATGCTGTCAGTGAGTTTTAATGACCATACTTGAGAAACGAGAGAGGAAGAAGAGATTGAGAAACTTAGCTATTTGAATGAGGACTTAATCAGGAGCTTAATTCTGTGAGTCTAATATTGCTTTCTGTTCTCATTTGTTCTTTGTGTATTGTGAATAATGACATACCAATTGTATATGATTATAAACATCTACTTATGGAAATAGATTTTGCCTCTACATTTAATTATGCTTCTGCATTTTAGGTGAGCATTATATTGCCAAAGTTCTGTTTAACTGCGTCTGTTCTGTTTTTGTTGTTGTTGTTTGTTATGCTGTTTTTTTTTCCCTTAGAAATCTTGGAATGATGGATGTATTTCTCACTTTTCAGTGGTATCTCTCCACTTGCTTATATGGCTTATTTCCTGGTGACTAAATATCTCAAAAACAAACAAACAAACAAACAAAAAATTAATAGTATATGTAGTTATCGGTTATTATTTCCTATTAATTATAATTAATTTAATTTAGGAATCTGAATTTGCTTGTTTTCCTAAATAAATCTAGTTACTGTAACCATATGTTGGGTTTGTGTTCATGTATGTTCAAATACAAGTCTTATACAAAGGTCTATTTTTCAACAGTAACTTTTGAAATGAATTGGCGGCTTCAATTGGTTTTAAGAAGCAGATGTGTAGCAGAAAGCAGGTTTTCACAAGCTTTGTGAAAATACACAATTGAATAGAACTAAACAGGGCTTTTCAAGAGAGAAGCCAATGACTTTACTCTTAGCTTGGCCTGGCAGGATTTATATGGGAAAGGAAGACACTGGAAGTTCTGGAAATGATCATAGAATAACAAGTTTTGGTTTTGATTTTGGTGTTTTGTTTTCTTGTATGTAGGATGGAAGAAAGTGGTGTGGGAGATTACTGAATACATTCATCCCCATGGTCGTAAATGTGCACTAAAAAAAATTGCTAAACACAAGTTGGTACTAAGGCATTTAGCAGAAGGGATTTCTTTATTATTGCTCCTCTCAGAGAATTTGGATATATAATGCTGAATGTTAGAATGACAGCATCATAGAATACTTGGAGTTGGAAGTGGTGCACAAGGATCATTGAGTCCTGGCTGCACATAGTACTACTCAAAGTTCAAACTCTATGCCTGAGAACATTTTCCAAATGCTAGAACTCTTCGGGCTGTGACCACTGTCATGGGGAACCTGTACCAGGGTTCAACCACCCTCTGGTTAAGAACTCTTTCTCACTCTCTAATCTGAGCTCCGCTTATAAAGCTTTAACCATTCTGTTGCCTCCTATCACTGGTGACCAGAGAGAAAAGATCAACATCTCCCTCTATAAATCTCCTAATGAGCAAGTCCTGGAGGGCAATGAGGTCAGTCCTCCATTTCCTCTTCTCTAAGCTGAACAAACCAAGAATTTTCAACTACTTCTCACACATCACACTCTATAAACCTTTCACCAACTTTTCTGCTATCCTTTGGAGATGTTCTAATACCTTTTATATCCTTCTTATATTGTGGACACATTGAATTGCACACATTACTAGAGATGATGTTACAACAACACTTTGAAAGATAATCATTTATTTTTACTAATTAACTATACTGTGCTTATTGTACCCCAGGGTACAACTTATATAATGGCAATCTACCTAACGCCTTGGGTGTGTACACCAGACTATTCAAAAAGCTTTCATTCCTTTTTAACAAACTTGTAAGAAATTGTATTCTTGCCACCATAAATTTACTTTGAATAATCTCTGCAAAACTTGGAGAAATTCAGTGTATGGAGATGTGTTTCCTTGTCTTCATAAGTTTCCCATAAAATAACCACAGTGTGGTTGAGTTTTTCTCTGAGAGCCTGGATAACTCAGTTGTGTTTACAAGGTGAGTTATATGTAGTCTAAATTTAGGGAAACAGAAGAAACATCTCTAGGAAGTTGGTGATAGATTGACAGTTGGTATCACTTAAAAAAAAAAAATCAGATAAAAATCTTAACAAAGTAAATCTAGTGACACAAAAGTTCTGTACTCTAGAGATTTTCACAGAAAGAATAGAGTTTATTTGGGGCTTCATGGTTTGGGAAAATTCATGAAGCTCTAAAGGAGCATCCTACAAATTTCTGTGTGAGAGCTGATGTGATCAGAATCAACTATAATTAACTGTACTTAAATCTCAATATGAGAGAAACTAAATAGAATGAAAAAAAGTCAAAAACAACACCACCATTTAAATCAACCAGACATCTTCCAGGGGAGATTCACATAAAATAAGTTATACTTGAAGGAATGTACTTTAATTAAAATGTCTTTTTAATTACCAGAACATCACATTCCGCTTCATCAAGACGTTTTCTGGTGGTATGAGACATAGCATATGCCCATAAGGCTGGTTGAGTATGTGGTCCTCTCCTGCTAGGAGCCTTATCTGCTTTTCAGAAAGATAAAGTGGTTCTTTGCACGTAACTGAATTACCTGCCTAGGGTGCTCCTTTTTACCTTCTGTCACAGCCTTTTGCCTGGAAAAAGAACCTAAAATATTTTTGAGATTCAGTGGATTTTGAAAATTGATCTCAGTGGATCATGTACAAGAGGAGAGACAAATGCCCTCTTTGAAGGTCACAGAAAGGATGTATGAATCATCATCATTTTTGTAATAATCAAAAGAATTTGTTAATAAGTCTTATGGAAGAGTAAAACAAAAAGTCACGCTATTAAAATGGCAATACATTTGAGCAGAACTTTATATAAAAGGAAAATGCTTCTATTCAGATGCTGTTTTTGTTATTTCCCTGGTAAGCATCTCTTAGCTTCATAGTGTATTATTGCTTGATTTAATGCAGAATCTGGAGTGTTTAGGTCACTCCACTAGCAGTTAGTTAGTTTTCTGGTGGAAAGTAGAAATTATATGATACAGTTTCCACCACCCAATCATCATATTATTAATTTTGCTCATTGTCCAAAAATTTCAAACTAATCTAAGGATCAGGATCCTATTGTACTAGGCATTGTACCTGTTTGTAGTGAGCAAAAAGGATTTCTTACAAAGTAGAATTCCATCCTAAATGTAGGGCAAGAAGTGGATGCTTTCAGATAAATGAGAGCTACAGGGAACCAGAAAACATGATAGAAACAGTCAAACTACTGTAAGAAGGAAAATAATGCTGAGTTATGGCAACTATACACAGAAAGATTCTCTCAAGCATGGAGGATATGACTGAAAATATTGTGGAGCATATTGTTTAAAACTTAATGAAAGATTCTGATATAAAATTTTAAATAAAATTCGAATCATGAACTGTTCTCTCAGAAATGTATTGAATTTGGAGAGAAGCTCTATGCTTGATCAAACTGAACTGGTAGATTAAATTAGTGTAAGCAAAAAAAAAAACCAATCAACTGTAACAAAGTGACGAACTGACGTGTTGAATAAGATTAGTTTGAGTACATCAGGTGTATTGAAGTAGATAAGAAGATATGAAGAAAACATGGACCAGAAATTTAACTTTATGGACCAAGAGAAATGGCTATATTATGGATGGATAAAGAGTTATAGTATTTAAAGAGAATATAAATAGTAAGATATTGGCACTTGAATTGAATTTAAACTAAAATTCAAGCAGGAAGATGGCTTTCTCCATCATGATTAAGAAATGGAGTAATGAAAAACTATTTGAGGAAGAAAAGGTAGAACTTTTAATAGTTTAACCAAATTGAATTTGACCTGATAAATAAGATATCAGCGTGGAACTGCTAGGTGAGCTAAAAAATTTCACAACCAACCAATTCCACCATTGTTATTTCTTTCTGAAAATAGAATACATTATCTGTCAGACTTGTTCACAGTGTCTGAGTTACACAGGTAAATACTATCCTTACCTTTTCATTTGATACTCTTTCTATAGTTTAGTCAAATCACATAAATATCTTCCCCAGATATATTTTCTCTTATGAAGATAAAAAAAACAACAGTAGCATTGTGATAATGAACAGAAAATAGAGAAGCTGGCTTAGCCAGTTCTTTAATCTTTGGAAAAACTACACATGAGAGAAAATCCAGGAAATACATAAAGAATGGTGGATGACAGATGAAGCCTCTGATGTGACTAGCTTTGTCTGTATAAATACATTATAGTTGAGCAAAACAATACAGTCTACACATTTTAGACCAAATCATCAACAGCACATCAATAGATAAAAGGGAAGAAGTCTTTTGTTGCAGTATGTATGCTTTCAAGTCAGGACAAAATTCTCTAGAATTATATAACTATATAACATACTGTATAACATACAGCTCCTCATTAAAACTAATAAAACATGCCAACTAATATTTATCATGATCAAATATTGTTTCTGTTTAACAAGCCAGTATAAAATGTCTTATGATGAGGCAACTCTTGCTCATTATCTGGCAATCACTGGGAAAGAAGTCAATAATCTATTTCATGGACTGAACCCATACACCTTTTGAAAGTATTGTGATGTCCCTACCAACAAATAGCTTCTGATTTTTATTCATAGGATTCTGTCACCAGTAACTGGCTGGTAACGGATGTGTCGGAATCAATCGTGTTTTAGATGTGCATGCAGTGAAGTGATAGGACGAGTCACTGGGTATCCTTGTAAAATTGAGCTTTCCATCAAACAATAGAAATTGTTTTCTCTTTAGTGATCAAAATATCCCACTATTTGGTTCAAATGTCCTGGTGATACATATAGGTAAAGAAAAAAAATACTTATAGGGATTGAAAAACAGCAGGGTTCTGTCAATCACACTATTTTATGCAGTTGAACAGTACATATCAAAGCTTTGGCTGGAATGTCTTTACATACTGATGATTCTGCGAATTCGACTTTCTTTGTTTTTGGAAGACGGGACTACATACAAACTATTAACAGAAGTTCAATGATTTTCTCTACTTAATAGTCTTCCTGAACTTTTTTTTTTTTTTTTTGTGATCGCTTACATGACACATTTTTGTCCTGGTTCACGTCTGTGTGATTCCCCAAGAGCTTTCAGGATGGCTACATAAACATTCCTTATGTGAGTTTTACTGCACAAAGAAATCTTGCAAATCTTCAGATGTGACGTTCAAATGTGGGATATTATTTAGAAAAGTGTTTTATTTTAATTGAAATTCAGAACAGTCATAGGATCATACAATCAATTGTAGAATCACAGAATTATACAATAGTTTAGGTTGGGAGAAACCTTAAAGGTAATCCAGCTCCATCCCTGTGGTGCGTGTGCTGCTAACCACAAGATCAGACTGCCCAGTTCCACAGTGTTCCTGTTGCTATAAGTATTCACATTTTCTCTTATGTCTCAGAAGAATGTTTATTGTGACCAGTTTTATGTAAAGCATGAACAGGTAAGTGAAAGCTCCAATCAACATTTTCACTTTTACTGTACTTGATTGCTGCCAACTCACAATTTAATTCAAGAATTTTGCTGAACTGAAACAAAAAAAGAATTGCTGAAGAACACTGTGAGGATATAAAGTGATTGCTGCTCTCAAAAATACTTTTCTTAAATTTGTCTGGGTGTTTTTTTGGCTCCAGCTGATATCTTTATAAGCCAACTCACTAAACACAATATAGCCTTAGTGCACTTTTAGTGTTATATCACATCATGGAAATTCTATTACTCATTAATTAATGAGTGATATAGATTTTCTCCTTCAGATTATCATATGGAACTTTTACAATATGTATTCCTAATCTTCATTTCTCTTTGAATAAAGTAGTTTGCCTCCCACTAACTTGTTAACTAGTTTGATGTCATGAGTCAGACTGTTATCTTCCTTGAAATTCAAAAGTATTTTCAGTATGTTAGATTTAACACATCAACTAGGTCTATTGTATTTTAAATATCTTTTTTAATATCCTACATTTTATCAAAATAGGAAGAGAAAGTATTAGAGATTTCATGAGAAAAACTACTCAAAATTTATCCTGCATTAAATATAAAATACTATCTGATCTATCCTGGATTATCATTCAAAAGTTTTTAGCTTTCTCTCAGCCTTTGAAGCCTGGAATTTCATTCACCTTTGCATTAGATATTTGAAGTAACCCAAGAGAAGCTGATCTCCACTTTTTTAAAATTTATTTTATTGTATTCTATTAAAAAATATATCTCAGTAATGTAGAATCTCATAAATAAGGAGGCAATGATTTGCAGTTTCTGAGGAAGTCATTGTACAATCTAAGGAGTTAAATATAATATTCCGGTCCGCACTTTTTTGATTCTTCATGAAAGATTATTTTAGGCTTTTTCCTCGTTTCTCTGACAAAGATGTATAGATGCCACTAAGCACAAGGTTCACTATAACAAAGACAAGTGAAGTGTGAAGTTTTATCAAGCCTTTCATAAGCTACTTGGAAGCCAAGGAAATATGACCACTAAATGTATTAGGAGAGTCATGGCCCTGATGAGAAGGCTAAGAAAGATTTTTGTGACCATGCAACATTGTTAAAGGAGTACAATTCAGAAAAATAGTTTATATGTATTGGCATTAAGAATGATATACTGAACATCTCATTCTGAAAAGCTAATAAGACTAATGGTTAAATTTAGTATGGTTAAGCTTTGAAAACAGCCAGCTTACCTGCTTGAACTAATGTCAGTCAGACAAGCAATCTGTTCTGGCAGGCAAAGAAGAACCAAGATAATTATTTTTTGAGAACTGGAAACTGGTAATTATATAAATATTATCAGAGAAAAATGCACCTACAGGGAATGTCTGTGTTATTGATCAATTAGCTCAATCAATCATAATAAGCATAATTCATCAGAATAGGTTTCCAGCCTAGATCACCATATACCAAAATGCACAGGGGAATTTTTCTGCTTTTTATGATGTGGTTATGTAAACTGTACGTAAAATAACACATTTTTTCCTATGTCTTTGTACCAGTTAAAGACCAAAAGCATTCTATGGGGTCATCTCAAGCTGAAGTTATGTCTAAAAGTGTAAATTATTACTAAGAATGCAAAAGGCTTGTGTATCTTTAGAGGTCCCTTCCAACTCAAAAGATTTTAGGCTCACAAAAATTATAACTTCCTCAGATTTCTGGCCATATATACATCATTTTGCTGTCTCTGTATGTTGAAGAAGAAAAAAATACGTAATTTGCCCTGACTGTTTGTGAATCCTCAAGGAAAATGACATCAAGTAAAGGAATGCAAATATAGACTTTATATGGGAAATTTGTTCACTCTTGGATTTTTCATTTTAGCCTTCAGAAAGTGAAGTATTAACAAACTTTTATTTCATGAGCTTTAAAACAAAATTCCGTGTGATTCAGTACCCCACGACAGTTTCATTTCTTTGTTAATTCCTGCATTTAACTATGTGTCACTTAAGACAAAAGAAAAATATCTCCAAAGGTTCATTTCTGTTCTCCTTTACACAGATAAAATTCCCACTGACTTCACTGGGAATTAAAGAGGGTGAAACTAAGATGATGTATGTGTATGTCCAACCTAGAATCGCCATCTGTTAAAAACTGTGGTATTAATGGCCTTACTAGTTCATGTCTGGAAACTGAAAGGATGATATAAGTGTTGCTACTTTTAACTTTGTCCCTGTTGTTGTGTTCTTTTTTTTTTTTTTTTTTTTTTTTCCCTCATGATAGACTCACTTAAATCATGCAGTCTTTTCTCATTTCTCCTCTTGAAGAATGGACTAATGCTGTTTTCTAATGGTTCAAATAATTTTCTTTTGGAACTCAGGTAGGACACTAAAAATATCTGAAAGTACTTTACCTTGACAAGTAGTTTTAGAGAAATAAAGTTATTTCTTTCGTAATAGGAAACCACTTGTTTAAGTCCCGGCAATGATAGATTACTTATATAGGCATCTAATTAGCTTCATATGATACCCTTAAAGTTCACTGCCTGGAATGCTATGCGTACCATTTGAGCACTACACTGGCATATCTTTGTATTGTTTTTTTGAGTTCGAGCACTTTACTGGATGTAAGGGAAGTATTTAATGACCTTTTCTTTGTGAACAGGTCTAGAAATAGTTCTTAAGAATTCCTACTCTTACAACAACAAGTTCAGATTCTTCTTTCATTTAGCTGATAGACTGAGAGAGACTTAAATTATCTGCTAGAGTTATTCTGCCACATATCACTTTTAACATTAATACAAGTCAATGTATTTAATAGAATTTATATGAGCTTAGATTAAACAGGAAAATAAACAGTGCAATCTGTTACTTCCTCTACTATATTTTGTATTGGCAAAGAGTATAAATTTCCCCTGATCCAGTGGACAATACTACTGCAAGGAACACAGTTACAATAGGTAACATTTCGAATAGCTAGGTTACATAATGTATTTATGACAAAGCAAGTTGGAAGTACTCACTTCAGATGTATGAAACGCAGATTCATCAATTGTAACTGAAAGGCTTTCTCTAGAAAGTTCTAGAGAGTATTATCTGTACATCCACAGATTATGTATGTAATTCCACCCTACAAATATTTCTTTGTACACGTGCATTTAAAACAGAAATGAGAACAGATTTAATTTTGTAATACCTATGGTGGATTGTCCTTATTTAAAATAAAAAGAATGTTAATTTCGGCAAGTGCAAGTAAAATCAGACTTCCAACTCACTCTATGATGGTTGCTCTGAAAGTAATGCCTCCTATTTTATTGTACAGACCCACAACGTCAGAAGCAGAAGATGGTATGGCTGAATCTTGCAGCCAATGTACAGTTCAATTTTGTTACTGTGACAAATGGCAGTAGATGTGCAATCTGACAAAACAGTGTCTATCGTGAAAGTTCATTTGAAGCAAAATTGTGTAAACTGAATTCCCCCATGCAGAAAAAATGTCACCCGCTGACACTCATTCATTCATTCATCCATGTTTATGGAGACCAAGCAGTAGATGTGAGCGCAGTAGGCAGTGGGTTTCAACAGTGGTGACAATGTAAGGAAAGATAAGCTGTGTTCTGGAGGCCCATGCACAGCTTTCACACCACAAAACGAAGAGTGTCTCGATCAGATCTTCCATGTGAATTGGTGGATTACAACCAGGGAACTGCATATAGAGCTGAATATCATCTTAAGTGCACTGGAAATTATGGTGGCAGCATTGGAATATAGCAGAAGTTGCATCACATGGTATCATGAATGCTCACATAGGAACAGAAGGAACATCATATGAAAGTTTGTCAGATTCTATTCAATCAATATGTGGTTGAAGCTGACAATTTCTTGAGTTGTATCATTATCAGTGATGAGACATGGTGTCACCACTACAAATTGGAATCAAAACACCAATCCGTGGGAGGGCAACAATGGCATTTCCCACTGAAGAAAAATTTCAAGATACAGCTCTCAGCAGGCAAAGTGATGTGCACTTTCTGTTAGAATAGAAAAGGGGGTGATCTGTCTGGATTTCCTGGAACCCGGATAAACCATCAAATCCAACCACTACATTGCAACACTAAGCCAGTCCAGAAAAGAAGGCAAGCTTTCTCTTGCAACGTAATAACACCACGCCTCATATCAATTTAAAGACTGTGGAGCATATTGCCAATCTTTGTCTGAACTATCCTATCACCATATTGTCTGGATTCAGTACCTACTGATTCCTATCTGTTCGGACTGATGAAAGATGGACTGCATGGGCAATGTTTTCCTGTCAAAGCAGCTGTGAAGCAATGGGTCACCTCTGGTGGTACAGATTTTATGAGTGTGACATGCAGACTCTTGTTAATTACTGGAAAAAATGCACAGCTAATTGTGGTATCTGTGTTGAAAAGAAGTGTTTTGTAATTGATAATTTGCTCTATCGTGTAGTGTTGTTTTGCTCTTTATATCTGTTTTATTTTCCTTGGAAATAAATAGAAGGCATTACTTTTGGAGCTACCCAAGTGTATTGACTACCAGTAACAGGCAATGTAGTCAACTGCATGAATACATAACCACAAGTGAATAACACATGTACAGAGATGTATGATACTAGATTTTTGTATGAGTTTAGAATAAAAAATAATGAAAAACATTTGAAAATTGAATAGGTTGTTATGAAAATGGCTCAGTTATTTTACTAATATGATGCTGATTAAGCGGAGTGAAAGTTTGGCCTGATTTAAGCAAATTCCCAGAGCAAATATGAAACTGTTCTACATGGAGTTTCTGTAAATCCTCCTCCCTTAGTTAATTTCTATAGCACTTTATCTGGCATTTTGAGGGTTAAGTCATACTCAGCTCACAGTAGTGAGGCTCAATGGAAAGGAAACTTGAACAAAGAAATATCAAGTTTCCGTATGAATTTTTGCCTCACAGCTAAAATCAGTTTGTGCCAACATATGAAAGTTTCTATGATTAGGCCCCAAAGCTCAAAAATACCAATTAATTATGATGATTAGATATGTCTTCATTAGCTGCCTATAAATAAATCATACACAGCACTTTGCAGCCAGTATTTCTGCTGCACTATAGAGAAAAAAAAGACCTTCAGTGCACGCACTTTGGTAAAAGTCTAATTAATTTTAAATTTTGTTATAATTTGAATTTTATACCATGTTATGGAACCCTGAATATTTTCTTGTGTTTATATAAACATATGTGCACATATACCTAAAGATGTTTTCTAGGGCATATAAAATAGATATTCCTGCTGCATGAAGGTCTCTAGATGCAAACCTGAATATATCAAATTTTGTTTTGGACTAAATCTTTTTGTTAGTATGATTTTTTTTTCTAACTATATTACTTAATCTTGATTTCCTCTCCTCTTCTAATTCTGAGTTGTGTAAATTATATTGCATAGGTTTCTGAGTGGTGAAAGGGGAGCATGTGACACTTTGCAGAACTAGTTGCGGCCTGAATTAACAAATTGTACAGCTAAATAGAAATGACATTATGGAGTGAAACTACTGATGATGAAGGGGAGTTACTTTGGCATAAACTGAGTCTGATCCTGTGAGATAGCAATTGGATAATATTATATGTGGTCCTGGAATACATTCCAAAGTCCCTCCAGGAGAAATGTAGTTCATGAGCTGGGAGAGCATTCCACAATATGAACCAGAGGGGACATGAGACAACTGATCTAGAAGAGGGAGGACAAGAGAGAGATCCTCAGAAGTATTCTGCTGAGCACCAATGTAGATGCATTCTATCACTATTCTTGCACTTAACCAATAGTTTGTTAATTCCTACAAAAATCTGCTTACCTCCAACTTTTCTAGTATGCCAGTCTCCATGATGTTTAGCTGTCATAGAATCAGAAAATGGTACTTAAACTTTTACATTAAACTTTCAAAATGTCCCTATATTTAGAGAAAACTCTCAATAAATTTTACTCTAAAAATAAAATGCTTTGGCAGTTGTTGTATCTGATTCAGATGCTAATTTGGCTATTAAATAAAAAAGATTCCAGGTAATTGCCGGTAAACAATATTCAATCTTTTTCTTCTTGTTAGTAAAAGTTTTCTGCTAAGACAAAAAATCTTGTGCTCAATTGTTGATACCTTTCCTCTTTTCCACCATGCAAGGCTACAGAGGTATCACTCTTTTAGCTGTGAACACATCTATCAGCACATTTTCTGCTTCCAGTCTTTTTACACTCCCTCAAAGCCGTTTCTACTTCCTTGATTATCCTCCACAGTGAGCTTGATTTGCCTCTATAGCAGTGCAGTGTAATCACCCTTTTCTAGTTTCTGAATAACAAAATATACGTACTCTCATTTCCCCCAGTTTCTATAACTTTTACCTCCTTCTGCTCAAAATATCATGAGCTATTTATGTGCTCTGACTATTTGTTGTGAATTTTAAAAACATTCGTACTTCAAGATTAAGTTTTTTGGATATCCAGTAACTAAGAAGATGAAAGCACTTTTTTTTTTAATTTTATTTTTAAAATCGGATGTAGATGGTTTAATATCTGAGGAAAGGTAAACAGATAAGAAGGTTTTCATTTCTAGCTAGTTCCTCAGTATTCCAAGCCAGAAACTTGGAAATTATATTCATTCAATGAAAATAAACAAATAATAATAATGGAAGTACATTTTTGCCAAAAATAATGATCCTGAAAACTCACTTTCAGCTGCTGACTATCTAAGAATTGCCTAAACTGTGTGGGTACACTAATAAGCTGTTTGTTCACTAAAATGTTTACCTTAAAAATCTCTGATTATCAAATGATTATGCAAAAAAATCCACTTCAGATAACGAAAAGAGTCAGCAACTTTGTAACTACTTCTACTTGAAGAAAAATTCAGCACTGGATGTAAAAACAGGCAAACAAACAAACAATCAAAAAAATAAAACAATGACCCACCAAAACCTAGACACAATTCTCCTCAAATACACAGTATTTAGTAGTTTAGTAGTTAGGTGCATAATCATCTTTATTTTTTTCTCCATTTGAATGTGCAACATAAAATTGCCTTTTTTAGTATTTTCAAAACTATGGATACACTTACTCCAACTGGCTTCTCTTGTTGGAACCTGCTGATATAAAACAACCTGCAGGTTCACTGAGAATGTTTTCCACTAAAATAGTCCAAATTCCAGGTTGATTAAAAATGGCAAAGCTCCATTAAATATCCTGAGATCTTTGTTTCTAGTCTTTAAGTGAGATTAAAAAAAAAAAAAAAAGAGAGAGTAAAAAACGTGCACCTAGCTTTCTGAAGGTGCTGAACAGACATACTATAACTCTTTCTTTCACCCTCTTCAATCAAGTTTCATTAGGACTTTCCTGGGTGGATTTTTCTCTCTTGTTTCTATGTTACTATTCAGTCTTTGAGAATACAATGCATATACTACCAACAAAATGCCAATAGGGATTTTGTATGAGTCAAAATATGCCACCAGCAGTTTATAACATGTTGTGGATGCTTCTATGTTGCACAGACTTATTTTTCTGGGCTACTACTGATATCACTTAGAATAGAGAGAATGACCCTGTTGTTATCCAAGACAACTCACATCAGAAGCTTGAGCTATAATAATTATTACACAATATTAGGGTTTCTGTCTGTCCCGCAGTAGGTTAAACACCATAGCTGCCACTCCTATTTAAATTCCAAACTCTAGTAGGAAGCATTGCATGTATGTTTGGCTACACATAATATGTAAGTAGATACAGAGATGTGTGTTTGTGGCAAAGGACAATGACAAGAGTATGCTATAAAGCCTTCAAGATTATTTTATAATATGTATTCATTTCTGCAATATTTATAAAAGGGATTTGTTATTCTTTTTTAATTGTTTAAAAGCACATAAACCTGAAGGGCCTATATGCAAAGGGTGGCCATTTTGGTGGCATCCAGTCAATCAGAGTTGACATGATTTTGTTGCTGTTGTACAATATCAGACAGCAGAAGGGGAGAGACAATCACATTTAGGGCAATGATGTCATCTTTCATCCTGCAGCAAATAATTATAACAAAAAAAATCTTCTTTCTCCCAAAAGACACAATGAAAAGGTAAAGAAACTTAAAAAGTAAAGCACTTGAAACTCTTGAAACAGAAAATGTTAGGATGATTTTGCTATAGTTTCTTGGCCTGACTTCCTTTCCTTTTCTAAGGAAAATTTCTATTATCAGTTTTTAAATTACATTTATCACTGAGAATTTCTTTGTTATTTTAGAAGAAAGATGCCAAGATTGACTGTTATTGATGTTATAGTTTTCTATTGAAGTCTGAACCTGCATCCTCAGGACAACAAAAGATAAGGAAACATCAGTATTGTTAAAAAACAAGACTTCAGTTACTTAGGTTGATCTAAGTTGAAATCTTACTGCCAAAAAAAACCAGCCCAGTGCAGTCCATATTTCCAAGATGTGGGAAATGTATTCTGGCCTTGGTCTGTTAAATGGCTATTATTTCCTTTTCTTGTCCAAATATTAAAAATTGTGGTTTCATCTTCTGGAGTATATTCTTTTGAAGCAAACATAACAAGAAAACAGGAGAGAAAAAAAAAGACATCAGTAGGCTCTACTGTTTAAGTTAAATAAAACAAGTTTTACTGCATACAACTTTTTTTGCAGAATTTAGAACCATTCTTTTGAACAAACAAATGGACACTGTAAGCCCTTAGACAGTAGCATTTGCAAGTAACAAAATGATAAGCTTTTTTTAACTAGACTGCCTGTCTCTAGTCAAAGCAGTCAAATAGATACCTGTTGAATATATTATTAAAAAAAGAACACACACACACACACAAAAAAAAAAAAAAAAAAAAAAAAAAAAAAAAAAAAAAACAGAGTAGAAAGACTAGGATTGAGGCAGTCACCATTTGGCAGTTTGGTTTATTAACTCTACTAATATTTCTTATTTTCCTACATTATGAATAATCTCTGGTTACATCTATATAGCTCCCCACAGCGCTCTGTGAAAAGTTACACTTGCAAAACTGTAAAAGCCATATTTAATTCAGTGCTCTTTCCACAAAAAAAAGTAAATATGTATTTTCACCCAGTGCTATGTCAGGACTGTGCTGAACAAAACTGACAGACTAGTAGTTGGAAGTAAAAGGAAAATGGCCACTTTCAAATTTATTTGCTTTATGTTGAATAATTCCTCAGACCTTTAACCCCCTTCTATTTCCCTGATTGCTTTTTATTGCTGTTTATTGGTACTGATGCACATGCATGTCATAGCATTCAGAACTGTCAATCTGCTAAATAGAAGCTACGGTAATAGTAAGATAAATGTATAATGTTTTGTTCACTGAAATACAGAAGTAAAGGAAATGTAACATTTTGAGGGACTTGAAGAAGTGATTCAGTGCTTCTCCCTGTACAGAAACAGGATAAGATGTCTTTACTACACTTCCTTCACTTCACAAAAAAAACATTAATAGGGACGGATATCCTATAATATCCATAACCTGCATGCCATCTTAAGCACTGACATATTAAAAGTTTGCTAACAAATGCTCTCCTAGCTTCAGCCAATTTATTGCATCAGCCGCTTTGACTTCCAAATAGACCAAAATAACTTGAGAAGCTACTTTGAAATAATGTCTCTTCAGTTGACTAATGAAGAGAAAATATTTGTCAGATATTAAAGTAAATTTTCATTTTTCTTACAAGTAAATTATCTGCTTTTGTTTGTTTGTTTGCTTTGGTTTTAATATGCTCAAGTTCTGCTTTCTCTTTTTCATATTTTTTCCTGATGATTACCATGATGGTGAATTTCCTTTGCCAATCAAAAGTAACTGAAAAGATTAAACACAGTGACATTTTCACTTGAATTGTATCTTAGGCCAGCACTGTCCTTCCACCATTATGTATTATTTAACAGTTGTTTCAGGAAAGATAATTTCTGTTATGCTTTATTTAGAGAGGAAAGGTAAATGTTAACTCATTTTTTTATTTCATCTGGCAGTTTAGCTACTAAATGTCAACTAGCTACTAAATCTCCTCAAAAAGTTAAAAACACTCTTTATTCTCTTAAGAAAATTTTAAATGAAATATTTAATCATAGATTAAGTTTTCTTCTGGGCACTTAATGGGGAGGTTGGTGGCCCTGCATGTGGCAGGACGGTTGGAGATTCATGATCCTTGAGGTCCCTTCCAACCCTGGCCATTCTGTGATTCTTAACATTCAACTCTTGACTAACTAACTAAGGTCTGATTTCTTTGACCTGTAGTGGGAATACTTATGCAAGTGAGTATGCAATAATTGGATTTCGAAATACGGCTTTCAGGAAACACTCAAAATAGTCCTTTCACTTGAAAGTAAAACAAAATTAAAAAGCAATATTATATTTAAAGGAGATAGAAAAACAAAACAAAACACAGTTTTCATTATCTCACTATTTGAAGTTATGTGACAAAAAATAATAATAATTGTAAAAAGTAAATTGGAAAGTATTTATCTCTTCAAAACCATCGTTTTCACAACATGCATAAAAGAGTTACTAATAGATGTAGGTATCCAGAAACTGAGACGTACTCATCAGTGGAAAAAAGTTTGTATCTGAGAGGAAGGAAGCTCTCAAACATAACTGGTCTGGATATTGTGAATCATGATTTTGGATTTAACAAGCAGTTGCGTTTGTACAAGAGATTAAAAGATTCCAAGAACATTCCTAAGCTCTTCAGCTCACAGGGACAATATGATCTACGTCAAAACAGTAGCTTCTTCAGACTCCAAAGCAGGATGGCTACTCACAAATTGCATAACTGGAATACTCCCTACAACTTTCTACATCCTGAATTGTGTCTGGGAGTTGTCTGAGAGAATGTTAAATAGCATGTGCGAAGGATTAGTAACAGTCAGTTAATATAGACAATCTTGTCCTTGTGCCTGGGAAAATTCCTGGACATTATTTGATTTATTGGTGTGTGTCTACATGGGCTTTAGTTTCACCAAAGTCCAACATTACATTCCAAAGTGTTATCACAGTATTCTGGAAGCAGTGGGGTATATTCAATATAATCTAAGCATAAATCAGTTTTCAGTCACCGGCTTGTGCTATGAAATGTGTAGGTCTGCATTACACATTCAAAACTGTACTTTACATATGAAAAAGTCATGCAGTCTTCTGAATCTTGGAATTTGGGAGCATTTTTGAGAAGAAAAAGGAATATAAACACAAGCCTGGTATGGGATTTATGAGCACAATTGGGTTGAGCTTCTGAGTTTTTACTCAGACTTCACCAAACTTGTGTGACCTTGTGTTTGTTTGTCAGACAGTATTTTTCCATTTATCAAATACTATCTTTCCTTTTCTGCCTACCTCATAAAGTAATTAACTTACAGTGTATTATTTCCATACTGCGTTTCAAGTAGAAACAATGATTTTTTTATATGAATATAAAATGTTGATTTCATGTCAACAAAAAGGATGTATAAATGAAAAACAAGTGAATGAAAATTTCAAAAACAACCATGTTAACCGGTAGGTCAGTCCTTTGTATATTCAGCTCCACTGAAGTTAAATGAATCATACAAAAGCTGAAATATAACAGATTGTGTTTAATGACCAGTGAAGAATCTTCCTATTAAAAGGGCTCCTTCTTGTTTATTTCTTAGGTTTAACTTTCCAGTGATCTCTGTTTATTTTTTTTAATATATTCAAACTAAGATCAATAACTTCTGAAAGCTGAAACAGAGATTTTTATCTTATTTTGAAGTGTAAAGGAGCTCCTTTGTCTACTTAATTGGTTATTTGTGGCAAGCAGAGGCATTTAAGATGCTAACTGGATTGGATTTCACAGATCCTATTCACTTAGCCAAATGTATTTTGTGTCACAAAAAAAAAAAAAAAAAAAAAAAAAAAAAAGCTTTACAGTTCAGAAGTTAAAAAAAGAAGTTTTAGTTTTACAGTGCACACTCTGAAATTTTGTCTTCCAAATACTTTTCAAAATCATGAAGAAATCAATTTTGCCTTCTATCCTAAAATATATTCAATCACATCACCAGTTAAAATGGTCATATTCTAAACTGTGTCAACTGCTGAAGTCAGAACTACTAGAAATGTGGAGCAAGATCTGTATTGGTACGAGGACATTTTCATTTGAGTGATCTATCTTCTGGAATACTGACTTAAGTTCTGCTTGATCACCAAGATACAGTGAGATATTTTTGACAGGATGCTTGACTCATTCTTTGCCCAGCATGACCTTCTGAAGGCATTTGGTTATTTATTTCAATGTCTTCATGCTCAGAAATGTTTCTAAGCTAGTTAAGTTGAAGTTCTTCCAGGTCTGCCCAGAGTACGGACTTGCAAATGTTTCCAGATATTTCTCACATAGAACAGACAGATATATACACCCAGTTCACTCAACTCTTGAGCAAAGATGGGCTCCAACTGATGACTGAGGCTTTCCCTTTGGCTTCTTAAATGAGCATTAAATACTAGCATGAGTATCATGGTGGTGAACTATAGTTTATATTAATTTTACCATTTCCTCTTTGAAGTTTTGTCACAGCCTCAAATTATTCCAACTGGACAGTTTCCTTGCTACTTTCTTATTACAGCTAATTTTATTTTTTTATTTTTTTTTTTTTTGGGGGGGGAGGGAATTCCTAAAATATTCTGTTTTCCTCAAAGCTTCAACATTAATTAATGCATCATGTAACTCCATCAGACACCAGCAGGAAACACTTGAAAATAGAAGTCAACTCATATTCTTAAAGACAAATGAATAATTAACAAGTGATTAAATTATAGCTATGCCAATTTTTTAGTGTGAAGTTGTCACGCTGTCAAAATACATTGCTTCACCAGTCATGTTTTTAAACACAAAGTGTATGAATCTAATGTACATTTAAACTGTGAAATTTAACCTATGTGGAACTAAACCATATCTCGAAATCTCACGAGATCACAAAGATCATAGCAGCTATACTCAGCACGTTAAACATGACATTATATTATATATTAATATAATTAATTATATAATGGTTACATTTCTTTATGAATACATTATTATTGTGTCCTGTGTTGTATTATACATACCCTTTTCAGAAAATTCCACCACATTTACTTCAGTGAGGTTAAGAACATCTGTTGTCCAGTGAATCCAGATATCTGAGAAGAAAAAACAGCCCCAGGATGAGGGCTGAGAGTTTGTTTAGATTCCTAGGAAGTACTGAAGAGAACTGGTTACCATCCGGGTGGTCAACAAGCCTTCTCTAAAGGTTCCCAGTTCCAAGTAGCTCAGCAATTTCATAGTTTAGGACTGTGGCGTTCAGTCTAGAAAAAAGCAGCAGTCTTCTGCAGCATTTTGCACTGCCTTGGATTTCTACAGCAGTGCTTAAGATGTACTTGTGCATCTTTGAGCAAGCAAATGGAAATACCACATTGCAATGTGTGCCCAGAATGCTTGCCTACATAAACCTCCACCATATTCTTATGTGAAAGCCCACAGGTCTTTAAAACTCTGCTTCTTTTTATCCAGAAAAAGGATTTCCAGGGCATTTCACTCTCATCTTCTTTTTCTGACTTCCATTGACTAGCAACATGACCATTTTAAGTCACTTCTCTCAAATTTGGGTTTCCTTCATGTCAGAGGCTTATTACATTGTATCTGAGAAAATCAATTGAAAGATCACAGATGCACTGGTACATAAAGTAATCTGAAGCAAAAACTTGTTCTAAGAATTTAATATGAAGCACACATAGTGTTAATACTGTTATTTAAGTATTTTAGAGAATGTTACTCAGGTGTTATGGAAGAAATAACTCAAAGCTCATCTTTCTGTAGATTTTGTACAAATAAATCTTGTCTGGATAATTTTTGTCATTAATTTTATATATTAAAAATAATTCCAAAACTACAAATGAGATATGGCAGAAATAGCTGCAAAATGAAATAGCACTAGCAGTTTTATATACATGCACATAAGACCCTACTCCATTACCTTTTTTCCTTCTTGGTGTTCTTTCAGTCAGCACTGACCTGCCCAAATCCTACTTTGCTTATAAAATCTGACATGATCATAGCATGTCAGTCCAGCAGGTTTTTTTGTTGTTCTATTTCAGTTCCTGAGGCTCTAATGAGCAAATATGAAATGAGTGTCTCAAGTATAAACTATATGCTTTGACCAGTGAGTTAAGAAGCATATGAAGACTTAGCAATACTTTACCTACTCACACATAGGCAAATATACATCTCCTGTATGTGGATGCATATGATTGTGTTCAGAACAAACACATTAGTAATGTAGCAGGCTTTGTTTTTTTGCTGTCATATCTCCACAACTACTAGGAAAGAAAGAAAGAAGAAATAAAGTCTCACAGAAATATTTCACCTGTACAAAACACTTTTAAGCATCACTGTGTCAGAAGGCTTGCCTGTCTGATCCCTACTTCCACACTCTATGGACTATGTCTGAGGAAGCAACATGAGAGGAAGATGCACAATGGGTGAAAAAGACTGCTGTAGTCTACTACAAGGATGGCTGTTCACAGTTTACTTTGTTCAACCTGGAGAAAATTCAGAAATGTTGGGGCACATTCTGTTACCACTGTCTAGCCCTGAGGGCAGTTGGCAATGCATTGCTGGCCCTCAGCTCTACATCTCCTCCACTTCTATACATAATAACAGTGCTGTAGGCAATTTCAACAATTCATGATCTATTTCTGATCCCTACATCTAATTTAAACCCTCATTTCTGCCTTTCTGCTAGTCTGAAAGGTCATGCAGTGATCCTAAACAGGTAATTAATACAGTTAAAAAGGAATCCAATAAAAGGAAAAGACACTTTTTCCTGTAGGATCAGTTCCTCATTCTAGTGCACTCCCACACAAATAGATGTGCAGGTGAATATAAGGAGTGGCTAAAAGCATGAATAATGAACAGGATCAGGGGCTAGAGTTTTGGATACTACTTAACCTAGCACTGCTGACTGCAAGCATGCATATCAAATGGTGCCTTGTATATAAAAGGATCATTGTGAAGCTAAGATAGTTGATACTTGAACGAATATATGGATGGCATAGAAATATAATATCTCAAGCCCTTAAGTGCAAGATACTGTGACACTTGCCGTAAGATCCATTAACACTTTGTGTCAAAATCCTTGCAGAATTTTTCAATAGATACCTTGAATTTGACACTGTACTTTTAACTTTTAACCCAAAAATTGAAGACAAATTAAACTCTGTGAACATTTTGTATTTGATACAGTTTTCAATCTAACTTTTACTGAGAATAACAATTTGAGCAAAGCTGTCAGTAATCAATAAGGTTAAAATGTAGTATTACAGATTATAGAATTAAATATATATATTTCAATTTGTGTAATCAACTATTTCAAATTGAACATATCAATTCTTACCAGATTATGATGATACTACTGTAGGAACATATCCATATTCTCTTTTGAAAACTGATAAATGTACATATAGGCCATTAAAAGGATTAAAAGTATAATTTCCGGGAAGTATGTCTTCAAACTTTAAAATTAATTTTTTAATTCCTAATCTTAGGAATCTTCATTATCACGATGGAAATTAATAATGTTAATATTATTGGATTTAAAGAATAGTATGATAGAGATCATTTAATTCTGTTAAAAATTAAGCTCTGCTGTCTGTTTTCCTTGACTTTTACACCCATTTCAAAGAATCACAGAATTGTAGGGGTTGGAAGGCACCTCCAGAGATCATCGAGTCCAACCCCCCTGCCAAAGCAGGTTCCCTACAGCAGGTCGCACAGGTAGGCATCCAGGCAGGTCTTGAACATCTCCAGAGAAGGAGAGTCCGTGGCCTCCCTCGGCAGCCTGTTCCAGTGCTCCGTCACCCTCACTGTAAAGAAGTTCTTGTGCCTGATGCTGATGAAACAAAATTCATACTTGGAAATAAAAAAAATCGAAAACCTGCTGGACTCTTAAAGATCCAAATCTTTACCTGCAAAATTCCCAAGTTTATACCTTCTAGTACTGCTGCTGTTTATACAATATGCATAGCATTCAACAGTAGTGTAGACCTTCCTAAAATCATAGAATCAAAACAGTTGGAAAAGACCTCTAAGATGATCCAGTCCAACTATTAACTCATCACTACTTTACACACGAAAACATGTCCCTAAGTGCCACATCAACACGGAGACAGTGACACTGCCACCTTCCTCGGAAGCCTGTTCCAAGCACCACTGTTTCTGAGACAAAATTCTTCCTAAAGTACAATATGAACCTCCCCTGGCACAACTTGAAGAAAAGGCCGATCACCACCTTGCCACAACCTCCCTTGAAGGAGATGTAGAGAGTGATAAAATCTACCCAATGACTCCTCCAGACTAAACATCCCAGTTTCCTCAGCTGCCCCCCGTAAGACTTGTGCTCCAGACCCCTGACAGCTTTGTTGCTCTTCTCTGGACATGCTCTAGGGCATCAGTGTTTTTCTTGTAGTGAGGGACCACCCACTGAATACACCACTCAAAATGCAGAATCACCAGTGCTGTGTACATAGGGATAACCATCTCCCCACTCCTGTTGGCTGCACTGTTTCTGTTATAACTCAGGATGCCATTGGCCTTCTTGGCCAACTGGGCACACTACTGGATCTTGTTCTGCTGAGTCCACACACCCAGATGCTTTCCTCCATGCCACTCTGCCTCAAATCTTCAGCACTGTAAGGGAATGTTTTGATTGAAGTGCAGAATCTGGCACTTGGTTTCTTGTTTCTTTTGCTATAGATTTCATATTTAGAATGGCATGAATCACATTCTAAAGGATATCTGTCCTTTCACTGTCTTGTGATAATACTGGGAAGCTGAAGATTTTAGTTTCATGAAAAAAAAAACAACTTACTTTCCAGACTAGGAGAGAGATCACAAAAGAATCAGCTTGAATCTGATTTACAAGGTTCCATATTCTCAGCTGGAAATTAGCTGCAGTAAGAAATATAACAGTTACGAAATTAAAGAGATTTTCATTTGTGCTTTGTGCCAAAGAGAGGTGTAAGCAACAGAAAATAATCAATGAGAAAAAAACAGCTGTGATTGGCATGACTGAAAACTGGTGGAATATATTTTTAGGAGAAAGTAACATCATTATGGATGGTTATAAGTATGACATAATTTTGAAAAGGGTAAAAGAACCACAGGATTCAGGCTGCTCTGAATCAACACATCTAACCAGATAACTGCAAGGATTCTAACTGGAGGAACAGCATTGAATGAGGAAAAAATAGAGTGTCATGGGAGTTATAGAGTGTTATCATTTAACAGATACGTTGAAAGTCCAACACAGGTTAGTAACACATCATAAATATAAATGATAAAAATATAAATAATTACTTCATGAAATAAAAGATATTGCACACTTTGTAGTCAAGAGAACCACAGCCAATAACATTTATGATATTTCAATGGGAATAATTATGCAGAAGTGAAGACCCAGAAGACAGACTGAAAAAATTCTTAGGGCTAGAAAAGCAAAAAATACACTGAAACGCTGGACTATAACTAAGAAATCATTACAAAGGGATAGGCAGAATGTTAAAAAGATTTTAACTTTGGTTAAAATCATTTTGAAATATACTAGAATCACACTTTTTTCCCCTTCAATTAAAATGTTTAGTTGTCAATTTATCTTACTTCTAAAATATTTAAATATTATGAAATACAGAAAATTTATATATAAATATAAAAGTTATAAAATCTCGTAATTACTGCAACCAAAGTTAGCAAAAAACTACCCCTGAAACAGCAACAAAGAAGCCCAACAGATTTTAAAGACTGCCATGAACAAAAGACCACACAATTTAGCAATAAGAATAAGAGCTACAATAAGCTGAGAACTCTTAGCAATAAGCTAAGAGCTATTTTTAAATTACATTAAAAATATATATAATATTCAAGTGAGAGGACATTCCTCAAAAATGCTTCTGGTCTGTACTGAAAGAGAAGCTGGACAATATTCTTGTAAAAAAAGATGGAAAAGTAGTTTCTAGCACACAAGTAAGATTTATGTTAATGAATCTTAGACATCTTCAAATCAGACACATTAGAGAAAATATCCAAGTGCCTTAAAAATTTGAGATGAATGACAAATTACATAAGTGTTTTAATATTAGAGAAACTGATGCCAATATTCATACAGAATAAGCAAAATATCCCAGTACAGAATAACTATCTGCAACTCATAAAGCACAGATTATAATGTAGTCATATAGAACTTCTAGGATTTAACTTAACTGCAGATAAATGAACTTTAGAGAACTGGCATACGAATTGGAAATTTTAGAGATGATCTTTTTGTTTTTGTTGTTGTTTGTTTTTCACTCACTGTACAAAATATTTTGTAGATTATAGAGAATTGTGGCATGAGGATAAGTACTCCATGAATTTAGTTTCTATCTCTTAATTTGATTCTACTCTTGATTATTCCAATAGTAACCTTTTTCCATATGAGCTACTTAAATTAAATTATTCCTTATACAGTTGTTTATTGATACTATTTTACTTATTTTCAAGGCATCTACTTTAACTAATCCACCAAGCCAATCAGCTTATTGTAGGAGGTTGTCATATTGATCAGGAACATTTGTCTTTCATAAATCCATGCTGATCACTCCCATTTGCTTTCTCATCTTTCATATGTTGTCTGGAAATCAATTATAAGATAATCTGCTTTATCACTCAACCAGGTATAAAGGTGAGGCAGATCAGTCTGTAGTTCTTTCTTGGAAGAAATGAACTAGATTTGCTTTCTTCCAGTCTTCAAGAATTTTTCCCAGGTCTCTATAGCCTTTACAAGAATATTCTTGTAGTAACATCAGTCACATTTCTCAGCATTGCTGTATACACTTAATCATTTTCAATGTACCCATGAAATTCTCTTTTGTTTCAGTACTCCCTAACCTGAGGTCCCGGCTTCAGAGTTATTTTCCTGACAGTTACTGATATGATGCTACATTATGGCTTTAGGAGAAAAAAACATGCTGATAACATACCAGTGTTTTATCTGTTGCTGAGCAGTGACTGCAAAGATCCAGGGACATCTCAGTTTTTCAACTTCTTGTACTTTCTTGCCAGCCAGAGAACAGGAGGAGCACAGATTGCTGGGAAGGGAGAGAACCAGGACAGCTAACATAAACTGGACAAGAGGACATTCCATATCATATGCCAGCATGTGAAAAAACAGTAAAATTATGGGGAACTGGCTGGAAGTTGCTGCTGTTGCTCAGGGCCTGGCTGAGTATTGGAGCATTGGTCAGCTGGTTGTGAGTAATTTCTTTGTGCATTTTTGGAATGTGTTCAGAGTATATATATATTTATCACTACTGTTTCTTAGGATCCTGAACTTCCTTATCTCACGATTACTTCTACCAGGGCTGACCTCATCTTTCAGTCCTTCCTTGTTCACAAATCGGACTGGTAGAACATTTCCCCTTTGTCACTTTCTCTAACACATGAATTCGAAATTGTCATTAAGGCACTCCAGATAACCCCTTGTTTACTTCTGTTCTTCTGGACTGCCCTTTAAGCAAATACTATGGTGGCTGAAGTTCCTTCTGAGAACCAGGGCCTGTGAACTTCTATTACTTATAGTCATTATTAATTCAAAAATACTTGATACGTTAAAAAAAAAATTGGACTGGATATTTCAGTGTTCCAGATTACTTTCTTGCTGATCACGGGCTATTCCAAATAGATGTTGTATAAAATCTGAAGTGTTATTTATTTGTCTTTAAGAAGAAATGTAATAAATGACAGACTTATAATCTTCAAACTCTATCTCCTGGTGGTGTAAACCCAGAAGACAACATATTATTTAATGTTTTACAGGCTTTGAAATTATCAAAATTTTTAATGGGTTTATAATTTATTTTTAGACATTATTTCATGATCTAGTCTTTGTACATACTTTCTGAATTTATTTTAAATGTTAATAAACTAAAACAGTTTCCCATGGCTTTTTTGTTTTAAAAAGTTATCAGACAAAAGCAAAAGGCAAAGCTACTTCAAGCCACTCTCACAGTGCAGTACTTGAAAGACCATGTATATTATTAACTTCACACCTGCAAAAGTTCCCACTGGCTTCAGTATGATTACTTTTATGAAGAAGTATTTAATCTTACTGAAGATTGCACGGTATATACATCTGTAATCATTATTTATGTACGTATCTTATTGAAGTATGTTTTATTTTTATTGTATTTTCTTCTTAACAAGTCATTTCATTATCACTTCTCAAAAAGTGACACTGACATTTGCAATATCTTAGGGTTTTTTGGCTTAGAGGCAGTATCTCAAAGCACAGTCCATATGAGCAAGTAAAGGGATAGGTGAAATCCTGCCTGGACAGTTATATGAGTAGCAATTTCCCACATCTCCCAGGAATACTAAGCTAAATTTGCATATTTTGTGTAAAAGGATGAAACTTTCAGTGAGTTTAAACCTCTGATCCTGTTACAGATGAAGTGGAAAAAAGGGAGAGAAATATTATTAAACAAATTTATGTTATTTCAGAACAAGACCTAAGAGAAACAACTAAGTTGCTATAAGACAATTTAAACAAAACAACAAAAATTAATTTGAACATATAGTTGCTATGGGATCTCCAGCACCATTACAAGTGGCTGAAAAATAAAGCTTAATTAAAATGAAGCAAAATAAATACATGTGTATAAACAATTAATTGTAACCATAGGAACCATTATTTGCAGAGAAAACATAAATGAAAAACATGATTTTAATTTGATGGCTGCAAGTCTGAAAATATCTTTATCCAAAACCTTTATAACAGAATTTTATTTCTTATGTTCAGTAGTCTGATAGTAAGAAGCTTTCATAAGAGTTGCCACATTCACTTTCTTATTAAACTCAAAGGATTGAAAGAAATTAAATAGAAATGCTTCCAACTTTACACAGCTTCTCACAGAAGATAAACAAAAACCGTGAACTTACATGACTTATATTATACAAAGGATCACTGAGACATGAATAAATATAGAGAATACAATATTAAAATCTTCAAGAAAAAAAAAAAAAAAAGCTATGAAAAACTACCTAAACAAGGCTATAACCTATTTTACTTTAGCAGTCTATCTAAAGATTTTCAGAAACTTTTGGCTGTAGACATATGCAGAAATTTGTAAGTGAATAAAAATAAAAACGAAATGAAATAATTAAATAGCTTAATATTTTATTAGTTATAATAAAATGAAATAGAATAATACATTTCACAATATTTGGTGGATTTATGGAGAGTAGAACTAGTTTGAGAATGTGAACTTTGTTCCACTATCTGACCTGCAGAAAACCTGTTAACATTTTTAAAATGCGGATGAAATGGGAACAACTGAAAGTGCAAGGTAATTTTCATAGTAATTTGCTCATTGTAATCTCATTTTGAATATAATTACTTTGGCATAAGTTTTATAAGTGTGATTCAATATTTAAGCATGGGATAGGTTGACAAAAGAAGACTTTAGAATGTTAAAAGAAAGGGTAAGCTTTATAAAAAACACTTAGAGTAAGTTTTCTCCTATACGTGGATTCTGTAGCTAAACAACAATATGGAAAGGGGGAAAAACTAGAAAAAAAAACAAACAAGGAAGGAGGCGTGTGTAACTACTACTTACAACTACTACTGAAGACAAAAGTATAATTCTTTTAAATATTCACATCAAAGATTCTGCACAGTAGACATTCTTCTGTTTTTGATACTTACATTTTACAGGCTGCTCTAGGAATTTGATAGTTCTTCAGTGTAGTCATCCCTGAAAGTACTGATTTAAATATCCAACCACCCTTACTTCTCTTACCTTGTATGGTGTCTGCTGTTATTATTATTTTATTTTTTTTCTCTTAACTATTTCCTCTTATTCCCTTCACAAGTCTACCAAGTGCAGCCCTAGCCTGATCTCCACCACATTTTCAGTAGTTAACTCTCCCTCAACTACACAATGGGATTTTAGACAGTACTGGCATATTTATACAGGTTAAAAGCACACAGAAAGGAATAATACCCTTATCTCCTGTACTTTATTGAGCTGCAAAAGAAGGCAATGACAGCACCTTTTACAGGTACACAAGCTCTACAAAGCAACAGAAAATAAAAAAGAAATTAAGAAGAAATAAAATTAGTTAACCCCTTCCAACAGCCAGTGACAGCTCAAGAGGAGCTTGACTGCTAACCTTAAAATGAGGGTGAGGAGGGGCAGATCCAGATTCCACTCATTCCAGTCACTCAGGTGCATTGCTTGCTTCTGAGATCCCTGGGTTAGCCGTGGATGCATTTGTAATGGAGAAATTCTATTTCAGTAACTAGTGACAACTGTTGAGTTATTTTATCTGTAGTACACACACACATAGTAAACAGCCAAACTGTGTAACAGCATTATCTGATATTAGATACAGATTAAGTTTATTTCATTATTCAGACCACACAACTACAGTTTCAAAAGGCTGAATTCAAAATTATGCTTATTAATTTCTTTAATTATGATCCAAAACCAGTTGAAAAGGAAAAAAGAACTTGATGAGCCTAAAGAATATTTTTTTTTTAATGTAGAAAATAATAACCTTATTTTTCTCTTCTCTAAGAAATTTCTCTTTCTTTCTTTAATCAACAAAAATGGTTTTAAATTGCCAAATCAATCTTTTCAAACACTTTTAAATTATTGTTCATTTTGCTGCCCTAATTTGCTGCCCTTCTTTCAAATGCAGCATTCTGACCAATTAAACTATCTTCAGGAATGGAAGTTTAACAAATTATGTTTGTCAGGTGTGTTCTCCCAAGCTTTCAGTGCTCTGCTTCCAGTAAATGAGTAAAAAGAGCAAGCACTGACAAAAAGAAAGAATTTTCAGATTCAACAGGGGATTGACTGACCAGGATTAGTCATAAGAATATAAATTTCTACTTTGGAAAATAATCACTAGTGATCAGTAAAAAAATAAAAGCTATAGTTACTTAGAGCAATTACCATGAGGAAGGGAAACAAGAATGTGGAAGATTTCCTTCTTCCCATAACAAAACTTTTTAGGCAATCTAAAGCTCTGCTTTTTCTGGTCTCTACTTGAAATTACCCTGAGGGCACTGAAATTACCTGGACTCAGCAGCACAAAAGATCAGGCACTGCACTTTGTTCTCTATGACAGAGAGAATTTATCCTGGTGAAAAAATTTTCTTTTGTCTCTGCCTAGTTTGTAGTCTTATCATGCATTCTTAATGCAAGCAGGATTGTGGCTTCCCAAGAACAAGTATTGCTTTGACAGCAGTACTGGATTAAGATTCCCTCCCCCCCCACACGCGTCTACTCCATGTTTTATACTCCATTTTTCTGCAGCTTGCCATCACCTTTACTTATACCAGCACAGTTCTGTGTGTGGAGTCATTATGAACTGGGTCAGAGTATCACTCATTTGAAAAATGCTAACTAAAAAAATGTATGTAATTAATACACTACTTGACCAGGATTCTTTCCTTCACTGAGTTCATCCAGCAGCCCAGACAGCGATGCTGATATAGCATCAGACAAATACAGTGAAAATATCTGAAAATATTACAGTTGCTAAAGCATCCATATTTTGAAGCCATAGCTTCAGGTATGAGTGCATGTAAAGCCTGCTAAATGGTTGTATCACTTGAGACTAGTGTGTTCAGTTTACCTCAGTATTTCTGCCTTAACTTTTCTTTTTTTTTTTGGTATATTTTTCTAGAATTGGCTCATGCCTGACAATCATCCTGTTACTTTTGCATTTGTGTCTTCAGTTTACACAAAATAAGTCCAATATTTCTGGGAAGTACTAACTAAGACAAGGTGGCTACCTGCAAAAAGCCACTCAAGAAAGATTATCTGGAAAATAACGCTATGCCACTCAGCTGCTGCATCTGTAACAGGTGGGAAAGACAGCTTTCTCCTATGTGCCTCAGCTGGTTTCCAGCACAATGCCTTTCTTCTTTGCCACCCAGAAGCAAGATCAGCGGCAAAGCAAGTAGAAAATTTCAATCATTGCTCATAAGTGATAGAAACACTCCTAAAGGCAGATTCCTTCTTTCCCTGACATCTGTTTCTATTTTGTTGAGTATATGCTGTGCATAACCAAATATTTTGATTACTGCTTCCATTACAAGATGATGTGCTTCATTAAAATAATAAAAATTGCTCTCCTGCAAGAATTTGTCCAGGGATATTTCAATGTTAGAAATTAGAGAGTTTGAGCATTATAAGGCTCAAAGAAATAACGAGTTCAACCTTGATGTTATCCTCCTGAGATGTAGGCATGAGTGAAACAGATTGCTAGTTACGGCACTTGAAAAACATTGTTGGAGATGTGAAAATTAAGAGAGATGAGAAAAAGAAATTTAGTCATTCAAATCCTACAAAGTATTTCTGTTTTAAGTAATACCCTTAAAAGAATAACTGGGACATATACCAACATAATACCTTTGATATTGCAAGTATGGAATAGAAATAGTATTCCTCACACTATGAAGGCTTGTCATATGGAAGAATAGCAAGCTGGTTTGGGATTTATCTCTTCCAGTACTGCTTCTTAGAGTACAGTCACAAATGTACTCTGTCTCCCTTCACTCTAAAACAATAGGCAGAAAATACACTTTCGAGAAGAATAAAGAAAAATGTTTATCAAGACAATTTTGGCAAACTGAATGCTACTAACAGGTTCTTCACATTCAAACTTCCTTTCATAAATCTTGATTGAGAGTTTGATAAATCTCTTAACTAGTCTAAGGAGATTTTCCAGGTATGTTCTTATCTACAAGGTCTTGATCCAAGTGTCAACTTGGACAAGTTGTTGGCCAAGTGTTGGGTCCTGCATTTTGGTCACAGCAACCCCAGGTTCTGGGGTTCAAACCCCTACAGGTTTGGGGAGGAGTGGCTGGAAAGCTGCCTGATGGAAAGGGTACTGATAGACAGGCAGATGAGTAAGAGCCGGCAGTGTGCCCAGGTGGCCAAGAAGGCCAATGACATCCTGGCTTGTATCAGGAATGGTGTAATGAGCAGGACCAGAGAAGTAATACTGCCCCTGTACTTGGCACTGATGAGGCCTCACCTCGAGTACTGTGCTCAGTTTTGGGTATCTCAATCAGAAAGGACATTCAGGTGCTGGAGCAGGTCCCAAGAAGGACAACAAAGAGGAGCAACTGAAGGAACTGGAACTGTTCAGTGTGGGGAAGAGGAGGCTGAGGGGAGACCTTATTGCTCTTTTCCAGTATCTGAAAGGTCCTTACAGCAAGAGTGGGGTTAGTCTCTTGTCACTGATGACAGGTAACAGGACGAGGGGAAATGGCCTCAAGTTGCACCAGGGTAAATTTAGGTTGGATATCATGAAACACTTCTTTACCAAAAGGGTTATTAAGCACTGGAATAGGCTCCCCAGGGAGGTGGTTGAGTCACTATCCCTGGATCTGTTTAAAAACCATTTGGATATGGTGCTCAGGGACATGATTTAGCAGAGGCTTGTGAGAATTAGAATAGTTTGGTTACGTTGCAGTTGGACTTGATGATCTTTAAGGTCTTTTCCAACCTTAGCAATTCTGTGATTCTATGACTTCTTTTCCAATTGTGTTTACCAATTTTTTTTTAATATTCTGGCATTTATGCCACTTGGCTTTTTTATAACTGTACTGATATATTTTATTGACTACACTGAAAGCATCCTATCCTGGCTACTTCAAACTTAGCTTGTTAACTAGGGTTTTTCATATTTCTTAGTCATAGGTAATTGGTCACTGTATAGACATAGTCACAGAGGGTTCACAACACTCCATAACTTATACTTTCTGGTCAAAGCTCTTCTTATTTCAATTGCAAAATCAATAAATATTATATTTGGTCATTCACTTCCCTCTTTTTTTTTTTTTTTTCAGTTAGATGGGAACTTCTCTGATCTTAAGGACTAAGTGGAACATCTCCTTCAGTGTCACATAGGACACTTACATTTTTTCATTTCAAGTATATGTTATTTGTAAATACATTTAAGACATAGCTGATTAAATCCAACACACACATTGATTTAACCCTGCTGTTTATCTTACAGACAGTGTCTTTTGTCTTGATTATTTTTATTACTGATACTAGTCCCCAAATCTGGCTGTAGGAGTGGAAGCACGAGTGGTGCAGGTTTCTTTGTTGGTGTTATCCATGTTCATATATAATTTTTACTTTACAGGTCACTGATATATGTCATGTACAGGCAAGCTACTGCTCCGTTCTCAATAGTAAGTATCAGTATGCTACCTGTACTTTTTTCCTTAAAGATGGCTGCAATTCCACTTCCAGATAGCAAGGAGAGGAAAACAAAATCCATCTAGCAGCTTTCAGAAGCCAGGTATAGAAGTACCTCAGCATACTAAAAGGCGAGTATTCTTGCCTTACACTTCCTGCTGAGATACACAATCAGTCAATGTTGCCAGAAACTGATATTGAGGGAAGCAAATGTCCTCCTCCCTGAAAGTCTGGATGGCATAGCCTCCCCTACTCTCAGCTCAGGAAAAGCTCTCTTGGGAGTTTTCCAACCACATTGTTCTGAAAGATCGTTGCTGACTTAAGATCATTAATATTGTTTGACACATTTCATTTGACCTCCTCTTAATGTCTATCACAGACAACATTTCATTCACTCTGCCTACTCAAAACAAGATAATCTCTACAATGTGAAAGGAGAAAGATAACACTCAAAAGGAACCTTCAAGTCCTCTCAAATTGGACTGATGTATGTGATTGGCATTATATTGTTTCATTTCTTTTCTAGAAATTATATGATACAGTTCTAGAGTTTTAAAAAGATGAGAAGAATTAAAAGATATTATTCTAATGTTGCAGTGCATCAAAATGGTGTTTTCAGATTTGTGTATGAGATTTGTATGCTGGAAATGTAATCAACAGCAATCTGTCTTTTTTTGCAATGGGTGTTCATATTTCCTACGTACCTCCCTCACCCAAGCTCAAATATTTAAAACACTACTTTCTTCTGAATTAAAAGCATGTGGATAAAACACATGTATAAATAAGGTTTGCTTGCTAAGCCATTTAAAAATCTTCGTTGAGTTGCAAACAAATACAGTCTGTTTGTCTAGTTTTTGTTATATATAACCAATTCATTGACATGATAAAGATCAAGAGAGGAGGAAAAAATATTGCAGAGCAAGACAGATTAAACAAATGATGCTGATTTAGTATTTTACTATGGTACATGTTGTTAAATAGGCCTCAAAGCATTAATGTTCTCTGAGGGTTTTTTTTGTTCTTTTGTTTTGTTTTGTTTTTCATTAATAATGCTATCTGACTTTAAAATACATACTAATCCTAACAACACATTTCTAAATGAAAGATGCTGGCAAGGCAAAATACTGAGAAGTATTTGCTGTAAAATTCTGTAGTACATGTTGAAAAATGTAGTATAGTAATTCCCCAAAAGATGACAACCCCTAGACTAGCTGGCAGTAGCTCAGTGAGATAACTGATTACCATATAGCACTTTTTTGTTTACATTTTCCTTACTCTCCTCATGCAATAAACACAGTTGTTCACCTCCTCTGGCCTTTATCTTTGTGACAAATCTTGAACCACCTTCTTTATTTATTTATTTGTTTTCATCAAGATGTGCCACAGTAAAATTTTATTCTTTTGGGATCAGAACTTGGGATCATAACTTCAATACACCAAGAAACTTGCAGATCAGATTTTCAAATCAGATAAAGAAGAGAAGTTGATCACAAAGTCACATAGTGATACTATTTTTATAATGATTTACAACTCAGTTATGCTAAAGATGTACCGTGTATTTTAGGCTGAACATTTTTTCTGCAGTGTTCCGCTTCCCAATAGAAAAAAAAAAAAAAAAAAAAAAAAAAACACAAAAAAACACACAAAAAAACTTTTGGCATTTGCTAACAATGCCTGTGATTTCAAATGCCTTCCAACCAAAAAAAATGAAAAACACATGGAATTATTTAGTTGCCAAATTGAAATATGTCTGAACTATCCGAGACATTAGTCTACAATTATGTATTTAAATAATTAGCTACATATTTGTTTCTGCAAGAAATACCTTTTTCTTTTTTTTTTTCTTTTTTTTTTTGTGTGTGTGTGTGTGTCTGAATATCGGTAAGATGTTCCTGAAGCTTAGTGGGGGCAATAGTCTTAATTAGAAATTATGAAAAACCTATCTGAAATGGGAAACATTTACCTCTTAAGCTCAGAGCAGTCTGCATAGGCTAGACTGATTATTTGTACCTGAGAGAAGAAAAAGAGAACTGCCTCATTTCACAGGAAACCATCACAAGTTGTTTTCTGTAAGACAAATAAGTGTTCAATCTTGTTCTCAGTGACAGTCTTATTCCTCTTACCTATTCTTCTTTGCCTTCTCTGCCTTCCCCAGAGCTGCCTCATGTTTCTTGCTTTCCTCTTTCACCTTAACATGAAAACTCTCAACAAGCATCAGCAGCAGATGGAAAGACTGAAGCACAATTCTAAGAACAAGAGTAGCACTTGAACTGTTGCTCACCCTTTAACAAGACAGGTTCTGATGTGAATAGTATATGAAAATACATATTAGGTCTGGTCTGAAAGTAATGCCTGCTATTTTATGATGTTGGCCTGTGGTATCAGAGGTGGATGTTCATGGTATGGCAGCAAAGGTTGTACCTCCCCACCAGTACTCCATTGGGTTTTGTTGCCATTGGGTTTTTGTTGTTCATTGATGCTTACTGAACATTTAAGGAGACGAAACAGTGAATGTGAACACAGTGAGGTGGTGAGAGGTACATTTCACAGTGATGACACTGACACTGTTCACCTCTGCTGGTGCAGATTTTTACAAGCATGGCATGCCAACTCTTGCTCATCACTGGCAAACATGCATAGCTAATGGTAGTGACTATGTGGGAAAATAGTGTTTTGTAGCTGAGAATTTGCTCTACGGAACAGTGCCATTGTGCTCTTTCTATCTGTTGTATTTTCCACAGAAATAAATAGGAGGCATTACTTTCAAAGAGACCTATGTATAAAGCAGAGTTGCTTTACTTTAGAATCATAGAATCATTAAGGTTGGAAAAGACCTCTAAGATCATTAATTCCAACTGTAATGAAGTACATAAAACCAAGTAATGACAAAATAGTCACAGGATCTTGAGATAACTCAGGTTGGAGAGGATCTCAGGAGGTCTCCTGTCCAACTTCGCCCCAGGACAGAGTCAACTTCATCCCAGATCAGGTCTAGTTGGGTGTCAAAAGCCTCCAAGGATGGAAATGGCACAGCCCCTCCAGGTACCACTGAACTGCCTCAGCATCCTCCTGAGGAAGTTCTTTCCCATCCCCCTCCCATTCCTCCTATTGCATATTGCATCTCTTAGATCAAGAACACTTTGAGTGAGGATGACGTATTCTCATTCATTTCATAGAATGAGGCCCATGTCCAATTTGAAGAATGGAAAGAAGCATACAACAATATTTCAGAGTATAGTGATGAACTTTGATCTCAAGTCTGGCAGTAGGCTCTGAAAAGAACAATCAGAAATCCAAAGAATAATATTTGCTATAGAGTAGAACACTACCAAATGATGAAACAAAGAGACCCAACCAACGTAGGATCGATACACTACTGCTTTGTAAAACACACTGCCATGCTTTGCCATGAGGAGCTGTACTCTGTTTTTAGTGTATTTTCCAATTACTCTACGGAACTATTACCCAGAACAACATGCAGATGATCACCAAATCTAACACTACTCCAAAACCTTCCAGTGTTTTTGGTATTTAAACCCAAAAAGCAGCATATGATCCTGAAATGTCATTGACCATGTGCACAAATATGCAAAGCCAATAAGGAAATGATTTCTAGCAAATTCCTCATAATCCTTATAAATTATTTATAAAGGTAAGACCAGCAGTGTAGAAGTGTCAGAACAGCGAATTCCAGACTGTGGAGAGGATGCACTGCAGTTTTGACCCCCAGTGCCTTACTTTGAGTAGCTTTATCAGTCCTTTGAGCTACACCATCATTTCCCTTCTGCTTTACTGAAGCGCAGACATCCTCTGTTCCAGCTCATTCTTTTTCTGCCACAGGAATCAGAATCTTCCATGTAGTTACATGACAAAACAAATTCTGGATATACAATAAGCCTGAACAAGTGTACTGCAGCCTCCACTTCCACTTTGCAACTCCTGTATACATTGTGGCAGAGTTATTTCTTCATATATACTATTTTAAATGTTTTATGCTCAATTTTTCTCAGCATTTTTTCTCTCCATTTTTCTCTTAGCTCTTCAGACTAACACCCTCACTCATTTCCTTTAGTAAAAATTTGAAAGCAGTGTTCATAAATATGTCTATCATCTGAGTAATAAAGCTAGTAATAAGAACGAATTGAACAGTTTCATTTTTAGTTATGCTGGTGACCCTTTGCCTTTCCTCAGAGAAAAAATAAGAGAACTGATGTCCTTAATGTAGTATTTTAATTTCACACATGTTGTAATTCTTTATGGATATCTTATGAGCCAGTAGATTGCTCTTACAACAAATGTGTATTGCAAAGATAATTATATAATATCAAAGAAAATGTATTCAATAATGTATGTACTGCCATAAATGCTTTGTGAATAGATTACAAAATATTACAGAAGTATACTTTCAGAACTTATGTTTCACAACTTCTTTACACAAATTCTAAATATATTTTCTTGATTACTTTTTCTTACAAATATACTTTCCTAGTTTTGGACTGAAATAAGACAGAAAAGGGAAATAATTAAAAAATTACAATTATCACTAGAAGGTTAAAAATGTTATCATGGTGTGTATGTTCACTGTATATTTTAATGTATTAGATTTAGTCAGCATATAATGACTGGAATCTCTGAGATAATAGTCAAGGCTTATGGGATAATGACTTACACCATTCTACAAGATATATAACTTCTACAAAATGAGATGTTCAAGGAGTTTTTTTCATTTTTTCTCTCATATAAATAAGGAAAACAAAAGATAAGGAGAACATTTGATGATAATGATAAGTATCTGGGTGAGGAGAAAATAACAGATTTCAAAAAGGTATAAAGATCAAATCCAAATTCTAATGAAAAGAATGTCTTTATACAAGCTTATATTGCCAAACTCACTATAGAACATCAGATAACTCGATGAATTTTTTTTGTATAGAGTCATATAAGAGGTGAATATAAGTGGCCTAGCATGCCACAAAAATATATTTATTCGTCTGTTACGTTTTCTTTCTTTAACATCTCCAAGCATGTAAAAAGGACTTATTTTTTTACAAGATTTAAAAGAGTAGTTGTCCTCCATGCATTTCCAATCAGACCACATACGAGAGTTTTGCCATGGTAAAATGGCAATGAAACTGTGGATTAGCATGTTGTAAAAATTGCCAAGATTTATTTTTGCATTTATTTCTAAAGACATTCTTTACAGAATAGTTATCACTCAAAAAGAAAGCAAAAAAAAAAAAAAAAAAAAAAAAAAAAAAAAAAAATCAAATGAGACATTAAAAGTTATTTAAAAGTAGTTAGAAATAACAATATGTTTATTTTCATTATCAAATATACTGTAATAGAATAAATGTCTGTATTTTAGATTGCCAGATCCAAATGATTCAGAAATTTAGGGATTTCATTGAAAAACACAATGAAAATAGGAATGAAGATGGACTAAAGGCTGGAATTGGGATGTTAGAAGGTCTCATGGAATCAGCCTTTAAAAGACAATTCTGCATGTATGTCAGTGTTGCAGTAATTTTACTCGATAGTGACTGAAAAGGATGTTGCTGCTGTATTCTGTAGCCATGATAGCAGTAGAAATGGAAATTCAAAGTCAATAAATGTACAAATTACATAAAGAAAAATATTTTTGTATGCTACTTCAGGCATATATCTGCAATCAGGAGATAGCCTCTCTTTCTCAATACTCCAAAAACTTGCTGGATACCTTTGTTCTAGGTTTTGCTTTTATACACACATTGCTCCAAAAAATACCTTAAGCCTTAAGCTCATGCAAGCAATAGGAAAATAATAAGATCTGTAGAATTTGAATCAAATGAGAAAGACATAGCACTGAGTAACTGCAAAACGCTTTTGATAAATATTAGGAACTTTCTGAAAAAATATATATTTTTTTGTTCTGAGAGAATTAATATAACAAAAAGAGATTATGTTATTACTCATCTGAATAACAGAGACAATGTGTTTCTCAGCAAACTTGTAGTTTCAATTTGAAAATCAAATCAGGTGGACAAGACATTTTTCATCTTTACTTCAAACCAGTGACTTCCGTGCAGAGTAATGCAAATTTCCTAATACATAGTTTGTCCTGATGGACCTGAAAAATTCTGTAAACAGTCTTCTGTCCAGGTACAGGTATAAAATTTTATTCTGACTTCTGTAATATCCAGGTCTTCTGCATCTACATTCCTGAGTAGAAAATACCCCAAGAAAAGAATTTCTGGTATTTTAGAGGGGTGCTAGTCACATGCATCTAAGCTGAATAGTTCAATCCCTCCACCTAGCCTCTAAGAAAAAAACATTTCTGCTGGAATACAGAAAACAAGTTAGTAATCATTCTGTCCTCCTCCTTAAGAAAAGATGGGTATAATTCATCAATTAATAGAGATTTGGGTGTTTTTTTCCCACGACACCAAAGACAGCAGGTTACTGTCAGGAGTGTTACTTGCTTTGTCTGTGGCTTAGCCCTAGATAACTCAGCTTCCGTGACTGCCAAGGTAGGGTCAGTATCCAATGGGGAACTGAAGAAGTGCTACCCCATTTCAAACACAGTAGCTGGATCTCCATCTCTTCCAGCCTCTCAGACGCTGAGTGAAAGCAAACCTTGTTCTCCATGGTCCTTCACACTGAGAAACCTAGGACCCAGCTCCCATCCTGAAACTTCATTTTCCCTATGATCAGGTTCTAAGCATGCTCTCTCTTCTCCTTCCTTCCTGACTTCCCAAAATTACGTTTTGTCTATATTGCTGAAGCTTGAGCCAAGCCTTGTTTTTCTATTATATGCAATCCAAGGACATTTTTCCATGGTCATCATAAACAGTGCCTGGTTCACTCTGAATATTTTAGATTCTGAAAATATTTCCTGTCAGACGGTCTATGGCACAGATTTACAGAACATTTTCCCATTTAGTTTGAACCAGTTCCATGCAATAAGAGAATTGGTACACAGTGTAACTGTAAAACCAAACTGCATTTTTCCAGTTAATAATGTATTTTCTAGTTAATAAAGCATTTTCTAGTTTATATATATATATATTTAAAGTATAGTTATAAGAAAGAAAACAGGTGAGTAATCTGTATTGAATTTTCACCAGGTTTAAGTGCAACTTTGGACAAGGTACTGTTATTGCTAAAAATAATACCCCGCTTTGTTTTATGTTACTATTATGTTTGAGTCTTGACCTTGACATTAAATATAGATTGTTGGGATTCTACAGATTATTTTTTTTATTAATCCAATCACACTGAAGTTTTCAATTTATGACTTCTACTGGCTAGCCTTTATTCTTTACAAAGGTTATTTTTATTGCTGGCTCTTTATAGCAACTGCTGTTTTTTCATATGATTGGTATTAAGAGTTTAGAATGTCTTAAATTATAGTTTTCTGGAACCATGAATGATGTAAAATTAGTTGAATATACCACAGACTTTAACAACATTCTCCCTTTCAGGTCTCTGTTTCTCTCAACATTAAAATATTTAGCAGGTTCTGAATACTTCCTGCTGCTTGGGGAAAATTAAGCTGTTTGAAAGTGTAAATTTAAAATTTAGTCAGAAAACGTAACATGTAACTTAATAAAATGCACTTCAGGTTATTCCAAATAACAGAAATAAATGACATGCAACTTTAGAAATTAGAACAATTTCATAACATCAGTGGCCTTTTTAAGAGTAAATTGTTCCTCTGTGAATTTGTGTACTGACCAGGAAAAAGATAAGACAAAAAAATGATCTTTTTATGTCCTTTTAAAATGATAAAAATAATATAATCTCCAGGTGGTCTTTTTTCATAAATCACTTTTAAGCTTAGTGGCTAACCTCTGTTGTGTCCTGACATCTTGACAAAAAAGAAGTGCTTATATGCTCCTGTGGGGTTTGTTCTAAAGCCTTTCGCTACTGTTGAGCAGTAAATCAGTGACTGACAGGTTTCCTAACCTGCCACCTCCCACCAGGGTGACATTAAATTTACACAATATACTGTAATCTCCTTCCAGCTACCTAAATAAGGACAAGAGAAAAGTCACTTTTAGGTATCCCAGAAACTATCTCTGGATAGTTTCTTCACAAAAGTGCACTAAAGGTATACCTAGTTAAAGGTACCTCATCTTAAAGTGTTGTAACAGTCTCTTAAAATTACTATGCTTTAACCACAGATGGAAAGTGATTCAAGATTACAAACATATAAATTATCATATAATATAACATTCATTTTTGCATGACTGTAGATGAATGTAGCTGTTCATCTATATCTTCATAACTACAGATTTATTAACTTACCAACAAAGAAAACTATAAAGACTTATTGTCTTCGGACAGACATGGCTTTCAACACCTGCTAGCTGGGAGGATTGCCCCCAACTACATAGCAATGATTACATTCTGAGCATGGCTGGTTTCTCTTCCAGGCAGCTGCCTCTGATGCTACTGAGGCATAAATAAAAGGTTCTGATAAGATGCTGACCCTCTTGTTATGCTGTTATGCTTTTAATCAGCCTCTGGAAATCACCTGATTTACAGCAGTGCCTTATCCACAGCTAGGAGGGGAAGAGAATTAGGAGAAACATTCAATATCTACAGTAATGGCACTGTCATGCCTCAGGAGGGTGCAGAGAGGACACCCAGCAGGATTTTCCAGATGTCTGTCTATTTCATCATATCACATGAGCACAGTGTGATTGAGATGGGAAGGATCCTTTGGGGATTTTCTAGTCTACCGCTCCTACTCAAAGATCAACTGCAGCAGGTTGGCCAGGATAATAAATTGTTACATTCTGAATATCTCCAAGGGTGGAAACTCCAACAACTATCCTGGGCAAGCTTTGCCAGGATTTGACAACCCTCATAGGAGAAAAATAAACATACATACAAACAAACAAACAAATTGGGAGAGGAAAAAAAAACAAAACTTATTCTTATATTTAAATGCAAACTGCAACATTTTAAAATATGTGCCTACTGCATTTTGTTCCTAACAGTGGGTACTATGGAGAAGTCTCCATCTCTATTTTCTTTACTTTCCTCCATCAGGAATTGATACACTTTGCTAAGATTCGTTTGAGCTTTCACTTCAGAAGGGTGGACGGTCCCAGTTCTCTCATCATCTCACTGTATCTGCCTCTTCATAAGTACCTCTGTGGTCCTTTGGTGCTAAACTCATCTGGACTGATTCTATGATTTTATGATTCAGCACTTTGAATTTTTCTGACCAACACTGAATGAGCGGGGAAAGCCACACCTCTTGATCTATCAGCAATGTTCCTTCTCACGCCGCTCAGGATGATATTGCTTTGTAACTGAAAAAAAAAAAAAAAAAAAAAAAAAAAAAAAAAAAAAAAACCATGCAGACATGAATGAGGTTATTACTTCCCAAAATCAGGACTTTGCACTCCCTCTTATTGAACTTCACAAGGTTCTTGTCAGGACTTCTTATAGAATAAAACTTAGGTGATGGATGTCTGGAAAATTATTGGTCTCAGCTAAGTAACCCTCTGAGTTTTTGTGGGAAAAAAAGGAAAGAACAATACAAAATACAAAATACAAATATAAAGAGGGAAAAAGTCTTTCTTCAGTGTCTTTTTGTGTTATGTTACAGAAACTTATTTGAACTACACTGAAGTAATGGCAGCACCTACAAAAATGATCAGATTTTGTCTGGTCTGCACAGATGATTTTTAATGTGCTTTAAGAACAGCAATGCTTATTCTTACTTTTATTTAAACACATTCTTACACCTCAGCTGAGTCTAGAGCCTCATTTGTAACCTATATAATGATTTTATGGTAATGTAAAAAAAGAATAGAAGAAGAATGAGGAGAATATCTGCTGTTTTACCAGGTATGCAAATACAGAAACTTAGGTCAGAAAATTCGTTAATGTGGCTTTACAACTAAACACTGAAAAAAAGAATTTTCTGTCTGTGCTGTAAACAGTTTATAAGCAACTCTTCCAAGAGTCAGTCAACAGAGATGTAAAATTCATTTCAACAGAATCCAACAGCAAAAAGTTAAATTGAGAACTGGGCTTGGACATTTTTTTAGTGTCATGTTCAGAAGATTAATTTACAGGGGCTGTTTTACAAGGAGGAAGAGTCTTACATCTCTCAGTCCTGTTCAGACTAGAGATTTCCTGGGACGAAGATGAATGAATGTTAGCTCTACTGTGTTTTCAAGTCATTTTATCCAAAGTCTGTCTAATCTTTCTGTTTCTTATATTAAAAAGAAAAGTGAAATAAATCTGATTCCACAACCAAGCTCATTTTAAAAATGATGCTGAATAGTATATTATGAAGTACACTGGATATGAATCCAATTCAAATTCCAAGCCTTTAGTATTTACTTGCTTTGATTTTTCCTCCTGGAAAAATTTCTAATTCTGATGAACATCTGCAATGAATTATAGCATTGATCTACCATTTGCATTTGAATAGTAAAACAATCAGTGTATAATGTGTGCAAGAGTACACATAGGTATGAAATTGTTGCATGCAGTCTCACTTACTCCAGCCAACTCCAAAACAAAATTTCACATGACCTCAGTCAGGATTAAAAAGAATATATACAAATGATTCTATACATACATGCATAATCATATAGCATATATTCACATATATATGCTTCTACCTACCTCTACACATAAATAAGCAGGGCACACTGAAAGTAATGCTCCTATTCATTTCCACAGAAAATACAGTGGGTACAAAAGGCACAACAACGTTAATTGATAGAGCAGTTTCTCAGCTACAACTCACTATTTTTCAACACAGTAATTATCCTTAGTTATCCATTATTCACCAGCGATGAGATAGAGTTGGCATGCCACGCTCAGAAAAATCTGCTCCAGCAGAGGTGATCACTGTCATTGTTGTCACTGCTGAAATACTCCACTCACCGCCTCACTGTGCTCACGTTTGGTGTTTGGTCTCCATTAATGTTCAGCAAGTGTCAATAAAGTCAATAGGTGCATCTTTTTTCCACATGGAGGTATTCAATGGCTCACCTTTTCTTCATATGCACATCCACATCAGACGCCATTTTGCTAGATTGCTCTTCTGCTCTTCTTCATGAAGACAAAATGTAAAGGAATGTTGTTAGGAACGTTCAACCTCTATTATCATACTACCAGCATCCACCTCTGATGTTGTGTATCAACATCATAAAGTAGGAGGCATTACTTTCAGAGCAGCTATTGTACGTACACGCATACAGAACTAACACAGAGTCTATACGCACTGTACATAATTATACATATTTCTTGCATTTATAGAGAGAGATAAAAATAGGAAGGAAGAGAACTGTGTAAGGAGGCGGTTCTAGGAAACTCCCAAGTTTCCCAACCTTCTAAGTGTTTACAGGATAACTTTGGTTTAGATGAGCTGTATGTTGAACTACTTATTTTCCCACCAGGACAACAGCAGGCTTCTGATAGATGTTTAAATCCTATTTCTCTTCAGTAGTGGCAACATCTGTGACACGAGATCTCTGGAGGAAACACCTTTTGGAATTTTTTCCTTACACTTCTGTCCATCTGTTTTTGCAGTCTGATGCTGTATTGCATTTTATCTTCAGCTGCAGCTCTCTTATGATTTTCTTCTTCTGTATTCTTTCCTTTATCTTCCAGCTTTCTTTCATCCTTTGTACTTCTACTGTCTCCTTTCCTTCATAAACATACAAACCTTTAGGTTCCATACTCAAGATCCTCAGAGGAAGGCAAACACAGCTATCAATTAAGGTCATTTTCCCATTTAAAAATATGATTGGGAGTTTCCCTTGAGAGACAGAGCTATGAACTTGGATCATAATAAGAATGTACGAATGTAGCCAAGAATAAAAAGTCAAATCACTGAGTTAAAAAAAAAAAAAAAAAAAAAAAAAAGGATTTACAGCTTTAGAAAGTAGAGTATAACATAATCTCACTAGCATTTCAGGTGATTTTTAACTGTTTTGTCCTACTAAGATGATTTTTTTTCCCTGTAAAAACATGCAATCAGTTCAAGTCTTTACAAAATACTTCTGGATTATTTTATTCAATGCGAATTATTTATTTCTTGACTTTGTGATTGTTTGCAAGCTTTATCTTTTTGATTATTATTATTTTCTCAAAGAATATCATAACTTTGAATATACATACATTTTCTTGTGGAATTAAGTCTTGATGACAATTTAGCATATTTTAAGTATTTCTAATGGAGCTTGCCCTCTAGAGTTGAAATCTCAGGCAACACCATGCTACAGTCCTGATCTGTAATCTGTATCTGTCACTCTGCAAAAAGTGCCTAAATTGGCACTTCAAAAACTAATAGTTGGAGAAAATATGCAAATAGAAATCCTAAGGGTAGAAATCCATAATTTTTGATGAAATCAATTGTTCATCACTTACATTTATGGAAATAAATTCATTTTTTAAAAGTGCACTAGCTCTTTGTGATGATGTGTGATCTTCATTCTGCTGCTGTCAATCACTGGAAATTCATGTCTTGGTTCTATGAGGTGGAGCTGAGCTTAATGAAATAAAGGTACAACTTTTTGCATCCCAGGTTATATAAAGTTGACAGGAAAGTTGCATTGTTTATTCATGTGTCTGCAGATTATACAAATGAAGTGAAAACACTGGGTTTAGATAAATATTCTCTTGACTACTGATGATAAAAGAAATAATACTATATGTATACTCTTTTATTCAGTAGTCTCTACAAGGAATTGAATTTTTCTTCATACAGATTAAAGGAAAAAAAGTACAAAACAGATCCTTAAAAATATTAAATGTACCAGAAGTATGTACAACAGTGTAATGTTTTCCTTAATCCGCTCTTACAAGTCAGTACCACTCACCTTCACTCATCTATGTATTTTTTAATTCAGATTTAGTTATGCCTAATTAATCAAATGCAAAGCCTATGCATTTGTAAGGCATCAAAAATAACACTGCTATCTTTCTTTATGAAAATTAAATGCCTTTATATGAAATTTATATGAAATAGCATACGAAGTGCACAAGAACACAAGAGCTGATAGGAGAAAATATTTTTTTCATAGATATTATTTTGTTTCCTTGAAACCTAAAATATGATACATAATCCAGTTTTGTCACTGCTGAGTTATCTAATAGGAATGCTCCTGAATTACTGTAAGTAGCTTTCCAATCCCAGCAGAGACAAGTGAAGAATTCAGTCTAAAATGCAGTCTTGTTCTTCTTACTCTACAAGAATTGAATAACACACATAGCTATTCTTATTGAACAGTAAAGCAGTATTTAATTCCACTGAAGCATCATAAAAATAATATTCGTTGTGAATTTTCAAGGTGACAGAAATAAGATAGATTTTGTTCATTTGACATTTAGAGATACATAAAACACCAAGTGTTTTATTTACAGTAGGAGAATCAGTGTACCAGAAGCCTAGAACTTGTGATACTGCTTGTAAACATAACAGGAAAGAAGATAATTGGTAGGGTTTTCTAAAAAGATAAGTCAATATTGTGCTGTAAGTTGTTTGTGGGATCATTCCCTTAAATATTCAGGATAGCCCAGGAGGAACTATAAAATAAGTTTATTGAAAAATGTTTAAAGCGAAAAATGTGGAATTGCAGCAACTGGATGCGGATGTCAGTCCGAAAAGTAAATGAGAGATGAAAGGTGGTGAACAAGAAAGCTCCATAAATTTCAGATGAAAGAGGAAATGTGTAAGTATGAATGATACAATCAAAGTTATGATCTGGGAAAATGACCCTGCATTACTAATTTGAAGTGGACTTAGAGTCCACTCTAAGTCCAAGGATAGACTCTAAGGCTAAGTCTAAGGCTGGGGATACCCTGACATCAGTAGGATTGAAAGGAAAAAAATTACAATGTTAAAGAGAGAAATGGAAAAGAAGACAAGATTGTTTTCAACTAATTTTAGAAATCTTCAACTTTAATATTTACACATGAGCTAGTCCTCCAAGATACAGGAAGATAAAGGAATATATATATATATATATATATATGTATGTATATATATGTAGAGAGAGAGAGAGAAAGTGGTAGGAAAGAAAAACATTTTGTGGCATTTAAACATCTATTTTAGTAAAAATTCCATTGTAATGATTAGAATATTAAAGAAATAACATGGATGCAGATAATAGATACGTCTGATACCATATACAAATGCTTGAAATCAGACAGATACATAATTAGCTAATTATACTAGGAATAATAAGAATGGATGGAAAAGTTGTTTCTTAAAGATTGAACTTAAAAGGAAAATACAATATTTAAATGTAATCTATACCTGAGGACCCAGAAAGGTTGTATGCATCAGAAATGTAAAATGATAGGCATAGGTGCTTCTGTCTGCAGGCAGATTTAGGGAGGAAGAACTTTCGTTTGAAACCTTCCTTAAAATATTTGTTTAGTTATGGTTGTGTTCAAGGAGGTGAGCAGAAAGTTATGGGGAAATATTGGAGAGAGAAACAATTCAAAACTTTCCTTTGGACAGAAAGAGATTCTTCTACAGTGAAGTGTCAGGCTAGCAAGTTGTGGTTGAACTTGTATGGTTAAGGTTACCTATGATTAGAAGAAGAAGATGGAAGGACCAAGTGCATAGATATATGAAACATACAGCCATAGAGAAGTGAAGAAGGGATGAAGAGGAGTCTTTATAGGACAAGTAACAGAGACTCAGAAGAGCACAGGGTCACCACAGCAAAAGAGGTCATATTTTCTAGAGAAAGAAAAGAGCAGCAATGTTGAGAACGTGACTGCTGATGACAGCCAGAGCAGAGAATGAGACTGGAACATTGGTTCAGGTATTCGCTGTCAGAAATGACAAAAGTAATAGGGTTTTTATAGAGTGCAGTGCAAAGAAGCCATAACTGAACAGGTTTTTGATGATAAAATATATTGTCTTTGAACAAAAGAAAGTGCAAGAGAAACGTAAAAGAAGACGATGAATTAAGTAAAAATGTGTGTTTGAAAATTTTGCTTCTGTTGTGTTGGGTTTTTTGTTGTTGTTCTTCTTCTTCTTCTATTGTGGTTGTTGTTTTTTTTTTTCCTAAGAATAGAAAAAGAGTAATGTGAGAAAAAAGAAATTTAGAAGATGGCATGAAATGTTAAAGAACACAGTGTAGAACTAAGGAAGAACAGAATATAAAGTTTTCCCATCCTCACCATTGGAGAAATATGAGAGGGTGAGAAGAAAAAAGAGAAGATCTAAGAAAGAAAACAGAAACATGTTTTATCTCCTTTCTCTCAAAAGAAATTGGCGAAGTCCACTGAGAAGAGAAAAATGGGGGCAGAAGGATGTTGTGAAGAATGAATTGAAGAAGATAGAAACTTTGATTTTAGATATGGAAATAAATTAACTTAAGAGAGTAGACTTATTTTAGAATGAATAATGTACTGACTGACGAATGAAACAAATTTATAAGGAAGTAAGCCTCCACCATGTATATGCTTCAGCAATTTTAATTCTGAGAATATCAGTGGAGCAAGTGAATGCTGAAGTCTCACAGAGTCAGAAGTTTGTTAAGACATTTGGACAGGACTGGGGGTCACTGAATTTTGAGTTCATCTGTCTGCATGCATTCCCAAAATGACTGTACTAAAAACATCCAAAGGACTTAGGAATATTCAAAGGAAGCTTTAATTAGAATACAAACTAGAAGAGATCAATTTTAAAATGAAAACTTGAATCTGAAAGAAAAAAAAAATTAAAATAATCTTTAGAATAAGAAAATCTCTCACTTTGTGCTATCTCAGAATATCTTGTTCATGGTCCCCTACCCTAATAGTGCCATGACACACACCACCTGTATGTTGCACCATCTAAATTATAAATACATATATATATTCTAACCGTCTTTGAAGCTGTGTTGTGGTGTTTTGTTTTGTTTTATTTTTCTTGTTTACCTTAAAAATCTACTAATCCTTTTACATATTGCATTTTTTTCTGCTTCCTAAGATTTTAATACCTTTTATTTTCCCTTTTATTTTAAAGTCTGGAGCATCTCTGAGCTGAGCATAGCCCTCCCTAGTTTTCCTCCCCATTAGATTCAGAATTTCGCCTGATCCAGATAATAGTGATTAGGGCAAGGAAAACTGTAGGCCTTTTTGGCCTAGTTACAAGATTTAAATAAAACCATTATGCTACATATATTCTGCAAGCATACAGACCAGGCAGTTAAGCTATGCATTACACTGAAGAGTAGTAAAGAAATGCAGAGACCTAGTAGGAAATAAAGTGACAGATGAAAGAATTTTACTGAGGCAAGAGTGACTAAAAGGAAAATAAGTCATCAAGTCTCACATCAGACAAGAAGAAATCACTAGTGAAAATGAAAATGAAAACTTTTAAATGAAAATCATTAGTAAGTCCAAACAACACAGATAAATCCTGGCAGCAGGAAACAGGTGATGGCCATATAAGAATATAACAGCAACATAGGAATTACAGATGTCTCAGATGAACACAGATCTGATGCACTTTTCTGTACATGAATTATAAAATTTGCAAGCAGTATAGAGGTCAGAGAAGAGAACCAATGAATTGCAGTTGTTAATAATGACACTGAAGAAAGCAACATTAGAAATTATGTTTAAAGGAAAGGATAGAAATAAATGAGAGAAATTTCTGAGGACTACTCTAAAAGTGATTAAATATAGGTAGTTGAAATGTGGAGAAAAAGAATAAAAGGATAGGATGAAGAAGATGAAAACAAGTTGCTAAGAGAAGTTGCAGATGCTGCATCCCTGAAATTGTTTAAGGTTATGCTGGAAGGGGATTTGAGCAACATGTTCTAATAGAGAATGTCTCTGCCTAGGACAAGGAGCTAGAACCAGATGATCTTTAAAAGTTCCTTCCAACCCAAACCGTTATATGATTCCTTCCAGCAAAGATTTTTATGACTCATTGTTTATTACAGATGAATGGAAGAAGTAGAGTCCTCTCTACATTAGTTTCTCTCAGATGGCAGAGGCATTGTCAAGACTTTGTGAGAGCTAGATGCAGAAAATGAAGGATGAAGATAGCTGCTATCTTTCTTAGAAAAACTGTAGGAAGTAAACAGGAGAGTGGTACAAAACTGATCATACTGTAATGGAATTGGTAGAGGTGGTGGACTGTGTGGAAAGCATGGGATGCATGATGAGTTGTAGCAGATGTCACAAAGTATGGATGGCAGAAGAAAAGGAACAGTCCAGTTGATTATATTTCTTCACTCTGCTTCTTACACATTTTCATCACTGCTTGTTTCTTTCCAAACTGAAGTTCAAGATATATATTTTCACCTTAGATTTGTGCAACTAAGATTACATGAGAAACTTGATCCTCTATTTCCTCACTGAAAATTCTTTACAATAATATAATAACCATAATTAGTATTTAGCATAATAAAAATGGCCACTATTCTTCTTTTCTAACTAATTAATAACACTTTGCTTTCTGGCTTTGAATATTTAAGGCTACTACATAAAATATATCATAACTTTTCTTCAAAGAAGAAATTCCTTGACATACAAACTAGATAAGAAAGTCACAGTAGATGAAAAGATGAAAGGAAGAAATCATATAGCTCATATAGCTAATGCACAGTAATGTATTCTTATTCTGTATGTTCTTACAAAGTCAGCATTTTCAGTGTAATTCTTTTTCCTCATTCAGAAGGGGATAAAAATAAAGAACTACATTTGACAATTTATTTGAAGAAAGGTCACAGAATCAGAAGGTGTATGTGTAAACAGTCCAACGGTGAGATAAGCTGCTTTGGTGTTTAGGCTTTTAGAAACCAGGCAAACTGAAAGTATGATGCACTACTGCACAGATACAAAGATTTTTTTGCACTTGTCCCAGCATGTGCTGCTTCTGCAAAACCTCGCTCCTATAAGTGTTTGTCCTTACCTTATAGGTAGCATGTTGATGCTACATCAGTAGAACTTTTGAGGTATGATAATTCACATGAACAAAGTTTCCAAGATCAGTTCCAAATCAGGACAGCCTCCTAAAACAGCCTCAACCTCTTCAGACTACAGTAAGATTTAGCTTAGATTTAGATGTTAGAAACAATAGAACTCTACACTAGCAAACTAAACAGAGCTTAGGGCACTCTTTAACACAAAAGCCAACTGGCATATTGCTACTATTCAGCTCTCTTGCCATCAAAAACAAGCTAATAATATTCAAACTGCCTGCTAATTTCCAAACGGTTCCTGCTCTGCTAATTTCCAAAGGATGCCTGAGAATTATTTTCTCACATGCTAGTGACATTGTGCTGGAGAGTATACTCAAAGAGTTTAGATGATCATTTTTTCTGTATCTTTGCCTGTGCTCTGCCATGAATCTTGTCATCAATGAAAGGCTAATCATATTTTAATAGCAGCACACAAATGGAATTTAGGTTATCTAATTTTACAATTGTATCACAGATGTTTTCCTGCTCCCCACCACCACTACTGCCATTTCTTGCTAGCCATCTCTGTAACTGGAAGCATCTGTATTTGTCCTATCTATACTTGACATTTGAGTTGATAGTTCTCTAAAATTTCACACTGTAGGCATTGTAGAGATGTAAAACACTGCTCCTCTGTTCTGCTTCCATCCCACTGGAATCCAGAAAGGAGGTATTTATCTAAACAAATCACCTCCTCAAGTATTAGCAAGCTAGAGGCTTCTAAGAATGTACATTCTTCTAAAAGAATACCATAAGATGTGGTTGGCATGCAATAATCTTTCCTTTAAGGCTTTAAGGCTGAATTCAGTTCTTGCTTCAGCTGGAGGGAATTCAAATTTCTGCATCCACCTCCCCAAAACTTTCACTAGCTGCTGGAATACAATTTTCTGGAAGGGGAAGCTTTCCATGACACCAACTGAAATTGCGCCACAATGCTGTAAGAAACACAAGATTTAAAAGGCCCAAGTCATATCACAAAAGAAAACCCACAGGTTAATTAGGACTGGAAGTGCTGAGATCTCTCTTCACTCCAGGAGTTTTTTAGATGGTGTATCTAATGTAAAATGCATTTCATTGCAGAACTTAGGAGCCCTAAATTTTGTAAGCAGGAATGGATGAGATGCCCAGTAGTTCAGTCTTTGATCTTCAGTAGCGGTGGGTCATCAGGCATTGTTGTGCTGTTGATGACGACAGTGACCATGGTGATGATGGCCCCTTTTCAATGGTTCCATAGCAGTCGAGTCAGCTTTCTTTGGAGTGACAGCTCAAATCCAAAGTGGTTGAGTCAGCTCTTCTTGGAGTGGCAGATTCTGGCTCTGGGATCTCAGCAGAAACTCCTATGTTCCCATCTTCTGGGCCTTGCCAGCAGGGAAGAGGGAGCAGGGATGCCCACCTGCATCCTGTTTTTCACAGGACATGATGGTATCATTCCCCAGTGTTCCCATACCAACCTGGAGCTAGTTAGTCACAGGCCAGATCTTCTGCCAATAAACACTCCCGAGCACTCTCTTCCGGTGGCAAGCAGCTCTGGAGGAAGGGGCTTTCAAATGTCCACAAAGTGATGTTGATTGTCACACGGTAGCACCCATCACTTGCCTCCTAAATAAATCAATCTGAGTCTTATCACAAGAAATACCTCACAAAGCAAGCTTTGAGCCAAAAAACAAAGAAGGATTCTCACATTCCCTGAGCAAATTTCTCTTTTGTCAGCAGTTTTGTTCAAAACGGTCATCTTTTCTAGTGTAAATATTGTTAAGGTAGTTGGAAGATGGCTATAATTAACTAGTCCTTCTCAGCCTTGATCTTCAAAAACAGATAAAATTATATATATATATATAACAAAAATAAAATTGACAGCTGCAACACATTCAGTATGCATGGATGATTTTCTTATATGAATATTCCCCTTAAAAAGCTTTTGAACTTTACTATTGATTCCCCAAACCAGCAAATGCAACTCCTTTCTCATACTGTAATTTTTTTTCTTCATTTGGAAAGATGCATTCCTTGAGAAGAATAGATTGTGAATGAAAAGATTTAACACAGAGGCACAGGTTGCTGTTTTTTGTTCTAAAGATCATCCTGTTTTGTTTTGTTTTGTTTTCTGTTTGGGTTTTTTCAGCTTAAATTATATACACTTTATAATGAAATAGAAGAATAATTGGAAAACAAATAAGTTCTTCCCACAACCTCAATTTTTCATATAGTAAATGAAATCTCATATCAAGTAAATTTTGTGCAATGATTTTAATATGGGTAAATTACTCTCTAATTATCCAAGTCTAAAAATGTACTCGCAGAAAGCCATAAAAATGCCCCTGAATCCTCTATGCAATTTCCCAGAAATTCTTCATGGGAAGAATTTAACAGTAAAAAGTGAGCTGAGTACTACTGACTACATACTCCATTATCAATATATTCAGGAACAAAGCAAGCAAGTTGGAAATGTTCAGCCTAGAGTAGAGTGGCTGCAGGTATTTTCACATGGGTTACAAAGCCTGGAACACAGCTGAATAACAATGATCCCCACTTTTCTCCACATTTCTTGTCAGCTTTTCACACTAAACTGCCCAGAATGAATAGTGTTTCCTGAGTGACAGAGTAATTGGGTATCAAATGAACAGCTTGAATTGTTGCTAATAACTGGAAGGATGGCTTTTGGCCCTTCTAGCAGTTTATAATAAAGGAGAAAGATAACTAAAATTCAGCATAGTTTCTCGGTACAATTCTGTCAGAGTGAAAGGTTAAGAATAGGTGTGTATCATTCAATTATACCCCTGCACCTTTACTCATTAACACCTGTTTAAAGCATCGCATTTTTGCCTGGGCACTTTCCTCTACCTTCACTCTTATCTAATTTGGAAGATTTCAGAGGAAGAACCTTTAGGAAAACAACAAAAAGGAAGCTTAGAAAGAATTCCGAAGAGGAAATTATCTTCCATGAGCATGGGCTACATCTATGTGTGTATGAGAAAGAAGTCAAAAAGAGGTCAGTAATGGTCAGTAAGACTAGTGGCTGATAGACAGATAGGAAATACAGTAAAGGAAGTGGATGTGTACTCATCAGAGCCTAGAGGAAACATATCTGTTGTCTGTATTTTAACTTTTTTTTTTTTTTTTTTTTTTTTTTTTCTGTAAAACAAGTTGTCTACACAGCTTTGAAGGAGGTTTCCTAAATCATCTTGAGCAGATCAAATACAAAGAATTAGGCATGAAATACTGGGAGCTGTTCATTAACAAACATATAACAGTGAAATGCTCTGCAGGGATTCAGCACTTTTTTAACATATTTTATATAGACAATGTCTAAACATTTGTGAAATGAAACTACTATGACTTTCAGGATATCAAAGTAATATTAAGATACATATTTCGGATTAACGTGGGGGATATCACCACCAATCACCCAATTTTTTTTAAAATGTCACTAAAATGTCAGTGTGGGTGAATCTCTGCAAGTGTATACATGTCTTTGCATTCAAATACTCATGCCCAAAATATTAGCATTCCACATCTTAATTTTGGAAAAGAGATTTTGAATAATATCTGATACCTAATGAATTTTTTGTAACATTTATATTCAGATATAAAGAATGTTCCTGATATGTGTGTTATAGATTTATTCTGTACTTTGACATCATTGGCAGTCAAATTCAGATTCTAGATCTAATAAAAACTTTTGCCTTCTTTCATTAAAATCTCATTCTTCTTTTTCAGCGATATGACGATTTGTAACTGACTAAAAGTATAGGAAATTAACATCTAAGTTTTTTAGCCTTTTCATGGATGGTTCTTCATATAAATTGAAAAACCTTAAGGTATTCCTCACATTGCCAACAAAATTTTGAGGTAACATTGTTACTAGGAAGATAAGGTGTACCTGTGTATGAGCTTGGGTTCTGAATCACAGTGAATTTGGTGGGATTTTAACTACTTTAAATCCATGTGATCTATCTTTTTTTCTCCCTTGAATCTGTCATTTCAAGAACCTATGCAGGCAAATAAAATCCTTAATTTGAGATTTCAGAATTATTACACATTCTAAACGTGGCATTATTTTATTATAAGTCATGCATTTTATGGCTTATGGAATAGTTATTTCGTGTGTGCATTTCTTTAAGCACTGGGAGAATTGCTTGGCAATGTACTACACAGAATTTGAAGAACTGAAGTAGAGTGACATGCCTGTCCCGTGCTTTCTAGATTGATTTTTGAAGTATTGATTCAATTCTTGATGCCTTGATCTTCTTCTTCTCATTATTATTATTTTTATCATCATCATAATTTTACGTTGGAGAGCATTTCTTTAGTGATTTTACAGTACAAGGCATAGAAGGTATGCATGTTTTAAGAATGTCTGTACTGTACTAAGGAAACAAACTAACAAGGGAAGTTAAAGCCTCCATGTAGTCTGACAGTTTGGAATTGAAAATGGATACATTTTTGAAAAGCAGATATAAGGTCCCAGATTCACTGGGAGCAAATAGATAGTATTAATGGCCTTATGCAGGTGAGTATAAAATGTGCAAACTACGAACTCTAAAGGCCAATGAAAATATTTAAGCAGTCCATAAAAAAATAGCTAGGAAAAATAACAATATTTCCAAAAGGCTTAAATTTACGATTCAGAAAGTAGCAAGAATTTGGAAACAGAAGCAGAAATTCAAGCATGCATTTCATGTTGTATCAGCAAATATAATGTAGATGGAATTATGTTTTGGATGTGTAAGGATATTCAGAGAGACTGTGCTCTAAAAGCCATTAAAACAACATGAAGAGTAACACTGACTTTAATGGGATTTACACTGGACGTATAATGAGTGCATACACTGAAGATAGAATCAGATACAAAAATAGAGCACTTTCATTATGCTTGAATTACATTTGACTATTTCCAGAGGAAGTCTGTTCCAGAGGAAATTACTGTACCTGGTGCTTTTATAAAACGCTTTTTCTGTTCCTTAAGTCGCAATTTCTGTTTAATTCTATTTTACATAGTTTCTGATTTCCAGACTTTTCATAATATATTCCAAACTGATCTGCTGTGATTTTAAGCATTACCTTCAACAGTACTACTCTTTGACTTACTGCCAATTTTTAATACCTATAAAAATGGATGCGTTAGAAAGGGTTGTATGTTAAACTACCATATACGTCTTAAGTTGTACCAAGGTCTAAATTCATACATGGATACTTTCTTGTTGTTAGAGTACATTGCAATTTTTTTAAAACTAAAATCCTTGAATCAGTTCATAGTGCATCAGATACTATGACCTACCTCTAACCATATTTCATAAGCAACTTTTATACTCATTATTCTGTAAGTGAGGGGGGTGAGAAAGAAAAAAGAAAAAAAAAAAAAAAAAAAAAGGCTAGAATTCTTGCTGGTCAACCCTTGAAATTGCTCAGCTATATTTGGTAACTCAAATACTTGCTTATAAAACTGTAATATCCTGGCAGCAAGGAAGGATAAAACTTGAGATAAATCACAAATCTGGACTTTTTGTCTTTTAAATGCCTTCAGGATACAGTTTTGAAAATTCTCTTGATTTAAGTAGTAAATGTTTTGATCTTTCCAACATCCATACTGAAAGATTCAGAACATTCTGCATTGCTATCCTCACCTATGAATAAGACAATTCTTCAGCTGCATATTGTGAGCTTTTCGAGTTATCCAAGAAAGTTAGAGGGCTTGCATGTAGAACCTAAGAGCAGTTTCCCTACGTGTTTCAGATGTCTTGTTACTCTGAAACCTACAGTAGAAACTATATTCTAAGGTGGACCAAAAATGATTTGGTCTTGGCAAAAGTGATTGATTGTTTTCTAGACTCTTCTATTCCTAATCAGTGCTTAGCCTCCCCAAAATGCCTTCAGCAAGGGGTTATTTACAAGTATACCATTTCCCCTGTCTGTCTTTAAGCTCTTTTCTGTTATCTCGCAGGTTTAATACATATGTGATATGAACACATGTAAATACAACTGCATGTTAAGCTATTTCAGACAAATGTGCATTTATACTGGTCTCTCAAGAAACTCAAAATAATTGAAAGCTCTAGCAGCTATCTATACTGTTCCTCCCCATTCATTCCTTAAGCTATCAATAAAAAAAGTCATAAGTTTAAATACTTGCTTAAGTTTAAATATATTTGTTTTCCAGAACATTTAAGATCATGTAGAGTTGTCATGTTTTGTTTCTTGTAGCTTTAAAAATAATTATTGACAATGCTTAGTGACAAGAAAGAATTCGAGCATTACTTGTGTTCTGATCAAATTCTGCTTCCACTTGCATCAAACCTGATTTGTAAGAGAGAAACCTGTAAGAGAGAAACTTTTATAATATTATATTGCAGATTAGATGATTTTGCTGACACTGTACCTGCTAAAGCTCCCCCTTCTGGAGCCGTGTGTATCTGTGCAGCAAATTCAGCTTCAGCCAAAACAATCTCTGGTCCTCATTGCTGTACAGAACAGCCTAAGATCAGGCCAACTCAACAGGCGAGCAGTAAGTAAACAAGTAAGGAGAAAAGCCCTTTGACTGTAAACATCTTAAAAGTCCATTTCATGTGTTTAGCTACCTAACTGGCTCACAAGTTTCACATTTATTGGATATGGCACTATCCAAATATGATTAGTTGTAGTAGGACTATGTCCCATCTGCAGTGCAGGGGACATAATATCCACCAAAGTAAGGGGAAAGCTGGTACAGAAATCACAGACACGTATTTATTTGTCTGAAATTTTTTCTTGTCATGCTTGCTTCTCTTCCCTCCTTACCCTTCTTCCCCTTCCCCCCTTCCCATGTTCTTGTCATCATTTCCTCTGCTTTTTTTTTCATACTTTGAATCCTTCATTTTGTAAGCCAAAGTGATTTAAATCCTATCATTTGCCCTTGTTCCATGACCAGTGACTAAATAGTAAAAAGCTGATAGTAAAAAATAGTAAAAAGCCAGCCAGCTAAATACAATTAGGGAAGTTCACTTCCTCAGTTATTTACTTTAGGATGCATGCACACTCAGGCAAATATTAAATGCATCCATTGCTGTTTAAAATTCTTTCCAAATGAATCATCATATTCTTGACAATTTGATTACACAATTCAGAGCAGATAAACACGTTGGTTATCTAGTTTATCAAATTCATGTTTTGCAGATTTTTCAGTCCCTTCCCAAAGTCAAGAGGAAGTTAAGTGTCATCACTTCTCCTGTGTATAGTACAATTCACTGCTCTTTCATGACTTTGTGCAATCCCTTCTCTAAATACTTCCATACGCTGGCAGTGGTCAAGACACAACACTCAAAAGGCTGAGGTACATAACAAGAAAACATCAACAATGTGACAGCAACTGGGACAGTTAGTCTGAGTAGCTGGAAGGTAGTATCACGTACTCAGATAAAGGAAGGAGATATTAGAGACTGCTGAGGCAATCGAGACATCTCTAGGTGCATGGGACCATCATCAGTGCAGGGTACTGGAAGAAACTTAAAAGCTGCCAGGATATATATATATCAGAAAAAAAAAGAAAAAAAAAAGGTAGACATATTTATTTTATACTCTCCATGTTGCATTTTCATTAATAAACATGCAATTATAAAACTAATTGGAAATTCATACAAAAATTTGTGAATTTCCATGCTGAAGAAGCAGCTATCAATTCATATTCAGATGGAAGAATCTATTGAATGATGTTGTGCAGGGTTTGTCCTCAAATGAAACTTGACCAATGATTTTCTTTATACGTTATTATATTCTCAGGTTATACAAACATAAGAACACTTTGGAGAGCAATATTACAATTGAAAGTGTTCATTACAGAGAAACAATAAGGAGCAATTAGGAACTGTAGGGACACATGCAATGGACAGCAAATAAGGAAGCAGTAACCGTCTGCTCAAATATAGAATAAAACAAGGAGGTAACATTAGATAACAGTTAAACAACCAAAAAAAAAAAAAAAATCAGGAGTCTATAGGGGATTCTAGCCTTAGCATATATCAGAAATATCAGGCTGTTACAAAAAATGCAGACATCATAAGCAAATATGATGGGAAAATAAAAGTATGAGGCAGTCTTTCCTCCTTACTGAGTGCTGGCAAGACTCCAGTTGAAATACTGAGAACAGTATTGGGCATTCTTTTCAAGCAAAATGTTAGTCAGAAGTGAAAAATAAAAGCAGACATAAATCAAAAAATCATGACTACTTTGACAGGAAATATTGAATGATCTGGCCTACCTTAAGCCAAGAGAAAGGCTTAGGAAGGGGAAGGAGAAGAAAAAGCATTTGCGTGTATTTATAAGCAATTACACAAATTTATGAGCATGCATACACAGAAATGTCTTTGTGGATAGACACAACTGCAAATAAAATAGGAAAAATGAGTTTTCTCTCATCTCAGTCAAGAGGACTAAAATTCACAAAACAAGAAAAAAAATAGGTTATATACTAGCAAAAAAAAGCCCCAAAACAGTGATTTTTAGTAACAATAAAGACTGACCCATTACTGATTATATTTAAAGCACGCAAGACAAACGTGTGTCAGAAATGACATAGTCTTAATCATTTAAGTCTTAAGAAAGGAAATGGAATCGAGCTTCTTGAGTTCTCTGCTTCTGTTAAACATAGAAATCTCCTTACAACAGGAGATGGATGTGTCTCCTATCTTTCCATTTCTACCATGGATTTGATTATTTCTAGGAAACATTCATTCTGTAGTAATACAAATCATTTATTGGGATTAAACATTTTTAAGAATGAAAAATGAATAATGTTTATAAATAAGATCTCTTATAAAAATAGATACAGGTTTATTGAAACTTACTGGTAAGTTTTAAGCCATAAAATATGCCTAGTAGAAATGATAAAGTTCAATAAATTAACAATTTATTAATAAAATAAACACAGTACAAAAGAAGGAGTGAAGACAAGGTACAAAGATTTCAACAAGCATACTTAAGTGCATTTAAAGCTCAGATACCAAAAATAGCAAAGTTGCAGAATTCTTGTTGCTATCTGCTACTCCAATAGTCCAAAAACAGTGATTCTTATTTTTCCTCAAAGCTTGAATTCTTCCCTGTTAATTCATCTTCCAACACCAATTTTTTCCATCCTGCTTCTTTTTCCTGTAAATAGTATTTCTGATATCTCCAACTCCTCTGTCAAAATCAGCTGACATTACAGTTGATATTACAGTAGTCTACAGTTAAGCTTTTTACTAAAAAGTTGTTGGCAAGAAACACAAATACATGCACAAAATGTTCCTGAAGCCTCCTTTCACAGGGAAAAAAAAAATAAAAACTAAAAATCTGGGCTCTCAAGTTATCAGAGATTCCCATGCCACACCTACCATATTTTAGTGATACAAATAGTTAAACAGCTTGAAATTCATTTAGTCATAAAATTAAACTGCAATTACTTACATTTATTTAAAGGATGTGTACAGAATACATCAACTTTTGTGTATATCAAATTCAATGAACCTTTTCAGCAAAGGATACTTGTACATACCACATTGTTTTTCAAGCAATTCTTTACACTGATTAAGAAGATACTGGTCTTCCCCTTTAGTCTGGTGTCTCAGTCATCCAATGAGGCTTAGCATGGTTTTGCATTTTTTCATGGATGGATTCACATGAGTCAGTAGAGATTAGGCATTTTCTTTTGTATGTCTTCTCCAGACAGAGAAAAGGCAGTTGTGTACATATATCTAACTTTTGCTTCTCTAATTAGGGAACTTTTACATCACCTACATGTTACATCTGTGACTCTTTTGAATTCCCAGTGGTGCAGATCTGAAAGAGATGATCTCACTCCAGAAGTAAAGTGTTTTGCCGTGTATACATGGAAGAAAGTTTCTTCTCACAAATACCACCAGCAGACAGAGCTGTAAACTTTTTACCTGTAGACATGTAAATCAAAGTCGAAGCAATTTCACTTAAAACAAAACAAAACAAAACAAACTGTAATTAAATGTTTCCCTTTAGTCATGGAAATACTGACAGTGAGAATTTCAGAAGTACAAACATGAATAAAAACATGAAAAGTTGATCTCCTCTCTTCACCATAATTTATCAAACACTCATCTTTCTAATTTCAAATCAAAAATTTCTGTTAAAATAAATAGATTAGAAATCTGTGAGGAAGTTCCTCAATACAATTTGAAAGTAAAAAGAAGAAGAGAAGATGAAGTTGTTAATTTGTTGGGTGTTTTTTATTGTTGTTTTTGGCTTGCTATTTCTTTTTCCAATTAAATAAACGTTTTGGTTGAATTATTCCTGGTTAATAAATAATTTAATATCTTTACATGAGCTTTGATTTTGAAGATGCAATAAATCTGGGATACAATAATAACTATCAAGTTTGATTTTTATTTCAGTTTAGTGACAGTTCAAATATGGGACAAATCAAGAAGAAACTCAAAGTTCAGATTGTAAAGCATATAGCATCTTTTAAGAATCGTTAAATCTTTAGGCATATTTCTCATTAAAGACAAGCAGATCACTAATAGTACAAATATATTCTTTTTACATAACCCAAGTAATATTTACATTAAAGTGATCTAATAACATTTTTTGATGCCCAATACCCTGCAATTATCACAGAATTTGTGACCTTTGGACTTGAATTGGGTCAATCTACTCCAGTGTGTTTGTCCCATTTATCTGTGATTCTTCTGTGCTGGCATGTGTTTTCACTTGGTCTTAGTGTGATGCTGAGTTTGTATTCTAGCACAAACTAACATTATACATGACAGTGGGCAAGAAAAACACAACTTGAGAGACAGAGAGATTACATAAAACATGGAAAGATAGAGTAGGAATGTTGTCTTAGGTCTCCAGCTGGAGTTAAGCAGAACAAATTATCAATCTTGGCTTTCCAAGGCACAGTTCTATTAAATACTTTTTGAGACATCACCTAATTTGGTTCAACAGAAGCAAAATTTAACAAACAAAACTGAAAAATAGAGCCACCACTGAAGATTGTAATTTTGAAGAGCCCAAAGCAGTGATCTACATAGAAGATGGTAACTTGAATAAGTTGTTTTTTTTTTTTTAATTGGGTCAGCTAAAGGCAAAATACCAGATTTAGAAATACAATCATAATATCCATTACCGTACTGAATTTGTTAATAAGCGTATAAAAACATTCTGGGAAGTACTCCCAGCCAAGGCTCAGCAGAATTTGAAAACAAGTCATGGTCATCTCCTGAATAAAATATGTTACTCTGGCAAAATGACTTTTGCTTATTTTATTTATCTTATGAAGATCTACACTACAGTTTGCTTGTTTGTTTGTTTGTTTTTAATGTACAGATTTTTTCACATTTTTCAATTAAGACAGTTCTGATTACAAAAGTTATAAGCATGAATCATGGTTAAGATGGTAGTCCAAAAGGTTTTTATGCTGTGAGTTCCAGCTGCAGAGTGTCAGTGTTGTTGTCAATAAAAACAGGAAAAAAGTTAAAGAGTGGACCACAGATTTAGAAATTAAATGAATTGGATTAAATTGGAGCAATCTTGAAGAATGGATATGGAGACATAACAAGCCTAAAATCTGAATTGCAAATAACTGGGATGAAAGTTGGAAGTCTTTTCTTAGGATCAGAAAGTCTTCCTTTAACATAATTATTATTTAAGATCACTTCCTCCTTGAGCCTTTTTCCCCACTCCCCCATCCCTCACCCTCTCCTCCCGAACACACACACACAAAAAAAAAAAGAGAGAAGGGAACAAATTGGCAGTGCATAAGATATTTAGAGAATATAGTGATTAATGATGAAAGTTGTCCATAGAAATATAGAAATTAAAAAAAAAAAAAAAAAAAAAGATTAAAAAAAGATTGAGTAAGAATGTTGAAAATCAGCAGAGAGGACCAGGGGTAAGAAGGAGCATGAGTTAGAAGATAGCATTAGGGGCATATCATGCACTGAAACTATTGTATGAAAAAGACAGGAACTGGTTTTGAAAGTAGTTCAGATCAATTTGGCAAAAGAAATTTGATACAACAGCTATAATCAGCATGGCCTAAACTCAAAGTCATGGAATCCCTGAGGTTCGGGGATAAACCTAAAAGGGAATGGCTTATAAGAAAACTTTTGAATTTTGAAGATCAAGAAAAATTAAGAAGGTCCAAACAAACAGATAGAACTGAACTCTGCAATAGTAGAAATGAGGCTCAATTTAGATTTAAAGAGAGTAGATTTAGAATAAAGAGAGTAGATTTAGATTAAATGTTAGAAATAAATTCATTACTCAGAGTTTAGTAAAGCACTGGAACTGACTGCCGAGAGAGGCTGTGTGTACCCCCTCCACAGAAGCATTCAAGACCAAGTTGATAGTTGGCCCACCTTTCATTATATTATGATTCTATGATAACAGGACTCAGGAACATTTATGATTCTATGATAACAGGACTCAGGAACAATTAAATACACGTGTTTGAGTGTGAGCACAGGAGGCTATGAAATGATTTACATGAAATATTATTCTAATAAAAAAAAAAATCCTATTTTTAGCACAGATTGATAAAAGAAGAGCTGGTATAAGGCTGCAATGTCATAGCTACTGAGCTGTATTTAAACAAAGCATAGAGAAACATAGCTATGGTAACTGTAAGAGGATTCCTCTGAGAGTGGACTTTCTGCTGACCTGAAGCACCCAACTCATTACTGATTAATACTAAGTGCTTTCTCTCTTCAGTGTGTCTAGGTAGAACTATACTTTAACGAAACATCATAATTAAGTTTTGTTGTTTGCTTCTCCCTCCCTGCTCATAGAAACAAAACAAAACACTGAAGTACATGTGTCGTTTTGTGTTCCACAGATATCCATGTGATGGACATTAAGAGAGCATGTAAAAGAAAAAGGGGTTAACAGATATCTGACTGAGATCATTATTCTGTAATACATTTTGTAATCAGTGAACTAGCACAAAAAATATAAAAAAAACTTTTTATCTGCATGTGTCATTATGGAAAAAAATGTTACTGTACTATGCAGTTTTATGGGTCAGCTTCCAACTTCAAACACACACCTCCACATTTCTTGAAAATTTTCAACACAACCACAAAGCCATATGTTTAGAGATTCGCAGAAGTACTCAAGTGGAATTAGAATGTGATCCTTATTAGGATCAACTATGTGAAACAATTTATGTTCATTGTGGCTAAACACCATATGGTAATAAATTTGAACACAGGTAAGACTATATGACTAGATAGTTCTGTATATTGGTATGCAACAAATCTCACACTGAGAGTATACTTACAGCATGTTTACACTGTCTCTCCATCTTCTGGTTACAAAATAATGACTTTTCACAACTTATTCTCTGAGGTAGCAAGAGTAATCATTCATGCAAGGAAGCCATTACTTGTGTGAGGGTGAAGTCTGCAAACCACCTTCCCTCCATTAACTTCTGTCTAGTCTAGCAAGACTAGACAGTCCATGAAAAGCATCACCAAATTAAAACACTTTAGTAGAAAATTTAATAGAAAAAAAAATAAAATCAGCTTAAATATATTTGCAGTAAGTATAATTTCCTCCCGTGAACAGTCTAAAGGCTGTATTGCATTCTGAGTATATGTAAAATGTCATATTCCCAGGAGAAAATAAATAGAAATGCAAGAACTGCTAAGCTAGTCAGATGAAATGGGTATATAACTCAAAAAGCTGTCTGAAGTAATGTCCAGTAATCGCTGTTCTGGGAAAAAGTATGAGAATTAGACAGCCTGAGAGTAGCCATTTCCTGGTACAGCACTTTAGCTTTCATCTAGTCATAATTACAGTCTCTTTTGTTTGTTCAATTACAAAACTAGATGTCTTAATTAAAAGGAAGAAAAAAAATCTTTTTTTTTTTTTTTAATTGAACATGTTTTCTGAACATAGTATTATTATTAAGAAAAGTTTTATATTTAGTCTCCCTCAGAATAGGTGGAATTTTTCATCTTTTGAAATTCCATTTCATTTTCAAATCATTCTGACACAGGCATACTGACAGTGAAATGGAAGAGCATTATTCACTGAGCTCTGCTTCCTGTCATTCAGTTGGAAAAAAGTATGCAGCCCAGTTAGAGCCTATGTTTTTGAGAAAATCTCAAAATCAAAAAGCACATGGAAATAGGAGAAAGTGATATTTCTAACATAAATACAAAATCTTCCCTTCCCAAGAAAATGTAAACATTAGAAGATTGCCAATAATTTCTATTTTGTTTCTTCTAATTAAAATATTTTACTCCTGTAAATTAATATCATGTGACAGTGAACAAAAGAACATAAGTCAAATTCTCTGGTTGTATTTCCAGCTTAATATATGAAAGATGTCAATCACTTCCATAAAAGAATATTATTCCTAAAGTTCTAGCTGTGTAAAAAAAAATTCTGATAGGATATATTTACAGCTCTGTACAGCCTCTGGATACCAGTGAGACATAGGCAATCATAAGTATATATTTATAGTGATGAATCATTCTGTTTGTTCAAAAGAAAATAGTTACACAAATTTCAGATCAAATGAAAAAGTAACATGAGTTGAAGGCACTTAATTGAACAAATTGGAAAAACAATCCCTCAGCCCAGGAATGGATGAAGGCACCTTAGGAGTTTGAATTGTATTGGTTTAGAAGTTTGTTTTTAATGTGGCAAATAACTCCAAGTGCCAAATTTAACTTCAGACATCTACATGCAGCTCCTTTGCTTTCCTAACTTGGAGACGATTTTTTCTATATCCTGCCATGTTCTTTACTATGCCCTACGGTTAAAAATAAATAAATAAGTAAAGACAAACAGAACTCTGATGAATGCATCAGAGTCCTGTATGTGGACTCCAGCTTTCAAGGGTCAAATCAGAAGAAAAAATATCCTGTAACAGAAACAGCCCACAGTGTACTATTCCCGTGGTACATTTAGACATCCATATTCCCACCTAATGTATTTTAATGTCCACCAACTGGATATCAAAATTTAGAAAAGAATAAAGTTCATTGGATTAGGGTTACTGAAAGACTTCCACAATGTTCAGAAACTGTTCTTAAGTATAACAAGTGCTATTCGAAGTTTTACAGAGACTTCATCATTACCAGATAGCAGGAAAATAATTATCAAGTTTAAATTAAAAACTATATAAATATTTTCATCATCTACTTATTAACTGATCTTTATTCAATTACATCTTGCCTTTTAGTAAAGGCACTAAATTTCTACTTAATAATTACAAGTTCTGGCAGACTGACAAGTAAAGGGTACTTATTCCAAGAAAGCTACTAGCTCTTTCAACAGGCAGTATTTTCAGAAGGTTCAGTTTTCGCACCAAATTTTAGTCAACTGTTAATTATCAAAGTACAGTAAAAAACAACAATTCAAATAATTAAATTTCTAAAAGGTCATCCAAACAAAAATTTCATATACAGTAGACTTCTTCTTTGTATCCCATTATATTTGAGACTGATAAATATGAATAGAAAAGACGTACTTAGAATAAAATGCTCTTTAGCAAAATCTGCTTTGATAGAACAAGGAGAAATGGTTTCAAACTAATGAAGAAAGCAAGATTGGACATAAGAATTATTTTTTTTTATGATAAGGATGCTGAAGCACAGTAACATTGTCCAGAGAGGTGGTGGATGCCCTGTTCCCAGAGACCTTCAAGGTCAGTCTGGACACAGCTCTGTGCAACTTGGTCTAGATGTAGGCATCTTTGTTCATTGCAGGAAAGTTGTACTAGATGACCTTTAAGGGTCCCTTCCAATTCAAGCAATTCAAACAATTCTACAAAATCTGGCAAGATAAACCTTTCCCAGAGTTCTTAAAGTGCACACTTCTGTCCCAAGGCTTTTATCTCCAGGATTTTGTTTTCAAGTTCCTTATTTTAGGTTACCTCATTGGTGTATTCCTACCTTCAGTGTTAATTTACAGGAATAATGATATTGAAAATATTAAAGTAAGAGACCTAATAGCAGTTGACAGTGCACAAGCCTGGACATCAGCTGTAAAGTGTAATCTCAATTATACCATGGATTTGATGTTCTCTAAGACATAGGAGCAGTCCAATACTTCAAATATCACTTTTTACATAAAGTTAATGGCTCAAATAATTCCGTGAAGAATAATTGATGTAGGTCATTGCCAGAGATGTGATGTCAGTAATTTGTTATTCTGAATTTTAGTAAAACGTTGCAGTTCAAATTATTTCAGAGGCTTAGAAGACAAAGTGGTAAAGAGAAGTGTACCACAAGGGTCCATCTTGGGTCCAGTACTCCTTAACATCTTTAGCAGTGACCATCAGATGGTAGGATTCAGTCCACCCTCAGCAAGTTTGCTGGTGAAACCAAGCTGAACAGTGCAGTTGATACAGCACAAGGAAGTGATGTTATCCAGAGTGACCTTTATAAACTTGAAAGGTGGGCCTTTGTGAACATAATTAGGTTCAGCAAGGCCAAGTGCAAGGTTTTACACATGGATTGAGGCAATCCTAGCTATATACAGACTGAGAGAAGAACTCTGCTGAGAAGAAATTAGGAATCCTGGTTGATGAAAAACTTAACATGAGCAAGCAGCATGTGCTTGCAGCCTGGAAGGCCAATGGTATCCTGGGTTCCATCAGAAGAGGGGTGGGCAGCAGGGACATGGAGGTGATTGCCCCCTTCTATCCTGTTCTCAGCTGGATTCCAAGTCTAAGACCCCCAGCACAGGAAAGGTGGAACTTTTGGAGAGGGTCCAGAAGAGGGCCATGAAGATGATTTAAGGGCTGGAGCACCTCTCCTATGAAGATAGGCTGAAGGAACAGAGCTTGTTCAGCCTGGAAAAGAGAAGGCTGTGAGGAAACTTCATTGCAACCTTCCAATATTTAAAGATAGTTAATAAACATGAGGGAAAACAACTTTTTACATGGGTAGATAGTGATAGGACAAGGAGGAATGGTTTTAAACTAAAGGAAGAGAGATTTAGATTAGACATCAGGGGGAAATTTTTACCCAGAGAGTAATGAGGTTGCCCAGAGAGGTTGTGAATGCTGCATCCCTGGACATGCTTAAGGCCCTGGGCAATCTGATCTAGTAGTAGTAGATCTAGTGGTTGGCAACCCTGTCTGTGTCAGGGGGGTTGGAACTTAATGATCCTTCTGATCTCTTGCAACCTAGCCATTTTATGATTCTATGACGGCATATACCCAACAAGCTCCTCATGACTTTACCTTCTGAAATACTTCATTCTCATATTTCTTTACAGTGAACCAAATAGTAATCCAGAAGAGTGACGGAGCATACTGCCATACACACAATTGAAAGCCATTTTGGAACTGTGAGGTGGAGTGATGAAGTACAATTAAACAATTGTTATTTTCTTTATACCGCATTGATCACTTCACTAAATGGATATTTTGTGTTTGGTCAGCCACAAAAAAAAAAAAAAAAAAAAAAAAAAAAAAAGCTTGATTTTAGCATGGTAGCTTTCTATGCAAAGGGCGTTACTTTTTTAGTGATAATGAATGACATGCTAGTGTCTGAAGTGTAGGGTTGTTTTTCTTTTTTACATTTTCAAACAATTTTTCAATTAACATTTTGACAATCGTCAAGTTTATAGTTTAATGTAGCTTCTACAGCAAATATTCTAGCAATTACTTAAGTAGTATGATTTATTATCAACTGAAACTCTAGTCATTCTCAGATTTTTTATATCTTGCTTGCTGGCATTCACTTCTGGAAGATAATTCATTCACTTCAGCCGGATTGAGTGACTTTTTTCCTCTCTTCATTTATTTGCAGCCAAGGCCCTCAAGTAGTTTTCATTCCAAACTTTATTCTAGCATATTTCTTTTTCCCCTTTTGTCATTTTTTTTTTCATTTGGTTGTTGATTTTTTTTCATTTCTTTTTTTTTTTTTTTTTTTTTCTTCAAATCTTTTACTTTATTTGACTCAATTTTTTTAAATTAGTTTTTCCACTGTTACGTATTCATGGCCACTAAAAAGCATTACATCCTCATATTTCAAAGCACTGGAAAATCATGATTTCAAACAGTTTCTGAGATTAGGAGACATCAACAGCAGAATTCTACAAACAAGCTCCTATCTCTAGTTTGGCATTCACATATTTTGGCAGAAAGTTAATATAATTTATGCCAGCAGCAGGCATTATTTTTTTTCCCAGCCATGGGATCCACTGTAATATGACATCTGCAGTCTCTATTCCCCATCCAACCGTTTCACTCAACCTCAAACAGAGCTATAAGACCTGTTCTGGTAAAATCCAAAAAAGCAGTTTCCATCTTCAAGTACACAGCATAACATCTCAGTCACATAGTTGCTCTTAGACTTCTCAGCATTATCCACCTACTTTCCCAACAGACGTCTATTCTATTAGCTTGATTGTCTTATACTTACTCCCAGTCCAGAACAGGATGTGTAGGCAGGAAAACTGGTGACTCTTACCTGTGAGAATGATTCATCCAGGAGATGGTTTTTTAGCCCAGATCTCATGGTTCTGTATTACAACCAGAAAACTAATCTGCCAATTTTCACCTTCACAGAACTTTTTATGAATTTCATAGCCGCCTATGTGACAGATGCTGCAGTTTCCCTGGCTCCATCTGTTTCTCTTACTGAATTTGACACCCACTAGTGATAAAAGGTGTCAGGTTTCTCATCAGAGAAGCCTTCCTTACCACAGTACTATGCAGAAGTCAAATGGGATGAAGTAATCTGAAAACTTTCTTATTCTGATGCACAGAGAAATTCTTGCACACATGAACCGCCTTTTCTGAAGGCAAACTTCAAAATTAATTCTTTTTCTACAGAACTGGTGGGTGAGTAGTAATGAATTTTTTCTCTTTGTGGCCTTGCCAGTAGCAAGTGGAACTGCATATAATACTAGGACATGTCAAGGTAATGAGTTATTCATTGCAGATCAGATTATCTGATAAATTTGACCTTTTTTAAAAAAATAAATTATTCAAATATGCATTATATGAACAGATCTAACTTCAGGTACAAGTGTTCTATAAATTTTATTCTTCCTCCTATTTTGAGGAGTTCAGTTTAATAACTCCATATTTGAAAGACAGGAGTGAAGCCATGTGTCACACTTTAAACATCGGAAATTAAAATACCTGGCTCTACCGATGTGAAGCAAAATACTCCAATTAAAAAAACAAACAAACAAAACAAAAACAAACAAACAAACAAAAAAAAAAAACAGTGGATAAAACACTCATTGAAGTATTTGAGAGATTACAGCTGTTACATTATTTTATTACTGATTAGTATCAATATGGACTAGATCCAGGAAGGGACTGTTACCAAATACCACCTATTGCATCAACTGCAATAAGCTGAGTTCAAATAGGTAAGGTGTTGCAGCTAGCTGAAAGCAAGAGGGAGACTATCATTCAATCTAAACATTGTAAAAGGACAAAGAGAAAAAAATAATGGAAGTTTTTCCAAAGGAGTAGAGAGAGAAAGGTAATGAATGTGGAAATAAAAGATTTATATTCTGAATTAGCAAAGCAACTTAAGCATCTGTTTGCAGCTTGCTCAAAAATGTTTAATCAGAAAAGTAAACTGCAAGCAACTTAACAAGGAATTTTTTTCCATGTTCTTTCTAAGTATCATAAACTTTTGCTTATGAAACAGATTGTTTACAAAAAAATCCACAAAAAAACAGGAGCCGTCTGTTGGGGAACTGTTCATAGAATGTTCATAGCATTCATATAATAACTCAGGTTGGAACATACCTTAAAGATCATCCAGCTCCAACCCTCTGCCATGGACAGGGTTGCCAATAACTAGATCATGTTGCCCAGCATCCCACCCAACCTTGCCTTAAATGCCTCCAGAGATGGGGTATCTACAGCTTCTCTGGGCAATCTGTTCCAGTACCTCACCACTCTCATAGTAAAGAATATCTTCCTAACATCTACCCTACATTGTCCCTCTTTTAGTTTAAAGACATTCCTCCTTGTTCATCACTATGTAAGTCTCTTTCATACCTACAGGCTCCCTTTAAGTACTGGGAAGACACAATGAGGTCTACCCAAAGCCTTCTCTTCTCTTAGATGAAGAAGCCCAGCTTCCCCAGTCTTTCTTCATGGAAGACATGTTCTGGCCCTGTGACTGTATTTTTGGCACTTGTCTGGACCTAATCCAGCACTGGGATATTTCTTATACTATTTGTACACTGAATATTTCTTGTACTGTTAACAGAGATATAAAAAAAGGATTGTCTGAATTGTTTTCTGTTTAAAAAGGAAGATAATCAAATAGTCTTGGCCCAAATTGTTCTTGCATTAAGTTTTCTGTAACCTTGGGAACATGTTATTAATGTAAATATTTAATATATTTTTTTAGTTAGGCTAAAATCAAATGCTTTTTGGCAATGTAATTATATAAAATTGATAATTTTTAATATTACTTTCTGCCATAGAAAAATCACATAATGAATATTTCAGAATTTAAAACTGTTCAAGTAAAAAAAAAAAGTATTTTAAACTTAATAAATTCTATAGATTAATTCTTAGTTCCAATATTTATGTGTTTTGGTTTTTTTGATTTACATTTTCAGTTCTACACCCTAAAAGAAATATACATAGGCATGATAAACTACATTTATGCATATGCTCACATTTTAATTCAGTATAAAATGCAGCTAATTCTTCAACTGAAAGTTTTGATTGAATATTATTTAAGAAGAAAATAAAATTATTTTAAGAGGGGGGAAATAATCCACATTTCAAGATTATTTCTATCCTTATATCTTACACAGCAATAAGATAAAATTTATTTAATCATTTACAAAATATCCACCTTTATCAAACTTTTAAGTTTTAGATATTATAAAGTTTTCATACCAACAAATGAAAGTAATATTAATGAATAAGCTTGTTAGGCAATATTGGCTTCTTGCTGATGCCAAATGGAGAGATGAAACTAAAATATCACAATCGTTTCAATTTACTTTATGGATCAGGATTTCTGACAGATGTGTTATTACTAGTATATAAAGTTCTTTCAGTCTTCTGTCCTTGGTTGTTTTCTTACAATGTCCTGGAATGTAGAGACTGCATTTCCTCCAAACAAGTTATACTGTATAAGGAAAAATACAGACTTCAATATCCAGTGAAAGGACTAAAATATATAGTGAAAACAATATGCACAAGACAGGAAATTCTGTTGAAAAGAAAAAAAGATATAGTTTTACTTTGGGGTTGTTCAACTACTGAGAAAGACTGCCCAAAGAAGAGAAGATAGCATTTTGGTCCTTGGAGATTTATGGGCTAAGATCCCTACTATATTATTCAAGTCAATTATTTTGCATTTTAAAACCTACAGACACAGAGAATAGGCTATTTCCCTGCAAAATTGTATGACATATTCAACTGTGATTATTTCTCCTCTTTTATCAAGACTTAACAATTCACTCGTTTCAGGTCTCCTTCCTGACTTTGTCTTTTCTTTACTTCCTGTTACTATGTTCTGGAATGTGTCCAGTTAGGGGACTGCAGTGAAAAGATTTTGTTTCTAACCAATAATTGTCTAAAATATGTACATATTTATGTACTAAACAAAAATGTCTTGTTTTGTTTTTTTTTTTCCCCTCACAATCATATGACATTATTGATGGGTGATGAATTTTAGAATTAATGTATTTAGACAGTCATGTCACAATTTGTAGATGCAGATTATTCTTACTTAATGTAGTACCTTGCATGTTTCCTTACAAATACATTTCTTTTTCTTTTCAAGCATTTCTCCAGTTTGTAGTGATCAGTTTGAATTATACTCTTGCTCGCCAAAGTACTTGTAACTCTTCCAGTTTACTATCGTGAAACAAATGTACTTCCAATTATTGCTAGAAAAGAAATAGCATCAGAACAGAAATCTGCACAACCTAGCTTCATGAAATCTTTAACAGCAAACTATGTTTAACTATGTTTTCTGGTGCTCTTTATAACAGTTTTACCTGTAGTGTGTTCAGCTACTTTGATTATGATGTCAACTAAACCATGCTTAGAACAAAACATACTTTAGAACAATAAAGGAAAACAACATATTTCAATTTTCTTCAAGGAATAGTTGGAAATGGTATTGATTTAACACGATTGGTGTTAACAAGTGTATGTTAGCTACTACTTACTCCCTTATCTTCTAAATACTTACAAAGAGACTTATTTTTATTCCAAAGCCCAAAACTCAGTCTATGTGTTTCATTTTACCAGTTCAGGCTAGCTAATACATCTTTTTACCAGTTCTCTTTTTTCTTCTCTTTTTACCAGTATTTTTGTTCTTCTTCATTTCCTAAAAAGTAACTATTAACTAGCCTGAAGTTTTTTCAGCCAGTTTAATAGAGGTGAAACTGACTTGAATTCTAGCTTATCTAAGAAGATTTTAACCTATTTTTTTCTACTATATCTAGAATTTTCACCATTACACAATCAGGGTCAACTGTTATGCTACTGTTAATTAAGAGAAAAAACTATAAAAGACAATGTCACTTCTTGTATTCTCAGAGGTTTTTCTGATAAGATTTCCCACTTGATTACTGAATTATTGACTAATTTTTCTCATTCCTAATGCAGTGACTTAAAGTTTTTTTAAACTTCTTGCAAGCTATAACTTCCAAGTTACAAATGAATTCCTATTTTTCACCTCCTGGAGAAAAACTTCAGATTTCAGACTTATGTAGTGCTCCATTAAAATCAGTGAAAGGAGACATATATAGTCCATAACAACATTGCCATCTCACTTAATTTTACCTATTGTTAAAGGCTACTTTAGGGTAGTTACATATGTTCTCTCAGCAAAAATAAATAAATAAAAATAGATAAATAAATGAGAAGTAGATTGAAATGAGGAGAAAAACTTATGACACATCCTATCCTATCCTATATTGGTATTTGAGATGGGAAAGATTAATTGTTCTTTGGAAGCGCTCATCAATGTTGCCAGTCACAAATTGTGCTCATCACACCCACAGCATAGTTCTAAACTGCACCAAATGCTGGAGATCCAGATCCAATGTTTAATTTCTGTGCTAGCAGGGTAACATATGAAAATATCTTAAACTGCATTACAAATATTAGTTAACTTAGGTCACAGTATCTCTGTGAAAGGAGGAAATAAAGACTGAAGAACCCATCTGTTCTACTTCATAAAACAATGCTACTCAGCACTTAAAGAAATGCTTTACAATTAACTAAACGTATAGATAAAATAGACTACAAGAGATAATCAGAAAATGAACAGAAAGAAATGAGAAAGTCCTAAGAGAAAATGTAGATAAGATTCAAATTTTAACTGCTCCATTCTGAAAAATGTAGTATATTATTTCTAATGACAAACTACTTTGGAGGTTTTGTTTTTCTGCTGCTTTTTCAACTATGTACTTTTGGTACTGTATAGGCATTTAGCATCTTCTAAAAAAAATAATAATAAATTGTTCTAATCGCTGTGTTTCTACAGTTATTAATTCCATGTCATTAATTAATTAAATAAGTTAGAAATTAATTGCTTTGGTGAACTTGTCTTTTTAGTTCATGTGGATATGGGAAGATGCCAATAACCATACCACCAGAATACATTTTTTGCCATGCCTGCACAGCCTTTAGGGAATCCTCATGCTTCAGAGATCATATTCTGATTTTCAGAAACAAAGAAACAGTAAAGCAAGAGATTTTTGTCTGACAACACTATTTCTGAATGCTCACTGTTAAAAATACCCATGACAAGTAATTTCCTAAGTGGGTAAATTGCAAAGTGTTGCATACTGCAAAATCAATGCTTCTCAGCTGTAGGACAATGAATTTGCTGATAAATACTATGATGAAGAACTAATTTGCTCAGGCAGCTGTTTTATTTGAGCTTATCTGCTGCATTTGTCTATTTTGCTTATTAATGATGCTTCTGTAGCATTCATGTTAGGGAATTTGGTATTTATAACAGAAATACATAAAAATCACATAAATTCCAAATCTCATACAAGGACATGAATAAAATAATTCACAGGAGAGACTTCTGCTTATGCACTCAACATGTTCAAATCCCTTCTCCACCAGCTATCTGAGTCCAAGAAGGGCTGGTGGTAGGGTAGGTTGAGCATCTGATATTGTTAAGAACACAACTTGGGCTATAGGATGTCTTAGAAAAGAAGACTATAGTCATTATGAATAGAAAGACAGTTTAGTTCAAATCCACAGCAAAATCACTGACATCTTCACAAAAATGTTGGAAAATGAAGAGAAGGAAAAATCTTGATGTAACCTCCTGAACTTCATTCTCAGGTGAAAAGGATAGAATGGTACATATTATCTGAGAGTGGCGTCATGATGTACAATATATTCCTAGTTTCTTTACAAGGAGACATTTTGCAACTTGTTCTAGCTTCCCTCCTTGCCTGCGCAACATAGTTTCCACTGGTGACATATCACTCCTGCAGGAGGCAGAAAGTAGGCACCTCCAGAAGTGCACAGTGCATTCACTACATGCACACACTTGTGTATTAGCACAAAACATTGGGGAGTATCCTGAATCACTGTAGCTAAATACGCTAGAACTCATAAGTCAAAACTTTCAATTTCCAGCTCTGTAAAATTAGGTGATAAAACTTTTATGTTTCTGATATGTTCTACAAGGCTCAATTAATATTCGTAAAGTATTTTGAGATACTGTGATTTAAACAAAAGTTCCTATGTATTTTTACTAAGTGCTATTTTATCACCAAGCTTTATTTTATCTCAGTGAATTTTCTTAAATTTTATGTATGATAAGTCTTTTACGGTCTGAGCACAAAATCAAAATGAAAAAGATCAAATATAATAAACTTTTTAAAAGTATAAAATCTAGTGGGTGTTTAGAAAATCACGTGATGGCAGAATTTAGACTCTTCGGTTTGAAACTGATAAACATACGTACAGATTTTTAGAAGGAGGCTTGATAATGCAAGAAAAAAGAAAAACAAAACACAACAAAATTATCAAACCCAAACAAATGGAAAACACAGTTAAGTGATCTTCGTGCTGCAGTGGTGGGTATGAAATGGTATGTGTCTGTCCACCCACTATTGTACAGGCACTCGAGATACTAGTCATGAAACTATTTTTAACAGCATGAGTTTGGTCTTTTAGCCACCCACATTTGTCATTTAGGTTCTCACCTGTCAACGATGTAATTCACACCTTTGCTTATAGCCCTGACCCAAAGCCAAGAATAATATGAAACTAACAGCAATTTTTTTATTTCCTTATTTCACCTTAAGATTTATTGGCACCCGTATTTTTACAGCAATGTTTACATTAAATTATTTCTCCAACAAATTTATAAAGAAAACCTAGGCTTCTGAGAGAGAGGAAAAAAAAAAAAAAAAACCCACGGATTATATTTGAAATATTCCTTTGGAAGTGAACTGACTAAACTATGAATTTAGTTGCAGATTAACAGAGAGAAAGCCATTTTTATTATTAATGTTGTTTATAGCATCATTCCTGTTTTGCACTGATTCTGCTTGGATACCTCTCAAAATGCTGTTCCACTCTAAAGAGTGTCCACCCACCTTTCAGTGCTTTGTAACTATCAGGAACTTTTGTTCACGGTCTAAATTAATTTTCTAGCCAACTGATCTGTTTACCAAATCTTTAGAAAGCTTTTATATTCAGCAAGATAGATATCATTTTCATAGATGCTCACCTATCTTTCAAGTCTTTCAACTGAATCCATTAACATAAGGCTAGCAAATTTACACAAACAGTTCACTATGACAAAGTTCTGCTAGGAAAGAATGCCACTTGAAGTTTCCAAATTAATCTTTTGAAGCTTATCCTATTTTTGATCTCTCTAACAACCATATTCACAGCATATAGTATCATAAAAAATCATTTATGTTATCCAGAATTGTCTTAAGTTAGGATTCTTCCATTAATTAATTTTTGAACAGGGACAGCAGCTAGTAGTAGCTAGTAGTCTGAGAACTGCTACTGGTCAACAAAGCTAAATCAAGACATTCAAAGATGATTCTCAGACCACATATGAGGTTTCCAAATGATTATATATTACGTACTGCCATAGACAACAAATCTGACACTTGGCTAAAAAAAAAAATAAATCAGTAACTCTTGGAACAGAGTTAAAAAAAAAAAATCTTGCTTTTAAAATTCAATCAGGCGGTATCTACCATAAATTGAATTAGTCCACTAGTCTGTAATTCCATTGATTCTATCACTATCGCTATTAAGAAAACTATGTCTTGTTTCTATTGTAAGTGCATGCAGTTTCAAATTCCAGCCATAGGCAAAAAGCCCCAGTGAATTGTAATTATGTTAAATGTAGCAATCAGCTATGAGCATGCTAGTATATCTCAAAGGAGTTAATTCAGGTGTTCCAAGTGAATATGTACGATCTTCATTTTTGCTGAGTACATGCGCAGCATGTGTAGAACAGTTACATTTATCTCATTAATTTCTCTTGCTATAAAACATTTTTAGCAGACTCTAGATTCTTTTTAAGTTACTATGAAGATATGGATTGTGACTACCTTATTCTGTTTCAGAAAAGCACATTGATCTCTGGATTCATAGCCTGTACTATGGGCTGATAGCCTTCACAATGGGTTGGAGGCTCTACTGCTCATTTAAATAGATACATAATTATTAAATATATTTTCCCTCCTGTCCAATGTGTTCTAAGATGAATTCAAGTTTTTATGATCACCTTTCAAATTACACAAGACATCTTACCACCCCGAGAATTGAGTGACATTTATGAGAAACAACTATTTAGCTATGTTACTTCGTGAAGAAACAACTCAGTTGCTATCTTGCAATTGTCAGACACATCATAGCTTTAAGAGTAGACAGCAATACATCACAACATCAAAGTATTTCTGATAACGCATATGCAGCCATTGAAGAACAACATTTACCAACAACAGCACAAGTACTTTGTCAATCATTGCACTCAGAGTCATCCACAAATCTTAATGGTTCCATGTCAACAACGTTCCTTCAGAAAGGAGGTATAAAGATTTGCTGTCACCATAAAAACATTTTCGCATGAATTACAAGCTATGTGCTTGCTTACCAGTCATTTCCTGTTGTCAAGTGATTAGAAGACCATGTCCTTTAAGTCTGATATTTGAAATATGAATACAGGAGTGAATAGGCCTAGAGGGGGTACACAAATAACATGGATGTAACATGTTCCATCCATGATGGTTTAGGATGTGGAACTATACATGTTTATGGCAGAGGTAACATAGTGTCAGTGAAATACAAGAGCTTCAGTACCTCTGATGTCTGATATTTTGGGCTTTTAATAGTAAGAAGCAAATTCAAAACCCCACTGGAAAAGTGAAAATTGCCAATCACAAAACGACCTATTTCTAATATTGACAGTGATAAGAGACTGAAATAATATGTTACATTTTATTTCTTCAAAAGCCTTACCTCATCTATCACATGATCTTATTCACATCTAAGGACAGCACAAGAGAGCTGCAGTCAAAGCCTCACGAAAATATTTCCAAAAAGTATTTTAAAGATTCCTGCTTACTGTATAAATGGGAGACCTAATAATATACAATTATCTATACAAATATAGCTATTGACTTTCATCCCCTCCAAGCCTATTAATTACCTCTCAGCTTTCAAATGCCTCACAGCTTCCCACACCTTACAATCTCTATATAGCACATTGCAGCATGTATGTTCATCTCCTTCGGCACTTTCGTCATCTTCACTCTGCAGCTCCCAGCCTGCTGCTACTGTGATTTCTGTGGGAAAATATTTATCTTCCTTCATGGTCTGTCTCCACTAGGGATACAATCACACAGTCAATAACTTAATTCAAGAAATTTTGACTAGAATAACATCTACTCTAAGCTGGTCAAGAAGGATCCTTCTAAGGTCATTTAGACAAGTAATTTTCTTACTATGGATATACTAAATTAGCTTGGATTACCTATTGGCAATGTCTTTTCCTACTGACATGAGACAAACACCGGATGAGGGGGTCAAAGCTAAATGTACATCAGTAAAAAAAAAAAAAAAAGCTAACAAAAATCAGGAGATTGGCCTTTATCTGGCCTGAGCCTGACTTGTATTGCACAACTTTAGTACTCCATTATACAAAATCTTGTGCCTGCCAAACAGGATGGGTGCACCCAAACTGCAGGTGGGAAGGTACCTGACATAGGCTGTCCTCTCAATATTGTCAAGAAGGTAATAGTAGTGCTGAGAAAAAAGTGGTATATACTTCCCAGGACATATACTTATAGCCGTACACTGGACAATCACATACCAGAGGTAAGACCCACATTCTGGTTTTCTGTGATTTACCAGTATAAATTAAGTATTTTTAAGTAGCTTTTAAAGAAATAAAAGTGAACCAAATTAATACAGAGCTCATTGCTGAATGTATTCCTTCCTCTCTGTCTCAGAGTTGTAAGAATTATTGTAAAAGAAACAATTTTTTTAACACGTGAAAATAGAAGTTATTGAAACCCCACTAACCAATTCACACACACTGCTAAATACATAATTTACAGAGCACTGAGCCCAAAGCTATATACTTGGATATTGTCTACTCTAGAATAACCTTTTCCAGTGCAATTGCATCAGTTATCAATATTGTTACTGATAATAGCACAACTCTTTAATGTAGACATAGTTTCAGCAGCAAGCAATGCTAAACATATTTTTTCACACCCAGGGCAAAAATAAGAAATTTCCTCTTATAGATGACTGTAAGGACAGGAAACAGTAGATATAGTTGCCTTTTACTGGTTTCAGGTCAACTAAGAAAGACAGTGGCGACAATTCACTAAAAAAGAGGAAACAACTGACTCCTTTCCAAAGAAAAAAGTACTCTAGAAACTCACAAAGGAGACAATATCTAAATAGAGATACTTCCCCTTTGGTTTCCAGCCCTTAAATGAAGTTAGGGAGGGGTAGACCTTGGGTGAACTGCTCACACCTGTGCTCTCAGGACTGGCTATGCCCATTCACCAGCTGCTCAGTCAGTGGTTCAGGCTATGACCTAACAGTTTCTGCACAATAGTTAAGCAGAAGTAGGCTGTTTGATTTTATGTAAGAGTTCTTACTTGAAAAATTAGTTCTAAGATAGTTATGAAAGGGTCATTTGAGATATACCAAAATTTATCGTTATTTATGTATTAGAATAAAAATAGTTTTAGATTTTTTTTTCTTTTATACAACTACTGTTTGAACCTTTTTTCCATTCCTTCTGATATATTTATAAATCCTTTTTCTGAATAATTGTTATGAAAATGATATTGTCTGATTAACAGCAGAATAACTTCAGAATAACCAAGCAGCTCATTCTGTAATCACAGAAATAGTCTTTCGATGTGCAACGGAGATATTTGCGTAAATAAAGACTTGTAGACTAAGTTCCTAAATTTGTATGTATAGTATGTTAAAGTATAATAAAATTAAATTACAAATGAGTTACTGATTAAGTGTCCTTTGAAGTGCAATAAAATTTTGCATTGAACTGGAGCTTCTTACTGCTGCTGTGATAAATAAGCATTCAGCACTGGAGGCTTTGGTAGGCACGCAGATTGTGGGATCTGCCTTATCTCACTTTTTGATAGAAAATGGCTTTCAGAATTACATACCATCTGAAAAGATATCTAGGGAGACCAAACTTCAGTCTAGCTCCCCAGTACGCTGCAACTATGGCTTTGAAGATGGATATTTCAAGGATTTGAGGGGATGAATTATCTTCTTACACAAATTAGAGGAAGCTGGCCAAGCCATCCGACCCATAGAAACAACAGGCTCTTGTCAGGACACCTAAGTTACAGTTAGTTACAAAGAAAACTAGTAAGGAAGGAAAACTCCAAGGAGATTTGGATGCTGTTGTGAAAATGTCCCAACATAAAAGTATAAGATACGTAATGAAGACCTTGATGCGGTGCTGGAGGTGGTGCTGTCAGTGGTAGATCTAGTTAAGCACAGATATTCTTCAGTCATTTTTCTATTCTATCAGCTTTCTCAATCCAAATCTATTTTCTGCTCTGAAAATAGTCCCCTACTCCTCCTCTGAGACAGAGCATATCTCTTGTTTTATCCCACTCCAAAGTAGCTTTCTTTCCCCTCTCATCTAATCAAAGGTATGAAGGAATGGTTTTCCCAGCCCTCTTTCATCATTTGGCATCTTTCCTTGGTTTCCAGCTGGAACAGACTTTGGGAAGTATGCTTGAAGAGAAGAAGGAATTGAAGTGTGCTTCATTCTTCTTAGCCCCTGCCTTCTCCTGCTGGCTGAGTATCTGTCTCACACTACTTAGTTCCCAGCTAAGAAAATATGGGTCAGTTGTTCAAGTGGTGCTTATGTCTGTATTTAACTTAAACCTGTAGAGTTCTTATGTTTGTAGCCTTAAACTGTGAATCTGATTGGATCCTGTATTCAGAGCACGCAACGTTTTATGCAAACAAATGAAAAAATGTCCTTTGTTTCTGATCTCAGTTTGTACATAATAAGAATAATTAAAATAATAACAATCCAGTGAATTATGAAACCAATCAGAAAAACAATTAATTGAATATTAATCTCATATTAACAGAAGAAACCCTGTTTCAATGGCCTAATGATAAGAATAATATCTGTATAATAGAAAGTATATATGCATGAATTAAGCTATAATTTTCTTCAGATTTTGATTATAATCCTTCTGCTTCAAGAATATAATTAAAGCTACTTGAAATATATAACTGTGATTGTGGTTGGAAAGGAGAGCACTATGCACACAAAAACTTACAAGGTTCTTAAGTAAGTATCTGACTCAAGGCCTTTCATTATCATTTCAGAGCCTGACAGCAGTTTTTTTGGTATTTAGATCATGCTGCAAAAGTTGAAATATTTACTTGGTTCACTTCAGGATGTTAGAGCAGATCACTCCTTGGATTGCACTAATGCTGCAAGATATATATATTTGTACACAAATAAAATCACACCTCAGAAAGGATTGTGCTTGCTGAAAGGATGACTTGCTGAAGAGGTTCTAGTCCTTCAGAAATGACTTCTATTATTGTGGAGCCCTGAGGTGTTAAAGGACTGCTCCCCAAGGCTAGCAGGAGTTAGCACTTTGCTAGTTTTTAGCAGGAAAATGTAGGAGGGGAAGATTCAAAAATGATCTTTTTTCTATGACTGATAAGTGCTTTGCACTCCCAAAATTCAAGCAAGGTTAAAGTTACAGTGAAGGCTACTCAATATCTCACCTTACATTTTACACTTTAATCTCACACCACTCCATCTTGAGATTGACATGAGTACAAGTAGGGTTAAACTTTGCTGCTGAAATGGTGATTTCCTGCTAATGTTCACCTTACCTCTTACAGAAGTGGCCAATCTCAAAGCTGGCAAAATCCAGATAAAATGCTGTTTGTTGACCACTACAGCTGGCCACCAATGTAGCAAGGTGAAGGGCCAGCTGTAAAGTCATGACCTTCAGAAGCTGCTTCATGCAGACACCGCTGTCTGAACTACGGGGACAGCACTCTTGGAGGAAAAGGTAATGCAGAGTGCTCCAAGCAACTTCAGCCAAGTTTAATGATCATATGTTCATGAGTGAAAGCCTTCAATCACTCTGAATATCTTTTCGATTTTTTGTTCCTATTACCTCATTTACACCCTAAACCATTTTCTCTTCCCTGCTCCAAAACCTCTTGCACAAGCAATTTCACTGCTGTTTCCACTTTCAGGCTTAGCAGAGACCACAAAATTTACTCTATGTTATTTAGCACCTCAAGCTAGACAGCAACTTGGCCACAGAAAGAAACAGTGTTTTATTCACCATTAAGAACAGACACCTCTTAAACTGTTCACAGTGCATTTTTATTAAACAAAAGGCATATTATTGGCTTAGAGCCATTTTACATAAATATTTCTTGGTCAAGATCTAATAATGTAAAACATCCTGAATAACACTGAAAGAATCATATAACATGATTTGTATGTCAGATCACATAAAAATGAGAAATTTAAAGTTGATTAGTTGGAAATCATTGCACTGTATGAACTGAATATTGCTGAAATCTATAAAAATCTTACATGAATACATAAGCAGAAGTTCTGATATATATTCCAGATGTATCATTTTAGTCTTGTTTCTTGGTGTAGTGAGGATTATGCTATCATACTCTGCCCTACAAATAACTTTTGAAGTCACTCACCAGTATCCGCCAATTTTATAAAAAATTTAATGTTTCAAACCTCATACAATAGTAAGAATTTATATAGAGGAAAGAGTTCCAAATTACTGTGTCCCCTGAGGAAAGTGCAAATACAACTTATTCCTCTACCTCCCTTTAGAGGAATCAGACATCTGGCCATTTCGCATCTGTATATTTGCAAGCAATCATCACAAATGTAACATCAAACCATCTACAACAAGTAATAAAAGCTGCATAACTGAAAGGAAGAGGGAGGGAAATATCATTTGTGGCAAGAAGAAAGGGAAAAAAATCACAGGATAAAATTTGCAGAAAAGACAGCTTCATTGCTTCCACTTTCTGTTGAATAACTTTTCCTTCAAAGACTAAATCTTTTGGTGTTGTTAAAGCCCATCAGCATCTTTCCTTTCTAAAATAAGGAAATAAGCCTTGTATTTACATGCTAGTGAACAGAAACAACAAAATACATACATTAGAGATGTTTTTTTCTTATTTTTCCCCAACTATGCTGTAAGTACTATTGCTATGAGTATTGGGAAAATTTAAGTATATGAAATAACACAATCTTAACATTGCAAACCAAGATGAGGTCCAAGATGTAGTACATGGATACAGTGAAACAGGATTTGAAGTTGGTTGAATTTGGTTGGCTTCATGATTGGAATCATGATTTCTTTGAATAAAATATCAGGTTAGCCAACTAAAATATGTAATATTTTCCCCATGAATATTGAGAAAAGACAAACATTTTTAATGTTTCAAAAACAAATCAGGTTTGGGATACTTCCACAAATCGCTCTTGAAGTGATAACAAAATTTCAGTGGCACTGGTACTTAATTGCTTTCTATATTCACTAAAAAGTATTAGGTATTTCACAGAATCACAGAATTGTAGGGGTTGGAAGGGACCTCCAGAGATCATCGAGTCCAACCCCCCTGCCAAAGCATTTCATATGCAATAGCTGATCTCCTCTATCTCCACTCTCAGTAAAAGCTTTCAAGAAAAAAAGGTGGCGAAATTGGCTGAAAAATGGGATGTGAGTTATTTAAGACCAAATTACTCCATCTTTTTTACAAGGACAGTGGTCCAAGGTGAAAACTAATCCTGGAACCTGTACTGTTGAAGAGAACCAAGGAGGTACCAGGCATATCCAGACACAGACAGTTAGGGAAGATAAGTGAAATAATTAACACCATAGTAGTATGTAAATTTAAAACACATCGGTGTGCCACAAAAACACTGTATACAGGCCCTTGAACTATATCTACAGTATTGAGTTCACTCATGCCTGGGATTGTTTCCAGGTGCAAGAACACAATTGTCTATATGAGTAAATGCTTAAATGTTCTTTGGTACTACTTTGATTCATGCCAAGTACCTCAATCCAGACCATTCCCAGAGACGGTTCATGAGCTTGTACAGGGTAGCTCATTTCCAATAAACACCCTGTTCTGGCAGTAAGATTGTTTGCCAGCAGAGATGCAGGCAGCATCATGCCAGTTGGCCTCAGCACCAAAAAATGTTCTCATGCACATTTAATTCAGTGGTATAGACACACTAGTGTGCCTTGTGTGTAATAGCAACTACAACGTCTTGAACAGTAAGTCGTTGGTCTCAGACAGAAATCATGTGCATATTGATGGTAGGAATCAATGAAAGGTAAATTCTATTTTTATGCTTCATTCTTGCTCTCCGACTTTTCTGTGTATATAAGCCCTCAACTGTGACATCACTGTACACAATTCAAAGCATACCCTGCAATGCAATTTCTTACATTTCAAGATAGGAGTTGTAATCAAGGATTTCTCACAGTAGCTTTTTAATGAAAACTCGAATATTTATATTACAATGATCTTTTCACTAGCAATCAGTAAACATGAAAAAATAAGGCTTATCCAGTAATTAGTACAAATTATTCTTCCACTCTGTTTATTAATGACTCAAAATCAGCTTGGCAGAAGATATTAAGATTGGTTTCTCAGGGGTCTATTCTGGCTTCAGTATCATTCAATATTTTCATTAATGACTCGAAGGCTAAAGTTGGGAGTATGTTAATTATATTTGTAGATAAATACGGTGCTGAAAGCAACAAAAATATCCTAGTGGTACAAGAAAGATTAAATGGCAGAGCCTGTGCCTACCTCATTAAAATATAGAGTATGGCAGAAGGTTGACAACCATGACCGAGGATTGTGGGTATGACTGTCCAATCAATAATAAAAAATATCTATATATATTGATGATAAATTAGATATATTTTCAGAAAAAAAAAAAGAATAGAAAATCCAATAATACTACACAAAGTATTCCTGATAGGAGAAAATAACCAGAAGCACACACATGAGAATCTGTAAATTCACTGTTGGAAGAACCTAGGTATTTTAGCAGATGATGAATTAAATGAGTCAAAAACAAGACATATTTCAAATATGGCAAATGCTATTTGAGTTGTATTATTAGGAGTGTCATGTTAAACAAGCTAGGCAATTATGCTGCATTTCTTAGCAGTACATCAGTGCACTTTGGAGTGCTATTTTCAGTTCCAGTTATTACTCAAAAAAGGAAGAAGATTGGAGTCATTTTCCTAAGTAACAATTTAATCAACATGGGAAGAAAGACTTAAATGGAAGACTTTGAAAGACCGTAAAATATGCAGATTTAACGAACTTTAAGTAAAACTGATCCTGTAAATGCTACATGGCTCAAATGTCTTTGCATAATAAACAGAATTAAACTTTACATTATAGGAATAAATTTAAGGATAAGGTAGATAACAGCCTACAAATATTTTGGAAATCTTTGATTTCCAATTTGGCAAAACAACTGCCACTGGAGTCAATGAAAATACCAGTCCATGTCATAAAAGAGGCACTTTATGCGGGGTTAATGGGAAAATCATTCCCTTAATACAGGGCCTGGGAGTCTGGGGACCATAAGCCAGATATGTGTCTCTGGGGAAGAAGCAGCAGAAATTCCCAGCAGAAAGGCTAGAAGCTGTATTACCCATGAAACTCATCAGTACTGGAAATGTTCCCAAAGGAAATGCATTAATGGATATAGTGAAAGAGACTTCCAGATGAAATGTATGGAGAAAATCTTTGCATTACCAGCAAAGAAGATGGTCTAGTGTTAAAAGGGGAGGTTGGTGGCCCTGCGTGTGGCAGGGAGGTTGGAGATTCATGATCCTTGAGGTTCCTTCTAACCCTGGCCATTCTGTGATTCTGTGTGAAACAGAAGCAAACAATCCAGAGGATTGTAAAATTTAACAGACAAACAAAAATCCTTCAATAAATTTAATCCAGAGGGAAAGAAATACATGAGTGCTTCATGTAGGGGATAAAAGCCAGTTTTGAGAGAGGTGGCTGAGTATGTGAAGTCATCGGGGAAATTACGTAGAAGTGAGCTTAAAGAGCAGGGACTATGAGGAAGTCAGGGGACAGTCGATAGTGTAGTGCAGCACTGCGGGAGTGGAAGAGTGGAAGAACTCCCTAGTGCAGGAAAAATAGAAGTACATGCTTAGGGAATCTGAGATCAGTGTTCTCATTTGACAAAGATACTTTCAGTCACCATATGGGGAAGTATTCAAATACTGTCTGAGTATTATCTTCCTACAGGATTATGTGGCCCACTACAATTAAAAACCTTTTTACCTTACTATATATAGCAAAGAGTTCCAGAACAAATGATTATGCAGTCTCTCGCAGTGTAGAGTAATGGATGTAAACTCACTACTTTTGTCTTGCATCTGTTTTGAACACTATTTCACGAAGACTAAAATTTATGTCTTTTTAAGTTGCCTACTAATTAGCTATATATTCTTAGTCAGTCTTTTGGATTCTTCTCTAGTCAGCAAGGGAAAAAAATACTCTCAAAGGACCTTCCCTTTCTCCTCCTTTCTCTGTCTTTTTTTTCCCCCTTTCTCTCTTTCTTTTCTCCCTTCTCTGTTGCATTTATCTCTCTCTATATATATATCTTATGTGGGAAAGTTTTCTGCTAATTGTGTGTTGAATTGGCTCCAAGAGAGGGATCTGATGAACAACACAGCTGGGTGCAGTTGCTGACTGAGAAGTGAAAAAAAAAAAAGGTTATGTTTCACCTATCAGTGGAGTGAAGTTGTTAATAGTCTGCTCATAGCTACCCAACAAAACTAATGATAACACTGTCTTAAGAAATCACAGATTGGATATAAGCTCCTACTTTTTTCCTTCAAAAATTTGCTGAATACACAACATGGTCAGTGATGTTCCCTTCTCATTTAACAGAAATGCTCATTCTTTTTTTTTTTTTTTTTTTTTTTTTTTCACACTGTTCTCTGCATACAGTGTTCTCCCTAGCCTGGAAACCTGCTATTACAGACAGTTCACTAGATGGCACATAGGAAGGTCTTGTACACATAATTATATGTTTTAATTAATACTAAAGGGACTTACATGTATAAATACCTCATACTTTTGAAACTAATACAAAGCTAGAAGTTTATTGAGTTTCTACTCCCATAAAAAAATAAACTGTTTCAAGGAAACAAAAAAAGGAAGTCATATTTTCCTTTAACATTAACAATTTTTAACTCTTAGTTACAGTCCCTAACTCAATAAACTGTAATGATTCCATGAAGAAAAGAGGGACCTGACTTCACTCAAGAACAATTTATATTTTGGTATTTATTGACTGATTGTTTCTTTATATCCATTTTTTTAAAAAATATCTGACTATTAAGTGAATAAATATGTAGTTGGAAAATCCTTAAGCTCCCATAGATTTGTTTTTTGTAATTTATTAAAATTAGGAATGTTTATATGTTTACAGTATTTAGAGGTCGTAATATGGGAGAAGGAGACAAATGCAAGTTGGTAGAAAAGCTGTGTTCAGAACACAAAGGTAATCTAACAGAGTATCACAGACTAAAATAAAAGATTGCTTGCTTATACTGTGTCATTTGATAACTTGTTTGCTCTACAAAGAAAAGCAAAATAATCACAAAAAGAAAAGAAATTTCCGAAGTACTACGTGTGATGAATGATAAGTAGAAATTTAGTTCTCCGCACATTTGGAGAAAAAATGTTAAGATTCACACAGGAAAAATAATTCTGATATTTGTCATGGATTTTTTTAAGTTAAAAATTGAGGATTAATTAGAAACAGAGGCATGTTTAATTGCTGGTAAATTCAGATGCTTAACACAATTTTCATGAGCAATCCAAACAGAGAAAATGCTTATACAGCTTAGGGATAAAAATTAGAAATTTCCTCTTCCAAGCTTAAGAAAGAAAAGAAGAATAACTGATTATACCTTGAGAAGTCTTTACCAGCACCTACTGAAAGCAACTGATTTTAAATGTTAACCTTTTTATACGTATCCCACAAACTACAAAGGGTTTGTAGTATACTAAGATATACTTAGGTATATCACAGAAAGATACAATCTATTATGCTGTAGATTCATTGTTAACTTTAATCACAGTACTGATACAGAAATGTTTGCAAAATAAACTCTCAGTTAGGTATTTAAAACCGTAAGGAGGGAAACCACATGATTTTAAAAAACAAATTACTTTTCTGTTTGCAACTGTGGAATTCACATGCAATACTTTCTCAACATGGTTGAGGTAATTACTCTGAGGAGAAAAAAAAATAGAAAAAGAAATTTATTTGAAATGTCTTTCTCTTGTTAAAAGAAATATGAAGGATTTCAGCCTTGGAATTTCACTGAGCTTAATAGATAAGTGACATGGGTAAATCACACCTGTCATTTCTTAGATGAAAGGATTTGCCAGGATATGAATTGCATCTATAAATCTTCTGTGCATGAATAGGGTACTAGACAGTGTTAGGTTCAATTTTCTTAGTCATAATTTGTTGACAGTAATGGCCCTGATAATTAGCAGCAAGTTTTTATAATATTTAAGCAGCAAACTTCATGGGTCACTGCTTTTAAATCAAACCATGAGGTTATTTGAGTTACCTTGTGTTGTTGAATCAGAAGGCTTGCACTTCATAAATCCTCCTGTATTCTTAACTGGTATTGACAAGACTCTGTTGCTGCATTACTTGACTTATGATTTATTTTGTATAGGAAATTCAGTACTTAGTCAGGAAGTATTGCAATACTGGAAATTCTCAGAGGGTGGCTTTATTGTATTAATAGAGCAATACAAACAGAGTTTAAATTGTCTATTGTCCAATAACCTGAAAAGAGGAGCCTAAAAGTGTACTAAATGTTTCTTTATACTAAATTTGGAACAAAGCTTATTTTATGACTACAGTCTGACAGCTAGATCCTTCATTATGAAATTTTCCCTTATAGCAGATCAGAATCAAATCAGGCTATAAGAACTTCTTTCACAATTTGCTGTGCTGGGAACCACTTCTTCCTGCACAGCGTCCTCATACGGATCATCCATATTGGCCTCAGAGAGAAAGAAGATACTTGCAAACAGAAATTTCATTTATCTCTGATAAATATCTGTTACAAAATGTAGTAATCACTCCCTTAAAGCAACTGCTCTGTCTTTAAACTGGCCTGGGAAAACACTTCCTCACACAATTTTTTCATGGTCTTTACTCACTTTTGTGCCCGATCTACATGGTAATGTATGATATGAGATGATATGCTCTCCAACTATTAGAAGATGGTAGAATATGCCTGTGGCAGAGAATATTTCCCATTTCATTGTGAAGTGGACATGTTCATGGTCTAATTCTTGGCATCTTTTTCATTTCCTGAAGTGAGAGGGAGACAACTGTATACCATGTGCACCAGTGACAGTCCCCCTTTCACTTTCTTAAGGACTCCTCAACAGAGTTACTCTTTGGTTCTTTACCTTATATTTGCACCCAGCTAACCTGAGGATCTCCTATGACCTGGAGCCTCTATATCATCTTTCTGATGCCCTGTACCAGGGAAAGAAAACTGCACAGGGCAAAGTAAACAGCCACAGACTCTACTTCTGTCACCTTGTCCTGTCACATCTTCACACATCACATCAGCAGCCAATGTTCACCCACTCCTTTGATTATATTTTCAAGGAGAAATTAGAGGTGTTTGGAGCACTCCTCTTGATGTTCGACATTTCCATATCCTTATCACAGAATCACAGAATGGCCAGGGTTGGAAGGGACCTCAAGGATCATGAATCTCCAACATCCCTGCCATATGCAGGACTACCAACCTCCACATTTAATACTAGACCAGGTTGCCCAGGGCCCCATCCAACCTGGCCTTGAACACCTCCAGAGACAGGGCATCCACTCCCACATCCTCTCTGGGCAGCCTGTTGTGGTGTCTCTGGACAACCACCCTCATAGTAAAAAGCCTCCCCCTGACATCCAACCTAAATTTTCCCTCCTTCAAATTAAAACCATTTCCCCTTGTCCTGCAACTATCTACATTCTCAAATAGTTTATTCCCCTCCTGTTTGTAGACTCCCCTTAGGTATTGAAAGGCTGCAAAGAAGTCACCCTGCAGCCTTCTCCAGGCTGAAAAAGTTCAGCTCCCTCAGCCTGTCTTCACAAGGGAAGTGCTCTAGCCACCTGATCATCCTTGCGGCCCTCCTCTGGACCCTCTCCAACAGCTCTCTGTCTTTCTTGTCTTGGGGGCTCCAGACCTGGACACAGTACTCCAGATGGGGCCTCACAAGAGCAGAGTAGAGAGGGACAATCACCTCCCTGTCCCTGCTGGCCACCCCCCTTCTGATGGAGCCCAGGATACCATTTGCTTTCCAAGCTGCAAGAGCACACTGCCTGCTCATGTTAAGTTTTTCATCCACCAGGACCATCAGGCCCTTCTCCACAAGGAGAGTCCTACTCTCAAGGACTGCTCCTTCCAGTCTGTATATATGCCTAGGATTCCTCCAGCCCAATGCAAAATCTTGCACTTTGCTGTGTTGAACTGTCTCGCTCCAATTTATAGGAGGGAGAGGAGGTTCTTTTATTATCTATATACCTGGCTTGAGATTAAGAAGCAACGGTTCAAATGTTGGTCCAACCAGTTTATTACAAATCTTAATCAGGGGAAATGGGGAAGGGGAGAACGGACACTATTATGAATTAGGATAATGGGGGAAGGGAAGGAGGGCAATAGAAAAGATAGAAAAGAAGAAGCAAGGGGTCTTTATAGGCAGCAAGAGGGAGATAGTCACCACCATGGATCCAGCAAGGTTCGTAGTTCAGTCATTGATCTTCAGTAGCGGTGGGTCGTCAGGCAGAGTTGTTCTGTTGAATGCGATGACCATGACCATGGTGATGATGGCCCTTTTTCAATGCTTCAAAGTGGTTGAGTCAGCTGTTTTTGGAGTGACAGCTCAAATCCAAAGTGGTCGAATCAGCTCTCCTTTGAGTGGAACTCAAACCCAAGGTGGTTGAGTCAGTTCTCCTTGCGGTGGCAGCTTCTGACTCTGGGATCTCAGCAGGAACCTCCTTTGTTCTTATCTTTCTGGCCTTGCCAGCAGATAAGAGGAAGCAGGGAGGCACCAACTTGCATCTTGCCTTCGCAAGATACAATGGTATCATCCTCCAGCCTTCCATACTTAGCTGGAGCAGTTTGGCCACAGGCCAGATCTTCCGCCATTGAACACTGCTGAGCACTCTCTTCCGCTCTTCTACAGAGCAAGCAGCTCTGGGGGAAGGGGCTTGCAAATGTTTCCAAAGCGATATCAATTGTCACACAGTTAGCACCCATCAGTTGCCTCCTTGACAAGTCACTCAGAGTTTTATCACAAGAAAAACCTCAGGAAGCAAGCTTTGAGCCAAAAAAAAACCAAAGAAGGATTCTCACATGAACTTCATTAGATTTACCCAGGTCTGTTGAGGTCCTCCTGAATGGCATCCCTTTCTTATACCATGTTCAACCACACCATTCAGTTTGGTGTCATCAGCAAACTTGCTGAGAGTGCACTCAATTGCATCGTCAATGTCATTGATAAAGATGTTAAAGAGCACCAGTCCCAAGACAGATCCCTGGGGTATACCACTCATTAGCATCCTCCACCTGACCATCCATTTTTGTCACATTCCCTTCTTTTTATTTCTCATTTTCCTCACAATCATTCTGCTAGCTCCAGAACAACAAGCAGAATGTGGGCATTGGGGAAGACTTTCTTAGGTCAGGTCTATACACAAGAAGAATAGACAGGAGAACCGGTTATTCAACTGCTAATTTATGTTCATATATAACATATGCCATTCATATGTTATATGAACTCTCTCTTGGTGCTCTCTTTTTCTTTCCTCTGTTATCCCTAAGTTTATAGGCCTTATTTACATATTTTTCTTTATATGCTAACTTGTCTTTCTGTATATGCCACCATCAGTTCCTGTAATTTGACTTCTAAATGAGGAGCTAAATGGATTTAGTTAACTGCATATGGTACTGGTAGCTCAGGTTTATACTTTTGCTGTTGTTGACCAGATGGGATAGTGCAACAAATGAACATGGTATTCATTTTGGAGTCCTCCTATTTATTTTTCAAAATATAAGAAGTGTCCTTGTTATTTTCTTTCCTTGTTTGAATAATTATCTCCTAGCCTCTTCCCAAATTATCTCAATCACTATTAGCTCCTGGATTAACATGAAAAGGGATAACCTCTGTGTACAACCATAGTTCTATTGGTAGTGGTGGGCTAACTTTCTTATGTAGTTATGGTAAAATAATAAACAAAATAACTGCAAACATTATAAATAATCCTGTGCCAGTGACCTATTCCAATTTGCTTTTCAATACGTTCTTACAAAAATCTTTTTTAGCTTCTTGTTGGTATTTATTACTTTCAGTTTTTAAGACTCTTGCTTTATAACTTATTTGTCTCAGTTTACTTGTGGCTGTATTTTGCCACATTTGCTCATAGTGAGTCCTTGTACTGAATAAAAAATTACTTCTCGGTCTTAGTAATTTACTTCATTGGAGCACTCATGCCAACATTCAGATACTTGCTTTTAAGTTCTCAAACTGAAAGAAAATGGTTTACTAAATTTTTGTTGTTATACTGGTTTTCAAAACTGCAAGAAATAATTCCCTGGGCAGTCTCATGTAGTGATTGGCAGTGCTGCCCATGGCAGGGGGCTGGAGTTTTAAGGGCCTTTCCAACTAAACCATTTTATGTTCTATGGTAATAGTGTATTTAAGAAGAAACAAACTAAACCAAACAATGTTCTGATCACAAATAAAAACCAATAGAATCAGTCCATATCCTATTGGTGTAAAGAAAACAGATTAAAAACAAAGCCACAATTTTTTCTCTCAGAAGTCAAAAATTCATGAAGCAATATACTGATTCTCCTGAAAGAGTTTAGGAATCACTGCTTTCCTCTGGGGCATTGCAACTTCATACCACTTTCTTCCTCTGAGCTGTGCCTAAGTGGAATAATTGAACCCATAATTTGCAGTTACACTAGCGGGAATACAATTATAAAGATTCTCACTCCTAAAACACGTCTTTTTTTCATTTGATTTAGGCACTTAGGAGTCTAATTCCTATCGACTTTCAAATGTGATTTAGCCTCTTGTGCCAGATTTGTAAAAGTATTTAGGTTCCTAATTCCTGTAATCAATGGAAGATAGTAGCCTTTAAAAATCTGGCCCTGAGGTGCATAATTTCTATTGACTTTCCTAAGTGCTAAGCCACTTTCAAACTTCTGAGGCACACAGGTGTTTTTGAAAAGTAACTAAAGAGTGTATACCAGAACACCCTCTCCTGTTACTGAGTTAGTAGTCACTGCAACTGCAGTGTGAATATTCTCAGCCTTTTATGGAGGGAGCTGACACTGCCTGCAGTTGGAGAGATGACACAGAAATAAGTGATTCATTGATTGGTTCAATTACTATATAAGGCACGACTGCCAGACTTATCTTGCTTGCATACCATGGTCACTATTATTGCTATTGCAGCTAGCGGCAGTCATGTAAGCAGCAACTTTTACCCTTGTCTACATAGGAAACAGAATTGGACTTTTAAGGCACCAGCTACAAAGTCCTTTGCTCTGGTAAATTAAGTTCTTTTGTCAGCAGTTTATTTCTATGCAAAATGTTAGTTATTAGCTTGTCTGAATGCTTGATAAAAAAAACAGTTAAACCTTCCTGGAGCACTTTGTAGATCTAGCTGAAAATAAAGAAATACAACAAAGAAATTTGCTACTTAAGTTGATCATGCTTTGCAACTAACAGAAGTACAAAGCATAGTGCCTGTGTGCATGTGCATGTGTGCATCTCTTAAGTGTGGGCAGAACACTTGTGTTCTAGAAAGTGTGGGCCATATGCTAACTTTAGTGCATACACTTCTACTGATGTCAAATGGATGTTCTGATTCATATCTGAAGAAGTCTGGAGTTCTCTATATGCAAATAAGAATAGATACTGACCATTTTTTATACAAATTATGCCCAGATTGAGTCGGTATGCTTTCACTGTGTGTCTTCAGGCATTGATGTACGGGCACATATTCCTTAATATGGTAGTAAGCATATGTACAGAGAGGTGGTGTAGATGGAAGGTTAGACTTAACAGGCTTAAGCTGGGCCTGTGTTAAACATTTTGAAATAAATGTGACTCTGAAAACTAAACAAAAATTTTGCATTTCAGACACATATTTCTCTGTTCTGAAATGGATAACAAACAAACAAACAAAAAACAAAATTGCATGCACCAGAAAACAGCTGTGATTTTTATAATGAAATTTTGCAGACAATTAGCCTGGAACGTAGAATAATCAGTTTAAGTAATTTAAATTGGACAAGATGTTGTGGTTTTAAAGCAACTACTGCGCATTCTCAGAAGCTGCTTGCCATTAAGATGTTTACTTTGCATTGAGTACTGCAGGTTCATAATATGCAATCTGTCCTATCATTGCAACACAGCATGTCCATGTTCAAAGGAGCCATTACCTTAATTCTGCAAGGTAATGTATACATGAAACATAAATGATGCCTATGGTGGAAAAGAGTTTAGTAAGCTTGCTTTTGAACTGAAGAAGGTGCAACAGAATTCCTATAGCTATTTTATATTATTCTGCATACATATTCATACATGTAAGAATGACCCTTGGGAATAGCATGAAAAATGTAGCTTGACATTATAGAAAATATCAACATTATGAAGTCCGCAAGCCCTGTGCATTCTAATGGAGCATCCTTAAGTCTTTTTATGAATTTCCATAAAACAGGAGAAAAAATAAACATAAAAAAATTATCCCCAAATCAGAATAACAGGTATGCTACATTTCCTACACAAATTAGAGAATACAAAATGCATAGTTTATTTTAATGTTGTTTTCTCATAGTTTGTTATTCTGATTATACTAGGACTGCCATATGTCCAGATTTTTCCGTGATATGTCATCTTTTTCCTCCCGGAAATGATGTCCAGGTGGAATTTGAACATTTTGGACATTTTTTTGAGAATTCCAGATGCCTGGCAGCTTGGTTGGGGGAACAGCACAGACTTATTGGCTGCATATGGGCAGGTCAATGCATCTGATTTTCTGAGCATATTCAGGCCATCTGTATAGCTCAGGTGCAGCAAGCCCATTGCTTTCTGGAAGCAGATACATGTATTTCTCCTGGGAAATCCTGAAAAGAAAGAAGGTAACCCTGTAAATTACTCAAGCTAAAAGCATACTTCTACTTACAGGAAGTTGGAGAACTCCAGATTGAAGGACTCAATCCAGGTATTGCTCTGGTCTAATGCCATATTTTGGGTCTTTTCACTAAATAAAGTTGAAATTGTTATCTCCTGCAGTGTTGCCTCTGTAGTACTATGGAAGTGCTTAAGAAAAGATGTACAGTGTAGTGCAGGGCCAGAAATATTGACCTGTACAAAGCAGGGGATGGCCTTTTTAAGCTGACACATCACAAGGGAATAGTTTGGATATCACCATAGATCAAACAGGGCTGAGGACATACCCTTTACTGTATTCCTGCACCCTTAATTGGAAATTCACTGTTTTGTTGGTTCACTGTACTAAGGCATTGTAGCAAATACTGAATACAGTAAAATTTCAGACCACTTCAGTATTTCATCACAACACTGTAGGACAATTCTTTATAAAATATAGCATCTTTCATCCCAAAGAAATCCAAATCAGCTTACATACAAAGCTAGGAATTTCTATTCACTACTGACAATATGTCCCAAATCTGGCCTGAACTTTAACATTCCTGATTGCAGTGGGTTAACACCAGCTTAACACAACTTTTTTTTTTTAACTTAGTGATTTAATAATGCATAGGGTCTTCAGCTCCAAAATTAGTAACAGATGGTGAGGTGGGATTCATTCCCAGTCCTGCTGAACACTTTGATATACTTTCTTTGCTCCAAAAGTGATTGAAAATGCAGGCCAGAAACATAGGTGTGCAGATTGCTTCTCATGGGGAAAGAATTGTTCGTGAAGAATCCCCTTAACCATTGCTGTGCCTCACTGTTTTCTAATGTGTAAACCTAAGCACACTAAAATTAGGAATGAAAGAGATGACTTCAAGAAAAGTTATGTACTGCAATACTTCTAGCTAATTCTGTGTCAATGGCATACACTTTCAGTACAGCCATAGAACTCAAAGAAATGTTGTAGTACATTGCTCTAAATAAATCATTTTTAAAAACTTAGCTGGCTATGTGTCACACATAAATTGGAGGGTAGAAGTCTTAGTTATTTTTCTTTTTGTAGAAATTCTCCAAAATACTTCATGTTAGCATGCAATATAATAGTTACAGCTCAAAATAATATTTTAAAATAATCAGCATTTGAGGAAAAAAAAGAAAAGAAATAAAAATTTGATTATGTATCTATGCAGAAAATCATTAATTTCTATGAAGAAAAGTCTGATATAATGTTATTTGACTTCTTACCATCATTCTATTCATTATGCAGTGTTAGAAATAGTTCTCCACTTGAATCACAGGTAGCCTTCGATCCCAAAAACCTGTCATTCATTTTTGCTCCTTTCTCTTATCTACAAGCTCTCATTTTAATTTTATTTTTCTCCTAATGACACAAACATGATTTAATCTCCCCACTCAATTAAAAAACAAAAAAACAAAAAACAAAACAAAACAAAAAAAAACAGAAAAAAAGAAGAAAAGAAAAATCAATCTCACTTTCTTCTGGTTTTGAGTTAATTGACTATTCCATTTATAAAATCTGTTCTAAGTTTTTCTCTAATTTAGACTCTTTGTTTTCTAGCTTCTCCTTCTATGTGTAATAAAACAATTCTTAATAAGAATTCTACTTTTTTTTTTTGTTTGTTTTTATCCTAGTCCTGTTATACCGTAATCTATCAGTTCCATATCAGTACTGACCTCTCCTAAACCCTGTCTCATTTATTTCCTTTGATACTTTCCTGAATTCTTTTCTGCTCTCATCAGCCTTTCAGTAACTTTTCCAAAGAAAAATCTTCATTTTCCTGCAGCCTCAGCATGGTAAATCTACAGACTCTTATTCTCTTCCATTTTCTCTTCACAAGTTATCTTATCTTAAAATGCAAACTGCTTTTATTCGCTCTCTGCTGTGGTAACTTGTAGTATTATTTTGCCCAGAACTTTCTTCTCCTGTACAAATCAAAATATTGTTTCAGCTCTCTGATACATTCTTGAAGATATAAACTATTGAAGATATCTTGATGTCATTAGCTCAGGCTCCAAAAGGCTGAAATAAATCTTGTTCTTGTCCCTAAATACTACCTCTATTATTTTCTTTCTGTCAAAGATCACAATCAACTTTCTATCTGACGATCAGATCTATCACTCAGCTGTCATAGAAACTGGTATTAACGATTAAAGCTGAGCAGTCATACATTAATAGTTAATAAACATGAATAGTTATTTCCATTTTTCAATTAGAATTTTCTCTAGATCTTTGTTTCCAGACTATCCCTAAATATTTTTAATTATCTCTATACTTCTGTCCTTTTTATATATTTCAATCGATTCTTACCATCTGGCATTTCTTAGTGCAATGTCCCACTTTCAGGCCCTAAGATAGGCATTCTTTCTTTTTCAGTTCATTCAAAATAGTTCTATAAAGATCATTTTGATAGATTTGCACTTGGACCACCTCAGCCCATCCTTTATGTCTTCTCGGCTTCCCCATCTTTTTTGTATTGAATTCTGACTACCTGCTTACACATTCAAGGAAAAGTATTTGTGGCTTATCTCAGACATTTTCATTCTACCAAGTGCAATCACTTAATTTTTCAGGTAGGTCTTTTTTTTTTTACTTTTTTTTTAAGCTCACATTTGGAAAGGCATGCCTGTGAACATCTGCAAACCTAATTCAAAATCTTCCTTTAAATCTTAAAACTCCCCTTTTCCCTGATGCCTTCGAAACACTTTCTAGCAGTCTGGCTTAATGCTGAGCCAAGTGCCTGTATTTCTCACCAGTATGCATTATTGTTTCCTTATATTCCTATCATAAAAGTCAGTTATTCAAACTGGTTAAAATTTCACAAAACAATACAGTACAGTCATTGTTTGGTAGAAGTGGTATGAAAGTGGGAAAAATATAATTTATTCATGTAACAGAGATTTTTAATAAAGCTTAACACCTATGTGAAGATCAGGCTTATTAAATATAAAGATTGTAACAATGAAAAATCAATGAACCTAAACTAATAGAACAAAAAAAGGGTCCTGAATATTGAATAAAATAGTTTGAGACAGTATATTCCACCTTTAAACTAATTTATCAGAACTTTGAAATTAAAATCTTCCTGTTGAATGGATTCAATAGTGCATCTGGGGGAAAAAAAAAAAGAAAAAAGAAAAAAGAAAAGCAAAAAATACCCCAAAAACAACAACAAAAAAGACCCTATTATTTGCTTTTTGTTTGTTTGTTTTTGTTTGTTTTGTTATCATCAGGACTGTTTTGTTAAGAACTTGTGGTCATCAGGATGTCCGCTGTAAGGACCAGTGATCCACACCATTACAAAGAAGACTGTTACCAGACAAAGCAAATGTTCATCCTCTTTCATCCATTCAGTCTATTTCTGTGTTTTCCTTCTGTTTTTCTATCCTGAGTGCAATTGTGATGGCTGCAGAATTGGAACAGCTCAGACATTTTGGCCTAGCTTCAGCAAGAACAGTGAGGGTATGGACCTGGCCAAGTCAGTCGCAAAATAAGGTGGAGTAGTTAGCAAAAGCTGTGATGTTAGAAGTGAATGACGTTATTAAAAGTATCTTCTGAAGACAGACCTCTTAAAGACCTATTAAAGTCACTTTTTACTGTCCCATCTCTATCTTCATTTATATATTTTTCAAACTGGAAAATAATAATTATTCCACTGATTAATTTACAATTCACCATCAGAGGTAATGTTGTTACACTTTAAGACAATGAAGTTACATCTCATTTGCCTCCTTTAGGTAGACTGGTTTTATTCATATAGCACAATGCTTAGCCTGAAGTTCCTGTGGGTCTTACTTGGCCTGTCTTAAAGTGAAGAGTGAAAAAGGCTACTATTTTCTTTGTGTATGTGCATATATATATATTTGTTTTGTTTTGTTTTGAGGGCTGGGGGGGGAGATTTTTATTTCTGCTTCTAAGTACTATCTTGCATTAGTGATTTTTTGATATAAATTAAGAGAGTTAGGTCTTTCCTAAACATTAAGTGTTTGTTACTGACTGGAATCTGTTAACATACTTGATCCTCTGAGGCATTCCTTCCTTTAAAATGAAACTAATGATTCCATTAGGTATTATTTGCTCTTCCTTGATTCTCAATTATAAAACATAGGTCTTTAGGGCTCAGGTTTTCACTTATGATCATGCAATCCCTAACCATGGAGATCCTGGTCCATGATACTAATTGTTACAAATAGCAGTTAATGCTAGCATCTGGGCTTGTTTATCCCTCTACAGGATTAATATTATTGTCATCATGGGAAGAACTTCCAATTACAATCAGACCCCCTGTGTTTTGTTCTTTACAAACAGCTCCAAACCTCACCATAGAGAGTCAATACCTTCTTCTCTGTCAGAAAGGTCCCTCTAACTCCCCAGCAGTAGACACAGACATATACACAAGGCGAAAGCTACAAAAGGACAAGCTGAAATAACTCTCTTGAGTGAAGCAGCCCCAGGTTAAGGAACAGGTGTTTCAAGGAATAAGGAGTTTAGGAATGGATGAAGAAGTTAGCACATTTCCATGAAGAGAGCTTGCCCCCAGGCAGTCCTGTAACTCACTGTTGAAGGCTTTCTTAGGGACTAGCCATCTGTCTGCAGCTGACCTATACACTGAAAAACTCAGTCTGCCACAGAGGCATGCCTATAGCAGTTGAGATCTTGATGATATAACCCAAAATAAACTGTTGCATATGACTCATCATTACTCTTTGTCCATAGGAAAAGAACTTACTCTTTGTCCATAAGAAAAGAACTTTTCTTTCCAGACTGCTATGAGCCTCCCAAACAGAAAATACCATGCTAATTCTTTGTACTGACAAAGGTGGGTAAGTCTACTAATCATCTCTTGAAAATATTGTTATACTTTTGTATTACCTTATTTTATAGTGTTGGAAATAATGTTAGAAAGTTTGTATAGTTATTGAATGATAATACAATCAAATTTCAGGGATAAATTAACAGTATGTTCTGCAAAAAATAGTTACTTTAGGGCATCTGGTAGACATCTCCTCTTGCTGCTTTCATTGTCCTAAGAATATATGTTTCTCAGTCACATGTCTTTTCTGGAATTGTTGGCTATTGTACAGATACTAAGCTGTTCACTGGACACAGAAAGAACATAAAGGCAAGTCTAAGACTTGCTAGATGAGGAGAGACTTTATCCGAGAACCACCTCACTTTACTACTTGCATAAAAGAGTACTCATAGATAATCATCTATCTAAGCTTCCTTCACCATCAGGAGAGAGATTTGCAGATCGATTTGATTCTTAGATGGTTTTTAATCTACATTTTTGTATTGTCATTGACAATAGAAGTATCCTAAAAGGTGGTTTGAACAAAATGCTTATGATTTAGCTTTCTGAAACCAAAGCACATAAAATTCATTCTTAAATTTTAGCTTATGCTTTGATGATGATTTTAATGCTGTACACAAAATAGAAGAAATATAATATGGGAAAATGGAACAAGAACAATGGATTGCCAATAACTGCACAATTTGTATTTCTGCTCCTATTCAAAGAGAAATAACATTAAACTCTTGTCCTCATCTTGTCCCAGAGAAGGCTTCAGAAGTAGGATTGCCAGAATCAAAGATTACCACCCATTCTATGTGCCACTGTGGGACTTCCTTGCTTTTTTAAACAGTGCTCATACACACAAGCAACCAAAAGAAAAAATAAGGACAGGAAAGCTGAACTAGACAATTTAAGTGTATCTTTTTTTTTTTTTTTTTTTCCATTTTTTCATTCTATTTTGTTCATTTTTTGTTTCAGTAAAAATATTTGTCAAACTTAATCCAACTTCAAATATTTTTCAGTGCCCTAAGGTTTTAGGTTTTGGTTCGAAAAATAGACCATTAAAATACTTCTACCTAGCTCTGAAAATAAGTCTGCCAAATATTGCTAAAAGAGGACCAAAAATATGTTCTGTCTTGGAGATATTCCACTTTTCCCTGAAAATGTAAATATTAAATCCAAGACTGTATCTCTCTTCCACCCTCTCACTAAAAATTATTTACCATTATTATTATGCAAACTCAAAATGTTTTGATGGTCTGTACTCTTTCTTGCCTTTTGAACTGTAAGGCCTTTTAATATCCTTCTTGTGCATGAAAGAGCTTAGATTATTCCTTATGGTTTCTTCCCTGGGTGAAACACATACTGGTGTTATAGATGAACTAAAAAGCTGAGAAGTTTTAATAGACAGTGTAATCTGAACAATAGTCAATTCGATCATTCTCAGGAGAGGCAGTCTGTGCTCTGATACGTGCTCAATGACCATTAGTTCAGTGATCCCAAATTTGGAACATCTTCAAAACTGTAGGCCGCAATCCTAACATTTTCATAATCCTGCCATAATCCATCACAGTTAATTATAATAACTTCCTCAATTTCTTTTATTGTTCACTGTTTCTGAAAGAGAAGATTTCCAAAGAACACTCTTGCTCAAGTTTGAATGTAGTCAATCCTTTTTATTTTACTGCATCCCTCTTTGTCCATTCATTTAATGATATGGTCATATTATAATCAGCAAATAACTATTTTTGTTTGACATCTTCTTCACCTTCTTTTGTAAAACTCAGTTAAATAGTGTTTTCCCTTTTGTAGCTGAGAACCCCATGCAATGACATGGCTGAAGTTAAAACTAGTTGAAAGGGAGTGCAAGCTTTTGTTGGGATCTGGCTGTAAGTCATTGCTTAGTGGAAGGCAAAAAAGTGTTCCTACTTTTTCCACAAATACTTTACAAGGCAAGGAACTTTAAAAAGGAATGACAGCAAAAACTATTGGAAGATTAATGAGGATCCCCACAGCCTGGTCTTTTATGGATCACCAGCTTTTCTTTCATCAGCTATATTTACTCAGCAAGTAAATCTACTGCTAAAAAATATGAAAAGCTCTTCCACAAGCCTGCTTAAAGGTAAGAGACCCTAAACAAAAGAGTTAACAGCATTCTACCGACAAAGAAAGCCCCGAAGGCGGGGAGGGTGGAAAAACCCTTAGGGAAACCTTGTTTTGCCTGTCAATTAGTCAGTTTCCTATTCACTGCCATGCAACTCCTGAACTAGCCTTTCTCAGAAGTGGAAAGAAAGCAACACAGGGTGGTTAATCATATTACTGCATTGATCTTTTATTAAGCAATATGCTGAACCTCTTGGATTGTTATTAAAACTAAAATGCATTTATAGCATACAGCATGTAAATCTAGTCTTTTGGATCAAAGTGTCTCCTGGTACTGTCACATACTAATGAGGGCAGTCAAGCCTAGAAAACTTTACATTTATCAGGGGAAACAAAACTGTGTATATTATACATTTTTAATCGTTTGTCTCAGTCCTGATGTTATCTCATAATAAATTACATTTGTAACTTATTATAGCAAATGCAATTTGTAATGATATAAAATAGCCCATGGAAATAGCATTCTCTTGACAGAATTTTCTCTTACTTTTTTGCTCTTCTCTATGGCATGGTGGTGATTCACACTCTATTAAAAATAATCATTCAAAACAATCTGCTACTATTTCATGCCAAAAGATCTTCCCTGTTTTCTGCTTATCAGCAGTGATACTCCCAACATGAGAACAGCTCTCTAATCGCTGAAGATCAGGACCTGCAGCTAAATTAGGCTAGTATCAACATTTTAGCAGAAATCTAGTTCTGTTGCTACATCTTAACTCAGAAACAAAGCAGGACCAGGGTGGGGCTTTAAGCTGGGAGCTGTGACTGTCTGTGTTCAGTACCATACACACTTAATTGCCTGCGAGGGCTCTGGGATGGTGCTGCCCAAGGCCAGCATTTACTTGGGCTACACAGGAATGAAGCAGTCAGGACTCTCTGCGTAAGTCTGTAAGCCCACTTTTTCAGGAGGTAGAAGACACATAATGTGTTATGATACTCGATTTCAGGAGCAGATCATTTCTCTTTGACAGAAAATAATATCCAACCATTAAAATCTTTTTTTCTTCTTTTGAGATTTCCTACAGAAAATATGATAAAGCTGAAAATATGAAAGTTGCTTTGAAGTATTTTTTAAATGAAACTCATTTACTGATCAGCATAAAACAAAGCTTGATCTTCATGCATGTCCACCAGTCAGGTGCCCTGGGAGTCAGAAAGCCCTGAGAAGTGCCAGATTCTCTATGAACGCACCATCACAACATACAAAAACTGTGTTTATATCAAGCTCCCGGGGTCTTTTACAGAGGACCCCATTATGATACTAGGATAAAATCATATCAAATGAGGTAATCAAGCCAGCAGAGCTTATACCATAACACTTTCAGCTATATTACATAGCTAAGTGAGACATATGGAAAAGCTGTGCAATCTGAACGGTTGTTGGCTTTTTTTGTTGTTGTACAAAACACGCAACAGAAGGCACAGAGAATCTTCAGTGTTTTCTTCAAAGGCACAACAGAACTTCTCTCTCTTCCTTCTATTTTTTATACTGCCTTCAGCCTGCACTGTACAGAACTGCATGCCTACATATACAAATGTGTATATGAGAGAAGAGTAGTAAATCAGGAACAGCCTGTTAGTTATGCATCAAAACCAGCTGCAATCAGACATTCTCCAAAGCTGATATCATACTTTCCTACCATCCCGGCTACCCTATAGGGCTGTTCTCATTCCAGTTTTGCTCCTAACTTTAGTCTATTCATATGCAAGAAATTCTTTAACATATGTTCATTGATGCTTTTAGTTTGAGGCAACAAGACTGAGAAACATTACAGGCACAGATTCAAACAAACAACTCAGCAGAAACTTACACTGCCAGGCTAGGGACAGCGCAGTCAATTGTGGTCAAATCTCCTAAATCTTTTTTTTTTTTTTTTGGATGCCTATAACAAGTGATATCTTCAGCAATACTTCAGGCACACTTATGTTTCTATTGCAAAGACATACCATCACAGACACCAAGTACTGGGCCAGCCCTGACAACACACATGCTACTCATGAGTAATACACCATGCAGTTAAGCTAAGCTCATTTAAAAAAAAAAAAAAAAAAAAAAGTAATGCTAAGTAAGTCTACTGAAATTGAACCTGCAGTGAAAAAAAAAAAGAAGAGTTGAATGACCTTTTTGATATCACCTCATTTGCAGATGAGTCAGATGATTCATTAAGCAACTGCAGTACTTAGGGAAGGCATACCGTTCAGTAATTCCTCTCCATTTCCGCTGTTTAGGCTATTGGTTAACAACACTAGACAAACATTTGGGTATGTTATGACTAATGAATCACTGATTACTTTTGTTAGAGTTCAGTGGATCGATAATTTTCAGGCTAGAAATGATGTGTGTGAGCTCCAGGCAAGTTATGATGTTATTTCTATTAATCCATATTGTCAGTAACTCGTCAGTTACCTAAGTCTCATGCTATTGATTCTATTCCTTGACAGAAACAGTAGAAATAACAGAATAAAGGGAAAAAAATTCTGTCTTTATGAATACTTACACATATTAAAATGTAAGGAAACTTGGAAACCAGTAAGGACTGGCGCAACTAACCTCTGTATTTTTCACTAATCAGATCTTCCAGTCTCAGAAAATACCAGCAATCATAAGTTAGCACATTTACCTGGGAATGTTTATGAAACAGTAAATTTATTTCTTCAATTTTATAATTTATAATATTTATAATTTTATAATTTTATTTCTTCCTTTTTTAAACATTATGAGAAGAACAGTATACTTGCTAAAGAAAATTACGTCAAATATTTATCGGTCTATTCTCTTGACTTCACCTTTTTACCATTTCAGCTGCTTTCATCATTTTTCACTTTATTTTATATATTCTAAGATTAATCATATATAATTTATATTGTTCGCAGCATGGCCAATGTTGTATAATTACAATTAAATACCAAATAATTAAAAAAATATATTGACTTATTTACTCTCCAGCTATAGAGAATATTAAGTATGTCAGTCACGGAAAGTTTAATTCCTTTTTATCCACAATGTTAAGCATCATCTGGATAACTGAATGAAGTTTATCAGAAGAGTCTTTAGCTGTTAGAAATACTGTTTCTTAAATAAGGTAAAACACAAGATCAATCATTTTGTTATTTATATCTTCTATCTTCTAGAGAAACAATAGGTTTGTAACTTTCGATGCAACAATAATAATGCCAACAATAATAATGTTATAGAAAGCTACTCATCTTAAATTTTTAATATCTGAAATTTGTTCATCACAAAAGTTGTTCCTTAAAAGGAACAATATATTCATATGCATTCTAGGAAGCTGACAAATTCCTGAATAAGCAGAAATTGAGTTTTACTTTAGATACCTCATTGTTTTATGACGAATCTTTGTTATATATTTTAGTTTGTTTTCTTCTCTCTCCTTCACAAGTTGCATTTTTAATATTTTACTTGTACTAGCTTTCTCCTTTTTTTTTTCTTTTTTTTTTCCTTACCTCTTCAAATCTAGTTTGTTAGTAATCCAGTTTGAATTTTGGCTCTTGAGATCCTATTTATCACCAGCCCGCCAAGCTTGCCAAACAACAGGAAGCAATGACTATGTTTAGTGGAAGCACGTGCCATGTTGTTGTACTCATAAATCACATGAGGAAGATGAAAAGGCCAGTCTCTTTTTCAGTCACTGAAAGGACTCTCTGGTTCACTTACAGTATTTGGTAGGTTCATTTACAGGCTCATTTGGTATACCAGGTGGTAGACAGTGATGTTTAGCATGTGTCCATTACAAGACTACTATGAAAAGAACACAAGTTTTCAGAAGTAGTGGCTGAAAGATTGTCTTTATTCTTCTGTTGTGAAAGCATGCATAGGAGACAGACAGAGTAATATATTATCTCTCCTCATATTGTCTTTTCTTGCATGATAATTTAACCAGGAATTTGTTTTAACGTGTATATCATGTGCAGATTTCAGAGTATGTCTATGTGCTGGTTCAAGTTACCAGCTTGATGGTACCAACACAATCTTTACCAACTTGAAATTCTGTCCCTCTGAAACTGTTTTCCCCACTTTGTACTAGCAAACTTTACCTTGGTCTCACATTTCTATTCAGTCCAAACCACCCCATAGCCATCTTCTCAGTTTGCGTGGCATCAAAGTCTATGGCTGTATTAGTAAATAAAGCAGTATTGTGGAAAATTGTAAAACTCTGATTATTTATGCTAGTATAGCAATATAATCTAGCCAGGATCAGCCAGAACTTTCCTGAAAATCTGTGGTCATGAGGAGGTGGAATTTCCAAGGGACAACCTTGGTTTGGAGGTTCAGCCAGCTGTGGAATAAGATAAAGAATCTCCTCTACCAGATGGCTGGTGCCAGACCACAGTCACAACTTGTTAAAACAGACTTGATTGAAGTGGCAAAGTAAACTATGGCAGAGCTGTAATCACCATACAGTGTTCTTTGTATGTTGTACATAGTCCAGCCTCATGGGCAGGGAAATTCTAGTTCAAATCAGTAGTAAATTGCTACTGGATAACATCTGACGTCCTTCAGCAGCAAGTACATACTCAAAACATGGGTCTGGTCTTCCTCAAGATGTACTTAAGGAATTCTCATTGTCTGCCAGAAAATTCAAAAGCCCAACAGAACATCTGCCTTCCTGAGTCATAATACTGAGAATCTACAGCACTTCTGAGCTTTATACATGTTGGACTTTCCAGTAGCACTTATTTTGTGCCACATGTAATAGCTTCAACATTCGAATTGGATTTAATTTAAAAGAAAAAGAGAAGAAAGAAAAAGGTGTAATCAAATAATTAAGAACTGCTAACGTTAGTTAAGATCATACGTTCTGTAGAAGTTGTAGAGACTCTGCTGGCAACTGCTTTGCAATCCCAGTGACAGAACATCTTCTCGGTTGGCACAAATTCTGGTGAGATGGAAAACAGGTGTCAAATCCCTGATTAGTAACAAAATATGAAGAAATGACCTGTAGGAGTTGGCTGAGCAGAGAACTTCAGCAGCCCTGCTACAAGCTGACCTAACATTAAAGTAAGCGATCCTTTCAGGGATGAAGGAAAAACAATGTGTGAGTTAGACTCTCTTTACAACACTGAATCATCACTCTCCCAATCTATTAAAGTCTCTTTGTTTAAAGTTACATAGACACAAAGTCCTTCCAAACTTCACACTTCTGGATTTTCTTCTAGTTTTGTGAGGAAAAGGTGATCCCAGGCAAATACCACATTTGAGCTCAGGCTTAATTTTTATAGCTCATCAATATAAATATGAAATATATGTTTGTAATGGAAATACTGACATAGCTTTAGCAATAGTGCTGTATAATAATAAGATTTGTCATTTATGACTAGTTGTCCTTAACAGACAACTTTAAAACATCTATTCTGAAATCACTGTCTTTCCACGTGCTTTAGAGCCATATCATAAAAATAAGATGCCCAATTTTGTCAAATACCAGAGATGTTCTGCATATTTACACTTAACAATGATCTCAGCTTCTGACATATAATAATTTTCTGTGTGTCACTTCAGTCAAAATGATTTGAATAAAAAACTACCAAAGCAGATTTGGGAAAATTGGCAGTTTTTAATAATATATTTCCAATTGCGACATTATTTTAAAATCTATAGAATACAAGTGGATTTAAAATAGATATGCACCTAAATACATGATTAAAATAAGATTAAAAAACAAAAAAAAAGGTTGTTTAGCTGAAGACTATTTTAAAAATGTCTCCTTCTAAATGTTTCAGTGAGTACATTAAAACCAGTTTGTGAATGCATTTGGTTTACTCTAGCGTAATTGAATTTGCTTGTTAATCTGTTTCCAAAAGGTGTTTAGAGATACAGCTGTACAAGCAAACGGAATCTTTCAAAAATGAATATTGATGAAGATTCAGATTTCCTTATTCCCAAAGGAATGTTGAAATTTTACTCTAAATCTTTAAAAAGATTTTTTATCTTGCTTGTTTCGTATGTTAGTGATGTGGGCTGCTTATTAATCAGTGTTCAACAATGTAATTACAGCTGGTTTTATTCTTACCAGATAACACAGATTAATAAATGACCTGCAACTAGTGAAGTGTGTAGAAAGGGTAATGAATTCCTTCCATCAGCACATTAATTTTTTAGTAATAAACAAAGAGTATGATGAATTAGAAGAATTTGTAGTGTTTCTGAATATTGCAACAAAATTTCCAGATGAAAGCCTTTAATCATGTAGTATTCATTCATTTATTTCAGTTTGTGTGTGTACTGTGCTGGGATTTGCCTTTCTGAGCTGCATTAACCAGTCATTTAAAGCTAGGTTTCCACAGTCTTGCATTACTATACATTTTTTCAGCTCATCCTTCTACACACCCATTTTGCCCATCAATGTCTGTGGTGTAATTTTGACATGAACTAGCTAAATTCATTTCATACAGCAAAACATCTTAATGAAGGTGAGTAAGACACTGCCAAATTAGTCCTGTCTCTAAACTGGCCATAACAGCATGAAACTCCTTTTGAAAAAGACATGCAATTGCAGGTAGAAAGAAGCAGTTACTAAAACAGCCTGATTAATGTGACCTAACTGTCAGGTAAGTGGGGTTATCAAGCGCATCTGCATGCTAGAGAGACATAACTGCTAAAACCATAAGCAAGTGTCACTTTTAAATAATCTTGTTTTTTTAGCCTCCTAATGAACCTTTCTGACTTTCCATCATTTGGTTACAGACAGAGCCTTTTTGAAATCAAAGTTACATTTGAAAAGAAATGTCAAAAGCCTTCCTGAGAATAGCAAAAGTGAAAGAGAGAAAAGAAGGAAAGGCATGGATAACACACCATACCCAATGGCAACAAGATAAACTATTTCAGACAGCAACAAAACCGTTAGGTGGCTATCATAGTCATCTTACACACTTTGCAGTGCTTCCAGCACATCAAGCAGCCTCCCCCTTTGGTGGACATACCCCTGCTTCTCCCCTTCCTTGAAATGCCCCCTCAGCTCAGCAGAGAGGTTAGGAGGAAGGTGAGCTGCACTCCTGCCTTTTCTCATACCTCTCATTTCCATCTTGAAACTGAGCCACAACAGTGAGCATGTGGAGTAGTGTACACCTGCTGTGTCCTTAGATGAGACAGGGTGCTTTATGGGAACAAGCAGTAATGTGCCTCAACAAGGATGGGCAGAAGACAGTTCCGACATCCCCATTCCTCTCCAGATTACTGTCTCAGCAGTATAGCAGATGTCCTGGGAACAAGTCCCAGCCTCCTGGCAACATTAAAGTGGTGGGAAAATGAGTAGCTGGTGAGAGAAGAGGTGGAGAGAGGGCCCTCCATTCCCACAGAATCCTGCAGAAATCTGTTTTTTTTTTTTTTTTTTTTTTAAATCTAGTATTAACCAGATGCTTGATAGCATATATTCCTTTTAAATAATTACAGTTTGAAAGATTGAAGTGGTATAATTTACCATTAAGAGGCGCATAGAGCATTCACATCAGGTAAGGCTCAGGCCCAGCGTGCTTTGTAATCTCAAGCATCTGCAGAGGGATATTAGAAGAGCTCAAAACCTACAGTGCTTTGACCAGCATCCAGCCCTATTGCGTAAATGCTTCTAAATTCTGCACTGACTTCTGTGAGAATTTCATACATGGAAGGATTGCAAGAGTGACTCTTGAAGTGACACAGTGACAGAAGCACATCCAGGGGGAATCTGAGGGCATGTCTAAAGTGAATCTGCAAGCAAAAATCACTGGAACTGTGCGAGCTATGTCTAAAAATATGCTTAGATTTCAGTAGGTTAGAATATGCTGTAATGAATTATGTAACTGGCGTGAATTCTTGCCAAAAAGCCCCAACCAGCATAATGTTGTTGCAATTATGGCAATTCACAGGAGATAAGGAACTGGCCCTCTGTACACAGTATTGAATGCATGAAACTATATTATCTCTACATTCTATTTATCTAAGACTATTGAATTTATGAGGAAATTATGTATGCAGACACATACATATGCATATTTTACAAATAAATGTACTGAAAAATCTCAGCCTGAAGAGATACAGTTGCATACTTGTTTTGAAAGAAAAGGATCTTAATCTCTCAGTGAATCCAAATTCAGATGCGGCTCTTGCCAGCTGACAGCAGTTACTCACAGGTACAGTAGAGGCAGTGCAGACTTAAAGCTATGTTCTGATTTCAGCTGGAAAGAATGTGACAAACTATGCCATTTTGCTGAGGCTGATTAAGCACCTAAAATCCAGCTTAATTATGTTACAGCTGGTCATATGCAAGGCACATTATATGGCAGGACAGTGGGGCTGGACTGGAGTCCTGAAATCATTGTTTCTGCATGAGAGAGGAAATCCTTTGCATAAGCATGCTAGAAGACAGCCTTCAGTGCAAATCCAAGCAAGGGACAAAGCTGGAGGTAGGAGGAGTGGATTGACACTGGGCTGAGAAGGCAGAGATTGAAACTGATGCTGTAGGCCATCGGGCAGCCTCAGGAGTGTGCCATCATTTATCCAGAACACTCAGATACACGGAGGGCACTTTCAGCTCTCAGAATCAGAAGGACAGGAAGGTGACAATGCTCTCTCAGGCTCCCGCACCCCTTGGCTGTAAATCATTAAGAGGCTCACTACAGGGTTCTTTGCCCACCATCATTCATTGAGAGCTCCATGCCTTTTTTGGGAAAAACAAAATCACACTATCCATGTGGGATGATTAGGAAGAAGTATATGTTAACACTGCAGAAGGAAGATGTATGGCTTCTTTGCTTTTTGTTATTGTATTATTTTTTTTTCTCCCAGAATTGAGGAAGCTGATTTTTCTGAGATGTCCATAGCAGATGTCCTGATCTGGAAGACTTCTTTGACTCTTTTTTATAATTTTCCTCAACACTGGAAGTTCAGTTAGGCAAGGTGATTTGTTTCTATGGGGACTACTACTGTAATACGGTAATTATGGAATTTTGCTTGGTAGTTTGTGTACTAATGAAATATGTGGAAAAAAAAAGCAGAAGTATATTACCTCACAGACAGCATAAGTCTGAATTTTATGCTTCAGTCTGACAGCTAAACTCATTTATTTGCTTTCATGTAATGATATTTTTGAACGTTTGGTTATTTGTAAATGGAATAAAAAACAAAATTAAAAAGCAAAGGGACGTAAAGATGTTAATTTATATATTTGTTTGCTTATATTGTAATGATTTGGATAATGTAATTTAAAAGAGCAAAAATAAAATTTAAAATAAAATGGTACAAGATAGTTTGTTGAATCTCTCTAAAGACAACTGTTAAAACCTAAATAAACAGAGTGCAAGGTAGACATCTGTCAAGAATTACTCTGACTATGAGATGGAAAACAAAGTGCACTAACAAAGAAATGGTTGATTTCAATATAAAAACAAGTAAATTATAGGATGCTCCAAGATCTCTACTAGAAGTAGCTAAGCTTAAAATATTCATTATATTTTGTAGAGGTGGTAGATAGTGATATGGAAAAATATTTTTCAGATTTGTCAGGATTAAGAAAGGTTATGCAGTAGATTGGAAGCCTTACCTCCAAGCCACTGGGCAGTACAATGCCAGATGAATTACTGCAGATAGCTGCCATGTTATTCACTAGAAAAAAAGAAGAAGAAAGAAAGAAAAAAAAGAAAGAAAAAAAAAAAAAATAAAAGCTATTCTGTCACATTGATGGACCTTAAACTTACTGCAGTCACCTGGATATCACTGGCAAACTACAGCTCAGCGACAACTGCTTATTGTGGTATTATTGAGGAAAACAAACAAACAAAAAGAAACAAAGAAAACCCCCAAACTTCACGGTTGTTACATTGGGAGAAAAAAAAAAAAAAGAAAAAAAAAAAGTACAAAAACCCCAACCCTGTACTCCCATCAGTTAACAATGCTTACTACTTACAGGTCAAACCATCTCCTCAAAAAAAGATGTACAAAACAATAAATAAAGAATTTCTTGAAAATGAAGTGTTTTCTATCTTAGATTTTCTATCTAAGTATCTTAAAGATACTTAGAGCTAACCTAGGAGTGTCACTCTCATTCAGCTTGAATAGCATTGAACTCTCACCTAGATCAATGCAACCACTTACAGGAGGAAATCATTATCTGGATGGAGGCTTTAGACGTATGACAATCATGACATGACATGATAAGTATACATGGAATAAAAATAATTTATAAAACTGTAGTGGTGACTGGCTGATCAGAAAATATCCATTTTGTGGTGGACATTACCATGGGAACAGAGATAGCTAACATGATTGCATGAGGGACAGGTGGGCTCCAGAGACAGTTTTGCAATGCTATGGTTTATTTTTCAGACTGCGTTTCCTGATTCAAACAGGTGTTAGTTTGCCCTTTTGGGTCAAATACAGCAAAACCTCTTTTTCTCTGTTACGCAATATAGCTTAATTTTACAGAGAATAAGCATCAACCTCACATTTGTATTAGAGGATTACTACTCTAGATAAACCAGAGTTGGCTGTCTAAAGATAGTTGGTTAGGTACTTCTATTAACCTTTGTCACATCACAGTAAATACTAAAGAAATCACGTCCTGAAAATACAGTTAGAAAATTCAAGCCAAAAATAAATGTGCTTTGAATAAAGCATTACTTAGCTGTAAAATAAATGTACTCTGAATAAAGCATTACTTAGCTGTAAAACTTGCTGCCATGTGAAACTCCATGTTTAGAAGAGACAAAATATGTAACGTCTTGGGATTTAACAGACCCTTTAAGTATAACTACCTTGGAATAAACTACTGCAAATCAGCATGCATGCTAAGAGGTTCTGGCTCACCTGTACTGGATAATGAGAGATGGGTTTGAGGGGAGGGTAGATCTATGGATCAGAACAGAAGTGGTGGTGCACGGGCAGAGCAACTTGACAGAGCATGAGAACACGTGAACAATAGCAGAGGTTGACCTGCAGAGGGTTGTACTGCTGAGAGATGCAGTTCTTCAGTTCTTAAGCCACTCCTTTTTTAAGGAACAATTTCTCCCATGCACATTGGCACCTTTCCTGTCAGTGGTAAAGCTTCACATCACTGCACCTCCCAGATCTGGAGGTGAAAGTATGGGAACTCCTGCCATTGCAGTCTGTAGTTTATCTTCCAGAACTAAATAAGGGTTATAACATCTGTTCTTTTATCCTCCCCCTCCTACCTCATAACACAGAAGGGAAACTGAGAGAAAAGACTTTTATTTTCTTTTTCCCCCATTTGTGCTCTTTCACAGAACCACAAGGAGATTGAGACTGGCTGCAAGAGGATGCAATATCTGGGAACAGGAAATCTACTGGATCTGATTTTCACCTCAGCTAGGCTGAAAGAGGAATCCAGGAATCCAGATGGAAGTGATCAGATATCTCTCATACTAAGGAAGAATAGAAAGATACTGGCATCACTGGAGCATATTTCTAGAGTTCATCTCCTTACAACTAATTAATTAAAGTAAGAATTAGATATCCTTATGATCACTATTTTCAGCATGCAATTTATAATATGACAAATATCTAGAAAACTGAAACTTTGACTTTTACAGAACATTGAAGACAGCAACATGCTATATTATATGGTAATATGGTATTTTATTGGTATTATAATAATTATAATTTGGTATTTTACCATATATGGTAATTTCCTGCAGCACCTGGGCACAGAGGAATTCCTTTTGGTTCATAGATGAGCAGTGGACTTTGTCTCCTTTCAGGATATCTCCAGATGCTATTATGGGATGATGACTCCAGCTTGCCCTGCTCAAGCTTTCTGGGGTAAGATTCACAACACAGTGAGATAAACAAGCAACTCTGAAGTGTGATCAACAGAGGGACAGTGTGTGCTCCAAAGTGCCTCAGTGAAACAGTTTCCAAATTCAGATTTATCAAGGGAAGCAGTCTTACAGGATCCAGATGCGGGATATTCTTGGACTCTGTACAACTCTGCTACTGTGCCTTGGGAAAGGCAGAGATATTTCATGCTCACATGTGTATTTAACATGAATTTAATTTGTATTGTTCTGTAGAAAGTATTTCATTTCCATTTAATGACAAGATGACACACCAGTTTTCCTCTATTTCTGAACAATGTTTTTCAAGTGTACTGAACATTCACAGATTTGAAAAACAGAATCTCAACATCTATTTAGCACATTGTATAATTTTAAGTCTCTTGAGATAAAATTTTGTCAGTGAATTGTTATTTCCATTCTGGTGCATCTGAAGATCCTGAAGTATGAAGTTTTATAGCACTATTTTTGATTTGTTCTAAATGAAATAATTAAAATAATGGAATTACTGCAATTTCAGCTAAAGAAAGGACTTTTTATATGAGCATGCCTTTTCAACCAGATGATCCTATTTCACTACAGTTTCTCTGTGAACTCGTAGCATGTATTTAATACATCAACTTCATTGCTATAATACACTGATATGACTCATAAACCCAGGAGAAGTTCTGAAGTTGACATCATAAGGAAAATCCACCTCTAGACAAGATTTAGAATGTAAGTATCATTATGCATGGAATACTAAATGAGAAGTTTCACAAAATTATTTTTATGTATATTACTTGAACGTCAAATGTCATGAATCCCATTGTAGTTTTGTGTTAAAAATTCCACAAAAACTGTACAAAAACGTGCTGCATAGTTCATAGAAAATCTTGTGTGCAGATAAAGGATTTCTTAGATTACAGCTACAAATAACACAATTGGGGGTTTAAAATTATAAATTAAATATTTTTCTATTACTTAAGCCTAATTTCTACTTTCACCACTGTGAAACGAAGTTCAAATTTTTTTATCAACTGATTTTAATCCATTCTTGTATGAACAGACCCAGGATTCAATATCATTTTCACAGACTGTGCCTGAGGAAAACTTTCAACACCTTTATGATGCTATTCAGAATTCACTTCAGTCCTGTACATGGTAGCCAAGAAAGAAAGTTTGAATAATGAAAAAAGGGAATTTGTGAATTTAAAACTTAATATAAGTTGTGATCATTTATTGTGTATGCTTTTGCAGCCTTAGAATTCAGCCCATATTTCTTACATCACAATTTTTAATTGAGTTATGTGTTGGAGATAGCTAGCTATTAGAGGAGGGAAATTGGGTGAGTATCAAGCTAGTAGTGCAGTATCAGTATGAAGCCAGTGTCAAGAAAACCATTCTAACTACACACAAGATTAAAAAAAAAAAAAAAAAAAAAGGCAGAATCTGGCCTACAGATTTTCAGTCAGGGAAAAAAAGAACCAAAACCAAAACAACAGAACAGAGCAAAAGGCAACATTAGAATCTTTGATTTTGTTGTTTCAGTTAACCATTTAGTCTGATGGTGTTTGAATTGTAACATATTGAGTTGAATGAAGTTTCCAAATGCCTTTTTTTTTCCCCTCCTCTCAGAGATTTCAGTTCCAAAACTGAGGGTTATGGTCCATTTAGCTTGAGTATTTTGAGATTTAGTTGTAATGCTTTTCTTCTCTGTTTTTTGCTCACGAAAGATCCAACACTCAGCTGAACAAGATAGAGCACGGGCTGTGCCATCCTAAAAAATACAATGAAGGATTAGAAAACACAACACAGAAGCAGAGGAAAAAGAAAAATCAAATTCACTGAATGTCAAGTTCTGAGTCAATTTCACAAAGATTTCACATACAGGAAGCCAGATTTAAAAAAAAAAAAAAAAAATCTGTAATATACTCCTCAATGTATCTGCATTGCTTTGGTGTAACTGTGAATGCATCCACAGATGATTTTGGGAAGAAGTATAGACAGTAAGTCATTTTTAGCTCAACTTATCAGGAAGACACAGCATATAAAATGATTTCATCGGGAAGAAAAATACACACTTAAAAAAACACACTCTGTCATTTAATTGCATTACAGACTCAGCAATGTAATAATAAATTCTTTGTGTGCTTAATATATTTGTGTAATTTTAAATATCCTTACACAAACACACACCCTCTACTCATAGTGGGTTGTACAATGTAGTAGTATTTCTGCATAAATGCAGGTGAAGATGAAAATAAGTGGCCTAAAACTACATGCAGGACATGGATATATCATTACTGTTTATGCCCTTCTCCTGTCATCTTGCTCATTGTGTAAGATCCTGTGTCTTTATGAACAGACATTCAAAGTCTCAATACAAATCACTTAATAATCTGCGGGCTGAAATTTTTCTTTTTGGCATAGTGGTCTTGTATTGAAATGCCTCCATTTAATGGCAGGAAATCGTAGAGGGCTGACCAGGTTGTAGGCTTCCTAGCTTTGCTTTAATCTCTGTTACTATATATATGCCACAGGAAAACTAGTTTTATCTATGAAAACTTACAAAGAAGATACAAAATGCCTGTATGGGAGTATTTTTTTTTAAATAGTCTTTTCGACAGAATAGATGTAAACTCACTGCTTGCACAGCTCTCCTTTCTGAGTGCACATGTATGAGGATGGGAATGAGAGACGAGAGGATGAGGGAATCAAGAGCACACACTTTGCCTACACCCATTGTGGTATGCAGCGTACAAAAAGAACATTCTGAATGAAAGGCAAAAAAGTGCCATAGCCTAAGCAGCAAGTGGAAATTCTTCAGCAAACAGACGAAAACAGACGGTGCACTCCATTCTCAGAAGTGAAGAGGAGAGCACAGAGAAGTGCTCACAGCCCAGAGAATGTGGTGGCTGCTTATCTGACAGTGCTGAGTGTAAATGTTACAGATACATGAAATTTTGCTTTATCCACCTAAAGATTCCCAACGCAACCCCTTACTATTTATATTACCCTTCACAATTTACATTTCCATCTGTGCCGTATTTTCTGTACCAGCATCCCTGTTTGTGCAAGGACTGTTTTGGATTCTCACATCATCTCGCTATCGAATTGCAATGACACCCCCTGCACTTTGCCAGCCTCCACGACAATAACCAGTTACCCCTTTCACACGGCAGCTCCCTCCACTCTTAAGGACGCGGCAGAGCAGTGCGGATCCCTTTCCGCACCGCGCGGCCGCACGCCCGCCAGGTGCGCCCTGCCCCAGGTGCAGGCTGCGGGGAGCGGCCCAGCCCCGAACGGCCCCGGCAGCGGTCCGGCGGAGCGCAGCGCTCGGCCGATGGCCCGCAGAAGCGATGCGCCGCGGCCCCGCGTAGGGAGTGTAGAGTTGTGGCGTCGGTCCCCTCTCACTGAAGGAGCAGAAGGGCAGGGGCACAGCACATCCTCGGGAAAAACACTTCGGACGCAGAGAGTGAGAGCTGACGGGAGGAATTTGGAAGTTTCTCTGCTTTTGCTTTTTTTTTTTTTTTTTTTTTTTTTTTTTCCCCTTCTTCCTCCTATTTAAATTGCCTCTTTGTTAGCGCATTGCTTTCGCTCCGGGTTACACCCGACGAGCGGAAAATAAGAAAAGCAGCCGCCCCTCTCCCCCAAGTGAATACCGATGTACTATTGATCAGTTCATAGCGATTGCAGGAAAGCATAGATAGCGGAGTAAGGAGAAACAGAGTCACACGGGCGGGAGCCACAGCGATGGCAGTGCTGAAGAAGTTGACTTTTGGCAGAGCGCTGACTCAGGTGCGCCTCGCACCGAAGTTCCGCTGCAGGCAGCAGCACCCGGGGCCGCGACACACCGGGAACCCCTTCGCTCCACGTCCCGGCACATGCATGGAGCCGCTGGGACTGACCGGCTGCCCCTCTCTACTCGTAGGGCCGAGCGCGCGGGGCAGGCACACGAAGCAGACAGAGTCCGCGAAACGACTCCGCACACCGACCCCGCTCAAACCCATCACTACCGCCGCCCCCACGCTCATCCCGCGGGCAGCCCAGCACCGCCGGCAACCCGATACCGCTGCCCGCTCATTGGTGAAGCGCACCGACCCCGCCCCTCCACCCCCAGCCACTCAATCGGCGGGTCGGCCCGCCGGGCCGCGGAAAGTCGCCACTGGTTGGTCGAAAAGAGCTGTCAGTCATATTGAGGGACGGGCCGCCGCGGCGCAGAGGTCCCGCCCCCCCGCCCTCATTGATATTATCGTAGCGCGGCGCGGGCGGCCGGGCTGCAGTCGGGGCTCGCGGGCGGGCAGCCCGGTGCGGGAGCCGGAGCTGAGCAGCAGCACGGTGGCGGAGGCGGGAGAAGGAGCAGGAGGAGGAGAAAGAGAAAGGCAGCTGGGAGGGAGGGAGCGCCGGGCCGGGGACTCGCAGTGCAAATTCGCCACTGTCCTCTCGCACCCACCAAGCGGCGGCGGCGTCGTCTAGAAATAGGGAGCGAGAAAGATAACATTTCCCTGCTCCTGCACCATGGTTTTGCGAAGTCGGCTTCTTCCTTGGATTATGTTGTGCTCCTTCTGGCTGCTCCGCTTTGCACACACGGGGGAGGCACAGGCTGCGAAAGAAGGTAAAGGCGTGCGGAAAACTAAACTTTGGGCTTATTTATTGCTTTTCGCAACGAAAGGCTCAGTGGAGGGAGCCGCGAGCTGCGTTGCGTTTATTTATTTATTTATTTTTTGGTATGTGCATTTTCTTGAGATTAGGAGAGAAACGAGTGAGGAATTCTGTATGTGAGCGCGTGTATAAGTAACAGACCGGCACAAGCGCTTTCGGTGCGGGGAATGAGCTCCGAGAGGCAATTGCACGTGATGGGAAGGGGAGACAGCCCTCGGCCCGGGGCTCCGCACAGAGCTCTCCCGCAGCCTCAGCCCTCCGGGACGGGACGTTGCGGGACGGCTCCCCACCGGGGCACTGCGGCGCTCCAGGGCCGCGCGCGGAGCATGAGAAGCGGCAGCGGAGTGCGGTGAGCTCCTCTGGGGAGTCCTGGCGTACAGTGTCCGTAGCGCGTGTGCTTATCGCCAGCATCGCTGGGCAGAGGGGGGAAGGTTTGGGGCTGGATGCCTGACACTATTTATGTATCGCAATGGGGCTTCCCTATTGCCGTCAATCCAACGCTGTCGTAACGGTGAATGGTGAACCCCGGACGTCTGTTTTTGTGCCCCATCCCTTCCCGCGCGCAGTTTGCAGTAGGAGAGCGATGGAGGTATGTGAAATCCATTCCAGAAGTCCGTCTACGAGATCTTTTTTCCCATGTAGGGAAAATCCAGGATCGTTTAAAAAAGCGCCCTAGTAGCGTTTGACAGGGACGAAGGTCCGTCTCCGTCTTCACATGGGGGGTGGAAGGAGGAGCTGGTGGGGAGGGAGAACTCGAGGGTTTTTTTGTGTGTGTGTGTGTGTCCCTATATAGGGACGCATTTGAGGTTTTTTCCTCTCCCAACCGGATATGTCAGTATTTTCAATTTTCATCAAACAACTGGCACGCAGTAAAGTCCCATTCTGAAGCATTAAAAAAAAAAATAAAAATAATAATAAAAAAAAAAATAATAAAAAAAAATAGAGATAGCGAGGTTAGAGAGGGAACAGGGAGAAAGCCTTCAGCGAAATTTCCGAAGCTGACGCGGAGGGGCAGGGATGCACCAAGACCCCCACGCGGGGGGCGGTCACGCGTGGCCGTGTGAGCAGGGAGGGTGCGGGCCCCGGGGCTGCGGCGGCGCCTCTGGGCGTCAGTCCGCTCCGTGTTCGTGTGCGGATGGGGATATGTATGCATACACATACGTGTGTGCGTGTGCAGTGGGTGTGCGCTTGGGGAAAATCAACGCAGCTAAAGGAAGGTCAGGAGGGGGCGAGCGGCGGACAGGGATTAATAGCGGCTACCTGCTGCGGGCTCGGGAAACTCCCGCGGAAGAAAGAGCGGGGAGAGAGCAGCGGGGAAGGAACTTCGCAGCCTCGCCCCCCACCTTGCCCGAGGGCTGTTCTCGGCTCAGCCCTTCGTGGCTCCCACCGCTCCCCTCCGGGCGCTGAAGAGCGCTACAGAGGACGAGGCAGAAAAGTTTTCCGAGTTCCCTTTCTGTAGCTAAACAAAAGACGTGGGGAGATGCTGGAGAGGAGCGGGGCGGGGGCTGTCCAGCCCTCCGGGAGAGGGACTGACGGCTTTCATTGCAGAGCCCTCCGCCAGCGCGGGTGTCCCCTCAGAGCTTCCCACCTCCTGCTGCGAGCCCTCGGGGCTTGACACGGGGCTCCGCCACCCCTGCCGCTGCCCCATAATCCGGCGGCAGGGCGGAGACCGCGGTACCGTTTCTCCAGACGGAGGCGCGGCCGCTTGCACGCAGCTCAAGGAGCGTGTGCGCGGCCCTGGCTCCCAGCTGAGCCCGTTCCCCGAACTCGCACCCGCCGGTTTTCCGCCTCCTTTCGACTTCTGAAGCGTGCGCGTCCGCTGTGCGCATCCCGCGCAGCCGCCGCAGGGGTGCGCGGATTCGCCTCGCCGCTCACCGAGCGCGGAGCCGGCTCTGCCCCTAGGCTGCGGGACGCGCAGCAGCTGCCCGCCGGGCAGGCTCTGCCCGGTAACTTTCGGTTCGACGAGGAAACGCAACGCTTTTACTTGCCTGGGGTATTTGCAGAGCAAGGCGTTTCACTTACTATAGTTCGTTTTTTTCTTCTTCTTCTTTTGTTTGTTTGTTTTCCTTGTTGTCTTTCTTTCTGGGATGTGCCCGTTGCTATGTGCCGGTGAATTGCTGCCAAATAAAAAGTACAATGAATTGCAGCCGTGGGATATTGTGCTGGTGCTGAAAAGGTTAAGTCTTTCATGGTGCCTTTTTTTCTTTTTCCTTCCAGAATCATTAGAAACGTTGTTGTTTAACAAACCACCACATACACCACCTGCTTTTCTATAGAAAGTGTTGCAAAGTAAAGCCACTTGGATCCGAGCTTAATGAAAAAAGCAGATCATCTTTCTAGGAGAGACTATCAGACTTCCTTAATGAGTTGTTCTAGTTTATTACTGAAATACAGGCCTGGAAGTTAGGGTTCTGTGCTCAGCTACTATGGCGATATTACTCTATGAACTTGTGAATGTGTATTATTAATTTTTTTTTAAGTCATCCTTCATTCATTGAAATTTTGTGTGAAATTCTGCAAAAGCTGAACCCAGAATTCAACCAATTGAAGAGACCTGACAAAAGTTGCATCATTTTGAAGCTGTAAATTATTAATTGAAATAAAAGTATTTAAATGCTGTAAGTAAAATTATAAGTAGCTTGAATGCTAAATATATACTGAACGTATGTAAATTAGGTATGTGACTTTTTCATTTACCAAATAAAAGAATGAAGTTAAATGTGCAGTCTTGAAGAGGGAATCTTCAAAGTGTACCAAGCCCTGATATGTGGCAAATCACTCTACAGCTTCAACTGTGTGAAGGAAGATATTATAACAAATTATTTCATGTATATGTGTTTGATATAATGGATTAATATATGTGCCATTTGAATCTGACAGTAATATGCTTGGGAAGATGCATGTAACTATAATTTAAATATAAAGCATATCTAGAAATATATGTTTGGAGGAAATAGAACATCAGTAATATATCTTCCAGAATGTGCTGTGAAATAGTTAAGAGTTGGTTTATTAGGCTGTGATTAACCACTTTATGAAGCAGGGTTACATTTAGCTGCAAATAATTGCACTGCTGCCAGAACTGATGTCTTTTTGCAGAAGTGTCACTGGCTTATAACGACATGAAGATTTCAGTAAGCCATCACCATAAAGTAAATTGGTTGGATTTGTGTATGCGATGTGTGAGGTAATTGCAGAGTCTCTTATTTTCTGTATTCCTGGTTGTCATTTGTTTATAGAATTGCTACCCTCTCACCTAAAGGTTGTATTTTTTTTCCTTTCTTACTCCAAAAGACGTTACTTTGCTGTGTAACTCCTGGTAAGGTACATACTAGCCCTGTCTGAATCAGTTTGAGTAAGTGTTGAAATGCTATTGTTTGTTTGTTTTAATCTCTCTGTAATAGCCAACTTATGGGGAATGTCCTCATCACAAAGGAGATAAAGGGAGCATGCATAATAATGACTGACTATTAGTATTTTAGGGCACGAGAAAAAACATTACACTTAGATGTAAGCAATGAGGTTGCTGAGAACAATGTGTATCTGCTTGTATGGGGATTGTACATAACAATTTAATCATCTGTTTACAAGAAGATGCATAGTTGTACTCGCAGTTGTTTTTCAATAGCATGAATTAAAAAGATGTGTTCTGTTTTATCGTTTTTTGAATTCAGAATTTTTACTTTGATTTTGTATTCCCACGTATTATATTTAACAAAGAGTGAAAATGCCTTTCTTTTCCTTTTCTTTTTCAGTTATTTTACTGGACTCCAAAGCACAACAGACAGAGTTGGAATGGATTTCCTCTCCTCCCAATGGGGTAAGTAGTCCCTACAAAAATTAAATTCATAAAGACAAGCAGTTATTTCACCAAAGCAATTGCAATACTGGCTTTAAACTAACTTCCCCTCATATTTCTCTTAGTAATTGTACCAAGTGTTTATGGATCTTTCAGCTTTAGAATGGAAATAAGTGTACCTTGGGTTACGATGTCCAAACATAAGCTAATTAAAAAATAGAGACTCTTTAGAAGTTCACATAAATGTTTTCACTAGTTTCATCTTTTGTCACATAGACCTCTGTGGTATACCAGAAAGCTCTTTATGTTTGTAACACAGTATTTTAAATCACTTTTTCCTTCATCCTGTAGAAAGAGCAGACCTTCTTTTGTGTGGAAACTTTCTAAAAATATGTTTTTCATTTTCTGTATAATGGCTGATCATAAATTTGTTTATGATGTTTTCTTTGTAATTGAATAGCACAGACTGAAGTGCTCTGAAAAAAAACATTTATACTGCAGATGTGTTTGAAATGACATTCCAAATTTGAAACATCTCCAAATCTCAAGGAGCTTCATATCTGGAACGAGGAACCAATTATGTGGTTAAGGCCACCTCCAGCTTGCTTACAAATGAATCTCATGGTATTCCATGAGATGTACCATTGTGTAGTAGTACATCATTATAAAAAATGAGACGTTTAGAAACATCTGTATTATTGTTTTATTTATTGTGTGCATAAACTTAAAAAATGCTGCTTTCGGCCTGAATTAGAAGTGATATAAAACCCCTTATTCCTCAAGTCTTGAGGAAGAAAGAACATTTTCAGAATGGTACAGTGTGTATGTTGTCCTACCGTAGCGCAGCCTGATAAATGATAAATCATATGGCTAGTTCTTGTTTGTGGAAGCAGTCTTTTGCAGCATCCATTGTGACTCCTTGCATGAGCAAGGAGTCTTGCTTGGGGGATCAGGCCCTTAATCTTCAGAGCCTTAAGAAATCTGGAGCCAGAAGAGCGTGAAGTGTGAGTAGGGATATAAAAGTGTAACAAATCCTTTAAATAAGAAGAATGAAAATCTGAAAGTGTCTTTCTTTAAAAGCAAGATCGTAAAATCAATACAAGCATAAACTGGAAACGAATATAAGAACTTCAGAAGAAATGTAATGTGACCTCAACATTTATGATGGCTAATAACCTCAGCATTAGCATTTTGCATTGATTGAAGCTGCTACCAGAGGTGTTTGAAAGATTAGGTTGGTGGCAATTACATTAGGCTAACCTATAGATAATGAAAGACATGTCAACACATGTTACACATGTCGGCATATTTAAAGATGAAAGAAAGTAGAGTCAAATTCAACAAATGGCAAGAGGCTACTTTCGAAGGTAGAAGACAGTTTCAGTAAAAAATCAAAAATGAGGCTAAAAAACTAAAAATAAGGCTAATGACTGGATTTGTTTGCATGAAAATGGTCAGAAGTAGTTGTCTGTGAATTCAACATAGAAGTTGTAAGTATGTAATTTTGATATAAAATATTTACTTTTAGTTACTATGCTGTCTGCTGTGCAATAAAGATTTCATGAGAATGAACGCAGAAAATACACTTCTTGAGAGTAACTACTGCTTCAACAAAGTACAGATTATATCACCCAGACACTCATTAAATGCCTTATTCAACTGCAAATGTTACATCTAATAGTGATCTCAAATATTGCTAAGATAACTAAGGAAGTTTAAATACCATGTATTGGAACAGATAGAACAGGATATGATCAAATAGAATGGCATGTGTATCACTGTATATGGAAGCAGGATAAAGCAGAATTGAATTTTCTTTCTGTAAAAGGCAACATGGAATTAGTCACTTTAAAAATACTAACGAGGTGTGAACTTAGATGATGTAGATGAAAACCTATCCTGAAATACTGTTGATTTCTTTTTTCTTCCATAGAGAAGCAGGTATGCCTCCAGTGGACTATTTGAAGTAATGGTTCTGTGATTACTAAATTAAGCCATAAGTCCTGTTTTCCTGGTGTTTTTTTTTTTTTTTTTTTTAAGAAACACATATTCCATGGTTTTAGGAAAATTTGGAAGGCTAAACTGCAGCATTCAGTGCTAGAGATAACATAACGTAGAGCTTTTAACTTGAATGTAGTGTTTTGTACTGTTTTTCCTTGACTGCAGTGTTAGAGTATCCCTAATACTTACAAACTTCATGCAGTGGTGGGTTCTTGATTCCTCAAGAACCTTAATAACATAGTTTTTGGAAAAATTATTTGATTTTTGTTAAATATACTTTTCTTGTCTTTCTTTTGCTTTACTTTGGTTTGGTGTTTTTTTGTTTATTTTTATGTGGCAAGACCCCATCAAAGCTCAGAATCTGGTGTCAAATTCTGTTCCATGTTGAGCTCGTGCTGCTCACACTTGACAAATTCAATGCTTTCTCTAACTGGAATGACCAGAATCTGGCTCAGTTCCTTGGGGGAAAACATCACCTAATGTGCAATTGAGATTATAAAAATCAGTAAACTTTTAGGCTTTGTATCTTTTTTCGTCACATTTGGATTGATACGGAGTTTGTTTGTTTGTTTTTCTTTTGTTTGTATTATTTATTTATTCTGAAGTGTGACAGTGCCAGTTGCCCCGATCCCCATTTTTTTCCTTCCCTTGTTAGTTCTTAGAGAGAGAAAAGTGTCACTCATTCAAATCTAATAAATCTATAGTAATGGTGGACTTTTTTTCTGTTCTGAAATGAATACAGTTCCATATGCAATCAGTGCAATTAACTTCATGACTTTTTAATATTTCAATATTTAATACTGCATATATGAATTTATGATACCGTATGTATCATGTCTTTAGTAATTGCAGGTCTTTGAAATGCACTTTGATATTTACAACTTCTGTGCATTTCAGCATCTACAGCCATGATACATTCTGTGGTGGTAACTTCCAGCATCAAGTCAACCACATCTGCTTTTTCTTGCAGCTTTAGAGCAATGTTAAAATGATCTCATTTGCTGTCAAATAAGCTTGCAAAATACTGTATACTGCATGGTTTCTAGTTTGGGAAGTCAGTCTGGATAACCAACCTTTCACACTTGGTTACCAGTGTGAGGAATGTTGAGGGGTGGTCCGTCCTGCGAAGGTGCCAAGCATTCTAGTCCCACAGAACACTTAAGCACATGCTTACCATTAAGCTCATAAGTACTGTCATTGATCTTAAGCGTGAGCTTAAGTGCATTATTGACACAGGGCCAGAGGGCTAAGTGCCATAAGAAGTCATGGTTGCCCGTATCATTGGGTGAGGATAGTTAAAAAAAAAAAACAAACCCTAATTTATTACAGCTGCAGTTTCTGCAGTATGTTAAGTGTTATAAGAAAAGTGTTATGAAAAGAGGTGAGAGATGGATATTGTTTTGGATGTACCTGTGCAAATTTGCCTGCTTGATTTCAGTGGTTTTACCATTGCTGGAGGTGCACATTCCAAAGTAACCGAACTCTGTTAAAGACTGCAGATCTGTTACACACTTACTGGTTTGTTTCACAGTTCTTATCCTAAGAGGGAAAAACAACAAAACCCAAGCTTTGAACCAGTAAACTTTCAATCATGTGGGTTGTTCTTAATTGAGTATTTAATCTCATGGTTCATTTGAACACCCAGTCAACCGAAGTTCATTTCTTTTAACATGGATGCAGCCACTGAAAAAAGTGAGGTGAGGAGCATCTGCTTACATGTGCTGGTTTCTGAGTAGAGCAGAAGATGGAGTGAACAAAAAGGGGGCTGCCAAGGTGTTTTCTCACCTCCAGATTTTTAATTCTGTCAATTTTCTTGTTTTCTCCTCATGCCACCTTCATTGTATAGGATTGAAAATTGTATACCGGATAAGTTTCAGGAGCCTTCTACTTGCTGTACACCAGAAAGCTCCAGTCGGTCTTTTATACAGAAAGACTGTAACCCTAAGCAATCTGAGTTCCTAAGACTTCTCTGATTGTGCATTTCCCTGGAAATGGAGCTACTTTTTAGTCTTTGCTTATGACCTTAATGAAATGTGGGAGAATCCAGTGTGGAGTTAGAGTTTGATATGTTGAGCAGCTTCACAGAATCACGGAGCTGTAGGAGTTGTTAAGGAACTCTGGAAATTGTCTAGTCCACAGCTCCATTAAAGCAGATTCGCTATAGTAGGCTCTCCCTTGGAATTGGATCTTAGATGTGAATATGATTTTTGAAGGTTATTTATATGTAGGAATAAATGGAGGGAGATGTATTAATGTCTATTTTCTTCACTTGAGTGCTTAAGGATATTGTAATAATAGCCTATTTTTTATGATGTCTTACTGTTAAAAAGGAATAGCACTTAATTGTGACACTTTTTCAAATACACAATAGTTACATTTGGTGGCATCCTTGTTTTATATTACTAACTGTTTTTTATTGTTTTAGTGGGAAGAAATTAGTGGACTGGATGAAAACTACACTCCTATACGAACATACCAGGTATGCCAGGTCATGGAATCGAACCAAAACAACTGGCTTCGGACTAACTGGATTGCAAAAAGCAATGCACAAAGGATTTTTGTAGAACTGAAATTCACTCTGAGGGATTGTAACAGTCTTCCTGGAGTTCTGGGGACTTGTAAAGAAACTTTTAACTTGTATTATTATGAAACAGACTACGATACTGGCAGGAATATCAGAGAAAATCAATATGTAAAAATAGACACTATTGCAGCAGATGAAAGTTTTACCCAGGGTGATCTGGGGGAGAGAAAAATGAAACTTAACACAGAGGTGAGAGAAATTGGACCTTTGTCCAAAAAAGGATTCTATCTTGCATTTCAGGATGTAGGGGCCTGCATTGCTTTGGTCTCTGTGAAAGTCTACTACAAGAAGTGCTGGTCCATCATTGAGAACTTAGCTATTTTTCCTGACACAGTGACTGGCTCAGAGTTTTCCTCTTTAGTTGAAGTGCGAGGAACTTGTGTCAGCAGTGCAGAGGAGGAAGCTGAGAACTCTCCGAAGATGCACTGTAGCGCAGAGGGAGAATGGCTAGTGCCTATTGGAAAGTGTATCTGCAAAGCAGGATATCAGCAGAAAGGAGACACCTGTGAACGTAAGTAGACATATAGCTTTTATTGTGTGCAGTACGGGTTATATTTTGCACTATTTTGTTATTTCTCTGCAACAGAAATACATTGTCAGTCTGCTGTTAAAGTTTCAGATCCTCAGTCTGTACTCTTCCTACTGGCCAGTCTAAAGCAGTCACTTCTGGGTATGGAAATTGGTGTTTGTGTTCTGCATTTTACTTCATTTTTGTTTATAGTTATGCCTCATACAAGTTTTTAAATACAGATTCAGGACTGAAATTTTCAACAGTTTAAGGTAACATTCCTTGTACTTATTGGTACAAAACTTCGTATTAATAATCTGAGCAATTAAACACCTTGTTCTTTCATATGGTCTATGACAATTACAAGGAAATTGAAACTGAGAAAATAAATGTAGAATGAAGTGTGGTTAATAATAGGAAGAATATACACACAATAAAATCTGCTTTGGAGAGTTGCATTGTAAGTGCTTACAAATTTAGACACAAAAGTATTGTTTTAGATCTTTCAAACAGAATATCATGTTTCCAGATTGAAGTATGTTTCCCTTTCTGCAGTTTCATTTTGCATAAAACTAACTTGGAACTTTTCACTTTCTAAGGGATCATGGTGAATAGTTTGAAATACTAGTAAATTGGAGACTATTGAGTTGTACTTTCTAATTAAGACTGATTTAGTTACACAGATTCTTAGAAAAATACTTACCCTTAGTGCTGCTGCCAATGGGTCTACATGCATAAGAACTTTCTGCTTACTGTAGGAAAGAATATTTTGCTGTCTCTGCTTACAATAAAATCAAGACAGTTTGTTTAAAGACTGATATAATTTTTTTAATGTTTATGAAAATATATAATTCTTATTATAAGATCACACAAGCTATTTATGGTCACATTTTTATCATAAGAGGCATGTTAGTGAGAAATGTTGCATGCAAGTTTACCATACCTACATACACTCCCAAACCTATGAAAAAGAAAAACCTACGGAATTTCAAAACCAAACCTGGCTGCAGTCACTAAACCTGAGATGTCCATGTAAGGACTTCAAATCCTGTAGAGGATTAGGGTCACCCTAAAGGAAAGTAAATGTGCTTATTGTTAATAAGCTGTCATCAGGGAAAAAAACTATTGCGTTCCTGATGAGTTTTTTAGTAGGAAATTCTATACAAGGTGAAGTTGATCTGGGGCCTTTGTAGCTTCTCACAAATCTTTCATTGTTATGTTGAGAAAGGATGAGGGCTTATACACTGAAGAGGGTGATCTCATTAGGAATAATAGTGATGTAAAAAACTGCCCCCACAAAACCACTCAGCAGACTGTATTAAGGCTCTGTTAAAAATATTAACCAGTGTATCCCATTGAAAACTGTATTGAGTCTATCAGATGTTTCTTTGGAGTGACTGACTTTTTTTTTTTTCTTGATTACAGACCTAGTCATGGTTGATGTAATGAACATACTAATTTTATTTCTCTTTAAACATAGAAGAGAAAGTATCCAAATAAAGAGGCAATATATATATTAGGTAGTGGCTGAGATGGGTGAGAGGTGGTGCTGGGGTTAGAGAGAGGAAAGTAAGTGTTTGGTAACTGGAATTCAAGTAACTTATTTATTAAACAAGCTTCTTAATTTCTAACCACACTGATGTTGACAAAAGAATTAAATGATAACTTGTACTTGAGTACAGCAGTGTGCTCATTTGCAAGAACACTTCTCACTGTTGGCTTGCTTCCAAGGCAATTGCTAAGAGAATACGCTACACTGGAAGCAGTCCAGAGGATCATTTATAGTATTTTTTTCTTTTCTTTCAGTGGCCCTATTAAGAATTTGAAAACAAACTCTGGCTCCATATTGAGGCAAGTTAATGTATTTGAGAGAGAAAAGGTGGGAGGCAGCCGCTCACCAAATGTGTGCTGCTGGCTGCTTAGAGTCAGGCTAATCTGAGTGACTGTGTCTCACAATAGTAATTGCAGTCTGTAATGCTTGTTAGCCATGTCTGTGCTTGAGGATGTTATTAAATATGATCAACTATGTAGTGTCCGATAATACAGCTGGCACACTGATACAGCGTCTGTTTTTTGTGACAGATATTGAGGGAAACTTATCTGAGCATTGACACTAATGCAACTGGCTATCTGTTACTGTCAAGCTGTGTAACAGATCAAGCAGAGGCAAGTCAATGTGTGCTTCCTTAACCCAGAGCTTTTATAGCCTTGTCTGAGGGCTCACTTCTGCAAATACTTTGTACCTGGCATGCTGTGTGACTTCTTTGGGACTAGTTGTGGTAGAAAGCATTGTGCGCTGTCAGGACTGGCTGAAGTCTGTGATTGCTCTCTCACGCTTACTGTAGCTCACCTGAATTAATTTAACACAATAGGAAAGCCTTTTAAAGATACAGAATAATGCCTTATCTGTCTGCATTGTAGCAAAGATAGGAGTAGATGGCCACATTGTACTTCCAATAGCTCTTCAACCTGTAACTCAGTGGGGATTTTCATTTGTGTTATGCTGGCTTGATTGGCTGACTGTGATTGAAGAATGCGATCCTTTTGCATACAGCTTTTCTTCTGTATGTGAAATTTCTTGAATTCAGATACTAAAACAATTGCCTTTTGATTTATACTAATTCTGCACTGGATGTGCTGCCAGAACCCTTATTTTTGTTGTTGTTTTTGTTGCACTGAATGCAAGTAACTGGTAGAGTCTGGAAGAATAAGAAAGAAAGCGGTCATGAGTCGTGGAATGCACCAGCTAGACACCAAACTTTCGTTTGTTCATTCTTCAGTGTTCAATCTTCTAAGCTGAATTAATGTCTTTTTCAGATGTACATTGATTACTTCTTGCTACTGATGCGCTTAGAATTCCATACCATCTCAGTGATCTATTGTAATAACACATACAAAAAGGAGAGCTTAACTTGATGCAGCTCACAGTGTTCATGTAAGGCAAAATCTTAAAGCTTGTTGTAGAAAGCCTGAGAAAACTAGATAACAGTATGAACTTTGCATTGCAGTTGGTTTTGTTGTTTTTGCTTACATACGAGGGTACTGTCTCCTCAGAGTTGATCATGTCTGCTAGTATTTGGAACTATACTGAATTATAAAGATTTTATATTATGAAGAACTGTACTGAGAAGTACCTAGCAAACATACCTGAAAGGTACTTAGCAAGTCTTCTAATGTCGCCCACTGTGCCTGCTCCATCAAGAAACAAAACAAAGAAAAAAAACAAAATAAAACAAACAAACAAAACAACAACAACAACAACCCCCCCCCCCCCCCCCCCCACCACCACCTAAATGCAATGCAGTTTTCTCTATCTGTAGTAGACTCCCAATGGATGTAACTTTGGTTTCTTTCTCACAGTGTTGTCCAGTCAATGTGTTGCACATATAAGCACCGCACTGATATCAGTGATTGGTATGTGAATGAGAAAATGATTCCTTGAGAACTCCTAGTATAATGCAATTTTCATCTGTTTCATGTTAGTTGGGTGTGGGATGTAGGAGAATTATATTTATTCAATTGGAGCAGTAGTGTGATATTTCAGAAGGTAAGAAGCATCTCTTAATATGACTGAAGTGAGAAATTACATAGATGATTTAGGACCAAGTCCAAAAACACAGAAGTTGAGACAAAGTCAAAGTGTAAGTTTTACTATTAAGCATCTTTTAATACTAAAACAACATTAACAGTTGTTTTAGTGCCCCCTCAAATAGGGAGGGGATTATAGCTACTTGCACATTCTGTCTTCATGACGTAAAAATGAAGCTACAGACCTTTCTTTCCGAACTTTGCCATGTACTGTACATTGTGCCAGACTAAAAGCTCTATTTATTCCTTCTTTTTTTTTTCTTTTCGGGACAGACTTTTATCACGTTACTTAATAACATAAGGCAAATTCTGTTTTGGCATCTGTCATGGTAAAGTTATTAATTTATGGTAAAGTGGTGTTTTTTGTTATTGTTGGGTTATGGATTTTTTTAATGTGTGTTTGTAATTGGTTTTCATTTTTCCCTTTTAATATTCAGGAATCAATGTTCCACGTGTTTGCTAGTAGAGGGCAATGAATTTATGGGGGGATGTGAATGAGTTGTTAAAATGGGGGATGCCATGCTTCCAAAAAAGCCTGGGTTGCATGGTTAGGCCCAGGTGGCGTGTCCCAAAACCTGTGGGTGATTTGCTAATTAAGCAGTCTTTTTAGACTTTCTGTTGCTACTATTTCTGTTTCACTTGGTGGAGAAGTGACAAGATGGTAAAATGCATGCTGCTGAAGATGTTTTCTATCAAGACTCTACATGTTTCTTTCTTGAAGAAGTGTTACCTTGTTTCCATTTGCCTCGAAAATTACTCTTGGGAAGATATAAACGCTGGCAGCAAATTGAACTAGAGAAAAGCATGAGGACATTTCTGACAGTTTTGCCATTTTTTCTAGAGCTAGTGAAGGTTCAGTGGGAGAATGTCTACCTCCTTTCTTTCTCCCTCCTAAGATATCAAGTAGTTTTTCTGTTCTTTTGAAACAAATGTCACTGTGATCAGATATCAGATCCCTGACACTACCACATAGAAACTATTGAATTTTTTTAAAAAACTCATCATGTTAAATATCTTTCCAGCAAATTCTAGCAAGAGTTAGAAAAATAGAACATAAGGTGAAGGTAAGACCTTCAAGCTAGCTGATCAAGAGTACAGAGTAGTTTTTACAGTTAAATATAGAGCTGTGATCTTTACTTCAGTCCTTGTTTGGAGTTCCTAGAGAGTTAAATGTCTTGAATTCTTTCACACTGGATCAACAAGCAGCCTTTCTAGAGAGTGATATGAACGTATGTGAGGTGTAAGGTGGTGTTAAGTTGAAGTGAACAAGAACCATACTGTAGAGACAGTTGAAACTGGTTAGCTCACATCCATAGTGTCATCAGTGATTACATTAAATAAATCCAAATGAATAAACCACAGAGATGCTGACTGATTAGGTTTCCATGAACTAGCTGGTTTGCTCCAGGAGAACTGACAGGAGTGAAATATTGTATGCAGATGGGCTATCAGGAGCACAGAAGAAGCAAAATTGTTGGATGACATTGAATATAGAGCTGTCTTCCCAAATTTTCTTGTATCTGGGAATTAATTTTATATTTGCATTTTGCCAGAGCTTTGCTGAGTATCAGTTTTGTAAACAGAGTGTGTTATACTTTTTTTTCCTCATCAGAGTCACTAGTGAGCACAAATCTTGATAAAACAGCAGTGAAATCAAACAGAATCTTAATAGCTTCTCCTTTAGTTACAGAGGAAACACTAAAGCTGTCTTTACAGATCTGGGATGCTGCTGCTGAATTAGCTCCGGTTTCTCAACAGCTGGGCCGTTAACTCCTCAGCCATAAAGTCTAGATCTTCTCTTTGTTCTAAATGAAGCATTAGCTGGTGGTTAAAGCTGGAATATCTTGGTGACAAATCTGTTGTCCAAAACCATACATCAAGCTTCTGCAGCAAACTGTTCTCAGAAATCTTTTGTGAAAAGTTGCAATAACGAAGTGGTACCTTTGTTATTCTTTTTAAAATAGAAAAGGCTTTCCTAGGTGAAAAAGCCACTGATTTGCTTGGAAATTGTGTTGTTTTTTTTTTTTTCTCTTTTTTTTTTTTTTCTACCACAATTTCTGTTGAACTCTCGGAATTAAGCCAGAGAATTTAAATGAAATTTAAATGTTCTTTCATTTCTAAGTCTAAATGTCACAAGTGAAACTCACAAACCTGGTTAGGTTGTATCTCATGTACGTCTGTTCTTTCATGTCATTTTTTAAGCAAGGCAAAAACAAACAATTACCAAGAAGGTGCTGAAGACTGAAAAAGTGATGATCAGTAGAATACTGAGAAGTCAAAAGCAGAGATAATATAATAGGAAACTGATCAGAGAAAAGTGGGAGCATGTAAATAAATGTTTAATTAATCTGTTATATGCATTTATAAGACATCTATTATACAGACGGTAAAATGCTGACAAAGTAGTTCAGGCAAACTGTGCAGTTCAAAGTAGATATTGTCTGAAAACAGAGAGGTTTGAGCAGAGGAGTGAAGTTGAAGTTCTTATTAGAGAAGTGGGATAAACACAGAGATCTATGCTTGATATGGTACTGAAGTTGAAATAAATCTAAATTATGTGTACAAAATGTTTTCTTAACTAGATTAGCTTTTGAATTTTGCTGGATCCCAAACTCCATCCTTTCTCATGAAAATATTAAGTCTCCCCGCATCATTTTTTATGTAGTAAGCAGCATTAAATCCTTGAGACTGTCTGCTTTTACTTAGGATTCTAGAGACTGTATCGTATTTTCCTTTTATGTGGGTTTTCATCTACTATCATCCTTATTAGCACTTCAACTACAGTGTAAAAACTAATTGTTGATTGTTGACTTCCAAGCGTTTAATCTTAGTGTTTTCACTGTACAGTGATCTGTACAGCTCTGTCTGGAATACCAATTGAGTTATTAAAAATAATAAGCTACCAAAAGTTTATAGACTAACACTTTTTAAATTGAAAACAAAACATTTTCAAATATTAACTTCAAAGACATAATGGATAAGTGGATCTTTCTGTGTGGATTCAGTTTTGTAAATCACACATTTTATGTTTTGTTTTTTTTTTCCTTCTAGAAATGCTATAAATTCTGTTTTTTTTTTTTTTTTTTTTTTAATAAAACATTAAGGTTCTAACAAAGTTAAGAATAAAACAGTTTTTAATAGCCTTCTTAAATGAGTTTAAAAATTCTGTTCATGGAGCTAATTGAAAATGCAGCATGGTTTAGGAGACAGTAAAAATATGTATGTTTTCTACTATAAGCATTCACAGTGTGTTGTGGCAAGAAGCAGGAGAAAAAGCCAGTTCACTGTTTAATTTCATGAAAAGTGACTTCTTACAGAATGAGATTTCTAATTCCTTCTATTACATTGCCTTATTGAGAAAACAGCAGCAATAGCAAATATATTTCAGACATTTAAAACATTTAAATTTTATGAAATATCTTCCACTTACTTACAAAAGCTTTTATCCTTGACCACTTCTTATTCTTATCTTTGCTCATCTCCATGAGTTCAATTCTTCTTCCTGTTAATAAAAAGGTATGGAATATTTGAAAGAGAATAGTACCGTAACTAGTAGTTGACAGCAGAAGTTATTTTCTGTAGGAATCTCATATTTATTTTCTTGTTCCTAGACATATTGACAGTATGTCCATTGTTTCTGAATGTCTTTAGTAAGGGAGTATTCTTATGCTCTTATGCACTTTTGCACAGGTAACTATTTCTGACAGTATTAAGTCTCATTATTAAATGTGTTAATAAAATCTAATCAACATATTGAAAACCAGCTGTTTGGTATTTAACAATTTTTTCTTCTATTTTTCCTCTTTCAATTAAAAAAATTACTTCAGGAAAAATATCTTTCAGAAGTTATGTACATTTCAGTCAATTTGACTTAATGTAATTTATAATTCAAAGTAAAAAAGGCCACCTGGTATAAAGAGAGATAAGAATTAGTTTATTATAGTTCTAGAGTCCCTGTCATGTCAATCTGTGTACATACATAGATAGCAAGTCCAATCAGCTACATAAAGCTATCTTGAAGAGGATAAAGTTACTTGCATCTGTGAGAAACATGAGGATTTTCCTATCCTAGGTAAACTGATACTTCTTAATTTTTATGGTTTAATTAGATGCATGTGATTATTAGCAAAATAATCTTGCAATAGCAATATCAAGCATCTTTCTAATAAGTCTAACATCAATTATTTAGTATTTTATGACACTTGACATAGCTCAGATGTGTGACTGATTAATAAAAAGGAAATACGTGATCAAGAAATGTAATTATAATTATTTCATAGATATCATTTCCTGCTGTACTTGTGAAATAAGTTAAGGACCCAGTTTTGAGAAGCTGGTACAAATCTAGAGCCCTAGTTTTCTGTTTAACTACTGACTTTTGAACAGAAATATTTGATGGTAGCTCTTGCCACAGATAAGCATGCTTTAGAACCTGTGCTCTTAAAATGGAGTTCTTGCTTTTCAGTATTTTAAGTAGGCAAAGCCTTACACAGAAAACTACCTGTGTAACTGTGGGCTTAGGCTTAACCCCTAGCATTGAATGGCAAGAATCCGACCAACTCCATCAGCGTAACACCACGTTAATGTTTTTCTGCTGAAGAAAATGCTGAAGTTCTAAGTAACCGTAAGCATATGCATAAACCTAAAGCTTTATTTGATGAAACGTATTTAAATTATTTTTTGATTAGGAATGTTTTTCTGAATTGTAGGTATTATGTTGGTAGAAATGTGTATAGATAAGCATATATAAATGGCACTTGAACATTCCACAGATGGTTCATGTGATGTATAAACTGTAGTATAATTAATGGATATAACCTGTTAAATTATTTCCTTATGTTGAGTGAGTGTGAAATACCACCAGCCTAGATGACTGGTGGTGATTTTCCAGGAGATTGAACACAGAGTAAATTCAACTATGCTAGCCTTCCTAAGTCACGTACCTTGCACTTATGTCAGGTGACTGATATGGTGTCCTCATATAATATGCATATGACCAATTGCATATTCCTTTCAGGTTAATGGATACATCCTTATGATGCAGTTAAATTGCCAAGTATTCTCTGATTCTTGTTAGAGCTTGTTTTTCTCAAATGACCATATTTCTCAAATAATTTTGCTGTAGTCTTGGAGCACAGTGTACGTGTACTCCTTCATAGAGATCTAGTGCCCTGTGTATGAGGGGCAGAGTGTAGAGTTCCTCACCCACTTCTGGTAAAGGGAAAACTCAACAGATGCCTGGAGTTTTTATTGCTGATCTGATCCACTCCATCTGAAAAGTTAAAACTCTCTGTCACCTACAATCCTCCGAATCTCTCTTTCTCAGTGACTTCACTTGGGAGCAGTAAACACAGCATTCTTTCAACTTCCTGAATGCACCATTTTTTTTCTACACTAAGCCATTGTATGGATAGAGTTTGAGAGCAATTGATATGTCTCATAGATGTCTGTGTGTTGCCTATTTGAACTGATCCATTTGTGTCTACAGAGGCACACAGTTGGTTTTGAGAATCTAGTTAAAATCCCAACCTAAAATTGTGGAGCCCTTGCTTAGCTACCATGAATATGCTTAAAGAATGTTGGCAATTGGGATTCTACAAAAAGTTTACTGTATGCCTAAAGATTTGGAAATCTGTATGCCAAACAACTTAGCTATGTTGGTGCTCAAAAAAATTACACATTCAAAAATTAGATGTTCTCTAGTCTGTCTGTGAACGTGGTTTGAGTGGGCAACATGTGGCTATGATCTCTGATCATGTTTACATGATCTCATTCAGCTCAAGTTTTCCTAACTTAGGTTGATTATTTTTCTTGCTGAGCAGAATTTGAACTGAGATCTCTTGCTTTAAATACTGCATGTCAACTAACCAACATGCAGTTAGTGTTAGAAGGTTTTAATAACCCCTGCTGAAACTGTTGCTCTCTCCGTACTCTATCAGTTAAAACCATTCATATGGAGGTATAGATTCCAGTCTTTTTTGTTATCAACTATATATATGTACTTACGTATATAAATTGTTGGTATAATTGTGTATTTTCTTATGAGGGTAATTTGTTTATATTTCAAAGTAAATTCAGATGTATTAATTTTTTTCCTCTTAGACTATAGTTTTAGTATACCATAAAATATTAAATAATAAAATTAATCAGAAACAAAAAGATTGCATGAAATTATTTTTAGATCATCTTTGCTCTTTCTTTCTGAATTGCTCTCTGGAGATAATTTTAGACTCTAATTGGGATCTTGTGGAAGATGGGATATTCCTATTTTATTTTGTTCTATGGGAAGAGCCTCATGCTATGGTTTCCTTGCTGGAAAAAGACATTTAATCTTAGATATTTGGTCTCTTATGTTTCAAAATACCAATTTACTTTCTTGATTGATTAAAATAAATATAATTGCTAACTCATTGTTTTCATTTTTGTCCAACTTTATTTATTGAAAACATGTTCTCTGCCAGTACTGTTCAGAAAAAAATTTTATATACTTGTAGCATTATTTTGTGCTATCTGTATATGCTTATGCAGACAAATGGAAAACTTTGAGAATGTGTACAGTTTTATTAGCTAGAAAGGAAACACAGATCAAGTCCCCCTAACTGATAGCTAGGAGGAAGATGGCATTGTTTTAGCAAATCCCAAAGCTCTACACTGTCACCTAATTAGCTCACCTGTGGAAGTCTTAGCTAAATTTAATCCACAGCCTGCTACTGGTAAATGTGAAAGTATCATGTGCTTAAAATCATAAGCAGGGTTGAAAACTGTGCCCCAAAGTGCTTACTTATGAATATAGAGTATTAAATCTGTGATCAGTGACTTTCTTTTCTGCTTGTTTTCGCTTATCATTAGCTGCATATCATTTCATTTTCTGATTAAAAGGGGCAATTCCTTGACTTCACGGTGTGTGTTCTTGTCTGTCTGCTTTAGTTTATCAACTGAAATAAGTCTCTATTTGGCCTATTATTTAAAAAAAAAAAAAAAAAAAAAAAAAAAAAAAAAAGTCTAGTCTAGTCAGGGGAATTGCTAGTGAATAATGTTAAAAAATGAGGGTAATAAATAGCTTTTTTCTGTAATACACGTTTCCCTGGAAGAGTGTGATAGCACAGGAGACAATGATTTCCCTGCTTTTGATCTTATATCTTAAAAATTTTGCTGTCGTATGTTAAGATACAAAGTCATGGCTTCCTTCATTACTCTAAAATATGCAGTTTTTACAGTGGTATGAGATTCAAAATTGCATGACACAAGTAGAAATGATTGTTTAAAAAAAAAAATAATCACAGAAATAATGTTCAATCTTTACGCAGATAAATTCTTTTTCCTTTCCTTTTTGCCAGTACTAAAGGAAAATACAATCCAAGTTCTCTGAGAGCAAACCCTACATTTTAAATTCTGCCATTTAAAGTCATTTTGTGTATTTAAATAATGACAAGAATATTCACTATTAATTAACATTCAGGAGATAACTGACTGTCAGTTGCCAATCGAAGTGGTGTTCTGAAGAATGTTGACATTGATTGATGGATGTGTTCTGGGACTGTGCACAAACATGCGGCTCAGGTCATCTGAGCACATAAAAACAGTACAGATCTGCTCCACATACACAACATATCTTTTGCTTGAGCTGTTCTTTCTTCTAAATGGTGGATATCCTTTCATACTCCCTAGATTTACTGATTTGTAAGATAAACGTTAACTTTCTACACCATTGTTGTCAATTAAGAAGAGGCCAGTTTAATCTTGTAAATACAGGTAATGCAGAATTGCTGTTTCAAGCAGTGAGTAGCTGACATGTAAGCATTCAGACTGAAACAGTATTTTTTTTGAATGCTGCTTTATAAAGTGCTATACGTACTTAAATGTATACTAGTGTAAATTATTCTTTAGGAGGAGGAGAATCCCAATCTTTATACTGAAAGTAGAGGAGGCTTTTCAATCTTGGAGTCTCTACAATCTTTCCAAAAGAGAGTTCTAAATATCTGTAGTCATATGTGATGTTTCCATGTGCCTGAGTCAGTACTGTATTTATGTTCAGTGAAATAAGATCCAGCTTTTGGCACTCTGACAAGCAACCTGTACAGTGTCAGGAGGGAGAAAGCAGTGAAATGCCAACTGAAGTTCCTATAGTGTGCTGATGAGCATGGGGACCACAGTGATGCTAATGAGAAGGTTGCGTAGCACTCTGTGTTTCTTCCTGTTCCTACTTTGGACTGATTTTCAGTAACAGGCATTTTTTTGTTGCTGCCCAGGCCCAGTTTCTTAGTTTTATGGTTTCCTGCTTTTTCAATAAGGATGTAGCATGCCCTTTGTGCATCACATATGATTTACACTTTCCCTGTGCTTGCTTGCCTGTGCCCTGTGGGAGAAGTGTATCAGTTCCTCTTAACTCTTTTTGGTGGACATGTGATCAAAAAACAGTGGTAGTAATTAGCTAGAGTAAAATTGTATGGTAGTTTATGGACAGTATAGCACATAGATGGAGCTGATACTTTCCTGTATAGGTGGTCAGTCTTCATCTTCAGTGTATCATGTTCTTCAGAAGTACTGATTTCTCTTTGTCATACTTCATTTTAGTGCTCAGAATATGCCTACAAATATATCCTAGTTTACTTGGATTTAGCTGTAAAGAGTTGGACGATTGTCCATTAAGGTTCTGGAAAATGGGAGTACCATCTGATCGGAGCCCTCTGCTTATCCATAGTGAGTGAAAACTCGTACTGTACTGTATTACACATCTCTATAAGTTAACAAATGGGATCTGTCTCCTCCTTAAAACCCCTCTAGCTGTCTGTTCTGAGAAATGCAGTAGTTTCACCCAACCCAGATGGAAGTACTGTGCTGCTGGGGATTCCTTGCCAATCTCTATCCTCAATAGCGGTTTCTTAAGCACATTGGAGAAATCTGTTGAGTACTGTCATTATTTCAGATTTATGTCCTAGTTCTCTCTGCTTCTTTCAAGTACCTGCAACTGGAGTTCCTTAACACTTCCTTTAAGGCTGATATAGCACGCTGAAGAGGCAGAGCGCCCTGCTTTTACCCAGTGGAAAAGGGGACTACAAATGTTTTTGTTACAAACCCACTTATTTTCCCTTGAGTAAAATCTTGCTTGCTTTATTCATAAAAATAAAATAAAAAATAATTAGTCCCTTGGGACTAGTTGTGAGAGTAAGAAAAACAGGAATTGGCCCCATGTCATAACCATCTGTTATAAACACAAAGAGCAAAGGCCCAGCCTTGCAGCGCTTGCTTAAAGCAGTTTATTTAATAGTTATTACAAATATGAAAAATGTGTGTTTTCCTCATTACTGTGGCAAATCTCTACCAGGAGTGTTACAAAAAAAAAAAAAAAAAAAAAAAAAAAAAAAAAAATCATCATGAGTTGTGGTGTACAGTCGCACAATTGCATTATTATATATTGATGTAGACTGCAATAAACATCTCAAGAAATTTAAGTATTACTTTTTTTCAAAGATCACCTCAACTGCTTTCACACTTTTTTTTCATAGTACATCTTTTGGTTTTATGACTGAATTGTGACTGGGTTTTCTTTTTTAACTGATTTTATGACCAGTGTTAACTTATTTTTGGAACATGGCTAGTTTGAGAAAGGTGCAGCTTTCCCCCTCTCTTAGAAACATTTTTGGAAAACTGAAATAATTGTATCTGAACTTCCATATTATTTTATAGGAGAAAGATTTTGTGCTGTGGTAGGCTTCTATAGGCTGGATTGCTAGGCTGGTTTACATTTTTGTCTGCATTTTTGTGACCCCCTTTTATATTGGCTCCAAATCTGTACTCTATTAAAAAACAAAACAAAACAGGTTTTGGTGTTCTCCGTTCATTTTTAACATCATATTTCACATGCAGCATTTTAGTTTTCGGAGTTGTGCTAGATAAAGTAATTAAGGTTAAGGCTTTAATGTGGGTGTTAAATCTATGCCCTTCACCTCTGGCTATAGACCTATGCTAGGTATAGCAAGGGTCACTGTAATCTTGTGGATTGCACCTCAGTAGGATACCATTCACCCTGGATAACTATGCTGCCTTTAAAGATGTTTTTGTACAATCAGTCTGGCTCGGAGCATATTCAGTACAGCCCAGAATCTAGGAAAAAAGTATAAATTAGATTCAAAGTCAAGATGTTTCCATAGTGTATGCTGAAAGACAGGAATTGTTGTATTGGATCGAAGAAGTGGCTTGCTAAATTCATTACTCTTTTGCCAGTAATGGCTAGTAGCAGATAAAAGAATATCAGTTTTGTTTTTCTTCAACCCCTAAGAATTTCCTACAGCTGTTGGGTTGTTTTTTTTTTAAATCTCTTTCTTTCAGTCATTGTCATTCAAATGTTGAAAGATATCTGATTGTTTCCCTTCCATGGATGTGATATGTTCTCATCCATTTTGTGTTCATATTGTATTTTTGTGGTTTTTACTAATTTTGTGGCCTTAAATTCAAATGGTCTGAACATTCCTTGGTGTTTATATTATTAACAATTAAAGCCATATGAGTTATAAAATGCTTACTTTGAACTTGACTGAAAATCCCCTTAAGGATTTGACGTAGAGGTACAGACAGTAACAGCTAAACTGATTCCTATGCATTTAAGGATGTGCATTTCAAATGGTTTGTGACTGAAGAAACTAATTCATAGTTTGTGGACTATGTGTAGGCAAAATATGTTGGAATTGTATTACAGCAAATTCTTTTTCTGCATTTATAAGCACTTTGAGCTATCAAAGGGTTAAACCCTACAGGCAAGCAGCATATCACTTTCCTTAAAATGCCATTGGGAAACTGAGATAAATGGTGAAGCATTTTCTGTGTTGACATGATGTTCGCCTGTCTGATCGCATCCTTCCCAACAGACAGCAGAGAAACAATTACAAAAAAAGACATCTGTGCCAAGGTTTGGCTAGCCAGGGAGGGCAAGCTCTTCTGTTTAAGAGGTAGAGAATCCAATCGATGAAAATGTCTGGGCCTGTTAGCACCAATAAAGCTGAAGGCCACTGGGAAGCTCCAAGAGGGCCTTTTGTTGTGGAGATAGAAAAGAGGCCGAAGCTGTGACACTTGGGAAGGAATAGGGTCAGCTAGTACCATCATCCATCTTCCTCAATGGCAGCTTTCTGTCAGTTTTTAACCCTGCTCAGCAGAGGATCTAAACCTCTATTGTTGGCACCAGCCAATTCTCAGCCAAGTGTAAATGAAGTTAATATTCACTGACCTTATGCATAGCTAATGAAGGCCCTTGATGTCATCCTGGAAATAATGTTATCTGACACTTCAAAAAGCAGATGTTGGCAGGTTGTTTGGGGTTTTTTGCTGAGCCAGTTTACAAAGGCACATTGTTTAGCTACCTCACATTTAAACTGATTTCCATAATAACCACAAATAGGCCTTTTTGACCTTAAATTGACATAGTTATGGTTTTAGTTTGCATTTCATTATACTCTGCTCACAAAGCCTGACTAACCTGCGCTAAATGATCTGGGAGAAGTAGCTCAGCTCACTTAGATAAGAAATATATGGGTCAATGAACAAATTTTATTTATGCTGATAAAACAATGAGTAATTAGTTCAAATAGTTAAATGCAGACATTTTTAGAGCACTATGAAGAATGATGCTTATTAGCTACATAACTTTTTGAAAGGAAAACATGTCACAAGCTGTAAAAAAAATTATATTCCTGGATATGGTTTTTATTTTGAAAGGCCTATTACAAGCCATCGTTAAGGTCTTTTTCCAGTAGTTTTTTGCCATGGTATAACATTATTATTGTAATATTGTTTTAATTACAGAAAGTTAAATGATTTTTGTAGATTACACCTTGCCAGAAGTTTATCTAAGACAGAAGTGCTGTGATGATAACTGCATATTTATACAGCATGTGTCATCCGGATAGACTCCCAAACCTTCCACAGACTTTTGCAAACACAGCGCATCAACACTCCTCTTGTGTCAAAGCCAGTGTCAAACATCTGTTGTAACTCTAGGGAGACACACTAGGGCTCTTTCTAAGACGCAATAGTGTTTCTCAGCAGCCTGTGGTTCTGATTCAAGGAAGCACATAAGCATGTACCACACGTAGAAGGTGAAAAGTGGTTTGGTTTGTTTTTGTTCTTGTAAACTATGCTGAAACTCTGTCTCATGTGTGCTTACCTTATGAGAGATGAGCATAATGGATTATAGTAATACAGTGCAGATGCAGGATGAGTAGTCATTATTAATCAAAATTTTCAGCTGTATCCAGCAATGAACTTACAGAGCCACACAGCACAGCAGCAGACAGCAAAAAGCTCTGTATTATGCTGCAGTGTTGGTTTATAAAATGTGTTTGAATGATGGCTACAGTGTAGTTAGCGCCTTTCAAGGTGCAATCCGTACTTGTCCTTTTGAAAAAGAACTCAGTCTAATGTTTTTTTTTGTTTGTTTGTTTGTTTTCCTTTTTCTTTTCTTTTCTTTTTTTTTTTTTTCTTTTTTTTTTTTTTCTTTTTTTTTTCCATCTCCTGTTGTAAAAGAATGAGTTAATGGTTGAACTGAGAATGCTTGATCACCGAAGTTGCTTGAGAGGCAATTATCTGAAAAGCTGGTAAAGATGAGATATACCAGCACAGATCTGCATCTAATTGAAATCACTCAGATCTGATCCTAAGATAAACAGTCTTAGGATTTTTGGAAACTATTTTATTGATTGTATTCTTCTCATCAGTTGTTTCTATTTAGTTGTTTCTATTTTACAGTTGTATCTGTTAAAAAGGTGAACATTTCCTGTAGTAACATATTTACTTGGACAGCAGCTCATCAGTTCATTTTATCTGTATGCTTTTGCTTGATATTAACTCATATCAGATAAAAAAAAAAAAAGTGAAATTCTTCATATTTCTGGATGAAATTTTCAGAAATCAGCATTTAATTTTGTTTGAAATACAGACATGTACTTTATTAGTTTCTGGTTATTTGTGTGCTGGCTGTGATAAATGAAGGCTCAGTCATACAGCTCAGATGACTGAAAGGCTACTTACAGTTTGGACCAATTTTAGTAGAGTGCCTAACATGACTAATTTGTCCAGATATATTAAATGAGACACTTATGCTTTTTTGTTGTTGTTGCTGCTGGTTGTTTTTTGTTATTTTTGTTTTTACCAGTTCTACATTTAGTCCATTCCACAGTCATTCTGAAATCATGCTAAGTTAGAAGAAAATTCCTGAAGTACAGGAAAGCAGTAACAGAAGTACTGCTGGCTGAGCAGCGCAGGGTGATCAATGCACCAAAAAGCACTGAAAGCAATGGGTCACCTTAGTGGGCTTCCAACGAGCCCTAAGACTGCTAAGCATGACTTCAGAAAGGCCCACTTCTTCTATAAGAATCTTCTAAATAATAACCAAATTCTAAGTCACGTTTTGGTTTTGCTATTCTGCTGTAAATTCATTGATTTCTGTCTGAGTTTTGATAGCTTGTCTTTTGTTGTCAGGTTCTTTTTTTTGAAAAGTATAGAATGCCAAAAAACAACCAAACTGACCCAGTTTTGCCCTTTCTTCTATTCGCCCTATCCATTTGCTCATCAGAAATGGATACTGACATACAGAGGTTTATTTCCTATTTCTATGACAAGACTGTGAAAGGGAAATTTGCCTTTGTGAATTAAGCTATGGGTAGATTGATTTATTTCATCCTGTTGGTATTGAACATTGCTCATATTTTAGTTGAAAGTTTGCAAAATGCTACCTTTCCATGGGCAGGCTGCTGGAGAAGTGATCCAAAAATAATGTAAATTGAAAGTGTTTGGTTTAATGTACTTTCCTGTTTGTTTGCTTTTTTTGTTTTAAACAAAACAGAACAAAACAAAGCGTTCTTTGGACTAAATGTCAGTGGAAGATTCATCAGGGCCGTGGCGAGACCGCTGGCTGTGCGCTGTGGGGGTGTGGGGAGATGGCTGATTCTTGCTGGATTGTTGTCTGGAGGTAGGAACAAGCCTGGCAGTATCAACAGCTGGGTTGCTGGTGACAGTGTTGCTGTGTCTGCCTGCTCTCATGGAAGAAACCTGGCAGGTGATGGGAATCTGATGGCATTGCTTGGAGCTAGGTTGATTCTGTTCCTGATTAATCTCATCTGTCAGATAGCGAGGACTTCAGCAACACATTTTGGGGCTGGTTCTGTTGTTTAGAATAATGGGTAATGAGTAACCTCTGGACTCTGGGCCTCTGCAGAAAAAGTTTGTATGGATCCAAGTTCATTCTGTATTGCATTGTCAGCATAGCTGTGATTTTCTTTGACAGTTGCATCAGTAGGGAAGAGAAAAATGGGATTAGGTATAAAAAATTGGTTTGTTAGAAAAGATTTTTGAAGCTATACTATGAAATCTCTAGCACATCTGCAGATGATTTATACTCATAAAGAATAAATCGTGAAAAGGTGTTGAAGAAAATAATACTGGAGGAAAAAAAGTAAAGAGAAAAAAAATCAATTGACTGAAGAGACAGAATATTCAGTTCTGATTCATCTTCTGTCATCAGTAGAAAAAACGAATTATTTGACTAAGAAAGAATCATCTCAAATAGAACAGTTAAACCACATACCATTTTGCTGAACAGATTGGAGTACAGTAAATAACCTGCCAGTAATGAAGTACGTGATATTACAAGAAAGAAAATTTACTATGTTAAGAAAAAAAAATCTCAATTAAATATACCACTTCACTGTGTTGTATAGTAACAAGATTGTCCATGTGGCTTTTCTTTATTTAAAGTTGATAATACAATTTACTCCAAATACACAAATACTTGAACAGCTTCAAACACTTGCTTTCAAACAGAAGCCTGGGGATATATCCTCGAAGAGAGGGAAGCAAAGATGGGGAAGGACAGTGGACAGGTAAAGAGCTGCAGTCAAGGGGCATCTGGGGAAGAGGCCAAGCTTGAGAGTGGAGGGTCAGAAAACACTGCTGCGGACTTCTCAGCATTTCTGTGTCCTCCCTGCCTTCCTTTGCTCCTTTTCTTCTCCTCCCTCCTGTCTGCATGTCCTCCTTCCCAGTTTCTAAGGCCTGGGGTTTCTATTCAGCCTTGCTATTAGCAGGACTGAGATGGGCCCAGAGCACGGTCATTTTCTTTTGGGGTTTGGGGAGCACCTTGGCAAGCAACATCTTGACAAGCACAGAGTTAGTCATTGGCTCTCCAGAGTAAATGTTTTGTGTTGTTGTGAAGGTAATAGATGTTGTGACACTATAGTCCTGCCCTACAGATTAATGTGGATGCAGATGAATGCAACTTTAAAGCAGGACTTTTCATCGTTGTGGTAGGCATGTCATTTAGTTGTTTGCATACCACAGCAAAGTGCAATCTGAATGCTGTGCAAATAGCCAGCGCCTCTGCCAGTGTCTCTGCTGGGAGCTGCCATTGATGGTGACACAGGATCATGCAGGTATCCTTGATCTGCACAACATGTTCTTTGCATAGGGCTTTGCTTTTGTTTCATGAAGTCAAATACATAGAAATAGAGGTGAGTCCTGACCTTGACTGCTTGAAGGGCCTGGGACGTTGTCTTTCATAAAAGCTAAGGTATACTTCCTGTTTTTATTTTTTTTATTTTTTTATGTAAGAGTTTTCAAAAGTACCTTTCACATGAAAAAAAAAAAAAAAAAAAAAAAAAATCATTTTTGTTGTGGAAATGTATTTCATTATAGATGAAAGGCTTATTTGTAACTCTGGCCATATTCTTTGTAGTAGAGGAAAATAAGGTGTGTGTTCTTTCTCTTCCCTGCTGTATGCAGCTCCCCTTCTGAAATGGCAGCAGGTGTGACAAAGAGTAGGCTTTGTAAAATGCATATGGTTTTCACTGTGTTTTTTTCCACACAACAAGAGAGGCAGGGACAGTATTTTATATATATATATGTATATATAGACATATATACATACACACACATATATATATTAGAAAAAGATACAATTTAAATTTGTGGTCTGGACCTGAGGCAGTTGGGCTCTGTGCTTCTCATTAAGCAGGACAGAATGTCCTTTTCTCTGTCCACCATCCCTAAGCATCTGCAAACCTGGAAATGAAACAATTCATTTGTTCAAAATAGGATTCCAAATCTAAGAATTTGCTTTTAGGCAGGTTTGCATAGCTTACTGAAATTTATTGTGTCCCTACATTATTCCTTAGTCTTTGTGTATACATCTTTTCAATCTCTGAAGCATAATTGAATCATCTTTTCAAATAATTTTCCTCAACTACAATGACTGGAAGCATCATTCTGCTCAAACTGGAATTAAGGTGCTCATTTAGAAACAGCAATAGCAACAAAAATGTGATTTTTAGAACTGGAGTTTAAAATAGACTGTCAATTGATTTCACTTTTTTTTTGAAGATGAAGAAATTTTTCCTTTGCATATTCCAGCACACTTTGGATCTCAAGCCCATACTAAAAACTCACAGGTAAACAGGTGCGAAGTTCTCTTTTACATTTGGTCAGATTGGCTTGGAATTCCTTTGCTGCTTGCTCAAAGTATACTTTTAGCCCTGAATAAGCCAAGGATCCGAGTTCATCTCATGTAGCAATGACAAGACAGCAAAGGAAGATATGATGGTCGTAAACAATTCCAATAGATTATTCTTGTTAAAGACTGCCAGGGTCAGAGTGGTGGAGAATGTAGGTTGCCTTGGTTTACTAGATATAATTTAAGTTATGGAAACATCGTTACCACTGATGAGGAATGAGACTGAGGAAGCCTGTGGGATTTTGGAAGTCTGTGTGTAATGACTGAGTTCATATAGCTGGAGAATAGCAAATACATCCTTTTTCTTTTTATGTTTTTTTTTTTTTTTTTGGTACGGTAAGTGTATTTGCTTCAGAATTTACCCAGCAGACATAAGCATCAGCTGCTGTCTCCTTCCCATATGTCCAATTGTAGAGGCCCTTTTGAAGTGAAATCTTGCCAGAGACTGCCACAGCCTATGTCTGTGAAAAATAGCCTTGATGGCCAGGCTGCAGAGGACACAGAACACATGAGATCTGGCTCGTTCCCAGCTCCCTGTACACAGCACAGGGAGTGCAGGAGTTGCATTCCAATGTCTATGTAAATGTAGTCTCCCTATGGGCCAAATGTAGGTTAAGAGCAAGGAAATATCCTTTTACACTGAGCAGCAGAAGGTTCCTAGTCAGAGCACACTGGTTCCTCCATGCTCAAAAGTGCAAGATAAAACAGCAATTGTTGCTGGAGAACAAGCATGTCAAGGGGAAGCTAGCTTTAAAAGTTATTTAATTTAAACAAGTCTTACTTCATTTGCATGGATTTAATCAGAAATAACTCCATGTGAAGACTGCAGTGATTCTCAGCTTGCAAGTCGAATGTTTAGATATGAGCTTCTGTGTTCACTGCTTCACTGCTAAATAGGACCAAATCGTTAAATACGCAATACCAGCGTAATTGTTTCAGGGCTGCATTCCACTGCATTTTCTACTTCACATACCATTTTTAACTTTCACTTCAAAGTGCCCTCAGAATGTAGCCCTATAAGTTTGCAGCCTTGCTCTTCTATGTTGTGATGCCTAAACTTCCTGTGCTTATCAACTCCTCAACTCCTGCTCGTCTGCTTTGACAAAAACACTCCATACTGTTGATATCCCATCAGTCACTGAATTCTTTTGCTATCCTGGGTAGAAATAGAGTAAGTTTTAATTCTGTGGTAAAAATGGAGTGCAGGAATTCAGTAAAGTTATGCTGAACAATAAAGAAAGTCTGAATTTGCCTTATCATGTAAAGTGTGTCTTATCAACTGTAGTCTTTTCACAAACTCTGCACCAACTTGCTGCTGTACAGTAGCAATATCTGCAGAAATTCATTCTGGTTTTCTTTTCTTGAACATTTTTGAAGTATTTTGTCAAATACTTCTGATGTTTGGCAACTGCTAAGGATACTAAAATAAGATAATAGGTGATAAAGGACAATCAAAAAAGGAAAATGGAGAAGATCATATTTTATAGTCAATTTCCCAGTCCAAATATGTAGCAATTGACCTTCTGTTGTTAACCTTTCAGTCTGCCCATCATTTGTTGAGATGAATTTTTTGGATAGGGATATTTGTTTGGGGCTGTGTGAGTGTCCAAAGTAATACGCTTGCTGTGGAAGAGGGAACTAATGCATTCTAGAGAGTAATCTTTCAGGACAGAGACAATGTCTTTCTATTTTTGTCACAAAGTTATCACCTACGGAGCACTTCAGTCCTGAAGGGGATCGTCTGGATGGAGAAAAAAATGGCCGTTCTTTTATTAATAAAGCATGGTGTGTATTATGTTTGTGCCTGTCCTTGCTGCTGCACAGTCATCCCATTTAAAGCCATTAAAACCTCATTGATATATTTATTCTCACCACAATACACTAATAGCGTTCAAAGCCATTAGTATGTAGCTACTGTGCATTTGCAAAAAGTTGCAGTGCTAGGTCAGCACGCATGATATTTTTCTGTGATAAATGAGCAATATTAACCTATCAGGGCAGAAACATTAAAAATATTTATAGTGTCAGCTTTCTGTCTTACATTTTGTTTCACTTATTTTTTTTCTCTCTTGGTAAAATTCTGAGGTAGGTGCTAATTAGCATATATATAATGGGTATTTTACATTATTATTTTCAATTGGAAATAATGATTATTCAGAATTTTGACAAACTTAAAAAATGAAGTGATGTAGTAAAAAGTAAACTCTAACAGGATCAAAAGTTTCATTCTCCTTGCTGTCTCAGTATGCACATAGCACTTGTTTTGCATAGGTTCATCCACGTTTCCATGAAAACAAATGTCAAACCTCATGCTGAATTTATTTGTCAAATGCTACATAAAAAGAATGGACGCCACATTCTTTGAGCTATTTCTACTGGGTTTTGGCTGGTTGAAGTTAAAAAGTAAAATTTGACCTTGATGAAGTGAATGGCATGAATTTTAGTTTAACCAGAATAGGAGTAGAGTCAAAGTGTTCTGCTTATTATGTGATATTCATTTCCATGACAGCTAATTGTGATGTTACAAAGCAGAAGAGCTTCAGGAAAGATACCAAGATGAGGAATGTTTCTAAGCAACGTGGATAATAATTTATTTTATATGTGTCCTGTAATGGAAAAAAGTGAAATGGTGAAAAATCAGGGGTGCTCTAAAGTTTCTCACAACTTGCTATTAAAAGGAGCCAATATTTTTATTGGATAATGTCCAAAACTAGAATAAATATTGTTGATTTCTTCATTTTTAGCATGAATTTTGCACATACCACTTCACTATACTAAACTGTGATATGAACAATGTATAAGACACTGACTGATACAGAATCAGACTTTCTTTTTCTAATTTGATCCCACAAGCATTGTCCATTGTCACAGAAGAAGTCAACTTAATCAGATGTGACTTGACTTTGTATCTGCACAGGAGGTTATCTCTTGTAAAAGGGTAGACCTGTGAATGAAACCTTTGTCTTCGGCTTCCTTGTAATCCTGCAGTACAGTTGAGCTTGCTAGCTCAGTTGAAATAATGCGCTGATTTTCTGAAGATGAAAAAGAATTTTAACCCCTTTCCTCTTTTTAAGTTCTCAGTTCAGTACTTTCTTAGATTTCACGCTACCTGTCTTGATTTTAGCAGCTCTGATTTTAGTCTGCCACTTCCCCTGGCTAAATGTAAAAAAATTATGTGCTCCTCTCCTTGAAGGAGAATATTCAAGAAATGCTGTCCCGGTGAGAGTGCTGTTCTGTATCAGCAGGGATTCTTTTTTTCCTGTCATTTTCTTAATTCAGTCTCTGTTTCAAATCTTTATCAGCACCTGTCCTTTTAAGGAGAAAGATTAAAATGTCTGAGGGTAAATGGAGGATTGATTTGGTGAACATACAGCTTCTGTGCTTTTACAATACGTGCAATTATGAACAAGGATACCACATGCTTTGACATTCTTATTGCCTCCAACTGCTTTGCTTCCTTGCCTTCGTGCATGCTGATTTTAGTTCTCCTTGAATCATATTATGCTTAATTTGAATGCATATTTTGAAAGGAAATTATATTGTTTTTAGAAAAGAGAGAATGTGAAGCTGTTTTATGAAATGTTGGATCTTTCCATCAGTGCTGGAGAGGAGCTATCTGCTAGGAAACTGTGGAAGTATACAAGGAGTAGATACTTGGTTTAATGAAATGATAACAGCATTCTGAAATATTACAGAATATGTTGCTGTAGCTATGATATATTGATGACTGTCTGACTAGGTTGGAGATAAAAGCAGTGGACATGAATTTGGTCTGTTTGCTCTCATTTAATTTCATCATAGTGAGTCACATAGGCATCAAGATTTATATGCGTCTGATAAGTAGTTGGGATAGAGAGTGCTAATGACGGTTGTAATGCTTTCTGGAATTCTATTTCTTCTGACTTTGGTTGACATTGTGACTCTAAATACTGCAGACTCTGTAAATTAGAAAGTGCAAGAGAAAGGAGGGGAGAACTTGTCTCAGAATTCACACCATATTCATCAATATTTAGTCATCCACTGGTTGATATTTTTTTCTGTGTTACTGGACAGGCAGAATGCATGCTCCTTAGAGAATAGTCCCTAGATAGCAGTGTGCATTTATCAGGAGAAATTCACGGAAAGAAGGGCATAAAACATACTGTTGTTTTTTTTTTTTTTTGAGAAGAGTTTTTTTTTTTTTAATATGTATAAGGAGCTTCTAACATTTATCTTTCAATTCGAAGAAAAACCTTTTCATCAATGATCAGTGCAGAATGAATAAAATTGGCTGAGTCTTACTGATTCATATGGGACAACTGTCTCTAGCACAATCTGTTTATGTTGATGGCCCTAGCACCGACACAGCAGATGCTGGGAAAGCTGCTGTCTCTACTGCTACCGTTGTCGACACTATTGCAAAGCCTTAAAGGAAAGCTGCAATGAATCTTATTCTGGTTGGGAAAAAAAAAACAAAACAAAACAAACACATAGAAAATCAAAGCAGACATTTACAACCTGGTTTTTTGTGCTCTCTCATGCTACCATTTATAGTTTTGGAAGGTCTTAACTGGAGGTATTCTAAGTTGAAGATTTTCAGCTCTGAAAGTAATTGCAGCTATGATAAATAGGAGAATCCAGAATATTACAAAGTGTATACACATCTCTCCTCTCTTCATTTATATGACTTTTCTGTCTGCTGTAGTTGTTGTGGTAGTTCTCAGAGGAAGTGCTTCTCCAGCTCATGAACAAAGGAAGGATTCACAGTATTGTGGGCCAGAAAAAAATATGGGGAAGAAAACAGGCAATTTTCACAGGTTTGCAAAAGCAAATATAGGTCAGAAAATCAATTGAAGCCCCTCCAACTTTCACAACCCTCTACTGAAATCCACTTAAAACAGATGCAAGTGTTTATCTTTAATGTGCCTGTCTGTTATGTATATCCCCATGGCTGATAACAAAGCTTTTTTCCACTTTATCATTTCATGCTTAGCTTGGTAGAGGTATATAGAAGAGAGTCAGTTTTCCATTTCCTTCTGATTAGATATATTCTCTAATTTGTGAAATTTACCTTTTAGTAGCTCAAATTCCTCTGAAGCCTTACAGTTTTTACCAAAGGCTGTGTTGCTATTAGTACTTTAATATCTACAGTATTCAACCAGACAGAAGGAGAAGAAGCAAATATTTCTGAGGTGCTATTATTTATACACTGGAGAGGAAAGAACTCTTGTTTGTTCTTGGTGTTCATTATTTAACTGGAGAAGATTGAGAGAACATGAAAAGTGAGTTGGCTATGGCCATAAATCCATGAGGACAGTTCCGAAAGTATTGCCTCCTATTCTATTACGTTGAATTACCACAGAACCCTTTGATTTGAGAGAATAGACAGAAAGGAGCACAGTGGTGTAGGTAGTAGATTTTTCTAATCTCCAGTCTCTATGTGTTTCTGCTTCTATATTCTTTCTACATAGAGTTCAATTAATATCAATTGATTCTTTTTCTTTTATATGTATTGAGTCTGATCCACAGTTGAAAGACATCAATGAAAATGCTGTATTTTTTTTCCATAGAACAAGTCAGATTCTGATATAAATAGCATAAGGAAATACAGATGAAGGCTGCTCTGAAAGTAATGCTGCCAATTTTATTATACTGGCTCACAACATCAGAGGTGGATGTTGATGGTATGGCAGTGGTAAAAAAGAAAGTTAAGGAGATGATGCAGATATGTGAATTGTCAAATGTTACGTTATTCTTCTCTGCAGAAAAATTGCTTTTTACCCTCCCACTGAATTATTTAAGCATGGCTTCCTTAATAAAGTAAAGCTAAAAATCTCATAGGATTAAGGGAAATCTCCAGAAATTTAGGAACAAAAAGGAATAGAAGTTTGCAACTGCCTTGTTTGACCTTCATGAGAACAGCAGTCCAATCAATCTTCTGAGTTGAACAGAAGTTGAGCAAGAATCATAAATTTTTCTGCATATGGAAAGAGCTGCACGTAAATGGACTATATAACTGTCAAATTTTTAGCTGAACAGTAATGACTGAAATAATACTAAAAGTCAATCCTTTCCTCAAGTTTTGTGTTGCTGGATTTTGTTCACTAATACAACCATCTAAACCCTGCCTAATCTTCTTGTATTTTGAGTTGGAAGTTTTTCTTTATCCTGTGTGTTGTTCTTCATTTTCTCATATGAGATGTTTCACACTTTTATACTGAGGGGAGCTACTCATCTACAAGTGTAAACTGGCGTTTGTTGTCTTTTTTCTTAATTTTTTTTCTGTTGAAAAAAAAAGAAAATTCTCCTTATTTTCTACTTATTATTATTTTTAGTAGAATAAATGATCTCTTTGTTTCTATCCAAAATTTTTAAGTCTGCCAACCATTTAGAGAATATTTCAAAGAGAAAAGGAATACTTTATTTTCATGTGTCAGTGAACCTAAATAAAAATGCTTTGTGCTTAAGTACAGTCAGAAACAATTTATGTTATGTTTTAGGACAATTAATAAAGGATTGATTGGATTATGGGCTCTGCTGCCAAAGAATATAGAAACATCATCATAGAAAAGGTCAAGAATCTGTATTTCTAAATTGCACAGCAGTAGCCCGTAATTCTGCAAACCAGCTGTGGCTGAAAAAAAATATTATATCAGCTTCAGTGCAAATTAAAAACAGAGTCTGTAAGTGAATCCAGTACTTAAGGAAAAAAAAAAAAAAAGGAAGAAGCAATCAGTACAATAACCTAGCATAATCTGTTCCCACATTAAATTCCATTCCTTTTTCCTCTACTTGCAATTTTCAGAGTTTGATGAAACAGATTTGTTTGATTGATAATCCACAATATGTGCTTGGTTCTGGATTGAAGAAGGACACATGAAAATCCAGCAATATGTATGGGCTGTTTAAAACCTTAGGTACTGCTTGGGAAGGTGTACATGCAGAGAACGGGGAGGAGAGAATATTAAGTTCATCCAAACATTCTTGTTGGGAACCTTAATGATTTAAAACATTTATGCATGCAGTGATTGTATACAGTTGGGCTCAGTCTTGCAAATATGTGCAGTGCAGTTTGTACACTGACATCAGATGTGTAGATATACATAGAACTTCCTCCTGCATTTGAGTTTGATTCCAGTGAGCTTTGCATTCCTTTTATGTCTTAAACCCTTTTGCTCTGGAGAGCATTTTGTTTTGTTTTAGAAAGTTATCAGTTACTATCAGGCATCTTAAAAAGGTATGTAAATTGCAGAGTAGAGTTTGGATCACCTATGGACTTTTTATGAAAGGGAATCAGATGGGCACAAAAAATTGTACAAAAGCATCCTCTGAATTCAACACAAGATTTAATGGCTGGAGAGAGGAGTTGGCATCTATTGCAGTGCAAAAAGTGGAATGCTAATTAGAGATTCCCAAATGCCCCAGAAGTATCCATAATTAATGCTTGTTGTGGCTTTATGTAGTGACAAAAAGCCCAATATATGGCTTTTACATATGCTATTTCAGCAATGTCATATGTTAATTCATTCCTAAGTTTGCAGAAAGATGAGATGCGGAAAGGAAAATAGTTATTTCCTGTACGTTTTAAAAAATCTACCTATACTTGATAAAGTCATTAATAACTCAGTGTCGTAGGGTCACTAATAATTGAAAATTTTTACTAATTCTTGACTTCACAAAAGCTGTTTTCTACACCTACCATTCGTTTTTGAACATAATTGAACAGTGGAGATCACTGTATCATTTAATGCTCTTAAGACATATGTTTGTATACACACACACAAATGTAAGATTCTTCAAATGTACATTCTATCTGTACTACTGTAATGAAATAAATTACCAGCTGACATTTGAATTGATACCAAACTAATTTTCATCACCTTTCATATAAAAGTCATAGTAACCTAGCGTAATAAAAAATAACCTAACTTCACTGTTTTATTTTGATCTCAAATACCTAATTACAGTAGGCCAGTTCTCTACTCTAAGGCTCAAATATGCCAGCTGCAGCTTGATATCTCATTCCCTGTAGGCATACATTACTCATTTCAGTTCAGTCACAGAGACTTTGTGTGACAAGCTATAAAAAGCTCTACAACACTATGTGTATGGATCTATTTGGTGCTTGAAAGAGGCAGATCTGATATATGGTTGTGGATAATCTACTGTTCCTTTTTCTCATCACTACCTGCCTATTGTAGGATGCTAGATAAACTACTTGCATATGAAAACAGGAGCTGTTTTACAAGGTTGTACAGTGGGATGCCATTTGAGGATTAATGACAATTCGTATGATTGGGTGGTTTCTACGTTTACATGCTAGGACAAGTAACTGAGAGTAGGATTTATTTTGGAGATTTCATCTGGAGAGCCATTCCACTGTCCACTTGCAGGAGGCTGGCATTGGTTTCCTAAAAATTGTCTGATCTTGTTTAAGGTGGTATATAGCATACAAGACTTCTGTGTGGGTTAGCAGATGTAATACAGGAGTCATAGAAGACCTGTACTCTTTTGGATGGTTAGCTGGGTACCTGGAAGAATAGCCTTTCTCAGACCGGAGCAGCAGCTATGATCAGGCAGCTCAGGATTAGTCCTAAGTCTCCACAGATTCCAGTGAGAACTCACGTATTCATTACATGCATAAACACTAACACAGCCACATAGAGATTTTGGTGCTGTAATGTTGGAAGAAATCTGATCCTGATTACTTGTTCTGTGGCCTGTTATTATCTAGGCTGTGGAGATCAAGTGATTAATTTGGACAAATTCTGCTCTAAAAATATTCTCACTTTTTATCACATTGCTGCAGTTTCCCTCCCAACAGTCTCCTAAAACGCATAAGGCATTCAGGATGCCCAGGTCTCAATCTGACTTTGAATTTAAATCCAGAGTCAGATTTGGTCAACCATTTTCCTTTTGCATAGCTTTCCTGGTACACTCTTAAGGGGAGACCAATGTGAGATCAGTAGGTCTGTTGGACTAATGTGCTTGCTGGTGATAAGAAACTGTGCTATGAAGTAGAAATGATAGCATGTAATGGAAATTCTGGCTGAGCCTATAAAAAGCTGGGGAGAGAAAGGGAAGAGCTGAGCCCTGAGTAAGGACTGCTTGCCTGTTTTGTTTCCCATTGCTCAGCCCTATTACTCTAAATTTGTTCAATCTTTCTTTTTCTTATGAAATTATCTTTAATTAAAGTTCAATCATTTTTAAGCTTTTCAGAAAAAAAAATCCTTAAAAAAAACCAAAAAACATTAGTATTTAACTAAGAAAATTGCAAGAATGTAGAAGGGCAGTAGTACTAGAGGAGTAGTCTACTTTTGGGTAATGTAGCAGAACTGAAGACAGAAATGTATTAGTGCCTAGGGATATATCAGGGTTTGCTTTGTATCAGTGACAATACCTGCTGTCCCCTGGGCCATTGCCATGACTTTCATGCCTTCTTGAGATATGTTTTATTTCTTCTTTGGCAGTCCATCTTTTTTGGAATGAATGAATGAACGATTTCTGAATAAAGTTGCTTAATTGAAAGCCTTAAATTCCATCCTAATTGAAAAACTGAGTTCTGTCATGGGCTGCAAGTGCAGTTCCCACAAATGAGTGTTTCTTCTGGGACCTGCGTGCATATAAAGTGAGGACAAACTGAACTCCATTGCCTGATACTGAACTGTATAAAAGTTTTAGATATTTTATGTATAGATTTGACAACCAAAATTAGCAATTAAAGATTCTTCAAATGAATAATTGATTTTTTCCTTTCATTGTGGTGTTTCTAGCAGGAGGCATGGAGCAATAGGAGTAAATTTGTAAAGCAAAATAATCCTAAGGTCTTGATGTCCACTCTGACTATATTTCTACAGGATTTATCTGGAGATCCTACATGGTTCAAATGCAAGTTACACTCTTAGAGTCTATATTCATATTATTTTCCTTCGAAAGGAACCAAGTTCATATGTTCTGAGATGACACCTGTGTGAATAGTATGTAAGCAGACAAGAGCAGGAAATCACTTCAAAAGTTCACTCTGGATTAAAACAAAAATACTAACGTGGGTGCATCCACATTGTATTAGCTTATTTTCTATTCTTATTCAGTCTTGAAAAGTTGAAATCCAAGACATAAATAAAAACAAAACAAAACAAAAAAAACACAAATGTGAATTTTAGGTTTCCCATTTCTTTAAAGTTTTGTACTTGTCTTGCTATATTTGCATTGTCAGAAATATATCTGACATCTTGTCTGATGCAACAGCATTTGTTCAGGTGTCTTTGCTGCAGACTGCTGAGATGTATCTGAGCTCGCAATGCTGTCAGTGGTACCAGTGCATAAAGTTTGTAATGACTGGTGCCACATAACTGTCATTAGTACCCAGATTCGGTGTCAGTGTGGCTGTATCTATGCAACCTACAGCTATGTAAGAAATTGTATGGCAACATGCACTAAGTACATTTCTTTTAATAAGAGATAAAACATGCTTTAGCATTCAGTTATTCACCTGGATGAACTATGGTAGTTTGAGAAAGTACTTTGACAAATTCGTGAAAAATGTTTATCAGGGAAAACTAGGCAAAAAGACTGAGGATGGCTGATTGATCAAGGATGCTTGTGGCTGCTGTTAGATGTGTGTCTCCTCTGCTTCTACCTACATTCTTTTTGCAAGCATCTGATGTAGGTCATGGTCAGTGGCTTGGGTAGGCAAGTGGACCTTTAATCTTATTCATTTACCTGGTATTGCATGATTCAAGTCATGCAGTGTGCAAGTCACCCACTGCGTCAGTGGGTGTGGATTGTGGCAACATTTCTCTCAGATGAGTAATACTAAGTTACTGGAAATTACTGAATTATAGAAAGGCTTAGATTGGAAGGAACCTTAATGATCATGTAGTTCTAACCCCTCTGCTGTGGGCAGGGCTGCCAACTGCTAGATCAGACTGCCCAGATCCAGCTTGGCCTTGAAAGCTTCCAGGAATGGGGCATCCACGACTCTGGGAAATGTGCAGGGAAGTGTGCTTCACGATTCCAGTGAACCTGGACATTGTGTACACGAAGCTGCTCTTCTGGGGGGTTGGGGATTAAATGTAACTGTATGCTGAAATGGAAATGTAATAATCTTAAAGAGCTTGATTAGGTGTCAGAAGCAGAAATGCTCAGCATTTGCACTGAATAAGATCTTTTGTGTGGTTAGATAAATGTCCTCTTGTCTTTTATAACAAAAAGAAAGTTCATATTTTTATACTATTCCATGCTGGCTCCACAGTGCTTCTTTGGGCATCTAGCTCCTTTGTTTTGCAGTCGTGTTTAATCACTTGCAGAAAATGCTTGTTGTATCACACACTCTTCAACCATGCACATTATCCTTTAATTATATACAGCTAAGCCCCTCTTGACTATAAGACATGTTGTTTGTTCAAATGCACTTACAAACCCATTTTCTTATCAGTGCTCTGCTGAACATTTACACAACGGGGTACTGTTTAAATATGAAAATAAACCTTTTTTTAAAAAAATGTGACCCACCCACCTGGCCTCCATCTGTGATTGTTCTGTCTCCACAATCTGTTGTCTGCTTTTCCTCAGCATGTTCTTTATCTTTTTGGATGGCTGCTATCTTTGAGCTGCGTTATTGCCCCTCCCTATTTTCTCTGTGCTTAGTAGATAGTGACATTTCCAAACCGTAAAGATCTGCCATGCAGATTTGATAGACTCTCTCCTGTATGACGCAGTTCTGCTCTGCATGTGCAATTAGTAAAGACAACTTCATCTCACAGTATCACAACTCATGCTGTACTGTTCGAAATTAAAACATGATGTGAATCTGGGACATTTTCTCATAAAAACTTGTGTTTTCTTACCGCTGAAGCAAACCAAGATTCTCCAGATTTTATTCTATTCAAGTTTTTTATCAGTGAATTACTATTGTAATGCTTTTTCTTTTTTTTATTCTCCATTAAAGAGGATCTGTGTATTTGTAAGCTATTACTAAATTGATACTCTAAGCTTTAGATAGAGATGTTAAATCCATTTTTTTTTTAAAGATTATCACTAAATACTTACACAAGAAGTTTAAACTTGGAGTCTATGCACTGATAAAAAATGTGCTGCCTTCAGTGGACCTGAAAGGGAACCCCTTCTTAAAGAAATGGAAGTGTATTTTTTATTTCTCCTTATAAGTATTTTTTATTTCTTCCTCTCCAAGGCCAATCTAACTAAGCAGAACAGCTACTTTTTTTTGCATAACTTTCCTCCATAAGAATCACTGAGGACTGATAGACATGAACATTTTTTCTAAGTAGGACAATTGACTTTAAATGATGGTATATCTGAAACCAATGTATGCCACTAATGTTATTTTTAGATTCTGTAGCACAGTTGTGCAGAAGTTGAATTGTTTTACTTCTGCGGGTTCTTGAAAGCTGGTCTCTTGTTTGTATGGATTTGTCCGCTCTTCAATGATGGCCTTGAGGAAAGTGTGGCAGAAACCTGTGAAAAATTTCTGCTGGATTCAGGCCTGGAACAGTAATGGTAGGTCACTGTCCAAAGGAAAAAAAATGTGTTATTAAGTTATTTTAATTTCATTTCAATTGGAAAGCTTATGGAGATGTCTGCTTCTGTTCTATTTTATGAATAGTCTCTCCAGAATTATTTCTTGTCAGCCAATTATTAACACCATTGCAGTCAAATTAAACATCTCCATCAAGTTGATTGGTCAAAGCTTCAGAAAATTTATACCAACAAATCTATTTGCCTCACTTCATTTACTGAGACCTTTATCCTAAACCATATGCTCTAGGTCCCAAAAAAGCTCAGTTATTTCATACGGGACAAAAAGATTTCATGAAATCATTTCACGTTATTCTTAGGCCTTTATAGGAAACTTTCCCATTAAATTTGTGTCTGGATTGTTGTTGAAATACAGGATTTTGGGGCATCAGGATGGAGTCCTTTGTGTGAGGAAGGAATTGATATAAAGATAGACTGAATGAACACACCTAGCATTGTTCTCTCCCCATCGTTACAGAAAATACTCAGATTGTGTTTTTATTAACTTTGCATTTTATTAATACTTCAAGTAAGTATTTCTGCTGGAAGAATGAGAAACAGTTTTCAGACCTCTGCTCTGAAGGATGATGGGCAAGTTGGAAGCTTTGATCTCTGCCAACCATCTCTCTGGCTTGTAGACCTTACTGACCAAACTTATGGACCTAACCATATTCCTGTTTTCACTCTACCTTTGCTAATTTAGAAGCAACTCCACCAAAAATGTTTTCACAATCTTTTCTTCACCAGTTAATGTTTCTTCTTGTGGAAGTTTGAAAATGTTTTCCCCTAAAAAGAAGAGAATGGGCATCCAGGAAACAAAAGTGTCTTGGCAGGTATTTGGAAACTGCTCTTGTGGGATTTGGTGAAAAACCCTGTAACTTCTTGATCAGCAGAGCTTGGCAGTCAAACCGTCAGAACTAGGACTATTCATTTAGCAGGGGGCTTTAATAAGCATTAGAGATGGTCATGTCAAGGGAAGAGTCCTCTGCTTCTTAGGAAAGGTCATTGTCTTGTAGTTGCAGCAGTGCTGCATAGTGTAGCTGTTTAGAGTGGATCAGTCTTTTTCTTATTTGAATGGAGGCAGTGATGCTGCAATATTTTAAAACAACTGAATTGTTTAAAAATCAGAAAGAGGGAAAAGAGGAGGTCCTACCTAGTAACTGGTACTTTCAGTTTCCTTTAGAGGTACATTTCTAACTCTAATATGTTTAAGAAGTATTTTTCATGAAATCCAAAGGTTCTTGTTTTGTTGGAAGGTCAGATAAGATGACCATGGGAATTGTGTTGATTTTAAATACAAAAGTATTTTTTCCAAGTGATTTATCAGTTATTAGATTTTACTGTATTTTTATTTAGAAAACAAGCAAAACCAAATCAAAACCCCAGAATGTCTTTGTTTTTATTACTACTTGGAACTTTCTGTGATTCTGTTCTCTGAAGAAAATAACAGGGAACCTTTCCCAAGAAATATTTGCAATGGAAAAGACCTAATGTGCATTGAAGGATTTCCTTGAATCCTTGAAGGATTAATTTCTATATGAATTGGCAAGGCATGGCTGTGCAGAACCTCTCTGATGTCAGAGAAGTTGGGGGCCAGAACAGCACTGCAAGAAGAGAACTGTGTATAAAGCTAGCTAGCTTGCAGACTATGAGGAATCTTTTGGGTTCTTTATTGTTTGAACTACACCCAAAGAAAAGGAAGCAAAAATGAAAAAGAAAAATCTTATGAAATAATGTATTGTACTGATGTCCTTACAACTTTTTTGTTCCTTTCTTGTGACTGTTAGAATTGAATTTTGTCCAAATTAAAAAATACATTGTTAAAGGTTTGAGACATTTTTAGTAAAAAGTTTTCATGCATCTTTTTAGAAATAAAGCACTAACTGCAGCAAAATTTACAGAGCTGATTTATTTTTGTTGAAGTAATGTCTGTTTCCTGGTGATGCATGTAAATGATGTGCTATTCTTCTCAGTTAGATAATCCTCTAACTTTCTTTTCAGAACACTATTACTTTTCTAATATAAGTTACTGTGATAATTACTGTTCTTTGATCTGCTGGATTCTTAGTTTCCATGATGTAAACCATTAATAATGGCTAATTAAAACATTAAAAGAGAAGATCATAGCTAAATACTATCAAGTCAGTCAGAGTCTTTTAAAAAACAACCAAGTAGCAACAACAAAAAACTGACAACACTCCCTCCCTAATAAACAAACAAGCAAAAACAAATAAGTAGAACTCAATCGATTGTATTTTTCCACTAGTTCTCCAACTGACTAAGAACCTACGAGGAAGACAGATAAAATTTTTACTGCTGACAGAATCCACGCTTTAGGCAGTGTTTCATATTTGTGATTAATTTAAATTATGTCCTACTTAGTGTGGAATCTTTACTCCTAAACTTGCTCATGAGTTGAGCTGTCACTTAGCTCTGCACAGAAACTGCTCAAGCACCTTGAAAACTTAATCTTGGGATTGGACACAGCAGAAAATAAAGGGGAAAAAAAGGAAAAGAATGACAAGGAGAGCTGCTGTATCTTTCTCCCCTTCATTTCTGTAACCCACCTTTCACTTTAGTATTCTGTGTTCCATAATGGAGTTCTGATGTGTCTGCTTTTGAGTGTATCTCTCTCACATTAATTTTCTCAAAATGTGGAGGAGTGGCTTTTTATTTTTGGTTCCCAGGAAAGATAATGAGAGACACATGTCCAAATCCTTGCACTCTGTAAATGTGTAGAAAGATTACGTCATAACCTCAATGCATGACTTTTGATTTACTCAATTAATTGTGATCAAGACAACACTAGAGTTTCTTTAATTGCCATTTAAATGTTGTCTTCTATATGCTTATTCGGAATCCTTAACTTTCTAAGTAATTTTGCTGTTATGGTATAGCGATGTTGGTTATTCTTTGATTCGTGAGCTATGTTCTTCATCACGATTGCTATGTCCTTGTGTATAAATTAGTCAGCAAAACACCATAGAACAGTTTTTTGTGCTCATAACATTTCTTTGCAACTATGTGTGTTGAGTCGGCACACAAGATTATGCACTCAGTAATTCTCTGAAGCAAATTTGTAGGGAAATAGAGGCTTAATTTCATTTGATGGAAAAAAAAATATGTGAGTAAGTATTGCTTAGCAAGCATTCTATTTTTGGGTCTTCATTTGTGTGAACAGTGGTATATGAACATCTCTCAAAAGGCATTAGTAGGACTTTGGACAATAAGGGTGTATTAGGCTTGGGAAGTGAATACGAGGTCTGAGAGATTCCTGACAGGCAACAGCAAACATTCACTGGATGATGGTATGCAGCCATGGGACAACCCTATTTAGATATGTCATTCACACTATAGCTAAGACACCATTAAAAGTCTTGAGTTTACTCTGACTAAACCATACAACATAATTCTTTGGTTGAAACATGAATAATCTTCAGATGCTATTGCAGTTTAAAAATCAAACTAAAATAAACATCTTTTTCAGCTAGACATTTATCATTATCTAGTAGTTAGACAAATAAAATAGTACAGTCTGAGATCCTTATAAAAGAATATATATTAGGTGCCAGAGAGGGCATAACAGATGCCATCTCTCACTATAAAAGTAATTTACAGTTTCAAACATAGTAATGACTTGAATGTACACAAATTATTGAAAAAGGGGATCAGAGGTTATAAAGTCTCCTTTAGTAATTGGATTTCTTATGTCTACTATTTCACACTGAAGGCCACATTTGGGAGTTATTTTATTACAGTCCGCTTTCAGTTTGTCTAAACTTTTCAGATATGTTGCCTAAAAAGAGCCTGTGGCGGATGTTGTGATCTGCTAGCCAAGTGTGTGTCATTAGAGAACAACGCCCACCAAACACCAAATTTTTTTCTAAATTGTATTTTAATACTGTAAAAGATTAAATATTTTGCATTTCTGGTGTCTCCCATGCCAAATTGTCATATGTTTGTGGCAGGTTCATACAGAAGGGGGCTGACAAATCTTGCTATAATCACTACCCCATGTTGTTTTCATCCTCCTTGTCTGCTGCCCATTTTCGTTTTGAAAAACCCTAATATATCAGTGACAGGAGGTCTGGATTTGTGGCCGACTGTTATAATTACTCCCACTGAGGTGCTGTCAATAGGATTAAAATAAAGATTGTGGATCTGTCCATCGTAGATGAGGTCAGCAACACTAGCAGTGGGAGTACTGTTTCTGCAAGCTGTGCTTTCAGCCTTGAGTTATGGAACCATAGACATTAATATGAAGCAAATATTTGAAAGCTCCAGTGGAGAAAGACCAGCCCTTTTTTCTGCATTAGTTAAAATATCCATCTGTAATAAATAATCTAGCAGCATCCATCTATGTCCTGACCATACATACATGTATATTAATTTTCAAATGTATCAGAGCCCCAGAGAGTTTCAATTACAGAACAATCCATTTTGCATTTTATAATTAATAAAGTCTTTGCAGCTGCATAACTTCATCCAGGAAACATCTGCACAAATTCCTTGTGTATACATAATTTCTGTGAAAAGGGGGCTAGCTGAATTGTCTTTAATGTTCACAGGCTTGGGGAAGATAGAAATGTAGGGAGTTGATTAAGATAACATGAAACAAATCACAAAAATGAAGGCTTATGTCCGCACAAATGTGAAACAAATTCTAGCCATTGCCTATAGGAAAAAAGTCCAGTGCATAGGATCACTTTTACAGGTAGTCAACTTTATTCAAGTCTACAGGAAGAGTAGCTGGGGTGGGCAGTCATGTTGCTGTTGCTCTCAGAGTCTCTTAATCCCAAGTCCTTAAGTTGTTAAAACTGATTATTTCTTTGCCATCTTTTGACGCAGGCTTTCTTAATATATCCATTTTAAAACTTTAGTTTCACATTCTTCAGTGTATGTAAAACTGTAGCATGTGTGCCACTAAAATTTGCTTACAACTGTAAATGCAACTCTGCTGACACATTATGGCATCTTCATTTTTCTCTCTTTATAAAAAACGTCAGTCTGCTTTTAAAAATGATACCAAACAGTAATTAGTGCAGTCACCTTTTTGCAACTCATTATGTTTACTTATTTTCATATAAACTGAAAAATTATAATCAAAAGCTATGTTCAATCAAGTGTCTAACATGCTGAAACAATTCTGTGCCCTTTAAGCTTTAAGCAGGTACACCACCTACAAGCCTCAATTCTACAAATTGAGATTTCTTTTTTATAATTTGTTTGTATTATTGTAGTAGCAAATAAGTTTCTTGATTAATGTGTCACTACCGTACAACTTTCTTTCTACTTTGCCTAGATAAACATCAGTTGTTACACATTGCGTTCTTAACTCTTACTGTATTTCCATCATCCCTCTTAATTTCAATCTCCTAGCTCTCCTAGAAGCAAAATGAATTTCTACAATGTCTGTAGTGAAAAGGTTACATAAAAATGAACAGTATTTAACATGTTCCTTTTTTCCTATTTCCTATCCCTGGAAAGTGGGACTCTGGAATGCTGTTTGCTGCTCTCCACATTTGTCACATCTGTCTTCATTCCCTGTTCCTGAATTTCTTTTTTTTTTTTTTTTTAATATGAAAAGGAAAATATTATTTGTTCTCTACCAGTCTACCAAGGCACGTGATGCACTCACAGCAGAGAAGCTGCTGTTTTTCTACATAAAGTGGAGTTACTCTCTCTAGTTAGAATGGCAAATGCCTTGGTATGCCATATAGGTGTCATTATGGTTCTTGGTAGAGTATGTTAATGTTTCAGTATTTATTTGTGGTTTTTCAATTTTCATTATTTTTCATAATTTCATTATTTACAGTATTTGGATAAGTCCTTAAACACTCAACTGCATTGGCTCAAAATGTTTGTCATGTTTGCACCGACTGCAGTGGCATATGTTAAACACATCTTTGAAGGGGTGTCCTGCACTGCCACTGCAACCCAGCCCAGCCAGATCCTGCTGTCACGATACATCATTGTTATGACTGAGTGCAACTGAGTGCAACTGAGTGTAGAGGAAGAAAGCACCTTGGTACAAGCCAAGAAATATTGCTAGTGTCATCTTCACGGGGGTCTTTCATCATACTCAGACAGAATAGTAGAGGTCTTTATCTAAGGCTTTCAGACAAGGAAGTTTAAATATGAAATGACATGCCCTGCTCAGTTTCAAAATTCAGCTCTGTTGTGAAGGAGGCTCTCTCTCCATCTGGGGGGAGTTCACATCGGCTTTGTATTTCATGGTGGAACTCTGCCAGCTTCCAAACAGAAGAAGTCTCTTTGTTTTGTAGAGGAGGTGGGAAGATGTGTGCTGAGGAGCAGCCGTGGCTATCACTGCTGAATAAAGACCAAGGTGTTGGGCAGTCCTGGGTAGTCGCAAGTGGTCAGTCTCTAGCAGTTGTGAGGATCAGCTAGTAAGCAAAGAATTGTAACTTAGCTGAAGTACGATTTTCTCCTATATTTATTGTGGGTTTTGTAATTTGTGGGGAAGTAATTATTAGCTAACTTTTCAAGACCATTGTACATTAGGTTCGTAGGTGTTATTCTGCCTCTGTGCTGCCTGTAAAGTGTGACTGCTGTGGGTTTGAAACCCTTTCCTGAAATGGGTGAAACTTTGGAGCATATTTGGACAAAACAGGCTTCGTCTGGGAATGGCTGCTCTTCGTAATAACCAGCTTAAAATAACACTTCACAATGAATAGAAGTAAATTTGTTTTGTGCTGGCTTTCATCTCTTTGTCACACTCACCTTTTTAAATATCCTAGAAGCCCTTCAGTAACAAAATCACTCCTGAACATTACCTTGCTTGATTGAGAACCAAGGAGTTCCCATTTGCTGGAACCAAGGAGTTCCAATTTGCTGAAACCAAGGCTGGCATGGATTATGGCTACACCTTCAGAGTGCTGCCTCACTAGGTACACATGACTGCATGTCTCCCATCACTGCCTCAGCTCTGTAGTCTGATTTACAAGATATACTCCTGTGTTGGCAAAATGTGTTACTGCTGACTGCTCTCTTGCACCAGTGAACTGAGATATTAAAATGGATGTGATCAAATGCAATTTGAAGTTTGTCCAAGAGATACTTTTGAAGAACCATACACACTTCTTTCTTAATCTTTAGATTTTATTTTTAGATTTATCACTTTTAGATTTGCATATGCAGAGCTCCATGTAATGTTTGGCAAGTTATTATTCTTATTTTAACAATGTTTTTATAATGTTGCTCATGGAGGTGGTGGCAGAGGGGATTTTATGCCATCTGTCCCTGTGATCTTAAAAATATTATATAAAGTGTTAAATTGGATGGACTGGATGGATTTAAAATAGAACAAAACAATGTATTTAAATTGCTTATAACATCTAAAATTCACTATGATGGCTCAGTAAAATGAAAGGAAAAAAAAGTAAGTGAAAGAGTCAAAAAGGTATTTTGAAGCCATTCTTTCCAACTTGTGATCACACTTTGGTAAGTGGTCTGTGCAGCACTCTGTCTTTATAGAATTTTGAGTTATAAGTTTCTTGATGAGGACAATGTTAAACACAACATTGTAGCTGTATTTAATAATTAATAATTAATATAGCATTTTAAGAGCAATATAATTATTCAATTTTACATTCTTCTGCTAACCTGAAAATTTATTTTGATGAAATTCAATTTGTGAAGAAAAGTGGGAAAATTGTGATGTGTAGTTTGGCATACTTTCCTATCTGAAGGATTATATAGATTCTTAAAACCTTTTTAAAGCAATTTTTCTGCTGTTCAAAATGTCATTTCTGGAATACACTGCCCCTTAAATTTACAGGGTGTATAAGTTGAAGGGGTGGTTATTACATGTCATCACATAAAACTCTTCTTGGAAAAAAGAGAATGGACTTGTAGCGTGGTTCAAGTGCGTGAAGCTGGTGCCTCTAGTGTGCTATGTGGGGGAATAAATGGCTTTCAGTCATGTAAACTAGTATCAGATATTCATCTCCTTTGAAGTCCAATAAAAAATGCGCGCTTACTTTAAATAAGCATCTAAGCATATAAATGTCTCAATCAAGTCATCAGAAAACAAATACTGAAAGGAGTTTTCTATTTACATTTGGTTTTTTTTCTGTCTGAAATCTCTATTTTGCTCCATGTTTTTGCTTCGGATATGTTTCCTGCTGAGAAGGACAGACTGGAATCACAGTAGGGATCTTTGCCTTTTAAGTTGCTCTTTGCTTTTGCAGAGGGCTGTGTACTGGAAGGCCCAGTGTATTTGTCCAGTGTTTTGCTCGGCATGAGAGGAACATGACTATTTAAGAAAGGCAGGAAACTATTATTTGGTCAGTTTAGCTACATTTCAATTGCAAGTACTGAAAGAGCAGACAGAAGTTTAAATACACGTCTTAAGGTACATGAATACAAATCAGTTCAGCTTTTGTGCTCTTTGTCTTTGATCAGGAAATTCTGAGTCTTGAATGAAGGTGTAAAAGACTAATTCTGAGTTAAATTTACCACAACTATAATTTCACTGCTTGTGTTTATCCAAAGTTCTTCTCCAAAATTCTTTTTCTCCTTTTCTTAATGGCATATGTATACAGCTACACAGCTACTTTAGTAGATTCAAACTATAGCATGTTTTACAAGCAGAGCTTGATTTTTTATTTATTTTTTTAATGCAAACTCATGTGCCTTTGTCAAAGTCAAAGGATACATGCTTTGCATGCTAATTTTCTCTGCCAGGTAATTTAGCTTCCATTCCCTCATTGTTGATTTTTTTTTTTTTTTAGCATGACAATCTAAATGTTATGGTGCTTCCTGTCCTTCAGGCATATTTTTCTTTAGAAAGTTAATATATTGATAAAGAGTAATACAGGATCAGAATTTCCTATTATATTATACTGGTGTGGATTGAACTAATTCATCAACTTTAATATTATCTCACCTCCAAGTTTTTCTTTCAATTGCATAAAACTCATCAGATTAACAACAGTCACGTGGCCACAGTTATACTGTGGTTCCAGTACAAATGGTACTAAAGTCTAAGACTTTTCATTGTCTTCAGTGAGATTTAGAAAAAGCCCATTGTTTTCATACTTCTTCCATCACTGCAGTACCAGATAACAGAAATAACTGCTCTAAATATCAGCATCTTCTGATACTTTGCACTTCTGTTCTGAGAAAACATCCAAGCAAATATGAATATAACCAAAGTAAATTCTCTCCCTCTGAATTCAGAATGACTATTTAACTGGCTTTAATATTTTGATACCCAATACTAAGTTTCACATTCAGTTCTTTACATACAGATGGCGGCTTAGAAGACGGTTAGACTGTTTATGAAGGATGAGGAAAAAGAAACTGAATAAAATAGTGTGGTTATAAAATCTTCTGTTTTATTAGAAAGTTCTGGAATACTTCTGTTTTGTTTTGTTTTGTTTTGTTTTGTTTTGTTTTGTTTTTGTTTTGTTTTGTTTTGTTTTTTCAATGTCAGCAGTGCTTGTAAGTTTGCCCATAACCTCAATGCTGAAATGGAGTCTTAATCTGTTTCCAATTTGGATAGTGTGTGATCTCCACTTCTGTCTTCCCCATCCCCTACAGCTCATGTAGCTTGAGTAGTTCTTAAGCTGGCTTTCTGAGTTGTAGTCCTCAGCTTGAAAGTGTTGCAGGAGGTATGCTTTATGGCTGTTTCTGCTTTGGGAACTGACAGTAGCTGATAAAAGTATTTCTAAAAGTAAGTTCTGGGACACTTTCATGGGTTCACAGAACATAAAACAAAATATGAAATGATCTTACATGTATATTTCCAATTGTCCATCTTCTAACCCTTCCTCAGATGTTTTGTTAAATTTGTTTCAGCCTAGTTGTCTCTGTGAAACTGGAAAAAATATTTGTGCAACTCATGCTGTCTTCCCTCCTCTTTTTTCTGCTTGTTCTATACCAGCACCACCTGTCCAACAAGTGTTCACACCTCATTTTTTCCTGGGGATCAGGCTTTTCTAGTGGTTTGTGGCTTCTTTGAGTTTCTCAGTTCAGTAACTTCTGCTCCATTAATTCCAAATCAACTGATTCAGATACCAGAAACTCTTCAGTGGACTAAGTGAAGAGCTTCTTCGGTCTTTTTTCACTTATTTGAAGTACTGCAGGGAGTACTCCAGTTGTTTTGCACATTATTCTTCTCTTCTTTGGTGAAAAATGATGTCTGTTTTATTTCTGTGGCCTTCTGTGTTAAAACACTGTGCTGTGAACTGCTGGCATATTTGTAGCATATGTTTGCATTCATAAAAATGCCACAAAAACATTAATAGTACCAACTTGAGAAAGAGAAATTGTGAGCTTATCTTGCTTTCACCACTGTAATAGAATGGGTAGTTTAGATGTTCATAGCAACGTGTACTAAATACAATGGAGACAGAATAAAGATCACAATAGTAGTCTATGCAAATCTAAGTTTTAATTTGTGTTGTTCCTCTTTAGCTTGCGGACGTGGGTTCTACAAATCATCTTCACAAGATCTGCAGTGCTCCCGCTGCCCTACTCACAGCTTTTCTGACAAGGAAGGATCTTCAAGATGCGACTGTGAAGATAGTTATTATAGAGCGCCTTCTGATCCACCATATGTTGCATGCACAAGTGAGTCAGTTGTGAGTTTAATAGTAAAGGACATTGCTTAACCAACCAAGTGCCGTCATTTGTAGCTAGTAGTTTCGGTTGACTTTTTCTGTATTTGCAAAGTACATTTGCAACAGTAAATGAAATTGAAAGGCAGAGGGGGAAAAATTGACAGTGAATATGGAATGAGCAAAAATGTAATTTTCACATTTGCTTGACATAATATTGGAAAATATTGCATGTTGGGTGTGTAACTCTTAATGGAATACATGTATACTTTTCCCATGGCTTTAAAACTGATGCTGCTTATGTATTTTATATGATATAATATCAAAATGAATAACATGAAAAATACAAAGTAGTCTATGTAGATTTGAGTTTTAATTGAAAAGTGATTGGATCTGGCTTAATCTCGCAACTGCAGATAGACTAGCCTGCACAGATAGGTGGTTCAAATAGCAGAAGTCTGCTAAATCCAAAACAGCACCAGATACTCTGTAAATCATACCACAGCTCATAACAATGAATTACCATGCTGATGCTGTATGTTTAGAAGAAAGAAACAATTCCCATACTAGGAAAACTATAAAAGGCAACCTTTAAGGTACATTAACCAATCCTTTTAATTGCACAGAAGAGAAACAGCTCAAGTCAGTCGCAGTAAATACACAGACAATTGTTAGCCTGATGCCTTAATGGAAAATAAATAAAGCTCTTGCCAAGTGAGTTCAAGGAAGCTTTTATGGAGCTTGTTGTAAAAAATAATGAAATGTTTATGTGAAGAAAAATGCTTCAACTATTTTCTGTCTTAGTAATTAGAATGTTAGCTACATGTCCCACTGTGGTTCTGTGCCTTTATGCTGGACTATTTTTTGTTACACAGGACCTCCATCTGCACCACAGAACCTCATTTTCAACATCAACCAGACTACCGTGAGTTTAGAGTGGAGTCCTCCTGCTGACAATGGGGGAAGAAATGATGTGACCTACCGCATTTTGTGCAAGAGGTGCAGCTGGGAGCAGGGTGAATGTGTTCCTTGTGGGAGTAACATCGGATATATGCCCCAGCAATCAGGATTAGTAGATAACTATGTCACTGTCATGGACCTGCTAGCTCATGCTAACTACACATTTGAAGTTGAAGCTGTGAATGGGGTGTCTGACTTGAGTCGTTCCCAGAGGCTTTTTGCAGCTGTCAGTATTACCACTGGTCAAGCAGGTAAGATTTTATCCTTCATATGAATCTCAATAGTGTGAGACTAAGAGAAATTGGGAACATGCAAACCACAGATGCGGTAAATCAGTAGCATGTCTGGTGCATCTTTTCGCTTTGCCAACTCCTTAATTTGAGCTTATACTATTTCTTGGTGATCTCTTCTGTTTATTGGCTTCAGGATTGCTTTCAGAAAACTGCATGAAAATCTTTAAGAGGAGATAATTTTTTTATTAAATATTTTTATTATTTAACTTGATTTATTCAACTTTATTATAAAATAGATTTTTTAAATTTTGCAATTTTTTTTTGTTACATCATTGTATGTTATTTCCTAGTATTTGAAGAAAAAGTAGATATGACAGTCTTATGCAGGCTTCCTTTCTGAATATTTTAAACCTGTATAGGAGTCCCAGGTCATTAGAAGATGATTTGGATATGTTATGGTGTTTTGGGTGTTCATGTTTTCCCTCAGGATTACATTTCTAATTTATCTTATATGTCCAAATATCTGATTATGAGATTCAGTGAGAATGTGATGGTTAGTCTTTGTTTCTTCTGCTTATCATAATCTGACAGGTGAAATGTCAGGGAAAATAAAATCAAACTAGCGTATCACCCCAGGGAGAATAGGGCTTTGGTTGGCTGTATACTCAGTGAAAAAACAGGATTCTCAGATTTGGGACTCTGAAATGCTAAGTTATTTCTTGATAAAAAAACACAGGCCTCTGAATCTACAGTATATCACAAAAACTAACTTTTTATATCCTTTTATCTTAAACCAAACAGTAATTGCAAGATCTATCTGTCAAAGAAGTGCCTTAAAAATTATATGAATAACTGATGCTTGCTATAAGAACAGCTAATCAGTGTTGCAATGAATATTTCATACTTACATCTTGGAGGAAATTTTTATTGTGATCAAATTATTCTTTTTTTTAATCATATATAATTTCAGGTAAAATTATTTCCTTTTACTACTGCTTGATACTGAAGACAAAATTACCATTACATTTTCACTATTTGTTCATTGCTGCGTGAACAATCAGGGAAAACTGTAGTTATTTAGTTAATTTACACTTTAAAGATGGTAATTAAAAAAAGACAAGAAATTTTACTTCACTTCCTCTTCCCCACTCCTCACCCATGAACCTAGGATGGTTTATGTAGTCATTAAAGTTAGTCTGGAATGTTTTTTGGGATATTTAAATTCCCTATACTGCTTCCCTGCATAGCAAATCCACATTTCATATGATTTTGGAATCAATTCTGCGACTGAAAGATTTGCTCTCTGTATTTATTTAGGTTTTGGGGGTTCTGTTTGCGCATGGAGAACTTACTCTGAAACTATTGTTGTTCCACAGATTATATTACTTTAGCATCTTGACTTTTCATCTTTAAAATAATTATTTGTAATTCTTCAAGGATTCTTTTAAAGCTGAAGCTTTGTCTGTTTAGCGCTTCTAATCATAATTTAAAAACTTCCAGTTGGGCATACAGAAAGAATATATATAAGAAACAGATTTTGAAAACAAACAAACAAACAAAAAACAACAAAAAAGGCTCTCTTTGTTACAGCTTTCTCCATCTGTAAGATGAAGGTAACCCTTATTTTATCAAGCACTTCAAGATCTTCCGATTAAAAGTGCCATGAAAATGATGCCTATTTTACCAGAATTACAAAATTCATGTTAAAGAAAATAGTCTTTCAGAAAAAAAGAATAAATGAATTCACAAAAAGGAAAGACCTCTTTCACATTATTTTTACAACTGCATATTGTGGATCCTAATTCTGATTTCTTTGATATCTCAAGGAGGAAAATATTTTAGGTGGAACAGATTGATGACTATAATTGAAGAGAAAGAGGCTGGTTGCTCAAAGGAGACTGCTATGCTTCTGTGCTATTTTATTTTACCATGGAGAGAAGGAAAATGTTGGATTTATTTATAGCCGAGTAAACTAGGATTCATGCAGCTTTCATTTGTTACTATGTGACTGCTCTCTACTTTTGGCAGAAAGGACTTTTTCTATGCCCATATTGCTTTTTATCTGTGTAAATGTGTCTAACTAAACCTTCCTCATATGTTATTGTGCTAGCACAATAGGTGGCTATATATAATTACTGAGTTCACCAATTGCACAGAGGCTTGCAGTGAGATTTTCCTTTAGCAGTTTTGTTTTAATTGAATTGAACCTTTCTGGTCATATTCACAAAATTCAGATAATTTTGTAACGATAATGGGAAACTATGGATAAAATAATGGGATTTGGAGATATATTTAGTGTTTTTTTCACCTGCATATAACAAGCTTCTGATGTGGCTGAGGGAACATGTCACAGAAAATATCCAGGTGGTTAATTAAAAAAAAAAAAAAAAAAAAAGCGATTTATATTTGTGAAAATAGCATAATAAATTGAGTACAAGTAGGAAGGTAGCATTTCACACTGCTCATGTGTGTACATGAGACCCACTGCTGTTCATTCCCTGTGCTAACACTGTTCTGACCAGGCTATCAGTTGTCCTATGAAGTATTTTTTATGCTGCAGACATGAACCATGAAGCTTTATATTTCACTCTGTTTTTGGTTTGTTTCCTTTTGTTTGCATTTTTTGACAAAAGCATGAAAGAACTGAACCAGAATCACGTGTAAAAGATGAAGTACACTTATTCTCCCAGGAGTAAACCATCTTGTTTCATATCTTGCCTATCCAGCATCATATAAAGATTACAAGATATCATCCCTGCATTACAAGCGAGTCTGTGTGAAGCCATGCATCCTTGTAGAATTCAGATTTAAATGTGACTAAGCCCTAGATACAATAGAGGAATGTACTGAAGAGCTGCAGCTGGTGAACAGCAGACAACCACAACCTTTGCATGCTTATTGAATGGTTGCTTACTGAAGATAAAATTTGCTACTCCCCTAGTAGGATATTTGTTTTCAGGAGGTACTGGAGGTTCCTTTTGATCATTCAAATTCCTTTTCAAATTTTATACTTTCTTCCGTACATCTATCAAAAGACTAGTGGAACTGGTTAGGCTTTATGGCAGATGAATATTTGTCAGATTTTGGCACTTAACCAACTTCAAATTGTGAAAAAAATGCGAGTTTCAACAGTAATTGTGTCTTTTGTAAAGATACTATGTATTTAAAGCTATCCTTCTACATCCGTTCCTTAAAAGTCTAAGTGGACAATAGATGGATCTCTGATAATGAATGGGATTCGTCCAAATTACCTTGATTCTGTAAAAATTAAGATGTATTGGATGATTGCCACCATTCATCAGTATTTGAGAAAATTTAAGCATCTGCCCAGATCCAGTTTGGATAATCCACTTTATAATCACTGGAAGGGAAAAAGCATATCCAAGGGAACACACATCATGTCTTACTACTGTAAGCAAACATGACAAATAAAAGTTAAAATGTAATGCTCATGTCTGCTCCTAAACATGCTCTCTGTCCTCACGAAGGGTGCTCTTTCTAACACTCACTCCTTCACAGCAGGAGAAAAATTCACTACAAGACTTTTAGCTTATGCTGCCCCTTCTAATGCATTTGATGCTGACAACTTGAAGTGATTAAAAAAACGTGATTCAGTTCCATAATTAAGACATGGTCTTAAAAATCATTGTTTTTTAGTAAATTTATTTTTTATATGCTGATTTATGTTTTCTCTTTTTTAGACCTCCTAGAGTTCATATTTTCTGACCTTTTTTACAAGAAGCAGATCATAACCCAGATTCATTCAGCCTCACACAGCTGAATGAATGAACGAATGAATAAATAAAAGTCTTTCAAAGTTGTGTTATCCCAGTAACTTGAAAGGAAAAACATTACATGCTATAAAATCAGAACTATTAGCAGCAGAAGCATTGATTTACATGGCAAGAAGAAATGAATGAAAACACAACAGAAAAAAGCTATCCTTTGTGTTAAACTATGTGATAGGTTCTGCCTTTCTTAGACACTCAGGTACTTCAGAATTCTTGCTGAAGGAGAGATGTTCCGAATTCTCTGTTACTCTCCATTCCCCTTTGCTTGTTGCTGCTCATTGTTTTCCTCCTCTTTTCTTCTGTATGGATTTTTTCCAGGTCTCAGTTACCCGCATTTGTTTTTGAAAGTTTCTTCTTCCATAGTCTCCACACTATTGACCATCTGTTTGCTTACAGTACCCTGTCTTAAACCTGGCTTTTACTTAGCAATGAGCTGTCTCCCAGCAGGAACAGCAATCAAGATTTGTGACTGTGCCTTTTCAGTCTCTTTGACTTCACTGTTGAGTACTAGTTTTCTCTCCATCCCCCAGACCATTATAATGTCTTCCCATTCTGCCTATAAGTTGTTTTTATCTACTTTCATCTATATCTTCCATCCAGTGATCACATCTGGTGATACTTGACTATTTACTATTATTATTTACTATTATTATACTATTATAAGTAGCTTCATTGTTCAACTGGTCATTTCTGGTATATTTTCCCATTTAAATGACCTTCCTTTGGGTTCAGGTTTCTTTTGGTTTCTTGCTAGCAACTTTGCTTTCTGAACACTACTTCATCATGTAGTCTTCAGCTGCTGATCAGCTTTCCCACACTGGTATGAATACATTATATACATCATGACAGTGCTTCATTTAAAACAATTGCAGATATAATATACATATATATATATTTAATTAAATGTATTCGATCTGTTGAGCTGAGAGAACTGTTTCCTGTAGAAGGGCGCTTCTGAAAACTGATTTTTCCTAATTCCTTGTGTTAAATTTTGGTTCTTAAAAACATGTATGCTACAATGGCTGTTATTTGGGCTCCTATTTTGCTTTGTTTATTTAATGGGAGTTACAATGATGATGGCACTTTATTATTATTTAAGATATTTTCTAATCTGTTTTAACTTTTCTTCTGGACCAGTAGGCGGACTGCATGGTGCTTTTGTAAATGTTCTGCACACTGTGGCCACCAACTTAAAAGCATAAAACCAGAACAAAAATGAACATCATAGTTACTATTCCTCTAGATTTTATGTATCCTGTCAATACATTTTAAAAATGTATTGACCTATTTCTGTAGGAGTAAGACTGCCTATTGGTCTCAAATCACCTTACTGCAGACTAATATTACAGATGTTTTGATAGGAGGGAGTAACTGAATTTATAACAGAATTAAGATGATGGATAAAAACTTGATTATGAGTTCCAGTGTCTGTATAGCAAATACTATCAGACTGTTGAGAGCAATTTTTTCATTCACTGATTGTATCAGGTCATATTTAATGCAGTGAAATCCACAAGGTTATAGAGATATTGTACAACTACTAGATTGAGTATTATTGTAAGATTAGTGCTAAAAATAAATTATTTTTTTTTTATGGATTTTCGCAAAGGAGAAATCAACTATACACATTATAATGTGATTTGGCAATATGATACTTATGGCAATATTATACGTATATGAAGCAACATAATAAGCAGTATGATTTTTTTCTGGGTTTGTTTGTTAGGAGTTGTTTTTTCATTTGGTTGTTGTTTTTATTATTGGATACTCCTGAATAGTCTATTGATAGTATTTACATTTTTTTCTAATATATTTAGGTCTAACTTGTTCTAATATTTTTCACTGAAAGATAGGAGAGAAAGCAAGAAAGCAGATATTAGCTGTGTTGCTTAGGGTCTGATCCTGCACCGCTGAAGTCAATGGAAGTTTTGTCATTGACTTCAGTAGGAGCAGGATTTGAACCTCATGCTCTGTCAGAACACACAGGAACCAAAGCAGTGAACACTATGTCATCCTGAAAAAAAAACTTCATACCACATTTTGACTGTAACTGTAGCACATCAGTCTGTAGCTGAATGTCATTTGAATTTTTTATTCAAGTATACTGGAAATGTGATTTGTTTTTCAGATGTGTATAATAACTCCCCTCTCCAGCTTTACCATAAAAGTTTTTAGAAACTGGTGTGTTTTGGTTTTGTTTTTTTTGTTGTTTTTTTTTTTGTTTTGTTTTTTGTTTTTCTTGCCAAGAAAATTAGAAATTTTTTCTAATAGAAACAATATGAATTTTACATTTAGAAATAAACATAATAAGAATCTAAACTGGAGTTTTCAGCTTGGCAAAGTAAAGCTTCAGCTTCACACAGCCCAAGCTCTGTATTGGATGTAGTCAGAATGAGCTGGTAGGTATGTTAAATATTTGGTTGCAACCTGCTGAGAGAAGCCTTACAGCCACAGGGCACATTCAGTTCAGTGCGCTAAACTAATGAAACAGCAGACTATGGCACCACAGTCAAACATGCACTACTAAAGCAGACTTCCACCAATTACATAACAAATAACTATGTACATGAGGAAGAAAAGGAGTGATATGAAGTACAGTCTAACCAAGTAGAGATTTGTTTGCCAATGTAAGAAAGGAAATATGGAGAGAGTTTTCGTTCTAACATTGCAAATGTAGACTGCACATCTCCTCAGGTGCTTCTGAGTTATGCTAATTATCTTCTTAAAAATAGTAGTGAAAATCTAAGCCTGACTCTGAAAAGAAAAATCAGTGTGATAGCATTACATTTTCTATGATACTTTTCAGAAAGCTTTGTGAAATAGAAGAGCTCTGCTTCTGACTTCTAGATGGGTTTTAGACACTCAGATCTTTCACTTCATCCAGTTATATTGCATGTCACAATCATAAGTCCTTTTACAGTGAGTGGAAACTAAATACTCTTTGAGCTTTATTACACAATTTGAGGACTCATAGTTCTCTAAAGACTTTGAAGACTTTCAAGACATATGCAGTGCGAAGAAAAGAAATTGTATGATAAATTTTTACATGGTGGTACATAGTGTAGCTATTTATCTCTTGAGTAAAGAAGAAGAAAATCCATGGACCTATGATTCTGGCAGCAGAACTATATCTCCAGATCTTCCTTTTCCATTTCCTGTATTATCTGTATTATGGTATCTTGATGGAGGATCTAGGTTAGCACTGAACTCTTAGCAGTAATATTTCATGACCTCAATGTAATTTGTTTGGTATATTAGCCAAATATTATCCAAAATAAATTTGTTGATGATTATGAAAGGTAGGTAATTCACTGTTCTAAAACAGAATAGAATTTTATAGGAATTTTCATAGGAATTTTGTGTAGTCAAAATACTGGGATGATTATATTTAGATCTAAGAATAAAAAGAGAATGACAGTGGAGAAAGTGACAAAAAGAAAAGCCAAGTAATCCTATCATAAATTTTCTCAAATATTTGTTTGGTTTGTTTTGTAGAGCTTCTTGTTTCTCATTTGAAGCTAATAGTGACACGTAATTCGCTTTGTAAAAGCATAGGGAGGATTTGGTTTTCAGTATTTACAAAATAGATTTAAACTCTTCAATGAACGAAATTGTGGTATCAGTGTGTCAGAATATTGTTCACTGTTTAACAAAAAAGCCCACTGCTCATGAGTTCTAACATGTTCAGTACAGTGTAATTTATTATAAAGAAGTTTCATCTGTTAGTTTGCCTAGAAAGAACAAAATTTTTAAAAATTCACAGATTGTGGTTGGAGCAAAGTAAGATATTAGAAGTTTTGACTGTGAATTTCCTAATATTTGGTGGCTTCCTTCTGACCTGTTAAAGAGTGCCCATACAAGTCCTTTCCAATGGGAAATGAACACTACAGAAAGGCACTGTTACAAATAAATAAATGCTATCATTACTGAAATCCTGACTGAGCTTATATGTAGTAAATTTAAAAATTCTTTAGCTACTCTATAGTGAAACATTTCATGACAGCATGGCAATTACCCAGCCCACTGTAATGATTCCTGTGGAAATCTTTAAAAGAGGGAAGATTACTTATACAGGGAAGTATACAGGAAGTTTCTTCATTAAGCTTAAATGATAGAATTAAGTGTGCAGCTTCTAGACGGACAAGATTGCTCGCACTAGTGCCAGGTTAATTCCATCATTTAGTGTTGAAGTTCAATCTCATAATTAACTGTTTAGCATGAGGTGCCAAGTAGATTTGTCCAGCATTTTAAGACAGCGCATTTGTAGTCCACTTTATATATGTGTCTGAGATTCTGCTGCTATTCTTTCACAACAGATCATATTTTATTCAGCTTACTATTTGTTATTTGTTGCATGTGGCAGCAAGCCTGTTTTTATTTAGGAAGAAAAACAGAGTTTTGTCTAAACAGGTCCATAGGTGAAAAAAATAAATCTTTCCTTTCTGGTCCATGGCTTTGTAGCAGTTTAGGGAATATTGATGTCCCAGGAATGGATGGTTTACTTCTTGGCAGGCAAAAGTGAAAAGCTGAGCTGGAACAGGGAGCTAGTACAAAATAAAGGTCTGTGAAGAGCTGGGCTTGATCCTTCTGTTGCAAGTGGGGTAAAGTAAAAAAGAGACATAATAGCATAATAGCCATTGTAGACTTAGCAGCATAGAAATCTCCTTCGGTAGCAGTAGATTCTCCTGGTTCTGGAATAGTCCAGGCAATCAGTAACACTGAACAATTTTTCTGTCTCTGATGTTGTGCTGTTGTGTGTAATTTCTTTGACTTTGCTTATGATAGAACCAGCTCTAGCTCCATAGGGTATATTCCTAATTGTACAGTTATATCTACTACTCTTTAGTGTATAGTCAGAATATATAATTGTGTCTATTTTTAGAGGAAATTCTCAGGACAATTTATTGAGGAAACCATGGTTGAAGACTGCAAATAGACAACAATGAAGGAGTTATCTTGAGTTCAATAGTTAATGTTAAGATAGGATATGCTGATTATCTTTTTCTTTGCTTTGTTAGTGATGAATGGAAGCAAATTTGATGCAGACAGCAATCTGGTGGAATGATGCAGAGCTATCTATGAAAAAATCTGTACTAATCTACCAATGCAGTAAATTATAGCTACAAGCAAAAGACATTGATCCAAGAGGATCATTAACAGCTTTAACCAACTGATCCAAGTAATAGGGTAAATGAGAGAACATTATCAAGATCTAATTTTTACAGTTGTCAACTACAATTGCTTAAACATGGTAACCACTTTCTCTCAATTTCAATCATTTTATGACTTAAGTTTAGTATATGCTATTGTGGGCAGCCAACAAGGATCAATTAAGTGGTAAACTGCACAGGAAAAAATCCATTTATAGTGCACTCCATTTACCAGGAGGTCAGTCACAAAGGGAGAGATAATTGCTGCAATCCAGCAAAATTAATTGGGGATGAGCCAGAAAGGATGATGTATGTTCTGCGACAATGTGCATGACAGAGATGTACGCACAAACCTGTAGCTGCTTGCCTTGTTGGTGACACAAGGACAAGAGAAGGAGACCTGTGAAAAACAATTAGCATGGCTTCAGAGTGAGCAATTCTTAATTATCCATAACATGTCGACATCAGATAATTAGTGTCCCAATTTTTAACAATATTTGGTCATTAACTACAGTAGGATAGAGAATATCAAGAACAGAGCCATTTGTCTGAGCTAAGAGTTACATAACTGTGTCAATATGTGAACATAAGTCAACTAAATCATGCTCGTGATAATGACACAGAAATCTTCTTATTGTGCAACCAATATATATGCCCTAAATTTGAGCTTGTAACAAACTGCACGTTATGTTTACAAAAGGTAGCTTATTAAGACTGTAGTAGCAACATACAAAATAAAGTGGGTTTCAATGACAGCTTTAGTTTTAATTCTCAAACGCTGCTTTTTCATCAGTATACTCATTTTTTCAGGATAATCTACACAGAAGGCAGGATATGTCATATGACTTAAACCGTTTCAGTATTAATGCTGATTTGGACAAGGTTATTTTTGTCTCACTGTGTGAAGCTGTATGAATGTGCTATCTGTGTATCTCTTTGGACCATTTTATTTCAGCTCCTTTTTAAAATTGGTTTTTGATCAATTTTAACTGTGTTTTAGAAAACAGTAGAAATCTTAAAATCCTATGTGAAATGAACAGTGCAGTGAAAATCTGTACCCTACTGAATGAGCTAAATTCTGTGCCAAACATGAGAGAATCTCCATGAAACACAGAAAACTGTTAGAAAACTATTCACAGAACTGCTGGTATTTTTTTAATGTTAATGAAAGAAATCTTTGAAGTGCAGAATGGGCTGTTCCTTATCTTTCTTCTTGTTCCTGCTATACATAGGCAGAATGAGTGAGAGAAAAAGGGAGAGAAATGCTCACACTTAAACAAGCGCACATACATGTACACACTTACATACATACATGTAGCTTAGTCTTTTAATTATTTCCACTAGCCTGTTAGTGTATCTTCCAGATTTTTTAAGTCAGATCTCACTTCCTTTGAGCTGAGATGTAAGACCCATTCCTCTCCTGTAACTCTTAGCTTTTCTTTTTAAGGATGACTCTCCCAAACTTTTACATATACTTAAACAGCTTGTTGTACAGGATTGTCTGCTGAACCCAGGGTTTCCACTCACATGCATGCATTTACAGTGGCAGACCTTTTAGTTTTTGTATCTCCTTTCTGAGACCTGCTGATGGATGTGTCTAACATCTCTTCTGACAGTCCCTGTATGTCATCTGAGAATGTGTATTTTTTGAGCACCCCATTTCCTAATGTGTCATGGAGTGCTCATTTTTCTCCATAGCACCCAAATTCCTTTCAGACAATAGCAGCTGAATCAGCAGGCTAGATTCAGAGCTAGATATTTGTATGGAGAAATACCTTTTACTTCATTAAAATCTATTTGAGTTCATAGACTTTCTAATCAAACCTGTGAAATGAGAAATTCAATGCTGATAGTTCAGAGACAATGCTCTAATGATCTTCCTCTTTGGGCCTCCTGTGGAATTATTCCATATATTCACTTGTGTAGATGAAATCAGAATTTCACCCTTAGTTCTAATTTTTCATATTTCAGCTTAACTAGAAACAAAGAAGGGAAAGTGCCATTGCTCCTTGTATAATGTAGGGTTAATCACATGAAGTATTTTAGGGCTAAACATTCTGCTCTTTGATGTTGGCATTAAACATTAGCATTTTATTTAAATCTTTTGTGGATATTTACATTGCTGCACTCAGCGGAGATTGATAGGTTTCTTTTGGGAGTGATTGGGAACAGAAATCAAATTTAGGAATTCTGCATTGACTCATCTTTCATTACAGAAGAAGCTTTACGTTACCTTCCATATTTAGTCATCTAAATTAACTGCAGAAGTTAGATGACATGAATGCCCTCTTTCTCCCACTCCTCAAATATGAAGGTGTTAATTTCTGCCACAGTGTTAACAGTATTTACATGCTTTCCTTTAATTTCAAAAAAATACTTAACAAGAAAGCAAATTTAAATATAATTGCTTGTCTTCAGGCCTCTAAGATTCTTTTAAAAAATAATCTGCTAGTTCTTTTAACAATTCATGTTATTAAGACTGAACCCTCTTACCAACGACAGAATTGAGACATTTAGTGAGGATATGCCCATATAGGGATATTTCATTTGATTACTTTAAGCACTAATGTTAAATGTGTTTGTGAAATGTAAAATATTTATTCTATACATCCTTATTACTTTAATGCCAGCTAAGAGCCCCCATGAGGTGGGCTGCAGGTGCCTTACGTTTTATCTTACCTACAGTAATGCAGCGATGACCACCCATCAGCATTATATACATTTGTGTAGGCAATAAACTAACTCAGCCATGCAGTGGCACACTATAATTGCAAACAGATAACCTTCCATGGACAATAAATTAGAGTAAGTGAACTCCTTCACCATCCTCCTGGGGACACTTTCAACCTTTGCCTTAGAAGTTAGCCCAGGCTTACAGAATATTATCACAGTCATAATGCTCTGGAAGGTAATTTCTAGATGCCAAAGAAGAAACTAGCTCTTCACATCTTTGCTGACTACAGCAGAAGTAAAGGATGGAGGTGATCTTTTCAAGCAGAAAAGTCTCGTCTCACCAGCTTATAGATCAAAACCCAGAGCTCAAATGCTGTTTGGATACTGGCAGACAGGCAGTGAAAGCCTAAAGAAGCCAACATACATTCCCTGTTTACAAAATCTTTGCCTATGTGATTTGGTTCATTGCAAGCATCACCAGGGCTGATTCTTGGAAAGTTATATTTACCTCCCAAAACACTGTCCAGTCTGAGGCTGCCACTGGAGAAAAGTCTTGGCCCATTCTAAGTGCTGACTCATGCCTGACCATTGTCTGGCAGGGAGTACCTGAGCCCCAACTGTGCCCAACTGGTTAACTATGCAATTGTACAGATATGGTGGTCAAGCCTGTGCGCATACCCCATTCTCAATTCAACAACAGTTTCGTTTCATAGCTTAAACTCATTAAGATTTCTAGGCTGTATTTATAGATTAAGAGGTCTATAAATTATAATAGTCATAGGCTGTTCTGAAAGTGACAAAACTATGAGAAAAATCAGTAAAACTCCTCTGCTAGAGGAAATAACATAACTGCCAACTACAGTGAAGATGGTGAAAGGATACAGTGCCTCTCTTGATTGCACTATCATATAAACTCCTGCAAATGCAATATGATTCCCATACTGGGAACAATAATGTCCAGTTTCATAAATTCTGTTTTGAAATATGTATATGGTTCCCATTGGGCTCTGAAAAATGGTTTCGGTTTGGACTTAACATTGTCGAAGTTTACAACAATATGAATTCTCATTTAAGTTTTTATTTCCACAACTCACTATAAAACCTAGGGTAGGGAAAAATATTCAGAGGACACAGAAAATAGGCTAGAACTTATCTGTGAAACATCCAGAACTGTTGTTTCAAAATGTGGTGAAAAATTTAAGTATATTTTGAGGTGATTAAATTAAAGGAAGATTTCAAGAACTGTCTTATTCTCTGACTCAAAGCAATTGGTAGGTTTTTTTCTGGCAGGTTTCTATGGCCTTTATAATAGCTGTTTACTGTGATTAAAAATAAAAGGGACAGAATAAATTTTCTTCTCATTTAACTTCCCATGAAAAGTCAGAATTACTTTAACATCACAATCTAGGGAGTTAGCAAATGTATAAAAAAAAAAGAGAGAAGAGTAATTATTCAACTATCCATTTGCACAGATTTTGAATCCGAAGTAAGATAGTTCTGACATTTTCTATGAAGTCTGGGAAATGCTTACCTATGGAAATAGCTCTTTTTTTTTTTTTTTTTTTAAAGTATTGAAAAAATACTTAGGAATTTGCACTAGCAAGGAAAAAAAAAACCAAACAAACAAATAAATAAAAACAACCCTGACTTCATTCTGCATTTTTTCTGCATTTAGAAATGCAATTAATTGAATGTTTTTGACTTAATCAGTACATCTCAAGGGGAAATTTGGTGTAAAAGGAGTGCAGCTTGACCCCTGTAGCTGTAGAAAGTAAAAGTCAGTGATCTCCATTAGACTGTATATCCCGCTGGGTAGTATCACTTGCCCTTTTGTTATTGTAAGTTCTTTCTGTTACTTTTACTGTTTAAATAAATATATTGAAGTTAAAGAGTTAATGACAAATTCAGGAAGTCTTGTCTTAATGGTGATGAAGTGAGACGCATTTTGTGCCATTCAGTGTACACAATTTATAACCCTGTTTGATTACCGCAGCATGTCCTCCATCTATAAGTATTGCACCCAGGGGACTAGTCAACTTATTAATTCATCACTTGCTGCCTTTTATGGTTGCAGTGCTCCTTTATGGGATAGAAGCAGAGAGGTCTAGTAATCCAAAAACTGCCAGCTGACTGTTTTCACTCTAGCTGACCCTTTTGTCTGCAATCACAATGATTCTAACTTCTGTAAGGGTTCCCCCTTCTCAAAGGCTGAGGTCTCACCGTTTGTTTTAGGATGGGAACAATGCAGTGAAGCCACACTTAGCATCCACAAGTGCTGCAGATTGCAAGGAGGAAAGGCCTTCCACAAGCTAATCTGTACCTTTTCTCTAAGTTCCTTTTTATTTATCTGTCACCTGATACATCAGCAATGAATAATTTTCATGGAAGGTGCACTTTAATTACCTTCCCATTTGACTAGCATTATCATGCCCTATCTCGGTAATTAATCTCACGAAGTATCCAATTTCAGTCTTTATTGCTGGCAGGCAGGCCTTCTGAATTATATGTGCTTGAATGGCCATTGGGTCTGTTGTTAAACCAAATAGGCCATGAAACAAATTTTGGGTCTCTGTCTGTTTTTTTCTTTTCTTTTCTTTTTTTTTTTTTTTGTGGTCTGATTGCTTTGGTTGACACAGTTGAGATTTGCACAGTGTAGAGCGGGAAAGAACGCTGGTAGAAAATAGCGGCTGATATGATGGTAAAGTAGCACAGCTCGTAGAAGTCAATCAATCAGTCTCTGAGGAAATAGTTAACAGTATGTGAAACCAGGTAATGAAAATAATAATTTTTCAGTTCTGAATAATGTATAGCTTTTGAACTCTATTTGCCAAAGTTACTTTGTAGAACTGATGCATTCCTCCCAAAATCAGATTAGGAATTTAGAAATGTATTCAATTTTCTGTTTTGTTGTTCTGTGGATGAAAGATAGACCTTTAAAAATGTACTGGTGAAGTAGAATCATAGTAACTCCAAAGTTGGAAAAAACTCCAAGATAATCCAGTCCAAGTGTCCACCAATATCTCCCCACTAAACCATGTCCCTTAATACAACATCTAAATGTTCCTTGTACACCTCCAGGGATGGTGACTCCACCATCTCCCTCGACAGCCCATTCCAGCACCTGATCACTCTTTTGGAGAAGAAATTTTTCCCAATATCCAACCTGAATCTCCACTAGTGCAACTTGAGGCCATTTCCTCTATTCCTATTTCTAGTCCCATGGGAGAAGAGGCTGACTCCCACCTCACCATAGTCTCCCTCTGGGCAGTTGCAATAAGGTCACCCCTGAGCCTCTTCTTGTCTAGACTGAACAGTCCCGATTCCCTCAGCTGCTTTTCATAGGACTTACGCTCCATACCCCCCACCAGCTTCATTGCTGTTTTCTTAACATGCTAGTGTTCTGCTAGTACAGATTAAATAACTTGGTAATAAATCTGTGGGAGATGTTATTCTTTTTGGTTATATTTGTCTTGTTAAAAATGGTGGAGAGTTAAGGTATTTGAAAAGCTGAAGAAAAGCAGTCTTCTTGGGTGAAAATGATATAACAAGAATCTTTCATTCAGACACACTGTGTCTATTTTCAAAATTTCTTTTGATTTTCCTGGAAGAATATTCTGTTTCCTCTCAATTTCTTTCCTGCTCAACAGAGAAAAGTTTCAATAGGTTAAATTAAAGATTTTCAGATAAATGTCTTTCCTCAAACACAGTAGAGAATTCCATGCAATTTTTCACAAGCCCATTTCCTGGAGTATAGAAATAAATATACACACTTCATCTCTGAAGCTGATAAAAATGTGTATGTTAGTTAAATTTTGTTGAATATGGAACAGAATTGCCAAATTAATTTTCTAATGCAATTAAAAATGCAAAAATTTGTGAGGAAAATTATTAAATCTTAGGATTGTAGGATCTTACTTTTCCATCATCAGTTTAAATTAACCAAAACAATCTGTTTGATACCCTTAATAAAATCCCTGGAAATAAGCAAACAGCTTTAATAGAGCACAATTGAACTTGTAGAACTGCTTTGTCTTTATTGTTTCCAGAACTTTTTTAATATCAAAACTTGATTATCTGCTGGAAAATTATTTTCCTACTTAATGGAGGGTTATTGTTTTAATCAGAAATTTTCCACATGAGAAAATTTTGTGGGATTATGTCATGTTTAGGAATATTTTAAGAGAAAAAATCTGAAAATATTTAGCTGGGTGAAAAGCAGAGGCTACAGTGCTTGCTGTATAATTCTCACTTCTATTACTTTGAACTTCAGAAAATGAAAACAATGAATAGTACTGAGATTGATTCTGGAACACAGAAACTTTCACCTTTATGTCACCAATTTAAATTCAGTCAACCCAAGCAGTGAACAAAAATTGTTACTATATGAAAGTTGTTTGTGAATTGTGTGGAATTTAGATGATGATCTCAGTTCAATTTCTTTTTCATAAACATCATCATAATCAGTGCTTTTGGCAGTCATCCAGAGGAGAAGGTAAGATTAAAGGAGCATGACCTAGTAAACTTTTCACTCCTGATCACGATCCCTTCAGGTGAAAATAGTGGCTGGAGAATTTTATGTTGCTGATGTGAGTTGTATATTTATTCTCTGGATAAAGAGAAAACTTTAGTAGTTTATTCTTTAAATATCATATTTTAATTAATTTGAATCCTTAGAGGCAGATACTGTCTCAGTGTGCTAGAACAAGGATTCCCTGTCACACAGATTTTCTTGCAACTTAAATTACATTCAAACTAAAACACCATTCACTGAATCCTGAAAGAAAAAAGAAATAACTTTCCTTGTTTATTGATGCTTTTTTGTTTGTTTTTTAAGCAGCTTTACCAATTGATAAACTGATCTCTTCAGTTTTGCTTTCAGTTTGCCAGGAAATATTTTAGTACTCAAAGAATGGCTCCTGCCATATGTTTAGACTTCTACAATGCTAGTATAATAATTGCTTTCAGATGCAGGATTATAAGAAGCCTTGAAAAAAAAATAATAGGGTGGACTTTATTAAAGAATGGTCATTAGCAGAGCATGAGGAATCTTTGCCAACCTGCTAAGGTTTGCTGCTAACTTTGAAGAGAAATGTAATGTTTGGTCTAAGAAGTGTGTTCCCAAGAGTCACAGCTGATGTTGTGACAAGGTATTGGACACCTAATTAAGTTTTCTGAAAGTTGGTATCTTAAATGGATTTTTAGAATGGTGATAGAGCAAAAAGCATTTTGAAAGGTTGTTTAAGGTACTGTACAGCAGTTCTATCAGCTGAGCAGAAGATGGTCTACTGGCTACGGCACTCAACTGGGGCTCTATAGATTCATGATAAATTGCACAGTCTGTCCCATAGGCACCTTGTGTTACTTTGGATAAATGACTTAATTTCTTCGTGCTGCAGTTCTTCAAGAGAAGAATGAGGATAATGGGACTTCCTTGCATCAAAGCAGCATTGTTTAGAGCAATCCATTAGTGACTACGAGATGTGTAGATGCTATTTTCTAGTGGCTATAGAAGCTCTAAGATAGTTCAAAGTTATCAATCTTCCTGTATTTTTTTTTTTTTTACTTTTCTTGTTAAAATGTATAACAGAAATAAGGCCTGTTTTCATTAATCTAGAGCTATTGGTCTTCTTTTTTCAGAAATGTTCAAATTCTTCTAGACTTGAATACCTGCAACCACCCTTAACAGACTTTTTTGTCCCACTATATTTTCCCCAAAAAATGTAAAAGATGAGGGAATGTAAACCTAATGAGTCCAGTCTATCATCAGCTTCAGAAGAAACTTGAATATTAAGTAGTTCTTTGGGGAAACTCAGTAATTACTGGTGTTGCATATGAAAGAGAAATAAATCTTATGAGGAGCCTCCAAGTTCTCAGCCAGAGAGCAGATAGCAGCACCAGCCCTTAAGAATGTTTTAACAATATATCAGTTTATTAAAAAAATCCTGAGCTTGTGACCCTTTTGAAATTGTGTCATTTTTTGACAGGGTAGCCACTGTGAATTTTTATAGTGTTCTAGGTAAGTTTCCATGGGACAAAAGCAGGTCTTTAATATAGCTGCTTTTTTATTTATTACTACAATATTAAAGCTGAAGAAGTTATTTATGTATAGGGACAGAAGTTTTTTAGGTAATGTGATAATGGCTCAGGGCAGACACTTCTATTAACTAATGTAGTTCATAGTCTAATAAAGCAGCTAGGGTTTGTTTGAAATAAAGTTTTTGAAACAGAGAGAATAGAACTTAATAGTTCAGTAAATGCTATATTTTCTGAATTTTTACCACTGCACTGAGAAAATAGAGCAAACTCATTATTTTTTAAAAAGAAGACAGAAATTGAGGCCTCTTTATCTTTTCCTGTGCAGCACAAGAATGTATTCAGCTTAATGTAATGCCATAATGCACTACCAAACTGTCGTATTTCTAAATATGAGCCATACATCATGACAGTGCAGAACAATACATTTTGTACCAGAGCAGTTCTATTAGAGAAGATGAAAATGTGTTAATCGTACCTCGATCATCAGGAACCTATATGGATTTGCATTACTTTTCTAACCTTGAAGTGAGTAGGTGATACTGTTTCTAAGCTTTTTAAAAACTGTTCAACTACAAATATTAATTTCAGTTTGAAAATATTATTCATGACTTCATAGATGTCTAAGAGTTAATTCTGTGGATAATTTGTATCCATTTCCATTCTGAATGCTAATTGTTTTATTGCACCCTATAAATTCTGGATATAAAACTTACAGTTTCTTTTGCCCACAGATCGTACTGAAATGCAGAGTGGTGTTGGGAAACTTAGCCACAAGTCAGTTACACTGATTTATAGATTATTACACTGAGTTGTCCTGAATGCAGTTCCACAGTAAGAACACCTAAAATTATCATTCTAAAGTATATTTTGGCCTCTCAAGAAATGATCATGTTTGGTGACCAACACTAATTATATTAATAAATCCATTCAGGGAGAAAAAAATAAAAGAAAAATAGAAAGGAAAAAAAAAAAAAGAAGCAATGTAATTACATGTGTTACATCAGATAAAATAATTTTTTTGTTAGTGGTTATATGTTTGAAGTACTACCAGGCACATCTCTTAAAGCAAAGTGTGAGTAGTTAGTCTTTGGTAAGAAATTGCAAATTAAACTAACACCACTCTTATGTCCTCTGTGGAGCATCTTGGAGAACTTTGGTTTTGTGTGTTACTTTTTTTTCTCACGAACATACATATAACAGAATAGCTCAAGATAAATGTCTGTGTTGCAGATTTAATATAGTGTAATATCTACAGAGAGTAGCTGAAAAAAATAAAATTGATGAAGCTCAGACTCATGAGAGTTGAGAGTAAATTCTTCACTTTTGTGGCATTACCTGCTGTATTGTTGTTATTGCTTTGTTGCCTTCAACTTCCCTTTAAAAAAATAAAGAGGAGCTTGAAACTAGAAGCTTGGTAATGGGTGTATGATTAATGGCAGTGGAATACAGATGAGTTTTTTTTTAAATAGACTTCAGATTGAATGTCACAAAATAATTTGCTTAGACTTTATTTAAGAAGCAAGAAATCATTTATATTTTAAAGTTTAACAGAATTGTTTGCTTCTGAAAAGTCCAAGGTTTGCCATCTACAAGACAAAAATCCAGGCTTCAGACTCCATTAACGATGACCTTAACTGTATTTCTTCAGAACTGTGAGTCCACGGTAGACCAGAGAAACCTCAAATGAGTAGTTTAATTCTGCATTAAAAGGTGCTAATTAGCTTCATTATACAGGTTAAAAAAAAAAAAAAAAAAAAAAAAAAAGGTACTTGAAAGGATCTTAGTGTAGAGTCCTGCATTTACAATGTAAGTGCTGCAATTCAGAAAAGGGAGTAGTTTCCTCCTACTCTTCCACCACTATTTCTAGCTCTCATGTAAAGGAAATGATGGGATAGTGTGGTTATAAACACAGAGGAGAACAGGAATATTTAATCCCATGTTTAGGAGGGATTAGAAATAACATTAAATTTCACCCTCAAATCCCTGTTATTTGTGATTGTAGAAACTCAGATACCTCAGTAGAAGTGCTCAGAAGAAACGTACTGGAATGAAAGCTGTTAGAGATAATTCACTGACAGCATAGCTCCTTCAGCCTTTAATTTGGCACTGACATACACTGAGAGCCAGAAAACCTGTTCAAAGGAGAGTGTGTAAGTATCTATGCTTCTTGAAAGAAAAAATGAGGCTTAGCCTTTTCTTAAAATGAGGTGTTCTACTGGGTTATTTTGTGGCCTGTGATATAGGAAGCAGATTCAATTCCATTCTTTAACTACTCGGTTTAACTGTGTTTTGTCCACCTCTTTAGCCATCCTGATTTTTAGGCCACAGAATCATGTTTACGTGCCATGCCTAATTTTGTTCCTCTTTTGTTCTTATACTTCTTTAAAGTAATTGATTCAACAGGAATAGCTGAGGGAGACTCTGTGCTACCATGGATTACTATTCAGAAATCTGCCAAGAGGGAAGTAGGGAAAAAAATCACAAATGAAAAGCCAGCTTAATTAAATGACTAGTAAAAGCAAATTTAGTAACATGAGATATTTAGGCTGGAAACTGTAAGTCTTCTTACCATCAGAGCAGTGAAATTCTGGAGCAGTCTTTTGATGGGAGTAGTGGGAGACATAATCTGATTGTAGAGATAGAGCTTGGTCATTCTTTTGGAAGAAATTACACCAGGTGGTTGGTTGAGATGGCAGATGAATGGGTACAGTGATACAAAGTATCCTTCCACTGCTTCTACTTAATTAGGGAAATACTTTCTGTTTTGTTATGTTCTCTGTTTTCTCAGAAATGTTTCACCTGTAATTTGGTGGTGGTATTTTTTTATTGCTTAGAAAAGGCTTTTTTTTTTTTTTACTTTTCTACAAAAGGAAGATCTTTGTGTTGAGATTGCGGAAGTTTAGTAATGATATGTGAATTGAAGATGATGAAATAGCTACACATAGGATAAAGAGACAAGGAAGACACTGTTTTCATTGAAATGTCTGGTAAGGATGTGTATGCAATTATGGTGGTTTGTATAGCTGTTTGATGTCAACACTAATAAAGCATATAGTTTGTGTTATTTTATTGTATAGCATAAATATACAAGAGGAGCAAAGACTTACTGCTAGTTTTTTTTAAATTACTGTTTTACTTGTTAACCTTTTAGTGTCTTGTAAATTCTGCATCAATGATACTAACAAAATATTTGACTGTATTCTAATTTCAGTTTTTTTATAACGTGAGAGATGAATCATTTGATTACAGTTTAGTCAGTAAAGTACATTACAGTAGTGCTAGTTAGAGGGGTTAAAATCTGGGTGTACTTTTAGTATTTGTGCATGTGTTGTGTTTAATAAACATTTTAAAACCATAAGAAAACATTATGATCCTTAATAGTAACCGTTTCTTATAATTTATCTGAAACAAATTTTGCCTTACTTTCTTTATTTCATAGGACCTGGATGCTTTTCAATTACAGATAATAACAATGTCTTATGTAGTATTATTAAATTTAAGAGACTCTTTGGAAGTTTGTGTTTATCTTAGCTTTTTTAATGTTCTGTACCCAACATCTGAAAAGCTTCTGCTTTATATGTTGTGCAGTTAATTACTCAGCACTTTACTGGCAATGAAACAAGAAACATGTCATTCGTAATCAAAGTACTAAAACAAAGTTTTGAATGCCGTTATAAGGAGGTATTTTGTAGTGGGTCATTAACTTGTTCTGTCGCATGAAACCCTGAGAGGAGTATCTGTAAGGTTACAGATTGTAAGTCATTACATAATTGCCTGATGATGTAGAAATACAACCGAAGTTTTAAAATGTGGTTTCTCTGAATGCTTCAGGTGCTGGCTGCCCACTGACTAAAGTCCATGGCCTGATTTTCCTGTGTTGTGTGGGGAACTATTCTTTTCAAAGGCTCGGTAGGAAACTGTGGCTATAGATACAAATCTGCCTTGCTCCGAGTTAATCAGTCAGGTTTCAGGGAAAGAACAGAACAGGCACCAACCAGAGTCCTTAGCAAGAGTAGTTCCACCTTAACTTGTAGGCAATTGACATCTCAGATAACCATTATTTTAGATTCAAAAACAGGAATTGAAAAGTAGAGGCTGCTTTTGGAAGATGTGGACATTGATACAAATTGGTTATGTACATTTTAAAAATTATATATCACTATGGAAGCTTAACAGAAAATGGATTTCTCCATTGCTGATCATAACTTGTCAAAAAGTAGATCTCTGAAAGGAATTGCCTTTTAAAATACTGTGAGTTTTCAATCCATTTTTCTTCCTTAAACAGATTGATCTGTCATTCTTGAATGATCAGGAAAATCTAGCAGTAGTATTTTTTGCACCCTTTGAACATCGTAAAAATGATTCTTTTATATATATGCAATTGTGTGTATTTATATGGGTTTTATTCATCTGCTTACAATTCCTATTTGAACTTAAAGGAATGTCATAGAAGTTTTTCAGGATGTATTCTCCAGTGTTTGGTTTGCTGTGTGTTTTTATTTAGTTAGTTAGATAGTTGGCTACGTTAAATTATGTGAGTATTTGACTCATGGTTATTATAGTTGTACTTCAAGGTGTTTGTCTTCACCTACCAAGCTGAATGTTATCCTGAGTAACTACTTGAATGGAATACTTGCAGAGAGATCCAAATGCTGAAAGAAGTGCGAAGGATAGTTCAGAAGAGACTTATTTCTCACTGTATTATATGCTGAACCCATTGTCCCTTGTGTGAGAAAGAATTTTGTGGTTAGATACATTCCTTTTCAAATTAAATAAAAATCTGAAGTCCTTCAGGTATAGTGTTGGCACAATTTGCAAGAGGAGAGGTGTTAACCTCAGTGTCCTGAACAAATTCCAGTTTGACTAATTATATCTCACATTTCTCTCATTCTCCCTGTAGCTTCAGTTAGATTAGCTATTCATTTCCTGTCTGAAACCTTTGTGTAGCATTTCCGTGTGCTGTATAGCAGTTTCCACATTTCACCCTTGAGCTAACTATAATCATCTTTTTTTGTCTGGCCCTACTCACAGAGAGAGAATGATCATGAAACTCTTTGAAGGCTCATGGAGAAGCTAGCCAAAGGCCAATTGCATTAACTAAATTAAGACAAAATTCAGGATCTGGCACAATCTGAATTTAAACCAGGGCACGAAATGGCTTTAGTGGTATGTGCAATAGGTAATCTACTCTTGTCAGTAAAGAGAGACCTCATGTCTGTTCTCATCCCTTTAAGTATACCCAAGTCATTTAACACAACTGATCATAAGACAGTACTTTCTTGCTTGAGAGAGGTGGCAGTATCCACTAATACACTAAAATGATTGGTGTTCTTCCCAGACGAATACATCCAACAGGCTGTGAGGGGGCAGACTTTCTGTTCTTCACTCTCGTGTCCTTCAAGAATCAGTTTTATAGTTAGTTCTTCCTGGCGTCTATACTCAGCTACTGTGTGAATGTGTTAAATAGTATGCTTGAAAAATATGCAGCTCATATGCACTTCCTTTCATACCTTGTGACCTGTGGCCATTCCTGTTTTACTGCAGTGACAAATGATTGCAAGAAAAAAGCTCAGAGATGAAGAATAATTGGTTGAAACTAAACCCAAATGAGACAGAAGGAGAAAATGATGAGTTTCTAGGCCCAGTACAGTAGCTCCTAAAGAAAGATATATACCTTATTTGATCTCTGCAGACCATGGTTTAGGAGAAATTTTGTATTCAGCGATGACACTAAAGCTGCCTCATATCAACATCTGGTAAATAAAGCTGTCCAGTTTTCTATTTGGATAGAAGAGTGCACCTTATCCCAGTGGATGTTGAACTGGCTGCGGTTATTCATGCATTTACTGCTTCTCCCTTGGATAAGAGCTACACATTGTACCAGAAAATAAGTTTGTATTGCTCAGGGAAAGTTATCTAATACAGAAGGTTGTAACAACACAGTCTACCAGGAGTGCATCAAACATTGGCTTTTTTTAGAGAATTAGGCTTAACTTCAGTCTCCGCTCTTATCTTCAAGACACTCTGGCCTGGGCTCAAATATCTAAAAGGCTATCTCAACCACCAGTGCTTGATAGCTTCACTGCTGGAAGTTCTCCAGTAGATCTCTTCGCAATAAATAGAAAGCTTATCTGTAGGAGGGAGCATACATCAGCAGAGTTTGCATCAAAGTCTGAAATTTATTCCTGAAGGATCTGATTATATCAAAATATTGCCTTATTTCCTTGTGTGATGCCAAAAAAAAAAAAATCTTGAACTTGTTTCTGTCTTAATACCATTACACAGAAATGTGTATAGTTAGAACAAAAAATCAATGTCCAGCTTGGATGTTCTATTATTCTTTCCTGCCCTCCTCGAGAAAGGATGAGAAATATGCATCATATTTATATCGTTATACATCTATGTTTGTAAAGATCCCCAACTTTGTAAAGCAGTACAACTCTTACAGTGAAAATATGCCAAATTACAATATATGAATAAATAAGTGGGAAACTGTTAGTGCAATATCTTGTTATTTGTGGCTTATATTATGTGGCTTATAAACTTTTCCCCTAGAAGTTGCTAAGACCACTTTTTGTTCTGTTGTTAATCACAGGTGCAGATAACAATACAATATCTACACTGAAGCTACCATGATGCTAAAGCGTCTGACAAGATGCTACAAAAAATACTATGCATATGATTTTATTTTTTTAATATATATATATTTGTTAGCCAGAGGCCAGATATGTTGCTATTGAACAATAGAAAGACAAAATTACTTATATATAATTCTGGATATTGACCTTATTATTTTATATTCTTTATAATTTTGTCCATAAGAGAAAAATTATGCTCTGATTTCCCTGTATTTCTTTCGAAAACCTCAAAATACAGAAGACAGTAAAGTGGGTTAAGTACACGTTCTGCATCAGCGCACACCTACGTAGTACTTTGGTTATTTTTGAGACTCCTGTCTCTTGCAATTTGTTTTATTATTGAGATTCTTTGTACTGTCTCTTCAGTCAAAGACTTGAGCAGAAAGAAAGACGTATTTTATTGTTTTATTGTCATGCTTTAGTTGTATTCACTTGTTAGATTCAACAGCACTAAGTATTAAATTCTGTTGCATTCAATAGAAAAAACTGCTAGGTGATAAAATTATCCTGCTTTCTAGCCAAAACTCCTTCTCTACTGATATATTTGTATTAATGCAGATAGATTATTGAACTAGAAAGGATAAAATATAAAGACACAAATCTTTGAGCAGAATTTGGATACCTTTCTCACGACTGTTTTCATTCATGTTACTTAATTTTAGCATTTTTAAGAACTTTTTGGGTTTTCTTTCTACTAGAATTTAGTAGTGAGAATAAACTCAGAAGGGAATCATAAGAATGCTGTAAGGCTCAGAAATCTCTGATGTAGAGTCTGAATTGTTGATTGCTTGCCAATTCCACTTAAAACACATTCCTGGATGACATTTTTTTAATTAGACGAAATTATTAGATGTAGCATAACTTTGTGTTTCTTTCTTTTTCACAAGGAACATATATAACACTATAGAAAAATGTGTAATGTTCAAATTTTATTTTAACTTTTTGAAACAGAAATGTACTCAGTTGTCAAGGGGTACTTCAGTGCTAAGTGGGTCTGATGTCTCTTTAGTATGAAAATTTTGGCATAACTCTATTCACTTCAATAAAACTACTCTTAGCTTTCATTAACATAAGTTACAGAAGCAACACATCTTTTCATCCCTCTTGAGTTTCCACTAGAATGCCTTTGAATTTTAAACCACAATGTAGTCTATTCATCAACTATTTTGCTGTTTTCTTACTTCTTATGTTACTCAAAGCATTTATAGCCCTGGCTGGGTGGGGAGCTGTTCTGTTTTTGCTTTTAAGAAGACACTGTACAAAACAAATGCCAAACTGAATTATCTGGTCTTTCAAGTTAAGTAGATTTGTAGCCATTATTTTCAAACTTGTTCAAGAAGATGTAAGGTTAGCTCTGGATTCTGGCACGTGCAGTCAAAGTCCCCCAGGAGGAGCAGGCCCTAACATGTATAGCAGGAAAGAAATACTTGGGCTTCTTCTGGATAAGATTGATCTTCTACTGCTTAGCCTTCGTCCTGTCAGTACTTCACAGCAGCTGCTGAGTTTTCATGGTGATAGAGCTGGAGCTGCCCCACACCTTTTGTTGGATTCCCAGCAAGGGAATGGAAAGTGGAAAGCACTAGCTTAGCGCAGTTTAAACCTTATTCTTTGTTCAGACTTGGTATGTCAGGGAGCAGGAGCAGGTACAGTTTCCACCACCCTGCCATTACTATGCCGAGCTATATGATGTGATTTTGAAAGTTTAAGCAAGAGCCAAGTTTAGTTTTACTTCACCTATTTTTGAGAGCTTTTATTGCTTTGCTCAAGAAGATTTAAATATTCAATGAAAAAAAATATTGAGTAGACATTAACGTTAGATGTAATATAAATGTAATAAACCTTTGAGAACTTTGGTGGGATATTGTATAGATATCCCTACTTGCAAAAGAGTTGTGTATTCACATTTGAAAAGAGGCTCTGAAATACTGCACCTATCACACAAGTTTACTAAAGTACTGATTTCAATGTCAGGTTAGAAATCGTAGTGCTTTGGAAAAAGGCCGAGAAATGCAGCAGCCCTGGTTGCTTGAGCTTATGGCCAGGGTGAGGCAGAGGGGTGGGAGCTGCTTAGAGATCCCACTCCTCAGTGCTCCTGATATGCAGTCACATAGGTATCTTCTGGGGCACACAGAGGCTTATCATCTTTGGATTTCTGTTTTGTTTATCCATTTCACATCAATTTCTTTCCATTGGATTTTGCAAGTTTGAAGCAGGCTATAAATAGCAGGGTTTTTTCCTTCTAAATATATTCATCAGAGGAACAGAAAAGTGAAGGGACACCTGGAGTTAAGATTTTAATATTTCATTTGTTACAAACCAACTCCAAAAACAATATTTTTTTTTCCCCGGCAGATTTGGTGTGAAAATGTTTAGTTGAGCAGATGGAGCCACAGCTGGTAGTGTACGTGTTTATCGGGATAGTTGGCATTTAGCTGCATCCAGAACTGATGTCAGGCTCGAAGATGCTAAAAAGCAGCAGTGACTGGAAGCCAAGATGATACTTCATTAGGTTAGTTAGGAGCAAATTTTTTAAAAATTTTTGGTAGTTTGGCCTCATAGGAATCATTCTTATACAGAGAGAAGTTAAATATTTAAAACCAAAATTAAAAAATATGTCAGAATAGGTAAACATTTGCTACTACTATGTTTTAATAAATAGCCTGAGGAATGCAGAACAGAACTCAGTATATATTGATGTGTAAGGACTAGTTAGCAAATAACACACATCTGCTGATGTTTAATTATCTTACATGCTTTGCTGGCAGAAGTCAGAATCTGTATAGTTCATATTTACCAATGTAGTCTCTTGTTTCACAGAGAACATTCAGCTGGAAGTTTGATAGAGGAGAGAACAAACAAATAATCATGAGGAACCAAAGGACTGGAACAGTTCTGTGTAGACAGTAATGATTTTACAGTTGTGCCTAATGCACACAATGAGGTTTGATGTCCCATTGTGCTAGGCGCTGCACAAACAGTGAGGGGAGGGGAGGAGACCCCTGTGCCGGAAATCTGAAGGAGGAAGACAGCTTCAAACGCTGAAAATTTGTTTTGAAATTAGGTTAGTATTTCAACTCAGAGCTACTAAGAGTGATTTTCATATATGCAAGTGACAGAACTGCATGGAAGTGTACTGTTTCTGTGGCCTAGGCTAGGTAGCAACCTTATGACAACATAGCATGTTACTCTATTTAGAACAATTGTATCTCATACATTTAAATCAAGTCTGGACCTCTGATTTCAGCAATATTTCTGGAATTAGATTTTTTTAAAGGATGAATTTGTTAGTAATTTTTATTTTTTCTCCCAGAATGATCTTCTTAATGCACTTCTTAATGCTTTCTATTCTAACAATTACACTCATTAAAAATATATATATATATATATAAAAAAGAAACTAATATAACTGTTCTTCATCCCTGAGACATGCTATAGAAATATAAAACTCATATTTTGGAACTCCATTTTCAGTGAGAAAAATGATAACATATATTTTCATTGAAAGCAATATTTATTTTTACTAAAGTTTCATGGTATTAAAACATACCTGCTCTTCTTTTCTAGTGAAACCCAGTTTTGAATAAACCAGTATTTTTTAAGGGTAGTTTCATCTGTTTTATTTTCTTGGCAGACCATGGCATACATCAAACTGAAATTTAGCAGATGGACTTTGAGCTAAATCCAGATGTAGCTCTCACTAACAACTGGTGATGAATATTAAAATATAAATAGATCAGAAAATGTATATATGAGTTTTAGGACCATAGCTTTCTTCATGCAATGTATACTGTATGCCAGGAGGATTTAGTCTTTTCAGTAAGTTAACAAAATAAAAAGTGTATTCCAAAATAAAGTATAGTGTAGTGAGTAAGACAATAAGAATAAACTGAAGTAGGAAAGTAGTTGTATTTCACTTGAGTTCTTTAAATAGATGAGAACATTGGACTGCTAGTAAGAAAAATGGACTAGATTGGTGAAAGGTTTAGCTGTCGTAAACGGAAAAAATAAATGCCCTTGCATAATCTGTTTGTTATGATTAGGAGCTGAAGATTAAAATTTAATGTAGTAATGCATAAAGACATGAATATGAATTTGTTCTGAAGAAGAAAATATTTTACGTAGCAAATATTATTGTAAAAGATATTGTAGTACTGACAAAGACATAACAATTTATTTTGCTTTTACAGGTGTATACTGATATACTTGAGTTACCATTGCTGTGGAAACATTAATGAATCAAAGATGGACTATATCTAGAAAATAGTATAAAAATAAGTGGATAAAGCAAAGTGGTCTATTAATTTAAAAGTCCTACTGAATCCTAATAAGTATGAATATGAACATGTTGCTAATAACACAAAACCTGCACATTTTCTTCTGTTGCATGTACTTTGAGACACTGTAATCTCCATAACCTCTGCTTTCTTCAGAGCAATACAAAAAATGAGTGTACTTCTTATGAATGCAGAACGTGGGCAACTACAGATTAGATTTATTGTGTACCACTGTCTTCATATTGTCACTAGATTATAAATGCAAGACTGTCATTGGTCTGTGGTTTGCTTGTATTATAGGAAGCCAAAGTCATAAAGTCAGTTTTAGTAATTTAGTAAATTCAGTCTTTTGTATGACCATTTTGTTTGTTTGTTGTAGCTCTTGTTCATTAATTATCACTTCTCTCCATCTGTCACAAAAAGACTACTTGTTTATCTGCTTTTATAGGTAGGGAATAGGAAATGGTCATTGACAAACATAAAAGTAAAAATACTTTGTTGTTTTTATTTTTGCTGTAGAAAAAGGGGTAAGTAATTTTAAACTTATTTTGAAGTACTGTTCCCATGTCTAGTGTTACTACTGATCCTGTCACTTTAGACTAATGAACGTTGAATTTACTGTAGTATTTTTATTGGACTAAATTTCAAACAAAGTATCATTTGCGCTCATTCTGTAAGGTCAGTTGTAACATAAAATATATCCAGCTACATCAAGTGAAAAGTTAATTGCTGTTTGAGTAAACTGGGGGAAAGCTAAAAGAAGCTTCTCCTGCACTCTTCTTAGCATGGTTTGCTTTGTTTCAGTGCACAAAGATTTTTATAACAGTAAGCAGATTCATCACTACCTACCAATCACAGCATGATAAACTCATTCATTTGCATATTCTGGAATCAGCTGCTCCTATCTGCTCTTGCTGCAATTAGAAAATCAGTCAGTTAAAATATAAGGAATTTAATAAATCTCATGCTTTCAGCTGTATGCATTTATTATCCTCTATCCATGGTACAACCTAAAGTTACTACAGTTTTTTCAAAAGCTAAATGATAATCATAAATAAATCATAAGGATATCTTGGATTACAAAGCTAGTCTTTTTGATGGTTGTCATCTCTGGGAGAAAAAAATTGCTGGTGGGAGTAGAGAGGCAAGGATAATCTCAGCCTCATACACTATTGCTAAATACGTATAGCAGTAATAGTCTTATCTTCATACAAAAGTTCTTATTAAACAGACAGAGTGGGGTCACCAAATGACCTTTTTGTCTAATGCAATAATCACATTACATTTTCACAGAGATATGCCTTGTAGGGTTCATGACATAAGTTCAGGAAAATCCCTGGGAAAGTATGATGTAAGCTTTTAATAAGGGGAAAGCAGACTACTTGGTAAATGGTTCCTGTTTCGAGTAGTCACCTGTAAATTCCATACATTTTTTTCAGCAAAAATCCCTTCATCTCTGTTCTCACTTTCCTTTCTTAATTTTATTCTTTATTTTTTTTCTCACCTGTTCTAAATACTGCATCATTTATTCCTTCCAATAGTGGATCAATTTCATTTCAAGAGAAATGAAAATACTTAGCCATTTAATAAGAGAAAAAGGCAAATGCAAAATATGCATTAGGTAACAATGCACACAAGTTGTTCTAGAGCAATCTATCCATCAAAAATAGCAGCAAGCCTTCTTGTTTTTTTTTCATCTCCTTATGCTGATCGCGTGCTATTAACCCCAACACATGGCTACCAGTGTTATAAAGCTTGGTGACCCAGAGATCTCTTTCAAGTCATAGAAGTGCAGTGTTTCATCAGATGAAATGTATTTACTAGAAATTTCTAAAATTGACTAAAATATTACCAGTGAGAGGAAGGACAAAAAATGTGGGAAGTATCTAAGGAAATAGACACATTTCCAGATCATTTTATGTTTGTGATGGAGAACATCCCAACTCTGAATCTGTAAATCAAGCTATGACTGTCAATGGAAGTGGCATTTCTGCAAATGTTTATAGATTGTGATCAAAAATGTCAACACTGGATTTTAGAGGACATTGGGGAAAAAAAAAAAGAAAAAAAAAAGAGTAAAATCTATTTTTAGTTCAGATGTTCAGCATTTCCTAGGTAATAATTTGTGATGAAGAGGTAAACAAAGATTGATAAACATATTAGGCTATGTGAACGTGATAGTAAGAAAGGCAAATTAATTCCTTTTGTCAATACTGGATGTATGCATACTCTCAAGAACAATCTTAAATTTTGCCTTTTTTTTTTTTTTTTTTTTTTTCTCTCCAAGTATCAGAGTAGTAGTATGCATTTTCTATGCTTTCTAGTTCTTTTCTTCATTTGAACTCTACTCCAGAAGTAGTTTTTACTGGCCATCATAGCAAAGTAACTTTATTCCCAGCTGTATCTTGAGCTCATTACTTTCAAATATCAGAGGGTTCACAATAAGAGTGTATTTTTTCATGTGTACAGCCATTCATCCTTCGTTCATAAGTGTAGCATTTTATGAGATACAATAGCACGACTGCGTATTCAAATGTTTGCTTTATGTACTGTATTTTGAATGAATAGTGCAGAAAGTGTTGACAGTTTTGGTATGGTATCTGAACCTACAATATGAGCTGAGAGTCTGAATAGTCTTCATCTGTAGAGAAGCTTTGTGGAGGAAGGTGGGTAAACACTGCACACTGCAAGCAGTTTCAGCAGTTCATAGAGGACTGTGAAGCACTGAGATGTAGAGGTTTTCATACTTGAAAAGTGTGTCCAGAGGAGCCTAATGAGAATCAACAAGGCCAAATGCAGGGCACTGCATGTGGATTGGGCAATCCCAGCTATTTGTACAAATGAGGAGAATTCACTGAGAGCAGCCCTGTGGAAAAGGACTTGGGAGTCCTCAGGGATGAAATGCTGGACATGAGCCAGTAGTGTGTGCTAACAGCCAGGAAGGCCAACAGTATCCTGGGCTGCATCAAAAGAGGAGTGGCCAGCAGGAAGAGTGAGGGGATTATCCCTCTCTACTCTGCCCTTGTAAGGCTTTGACAGGAATACTGCATCAAGGCCTGGGGATCCCAGTGCAAGAAAGTTGAAGAAATTTTGGATTGGGTCCAGAGAAGGACTGTGAAGATGATCAGAGGGTTGGAGCACCTCTGCTGTGAAGAAAGATTGAGAGAGTTGAGCTTGCTCAACCTGGAGAGCGCTCCAGGGAGACCTCATTGTGGCCTTCCAGTACTGGAAGGGAGCTTATAAGAGAGAGAAAGACTGACTTTTTACATGGTTTAAAAGTGATAGGATAAGGGGGAATGCTTTCAAACTATAAGAGGGAAAGATTTAGATTAGATGTTAGGCAGAAATTCTTTACTCGGAGGGTGTTGAGGCACTGCAACAGATTGCCCAGACCATTTGTGGATGCTCCATCCCTGAATAGTTCAAGGCCAGGTTTGATGGGGCTAGCCTAATCTAGTGCCTGATTTAGTAGGTAGCACCCTGTCCATGGGTTGGAATTAGATCATCTTAAAGGTCCCTTCCAACCTAAGCCATGCTATGATTCTATGAGGTTACTTTCTCTCTTTAATAACCTGAACATTGTCTTTTTAAAATTTCTCTGTGGCTCTTTACTTATCCCATTCACGTCACTTGTAATATAGAAACGTTGTTCAGGATGGTGCAGCTACGAACGGTCCCCATTTCTTGAGGGGAATTTTCCAGTGATATTCAGATTAAGTTTAGTATGTTTTTATTTTGCTCCTCATAACATTCTGGGAACATTAAAGAGGCGGGGTAAAAGACTGTTAATTAACAGTGAATAACCAGATCTATGCGTTCAGTTGGTTCAGCTAGTGACTCATGTCTGCTGTGTGCAAACAACTGCAGACTCATCTTGCAAGAGTAGAAATGGTATTTTATTAGTTGAACTTTTTCCTGTGAGATGCACAGAACAAAGGATTTTGACAACTGAATTCCTTCTTGAATATCTTCTGTTCCACTCAAGAAGGATAAGAGAATTTAAAGATTGTTCTGAATCTTTAAATCAACTCAGTCAAGCAGTTCTCAGGGGTGGGAGTTTTGTTATCTCTAGACAGTGTCTTCTTACATGCCATGTGTACTGAATTAATGAAGCTACAGCTTGCTTCTTCAGGAATGTTCTTGTGTCTGTCCTTATTCCCTTCTATGTATAAATTTCAGATATGACTTCTCGTTTCTTAAGGTTATTCAGAATAAAAACTTACAAGGCCATAACTGTGAAAGGCTAATTTCACATTTTAAAAATTCTTAGCAGTTATTCACTAAAAACTAGCAAGGTACAATATTTTAACTGTTGAATTAAACAAGAACATTACTGACAGTTACAATTATGGAGCCTTGTTATAATATCTGGACCTCTTTGCATTTCTTGGCGGGGACAGAGCATATCCTGGTGCTGGAATCAATTGGCTATACCATGGCACAGATGTCAGCCCCTGCAGGTTTGATTAGAGCTGAGGCCAGAATTTGAAAAAGCTCTTTATAAAATTTTTAGTTTTTTCCAGTATGTAGCAGTTTGAAAATTAAACAAATATACACATATTATTTCTGAGCACGGTATTTTGGACAGGATCTGAATGGAGAACAAAATCCAACAGACAGATTTCACAGTGGATAGTTATGCCTCTGGAACAGTGAATACTAATACAGATCTTTTTCTTTTTTCAATGTGAAGTATGTTTTTAATACAAAACCCCACAACATTACTTATCATTCTCTGGAAGTCAGTCATTAGAATTTGGACAACATATGCCACATTTTCTTAAACTATATTTTCAAACCATCTTTGAAGTGTCATGTTTGATGCCATTTCATATCCAGAAAATCTGTAGAAGTGGGGAAGAGAATTAATTTCATCACACATTTGTAGAGTGCAAACCCTGTAATCCCAATAATATGCTTAAGGTACAAGACTAACCTGTGAGATTTTCACAGCAAGGGTCTATTTCTAAAACTATTATATAGGTGAGCATTCATATATCTGTGTACAGCCCTTTGTAGTTAATGTGGCCATTGTAAAAGAAACTTAGTAAAACTTTAACTGAAGTGAATTAAAATAGGTCTGCTTTAAACCAAGGCAATGCTTTGTAAGCATCAAGCGTTAAGTTTTAAATTCCTTCCCTTCCTACTTCTGCTTTCCCCCTTCCCTTTTCCTTCTCTTTTTCCTTTCTTCCTTCCTTTCTTTCTTCCTTTCATTGGAACACGCATAGTTGAAGTTTTCAAAATAATTAAGAAGCTGAGTATTAAAGCGGGAATAGCCCACTAATTTGATAATTCTAGTTAGAAAACTCTTAGGCCTCATACTGATAAACCAATATACTTAAACAGATAAATACAGATGCTCAGGAGAGTTTTACAGTATACAGGAATCACCTCAATCTTCCGTCTTCTTCTTAAGGAGGAATCTGCTGCCAGAAATCCTCCGTTCTTCATGAGGAATCTGTTGTCAGAAACCTCTGTTCTTCTTCATGAGGAGTCTGTTGTCAGAAAACCCTCTGTTCTTCATGAGGAATCTGTTCTCAGGAACCTTCATTCTTCATGAGGAATCTGTTGTCAGAAACCTATCCTCATGGTTTTCAGTTCCTCTTTTATCCTTCTTGTTCTCCTGCCTACATGACAAGGATGGGCCTTGAGCAAGAGTCATTGAGTATCCTCTAAGACGGCCCATCATCCTGAGATAGGTCCACACAAAGGAGCGCTTCACAGCTATTTAGCTGCAGTTCATCTCGCTCTCGTCTACCCTGGCCTGGTCCATCTGCATTCCCCCAAAGGATTTCACAATCCTTGCTCGGGACTTGTGTGGACTTGAACAAGTCCATCTGTGTCCCCAGCAAGCTTTGAGACACAGAAGTTAACAGAATAATCTCTTACAATCTTCTCTATGAATCCTTGATATTGTATGAAGTTCTTGCTGAATTGTCTGTTTTATTAAATAGATCTTGCCAAAATGGCAGTAACATGGACAAGCAACATAGAAAATTTCACTGTATCTCATTTCTTAGGCAAGATTCATAAATGCAAGAATATTTATTAAAAATTAGTAGTAATTTTGGTAGGATTTCTTTTTTGATCATATTATTTCTTCTAAAAACTTGTATGTAAAAATACACCTAAGACTTATTTTATTTATTTTTCTTCTTTATTTTATTTATTCTTCTTCCTTCCAAGACTTGAAAGAGAGAGCAAAGGAAGGACAAACCTCATGAAAATTCACCTTGAAGTTAATGTGGCAACAGGTGTTTTTGTTTCTAGATGGATTCCTTCCATGCCCTTTGCAGCATGTAGGAGACTAATTAGACATGAAGCAAAATACAAGAAATGGACTCTGAAAGGAGGAATGCAGCAGAGTCCAGAAATGCCAGACAGACAGCTGAGTCTTTCTTTCCACCAAGTGTTATAACATCTACGTATATACCCAAAGTAACTTCAGTGACAATTTGTCTCAGCAGTTTGTCTAATATTTATGATATACAGTTAAAGATTTTCTGCAAATGATTCTGATCTAAAAGACAAATATAGTTGTTTTTTGTTCATTCTCTGAAACCCCATGGTGAAAGTATGGGATTGCAGTTGGCTATGGGTGATGTATTTTGGACTTGGTTGTACAAAATACACCATTTAACAAAGTAGGTAAGCAAAAGTCAGCATATTCTTAAATCTCATTTACTTCAGTAGGCTACTTCTCAAAGTATTCACTGAAAAATGGGTTGGTTAAAAATCTGTTAACATCTCCTACCTATTTCTTACATCAGATTAAACTATTTCAGAATCAGAAAGTGATACTATTTGTTTAAAATAGGGATAAATGCTGGATGTAGGAATTATTTTCTATCAGTGCTATCCTTCAAGAAGAAAATGGAAGAAAAAAAAGAAAAAAGAAGAAGAAGTCAAAAGCAGAAAACCCTTTCTGTCTTTGTGACTCATTTCAAGTAAATAATTGCTTCACAGTAGTGCAGAATCAAATCTGGTGTAACCCAGAGTTGTATCAGGGTGAATTTAGCTACAAAGTATCATTTATTCCTGGAAGCATGAGCAGCAAAGCACTGATTTAACCAACAATTAAAATTAGCATTTCAGCAAAGTAACGAGATAAAAGGATGGTTTGGAATTTATTTTTTATTTGCTCGTTTATTTTTTGCCCACAGTAACCTGTGAGAGACAGTCAGTGTAAATCAACTTTTTCTTTGTGTATTCACTCTCACTTGATTTGTTGAAATATGGAGCTAAAGCTGCTTTTTGAAGTAGCCCACATTTTAGCATATTGAAGGCTCTCAGAAATTAGAGCCTTTCAAAATGTAATCTTTTCCAGGAGGCAGGGAGGGAAAGAATCTTGCCAGACGTTCATCTTGTTAAAGAATGACTGAATGATTTAAAATGTAGCATTCAAACTGATTTCATTGTTGAGATTGGAGCAGATCACATCCTGACTTTATTGCAGTTTGGGCTAAATTCATCTGCCAACCCACATTCCCCAGCTACAAGCTTTTCTGCTTTCTGTTTTCCCACCTTCCAGTTCTCCATCCCCCTCCACCATTCTTCTTCCCACCTTCCCCCTTATTTTTCTTCAGCTAGAAACAAGTAAATTATTATTATTATTATTATTGCAATTATTATATATTAATAATATTTTAAAATATTAATATATTAAAAATAAATTAATTTCAATATAGTTTGGAGGGGTAAATAGAGGTGCATTTTTTTTTCTCAGTCTGCCTATCACTGAAGGGCAGATCTTGGATGGGTATTTGGGTTTACTCGAAGTTCTTACATTATCAGAGCAAGTGATGAATAGTGTATGTGAGCCTCTGAGAAATAGGTTTCAGTTTTGTAGTTTTCAGAAGCAGTGTTTTCAGAAGTTTGGAGTGGGTAGATCCTGAGATGTAACTTTGAGTTATCATATGGCACATCATTCATTAGTGATTAAGCCTCAAAGACTGCAAAACAGTGACTATTTCATGGAAGATAAAGAATATATTGTATAGTGGCACCCTTTAACCTTACTTTGTGCCTTCAATCCTTTTCTCTTGTCTCTCCTTTACAGCAATAACTTTAAAAAGCTTCTCTCTCACGTTTTTCCATTTATACTGTCTGAAATGAAATCCTGCACCCTCCTCCATGAAAAAAATCCTTTTTCATTTTTATAAGAAAAAATGCTGAAATTTAAAGAGTGAAGAGAAGGTTTTCAATATTTCCGTCTGAATACAAAGGATCTTTATGCTTGTAGAAAAAAAAGTTCTCCTCCGTCTAAGTGCATAAATTAACTTTCCAGAAGGCATGTTGCTGATAGTAGACATCAAAAAACTATGGAGAAACAATTATCTTTTCAGAGTAGTAAAGTGTACAGTGTTTGTTGTAAGCGACTATCATGACATGCTTAGTCATCTGGAAGTAGAGATGTGATGTGCAAAATGTAATACATTTTAGACATCTAATGTTATTACAGATATTTTGTTTTATCTTTACATGGACTGTGTACCATAAAAAGCTTGGTTTTGTTTTCTGAATGGTAGCTCTATCCTAGACGTCATCCAGAGATAAAGAGTAGGAGCAATCATTTAAACTCCTCTGGGTTCCCATGCAACACCTGCTTTGTGGTTTAAGAACATTCCGCAAATCTTTTACCTCAGCCTCAAGACTTGGAAGGAGAGAGGGAGACATGGATCCAAAGGGAAATGTCAGAGGCATAATGCTCCGTGAATGTATTGCAGGAGCATTTCCAGACTTTGCTTTGCTTAAATTTATACAGCATTTGGAATCTTGCTAATGAAGAGAGTTCATAAGCTGGTAGCATGCAGTGCTTCCCTTTTTAAGGGTTAATCATTATGTGTCTTTCCTTACACCATATGGTGGACTTCTGTTTGATCTAAAATACCTCTCCTTTCAACAGCCCTGCAGATTAGCAAGTAAAGCTCATTAGCTAACAACCACTATCATTTCTACTTTTGATTTACATTGCTTTGTATCACATTACATACACTTGACTCACCGTGAAATATGACTGGATCCAATAAATGAAAATTGGAGTTTATTTTGCATATTAATCTTAAATAATAAAGAAATTGTAATTCTTCTTTCCTGTGCCCAAAGTGGGCAAAGTTTTACTTACTTTTTCTGCTAGCTGTATTTACAATTAATTCTATCTATTCATACATATACTCTTCAAATGACTAAGGCTTAAATCACTTGTTTCTGCAGGATCAATGCCAAGCATCTCAAAGTAGAACTGGATTTATGAAGCTAAACTCATTTTAAACATATTTAGTTTCATGATAATCCTAGCCTAGTTGTGGGCACAGATAGATCCAAGATAGAGCAAGGTCAATAGTGGTACTTACTTAAGCATTTCCATTCCAGCTCTTAGATTTTTGTCTACATTTTTTTCAGACTCATGGGATTTCTTTCTCTTTGCTTAGTAGGTTTTGAAAGAATAATTTTGGAGTTTTGAAACAAAATCTTTAGTACTATGTGAGAAGGAAAATGGTAGATTTTTTCATGACTTACAGATATGTGTATATTTATTTAAACTATGCTTGCAGCAAGAATGTGAGCAGATATTTTAGCGAGGAAATAATTATCATTGATTAGTGTTACTATTTTTAGTATTCTGAAGAAATGCAATTTCGACATGTTATAATCACAAGTCAGTAATCAATAATCACAAGACAATATACGTAACTCATGCTCCTTTTATGAAGGTATGTGTTATCCAACGTCATGAACATGTTTCTGAACATACATATTGATGAATGCTGTCAAACAGAATAATGGAAACATTTAAATAATGCATGTATGTTACCATGTTCTTTATATTGTTTAGACAATTGTAAACACATTTTGGAAACAATTATTATTGTAATACCAAAATATTAATTCAATTGTCATTGGTGTTATCCTGCTTTCTTAGTAAAATATATCACTGTCTGAATATACTACTGACATTATTGATTATTAATGGTACAATAAGAAAGTGAATTGTGCCAGTATGTTATAAATATTCAAAGAAAAGAAGTACAAAAGCTGGTGGCATACTTGTGGTGTAGTTTTGGAACAAATATTTTAATTGGAAATAGCTTGGTTTTTTATCCCATTTACTGATTGATTTTCATATTTTTCCAGATGTTTTAATGCTTTTTATGATCATGATTCTTCTTCTCCTAACTTATTTTTCAAGTAATCTTTGCTCCAAAATCTGTGGCGAGACCCATAACACTGAACATTATTTATGATTTCAGTAATCAGCTTTATGGCTTTTCTGCAGGCCAAAGTCCTCCTAACTAAGGTGGAAATAGAAGTAGCCTGTCTTATTTCACATAGCAATTTCTGATAAAGAAAGAGAATGGCAAGGAGTGATGAATAAAGCAAGGAAAAGTAGATATAATTCTGTTCTTTTTCTATTGCTATTAAATCCCTGGAATTATATTGCACTCTGTGGATTTTCCACCTTATTTATGAAAGCATGTTTAAAATGATCTCTCATCTGCAAGGCTGTGTAAGAGCTTGCTACAAAACTGGCTGAAAGACATCATTATTATCAATACTTTATATACTAGTGTTCCCTTTTTTTTTTTTTTTTTTAGAGGAATGGTGAAATGCTTCCATCAGACTTCTTTTTGACTATGAAAGTCATTTGATATGCACATAAGAATACATTCTCTAGTCCCAAAAGTTTTTATCCTAAGTAACAATGGCACTCTTTGCCAAGGACAAAGAGTACCACTCGTTTGAAGGTACTGCCTGGTGAGTAGAATGTCCTTAGTCTGAAAGACAGCTTTATAATTCTATTTTCTGGAACTTCCTGAGTAATTAAGACATACTCCTTTATAATGCCAATTTACAACAGTTTGGTTTTGAACACAATGCAGATTCTTCAAGTTTCTTTCCCCCGTTTTGTGAAAATGGTGAAAATCTTCATCTGCTAATTCAAAATACATTTCCCTGTCTTCTTTCTAAAATCCTACCGTAGATATATTTTTTTCCTATTAGGCATGGCAGGGGAAGCACTACACATTTTTTGAAATTTAGATTATAGGAAGCAGTCAAATGTTGGTTAAGTATCTCAGGCTTATGTAAAGTAGATTTGATCTACATAACTGTAAAATTTCTGGGACTTGGAAAAGATTAACCCATAGTCTTTGTGGACTAGAGTAATTATCATTTAGCTGAAGACTGGTAATGTACATATTTACGCAAACTTCAGGTTAAAAACTTAAAGTGAAAGTTCCCTGAGGCAGGGTAAGCTGGGTCACATATACTCTCTAAACAAGGACCCAGGCCTAGTTTTAATCTTTCTACACTAAGCATCTAGCCAGAAATCTGTATGCTGGTGATAAAGATTCTTTCCTAAATCCAACAGGAAGACAGTGGGACATAAGATCTCTGTATATTCACTCTAAAGAGTATTGGAGACTTCGCTTTTAGCTATGGTGTGCCACCTAATACATGCCTAAAATTACATGATGGTGAACTTAGTTTTTCTGGTCTGGAGTCATTTCTGAAGAACAGGGCAGCCTGGCAGCCACTGATGCAGCTGTTGATGCTTGAGGTACTTCAGTTGTTCAGCTCAATTATAGATGGAGTACTTCAACACCTAACAAGAATTAGACAGTATATATTTTAAGTAGAATTTTGACTAGGAAAATTTAGACATTAAATGAGAGAACCAGTTCAAAATATACTAACACTTCATGCAACAGAGGCTGATTTCTGTAAAAACTATATTGCAAACTATATTCAGGCTTGCCTTCCTAAGAGCATAATACTGTTTTCTTTGTCACAGAAACAAAGTACAGTGATTTGTTTTATTCCCTGCACCACTTTGGTGGATTTTGTATGTGCTATGTTTGTGATGTTCATTTTTGATGGTTTGGGGCTTTATAATTGCTCCAGAAAGCCTAGTTCAAAATTTTCCGCAAATACAAAACCATAGAAATGAAAAACTGAAGTGTTTTTATGCTTTAACTTTTATAAGTGTAATCAGATACCTCTATCTAACAGTGAAAGAATAGTATTCTCTCAAGGCATGAAAATTAATTCATTGCCAAAAATCAATGCCAAATCATTGCCAAAACTCCTGCAGTATTTGTAAATATGCTGTCATTGCCTCAGTAAAGATGTGATAATTAGAGGAGTCATCAATTTTAACACTTTCTTATTTCTTTTTATCATTAATACACAAGTAATTTTAACATTGATTTTTCTTTTTGCCCTGGCAAACAGTAAAAACAAAGCAGGTGTATTAGCTTCTATTCTTTGCTAATGTTCTAATAAATCAGGCTGGAAAATAAATAAACTGGCGTAACTGAAAAATTGTCAGATAGTATATGTTGAATGAAAGCCGTTCTTGTGGAAAGAATTTCAGTTAAGAAGCCATATCCTGATATGTATATAGGCAAGTTTTTTTTTTATCGCAGTGTTTTGAAAGAATGCAAATAGTAAAATGAACATAGAAAATGAAAAAGAAAGATGGAAATACCAAGTTGGTAAATTAAAGTATATGTCTAAGAGAGAAATAATATTACTGAGTAGATTAAATAAACCTTTATTAATTCTGACAATTTCAAAAGAACTAACTTGATAGACAGTTTTGAGAATATAAAAACAAATCTTCTGACAATTTGTTAAAAAAAAAAAAAAAAAAGCGAAGGAAATTATTTAAGTATTATCTAGAAAAAAAACTACATTTGAAAGTGTATTTCATTAAGATATCTGGAATATCTATTAGCGTAATGTACTTATTTTTTCCTCACCCTTTAGTTAGTGATTTAGCTGTGTGATTCTAGTGTTTTAGAGACATGATTTGGTTTTCCCACCCCTGTACAGCATTCTGCTCTGGGGCCTTGTTGAACTTCATGAGGTTGGCATGGGCCCACCTCTCAAGCTTATCCAGATCTCTCTGTATAGCATCCCTTCCCTTTAGTGTGTCAGCTGCACCACTCAGCTTGGTGTCGTCACCAAATAGTAATGTAAGTGTAGTAAGTTAAAGTTGGGCAAATGAAAATACAGTCAAGTAAAAGTTTTCTATAGTAACATTAAAATAGATCTAGAAGTATAATTTCCTGAGGTCACTCTAAACTATGTGCAGCTTTGGGTCACCTCTCATATATGTCTTTTAAATTGCTTAAAATAGCCTTTCTTATAATACTTCTAATTTTGCTGTATTTAAGTTTCCTTTTGATATTCTTTTGGGTTCTTCTGCAGTAGAAACATAAAGCGTTTGTCCATTTTTATATTTTGGAATGAGTGTTGTGCATAGCACCCTCCATTTGGGAAAGACTGTAACTCCGTATAGAAAAATCTGGTGCAGATCAATATGTAGTTCTGAAGCTCAAACACATGAATTTGGTTCTCAAGTTAAAAGACTCTTCCGGTTATGGTCTCTGGAAAAAAAGCTCTTGCTGTAGAAACAAAGCAAGGGAAACAAGGGAAATGTACTCTTAGACCTGAAATGAGTAGGGCAAAGGGTGCTGTTTAAGCAAAAATAATATTCCTGCAAACTTGATGCTGTCTGGATAACCAGTGACAAGCTGGAGGTATACATTTGGAGCAAATAGCAGCACTGTTGATCTACCTTTCATTCTTCTGATTTGTAGCCTAATTAAGAAGGTGTTATAACCTCAGTATTGCAGTGCCATGTTATAAAGTGCCAGTGATTAGACCATGCTTTCCTGCTTAAAAATAATACTGCTAGATTAAAAACAAAAAACAAACAAAACAAAACAAACAGAAAAGCCCACAGCAGCAACAACACCACCAGTAAGCGTGTTAGAAGCTGTTTTAATTTTTATTTGTATTATATGTCTATAGGTTTTATTCTTTTAAGTGTACAGTTAAAATCGGTCACCCACTGGGATGCCAAATGCTTTAGGTAGATGATTCTCTGTAAAGATCTAAAGAACACCTACAAAAATCTTAAGGTAACAATCATCAAACTGTCAGAGGCAAAAGTAAAAAGTAAAAATATGTAGAACAAAATAAAGGAGAAGACAGCTGATGGAAAAGGAAGAAAAATGTAAAGCAGGTTGCAGAAGCTGTTAATGCTAAATATGTGATGTTTATGCCAATAAAATGAGTCAGATATGCTTTAAGTGAAATACTGTGTTTTGAACTGCCTAATGTCACCAGCGCCTGCAGGGACAGTTTGCTAATTCTCCGTGAACACATAGCCAGCTCTTCAAAGTAATTTCCATTATACAGCAGCAGAGCTTTAAAGACATCCTTCCTTATTGATCTTGTTTTTGCACGATTCAACTTGCAAAGAACAAGATAAAGTTCCTCTGATAAACATTGATATTCCATCGGTTAAGGAGAATTTCTTCAGTCTAACGTATTTATTGCTGTTGCTTGTAACTATGTGAACAGCTTAACCTGCTGTGAGATTGAGAAATCATTAAAATGTTTTATTGTTGTTTTTTGTAGGGTTGTTTTTTTTTTTTCCCCTTTTAAACTTAAGCCAACTGCTTGCATTCCTGACCTTCTGGAAGTACTAAGCCGATACTCAAAAGTGCTGTATAGTCACAGCACTTTGTTCTGTTATACAGTCAGGACTCTGCAGGATTTTTTTTCAGACTCTTCTTTCTTCATGTTAAAGTCAATGAGGTGAATGCCAGCACCTGAATTCTCAGAAGCACTGATTGCAAAAAACAACATTCCTTCCTCACTCCTATTTCCTTTTCTGTCTTCTTTCTTGTTCTTTATTCCCTGAGCTATATAGACTGGTATAAAAACTAAAGTAAAGGAGGAAACAATAATTTCATGCTAATTTGATACATATTGTGAAAAAAAAAAAAAAAAAAAAAAGCTGCAGACTTGGATATTTTTTCTTTCTGATACAACTTGCTGTAAAATATGTATACTAATATATTCAAAGTATCTCAAAATACAATATTGGTGCTCTCTTATTTTTTAAAATTTTTTTGCTAGCAGCTTGCCACAGAGCTGAAAAGGGTCAGCAAAGTATGTACTTAACACTGGATTGTGTCATTTGATTAGTCCAGTTGTACTAGAAAACATAGGGTTTAAGTGCAGGCTGATCCTGTATTTTCAGTACATTCTTGGTTACCTAAGACATACATACATACACACGCCTGTTGTGCTGAAGGTCAGCTGGCTATCTGCTTTCATGTCATGCATCACAGATATAATTTATCATGCATGTCAATGTGTCTTTTATGTGAGTTTCATAGAATACAATATTGTGGGAATTAATTCCAGAAACTCAAAGGTCTGTTTGTGTCTAAGTGGGAAGAAAGTTTTTCAGGGATCCTGGAGAATGGGTGATGACTGCTGGAAAAGTGTAGGTAGGTGGCAGACTCCTTCTCCCAAATTTTGCTGTGTATCTTGCTGTTTATTGTCACAAATGTTACTCTCTGAGTAAACTAGTCCTCTTACAGGACATAGCTAGTTTACCTCTTGAAGATGTTTCTGAGGTTCCTTGGAAGAAGCTTTGCTTCTATAGCTGGGTGCCTGGGCACTACCAGATTGGATGTCTCTCTGGAGGCTTTTTAGAGAAGCGTCTCTCCATGATTTAGAGATTTACTGCATAGACCCAAGAATTTAAATCAAGGACACAATTTTCCATCTTTGGTAATAAATTGACACAAAAACCAGAAGTGAAAGCTTGTGTATTTCTGTCACATACAACAAATATTAGGTGAACAAAACTGAATTAAATACAACAGCAACACAGCTACAGAAGATACATGCACAAAAAACAGTCCTACCAGTCAAATGTTGAAGTTATCATTTCAAAACACACCTGGAGCAACAAAATTTACCTTAAAGGCTAATCAAAGATTCACCTACCATAAGATCTAAGTCTCCAGCAAGTTCTCTGTAGATACTCTGAGAGTATCTATCCCATTTAATCTGCACACATGGTGCATGTATGAAGCTCTGACTGATTCCTGTGAAGTACAAATGTTATTAAAATGGAGCCAGGAGTTATTACGTAATTTTTAATGTGTATTTTGTAAACATTATAAGGTTAAAAACAGAAAAATCCATTAAAATAAAACATGTCCTTATCATTGCCAGCTTTACTATATGATGGGTTCAACCACTGTTGGATAATCAGAAGACAAGGTTTTTTATTTTTATTTTTGCTTTTTTTTTTTTTTTTTCCTTATACCAGATGATGTGTGCCTTACAGCTTTGACTAGTTAACTCTTTATTATCCCTTATCCACCTTTTTCAGTGTGGCTTAATTAAAAAGCTACAGAAACTTATGGATAGGTAATGAACAAACAATGCTTTTACCATTTAGTGATGAAGACAGCATTTTTCTAAGAGTTTATACAAAGCTGTTTTCTAAGGCAGGATTTTTACATATATGGTTGAGCATTCAGTATCTAAATATATATATAATCATGTGAAATTCCAGAACCAATATTTTATTATTTCCATTTTTATACTGTCAAGTGCTGAGACCGTATATGTAAAGGAAACGTGTAATAGATGTTCCTGATTCTAGTATATATGTATTCTGATACATGTATTATACACTTATGAGAATAAATAATTACACTGGAGCATGTTAAAATGAATAAGGCAATAGAGCAATATTCAGAGCATATACTCCTATTTCTGATACTGTCTACATACTGTGTAATCTTTAGCTTTCATATTTTGCACATTCTGATATTTAATACACTATTTGTGTCAATAGTTTTATGTGTTTGACTAGTATAAATACAAATCATATTTCATACTATGCTCATCCATGTAAATAGAGTTTCTCTACTGCTGACATGTCTTAGAATAACTAAGACATTTTTTGGGGCTGTTGATGCTGATGGTGAATACGACGTTTGTAATATAGTTACAATTAGGTGGTAGTAACTTCTACTGTAGAGTTGGAGCCGCTTTCATAGCAAAACAGCAATTGAAAAATGGGCCACACACTGTATGTTAATTTTCTTTAAAACACAGTATTATGATGTAGTTTTATTTTTCCTATGTTTTACTTTCTTTCTGATGTATCCTTTAAAACCTGGTAAGAGTCATAACATATATAAGCACAATTTTCTATACTTTTATTTAACAGAACAGCACATGCTAAATGCTATCTGAAAGATAGACTTTTCTGCTCTCTACTAGTTCCTTCACTGTGAGTGAGGGAAAAGCAAATCAGTTCTGAAGCCTCTTATTTGGGATAAATAGAACCATACAAAAGTATGTAAGGACTTTTATGTACTTTTGCTAATTTGACAAATATACCAAGTAGTTCAGCACTAAAGTGGAGCCAAATTCTTTATCTTTCTTTGTTTTGTTTTGTTTTTAAATTAATCTTTCTATCTGAAAGTGTACATAGCCTTCCTTGCAACAGCAAATCTGTTTTCATCTTCATCCTCGATATTGGTTGAAGTTCCAGTGACACACTGCAATCACTACTCTCTCAAACAATTAACATTTGAAATAGAATCAAACCCAGAGTTGGTTGGGGTCTCTCCCACCTTCCCTAATGTTGATTCATGTTTTAATTCTACAAGAGCTGATTTGAAAGTAATGACTCCTATTTTAGTATGTTGGGCCATGAGGTCATAGACAGATGTTGGTGGTATGGCAGTAGAGGTTTAACAAACATGGCATGCAGGCCTTTTGTTCATCAGTGGTAAAAATGCATAGCTCATGATGGTGACTATGTTAAAAAAGAGTGTTTTGTAGCCGGGAATTTGCTCTACAAAAATACTGCTATTTCTGCTTTTCTTATCTGTTATAGTCTCCACAGAAATAAATAGGAGATATCACTGTTGGAGTGACTTACATACTTAGGAATCTTTTCAGCATTAAATTCATTCCCTACAATTGTGAATTTGCAGTTATGAAATGTAGGTATTGTGTCTTGCTAGCAGCTTACTGAAAAACCTTTAAGCCCATAGAGAGTTAGACTTACATTATTGTATGTAGAAACCTGGATACTAGTAGATTTGCAAGAGAGTTATGTCAGAGTAGACCCTGGACTAATTACATTAAGAAGATTTAAGGATCAAGGAATGCATCTCCTTAAACTCGCAAGGAAAATATAAGAGATTAGACTAAATTCTGTATGGTGCATAAGGAAGAGAGTCCATGTTGTCTAAAAAGTATTTAAGTGTTAGGTGCCAGGTTTATTTGTTGTGCAAGATAATCAGTTTCTACTAAAATCAGTGACTGAATTCAGCATGTAGTCAACTGAAAAAAAAATTTCTTCAGTCTTAAAATGAAGACATCAGATTTATGTGTCTCAGTTTTAAGGCAGGATCTCTTTCTGGGTCTAACCTCTCTTTTGCTTACTGCTCTGTCACAGGGAGCAAAGCTATTTAGAGAATTTAAGCATTTAATTTAGGAGAGCTATAGTTGCCTAAAGGGTAGGTGCACTGAGGTGCTTAAGTTAGATTGTCTGGATCCAATCCAGAACATTTTCTGAAATAACGAGAAAAAAAAAACAACACAACCCTATCTTTGTGAAATTGGCAAATAAAATCTTTTTATTTTTTGTTAAAAAGAATAAAATAAAACAGTTATATGTATGAAGCAATTCGGGATTATCAGGTGTGATAATTACATTCTTAATTACTTCACCCTTAGTACCTGATTCTGATCTTATTTTCACTTCATGAAATGAAGATGACTTAGCTAAAACTGATGTAGCAAAAATATAATTGATGAGAGATCAGAATCAAGCCCTAAATGCTATGCAAAAAGTAGAACTAATCAAAAAAACTGAATGGTTTTATAACTTATGCAATTGACATTTTCTTAATCTAGCTCTCCAAGAAGTTAACCTTTGGATAAAGAAATTGGGTCCCCCTTAGAGCCTTATAGCATTCAGGGAAGTGAAGCCACTAGAAAGTCTGTAAAAAGATGATTATGATTCTGTAGAGCTTTTAAAACCATGTAGTAAACTCTTTCATTAAATGATTGATGTCTTTCCAATTTAGTATGTTTCTGCTTCTGACAAGTTTTTGTGCTGGCTTTTCTTTCCAGTGAGCAGAAGCTGGAGAAGCATTGAACCATAGCATGTTCTCAAATAAGAAAAAATTCCTCTCAAATCAATTTTTTTCTTTTTTTCTTTTTTCTTTTTTTTTTTTTTTTTTCCACAAGAAGTTTTTTGCAACAAAAAAAGAAAATTTAGAGGAACTGAAGATATTTATGTAGAAGTTTTGTTTATTATATTTTTGATGTACGTATCTAAATCTGTGGATTTTTTTTAAATAATTGCAGCTGTTTAAGAGAAGGATGTTAATTTATGTTCTGTATTCAAATTAATTATCTAGCTACACTTTACAAAATGTTTTTCCCCTTTGATAATGGATTTTTCCTCACATTTGCATGACACTATTTTTCAATAGCTTATGCATACTCCCAAGATGATTTCATTTGTGACAGTCAAAATTGTTTCAAATGGATATTTTCTCAGTTGTTTGAATATATTTCTTTATACTTAGAGGGAAATGTTAAATATTTTATTTATCTCAGTGGCAGTTTTCCACGGTAGTCACCTCACCTCTAAACAGTGAGACTGCATCCTTGGCAAGCCTTCAGCAAGTGAGTCGTGAGCTGGCTGCTATGCCAGATCTTCCTTTGACGGGCTTGAGTTTCGCTCCCATACATACTCACTAACTTAAGGCTTGTTACTTCTGCTACTTATCACTGTAGTAGAAATTCCCACATGAGTATTTATCCATCTCCTTAAATACTAGAGTTGTAGCATTCTTCAGTGGAAAAAAATACAAGCTCAGAACTTGAAAAAATTGCAAACTGTTTTTGCAAGGAATCCCACCCAAGCTGCTCTCAGAGGAATGTGCCCATCCTTAGCTGTGCCTTTATAATGCATTTCATGTGAGTTTGGAGGACTGAAACACAAATTGTACACATTTTAGGAACATTAGTAATGCTTTTTCCCCACTGAACAATTATGTCTTTGAAAGTACCAGTTTGACCAAACCTGTTCCATAGTGATAATTATTGTTTTGTGCTGACATCTTTATAGAATATTTATATGCATTCCCATTAATATTTGATCAACTATTTTTAGTTTTCGGCATGGCACTTCCGAGACTTTTGTTGGCTATGTCTGAAAAAAAATGCTTTGTTATGGGGCTGGAATTTATTCAGCCATCTCTTGGACATCTTATGCTAAATTAACATAATTGTACTCGTTTACAGGCCTCCAAAGCCACACTTCTAATCACCTCATATTGTATTTTACTGCTGCAAATACATCATATCCTCTTGGGCAAGTGAGTTGTGGTAGAGATATTAGCTATAGAGTAGCAAAGAGAATGTATTAAGGTAATTCTTTTCTTTTTTTTTTCATGAGCAACATCCTTGAAGCTGACATTTTTGTGACTGAATGGATGACAGCATGAAATTCAATTACAGCAAACAGTCTCAGTCATTACACCTGTCTGCTTCTAGGGGAAAGGATTTGTAAATTGTGCTTTATCCTTCCATTCCCTAAAACTTGTGTCTGTAATTGACAGTTGCCAGCAGAGATGACTGGAGACAGAAGGAGAACATAATGTGTCTGAGTAGCCCACTAGGGAAAACAGTATCCACTTCTTTGGGAGTTTTGTGATGTTTTGTTTTCCTTAATGAAGAGTAATACCTGTGTGCCAAGGATTTACTGCAAGGCTGGTGGCAGATGTTCCAGTTAAAACAAAAACACAAAAACAACTTATGAAAGATGAATCACAAAAAAAAAAAAAAAAAAAAAAAAAAAAAAAAGCAAGACAAAAGAAAAATCTAATTAACATAGAAATATTTCTTCTGCAAAGGAAAACAAATGCTGCAAGAGAACAAAAGCCCTTCTCTCTTATTTGTAAGGCTGTTTTGTTACTCTAACACATTTGTAAGAATCAGGTTTGTGCCTGACATGTCAAAACTTATTCACAAAACAAGAGTTGTGGATACCTTGGGAGTCAACGTTGTCACTTGTTACGCAACTCAGCATCCATTCAGCACTGATTGATGCCCAAGTCGCCAGTTTGGGAAGAAATGGGATACAGATATGACAATAATATTTGTACCAAATGTCAAGCAAAAGAAACAGGGGAGTTCATAGAACGGGTCTAGACATAGACTCTTAGTAGAAAAAAATAACAACATGATAGACAAACTGTCAACCCTGATCTTTCTCAATTGTTTCATCTCTTTCTTTCTGGTAAGTTCTTTTCATTGATTTCCCTTCTCCGGATTTTGCCACAGAAGACAGTGTATAAAACTGATCGAGCTGGCAAATTTTGGGGTTGATGAAGGACTTAACAAAAAGTTATCTATTTTAAACAAATCAGTAAATGTACTTAGTAAATTATCACTACGTACTGGATAGTTACAGTTTTCTTAGAACTTTGCTAATACTATTATTCCTTTTCCTCAGTAATTTTTTGCAGAAGTATTCAGATTAAAAAAAAAAAAAAAAAAGGTAATGGAGTAATGCAGTCAAGTATTACTTGAGTACATTGCTTGCTGACATCTCCAGGTGCTCAGAGAGTCATGTTTGCCTCATGGTTTACAGAACATTGTGTGCACACTGTGTTGTATTTATGAGCTGGAAACTAAAGTGTGTCAGAGGAAGTTAAAATGGCTTCTCTGTAGGACATTGTTAGTGTAAAATATCTGATTTAGTTGGGTCTCTTTTTGAATGCTGCAGCTTATAAACACAGTGGGGAATTTCTCTGTCATTGATCCAAAGCAATGGGCACTAATGGCATAATACAGTGGTACTCAATAACCTTTTATCATAGGCTGCTTTGTCATGTGGAGATTTAACTGAGGGCAGAGAAATACACTTTATGAAATAAGAAAGTCTTACAAATTTCCATTTATCTGTTTTATAATGTTCAGCTTAAGAATTATCATACTATTTTCTGTTTTCTGGGTTGTTTTTTTTTTTTTTTTTTTTTTTTTTTTTGGCATGAATTATGCTACAAAATAATATGAAAATTATTTTACATATTAGTGTAAACATGAAGAATAATGTAGGAAAATTTTCTCAAGCATTCAAGGGACCAACTGTGGCTACTCATGGCTTGAGTAGCGCTAACATGTTGCCATGCTTTGAGATGTATGAATATTTTTTCTTTCACACAAATTTTTTGCCAATTTATGGGAAGCAGAATGAAGAGAGAATAAATAATATATAAGAGAGAATAAGAGAGAAGCCTTAAAATTTGCCCAGTACCTGCAAACCATTGTCAAGGTTTTATTTCAGATGACATCTGTGCTGCTCCTTGGAAAGGAGTGAGGGCATATGTCCTGAGGCACTGTGCTTTAGACTAGCACGAATCCCAGTGTGATGCCCCATGCCAGCCCCAGGCCTCTGACAGCAAGTGCTACCATTCCTCAAGGTGTATAATCTTTTTGTCTACAGATCTTACTGATCAATTTTGGCAATCTTGATGCCTGGATTTTACCTCAGAACAAACCAGAGCATGGTGGAAGGCCAAATTCTGTCTTCATTTAACACTTGTTCTCTTGGGAAGCAAATTAGTGCAGAAGGGTACCCTTTGTATAACTGTAGTGCAGGGATAGAAACAGAGTACAGAGAGCTTTGTATTTTCTTCCTGGGCAGCCATTTAAGAGCCAACAGTTCTCTGCTACTATTTTCATACTACTATTTTAATATATATTAAAAGATTCATTTTGTTTGTTGTCTGTAAGAGTCCAGGTGCCAGACACAGTTAAAAAATGAAACCATGAAACCATGTTGCTTAAAGATTTCTGTCCAGAAAGGACATTATGCATGAACATTATACAATATGATACAATATGACATTATACAAAGAAGTAGTAGATTATGTTATAACATTTAGGATGCTGATATGGCTGACTTTCCATGATCTGCTTCTCTTAGCAAAGACCTCTTCAGTCAACACAATCAAAGCACTCACTCAGTTGCTGCAGAAAGCCGTTGCAGGAGACCGGTATTAACGCTTCATGGAATGTAAAGTGTACCTTGATAAAGTTTTACAGGGATAATTAATTTGATATTTTTGTTACTGTGTGAAAAGCTAGTGCTTTTAAATAATTGCCACACCTCTTCCAGATCTGAAAACGGAAGAGGCCAAGAGCCAAGAGTTTTAATCCTTTGGGAATGCTGCTGCAAGGGTCCTGTGCTATGAGAGTGTGTGAGTGCTACTGTTGATTTCAGAAAGTACCAGATGAAGATTAGGTTGTTGTAAGTACATGACTGCTATTACAGACTAAAGAAAGATAAAGGGAAGGTTGGTAGCTCATTCATTCGTTCTCTAGCAAATCAGGAAACTGGAGATGCAAATTTAGGATTGGTTGCATTTATTAACCTGCGCTCTTGTTCTGCACTGGGAGTGTTTCCTCACCTTCTTTTGGGAGACTTTGTGCATAATGTAAGACTGCAGAATTTAAACCTGTATTCCTGGGGAGTAGTAAATAGTTTGTTTTATAGACATGAGCTACTAACCACTCAGAAATGCTATTTCTATAGAGAGCTTAAAAAAGGTACGAGATGAAAAGTTTCCATGACTGATGCTGCCAGATGAAATTGAGACACATTCATGATGCAGAACTGCAGAAAGCTCAGAGAAATAGCTGCATAGGTTTCTTTTGCTGACTACTCTTTTTTCTTGAAAACAGTGTTAGGGCTGATTTTGTGCTAGAAATTGGCACATAATACCTAACTTTTCTTATGTGTGAAAGTCCAGCTTCATGTGTTTTCATTTTTCAGTTTGCATTTTGTTTTAGCATTTTATACTTTATATATGTATATATATATATATATATATATATTATCCAAAGTGCAAAAGACTTAATTTTGTATCTGTGTGTGTATTTTGGAAAGTATACTGCAGATAAAGGAAACATCAAGCATGAGAAGCAGAGAATAGCTAAGAATAGAGCTAAAGCATGAGCAATATTATGATTTAATATTGTTGCAGAACTCTGGGCTAAAAGCAATGTCTTCCAAAACAATCACTGCAGTTTTCTACACATGAATATTTGCAGATATTAATAATATACCATATGCTTGGCTTAGCAGTATGAATATAACACATCAGTCTACTGGATGCAAAATTCTCTCTAGAACACACTATTTTCTTGGAATATCCTGCTCTTTTTGACACCTCCGTTTTAACTTTTTCAATAACTTGATCTGGAAATGATGATGAGCTTGAAATCTATATAACTTGAAGGCTTTATCAGTAAAGCCCAGCAGAGTTATATTTCTCTGTGGCTGTGATGTTGAAACCTGGTGAAAAATCAATTTTTCCTTTTGCTGAATGGTATATTTGAAGCATTTAGAGAAGGTGAATGAGTGTGCTGAGGGCCTGTCATTCATAAAGTACTTCATTATGCAGCATGTGTAGGTACATCTACTATTAGCCCTGAGAGGCTGTGTGTGTTTGATGCATTGGATGTTGTGTCAGCAGGAAGGAGAAAAAGAGGAGATGAAGTATATCAGAAAGAAAGTTGATAGCAGATGATGTTTTAAACAGCCTGTATCCCCAGGTGTAATATATTGTGGAAATAATGATCAAGACAAGTGATGCTTCTTCATAACCTGAAAAGGTACATTAGGGATTGTGCACATTCAAGTTACTCTGGACTGTGTATTTAGTTGTATCTTCATCGTGAACAACTCTGTTAGAGATTCAGTAGAAATGATTATATTAGAATAAAGAACAAAGTGCTTCTGACCTATACACTCTCATTAAGCACTCATTAAGAAATGTAACAAAAAAGACAGGAGAAAGGCAGCATCTATGTCTAGCCTGTACCATTAATTAATTGGCTTATATGCTTGCTATGGGTCACTAAGGTTTACTTCCAGTAGCAATAGGCTGGTGTACCTTGCCTTCCCTCAGCAACTGTTGAGGCTCAAAGTAGGAAACCAAATAAGTTCAGATAACATACTACATTTTAGGGATATCTTGAATATAGGTCTTATATACAATATTATTATTTTCAGAGCCTCACAAACTTATAGACTCAAGGTCAAAATTGCCAGCATATTCAGCCTGCAAGGCTGGGTTCTCTCTTCTGCTTTTTTATAGATTCTTTTACTGCTGAAATATAGCAGAATATTTTTGGCTTAAAAAAAAAAAAAAAAAAAAAAAAGGAACAAACAAAAAACTTTTCTGATCTTGCTTGAATGAAAAGAATATTAATAATCAGGAAATATAGCTCATTTATTTAAGACTTTGCATGCTGGCTTGCATGGCTAATAATTCACTGAGATTTTCTTTTGCATGTAAATCCCTTAAGAATGGAATATGACTGCGATATGCTTTGTTCAGATGTTAAGTGGGAATCTTGTATAATATATTTCCCTTCCCCTATCAACATCTTTCCTCTTCTCTGTTTCTCCTTCCTCACATTGCTGTTCCCTCCCCACATCTCCAAAATTAACTAATGCTAGAGGAAGTGAGTTCATTTTACTTGAATGCTTAGAAAAAATAAATGCTCTGACCATTGGAATGAAAAAATAAGCTAAAACAAAAAGCAATGAATGTTGGGAACTATTTCCAGTGACATAGGTAATATAAAGTTGTTTCATTAGAAGTATGAACATTAACAATTTTGGGCATCCAAAAATGTAAAATCAACAGTCTGAAAACATTTATCTGTATGAGATACAACATTATACATGAAATATAATGACCTCTCTTGAAATTCAGCTGAACTGTTGTGCTACTTACTGAGACAAAGAAGACAGCTAGTTATATACTGTACAGAAAATCAGATGACAGAGTAAATAAGTTTTCTGCATTCCACATTCCATTCTCTTAGCTACAAAAAGAATATATGTACTCTAATTAGAGGGTGAAAATACTCTAAGCTTTTAGAAAGAGTATGCAAGAAGTGATAGATCCTGACTCTGGAAAGCTTTATCAGCCCATGGTGTTTGCATGACACAATTTTACGATTTTATTAGTTTGGCAGCCTACATTAAGAGGTCTTCAACTTTGATTATATTGAATACATGACATAATAGTTTATAATGGAAATTATCATGCATGGCTTCTATTCTTAATTTTTATGGACTCTTGGAGCCTCTAGTGAAATGTAAATAAATTTAGTTTTAAAACCTCTGTGACTATGCTTGTTACAGTAAAAAGAGCTAGAAACAGAATTAAAATATGAAACTAGAAATCAAATTTTAAGTTTCCTAGAGAATTATCATATTAGTTGTGCATTAAAGATTCTTACTTTTTGTTCTTAATGCTACAGGACTGTGTATTCTTGATATTTTCTTCCTGTGTTCTTTAAATTAAGCAAAATGAGGATACTAAAGAATATTTTAATGGGAATTATTGGAATTAGATTTTGAGATGAATTGTAAAAGAAAAAATGTAGTTTGCCTACTTGTTGAACAAAGTATCCTTGTTCTGTAACAGAATTTGTATCTGTTTGAAATCAATGGTAATAATTTTACATAGTGAAAGCATTGTATACAGTTCTGAAATAAAGTTATTCCTGTTTTTTCCCATAGGAAAAAGAAAAAAAAAAATAAATTTTCCTTATGTTTGTTAAAAATTATAGATTCAATACCTGAAGGATACATAAATAAATGTATATCTTATTTTTGCTTACTTTCCTGTCTTCTGAAACTACTCTCCAAATATGATCAGTTTCCTATAAATGTGATTGTCACTTTGTTTTTAAATAAAGGAGAGTAGAATCAGCTTCTCTCTTTATCCCTCTTTTATGTGATCAGTGCTACACCCTTTAATTTAATTATTTCAAATAAATTGAACAAGGCCAAATTCTACATAGTTATAGTGCTATGGTTGTTTTTTAGAAAGCTATGATTTTACAGGACTTCTGTGCACGCATTCTTGTATGCACCATGTATGTTTGTGGAAAAGTATGATGCTAGGATTTTTTGGAAGTACCCATCAGCAGTAACTCCACAACCTTTCTTTTTTATTAAGTAGGAGATAAGCTGATCAAGAAAGTTACTTTTTCAGTCACTCGTATTTTACTAGTTAATAACCATTTTTAAATTAGATTCAATAGCCGTATAATGGTTGTAGATTGCTTTTCAGAAATTTCAAATGACACCTGATTGTGAATGTTGTTTATTAGGAAACTCTGTGTGTGTGTGTGTGTGACTGTGTGCAGTGAGGAAGATGAATACAGTGACCCTTTATTTCATAAGATCTGCTTCTTAAATTGCCTCAGACTTTCATTAAATACCAGAATCAAAGATGGAAACTTCAGCTTTAAAGAGAGAATGTTCTGGGAAATTTTGAACAAATGCAACAGTCTCTTAACAAAGTTGTTTTCACCCCTAAATCATGCTGTAAACAGATAGTTTGGCAGATTATTTGTTAAACAGCATTAGTATCAACTACATGAAGTCAGCCTAAAATATGTAGTTTTGTTTCTAACTGATTATTTTTCTTTTTATAAGTACTGTTGAAACAAATGCAATAAATACTTAGATTCTTACCATAAATCAATCTAAAAATCTATCGTCTTAATTAGAATTCATTTACCTAATTATTATTTCTATCTCATCAATTTCAGTTTTACACTAACTTCAACAATGCCACTTTTTTGCTATTCGCGCTTTAATTTGATTTCCATTCTAAGTTTATGAACAGTAGTAGGATAGTGCTTGAATATTCATTAGCTTTGAATTGTGAGCTATGAAAAGGTGCTTTCTTTTACCTTAATAAAAGTGGCTCAGCATGGGGTGGGTCAGTAATGACATGTGATTTTAGGCATCCAACAAATTTCCTTATTATTTATTGACGCATCTTGTCCAAACAGCTCCCTCACAAGTCAGTGGAGTAATGAAAGAGAGAGTGCTGCAGAGGAGCGTGGAGCTTTCCTGGCAGGAACCAGAACATCCCAATGGAGTCATTACTGAATATGAAATCAAGTATTATGAGAAAGTAAGTGCATAGATTATCTGTAATATACAAGAATGCACTGTTTGCAGCATGTTGGCTCACTAAACTGTGGAACAATGTTGTAACCGTAACCATGTTATCAAATACCCTGTCTCTTCAAAGTCACAGTGATTCTGCTCACTTTTAATAAGTAGTGCTTCCCTGCAATTATTATTGCTAGTTTATATATTGTATTTTGGTACAATAAAAGTGAACTATCTGCTCAAAATCAGCCTTTTTTTTTCTACAATTTTCCCACTGTTAAATTGGACTGTGGATATTTTACCATGAGATTTGTTGTTTTCCAGTCTTCCTTACATTATCTTTAAAGCTTTTTTTATTTCACTCTGTGTCACTGTGATTCCAGTCTTGAGATGAGACATCAAATACAATTCTTGAGTGCATTTGCTATTACATTTTAAGTTGAACAGCTTAGACTTAATGTCTGAAAACTTTCACACTTCCTACAGTCAGCTGATAAATATTCCTTATTTGTCCTTTTAAAAAGACCCATGGACAAGAGATTTGTTTTTTACTCCTTCTCTTGGTGCAGAGGGCTGCTTCTCAATAATAGATGAAGAGATCTCTGTTTCTGTTAGACTGAAATTGCAATCTTATTGATGTCTGTCAGAGTTTTGCCATTCATTTCAGCACATCTAGGCCTTCATTCTTGATAGCCTTGACGTAGTCCAGAATAAAAAAAATCTGACAAGCGTGTAAGCAGGGCCACATGCAACTATAAGCTAGATGAAAATTGGGTAAAGGCAGGTTGTGCAGCTGTATGGTTGTCATAGGACGTGAACTAGGTGTGGCTCATCCAGATTCCCTAGGAAATTTAGTGTAGCAAATAGCATATTCCTAGTTTTTATATGGCATTCTAGGAAGGGGGAAAAAAAAAAAAAAAAGATTTAAAAAAAAATTCAAGGAAGTAAACAAAGGAGCTACTTTGTAGCTTGTGAAGATATCACTTGTGAAGATATTTCATCTCTACAAACAAGGTAGTAGTATCTCTATATCAGCAAAAATATGTCAGTTTGCTAGCTGACGTGCAGTCAGATAAATTCAGACCAGAATGGATATAAAATCAAGTGTCACATCTAATTTTCAGTGCTTAATTACAGAAATATTCTTAGCAGTAGATATCTATATGAACTGAGAAGGAAATAAATTGGTTATTTGTTAATGTTAACTTCCAGTTTTAGTTGTTCACTTTGATGACTTTTGTAACAAAACTTACCAGACATTTAATGTTAGCTAACCATTTACGTGAAAGGAATTTTACTCATTTTGGGAAGTAATTTTTTTCTCTCACACACTCACACAAAAGAAGTCTATACATTAAAAAAATGGAATGAAAAAAGACACATATTTGCCAAAAGCAAAACTGTTCTCTCCACAAACACAGGATAAATATATATATATGATTTTGCTTTGTTTTGTATCCACAATAGCTCCTGGTCTGTTAAAATAAATTAAACAAAAAATTGCCCAAGATATTATATTTTTCTCATATGATAACTACTAGAATGTACTGTTTATTATTCCCACATGTTAATTCTACTTTAAACAAACAGGAGAAATTCATTGCCAATTTCCTGTATTTGCCAAGACAAGAATTGCTGTTATTTTTTCTTGTAAGTGAAGGAAACTTGCCAGTATTCTATTTATTATAGTGAAATTAAGAAAAGAGAGTAAGAACCTGATCCTTCAGCTAGTCACAGATGTACTGAATTTAAACCTTTAATTCAGTGAATCTATTTTAAAAAATGCTTAATGACTTGCTTTTATTTCAAAACAGTGCAGATCAGTTTGAATCGTAAGCTTCTTGCTCAAATTAGCAAGGCAGGTTTTTTTGTTCCATTATTGTGTTAAGCCAACCAATCACCCATCTACCCCCACCCCCAACCCTCCCCCGTACCCCCCCCCCCAAAAAATATCCCACAAACAAAAAAAAAAAAAAAGAAGATTTGGACATTTACAGCTATTTTTAAGGCTAAATTAAATCAAACATTTTTTGTGGTTCTGAAATATTCTGATAAGTACTTTTTTCACATCTTATCCTCCTGGCTACAGCTGGAGTGGAAAATGCCTGAAATCTCCCAAGTAAGCCTGTCCTGTGATTTTTCTAGCTAAGGTTATTTTTACTTCTTTGTCTTTTCTTGGTTTATTTTTTTTTAATTCAAGAACTGCAAATAAGGCTCATTTGTGGTTCAAACCCAAAACTCTGAAATTCCGTTGTGGCTTACAATTGTGAACCTGTATGAGTATTTACAGTCTTATTGTGCTCGATTCTCCTCTCTCAAGCATTCTTGTTCTTCCTCACATATCAACATACATTCCACCATGGTTCTGACTTAAGATGATTTAAATTTTCTTGGAAAAGATATGAAAAATTGTTGCTAGCTGAGTTGATGGGCTTGGGCAAATGACTGAGAGAGCAAGGCCCAGGAGAAGCCATTAGTGAATCTCTGAAAAGAAATCAAATATGTTGTGTTGAATCCAGTATTTCAGCAATAGCCTTTGCTGCTTTGTTGACTGTAAAGGGGAAGGTTCTCCATCATTTCTTAGCTGACAAATTGAAATGAGTTACAGATTTATTCCTTCCCTCTGTATCTGTCTCATTAGCACTGCCTTATAAAGCTCATGCTTCTCTGGTCATGTGGTGCATTCAGATGGTTGGTTAGCTCACCTCTTCTGCCCTTCAAGTCAGGGTTGCTTTTGCCACTGAAAATCAACAGAGCTGCACATATCCGTTCTGAAAGATAATCTCAATCATTAAATGTGATGAATTCCATAAATGTGATGAAGACTCTCATCTACAGAAAGGGTCATAAGGAGAATCTAAAGAACTACAGGCTGGTCAGCATGACCTCGATGCCAAGGAAGGTTATGGAATAGATCGTCTTGAGCGAAACCTCACAGCATATGCAGGACAGCAACAGGATCAGACTCAACCAGCACAGGCTCATGAAAGGCAGGTTCTCCTTGACCAACCTCATCTCTTTCTCTGATCAAGTGAACCACTTGGTAGATGAGGAAAAAGCTGTTTATGTAGTCTACTTAGACTTCAGCAAATCTTTTGATGCTATCTCTCTCAGTATTCTTCTAGAGAAGCTGACAGCCCTTGCCTAGACAGGTACACTCTTTGCTGGTTAACAAACTGGCTGGATGGCTGGCCCAGAGGGTGGTGGTGAACGGAATTTAACCCAGCTGGAGACGAGTGGTATTCCCCAAGGGTCGGTATTGGGGCCCACTCTGTTTAATATCGTTATTGATGACCTGGATGAGGAGATTGAATGCACCCTCAGTAAGTTTTCAGATGACACCAAGTTGGGAGGAAGCACTGATCTGCCTGAGGGAAGGAAGGCCCTACAGAGGGATCTGGAGAGGCTAGATTATTGGGCTGAGGCCAATGGGATACAGTTCAACAAAACCAAGTTCTGGGTCATGCATTTCAGCCAAACAACCTCAGGCAGTGCTACAGGCTTAGGGCAGTGGCTGGATGACTCTGCAGAGGAAAAGGACCTGCAGATGTTGACTGATGCTCAGCTGAACATGATCCAGCAGTATGCCCAGGTGGCTGAGAAGGCCAATGGCATCCTGGCTTGTATCAGAAATAGTGTTGCTGGGAAGTGATAAATCCTCTATACTCAGTTCTGGTGAGACTGCATTTTGAGTAATGTGTTCTTTTTTGTGCCCCTTACTGCAGGAAGGACACTGAGGTCCTAGTGTGTCCAGAGAAGAACAGTGTAGCTGGTGAGAGATCTGGAGCACAGCTCTTACGAGGAGCGGTCAAGGGAACTGGGATTGTTTAGTCTGGAGAAGAGGCAGCTCGGGAGACTTTATCACTCTCTCTAACTACGTGAAGGGAGGTTGTAGTTAGCTGAGGGTTGGCCTCTTCTCTCGTGTAACTAGTGATAGGACTAGACACAATGGCCTCAAGTTGCACAAGGAGACGTTCAGGTTGGATAATAGGAAAAATTTCCTGAAAGGGTGGTCAGACATGAAATGTGCTGCTGAGAGCAGTGGTTGAGTCACTGGCCCTAGAAGTGTTCAAGAAATGTGTAGAAATGGTACTAAGGAATATAGTTTAGTGGACAACGTTGGTGGTAAGTGTATGGTTGGACTTTTCCAACGTTAATGATTCTGTGATTCTGTAACTTTTTGAATATAATATATGTCTTTGATACCATTTTTATAGCATTTGAAAGTGAGCAGTTACTCATAGGACTTGTAATATTACAGCTTCATATTTTGAAAGTGTCATACTGAGCTTCTCTCCCTGGATTCTTCTTGATGCCCTAGAGTTAGAACCTGAGAACAGCTAGAGAAAAAATTGAAAATTTCTAGTCAGAGACCTGAGATTTTGGTGCAAAATCCATCTGGTTAAACATTAGTGCTATTATAATTTTTTAGAAGTGTTGGAAGTTAGGAACAGAATGTGTTCTGACCATACAGTAACAGATTTCCCTGTCCTTGAACTGTTTAAACTCTACAGGTCCCTCTGGAAAGCTGCGTTCAAGCTACTTTTCCATCACAACTTCACAAAATGTAATCCGAGCCAAAGAAGCAATTGTTTTATGTCTGGATTTTTATGAGTAACAACATGAGCATCCCATTTGAATTTTATGTTACACTTCGACCTCGTCATTGCAATGGCAGTATTTTGTAATACTCCACAGAGTATGCTTTATTTTTTACGATGGGAAAAAAAAGCATTCAACAAATTGAAATAAACTACCCAGGCTGGCTGTCAGTTGCTGATGTGTAACCATGATAAAATCTGACCTGTAAATGTCATTTAAATCTTTTGTCTGATTGTTTCCAGGATCAAAGGGAGAGAACCTATTCAACAGTAAAAACCAAGTCCACTTCAGCTTCTATTAATAACCTAAAGCCAGGAACAGTATACGTTTTCCAGATTCGTGCTTTTACTGCTGCTGGTTATGGAAATTATAGCCCCAGACTGGATGTTGCCACACTAGAAGAAGCCACAGGTAAACATTTGGATCTCTGGGAAATTTGCATTTTCATTAAGTAACAAATGAAGCATTTCAGAAATAGTAAGTAGAGCAAAATATCAAAGAGTCATAGGCAATGTTATTAAAATCAGAAGGAAAAAAAAAATTCTGTGAGTGGATTTTGTCATTGTATTTCGAAGGATGAACTTCAATTACTTATGTTACCATAGAACTACAAATTGCACTCTTATAAATAGCCATTATATTTGTAACATTGGGTTCTTCTTCTCTGATGTCTTTCTAGTGCAGAGAAATTAAATTATTATTTTTTTTAATTATTTGAACACACATCTGTTCCCTTATTACAAGAGGTTATATGAGCTGAGCAATTCTGCTAGATTCTTCAGTAACTGTGGAGAGAAAGGAAAAACAGATTCAGTCCATGGAGGCTTCTCCAGGACATCTTTTTCTGTGTAATTTCCTAGGAAAAAAAAGAAAACAAACAAAAACAAACAAACCTTTATACAGTTTGTTTACATATGGGTTTGTCTTTTTTCAGATATATGTCTGTTCTTACTATCTTCTGAGCTCAGTTTCACTTATATTTAGTAAAGAATAAAGGTCTCAAAGACATTAGATTTCTCTAAGGTTCTTGTAATAAGCAGTAAGCTGTGTAAAGAAAAAAAGTCTCCTTAAATCCTCACAAAGGAAAGTATGAACCTGGAGCATGAACTTGCTCATACAGTACACCAGAGATTCTGTCTGTGACAACTTAGCAGGGAGATATTTTGGGAGAGCTTGCTCTTTCTTGATGATGAAACCAGTCATGTACCCTTGTTTGTCTAGAAATTTCATTGACACATTTTTCATGACTCATCATGTAGTTGTGTGCATGCAAACTTCCACATTTTGAGTCTTCAGAAGGAAACTTTTGTACCACTGAGAGCTGGTAGCCATGAGCCAGCTGATCGGAGCTGCCCATGTCCCTTGCAGAAAAATTTGGCCATTTGGGTTTGAGTCATTTGCTTCAGGTTGACCTTCCTAGCAGCTCTGCCTACTTTGGAGCTGGAAATACATAGCCTACAGGTTCAAAAGCTACAGATATCAGCTCTGCTCTGTGCTTTATGCAGATATGCACAATTGCATCTTATTTAACTGCAGCCTGGTGTCGCCTGAAGAATTTGAAGGTATATTTAAAAAACAGTAGTTAGGTCTTAATCTTGCTTCCACGCAGGATATGAAAATTATCAATAAGAAGTAATAGCACACACCTGATAGACTTAATTGAAATAGTAATTATCATAATAGTAGCAATAAAATATTATGACCAATGTTATTAGCTCTGTATCTAATAGCAGGCTTTTCATCTGTAGAGTTCTGCTTTACATAGGCAGTGAGATTCAGTGAAATCTCTGAGATACAAGCAACAATATCCAGAGTTATAGACAGAAGTAATTTTATATCTGAATAATCTTCATATCTGAATAAATTTCTGGGGAAAAAAATATTTAAAGGCTTTTGCAATCTGTCATAGATTTCTACTAATTAATCACGGTTGCTTAAAATTATTATATCAAAATGTTTCCCCAAAATTTCATTTCTGATATGAGTATTTTTCTGCTCCATGTAAGCATACTAGTAGCTACCAAGATGAACAAAGACAATTTCTGAGATAAGCCTTAAAAAAACCTAGTGCTTGACTGGAGTTTGATTAACTTATGGAAGAGTAGAAAATCCTAGAATTGACCGTTTTGCATCATGTACACCTTTTCTCAGTCCAGGTAATGAAAGGATACATATAAATCAGTGACATACTGGAACAGTATGCACACCAGATTTTTTCTCTTGTCACAGGCTAGCTTTGTTTTTTGACATTCCATGTCATGTGCTTTCACAAAAGAAAATTTCAAAAGTGGCATATTTTCAATATTCCTGAGAGGAAAGGATGCAGTTCCCATCAGTGATATGCAACTCCAATGTTCCATATAAAATTTTCAGAAAGAATTAAAATGTTGGTAAAAAGATAGCATACTTAACAAATTATTTTAGAATTCTCATGCAAATAAGAATCTTTGTTTCTCCTATTTTATTTGTAATTTTATCAGATCTGGCAGGTTAATAAAATTGGGCACGCATTAGCATTTCATAAGAACATTAGTGGATCATTTTTATGAAATATACTGCGCTGTACAAGTGAGCAATAAACCCATGTTACGCTACAGTTAAGACGCACTACTCTGTTTTCTACTTATTCCAATGACTTTCTGAATGTGGTTTTTAAGACTATCTGAGTATTTCAAGAATATATATAGTGATAGTACTCAACTAGCACAGTTAGCTAGCCCTGTTGCATACTCAATTTCACTTGATATTTCAGCTGTTTAGCACCTCTTGAATGGTGCAGTCGATTTAACAGATTTTTGTATTGCAATCAAAACTGCATGGCCACTTCTCAGTATTTGAGAAACAATCTATGTCATATAACCATGTATGTAAAATATACATATTTAATACCTGTATTTATACATACTGTATACGTTGGATTACATATACATGTTTACCTTATAAAAAAAAAAGAAAAAAAAGTAAAATTATAAAGCAAAAATGCTTTATGAAGGCAGTGTATTTATGTTCTGTACTATATTTGTCTCAGAACAAAGAACCTGAATCACTATATTTTGTTCTTGGAACCTCTGCTGTTTATTAGAGAAAAGTCCCAAAGAAAGAAAATGCAGATCCAAAGAATGTCACTTAAGTGGTAATTTTACCTTTTGATCCACTGATTTACTTGAAAGATATCTTAAATCACATTATTGTTGAAGTTTTCATGTTCACTTCATCAAGTATTTTCTGCAGCTCGTACATTTCAGGTTGCCTGCATGAAAAAAAATGTTGCTAGAGGTGCAGTACAGCTTTTACAATTAATCTCCTCTTTTAAATCCTCCAGCATATTTGGGTGTACATTCCCCACCCCTTCAACCATATACTTAGAAGGTAGCCTTAACTTCTTTAAAGTAAGGACTGCCTCATTCCTTTGGATTAGCAGATATTGCAGTGTCAGATGTCACTTGTAGTTACTCCCTCTTTTGCCTTCTGAGTCTGAGCACAGCTTAACTGGAGGTAAGGACAGACTTCTCTGTCTTGCTGTTGTTTTCCTGCCACCACCACCATGGCAACACCAGTGGATGGCAGCCATGCCATCTGCACTCCAAAATCTTTTCTCTCACAGCACTCTTACCATCTTTATTTCTGCCAGACCACATTCCAGAAGTTGGAATCTGAATTGCATGTAAGCCAAGTAACAGCATGAGTTCATAACACAAACAGGAGAAGCAGCACAGATACAGTACATGAACAGAGGCAGATGTCTCAGACTGCTGTCACTATATTGTCACCAGACCATGCCCACATCAGAGCTTTTTTATTTCAAATATGTAAAAGTACATCATGCGCTATGTCCCACCTATCTTAGCAGTTGGACAGTTTACTCTGCCCCCAACATTTTGTAGAGCCGAAATAACATCCTCGGCTTGCCTCCAGAATGTGCTGGTATCCAACATCTTGAGGCAGTTATGCAGAGCAACCCACTCACATATGTCAACCTCTATGCACTCAACTTGGCTGCTAGATTAGGTGACAAGTTTGAGTGGATGTTATTCCAAACTGTTAGATGGATACAACTTCGCACACTAGCCATTGGGACAAGATGGCTACTTTTTCACTTCCAAGAAAGTTTTCCACAGGAGTCCTAAGAAGAAATGATAAAGTTTTAGGAAATTTTGCATAAACTCAACATACCTGTGTTTAAGGCTGTGTCATTTGATGGGCAGTCAGTGTTATTCAGGAACTGAATTGTATTACTTGGGCCCATACACTCCTGTACAAGAGTACACTAATTTCCTAAACATTGCAAAGATGGGGTATGTGCAGGCCTTTGGTAGCACCTTGCTAACCTGAGTATCTCAGGAGGTTATACTTAACTCAAAAATAAACGCTTGTTCTTTTCAGTTAAGGCCCAATATGAATAATGAGATATTCCTCACCTGCATCATGTAGAACATCGAGAAATTATAAAGTTTCTTTAGGAAATAAACCTAGGGGAGAAGGAAATTTCATCTCGACACAGAGGTGCTGTTTTACACTGTTTAACAAAACAAGAGGATTGTTATTTTAGGGGGGAGCATGTAGCACAGATCAGTGACAAAATAAATCATAAATCATGTTGATTGGTTTACTTCTCCTAAGACAGAGTAAGGAAGGGACTAGTGTATTTGTTTCTATGAAAACTGCAAGAGGAAGATTCTGTGGAGTTCATGAAATCATCATCTTTAGTTAGCACTACCATGACTTAATCAATTAACTGTATTAACGTACCATCTACAGTTTAGTTAATCAGCTGAGAGTATTTTTATTTTTTTTTTTCCACACCTTTCTGCTGCTTCCAAATGACTCACACTTTCACAGTCCCTACCTCATTATCACTGCCTGATGCCTCCTTCTTTATTCTCAGCCTCTTGGGCCAGGCCAGATACTCACTGTTATAAATCAGCATAGCTCCATAATGTTCAGTAGAGTTGTGCTCATTTAATGCAGCTGAGTGTAGGTCCATCCTCATTAGATGAGTGGCAAGTACAGTATTTAACAAACTTTGAGGTATCTCAGGCTATGTATTTACACCCTCAGTTTAAATTAATGTGACATGAATACATTTGCATTTATTAATAAAATTGGCATAACTGAGTAAAAAGAGCAATAGTGTGTGGATATTTTAGCATGTAAAATCTCTGAAGCATGGAGAATTCCATTTTGTATTTGTGGAAACACTTCTTCATTGCTAACAGAAACAAATTTTAAGTGATAATAACAATTTACAGTGATTAATAGTAATAAGAAAGAAATATGCTAAGAAGTCTGTGGTAATAGATAATCTTTAATCTTAAATATTATTATACTTATTATACCATTTCTTAGGATTCTCATTGAAGTCATTTCAGTCAGTTTTAGGGGTGAGGCTAGAAGTGGAGTTCTTCAGCATTCATTCTCCTGCTGTCTCCTTTTTCAGGGATGTCTTGTTCTCTTTTAGGAAGGCGTTAGTCACTGAGCAAAGCAGAACAAAATGCAGCAGTAGGAGGGTTGATGCTGGCTTTCAGCAAACTGAAATGGTTGGTGATGACTTTTAGAAAGTGGTTGTACCACTTTGAGCAATTCCAGCATAACTCCTTTTTATTCCCTGTTGATGATCAGGGATGAATTTCTGATAGAGGCCTTTCTTTATATTAACTTAATCAATTTGATAGTCTTGGGCAACTAAAAAAGTAAACTAATCATCTGCAATTCATTAAATTCAATTTAATTTTTTGCAGCTCTTTTGCAGGGAATAATTTTAAGCTAATCTCTGCTCTTTGCTCTGTTTGCAGCCACTGCTGTTTCCAGTGAACAGAATCCTGTTATTATCATAGCCGTAGTCGCTGTGGCAGGAACCATCATTCTGGTCTTCATGGTGTTTGGATTCATCATCGGGCGAAGGTATTGCACATTACATAGGCATAAGAACATCTAAGATAGTAATTTGCAAATATGAAATGGAACTCGTGGTTAGTAAGGACATTTTTTGTTTAAATCTCGTTATCAATTATACAGTTTATCCAGGACACTCTTAAATCAAGATGTTCTTTCAGTCTGATGTGAATGTGCTGTAAAAGGAACCCTTAGCACATTCTTTACTTGTACTCATGAAAATTCCTTTCTGTTTAGTTTCTCTCACACAGAGAAGCCTGACACTTTATCTGATCAGCCTTTAAATGACTTTGCATTCAAGAAAAAGAGGCACAGTAAGTTAAGAATACCCTCATGTAAAGTAGTGTTCTACTTTCAAGTTCTTTAATCCTCTGTTTTATCCATAGAAGCTTTTCACAAGAACAAGGTTCTTTAGGACCTGTCCCAACTAGTATTTGATACAAAAGCCTTTTGATTACAACTGTTCATGATTTATTTAAACCTCTGCTGTCAAGAGAATTATAGCTCAAACTTTCAAAGGGCCTACAGGAGTTAGGTGCTCATGGCCTGAAAATCCCAGCCCAAAGGACTGATGTTGTCAGGGCTTCAGATGTGAGGAAGTAAATCATTATTTACCAGCAAAACTGACATTTTTCCTTTCAGGCATTGTGGCTATAGCAAAGCTGATCAAGAAGGGGATGAAGAGCTTTACTTTCATTGTAAGTGTTCTGCTTTTTTTGTCCCTTTCAAAAATTCCCAACTGCATTACTGTAGGCAATACTAAAATAGCATTCTGTGAATTGCAAAGTTCAAAGAAATTTAAAAATGCTATGTAAATAGCAAGTTAAACACTGTAAAAATGTGACCTACAGAAAAAGAATGCTGATTTAAGTCAGCATTGCTTGTATAGTTTTATTTTTATACATGCATATGATAATCCATTTTTTTTCATTCAGCATTTTTTGATGGATTGCTTTGAATATGCTTCATACTGTCCTAATGATCACTCTGAGATGCAGTGTTTGAGAGGTCTTTGGCTAAGTTACTATATGATTTTTACCTTAAACAAACTTCAGATTAAGCAAGTGGCAGTCACTGTCTCCATCATTTCTCAAAACCTGTTTTCTGCAACAGCAAATGCAATAGTATCAGTATTTTTAACAATGTCCTTAAATTATTTATCACGAAAAGAAAGATTAGATGTTTCACTATTATTCTGTGTTCTAAAATCACTTCCCTAGCAATGAATAGCAGACAAAGTCTCTCTTTTCAGAATTTTAGCTGCCATCTGAATTTATGCTAGAATTCTGGGAAAATTCAGTAAAACAATAAAATAAATCTTCCTTAATGACAATAGAAAATGTAGGATGAGAAAAGGGCCTGTGCAGTAAAAAAAAGAAAGAATATTTTCAGTTGTATCAGAAAATAATTTTTAAAACTTTCACATTTTAGCCCTTTCTTATATCAGTTTTATTGACATTTTGACATCATAAATGAAAAAATGTTTGAAATTGTTTTAGAATTAGACATTAACTCAGGAAGTACACAAAAAATTATTAGTAAAAAGTATTACAAAAAATTATTTTGTGTGTTCGAATTTCAAAAACACGTAACAGAATTAAACTGTATGCAATTTCTGACCTCATCCCCTCCCCCCCAGAAAGCCTGAGTTTCCAGTTTTCATAACGGTAGACAATGCCATGTAGTCATACTGTGCTGTATGTAGCCTTTGCTGTCTACCAGCAATAACAGCTGTAGTTTAAATGCATCTGATTTTCTTTTTATGAAAGCAGTAAGGTTTATCTGGTTTCATATTTATTGAAATCATGACCTACTATTGGAATGTGATGACATATGGAGAAAGAAGTAGCCACTAGTCAAAAATCTATAGCATCTTCTCAGTGCATAACTCTAAAGCAGGAGCTCTAGCCAAATATCCATTGGAAATCAGATCAAGGTTTATTTCACCTTTCTATCTGGACAGAATCAAATCAAATAGAATCTGTGAGTATGGATGTGCTGCTACCTAAATAATTTCATTTAAATGCAGCGAGTATTAAACCAAGCAGTGACAACATTGCAGCTTTTATCAATCAGTTTATAATCTGTACAAGAAAGGTGGAAAATAATAATGGGATAAGACTTATTTATCATGCACTTTGCAGAACAGCTGATTTTAAGGAGTTCATCAAAAATCTGATATAACTTAAATGTTTCTATTCTAGAAGTGATGGTTTTGAAATTTGCCTCTCACAGATGCACTATAAGCTTTTCATATCTTCAGAAGAGCTACTGCTTTCACTTTTTGAATCCCCATTATGTCCTTGAAGGAAAAGATTGATTATATATTCTTGTATTTGAGCATATAAACAAAGGGAAGATGATAGCTAAATAATCCCTCACCTCATTTCCATTATCTATTGTATTTTTTGTTTCTGTGGAAGTGTAAGCAAATTAACATGAAAGCTGCTACTTAACATTTAATAGTTGATCTAGAAATTGTGAGAAATGTTTATTTCTCTTATTTTCCTTTGGAGAAATCTGGTTATACAGAAAATCAGTCATAACAGTCTTTTTAAAAATAATACTGCCAAATGTAAGTCATTTTTTACCAATAGAGCTTTTCATCATCTATTTATTGACAGCCTAGTGTTTAATTTTGTTTGATACTCATAAGCAGAAGAAGGTGGAACACTGTGCTTTGGTAACCAGCTGGTTCACAGCGCTGTGAACAGAACTGTGGCATCTTTCTGCTTCAGGACCTCTAGGCAACTTTCTTATATGTAGAGATACCACACTGGATTTTCAAAAGCTTAACTTACAACAAACATTTAACACAAAACTTTACAAGTAATTATAACAAATTTTAAAGTAGCGCTTTTTGTAGAATATCTTGTCTTCTATTTCTATCCCCCTGAATTTTCTGTGGCCCAAGTACTACATTTAAAGATTAAAAACAGTGGAGGAATTTACTCAAGCAATTCAAATTTACATTTTGCTTCCTCCTACCTTCTTCTAACAGTGTCTTCAAATCTATTCCAACACTATTTCGCGTTGGTATTCTGTGATAGCCTTGGCCTGTCAAAATGTTTTATGACAACCTGAATAAAGAACCATCAGAGGACCATTTGAGATTCACAAGGTTACCTCCAATCCAGGCCTCTTATCAGAAATACAATGAAGATGGCTCATTCTCAACTCCTTGCCCAAAAGCATTATTATAGGAGTTTAATCTATTGATTTATTATCTTTTTCTGTGGTCTTTTTTTGGTTTAAAAAATATTTACATTTTTGAAAATCTGTAGCATTGTCGATACAATTGAAAGAACATTTGAGTACATAATATTGCAAGCAATAATTGGGCTTTGGTAACCCAAATAATCTGGGCAAAATCTTGAATAATTTTTCTATCTGCAAATTCATTAGATTTCTCAGTCAATTACTTCAGCTTTTTCTTCATACAAGTTTTTGATTTTATGTTTCTATCAATAATGCAATCTGACACATAAGAACATGTAATTACTAAGCCATTTTTCAATATATCTTGAAATTTAAAATATTTTACGATCAAATAAGAGATTACAAAGCAACTATAAATTATTTATGTTATGTATTGACTTTTGATCCAATTCATGTATATCAGTGCATCATTTAGCACTGGAACATTATTGCTTTTCCATATTGAGTTTTAATTTGCTGATTTAATTAAAACCCAGAACCGTAATCCTTGAGAGTCAAATTAATTTCATAAAAATTGCTTGGTTAATAGATTTTCAGGTTGCTCTACTTTCACCAGAAGTTTCTGCTTTCAAAAGAAAAGCAAATAATTTTCTTGCATCAGCAGGAAAAGGGAAACACTGCTTGCTGGCCAGAGCACTATGCTGCCTAAGTTACACTAAGAGCTGTATTGGAAAATGAGGGAGCAGAACCCAGGTGCTACATTTTATTCACTTAGGTCACTGGGAGAGAGGTAATTGTTCCACAGCATCTGCTTTCCCTTCCTGTGCCTTTACACATCGATTACAAGTGTTTCTTATGTTCATATTGTAGTGTAAGAAGCATACCTAAGGATATAAATTCCAAGAGGTGTGAATAATTTAACTTGGCTACTGCCAGAACCTGGAAATACATTGAGTAGTTTAAACAAATTGAAATAGGTAGAGGAGCTTTTCAAATCCCCGTAGAAGAAAGAGTTAACATAAAGAAATGTTTACTCAATCTGGGAAAGAGGGTAAGCTGTCTTTACACAGAAAAGAAAGCTTCACCTCCTTTATAACCTCCCCCCCCACACCTCGCTTTACTTTTACTCCCACTCGGGCCATGTGTTTTGTTCCATTGAATGTTATTTAATGTTTATTCTTTCACTCGGAGGTGTAGGTGAAAATGCTAATATTAGTCATTTTTAAAGCTGGGATTGTGCACTTGTGTCAGCATGCTTACAGACGATGCCTAAAACTAAAGTTGTCTCTCAGAGCGGCTGACTCAGGCGCTGTGGAAGCAGGCTCATTCTTCCAAGAAGCACTCTGCATAATGAAATTCCTGGGCTGACTGCATAATAAGTGCCTTTGCTTCATCACAGTCATGCTTTCTTACATCATTACAGTTAAATTTCCAGGCACCAAAACCTACATTGACCCTGAAACCTACGAGGACCCAAATAGAGCTGTCCATCAATTCGCCAAGGAGCTAGATGCCTCTTGTATTAAAATTGAGCGTGTGATTGGTGCAGGTAAGGCTGTCGTGGCTTCCTTATTCAACTGTTCCATTTAGCCAGGATGGAAACTCATACATCATAATGACAGGCAAATAATTATACCTCCTCTACAGAAGAATTTTTTGCATTCACCAGAGTGGTTAAGAGCAGTGAAGCTACTCTTCCTTCTAAAATGTAACAACAAACAGGGAAACAAAAAGCTAAAAACAGACACAAAAAAGGATATATGTAGAATTAGTATATATATATGTAATAAATATATGAAAAATTCTGCTTGACATTGAAAGATGTGAGTTTTTAATTTCTATATGTACTGTTTAGTATGCTTTTTTGGGGGGGGGGGGAAGTGATTCTGCTTTTATTATTTACTGTCATAGTAAATGGGTTAGGCATGATTGCAAATTCTGCTTGCTTTCCTATTGCAAAAGGTTTTTTGGCCTCTCATTTTTTCTTCATGTTAGTAAGAAAACTGGCTGCAGCACAAAATCTTACATACAGACTAGGAAGGTCTTGTTTCTGTAGAACAAAATCTTCCCTAAGGCTGTTTTCTGTTCTGCCATTTTTCTTTTTGATATTTTATGAAGACAAAAAGTTATTGTTTAACTTCTCGTGACTGATTGTAATTGCACCAGCATTACATTGCTTTTCTTCCTCTTGAACTGTCTACCACCTACTTAAGTCATGGTGTTCATGCTCTAAAAAAGCAGTTTCATTTGTTTGCATTAATAAGGTACGTGACATTTTTATTGCACTACTCTATGTAGTGAAATTAAATTTCTGTGGGTAAGAAAAATATCAAATACTTGGGATTCCTGGAGGAAATTTTCTTTTGCTTTCCTGTTGTTTTATAAAAATATTAGTAGAATACTTTTAAAATCACCCTGTAATTTGGCATGGCTGTAAATTACATAGTGCAGTATTATTTTAAAAGAGAATAATAAAGATCTCTAAAATAAGCTGTTTTAGCAGAAAAATCTTTACACTTAGAATTCACAACACATTTTTAAAGTAACCTCGCTCTTGTTGAATCATGTCTTTATCAAGGATTTGTACCATAGTAATTAACAACACTGCTTGAGAAAATTACTGTTTCAGATGAGTAAGAGCATAAGAATCCCTAGTAATTTTCTGTGATGCTAGAATGGCAACATCTCTTCTAATAAACATGCAGTATACAAGATTAAAAATCTAGATTAGCACAGAAAAATTACAGTTTTATCTTTTGCTTTGAGCTAAAAAACTATCAGCACTGCAAGAGTTCTGAACGTGATGATATGTTCAGTCGGATTTTCTGAAGCCTTCTGAGCAAAATGCTGAAAATGCTTCACTTGCAATACAATTTGAGACACTAATATTTTCAGTATTATGGCAAAGGAAATCCACACTGTTAGTTTTGTTGACAGATTAATTTATTTTTTATTTTAATTAGTATAACTGATAGCAAAAAAAATTTGTGAGAGTGGTCGTTCTAAAGAAAGTTATGTAGAAGTACTAAGGTGAAGATACATTGTGTAGGGGGGTTTTAGCTATGGCTTTATGCTATGAACACAGAATGAAGTGAAATCTAATCTAGAAACAGTAGAACACTGAAGACTAAAAGAAGCAGCTGAAACTTGTATGTCAAAGAAGAGTGTAGAGTTGCTGCTAGTGACAGCACCAGAACAGCCACTTAACAGTCTCATTGTGTACCAGCACTGCTGGCCACCTCACCTGTTGAGTAGTGCCCTGTCTCTCTCAGACAAACAGGCTGCAAGTATGTTTGTGTTCAATTTGCATGAGGGTTATGTTTTCTACTTGCCAACGTTTTCATTACCATCCTGCTGTGGCCACCTGTCTGATACAGATTATGGTGCCCGCTGTGTGGAGTCTTTGTTCCTATTGCAGATCCTTTGTCATAGCCTGCTCCTTGTTGACATGCTGAGCTAGTGGCTGTTAGCTGTGCAGTGTTCACACCCTTGTCATATTTTCTGGGTCCATTTTGGGCACCATTTCAGCTAACTGAAAGCTACTGCTTTGTTGGGGAAAAAAGTAATTTGGCTAGCAGCCTGTCCTGAAATGCATACTATACACGTACAAGTTTCTGGTTTGCCTGAGTATGAGTGATCTGCTTTTGGAAATCAATCCAAATCAGATCCCAGAGAGCTGGAAAGGATAGCTGGAAGACACTAAGGAAACCTTAGTGTCTTCCATGCCAAGTCTCCCAATTACCTGGCATTGAAGTATCACATACAAACACATACATATACTCACGTCTTATGAGTACTCACGCAGCATGGGATAAAAACAGTTCCAGAAGGTACTGAGAGAGAAAATTGTTATCCTTTAGTCAGTTATTGTGGTTAGAGACTATGATTAAAGTGAATAGTGAATTCATTAATAGTCATCAACATTGCTAATGAAGCGCAGGAGGAAGGTTAAGGCAGGAATCTGAGGACATGAGAAATCCATCAGCTGATCATTATGTATGTCCCTGCCTTTTAATATTCATAGCTGTGACTTGGGTGTTCATACCATAACTCCATTGCCTGAGTATAGTTGAGCCTAATGCCTCATCTGTTCAGGCAAATACAACATCCTTCATCAGTCTGGTTAGTTCAGATACAACACTGTGTTTAGAGTGGTATTTAGAATTGATGGAAGCTAACCTTAATTCAGCTAGCACAGAACAGAGAGAGAGGAATTTGGTTATGTATGCAATCATCTCCAGTGAGATTTGCAAAACTGGCAATTTGGAGTGGAGATTTGCCCAGACAAGTCAGTAGGAAATACGGTCTGGCCGAAGTTCTACTCCTGTGGGCTGGAGGGACTGCAAAGCTGAGGCGCAGGTGGTGTTTTTATCTTCTCTGAGCTCTGCTATTGGGAGTGTCAGGAAAATAGTAGTGCTGGAACAGTGATAATGTCTCAAACAAGATTTCTTAGCATTTATAAATTAGGACAATTAAGAATCTATCTCCTTAGGCACTTTACAGACACACTTTCTGCTCTGCCATTCGCCATCCCAGCAGGTTTCTCAGGACCTCAGTTTATATCTCAAAAGGATTTTCTAATCAAACAGTCTATGTCAGTCTTTCCTAATTCTATCACTGTTTTTTTTAGCTCATCCTAAAACATGTCTTAAATATAGGTGTGTCTGCATACTTCTGTATACTCAATAGCTTAATGTTAAGACATTCCACAGTCATGCTGGAGGTAAATGTCAGACTTGATTGGATTTGGAGGAGGAACTTGGTTCTTCCTCTCCCAGATAAAGTTTCAAGGTGCCAGACTACTAGAAACTCTGCAGTGAATCTTTCCTTCTTGTTAGAAAGTATTTTGTTTATTCCCTGTAAAATATGTTATCACCATATTCTTGTGTATGTCCCAAGAAATTTTTCTTTCTGGCTACAGAACAGAGATTTCTCTTTTTCTCCTTGCTGACGCTGCTGTGAGGCAAGGGGCAATCCTTAAATCTTTCACAATCTGAATAATAATAATAATGAGATGTATGTACTGACACTGAGATCCACATCTCATATAGGTGAATGCACTTTCCTGTCCAAATAAGTCCAATTGCTTCTCTCCTAAATTACAGTTGCTGAGACCTTTTTATTATTATTATATTGTTCTTGCAGATTAGCCTTTTTTTTTTTCACGTGCTTCTTCAAGTTGCAATTATCTTTTAATTTAGAAACCTTTTACAGAATTCCAGCATTTGCTTGTGTTTGTTTAATGTAACAAAAACATTATAATTCACACCTTAAATTTTATAATCTGCAAAGTAAATTATCCTTCTTGAAATTAATAATGTAGTGCTTCATTTAACACCGTAACAATGTTAAATTAAAAGCAGCTTTGAAAGAGGTGTCTTTTAAAAAAGGGGGAAAAAAAAGAATCTTAACAATAGTGATGAAACCATCTAGAACTGAAGGATATTTTCACTTCAAATGGTGTTATGTCTGTAGTAGTATTTTCTTATGAAATAAACTTCATTTTTATTTCCTATTTTTGAAAAAAAAAAAAAAAAAAGAGCAATAAATTACTAAAAAGTGTTTTACAAAGATTGAGACAGCAATGCTGTAGATTGGTTTAACTTCATATGTTTGTTCTGCTATGTATTCGCTCTGCAATTAATGGGGAGCATGTGCCTGACTTTGTTCCTAAGTAATCCATTTAAAATACGAATGTTCATACGCTAAATTTAAACATATACTTAAGCAGCTAGTGGAATCAAGGCCTGTAAAGAGTATTGATATTAGAGTAATTCATTGTTGATCTACTTCATTTTAGGAGAGTTTGGTGAAGTGTGCAGTGGACGTCTAAAGCTTCCTGGCAAGAGAGATGTTGCAGTAGCCATAAAAACTCTGAAGGTTGGCTACACTGAAAAGCAAAGGAGAGATTTCCTGTGTGAAGCAAGCATCATGGGACAATTTGACCACCCCAATGTTGTTCACTTAGAAGGAGTTGTTACCAGAGGTAAGCAGCAGCTTAATCTGTCAGTCAGATAACAACCTAATGGCAGAAATTACTTTAGTTTATTCATTGTCAAAGATTTAAATTATAAATAGGGTGCACAGTCCTAATGGATTTTCTCCTGATGCGTAACTAACTAAAACAATGCCTACTTCATGCTACAAGCTGAGGAAAAAAATTAAGATGCGTGCATGATTAAAAGATGAAGTACTTTGAAATACATTATTTTTCTTGTTTCATTTAGCCTCAAAGACCATGCAGAGAGATAAGGTTTCTTATGTCCTTTTATATTATCTGAAGTGTCATTATTCCAAAGTCCTGTTCACACAGCAGGAGTCAGGAGAACACATTGACATTTTGATTTGTACAGTTTAATTTTGTGAATCATGACCACGTTCCATGCAGACATTTAAGAACTTATTAGAGCTAAGAAACAGTGCTGGAGGCTTCTGAAATGCTCATGTCTCGACAATTCAGTCCTTCAAAGAAATAATATTTTTTATCAAAAAAAGGCAGTCCATTTTTATTATGGTTTCTCAAAGAAAATGTGCCTTTATTTCTTTCAGGGAAACCAGTTATGATTGTAATAGAATATATGGAAAATGGGGCATTGGATGCATTTCTTAGGGTAAGTACCAAAGTGAAAATATGTAAAAACATACCTTGTTATTTATATGTATATGTATATCTGTATATACATATGTATATAATATGTGTTTTATGTTTGCATGTATATGTAGTTACATGTATACATGCATGACAGTAATACAATAAAAGGCCTTTTCAGGTTGAAATTGAATTTGTTGAATATTAGCAGTTCTTGATCCTTTTCAGCAGAGTAAGATCAGAAATCAGAAGATCAAACAGGATCATATGGAAACATTCTAATAATTTAAGTGATTTATTGTGGTATAGAAATGGTGGAACTTAGTACTGCCACCAGCTAAATTGAGACCACTGATGCTTGAAGCTCAATTTTCTACCTTTTTTTTTTTTTTTTTAACATGGCAGAAATGAATAAAGAATCCCTAAATGAACTATAGTCATGTTTAAAGAAGAGCACAGGAAAAAGAAAAACAAGTTGAAAAGCATTTAAAGTTTATGGATGTTTGTTTTGAACCAGCCAGTTATTACTCCTTACCAGTTGTAAAACAGTGTGTACCACCCTATAGAGAATGGAAATACATATATACTATATGTAAAAATTATATGTACATACATTTCAGGCTATTAAAAAAATATTGGTTGCTTGGATTCTAAAAGTAGACAATTCTTATTTTCTTGGCAAATACAGTTATTCTTAGAAATGAAGAGCATAAAAACAAACTATGAAGAGTTGTTTCATGAGGTAAGCTTTCTTAAAAAAAGACTTGCCATGAGTTAGTGAGAATTTTACTGGAATTGCTGAGTTTTGTTGTTTCTAGTACGTGAGCTACTTGTACATTTCTTAACTGGATGTACTGCTCTATGTCTGAAACAAAATATAGCTTGCATTTGAAATGAGATTCTTTGCCCTAAGATGAACTGTCTCATGTAAATAATTAGAAATCTAAAGTTGTAAAAATCATTCTTATTTCTTTTATCAGCTATATTCATAAGAATTGCCATTCTTTTTTCCCTCCAGAAACATGATGGGCAATTTACAGTCATTCAGCTGGTGGGAATGCTGAGGGGAATTGCTGCTGGAATGAGATATTTGGCCGATATGGGATATGTACACAGGGATCTTGCAGCACGCAATATTCTTGTCAACAGCAACCTTGTTTGTAAAGTATCAGACTTTGGCCTTTCCAGAGTCATAGAAGATGATCCAGAAGCCGTTTACACTACCACTGTGAGAGAAATTTATATATTTATGTATTTTTAATCATTTAAAGATATTGTTACTAAGAAGCATACATTCTGGCAAGCAGAGAAAAAAGAAATACATTAGTTCCTTGAGAAATGGAAAACAGTGAAATGGAAGATAGTCTCTGCAGAAATCTGATTCTAAGTAGAGTTTGATATTTTTGCAAGAGCATGTATATTTATTTAGTAGAGATCTAAATATTTTGTACAGTATCTTCATTATTCCTTTCCACATAATTCTCTGTTTGAATGCGTATAGAAGTTTGAATCATAGAAAGGTTAATCACCTCACCTAATATGAATCAGTTAAAATACTTGTGAGGTTTTATTATTTTTCAGAGTAGATTTTATCTTAGCAAAAAGTTGACTAGCTTGAGGCAAGATTGTGACAAAGCTTAACTCCCATGTTTTCCCTTGCTTTTGGATGGGATGTTTTTCTTAAACAACCATTCATCAGGCACACTATGCTCTTTATTCTTTTGTTGAGCTATCTTCCCTTTTCTATCAGTGAGGCCTTGTAGTACCTACCTTTTCATGCTGAGTAAAGAAGGGGCCCCTGGAATCTGCTCTGACAGGCACAGGGATCTGGGAAACTGCAAAGGTATTCAGGGGTGTCACTCCTGCCACAGGGCTCTAGCTGGGATCCTGGTTTTAAAGTGCCAGACTGAGATTTCAGGAGAGCCAAATGACAATTCCATGGGATTTATATACACAGAATGAGATTCCTGTCCCTTAACTTCAGTCACCCAGGAGTTAAATGTCAAGTTTAAATCAGACATCTCAGCAGCCCCTTAAAATCAAGGGGAGAAGAGAAGCACTTACAGAGAAATGCACCCAACTTAGCTTAGACAGGTGCCTAAGTTTCTACAGTCCAAGTGATTAAGAGCTTAAGACTCTTGAAGATTCTGCAATCAGTAAACTATGGTAAATTGTGTAGGTGCTGACTTTGATGTTGGTAGAAGTAATTATAAATGCATTCTAAGAAAGATGATGTAGAATGGTATGGAAATTTGTGGGAGAAAAGTACTTTTTTTCTTTTTTCTTTTTTCTTTTTCTTTTTTTTTTTTTTTTTTTTTTTTAACATAGGGTGGAAAAATTCCAGTGAGATGGACAGCTCCAGAGGCCATCCAGTACCGCAAATTCACATCAGCCAGTGATGTATGGAGTTATGGAATCGTTATGTGGGAAGTAATGTCTTATGGAGAACGGCCCTACTGGGATATGTCCAATCAAGATGTAGGTCATACTTTGTAAGAGCACGTGAGCACACAAATATTACATATTTTAAATGCATACACATATTTCACCATTCATGAATGTAATTTTATTTCAGGAAGAGACAGTAGGGTTCTTAGAAAAAGTTACAGAGCTTTCATTTTTCAACTTAATCTTTAAATCTTTCTTCTTCTATGTGGATATTATGGGTTTTGTCCCAAGTTTAAAGTAAAATTGGAACATCAAAAATAGTAATATTTGCACTTCACCTTATTATACTTAAGCATAAAAGGAACTAATTTTTTCCAATGAAAAATTAATTCTGAGGTTTCTGACCTCAGAACAATGATTAATAGTTGGAAAAAGTTGTTAAAAATTGAGTGGCAGTTAATGATCTACATTTTAAAGTTAATTATGCTGATTTCACAGTATCTTTGTTTGCATAAAATATGACCTAGAGCAACAGGTCAGCAGTAATAGAACAGATAGGTGTTAATCTTGGTCTCTGACAAGACTATCTATTCATATAGAAAGTATACAGGGAAAATCTGCGCAGACGAGAAAGATGTCAGAATGATTCACATTTAAATTTCTTTGGATCGGGGGCTTGAGTTTCTTTTTTATTATAATTATTATTTTATTTTTTGATTGAATGATAGACATTGAAGTTTAAAAAAATGATGAAAGTGTAAATGATGAGTCAGTTTTGCACAGTGCAAAGTTGTTAATATTTGACAGGTCTCAGTGTCAAAGATTTCATGGACTGTCAAAATATGGGCAAACAAGTCCTTGGGGCAGAGAAAGAGAAATATTTACATTCCCTAGACACCCAGAAGATTTTCATTTCTTTTGACACCTTCCTTCTGTACTAGATTCAAACATAAAAGAAGTCTGACAGGAATATAAGATGCCTCAAAGGCAAACCTTACCTGTCTTTCAAGGAACAATAAGGAACAACTTTTAAATAGTGGAAATTCCAATATCTTTGTGCTCCTTGATGTATTCTAGAAAGTATTCCTTCTAAAGAAAACTGCAAATAAAGCAAATCAATTATAATTTCTTATAAAATAGCTAATTGCAGTTTCTCACAGTTCCACCTATTTTTAACATTTACATAATAATTTTCAGTGGCATGTAAATAAAAGATGCATTGATTATTTGTTAAAAATAATTTCAAATATTTTTGTATGTTTTGATCTTTATAAACATGTCCTGAAACATACCTTGCAAAACACATACACATTCAATCAACAATATAAAGAAATCCATGATGCAAAAATGTATAATCATCATTTTACTATTTTTTTATTCTCCTTCACAGTTATCAGTGGGAATATTTAACTCTAAGCAAAAATACTGAACATGTCTTTTCTCATTTTGCTTAGACGCCCAGGCTGTTTATATGTCTTAAATGCATTGTTTTGTTTAAATGTGAATGTAATCATGGATGGGATCGGATCTCTGTCTGAATTTGCATCTTTTGAAGACACCTGTTTAATCCCACTCCTCTTCCTTTAAGTCATTGTTTTAGAATGATAAAGAATAGTGATTATTGTTGCAATCTCTCTTAAAGCTTATACTGTGCTAGTAAAAGGTGCCTTCATACAGTTTAGCTTCTACACTTTTCTTTCTGTGTTTTACTCTATTCTCCTATTAGAATGCCAGTATTTGCTAGTTATTTTACTAGTGCTGGTGTGGATTAATTCTTCAGAAAAGGGTAAGAATTTAGATTTACTTTTTTTTTAATTTGCTGCACTCCTGGATTTATTATTATCAACACTAGTATTTTTATTATTATTACTACATAACCAGAAACAGTGTGATAACCACAAACCAAACATTTGATTGTCCCACTATGCTTAATTTTTCTCTGGTCTTTGACAGCAACCAACACAGACACTGAACAGTCCTGACCCTCTTTGAACTGACTTTACATTCTCAGATAGCCAGATTATGAGAGAAGCATAACTGATTCTCAGCAGCAATCCGTTTTCTCTCTCTCTCTTTTTTTTTTTTTTTCTCCAAAAGCAGAATTCAAAAAACAAATTGTGGCAAATGTAGACAATATAAATCAGTTCCATTAATGAGAACTTCGACTGTGCTCTTTGTAGTTTTGCTTGTATGGAAACATGTATGTTCCTAAATCCATTTCTTTATTTCTGAATACTGAATTTTAGAATGCCACCCCCACCTTTCTAAACAGAGTATATACTGGTATCCTTCAAATTGTCTCAGTTTTGTAAAAACTTAAAAGCAAGCAAAAAGACACATACATTACTTTACTTATATTTTGGAATGTTTTTACAGTGTTTTAGGTGTTTCCAGCTATTCCATCCATCCATGAGTAGATAACTCATTCATTTATATTTCTCCAAGTTTCATGCTTCATATACATTTTGCTCAGCATATACATCAAAGAAGCTGATTCTGTGGTCTTTTAAAAATATCATACCTTGATTCCTATCTCTCTAGTTTCTTCTGGGACTGTAGTGAACATGAAAAAACTGTGTTCATGTATTCACTATCCCTTAATGGGAGAGAATCTGGTTTGTTATTTCAAAGTTCCTTGAAAAATTTGATGTTGGTTTTGCTGTTGGGATTATCTACTTTTTCAGTGGTTGTTTCTGACCTCTTAAATAAGTGCTTCATACATATGTATCATACATACTATCTTTTATCCTTTAGAAGAACTTTTCCTAGAGATTTCTGATTTACTTCTCATAGCATGCCAGTTTTCCTATACACACTGTAGCTTATTTTAACTTTTCACTTCACTGCTACTCTTGATTGAGAAGAGCCGTTCCTTTATTTTTCCTCTTAGTTCTATTGCAAAAGATCGTGCATTTTATTTTTAATGGTTTGGTTTTTTTCATTTATAGTATTGTTTTTGCAATTTCTGTGTTGTTCTCCTGCTGAAATCCTGTCTTCCCACACTGTCTGACAGATAACTTCACTGTCACTTAAAGGTCACCACACTCATTCTTCCAGGTGTGGATGTTACTGCAGGAATTGAATATTTCTCAGTCATTTTTGAGATAGTATAGTATTGTCATTCTAAATGTACAGATAGAATGCTGAGGCCCAGGGAGAGGAGACAACTTCTCCGAGGTCAGAAGGGCATCCTGTGACACAAGCTTGCCAGTGAATAAGTGCCCTGTCTGTGGAATACATGTCCTCTTTTCACAAAACTTCATTTCTGAAAAAAAGGTTTTGATAGAATCATGGATTTTAGCCAGCTTTTTTGAAGGTCATTTTGTGTTCTTTGCAGTTCTGTCTACTTTGCAGTCCACTGCTTTTGTATTTTCTCACACAACCTATGGAATGTCTTATATCTGAGGTTATTATTTTCACTAAACCTTGGATATTCACCAACTTCATTTATCATACTAGATCTGTTTCCTAGGGCTAACTCCAGAACAGCTTCTGATCTTGCTTTCTGTAAAAGCTGAGGGAGAACACAGTACTGTGCGCTACCTTTCAAGAACAAGCACCCTTCCTTAGCAATTCTAATACTGCTATGTCAGTCAATGTCAGTATACTTGAAATCCCCCATGAACAATGTTTTAGTCCTTTTTCACAAGTTTTTCTTATCTGCATTGCTTCCTGATGTGCTTTCTTATCCTACTCTCAAGGTTTACAGCAGTTTTTCTCTGATTTTACTTTAACCATTTTTCTTTCTCACTTAAATCCAAATGAACTTTGCAAAGGAAGTTGATGAGGGAATGTAATTCTTGGTTCAGATTTTGGTGATTTTCTTCAATTATACTCGTTTGGCAATCTTTCTTATTACATCTAACTTACTGTTAAGGTGATATGTTAAAATACCATTCAGCTAGGTCTTTACCCGCATGACACATTTTTACTACTTTATCATTAAGCTAACATGGCTAGACATAGAATACAACTTTTTTTCCTAACAATTACTATCTTCTAAGCATTTTTCTTGGATCCTTTTTAGAGTATTTTCAGGCTTTTTATATTTTATATGTATATGCACAGATCCCTATCCACTTACAAGTCGGTTGCTTCTACCACATACTCATAAAGGCCTTGGGGCAAGTAATAACACTTTCTGAAATAACTCCATTTATCAATCTATCTGTTACTCCCTTAGTGAATTTAATTGTTGCTCGCTGCTGCTCACTTGGCTAGATAATAGAGCTATGTTCCCCACATACAGAACAATATTTTTATTAAGCCCAAAGATAAAATCAGGAAACTATTTGAAAAAATAAAGGCTAGTGTCAAAACAAAAGTTTCATATTTTTGCAATGCTGGTGGCAAATTTTAGTTTACTGATTAAACTTATTATTATTATTATTATTATTGCTATTATCATAATTACTATTGTGTATCTCTTGTACAAGGTAGCAAAAATTTATTTCTTAAATATCCTTTAATGAAAAATGACCATTATCTTGGCTACTAGGTTATAAAAGCAATCGAAGAAGGCTATCGTTTGCCAGCACCCATGGATTGCCCAGCAGGACTACACCAGCTGATGCTAGACTGCTGGCAGAAAGAACGTGGTGAAAGGCCAAAGTTTGAGCAGATAGTTGGTATTCTGGACAAAATGATTAGGAATCCAAACAGCTTGAAAACCCCTCTGGGAACTTGTAGCAGGTAAGAAAATCTTTAGTGAGTGCTCGTATGATGATGTGCATGGCGGGGTTCTGGATGTTCTGGTTGGTGGCTGGTTCCAGTTCATACTTGCTCCATGTGTCTCTCAGTTCTTCCTTTCTTCTGTTCCCTGTTCTTCCCATCCCTTATTCACCTTCCTTTTGTACTACACTGAACTAAACCAAAAAGGACTTTTCATAAAAAATAACCAAAATAAAGAAAGTAAATACTGTGGAACTAACACACTTCTCAGTAAAAAGCTGCCTGCTCACCAGTCTTTCCACTACCAGCAGTCTTTGTTTTCCCTGTTTCTTAAAATCTGTTGCAGTTTCATATTATGCATCCCTTGCCTAGCAGGAACTCATACAGTAGAAATTTATACTTTTGTTTGGCCAAAGTACTTTGACTTGCTACACTTGAGGATTTTACCTTTAGTATTCTGGCTTTATTGCCTTTCAGTGATTGCATCTCATTGTACTTCATGATATAGCTTTTAATGACTTCTTCATAAAATTCAGGTGATTTATTTAATCATGGTAATCTTTTGATTCACAAGCTAGATCAAATGCACTAGGGAATCAGCTTGCCTGTGTTCCGTTCCCAGTTCTTCTACTGACTGATTTGCTCTGTGACCTTAAGCAACTTACTTTGTGTCTCTGATCTTTCCCTGTCTTTGTTTTGTCTCATCCAGTTGAATAATGGGAATAGTTACTGATACATTCTCTAAGATGCTTTAAAAATAGTATCTTTATTTTACTCAGCAACTTCAGTTACAGTTGCTATCATGCTAGGTTGGTATATTGTTGATAAAAAATAGTTCATTAGGCTGTTGTTGCTCATTCTGACCTCTCATCTTTTACATGAATAAGTTTAGGAAATACATATTGTGAGCTACAGTGTAGTCAGAGCTATTCACAGAATAATCTAGCCTGTTTATAAAGACCTATTACTTCCTACTCTTGAAGTTTTGAATACCCCAAACTTATTTGACTCTCACCTTGCTAAATACTCCCTGATGTTTAACTCTCTTTGGAAACAACTTACTTTCCTTTTTCCTTCTCCATAGACCAATTAGCCCTCTTCTGGACCAGAACACTCCCGATTTTACCACTTTCTGCTCCGTAGGCGAATGGTTACAAGCTATTAAGATGGAAAGATATAAGGATAATTTCACAGCAGCAGGCTACAACTCTCTTGAATCAGTTGCCAGGATGACTATTGAGTAAGTTAGTACTGGGCATGTTTAACTTGCATTTAGGGAACTTCTAGGTAAAATAACACACAATGTTCAATTCAAAAACTTTATCCTGAGTACAAACAAAGTACTTGGGGTTAAGTCAGAAGGTTTAGCAGCTCATGATATTGAAATAGAGCATCCCATAGAAGGGCAATTACCCTTCTACCTATGTGTGGGCATCACTTTATTCTCCATTTTTTGAGACTAACTGAAATAATAACGAGGCTAGAATTTGAGGAAGAATTTGGCCCATTTTGAAGTATGTATGTATAGGAAAATAACCACTTTTTTTCCTCTCTCTAATTGGTATATTTTTCCAGATGTGTACTAGGAAGATGTGGATCTTTCTTCTAATTGGCTGGGAGCTGTCTGTGTCCTTCAGAAATTGACTTTGCATTAGTATAAAAGACTGTAGAAGCAAAATAGTTTTCTGAAGACAGGCATGGCCAGTATTGGCACTGCTGTCTTAAACAGTTCTTGACACCCTGAAAAGAAAGTTGTTATTCTGGTAGTAGCCAATCACTTGCTATGCCTTTTATAGAGCAATGCTTTTCCAGACAAGTTTGAAACAATATTCTCAAGCTTCCAGCTCCACTCTTATCTACCTGGTAACACTGGGGGCCTCAGTCTATATCCTGACCCAAAAGATAGTGGATCAGTAGCACTACTAGTGATGGAATTGAAACAGCCTTTTTCATTTGCATGATGGGTATGGATCAATATGCAAAGGCTTTCACTAGACATCTCTTCAGGAAGCAGAATGTAACTTCCCAAATCTTATATTTATACATAACTTTTATCTTGAAAGCCTCCAAAAGTATTGTACAAGAGAAGTGTCTCTTCCTTTGGGTGTCCTTAAAAGCCACAGTAAATGATTATCATAGTGCAAAACCTCATTTTCAGATGTGGGCACATAAGGCAGTGTAATTACATGACACATGCCATGCAATTACACTCCTCACTGAAGATCTATATGGACTTTACAGTACTGAGCTGAGGTTCTGGTACAGCTTCAGTGTTAGAAACCTGTAGCCCAGGCCACTACATAGCTTTAACTCACAATTGATTACCATACAGTAGCAGTCTAAGTTGAAAAATTAACAATGTACGCATTTGTCTTCTCCAGGGATGTGATGAGTTTAGGGATCACGTTGGTTGGTCATCAAAAGAAAATCATGAGCAGCATTCAGACTATGAGAGCACAAATGCTACATTTACACGGCACTGGCATCCAAGTGTGATAGACATTTCTCCCTTATGAGGGAGGTGACAGACTGAGAGAACAGCACTGGCCTTCAGTATATATAAAGTGCTACTAGAAGACACTTGATTTCCTGGGTCCTTCCTGCAGTGAATAGAAGAGCTACAAGAAGCACCTACAGACTTGAACTCCTAAGTGCCACCAGAATTTATGAAAAGGGAATTAGGATCCACCAGTGGTGGCAAGGAAAACAGCAGTGACAATAAACAAAGTACTACCTGAATAAACATACAAACACCTTGAGCTCTCTAACCTCCTTTTTATCTAAAAGACTTTTTAAATGTACATAAAAATTTTAAAAAGAATATATTTGTCAGATAAAATCATGATATTATTGTTGAATTCAACAAAATATTTTCCTTAAATCTGTGATTTCTGAATCTTTTTTTAATCATTTGTGTTTATTCTTCATAAAGACTTTCTTTTAGTATGATGTTTATATCTTTGGACCTTTTTAGTGCTAATTCTATGACACATTACTACACTGGGTACCTCTGAAGGATTATTTGAGTTCCTAGAGATTTAAGAAGCATGACCAAGCAATGTACATCTGTCCCAGCTTCGGTATCCTTTCGTGCCATTTACTTTTCTTAAATCAACACCGTATTGACATGACTAGCTAATTGGCAGGGAGTCAGGATAATGCAAGTTGCCAAGAGCTCTGATATTTTTTAAAGAATTTTTTAAGGTTACACATATACTATCTTTTAAAAGAAAATAAAAGACAAAAAAAAAAAAAAAGAAAAAAAAAAAGAAAAAGAAAAAGAAAAAGAAAGAAAAGCAATAATGACCCCTATGTAGTTCTAGGCACTTTTAGCAAACTGTTTGCAAGATGATTTTAATGGACTGAAGTGAGATATATTCTAAAATGTAGATCTATAGCTGCAAACCTGCTGAGGCACTACGTTGAATGGACAAGTGATTGTAGGAGTGTCTCAGAACATAGGTGCAGTTCTCCAGTGTTACCTAAACCATTTAATCTGAGCACATCACATTTTTTTTCAATATTTTGCATTAGCAAATCTGAGAGAAATAGCTGGCATATATTTTATATGAATTTAAGTTGAATGCAGTCCAGCTATGAAAGTAAGGACATAGATTTTATATTAGAAACATAGAGCATGAGGCAAGGGGCAGTTCCAAATTTTCAGATTTTTTTACAAGCTTTTACAGCTCTGATCAGATATTTGTGTTTGTACTCACACAGACACAGCAGTCATCATCAGGAGCACAGATGTAAGAGTATTTGCTCAATGGAATATATTCTTACAGCATTTACTTACATATGTTTTATTAACCATAAGCAATAACAAACTGTGTCTTCACAGATATGGTGAGAATGTATATGAAAGATAAACATTTTACAAAATTCTGAAAATTGTGAACTACCCCAACAGTGAAATGCTGTACTTCCAAAGAGAATCGGGCTGCTTCTATTGATTCTGATAGAGAAAGATCCCAGGGATCAGTCATAAATTGGTCTTGTTTGATAATGTGGGCATCCACACAAAAAAAAAAAAAAAAAAAAAAAAAAAAAAAAAGAAAGAAAAGAAAAAAAAAGAAAAGAAAAGAAAATCCTGTAAATTTTCCTTTGTAAAACTTGTAAATTTTATTTATACTGTCTTGTTTTATATACACATTTATGTGTAGTGAGCTCTGGATACATTGAAAATGCACTATATTTTTCTATTTTAATTGCAGAGCATCACAAACAAACATGTATATTCAGTGCTACATAATGTGTTTTCCCACATTTAGGACCAAAGATAGTTATCAAAAACTTAAATGCATCATTTTTTCCTCCTTTTTTGAACCCCCTTTTAGATCACTGTACAGTTATATTTGTCATTTTATTTATTTGTTTCATTAGAAAAATCATTTTGGTTACACCAATTTTGTCCCCTCACCTTTGTTGAAGAAAATCTGTAAAAAGCTTTTAATTAGAATAATCCCGTTACGTAGACTCTTCCATTTGTAATCTTTGTAATAGACTGTAAATATATTTTTGGAACTATAATGCAATGTGCATAAGGGTTATTTTTCAGTGTCCATATATGATTGTTTATACAATTCACAGCACTTTACAGTCATGCTGAGAAGCCTAATTTATTGCCTGGATTTGGGCAGAGTAAGAAAAAAAGGTGAATATTCTTATTTCATATTAGATTGTCATTCAGTAGAATTGAGTTATTTTCATGTATGCAGTTCAAGATTTTTTTAACTATTAAAATTAATTTTCTACAAATGGTATAGAATTAGGATGCAGAGTAGACTGCATGCCCAACATTGAAAGTAGTGCACACAACCACTTGGCCAGGGCACTTCCACTCGCCATTGGAACACTCATAATTAATAAACATCTGTTTTGTGTTATAACTAATGCTAAGTGCCTCACTACTGGCATCTGTGAGCAACTGCACAGGGTGCTTGTCAGTTTTGCTGCTGCTTTAGGCACCTAACTGTAAACTTAGGAGTCTAAGTTCTGACACCTGCTTCCTTACAAATCTTGGCTAATGTTCCTAAGGGCTTGGTGTTTCCAGGTGTGATGCAGCAATGCTGGTATTGCTGAGAACCCACAAACCCTAAATGAAAGAGAGTTGAGGCCAGGCTTCACCCTGAGAACTTGTTCAATGTTCTGATGCACAGAGGCCTCAAATCATGTGTGGTGACATGGACTCATGCACGTAAAAGTGAGGGCCCTAATGTTATTTCTTCCTGATTTTTCCTTGTTTGATTTAAGCCATCTACTTTGAATAATAAACATATTTTATCATTCATCTATATACCTTGACTGCCTTAAAGTTGCCACAGTTTTTTACGCATTTGAAAGTGGTAGAGTAGACCCAGAAAGCACAATCAATACCAATATTCCTATCCTATCTATCTGTTCAGAACATTATTGCAGTTTAGAGCACATGCATGTTAAAGCATTTAAGCTGATAGAGCAGCAATATATATATATGTTGATTTCAATTCCCCAGGTTTCACAGACACATAGTCCAGTATAAGAAAAACAAAGTGCCATTTGTGTTCATGAGAACTGAGAAGAAAAAAAAAAAAAAAAAGAAAAAAAAGTTGGGAGGGAGAATTAAAGGCTAAATGATGAAACAAAGAACTGAACTCAGTTCTGGCTTAATTCCATTGAACTAGGGTATTGTGCATTGCTAAAGAAGACAATATCAGGCTGCCAGGGAGGTTGATATTGCTTGGATTTATCTATCTATAACCATTTAAAAGAAAGATGCCTAAGACAAGCAGGATGAATCTTCCTCTGGCAATGCTTATCTCCATTACCTCCAGAGGGAATCCGGATGATTAGCTTAGTTTAGGCATCTAATGTCTAGATACTGAAAATTAGGTGATTCTTACTCTATATAACCTCGGCTGCTACAGAGTTTCCCCTAGAATCTGAGTGATGTTGAAAGGCAGCTCCTCTACTACTAGTATGTCCCAGAATGTATTTATACTGGGCTTTATCACAGAGAGAGGGTTTGTCGTTTTTATGGTTGTTGAGTTATTTTGTTTCTTGTTTTTTTTTCTTCGGAGATTTGTAACAGATCATCTAAATGCTTTTTGTATATGGTTATTAATTCTTGATTTATTTTGTGAATGTTCTGAGGAAGACCTGCCTAGTAAATTACAGTTATTTAAGACTTTAAATAATGAGAAATATTTGCTAGCATACTGCTTCAGTCCAGAGGTTATGTGATCAGATATGATAGTTGCTGTTTGCAATACCATGTTTATCTAAAAAAAATGTCATGTAAAAATCTCCAGGAGGCAAAGATGCTTAAATGTGTCTAAAATTGAATGTTGCCCTTAATATCTCAATAATTGAGCTGTCTGTACTTTTCTCCATTTAAAATGAGTTTTTAATATTTGTTTAAGCTGGAGTCATCTGGCATTCACTGAGGGAGTTTCAAAGAATTATTTTAAATTAAATTTGCTTTTCTCCACTAATAATAATATACGGTAAATAGTTTCCACTGTTTTGAATGTTACAAAAACTATTGCTTTAATGTGGGGGATGAAGGGGTCTATTTTTATTCTGTTGTTGGTATTTTTTTTTACATTTATTGATTAGTAGTTGAAATAAAAAAGATAATAATTCATCCTTAACTTTCTAAATAATTTATATATAGTAATTTTGAGAATGATTTAAATTCTGCGACTTTCAAGTTACTACAACAATATTGTGATTGTGTCCCTGCAGTCATAATGCCAAGTGATGCTCAGACTCCCTAATACAGGGAGGGGTTCATCTGGCACTTTGCTGCCAAGTAATGGCATGAGACAGTTCACTGGCTGTGTGGGAGGAGTAAATGCCAATTCTGTCAAAAAGGGGTCATTCCACCCTTAAAAATATATATATGTGATATACTGGAGCTACCATTTATATCCTTTTATTAGTTGTTTCCCTGCATACAATTAGAAACTCATACGCTCATAACTTGTTCAGTGTTTGTTTTATGATGGTGGGGTTTTATTTATTTATTTATTTTGTTTATTTGTTTGTTTTGTTTCATGGGTTTTTCTGGACTTTCATTTTTTATGTTTGTGGAAGTTCCCAGACAGAAGGATAAGGCCAGGTAGAATACAAATACTTGTGTAACAGTAATACTGCAGCAGGTATAACAAGGGCAATTCAGATTGTGCTGTGATTTGCTGAGCTAATGGCACAATGGGAATTATGCATATTCAGGACCCTTAGAATTGTAATGTATGATTTAATTAATATGTAGAAATAAGGGAATTTTCATAGAATAGTAAACTGGCTTGATTTGGAAGGGATATTGAAGATCATCCAGTTCCAACCTCCCTGCCATAGGCATGGCTGCCCACCACCAGATCAGGTTGCCCATTCAATCTGGCCTTGAAAGCCTCTACGGATGAGGCATCTACAGCTTCTCAGGGCAACCTGTGACAGAGACTCACACACCACTAATTTGGAATGGACTTCCAGATGATAGATTTGGGATCCAAAGGAGTACTCAAAAGTGTTGTCTTCAAACAAATTTCCAGTAAAACAAGAAATTCTGGGCAGCAATGAATATTTTCTCTCCTATACCCTTAACGACAGTCCAACTTAGCCAACAATTACTTTTAAGCAAAGATCTTTATTGTTTGTAGAGTGTAGCCTTTATTTACTTGGAAAACAAAACAGATTCCCTGCAAAAAAGGTGGGGGGCATACAAAGGTTTTGGAGAAAAAAAAAAACAATGCAAAAAGAAATTGAAAAAAAACAAGTTACCTTTGAAACCCAAAGAAAGACTGTGTTCACCGATTATGTAACACATTTCATTCAGTGCTTCAAAAAATATAACGGATTATACCATACACAAAAAATCTGCAATTTTCTGACAAAAGGCTAGTGACAGAATACAAGCTATATTTGTGGGAATCTTTTCCCCTCTGGGTTAGCTTTTGCAAGATTCTAAAGTTAGAATAATTAACATATACATTAGAGTAAATCCTGTTGAGACAGGCTGAGGCACAAAAATTCCATGAAATTTTAAGTGAATGTTTAGGATGGGCAAGGGTCAGGCAGTTTGAAAGTGAAAAGGATCAAACTGAGTTTGTATGGTATAGATATTTTGTTTTTTATGTGTATTGACATGATGGAAGGTTAAAGACTAAAGAGGAAAGGGATTGAAAACAGAGGATTGTGAAGCCATTCAGCATGTCTAAGTCATAAGGCTCTGCAAAACATTGCTGGCAGTGTAGTTAAACAATATTGAGGTTTTTGTTTAAGTAGAAATGCTGATATTAAAATATATGTAATAATCTAGTGTGTAATGGTTTCAATACTCTGATTTTTCCTCAGGCCAGATTGGAATTTGTCAAAGAGACTAAATTGAGGCAGATGGGAAAGCAACTGGTAATATGCAGCTCATTCAAGCAGACTTGAAGGAGACATGAAAGGAGAATTTTACATTAAAAGCCTGCAAATAAAATAAACTCTGATGATATTTGCTCTCAGAAGGTTTTAGTATAGTCATATTTAAATTTAGTGTAATGATAACAGGTTTTTGAACTGATACTATACAAATTAGATGCCCTGAATGTCTAATTAGTGACCAAAAGAGAACCACAAGTCAAAAAATAGTTCATGCCTTGATAGCCTATGAAAAAAAGATGATATACAACCAAGCGAAAATCATGTAAGCAGCCAAATGAATCTTGGACAAAACAGGACATGATTCCTAGTGCCAGAGAAGCTAAATCAAGAATAGAAAAACTATTCATCTATTGACCAAGGTTTCTGTATTTAATTGAACCAAGTAACCAGTTGTATAACTATGCTGCTAATAATAATTACCAATAATGAAAAACTACAGCTCAGAGTTCACCTGATAAATCATAATAAAGCTAGTACTGGAAAGCACACTCAAAGAAAAACTCAGAGTTTTATGTATGGTAGTGATGTTACAGTTCCTGGACTCTGAGCTATTTCAAACTAGTTACAAACCAGAGAATATACAGTACCAAGTCCAAGTCCATAAGTAAAACCTTCTGCTTTTCCTACACACACAAAAAAAAAAAAAAAAAAAAAAAGAATACAAGGAATACTGAAGAAGAATCAGTGCAATATTAATTGTCTTCTGATTATTTCCTTAGAATTACCATGAAGTTTATGTTTGTCTTACAGATTAAGAAACAAACTTCCTGCTCCAAAAATTAAGTCCCACTAAGAGGAAAATGCACACCTTTCTTTTAATATAGCTTCCAAAATTGGCTTGAAAAGAGACTAGATGCATCTCTGCTGATCTGTCACGTCTTATGTCTGTAGAGACATTACTCAGGCAATTTCTTGACTGTCATTCAACCTTTTTCACTGTGCCAGCTTCCACTGGCTTACTTAAGGGCTACGTGATGTCCGTTTTTAAGATGTCTGCTGGAAAACATTTCAGTTTCTTTTCCTCAGGGACGAAACAACTTATGCCAAGAATGTATATGCATACATTGTGTAGTACATCTTGAGAATATGACTGTGAAGCAATTTCAGATTAGTTCTCTCCAGCATGTTCTTTTCAGTCATAATTTTAAGTTAAAAGTATTCTTCCACTAAGATTCAACCTAATAAATAGTGTGAGAAATCTGATTTGCCAGAAATAAACTTAGAAAAGTAATCCAGATACTTTTTGAGGCCATTTCAAAATTGTGTTTTTAGATGGTGACGTGGATCTGGTTCTATCATTATATTGGATAGTCAGTGTGTATAGTGTTTATACCTCATAAAATATGCTAGCTACCAAAGTATGGAGCATTCTGGGTAGAAGATGTTCTCTGTTAATCTTATTATTTAGTTTGATCTTGGCAGCAGTGATGCTTCCATATGGAGTGAGTGGAAGAGTAAGATGAGTTGAGACAAGATTGGGTGAGGTGAAGGGGCAACTTGGGTGGGAAAAGAGAGGCTGAGAAAACCTGCAGCTGATTTGGGCAATACTTTTATTTTTCTTCCAGGATCCTTGTAGTGGAGAATCCTTGCCATCAGTCTATCTCACCACAACACTCACTGCTGTCCCTCTTAATTGAATAGCTCTTTTATATTACCCTAAACAAAATAAAATTGTCTTCATCCCTAGTAGCCAGCGTTTCTACCAGTCTGCTGGAGAAGTGAAGACTGCACTAGGTTCAAATCCACATCATTTGCCTGCAGGAAGAAGCTGGCCCTGAAAGGGATTCCTAGTAAGACATTGTTTGGTCTCAGTTTTATGGCCAGCTGATTCTTTGCTATTCTGAGGATAAAGAATGCACCTTATTATATAACTTTCCTACCTACTCTAACTGATCTACTGCTAAGGGTAGGGGTGTGGAGGAAATGAAGAAAAGCAAAGAGTTTTCTAGTATTTCTTTGTAATACTCTTTTCAAGAGAAATAATTGTTTCAGTGCCTAAGTTACCTAAACTTGTGCAAAAGATAAATCTTTTTGGGTGCTTCCTACTTGCTAGCAAAACTACCACAGATAGTCTTGCAAATCTCAGTCTACATTGCTTTCATTCTCATCAAATTCCTTGCCTAGCATGGAGTTCTGCTTTCCAATCCTCAAAATGGTAGCTTACTTGTGGTAGTTATTGAGCATCACAAAAGCCCTTTTCCAGTTTTCCATGCTTGTTACTTTGTGTGGAGATGCCGCTTGATTTTGAGGAGTGTTTCCCCAGTCATGAGGAGGGAAACCAGTTTTGAAGTATGCTCCACTTCCAACTCTCCCCAGCTGGCATGAGTTATTAATAACTAGCAGTACCCACGCTTCACTGGAGGATAAGTAGATGTGGGTAGTGACGGATGAACATTCCATACCCCAGTGATTATAAATGCTATTATGCAATTTACTGGGACTGAGCATGCAGGTGCTCCATACCCTTCTCCTTTGTTCTCTTCCTCTTTAAAACAGCCACCAACTGTGCATGTGTTGGGTACTGCTGGAAAGATTCCTGCATCTCTTTCTATGACCAAAAATCAGGGAAGGAGATGGTTGGCACGTTCTAGGTGCAGAAGTCAATAGTGTTGGTCAAAACAAAAGCCAGAAAGTGTGTATGTGTACTTAAGAGTGTGGAGAGGAGAGGGGAGAGGGATACAGAAGAGGTGAATCAGCTAGGCTGCAAAGTGAGCTGCTCAGCAACATCCATTACATGAGCTTATGGAGTATGTTCAAAATATTATACACGTCTTCCCATTGACAGAACAGTTGGAATGGAGAACACTTCTCTGGCATCCTTTTACCTCTGTTTCTAGGAAGGCTCACTAATTTTTGTGATTTGAGGGATGGCCTATTCTTATTTTGAGGAGTTGGTGACATTTTACATAGTTTTAAGGTGAAAAATGCACAGCACAAGACTGATCCTATAGCTTTGGGCTGCAGGAAGATGCAAAGGTAATGTGTGGGAAGGGTGATTCTCTATAGTCACACACATATAGCTGAATGCCTGGAGCTGCGACTGCTACCTCAGAAAAGGTTGATGAGGCTGGGCGGGATGCTCCACAGGCGGGATATTACCTCCAAAATTCTTTCCTGCACTGTACAGTCTCTTCCCTTCCTGAAATGCTTTTCCCATTCAGAAATCCTCTCCGTCTTACTCTGAAATTGGTCTGCTTCTCTGGGAACAAGGAGCCTTCTAAGGAAATTGGAGTTCTTTCATGGAAGAGTTTGAGCAACCTGTCATGTCCCAGAAGAGCTAATGTCTTGGTCTGCAAACACCACAATGACTGTGGGCTTTTCTACATCATTCTACTGTTTCTCAATTTTTAGACAAAATGTACATCATCTCTGAGATCCTTTTCTGCTGAAAGAATGACTTTAAGCGTGTATTTTCAGAGAAGGTTTGAAGCTATGAATCCCAGAAAATACTTCTTCAGGACACTTGCAGATTTGCTGCTGGAATACACGTTGGCATACCAAGATCCTCCTAAGTGTGCTGAGAACAAGTTTGCATAAGATTTCCTTTCTGTGGAGCTAGAGTTCAAGTAGAAACTCACGCATAGGGTGGTTTGGCTCGCTAATGAATACAAGGATGGTCACTGAATGCATCAGAACCTGGATGAATGAATACTAAATCTGACCATAAAGCTGCCAAAGCAAAGAACTGAAGCTCCTATCAGCTTGTTTAGCCATGGTCTTTGGCCTTTACTTTCCTGAATTTCCAGTTTTGTTTTCTATTTCTTCTGAGGGAAGTATGGACATTGGACATGAAGGCAGCTATAAATTAAGTACTGTGAACATGAATATCTTGGTTGTAAAGATGTAAAGAAATAATCAAATTGATTTATCATGTGTCACACAGGAATCCTCAAGTCCCATTTGTTGAAGTTTCATCCTTGTTAGCTTTCACTTGGGCTCTTCTCTAGATAAAGTAGTACTTTGTAATGACAGATAGGTGCAGGTCAAAGTAAAACTGGGCAGTACATGGTATACATAAACTATCCAATGATGCTGATAAAAAAAAAAAGTAAGTTGATACACTGCCAATATAAATATAACCCGAGGTTTTAAATACCTATTTATCTAAGTGCTATTTGTAACTACTAGTTGCCTCAAACTTTGAATAAATTCACCTGTCAATCATTTTTAATAATTCAAAGACTTACTTGCATTCTAAATAGTACAAAGAAATGTAGTCAAAAAGAAAAAAAATGAAGTATTCTTTCTTTTTGAAAAGGATTTGTCTCAGAGTTCTTTTTTGCTGCATTCTTTTCTCACACATTCCTTGCATTACTGGGCTTTCAAAGGGCAGGTGCAAAAAAAAACCCTAAAAACCTAATCAGATTGCTTCCTATAGCTGTTTTTTGTTTTGTTTGTTTTTGTTTTTATTTGCTAAAGCTTAGACACTATGGCCATTATTATTGTCAGATCCTCTTCATAAAACATCTGCTCCCATTTTGTCCAGTCTGCTGACAGAAACGTATTGCATGTTACAATGTATTAAGAATGTTCTTGTATTGAATAAGTACCTTCCCTTTGATTAACATGTTACGTAATCTAATCCTTGTGACAGAAAAACATACACTACTTTGGAAGAAGCTGTAAGGATATTGGTTGGTAAGGCAGGGGGACATTCCTTTGCTGGTTTATTTTTCTTTAGTATTAGTGCTACACTGGCTTGTCTTGAAGTCTGTAAAAGATTGCTTTTCTCTCGGGAATCTTCAAATAATTTAGTTAAAGAGATTGCTAACCAAATGTATAATATTTTTTTATTAAATCTTGGCTTAAATCCATTAGTCCTAAAGCTATACTGTTTTAGATATTTCACATAGCCAATCTGCCACAAAAAAAAAATAAAATAAAATAAAATAATAATAATAAAAAAAATAAAAAATCATCTAAATCATCAATCTTTAAGATTTCGTGGGTGTTTGGGTTCTTTTTTTTTTTTTTTTTTTTTTTTTTTTTGGTAACATAAGTAACATAAAAATTGTCTTGAGGTACCTAGAATCATGTAGTGGCTAAAACAAGACAGTTAAAATATTTTATAAGATCATTCAGCAATACTGGGAGCTTCTGATAGTATCAGTTAGGTTAAAGGAGATTCTACCTTATTAGTCTATATGCTAGAATCTACTTACTACATATATCTTTTTAAATTTTATATAATAATAATAATAATAAGGTTTAATTTAATTAACACACCCATTTCACTCTTTTTCTGCTACTCTGTTTTTAAGAGTTATCAGTATCTTCCTGTCCCTAATTTAGTACCCAAACTACCATCCAATAAACTGCACTGCACTCACCTCCTTTTTTTTTAAATACTAAAATCATCGAGTATAACCCTTTGGGTCATTAAGAAACAACATGAAGCACAACTACATTTTCTTCACATTAGAGATACCTGCTTGGGAATCTTTGGGTTTATTGATGTTTACTTAGTGAGTGAACAAGTTTTTTTCTGTCAAGTAGTGGTGTATACATGGCAATGACAATGATAGTATAATTTGCCTCTATTACTTCCTTCTATCAGAATACTGCTGCACTGCCAATTTCATATCTGTTGTTATTATTTGTTTGACAGAATCAAAAACATGCCAGGTGCTTTGCAAAACAGAGAACAAGAAAAATCCCTTTCCAGAAGAGATGACTGCCTGAATAGAAATGACATAATGGCAGGAGACAAAGGAAGCAGAAAGGGGAAGCAAAACAAGAGATATAACCATAAGATCATGAGATTGGTTTGGAGGCACAGTGAACGCTATGAGGCATTTTTTTAAACCACATAAGGACTGTAGTTGGGATTAGAGGATGGAAATGTAGAAAAGAAGCATGGAAAGGAATGGAGAAGAAGGGAGGAACAGACTGGCAACAGGAGGAAGAGTAAACAGAGGTGTATGGGAGAGGCCAGAACACACACCTGACAAACTGAGGATTATGACTAATGCCAACAATGAAAGACCACATCTGAAGAGCATGATGATTTCAGGAGGAAAGCGAAGCAGGACATGGCGATGCTGCTAGGGAGAGAAGAGCCAGCAAAGCTGCCCTGGAAGCCTGCTCTGGAAGCTCCTCAGACTATTATAACCCTGCTTCCCCATCTTCTTTTTAGCTCCCCTCTTATACACAAAATATGTATATGAAAGAGCAAAGGAGAAGGAGAAGCAGCTAAATCAAAGATTTTTTAAATCCTACTTGGGAAGAAGCTTAAGCTGGGATGATACAGATTTACTTCTACTAATGATGCAAGTGGCAGAAAGTATCCTTTAGCCTTCCTTGTGCAGACAAATCAATGGAAGTCTTTCCCACTACTTACAAATAGGTCCTGTTGAGAAACAGAATTTGAATAAGTAATCTAGGACATTCTGAAATGTCATTTCACACTAGATCAGAAAGAAGCAGAAATCATAACATTTACATTAAAATAAACATGGAAGAAAAGCATTGGAGTAGTTTCTTCTAAAGCTGAAAATAATCGTTTCAGTATCAAAAAAAATAAAAATAAAAATAAATAAAAGTAAAAGATAGGGGAGGGGGCAATTTTTCACTGAAAAAAAAAAAAAAACAAAAAAAAAACAAAAAAAACCTAAATTTTCCATGAAAACACTGGGAATTATTTTAATTATGCTGATTTGACTTTTTTTCCCTTAAAAAAAAGTGACACTTTTTAGAAGTAAACTGAAAAATCGACATTTTGAGACTGTCAGACGTTTTAAACTACCCTTCATTAATAAGAAAGCTTTAAAGTGGCCAGTCTAATCCCTTCCTCACCTCCTTCTCCTCTGCTTCTGTGGTCAGACATCTCTACTGAGTAGGTTGGAAAGAGCAAAACCAGTTTCTATGTCTCCCAGAGATACGAGATATTGCCAGCTTCTTTAGGAATTATTAATTAGATCTGTTTACAGGAAGTAACTTTGTTTTTGTTTTTTCACTACGGAGTATGTCTCCATTTAAGCTCTCATCACAGCTCTTCCATTTTGTCTGGGAAAGTTTGTCAGAAAGCATACTGGAAAGCCTCATGTTTCTGTAACCAATTAAACTGTTTTTAGACATAGTTATAGTGTGGCAGATGTAATGGTATCATAGTTGAGAGATTACTCAAGGTAATGGAGTAATCTATTACTTTGATATATATAGACACTTTTTGCTTGGTACTTCTGACTTCAAAGTGTTCATGTTTAGGGTACTATAGATAATTACTACTTGTGTTTTTTATATTTTTAATAGGTTTTAGGAGACAGCACTGGATATTTTGGTAGTTGTGACACCTTATCAATATATGGATTTAGTCTCTTCTAGTAGTGGTTTAAGTATTACCTGGCGGAGACAACAGCTTCATTTAAGACTATCCTGGTGACTCTAGATAGAATTCAAATAATTTGTTTAGGAGATGAAATACAAAATCATAACTGAAATGTTACTAATAATCCTTAACTGGTTGGGTTTGCCCAGAATTTGCTTGAAGATTTTGGTAAATGGTGGCTTACTGGATTCTCAGCAGAAATTGCCAATTACTTTTTTTTCTTACTGTATTCAGTTTGAACTTTGCTTAAGTTAACTGAACTCTTGTCACCTCAGGGTATCATTTCAGCAATGAGTTTTACAAAACCTACTCTGTTAATGTAGAGATTTCAGCTATTAAAGAACATAACCCATGCAGAGAGTTAACAATGCCTAGCAGTGCTTGAAGAATCATGCCCAACTCAGTTATTTCTCTCCACCATTATTGCAGTAATATTAGATTTAAATCAGATACCCATTGAGTCAGCTTACAAAATCAATCCCACATACATTCCTCTCTCTTGGAATCAAATGTGATTCAAAGTTTATAAAATTCCACGTGCCACTGAAATAAACAATTGCAAAGCAGTGTCATATTATCTCCCCATAATAAAAAAAAATTTACATTTAATTTTTACTTGTTTCCTACAAAAGCATAGTTGCAATAACTTTTTGCAATATAGACTCAGCATAAAGCAATATCAAAATATAGTGAATATTTATATAAATTATATTTCACCAAGCTCTGGATTTAGTATAATTCTCCCTACCTTCTGGTATGGTAGCAGATAGGGAAAGTATGTGTAAGTTAACAGCTGGCATTGAAAGAAGACTACTGTGTGACATCTTCCTATCCTATCCTACTAAAAAGACAAAAAGGAAAAAAACAAAAACCAAAAACCTACCTTCCCCTCCTCGCCCCACTCCCCCCCCCCCCCCCCCATCATTTCCATTGCAAAATGTAACCTAATCTCTGAAAAATGTCTCTTCTGACTCCACACACTGAGCTGGATGCCAGATTTAGTAAAGGATTCAGTATGAGCTGTTTCAGTAGTCACATGGAACTTTTCTTGCAGGAAAAAGGCTGGAGGGAAAAAAAAAAAAAAAAAAAAAAAAAATTACAATGTATATTGAGAAAGGGAGCATGGTTATTTTGACTGCATATTTTTTTTAACCATGCCTATACTTTTCTGGCAAACCTTTCCTGTTGTTATCTGTCACCTTCTCCAAGAAGATACTTAGTTCTGCATAAAGTAAGAGTACCTGCAGTAACTCAACCCCAAGGTCCATGCAGGCCTGTACCTGGCAAGCATAGGGAGTCATCCACTGTCCTCTGATTATAATGTTTTCATATGTAAACTTCCAAGCACCTTCAGGGCTCTCCTACCCAGTGTGTACAGTTCAAATGCTTCCCAAATCAGGTGCTGCACTATACTTCACAGTCTGTATTTGTCCTAGATCTGGTGAATTTATTTTCTCTTCATGTCTCTCTTTCCCTCTCTGTTTTGACCTTTCTTCAGAAATAGAATGACCAGGGCTGCATGAATTATTCAACATAAGAGTGTATGATGTATTTATACAGTGATATAGCAAAACAGTGTATTTATACGGTGAGATTATATATATATATATATGTTTTCTATTTTGTTTACAGCTTTTTTCTTAATCATCCAAATATTTTGTTTCACATTTTTACTTGTTGATGAGTGCTTGACATGAAGTTTTCAGAGAGCTGTCTAATATCAGTTTACGATTTTTTTCTTCTCAAGCAATAGTGAATTGTAGTCCCTGTCTATCTATGTGTAATTGGACTTATTTTTTCCCTTGTATGTTTCTTTGTGATTTATCAAATTTCATCACCACTTTATTGCCAATGGCATTCCAAACTGTTAAATCATTTTGAAATTCCTTACAGGCAGCTTCTGATTTAACTTTTAAAAATCATTTTGTATCAAAGTTTCTCATCTGACAGTTCTTAGATATCATATTTCCCTTTACTACTAATAAAAATACTTTTGTTTAAATCCTTTGCTTTAATTGATGCCTCAGAACCCAGGAAGCTTTGCACATGCTATTTTTTAAGGGGGGAGGCAGGAGGGAGAACACCTTAAAGCTATTTTCATTTGTGTTTATTAATTGGAAACCTTAAAAGTATAATTTAGATCTTCTTAATGCCTACTGATTATGACAGAGTGGTTTTACAATCCTTAAAGTGAAAAATTATGAAGGGTAATCCATGAAATGCATTTAGGAATAGCCTTTAGCATCTTAAATGCCCTGCCTCATCTCAGAAATTGTAAATTCAGATTGGGTTTATCTCTCTCTCCAATGAAAGAGTACAGCTGGATATTTAGCAACAAAATCCACCAACTCTGACATACTGAGCAGGGAACAGTCCAAGCAAACTATGGAAATAGCCAGACAGGGAAAATAAAATAAGGGAAAGATGCAGTGATTTAGGTATATTTTCCAATACTCATAGTACTAAGTATGGTTTTGCAAGATGTGACTCGTAGTTTCTCTCTCACTGTCGCTATTCCTCTTCCATATGGGTTAATGGCACTTTCCCTTGCAATGAACTCTAGCGTGTTATGTCTATGCTCAACCTACTGCACCAAGGTATCAGTCCCTCTCTTTCTGTACCAGTAAATAATGAACTTTCAGGACTAGGCAACAACTGAGTGGGCTATGTAAAACTATGTAGAACATCTGTGTGAACACCCAAAGTTGCATTTAGCCATTTCTGTTCCATTGCAAGTCTAAGCTGTAGTCTGTGTTAAAACATTAGTGAAAGCAGTGAGATTCTGAACCCTGGCTTAGTAAATGTGTTAAACCTAATTGTGTAAAGTGAAATCTCTTCTGTTTGTTTCACATCTTAACTTTATTGAAATGTCATCATAACAGTTATCCAAAAACAATGCTGTGTCTACAGCACAGCTATGTTTTTTACCTTACATGAATACTGGGAGTACATTACTCTAGACGGGAGAGTAGATCCTGCGAGTTATTAGTGTTCATATCATACAGAAATCTTATATAGTGGGGGAAAATATGTGGGTGGTGATTGAATTTAGTGTTTCTCAAGCTGATTCGTATCCTAGATATTTCATAGGAGGTATGAAGATTTAACTTATTTATTTGATTTTAGGAACCTCTTCCTTTGCTAATATTAAAAAATAAAGAAATGTGTAGTACTGGGCTTAATTTTCTATAGTCACAAAAATAATTATTTCAAAAGCTATGGCTATGCTTGAATGGAGAGTGACAAAAGAGGACAAGTTGTCAGAAGAGATATTTTATATTCCTAGAGAAAGAGATATAAATGTCCATCTCCTCCATTATAGATGCCTGTAAGTCTTCTCTTTGAATCAGTAGAACTTTGGGAACTAGTAAGCCAAAAAATAAGAGGCTCCATAAACTAGCAGATTAAACTGCCATGTAGTATTTTAAAAATGAACAAAACCTGAAATGACTGTTTTATCTACATCTAAAATCCTATATCAGCCTTGTTCCCACATTTATAATTATGTTCTTACTTTATGTCCTATATGTTGGCCCAGTCTCCCTGCTTCTGCATTTTTTGTTTCATAGCTGCTATAACTTTAATGGGTTCCACTTTTTAAATGACAGATATTAATTGTGTAACAATGGCAGGAAGCAATAAAATAAATGACTGAACAGAAATCTGGGATTAAAGGAAAAGTCATAATAAAACCCAGGTTAGCTAATCTTTCCCAGGATGTAATGGGTAACTGCAGCTCTTGGTACATATCAATGCCAGATTATCAAGAAAATGGATTATTATGCACTGATGATAAATAACAATAAAATATTTCTGGAAGATGCATTATGTTCAGGAATACAAACTAAAGAACTGATAGAAAATCTGCTGTTTTAAACTTGATTAAAAACTCAAAGTAGAACTCAAACTTTGAGGTGATCAGTTTTATTTTTCTTTTATCTAGTTCTACCATTGCTTGTTTGCACAAAGCCCTTTCGGAAAACACACTCCTTGTTCCCTGCCCATATCACCAGCACATTCTGGCTCATTTCTTTTTATGTAGACTAGGATCAAAGAATGGATATCTGCAGTCTCAAGCCTTTGTTCTGCCTTCAGATGGACTTCTTGCATTTCTTCACGGGTTGTTCACCTGAGGTTCATTTAAGACTTCTGTATATTTTAACTTAAAATCTAAATATAAAATATATTATTGGGAGATGGACTCAGTTTAATCCTCTGTTTTAATCCAAACTCCTAGAATACAGGAAGTAAGAATTGATTCAGTCGTTAAAGAAAAAAATAAAAAAAGATTCATCATTCAGTAAAGGCAAAACATTTCATGTAGTATACTTTTTGTATCAAGGTTTCCAAAAGTTTGGGAACTCACCTTGAACTCCCCTTTTACAGGGATCCATTTTTTTTTAAGTATTGATTCTTCCGAACCTCTGAAACTCAAGAATTCTCAGTTTATTACAAACTGAGGTAATATAGAAAAGAAATATTTAGGCTAAAAGGAGCAACCTAGGCCAGTTCTCTTTCTTTCATATTAAGGACCTTGATTCATTTTAGTGTATGTTAAAGCTCCCTTTTCCTTACAAATACACATACAGTTATGCTTGTGGTGTACCTCTACACTTTCCTGAGTACCCAGGGAAGATTCTCCTCTGATTTAATATTAAAAATGAACTTCTAACCAGTGGGCAGAAATTCTCATCAAAGGTGGAGTATCAAGGAAAAGAAATTGAGACATTCTGTTTTGAGTTTTGTTTACATAAATATTTATGTATTTATTTATTTTGGTCTCTAAATATTTAATCTGTGTGAAACTTTAAAAGAAGATGCCATACTAACAGCCATAGCTAATGGTAATTTGAACTGGAATTTTTCAGCCCCTGATGCATTCCACCATTAAAATATCTATTTCCAATAACAACCAACAATTTCCAACAACAACTTTTCAAAATTTTATCCTGGTACATCCTGGATCTAACATTTTTTTTTTTAGTTACGATCTGCAATTTTCTTACTGTGAATTATTAATATTTTCAATGATTTTCCAGCAGTTCTGTAAAAAAAAGTGTACAGAACACACTTTAAAAAAAAAAAAAAACAACATTCATTCTATAGTGATTTCTAATGCCTGCTGAACTTTTGCAATTTAAGCATAATTTATTAAAACAGTAAGAAAGGCTCATGGCAAAAACAAAAAAACAAAAAAACAAAAAAACAAAAAAAAAAAACCAGTATATGTATGCATACGATAGATCTGGACCAAATTCTTGGGGAAAAGCTAAAAAAACTGTAAGTTTAACATAGAATGTATCCACCTACACTTACATGCATATATGCATGCACAGCATTCATCCAAAATGAATAGTACTTCCAAGAGACTTAGGAAAACAAAATCAAAATGATATATTAATTAATTCCTTACTATAATAAAATTAACCCTGTGTCTTCTTTTAAAATAGAGGATACTACTTTCCCCATCCCTTCTACCTTAATTTTGTCCTCCTGCACATTTTTTTACTGAAGAGAGAAAACAGAGAATTTCTGAAATTCATATTATTATTATTTTTATCATGATTTCTAGTAGGAATGGATTTGAGAAGGAGAATGTAACAAGGATTAAAAATATCCGGTGCTCTTAGTGACATCAAATGCAATGAAATCTCAAGGTCAGGTTAATTTCCTACTTCCCCTTATCTCTCTGACACATAGTACTGTATCTCAATAGCTGCCACCAACAGCTACCACCAGAAATCTTGGCTAATTAGCAATCAGTCATGTCACTCGGTGTGATCTCATCCAGCCTAACCGCTGAACCTGAGTACAAAAATAAAAAGGAAATTGGAAACTCTTAGCAACAGTGAGCTTGATCACCCATTTTCAGTAGCATAATGTGCCTACAGTTCAAGTTTTCATTTTGCAACGCTAATAGGTACATCTCTATTTATTCATTTAAGAATATAAGAATATAAGACACAACTACCAGCCAATAACCCATCGAATTCAAAGATAAGATTTCTTATCACTTCAACAGCATTAAGATAGAAAATATCTTTGATAATAAAAATTGAAGGCATACATTTTTTTTTCTCAACAGTAATCAGCTCAGCATAAAAAATACCCACCACAGTTGAGTAAAACCAAGATCATGTCAATGCTGGAGTCTGATGCAGCAAAGCATTTAAGCTCATTTATGTTATAACAACAAGAATATCTCATTATATTTATTGCGATCATTCAGATGATTAAAATTACGTGGAAAGGTCGATGGTTTTCTGGACTGGGGCTAAGGAATGAAGCATTTAAGATCAGCTTGTAATGATAGTTGAAATATTTACAAATCTTTTTAAGAGATGACATATAAACCAAAGTGACTATCTTGCCTTTTGATTGCTAGACTTGGGACAGCTTCAAATGTGAAAATCCTACATGTTCTGTGATTATTTCTTCCCTCAAACTAAGCAGCTGTTTGAGAACAGCAATCATAAAGTGCTAATCTCTGCGACCAATAAACAAAAGCAAATTGTGGTGGAAAGCTTGTTTATCTGTAGTAATCTCCAGGGGATTAGCATTTCAAGGGATCAGATTTCCTAAACCTCTTCTTTCTTGATAACAGCCTCTGCAGTGAGGTGACACACCAATAGGAATAAATTATCAAGGGCTGCAGATAAGAAGAGGCCATTTGTGGGTTCTGAGTGCAATAAAAATAGATGCAAAACAGTGCGGGAACTGGTGCTCAACACAAACCTCACAGGGATTAGCAGTTCAAGCTCTGATTTCCTTGCTGTTGTTAGCTGAGATTTATCATCAGACAGTGACTCAGAGTCTTTCTTATCTGTGATAATTTAATAGCTTAATAGCAATCCCTTTATCTGGGGGTCATAATTAAGCTTGTCTGATCAGGTTCCTAACAAGAACTTTGCTTGTATTTTTAGCTATGCCTGTGTTGTGTTTTTTTTTTTTTTTCTCAACGTAGCAGTATTTTTGCTAATTAGTATTAACAATATTATTGTTCACAATTATTGGTAATGATAACAATTTCATTTGGGGTTACTCTTTATTTGGTGGAAAAATGCAAGCTGAAAATAAAAGATACAACACTCTTAGACTTTAATAGATTTGCAAGCAAATTTAAGTATCTCAGCAACTTGTTGGCTTGTCATATTCAAATCTAATTCAAATACAAAGCTGAAAATGAAAAACTACTGCATAAAATCACTTTCAATTGCCTCATTTTCTCTGGTACAAAATTAACACTAATTTGAGAGTAAGCTTGACTGCTATTTTACACTGCACTTACTGTCCCTGTTTGTCATTCTACTAATGAGCTGTTTTTTCCACTGCTATGAAAATTTCCTTAACAAGAGATGAACTTTGAGATCTTATTATGACTGTTTAAAAACACAGGTGCCATCAAAATGAATCTACTGGCAGTTTTTTGAAAATGAAAATGAAAGCAAATTCAGACAGACCACATTGCTTTCTCAAATTTTCTTGATAATTTCTTGATTAAATATTTTTGGGGCTATAAAGAGGAGCGCATAGGAAACTTCCCAAGATTTAGAGAAACAGAATGATTGATTGACTATAGAACAATCATCTGAAAAACATAATCACACGCAAATATAGACATAGGGGTATGAGTGTAATGTGTGTGTATATGTACATGTATTTAAAATTGTCCATATATACTTATATATATACATGCATCTGTCTATGTTTATGCATTATATATTTCATGTCTAAATATACTTTTAGTCTTGTACAGTACGCATTCACAGATCTACTGCTTTATCTGTGAAACAGATCTTTTGAAGAAAAAATGCTGCGAAAGAGAATCTGTATGTCTAGTCTAAATTATTGTATAAGCAGTATAATAAATGTGGAAAGGCAGGGGTCATTAGAAAGTGATTCATTCCACCCATCTGAGGTGACAGTTTTAAAACGACAAGTTGCTTTTCACATGGCTATAGAGAAACACTGAGAACTTTGAGACTCACACCACCCTTTCCTTCTGGATATTGTCAAATAATCTTGAGTAATGAGTAGATGACTAAACGGACAAAGACTTGCAGGCAGAAGCAAAGAAAATTATCTATTCATTCTCCAATCCTAGTAAAGTAATGTTACTGGCTTTTGCTGTGCTCTGCAGGTAAGTTAGCAATGGCTTGTGTCCAGCTGTTTGGGTCTGGCAAGCACGAATTTGATTTTGAGCTTGCTTCATAGCCAAAAGTATGCCAAAAGAAATGACTGGGATTATTACAGAACATGGTCTAGAATGACCTTTGCTCCTCACAGTCTTGATTCAGATCCTGAGAAAATCCATAGAAATACTTACATTGACTTTGGTGGAGTCAGGGTTAAGGTGTCATCCATAATCTAGTAGCAGCTGGTATCTGCCTGAGAAGCTGAAATTTTACACAGATATGAAACAAGCAAAATGTGTGAAAGATAGAAATGACAAGGTGTAAGGGAGATTGCAATATAACACACTGAAATCCTTGTCAGTATCTGCAGCTAAGGCCATTGATACTTGGGTGCTGAGCTGACTCTGTGAGGCCCTTGTGAGATAAGCCCATACAGTCACTGAGATGTCTGCTTTACACATTTAACTTCTCAGATAACTTTCCAAAACTAACAAGGCAGAAATATTTCTTGATATATAATATTTTCATTCTATGTCAATGTGACAAGTTTAGCAGATTTTTTCCACCACTAAAACAAGTTTTTAAGGATACATAAAATAGGAATGCTTGCCCATCTCACAGTGAGAACAGAGACAGCATCGTGCGGTTACCACTGTGCTATATTGTTAGCTGTTCACCAGCTGGACCAGACATGATATAACCAAATAAATCTCCTGAAGAAAGAAATCTTGAAGCTTATAAAATGCTGTTCTATTTTAACTTCAAGTTCACAAATGTTTTCAATGGATTTTACTGCTGTCAGTACAACAAAGAATAAATATCTTAAATAAGTTTCATTGTTTTAATTTTGTCCATTGGTTGCAGAACTAATCCTGTTTCTAAAAAGAAATCATAGATATTACAAAGCAACTGCTCACATATCTAAAAGCTGAAGTAAGCTTTAGATGAAATAACACAGCTTTCTGTCTGTTCTCTGTCTCTGGGTTCATGATCAGGATTATGGCAAGTCTAACTTTAATTTTGTGTAGTTTTGCATGAAAACTGTCATTGTCTTGTCTTCAGTCTCGATTATTTTCTACATTTAACAGAAATAATATGCTTTTTTAAAATAAACAATATGTTTTTATTGATTATATACACACATATATAAAAATATGTTTGTACAACCAAACATACGCATAGTTACATAACATCATATCTTCTATTTAATGGTCAGACATTTTTCTTTGATTATAGCTACTGACAATTATTAAGAAACACCACAGAAAAGATAATAGCATCCACAACTGTGTTGTTATTTCCTTAAAATTTTTGTTGTACTGATGTGGGAGCAATATCTTTCTTGGGGATTGAGGGAGTTGACAAGCTAGGGAGGATTATTAGTTGCTAGTTACTGTTCATTGGTTTCTGTTTAAATGGACAGGAACCTGAGACTGGGAAGTGAAATCAAGCTCATGTCTCCCACATAGATCTGCAAAGTAGTATCACTGGAAATGCACAATTTAGCAGGCTTTTAACTTCAAGCTCCTACATGGCATTTAAAATGGCTTATTTGACAAAATGACATAAGAGGAAAAATAAAATTGCTAAGTACTCCCAAATGAGAACAAGAAACTGTTTCCCATTTAGTAAAGTTGGGCAGTGACACAGCTCTGAATAAATAAATAAATAAATAAATAAAATTAAGAAGGAGAATACAACTTTTAAGTATTCACTAAAAAACAATTCTCTGTAGTTACCTTGGTAGATGTCATCTACTCTTATAGCACATAAACTCATGCTGTCATATAAGTCATATTGAGCCAAAGTCATTTACCCATGCTTACAGACCTAAACTCACCACTGTCAAAGATAATCTCTATATGATTTCTATGAAAAGGGAAATATTTTTCACACCTTCACCATTCCAATTTCAATAGATGGGAATCTGTTTTCTTGTTGCAAATCTTGACATTTTGCTTAGAAAATATCCTGTCAGGGAGACCTGTGAAGCATTATGCCTTACATTTTGAAAAAAGCCAGATTAGAAAGATGTGATGATTGCTATCATCAATGTTCTGCCCCAAACACAAGAAAACCCATATACTGCTTCAATAACTGTGGTTTTAAGTTAAAAGCAGTTCCTCTCCAAAGATCTGAGAAACAATATAGAGAATCCAAATGCTTGCTGTTTTTGATAGCAATTAAAACTTTATTAAACCTTGTTACAAGGTTCCTGGAATAAAAATAAAAAGCTCCTGGTGTTGTGAAAAGGTGATAAAGATTAGCCTTTACCAAAATGTCCCCTGTGTATTACTAGGGAAAAGAAATCAAATTAAACCAATTTTTGTTTAACTCCTTGACCCTTTCATTATTGGTGTTGTGTCACTGTGTTCACCATTTTCTAATTTGACAAATACCTCTATCTTAATACTATTATTCAATCAGTAATCAGTTTCAGAGTGCTTGGCTAGACCTGAATTATTATTGTTTCCTATAAGCAGGTAAGTTACAATTAATGTCATAGCATGTTCATTTGATTCTAAATTTAAATTGTTTCATGCCTAAAACATCCCACAAGGAAAATCATATATGTATGCATTTTCACTTACACTGACAGAGAAGTATAATTACTTCTTTCTACTGTGCAAGTGAGATTCTGTTCATTTTTTCATCGAACATATGGATCTCCTGAAGGAAACAAATCCCCATTGCTCGGCCTTGATGGTTGATTGCCTTTTTTACATGCATGTACGTTTGTAGGAGTGTTCTCAGAGACATTTTTTCTATAGACTGGAAAAAAGACCTGAAATCATAGAAGGCTGGTGGAAGCAAGCACTGGTGCTTTTTGCTTAGATGAGAATGAGAGATACTGGGATACTCTTTAAGCTTAGGTTTTTTTTGTCAGTATATACAAGTAGTTCATCCATAAAGAATTTGAAGAAAACCTTGTCTAATTGTCAGCACTTCCCTTTTGAAGGAAAGAGTCACACAAAATGCTAGCATGGGCATCAATAGACTGTGAAGTTCTCCGTGTTATTTCTCTGGCAGTCTAATAAGTGGTAATTTTATCTACACAGAGACCGTAGAAATATACATAAGAGAACATACCTTTTTCATAAATTAAAATTGTTGCATACATTTCTGTCAGAATGTGTACTTTTACATTATCCCTTTCTGCTCTAGCTGTATTTGATAGCAAAACTGAAAATAGAGCAAACAACATCTACTAAAAATGTCCTGTTGTCTAAAGAGCTTCTATGGATGCTAAAGGAAAACCTGCCTGTGGTCTACTGAGAGCTGTTTGGTCCAAATTACTTCAGATTTTGTTGCAATAAATTAGAAATAATCAATTTAATTTGACAGCAATCATACTTGTTTTCAGATGTTGTCACAATAAAGAAAGCTCAAAGCTCAGGAATATCTGTCAGTCCTTTTTTTTCTAATTAAGAAATTTGTGTATCAACTCCAGTACTACTACTACTATTGGATAAGCAGAAGGAGGGAAGCTAGATTAATGCAGAAATTATAAGAGATGGGGTTATTCTCAAGGTAATCTTTCTACTGAGCAGCAGAGATGATTTCAAAAACTCATGAAAACACTACAATTTTAAGAAGTTATGATTTATGACTGATCTTTCAGAGTTTCCCTATTGAAAAGAGAATGGAAGGGAGGGGAAGAAAAGATAATGATAGAGATACTTGGAGCTTCTAAAATATCACAGAAGAGTCAAATACCATCAAAATACAGTGACACATGACTTCTAGAATGGCTCATTTTTTGTAATTACATGATTAGATTCATTCAGTGCCACTGATCTCTTCAAATACATGTGTAGGTCTATTGTTCACAAATCTGCCTCACTGTTGTACTAACAGATGCATAGTTATTAATCTTGGAAAGAATCCACATCCCCTTTTCAGAAAGATCAGAGAAGCCAATTAAAGGTGACATGGCATCTTGTGTGAAGGAACAGCTAGCTCTGTCTGTCCTAAAAATGGGCAAAAATGATGCCAGAACCTGTGAAAAAAATGCCAGGAAAAAATAATTGTGCCATACATAATCTTCTCATTCATCTTTGCCATTTTTAGCCAGTATCTTTCTCAGATTGCACATTTAGATGTCTGTGTAGCAACTACAGCTCTGTAAATGTATGACACCTGCTAACTGCTCTTCTTCCTGTCTCAAATTTATCATTTACCAACCTCTGCTAAGGACTCCATTGGGTTGACACAGCAAAATAAATGCCAAAAAATGCTCTCTACAAAAGCACTAACAGCTCAATAATGTAAGCCAGGATTATTAAACCACATTCATAGAATCATATAATCATAGAATCACAGGGGTTGGAAGGGACCTCCAGAGATCATCGAGTCCAACCCCCCTGTCAAAGCAGGTTCCCTACACCAGGTTGCACAAGTAGGTGTCCAGGCAGGTCTTGAATATCTCCAGAGAAGAAGACTCCACAATCTAACAGCATTCTAAGCGGTATCTTGGTTACTTGTAGATATAAATAAATAATGATAAAATTATAGGAAATCTGTGCTCAGAAGAGATTAGAATTCATATTGTTGGAGTTCAGTAAGTCCCAAGAGCTGACATAGTAAGACACAGTAAGTCCCAAGAGTTGACGTATGACATAGAAAATATACTACTGTTTATTTATTTTTCAAGATAAAGCATTAGATCTACAAAGTATTAGATCTATTAACAGAATTGTCTTGCTGAAGAGTCCTGACAAAATTTATAAAAAAAAAAACAAATCAAAGATCACATTACTTTTCCTGTCTGCTTTTGCAATTCTACCTCATCCTATTCAAATTGATAATTCTTTTTACCATACTTCTACCAGTTAAAACTATTTTCATGCATATTTCTTGTATTTCCTTAGAGAATTATCCGTCAGACAGTCTGATGGCTAACCAAGCCACTAAAAAATAATAAATAATAAAAAGGTAAAAAGAAAAAAAAAAAAAGAACACAGTAAAAGTTTTAAAATCCATTTCGGTTATTTAAACGTTGGGAACATTCATTTTTTTTTCTTTCCCTTTTCTTCTGATAAGTAGGACAAATCTTAAGAATTTGGAGGTGATTACTTGGACTTCCAAAGATCTGGGCATGCTTTTCCATGACTGTGCTCTTTCTCTGTAGGATATCTGAAGAAGCTTACTCCTCCTTCCTGAAAGGGCAAGGATTTAAAATTGTCCACCATGTGTTCCAAGGTCAAAGAGTCATTAAACAAATTATTCTTATAACACAAGGGATTTAGTATCGTTTTTAGAATGACAGCAGTGCCCTACATTATATTTTCACTGACTGATGCTATTGAATTCCTCGGGTGAGAGGGGGAGGAGACCAATGGCTCTTATGGACAAAAGGCTTTAAGACACTTGGCTACATTAAGGAATTAAGTATGTGAAGCACTGTACCTCCAAGGTTGGAGTCCCGAAAACATGGATGGTAATAAGAACATTAAGTTGACAAATACATTGATTTCAATATTGCAAATCAAAATAGTAACATGAGTTCTCAGAAACAGAAATTTCAGTCACTATATGGACATATACCCAACTTAGATATTGGCTTCTCAATTTTACTTAAATTCTTCTTTTCTCGACACTGATAAAATTAAGACACAGTGATTGTTATTAACAAAAAAAAAAAAAAAAAAAAAAAAAAAAAAAGGAAAACAATGAAGGACTATTGTGAAACACCATTTTGGGTGCAGATGCTAACTCTGAAGTGTTCATTTCAATCCTCAGGCTTGAAAAGGATGGTGATTCTGCTCACGGGATTGACATTCCTAACTCATCTGTTTTATTTTCTTCAAAAGATTATAAATTCTCACTGCAGTTTATTTTGTTTTGTTGTGAAGTAGAAGGAAAAGGGAGAGAATTAGAACTGTGGGATGGGGAGGGAATCATGTAAGGCAAGATTCATTTTGGAGACCATAATGGCAAATTTATTGATTCAGACTCATGAAGTATGAAGTTATAGATTTCTGTGATGCTACAAAGCCAGCTAAAACAGCTACATAATGTCACAAGCTGCCCAAGAACTGGTCAATTTGATTCTTGCTTTATATCTTTTGGATGTTTATGACATTTTGTAGACATGATTTAACAGCTGGATCAACAATCCAGCTTTTCTTTTTTAGTAGCAAGCAACGTTCTGTATTTTGCAAACACAGCCATGAAGAAGCTATGCAACTCTCCTAAAGACATGAATAACATCCAAATTAATAAGTGGAATTTACATATTTTAAAATATTTTCAGTTAAATGCGAGTAATTTATATTGAATATATCGTTTGCATTGCATCTGTTTCAAATAAAATTATTACTTTACAATAAATAAAAAAAAAATCGTATTGTTTCCTGTGCATAGTAATGAATTGCTTTAAAATATTAAACTTGAGAAACTAGGAATTTGTCAATGAGCCAGCTAATATGAATCATGCAATAACCACATTATTAAGAAATAAGTTTAATCAGATGTCAAAACATCCTTACAGAGGAAAAAAAATACTGTAGGCAATTTATTGTCTTCCAGAGCTGTTCCAGTTAAACTCCATGATGACAAATTTTTGAGGAACAAGATTTTCAGCTTGACTTACCTATGGTCACTAGAGTCAATGCAGAGAATAGTTGTATTAAAGTTATATTCTTAAAATAAGCTGTTCAATATTTGTATAATTTAGGTATTAAAGTTTTTATTCTCATTGACAGTAATGCTGTCCAGGTAGGTGTATCTTAACCAAGGTGACAAAAAATTCTCTTTCTTTCACGCTGGGTGCAAAAGTATCTATAATGCTTGTATTTAATACTTCCAGGAGGTGATATGAATACAGTCACTGACTATTTTTGTAATTGTGATAGTTGTAGAGACAAATGTTTTCAAAGAAAAAATAATAAACAGTCTACAAAAGATACAGTCTTTTTTGTACATTTTTTAACAAAGCAAAGACACTATCGTTAGACAACTATATTGTTCTACAGACAATATAGTTCCCTTAGTGATGAGATGTGATGTGACTTAGATAGTGATGACACTTTGCAAAATCACTGAGAATTTATATTCATGCTTTAGCATCACTGTACAAATCTGTACCATGCACACTTTGCTTACATAGAGCTAACTTATGTGGCCAAAATAGCAACAGTTTGTTCAGAAACAGTTCTTATAGTTGGGCAAAAATTATTTATTTCAAATACTAATACATCTTTCTGTTTTTTCCTATTCCTAAATTGGAAATGAAATAGTTCAGTTCAATGTTTTTTTGAGAAATAGCATTAGTAGAACTGCTACTCTGGACTTTAAGAAGGCAAATTTTAAGTTTCTCAGGGAACTATTTACGTAGTTAGTAGTGTCCCCTGGCAATCATCTCTGGAGTGTTCTGGTGTTCAGGAGAGCTGGTTGCTCTCATGATCTTCACCTTTTAAGTCTCTATGAGCACACAATCTTGTGTCATAAGTAAAAAGGGCAAAAGAGCAATGAAGCCAAGAAAACTGACAAAGTAACTTGACATGCCAATGAGGTATGTCAAGAAGGAATTCCCTTTATTACAGTGCTGAGTGCATGGGGGATCACCGAACATGCACAGTGAGAGAAAGAGCGACTACATATTTAAAGGCATAGCATATGCATATTCATTACATTCCAAGGACATGGGCAGAATTTCCAAGAAATAACTAACATCTCTGGTGATGCATTCTCACTGTAAATTTCCAACATTTCAAGGGGGCGTAGCCCAAAGTAGCCCAAACCATTTCCCACTGATGTTACATTGAGCTGAGGCATTGTTTTGCTACCTAATCTTCAACAACAGGACATCTACTCTGATGTCTTGTCTTCACTGGACAAAAAGTTCTGCAGCCTCCTCCGCATTCTGTTCTTCAGCTTACATTTATGCAAGCCTCTGTCCTTAGCTTATATCTGGTAAGGAAAAGGAAAAGGAAAAGGAAAAGGAAAAGGAAAAGGAAAAGGAAAAGGAAAAGGAAAAGGAAAAGGAAAAGGAAAAGGAAAAGGAAAAGGAAAAGGAAAAGGAAAAGGAAAAGGGAAAAGGGAAAAGGGAAAAGGGAAAGGGAAAGGAAGAGGGGAAGGGGGAGGGGAGGGGAGGGGATGGGAGGGGACTGGAGGGGAGGGGAGGGGAGGGGAGGGAAGGGGAGGGAAGGGGAGGGGAGGGGAGGGGAGGGGAGGGGAGAGAAGGGGAGGGGAGGGGAGGGGAGGGGAGAGGAGGGGAGGGGAGAGGAGAGGAGAGGAGAGGAGAGGAGAGGAGAGGAGAGGAGAGGAGAGGAGAGGAGAGGAGAGGAGAGGAGAGGAGAGGAGAGGAGAGGAGAGGAGAGGAGAGGAGAGGAGAGGAGAGGAGAGGAGAGGAGAGGAGAGGAGAGGAGAGGAGAGGAGAGGAGAGGAGAGGAGAGGAGAGGAGAGGAGAGGAGAGGAGAGGAGAGAAGAGAAGAGAAGAGAAGAGAAGAGAAGAGAAGAGAAGAGAAGAGAAGAGAAGAGAAGAGAAGAGAAGAGAAGAAAAGAGAAGAAAAGAGAAGAAAAGAAAAGAAAAGAAAAGAAAAGAAAAGAAAAGAAAAGAAAAGAAAAGAAAAGAAAAGAAAAGAAAAGAAAAGAAAAGAAAAGAAAAGAAAAGAAAAGAAAAGAAAAGAAAAGAAAAGAAAAGAAAATGCACTTTTCCAGCTGATATTTATACATCTTTCCTGGACCTGGTTCTCAAGTAGTGATATATGGCAAGAGTATGATAAAACTGAGAAAATTACCATGACTTAATTATTAATTTACCACTGCTGTTGTTCTAAAATGTATAGATTGCATTCTTATCTGTTTCTTTATTCTTTATTCTGTGAAACAGAAGCAAGATCACAGCAGTGGTTCATCTCTCCTTCTCTCCAGATGAAATAACTGTGCCAAATCAGAACAGGAACATATATATTCAGAGCAGAACCTCACCAGTAATGAATTATTAACTCCTAGGATGTAAAAGCAAACCAAGGAGGAAATGGTAATGTAAGTTAACATGCTGTGGCTGTGGTGGTAGAGGCTACACTCCTCACAGAAAGTTGTAAAGTTTCTGTGGGAAGGCTTCGGATCATATTATCTGACACCACAACTGTATTTACACCAACTGCAGTAAAAACACTGAAGATGTATAAGACAGGATAAAAAAATCCTGTTTAATAAATCAAAACACTTTTCAACATCAAATTACATGTATATATTTACTAATTTTTCTGATGTGGCAAATAAATACTTATCTCCAAATTACAGATGGGAAAATACAGAAAGGTTAAGTGAATTGCTCTTTGCTACAGCAAAGACAATTTTAGTTGCATGTTTGGAAATTGGGAGATTTTGTCTATGAGACATTGTGCCCCTTTTTTAATTAGCTAGAGAGATTGTGGGTTTCTTTTTTTTTTTTTTTTTTTTTTTGTTTGTTTGTTTGTTTGGTTGGTTTTTTTTTTGCTTAGCTAAAGAGAAGAAAATGTTGTAAGTGAACTGTACTGGACTGGACTTACTCATTCTGTCAATGAAATCTCAAATAATTGTAGATACGTAGCTTTATAATTAGCCAAAGAGATTTTCATAAAGCTCAGGTATGTCTTGAGGAAAACATTTAGAAACCAATATGCTATAAAACACTGCCTGAAGAGGTAAAGAAGCTCCATGAGGAATGTCAAAGCTAAGAAGAACTGACAAAATTATTGTGGACAATAGCAGAAAATTAAACCTCTAGAAATATTTTTAATATCTACAAGAATATATTCAAATATAACAGAATTTTTATGAGTAACTTCTCTCTTACTAAAGGCTACTACAGCTGATATTTTTCCACAAAAAATCCCACTCTCAAAAAAAAACATTGAGCAGATAAGCCAGCATGGCTGGTGCCCAGGAACCCATTGTGTGATCCTTTGACTTCATGCATGTCCTGGTGTTCAACCAGGAAGAGATTCACAGAGGGCAGCCAAGATCTATATTACCCAACAGATTTGGAGATTACACAGAAACTTCAGGTGGTCAGCTAAACAGAAAATGCTGTGCAGGACAGCTCTGCCAGCAGTCAGCAGGAAAAAAAGCTGTATGGGACAGTTCTATTAATAACACTTACACTTTTACCATGATTTAACAACAAAGAGAGAAGAAAAAATCTCTATCTCTGTGTGTGTATCCATGTAGTCAATATCCATTGTTATGGTGGAGCTAATTCCTTGGGTGGGACTCAGTTTCAGACTAAGACACAGAAACTTAGGTGTTTACATTAATGCCTGAGTGTAACCTATAGACCAAGAGATCCTATTATAATCAATGGAAATATCTCCAATACATTTAGTAAAACTGAAATATTCAGCTAGCTTTATATTTGATTGTTAGGTACTGCAAAAACATAGAGGCCTGAATACACTTTAGAATTACTGAAAAACTTAACATCCAACTAGTCCAGGAGCAAAATAATCCCTAGATCCTGTCTGATTCCAGCCAGCCTGTGCAAATGCCTCAGATTCGTTGTAAGGTATTATTTTTTATAGCTAAAAGACTTACATGCACTGTCATATCTCATACAGACAGACATGCTCTCTCTCGCAGCAGTTGAATTCCAGGTAGGAATAAGAGTGTGGCTTCTCCAACGCTTTTGTGAAGGCAAGGACTCCGTGCTCCTTCAGTGGGCTTTCATCATACTTGACCATTTTACAGCTGCAGATGTGCACACAGTGGCATTCCTATCACAGATGGTAGAAGAGCAGGGAAGGGGGTGGCAAAAGCTATGTGCTTTTTTATTCTGAGGAACAGTTCCATGATTATATTCTTTTCTGTTTTCACCACAATGTCTTCCCAAGCTATGTCTTCTCTTTTTGAGATATGTGGTCCTTCCAGTCCATTAAAAATTTATCAGAAAATTATTCTTCTACAGGTCTAATCTCCAGTCTCTCTTCAAGGATAGATAGCTTGCTCATTAATATATCTTTTACACATTTTTTTTTTAAAGTCAGAAATCTGTAATGGACTCTATAAATAGGAAGAATTAATTAACTTCAACAGTACTGTAGAGATTTACAAACATCAACTATTATTTTTGACACCCTGCTAAGATATAATTAAAAAGTCTACAACTTGTGTACAATAGTACTTCTTATTCCAAACACCTTGAGGTTACTGTAAGACAATATTTATTTTTTCAGTTAATTTTATGTTTTATTTCACTATTCCTATTTTAAAGGTAAAGACGGGAAAGTTTTGAAAAACAGATTCCAAAACAGTTTCTATGTTAGTGGGAACACACCATTCAAGTCAAAATTTATTTTGGGAGCAGCAGCGGAGAAAGGTTGCAGATGGTTTGGTTTTTTTGGTGGTGGTTTTTCTTTTGCTTTTGCTTTTGTTTTCTTTTCTTTGTTTGTGTTCACAAATCACCCTGCCTGATTTCCTGAAAGCTTAGCATATCTGAAAATAGTTTAGATCTCATGAGAAATACTGAAAACTTGAAGAATCCAAGAGTTGTCAGTGTATTTCTGTTAGCATTTTTCCCCATACTGCAAATAAACATAACCAATGGAAAGTAAAAAAAAAAAAAAAAAAAAAAAAAAAGGTCAAAATAAGCACAGTGTCAACAAATTTGAGATCTAAATAAAATATTTTCCTTTAGGAAAACATAAGATAACTCCACTATTAGCACTGGAATTTATTCTACTTCTTTCCTTATTCAAATATGATAAAAGATAATTTAAGTGAAAATCAGGCTATAATTACTGGGTGAAGAATTAAATACAGTAAATTTCCTACTTAGGCTTGAACTAAGGACATTTTTACCTTTTCTCTCAGCAAAGGATATCCAAAGCATATAAGTGAAAGAAAAGCATATTAAGAATTAAAAAAAAAAAATAAAATCTACCTATTAGAGTACTTATAGAGCTATAGTGTTAGAATTTGGCTTAGTATTAGCAAATTGTTTCTTGGTTTTACCACTAGTGGTACTCTGAAAACATCAACTGTAATCAGAGATCTGTTTGCAAAGGTATTTCATTCATTCATTCTTCCTCATTTAAAAAAAAAAAAAAAAAAAAAGAGAGAGAGAGAAAGAAATAAAAAAAGCTTTATCACAGCTTCTAAGTCTCACTCATAAAAATGATTGAAAGAGGAAATAAATAAAAACAGAGTTATATACAGGTTAGATTACATTAAAAACAAAACAAAACAAAACAAAACAGAACAAAACAAAAAACAGGCAATCATTTCCAGCTCTGGAGCAGTTTATGATAATCATTCTATTATAATTTCACCACAGAATTATTTGGAAAAAAGTATGCAATTTCATAACATGAAAGTTAATGGATAGCATTGTGGGAATAAGTATTCCCCCTGTTCTGTCTTCTTATCACAATCTAATACTTCTGTATCTTTTGGACTTCTGAAGCTTAAAATAAAACTTAACTACAAGTATGCCATCAGAAGATTTTATCTAAAAACATCTTCCTAACAGGCAGGAAAGGAAAATAAAGTTAGAAGTGGGGAATGGGATTATGGCCAGTGGTACAAATTGTCCAGTGGGACAGAAGTGTAACAAATGTACAGGCACTGAGCAGCTTTTCTCAAATGAACTGTGAAGTCATGCTTGCATATGTAACACATTTATGCTGATCATTCCAGAGGTCCAAAGTGTGTAATTGTATCATGGCCTACAATGACATATGAAATCACAGTTTTCACCTCATAGTCTTCCTTGCATTTGACTGCATCCAGGGTGAAAAGTAGAAGCTGCATCTAAAACTTGTGTTATTCACAACTTATAGTAAAAAGCTAGTAGAACTGAGAACAGAATGATGGCTAATGGGCTGATGAAGTAGCCAGCATTTGTAAATCACATCAGGAAAGACAGAAAAACAGCAGTCTCCTCAACAGTGTAATTTTGCAGCAATGTTGAAAGGAGACAAAATGGACATGAAGAATTCAGCTATCTAAACATAGATTTGCAGAGATATTGGAGAGAGAGGGTAGAATAGACCACAGGTGAGGACTGGCAGATACGACATCCAGTTCTGAATGTCCAGTGTCCTGCTGAAGCTGCACTTAAAAGTGGCACTGTGGCATCAAATACCTATGGTTATGCAATAGAATTAAGCTACAAACCCGGCACTAGAAGAAATATTTACCCTACCTATTTTTAAAGGTCTCATTATACTTACTAACTGCAGGCTTAGGTTTGCTTGCTCCTCAATTGCTCAGTGGAAATTCAGAGTAATTCAGAAGAAATAAGATTTAAAATACTTTGACCAGACATTCACTAACTTGCAGAGTTATTCCGATTGTGCTCCCTTACTGGTTGTATAGGTAGCCTATATAGGATAATCTGACTTGCTGTGAAGATGTATAGGTAGGATATTTACTCTCAATTGTTTTTGCATTCTTCCCTGAATAACAGGTGAGGTATTTTTACTTAAGGAAAATGGCAGAAATCAGTGGACATTTTTATGTTGATTGTTTGAAGTCTCACAGCATAAAGAAAAAGATGAGATGTTCTCTTTCCATCATTTCCACATTAACAAGAACATTTTTGACTTTTTGTGGGAAAAGGAGGTGTGACAGGAAGCTGTAGACAGTGCCTACGCTTGATCTTGAAAAATGGGATTTGACACTATCTCACTATGTTGACAGTGAAGGTCAACATTTGTTTCAGTTGAAAATACCATCACATCAATTCATGTATTTGATAAATCTATCCTTTCTTTACATTTGCACAAACAAGACCTTCAAGTAAGCACATTGCAATACTGGAGTTATAAGGCAAGGCAGGTAGTGAAGCAGTTCAGAGTAATTTCTGACCTGATTTCCATATATATGTATATAAGCATGCATATATACTTGAAATGCCTGTAAGGGTAAAGGTACAACTTTCTGTTATTTTTCAGATGCACTGCTGCATTCTACATCCAATATAAGTTTGTCAGAAGAAAGGAGAAATAATTCACAGTCTTTTAGCTGATCTTACGAGGGATTACTTTCTTTCATTTGAATGTCTTGTGATTGGTGAGCAAGTTTCTGTAGCTCAGCAGAGAATCCTCAAGTGAATTCTGATGCTATTTTGACGGTGTTAAGACAATGATGCATAATAACATGATATGCTGTGATTTGAGGGTTATTTTCTCTGAGTTCTTCTTTCCTTCTGAGGAAAAGCTGGTTTTTCTTTTTTCTAAATAGAAATAAGCCTTCTAACTCAGAATGCAACTTACCTACAGTAATGTCTCTTGTCTTTTTGTGGTTTTTTTTTTTGTTTTTTTTTTTTGTTTTTAAAGAAGAGATTACATTGTAGTTTATTAAACACTGAATTAGATTGTTTGTTTCAAGTAATTCAGCTATTATCAGATATGACTACATCATAATGTTCAATGAGTATTTCCAGAAAAAAAATTAGATATGGTCAGCAATATCTTCTAGTGAAAAAATGTATAAACTCACATTTTATTTATCTAATTATGTGCTTTGAATCAAAAAGAGTAAATACATTTAATTAATTAAAAGAGTTTAAAGTTCAAACTAGATAATTGCTTTAACCAATATTCCCGATAATATAGCGATATTGATGCTAAAGAAACTTCTTTTTTTCCCCTTAAGGTCGTGGGCAGCAAAATAAGGCGTGTAAAAGGCTGTAAGATGTTTCTAGGTCCAAATTTATGATCTTGAAAACCCTCACTTGATACTTGACTGCCAGAGTGCCAAGGTATATAGACACATCAGCACTTAAACATTCCTCAGGTGCCTCGGCATTTCCAGCATAGAATCCATTTTTTTATGTGCCTGAATAGTCTTACCTCTTAAAACCAATCAAAATCTAGAAAGTATTTTTTTTCTCCGCTTGAATCCACTGTATGGTTATATTAGGAAATCACTGACAGTTCATTCAGGACTGATCAAAAGAATTGTGCACTTCAGAGAATACAAAAATGGCTGTCATTTAGGAAAAAATATGCTAGTTGTGGAAGGGGAAAACCAAGAAAGTAATCCTATTACAGTAGACTTTTTCTGCAGATTATCCAGAACATAAATTTGAACAGGATGGGAAAATGTTAGACAGTCCACCTTGGTAAGGTTAGGACAGAAAGCAGACGTGAATTTTAGCTTCTTTTTAAGGAATCTTTATTTTCTTATATTACATAATTATTCTTTAGAATTTATAATTGTTCTTCATAACTGGATTGAACTCCAGGTGTCCTTTAATCTAAAGCAAGTGACTTAAGAATTTGACTACAGGACCACAGTATTTTCTTGCTTTCTGAATCACTAATTCATACAAGTCAATCCCCCAGAGCAGCTCAGGTCCATCAGGGGAATGCACACAAAGCTGTTCCTGCATCACCTATTCTTTGATAAGTTATGTCACTCTCCTGGTTGTGGGAGCTGTAGATCTGACAACCCTCACAGTGTGGAAGTGCTATAATGCACATCCATATATTTCTGGGTAAGCATTTGAATTATCCAAATTAATTACAATAAGTTCTTCATCTGGATGCATCTTTTAATTAAAATTCTAGACTGTTTGAATCTATTGTCTTCCTAAGTTCATATCTTATAAATTGGGAATTTCAAATGAGTAGCTGCTTCCCAGCCCATCTGTGAAGTACAAAGAGGGCTAGGTGGGAACCAGTTGACATTTTGAACATATGCTAAAGCATAGGTTTAAGTATGTAACAAACTTTATATTACAAACTGAAGCTTTACAGATTTTCATTTTACAAGTGAAAATGGGCTATCCTGCATTAGCTCAGAATAAATGCCCAAAATTCTATTTGAATATGGAATTGGGTATACTGACTGTCCACCTGTGTGACACATATATACATTTTTAAAGTTTTTGATTCCCCTACAGAAGAAAAACTTTCTTTTTTTAATCATCTTTAAATGTCTTTTTTTTTCTTTTTCTTTTCTTTGCATTGGCTAACAATTTAAATACAAAACAAAACAAAAACAAAAACAAAAAATTAGCTTCACATTTAACAAAGAGGTGACATTGGTACCAAGAGCTTAGTAGGCATTGAAAATCTGCAATCTTCTTCATGTGGAAACATGTTAAATTCTACAAGACTGTAAACTTCTTACACCCGATGTAAAAGTAAAAGGTGTCAACCTGTGAATGAACTGAAATACTCCACCCATGACTACGTGGTGATGAACTTGACAAGCAGGATTAGTGTAGCCCTGATCCAGCCTCATGCTTAGAAGGATACTTCCAGATGTATTACTTCGGTTTTTTGTTGTGTAAAACACTGCTTTACAGAGGTTTTAATACATTTCTGCGTATTAAAAAAATTACCATCTTCATTAGAGGTCACACAACTTACACAACTAAAAATCGTTCATATGACTGAGCAGCATAAAAATGTATAGTAAAATCTAAATACAAGGCCAGAAAATATTTCCTTTCTGTAGTCCTCTACAGCTTACTCTTATGACACAGAAAATGAATATACAAATTAAGTTTTTACCTCAATTTCACAGGGACTATACAGTTGCCCTGGAAGTGCTAAGTGTCAACAAAGTTGTATTCCTAACAAATTGTTATTTCATTTTTATTGAAAACAGAGCATCCGTTCAGTTTTTATAAAAATTGCTACAGTGCCTCCTCTCCTCTCCTCTCCTCTCCTCTCCTCTCCTCTCCTCTCCTCTCCTCTCCTCTCCTCTCCTCTCCTCTCCTCTCCTCTCCTCTCCTCTCCTCTCCTCTCCTCTCCTCTCCTCTCCTCTCCTCTCCTCTCCTCTCCTCTCCTCTCCTCTCCTCTCCTCTCCTCTCCTCTCCTCTCCTCTCCTCTTTTTTTTTTGTTAACTACATTTGGGAAGGTGAAAATGGCAAGAGATATTCATAAAAGATTATTAAACTTTACTGTCGCTATTGAAGCGTGGAGCATGTTCTTTCTTTTTATATGCTATACACACACCACACATATACAAGTATATACAAAGATAAAGGCATGTTAAAAGCTAGATAAAAACATATATAAACAGGCCCCAGTGACAATTCCTAGAAGCACTGGTTGTAACTATATAATAAGCTGTAAAGCTGCAAGACTGCTTAAAGTGCACTAAATTTATGTCCACATTATATATCTTACTGGCCAAAGGCTAGGTGCTTTTTTATTGATCACAGAAACTTCAGGTCAAGTCAAAATACACAAGGATACACTTAATCTAGTACGTCAAATATGCCTCCAACATGAAGTGGTAAAAAAAAAAAACAAAAAACACCTTCCCAATCCAATTTAATTGTGTTGCCTTTTGTAAGGACTTCAAGACAGAGTCACAACTTTTTAACTAAGGTCACATAATTCAAGATTGTCTCCAGTTGTTGTTATACTCACTATATTTTGTACTGTATTTTTGGAAATGATAAGTAATATCCAAATAAGGGAGACTATGCTGTATCTCTAGCAACCATATTGGAAAGTTTATGAGTACAGGCAGCTCCAGTTTTCCCTGGCTACTGTCAGCAGCTTTACTTGCCAATGAACTGAGAATGAATAATGAGTTGCTACCACTTGTCAGTGGTTTGGAGAAATGTCCAAAGAGAAAAGTTTTAAGAAAATTATAGCTTTTGCATTATTAAGACTGAGAAAAGTTGATGCAGAGAAATGGCAAAACTGTTTGTTTATTAAAGTTTGGCTTCTAAAAATGAGTAGTATGTAAGAGCATAATTGACTGGGAGATATTTCTGGTCTGGTCTTGACTCTTGGCAACTTTATACCTGCATATGGCATGATTAGCAAATAAGGACAGTCTGCCAGTATTCCTGGAGAGTTCAAAGTGAGCTTGAGGCTTTTGTGTTTGGACACATATCATATATATGTCTTTAGGATGGGTTAAGCTGTCTCCAAGCAACCTGCTGAAAGATAGAGACAATTCATTACACGACTGTACTAACAACAATAACAGGAAATACCTCTCCAATCAGATTCCTTCTACCGCTCTCTTTTCCCAAATCTTCATTCTCTCTGTCTCCACTCTCAAAATCCAGCATTAAAATGTCATTCTGCTATGGCTTTTTTATTCAGATTTTCTGGTCTTCATCCTGGTCTTAAAAGGCCAATTATGTTAACCCAAACCAAAGCAATAATAATGCATTCACTGTTAAATGCAAATATTATTCTTCAGTCATCATATCAACATTCATATTCTTGGATGTTTCTTTAGCAAATGCACAGTACTCCTTGCTCTACAAAGTAGGAAAGGTTATAATGTATTTCCATAAACCTGAAAGCATTAATGTCATATTTCAAATAATTTAGCAGAAATTGTATATGTATTACTGTTTAATGATTGCTGAAAAGCCTACATGAAGATGGTAGAAGTAAGTACTTATTCAGGGTTGGCAACATTGGTGAATGAAGAATGAAGTATGATTCTAAGTAAAGTTTAACTAAATTTCCAGATGAATAAATTTGCATTTACTTACAATCATGGTTTACTTATTTATTTATTTGGGTTTAAATATTTCTAATAAGCAATAATCTTTTTCTAATGATAATCAAAAATAGAATACATGTTCATGATGTTGGATCATTAAGGACCAGTTAAAAACTACTGAGTTCAGTAAGTTTTGCAAAGGACCTGCAGTACAATAGGAAAACTAAAGAAAAATCTCATTCAGAGGAAATTGTGTCTTGATAATGTAAAATAGTTTTCATTCCATATACAAACTTATTACCAGAAGGAAAGTGGAAGACATTGATAAACACTGTCAAGTATTTTACATATATCAAACATCACTGTAGTGCAGGAATTCTAACAGTGCTTTTACGGATGAAAACCAAGGAATGTCATACTTCTGCACAAAGATGTCAACCTTTGCAAGATTTTGCAAGATGCCAGCTGATAGCTTCAAATAAATTCAGATAGATTTCATGGATGCATATAAAACAAATAAATTTTATTTATTTTACAACTGTTTTGATACCCCATATTTGAACAACCACAATACACATTATACCTAGCATACAGACATGTTGTTACTTCTGTGTGTGAAGCTTTATTTCTAGGGTTAGCAAATGGAGAGGTCAAAAACTAGAATTCTCAATGAAGTCACATCATCATCAAAGTTAATCTTTCGTATTAACAATATTTGTCCAGAGAAATAGATAATATAACAAATCATAGGCTGAGGCAAGCATCTTTAGCATATTTAGTAATATTTCAACCACAGTAACACGATATGTGTGACTTCCAGACATAGACCCAGTAAGTCCTAACTTGACAGGCATTTTGAAAGAAAGTATTAAGGAAATATTAAGACGCCTACCTTGTAGCCACTCCAAAAAAACCTCATGTTTTCACAAAAGCAGCACAGAAAACTGTTATCATACTTTGATTTTTTCTCTGTGTGAACAATACAGTATTTTTCACAATCTAATTATGAACATATAGAGAAAATTTATTTTTGCAAAAGAAATCTGTGAACTTTTAATATATGTGCGCATTTGTGTTGCCATCAGTACAGTGTATTTCTTCCTAATTTGCTATGTCAGTATCTTATCAATATAGGTATAAACCCAAGAATATTATCACAAATATTTATCAGTTTATAAGCCATAACGTTTTCAAGAAGTCTTTGTTTCCTTCACAGTCCTAAACAGATCTTTACAGGAAGATTTCTTCTACTTATCAACAAATTATATTGTTTATAAATACAGTACTAAATGAAGCCAGTGCAATACAAACGCTGAAGCTGAAAATGAAACAAGCCTGTACAAGAAGTTTTAAGAGTAATATTCAGTTATTTCACTGTTCTTCATAGAGACCATTTCAAGTAAGGTACAGGAGAACAGAAGGAGAAAATCAACACAAGAAAGAGAGAAAATAAGAAATTCTATTTCTGCAAGCATAAGAAAGCATTAGAACTAGCTTCCACTCTATTTGTAAGTAAAACCAGAAGTTTTCAGAGATACCACTGATTTTAATGGGATCTCTGATAGATAGAAAGTCTTTTCAATGTGAATTAAATCATTCAATATTATTAGACATTGTGGTTTTGCTCCTGCAAAAAAGATTTAAATAAACAGATAATGGTGAACATTGTTTAGCTAATCAGATTCCTTTTTTTTTTTTATTTATTTTTTTGATGGTTTATTGTACCATGGATTTTGTGCATGAGATTTAATTGTTATGAATAAAGAAAGCCTTGTGGACATGCAATTGGGGTTGGCTGACACACACAAAGGCAGGCATATGTTTGTGTGAGGGTTAGATCAACTTACATTTCACTAACATTTCAAATCAGGATATGTGGGAATATTGCTTTTTCATTTTCTATGAAGATATTAAGGCAAACTTGCCTTATTTAGCAACATTAAAATTGACTGTCATGTTATAATCATGATATCAAGTATTCTGGTAAACAGCTGGCATAATCCTGGATTGCACATCTGGTAGGTGTGGATGGAATTCATTAGAATAAGTCTTCCATAAATAATGTGCCAAAGCTTTGATATAACAAGTGCTTATGCCTGATGGCAACCATTTACTGTTTGCCAGTTCAAATGTGCTTCCAGTATTGGAATTCATCCACACTGGCACTTGAAAAATTGAGAATGAGCTCAATACAGTTTTGAGATGAAAGCTGAAGTACAGGGCCATATCCTCAGCAGCTATGAACTGCAGTAGCTTCAGGAAAATGAGCAGTGTATTTTATAGATGAAATTTGGGTCTATATACTTTGTCTTTCAGCCACTTCAGTGCAATTTTAGGGTAATTAATCATGGGGTATATCAGTCTAGAAGAGTGACCCTAAATAGAGACATCCCCTTAGAGAAAAGCCTAAAACAACAAGAGTAGAAAGATTCATGTATTATCATATAGTAATAGAAGATAGATTTGAAAAGAACCTTGAGGAGTCACCTACACTATCTTTCTGTTCCAAATACATTTACCCCATTCCCAATGGATGCTTGACTAATCTGTTCATTAATCATTTATTATTAATCCCAGCCCAACATCATCAGCAGAAAGTAGTATACATTGCTCCCCTGCGTCCCTTATCCCAGATGCAAGGAAATGTCTGACATTTTTTCTTTTAATAGGACATGTAAGCAAATGATTATCATCCCTGCTATTTGCAGATGCCATGGAAATGTTCAGCTGAACTGCTGACAAGTCTTTAAAATATTTAAATCTGTCCAAAAGGCTAGTGAATGAGGACAATATAGTAGCACTTGAAATATATTTATTGGTGATTCAGAGGACAATTTGATCCAAATGGCGATCAAATGGAAGCATCATTCCCTCCAGGTATTTCATTCTTATTTCTATATTATTTCAAATATGCTGCCTTTGCTATAAAGATATGTACTTTTATGATGTCACATATATACAAATTGGTTTCTAAGTACTGTTAAATGTTTGCCCTGGCAATAACAAAGATTATAAAATCTGGTAAATGTGATACTTGGCTCCCAGAATGGGCATTAAAAAAAAAAAAAAAAAAAAGACTGAACTGAATTATGAAACAAATACATAACAGTCACTGGCTTAACATCCCTGGGTAATATTTTCACATGTATATAGGGGTTTTTTTTAGCAATATAAGCCAAGAGATTTAGTTCTGTAGGTGACTCAGACACTTTCAAAAATTTAATTTCACAGAAAAATCTTGAGAGAATAATTTTGTCCCTCAAATGAAATACTTAAATTAGATTTTAGATGAATTATAATCAATGATCAAGACCATACTCTTCCTAAATAGATTGTGCATTATCTATTCCTCTGCAGATTAATTTCTTCTTAGGACTTTATGCCCTACTGATCCACAGCTGATCAGAACATCTTTACGTGTGTAAGTGAACTGTAAAGTATTAAAATGTCACCCTTCATTACACCTTAAATATAGATAGAAATCAATCAATTTTTCTTTTCTTTCTTGTGCTTTTTATACAAGGATTTTATATGTTTTATCTTTAAAAATTCTAATTTTTATGACACATTCTTTATTAGGATGATCTGGAACCAGAATTAACTTAAAAGGCATGTGTTCATTTAGCAAGACACAAAGTAAGTTTACAAGCACAGAACAAATTTTACTCATTAGCAATAACTGAAAATAAGAAGCAAGAATGATGAATCTAATGCTCCACAAATTTTAGTGGGACATCATAAAATTAATGGAGGAACACAAGAAAAGATGCTGGCCCAGAAAATAGGTGAAAGCCACAGGTATGCAGGATATGAAGCACCTAATGAGTTATCTGTAACCCAAATTTGAGAGAAAGGGGGCTCCATTAACTCTCTACTAGGAAAGATAGTAAAAGAAGAAATAAAAATGGGTTTTGATTTAGTGGTGATAAATTTATCCCTATTCATCCACTTAAAACATGGGAAAAAAGGAACTGACATTCTTGTGCTTATATTAAAAGCTGTTTCTCTTTCAAGAAGGGATTCTGGAATTTCCAATTTATGAAGACTGATCCAAAAGTAATGCCTCTTATTTTATTATTTTGGCCCATGATGTCACAGGTGGATGTTGGTGGTATGGCAGTAGAGGTTGGACCTTTCTGCCAATATTCTATTACATTTTGTTGTTATGTGACACAAGGCAATGGAGGGACAGTTTAACAAAATGATCTGATGTGGAAGTGCATATGAACCAAAGGAGTGGAACTGAATTGCTCCAAGTAGAAAAATGGCATCCATTGACATTCATTGATGCTTCCTGAATGTTTATGGAGATCAAACAGTGGATGTGAGCACAGTGAGGTGGTGGGTTTAGCAGTGGCAGCAGCAGTGAGAAAGACAAGCCATGTTCCAGACAGCCATGCTGATTTTTGTGGGCCCTGCATGCAGGCTCTAGTTCATTACTGGCAAAATGCACAGCTAGTGGTGGTGACTATGTAGAAAAATAGTGTTTTGTAGCTGAGAATTTGCTCTATCAAATAGTGTTATTTGATATCTGTTGAATCTGTTGTAGTTTCCACCGAAATAAACAGGAGGCACTGCTTTTGGTGTGAATCGGAGTGACCTACTTACATTTGTTCTTGCCGTCATAAGACAGTTACAGTTCTTTTCAATTCAGTAAATTTACAGTTAGTCATAGTTCCCTTCTAATACATTACTGACATTTAGTACTAACAGCTTAAAAATAAGAAGGATGCTTAAGATTACTAGAAGCATTTGTCATCTGCAGATAGAGTTTATGTTATCAACAGCACAACTTCAATTGATTTCAAAGGAACTAGATTTGTGGACAATGCAACAATGTACTTTAGAAAGTCTCAGCCATCATGCTTTGTCTTCATTTTGAACTCTCTGCACAGTGACTATGCTTACAAACACAGCAGAGGTTTAGGAAATCTAATGATATGACATGTCAGCTGTAGCTCAAACTGTGATCTGACGCTGAATGTATACCTTCCCTGGCAGTCTCAATTCAGTAATGAGAATAGAAAGCACCTAGCATTTCACAAAATACAAGATCTTGTTTGTATTATGACTTTTTCTATTGTTAGATTTAACGATTGCGGATTAGAGATAAAAAGATTTTATATGAGAGCTAAGAGATGCAGGTTTTTTTCTGAATTTGTTCCTAGCTTGACAAAATCAAAACTCAATTTTGTTCTATTGCATCTAATTCAAGAAAATACCTAAAATAAAACCAGCGTAACTTTTAGAAGCATTACTCAACCATTTTTTTCTTAAACATATATCTAAAAGAATAAGATGTCAATAAAAATTAAGACAAGGGGGCACCAGATCATCTCAATGATTATAGGACATTGAATTTCACCCTTTACCCCTGTACTGAAGCCAACAATCTGTATTTGAATAAAACAGTCATAGTAAAAGCACAGTTTTCAAAAAGGCATCCTCTCCTGATTTGAAGATGTCGAGAGACAGAGAATTCATTTCCATTCATTAATGGAACAACCCTTGTTTTGTTTTGTTTTTTTAAGTTTTTAAGTTTTATTCCTAATTAGAATTTTTTTCACTTCTTCTTGCAGACATATTTCCTGTTATGGTTTTCTCTCCTATATTATAAGTTCCTCAGTACTCTGTATTTTCTATGTAAGATGATATCTGTAAGTAAAAACAATTTTTTTTTTCATTTGAACACTTGAAATTATTTACATATCTCATTGTAAAACATTTTCACTCACAGTCATCCAGACATAGCAAGAAAGAAATTTATTGGGTTAAATTTCCTACTTTTCTCCTTGTTACAAAAGGGAGGTAAAAGACAAAAAGCTTTGACTGTAGTATATAACATATTTTCCTTGGAAATCAAGAGCTTTCCTCACTGGAGGTTTCTGACCAAAATATCAGCATTTATTCCTAGGCCAAAGGAGAAGTAGATTCTTCCAAAGCTCTGAGAGGGTTGCTGAAAGCTACCTAATACAGTACGTTCAGGGAATCAGCAGTAGGTTCTATTTTTTATGATTGTGTTGCTGCAAATGAGGTAGATAGCTGCACCTCTGTAATGAATAGTGTGGGTCTCTACAAGTCCTGACTGGATTTTTTCAGTTGACAAAGACAGAAGTTCCTTGTCTTAAAATTCTATAATAATTGAGTCCATTTATTTAAATGAAAAAAGCAACCCCTCAACCTATTATCCCAAGTTCTGTTACAAGTCACTTCTCTATACTGAGGCACTAACGACATCATTCACAGAAATGAGCTAGCTGCAATGAAATAGATACAATTTGGATGTGGCAAAGTGTAGCATCTCTCTTCTTATTAACATCAGTTCTGCTTCTTGTTTCATCACAGGGAAAAAATATTTCCCTTGTCAAAGAACTGCTGTAAGACTTGCAAATAACTGATTTCAAACCGAGAAGCTTAGCACAGCTATTAGTGGAAGGCTCCCATTTGAGTCACTTGGTAAACCCGCTTTCCATACACCCCCAGGTTCTGGTTCACAGACTGGCTGAGTGCACACACAGCAAGTTCAGTTACCAGATTTAATCTGTCAGATGCAAACAGCTGTCATATCCATCTGTGGGACATGCTGAAAGGGTAGAGAGATCAAAAGCTGAAATTCCCTGTTTCCAGGATTAACAGTTACTGAAGTACCAAAAATCTAAATGAGCAAATGTAAGTGAGCACAGGGTGAAACCAGGTTATTTGGCAGGTCTGAGACAAAAGTATGGCAGGAAATACTGCAGAGCAAGAATAATATTTATGCTTTTTTTTTTTTAAATGCGATTGTGAAAGATGTTCATTTTCTGTGTTTTCACTTCTAGCAACTAGTGAGGCAGTTGTCTCAGTGTTACTGCTGATATGGACTGCAGCATCCATAGGAATGCTCCTTGGAAGCATTCGTTTGACCATCTTTGATATTTTTGTCATAAAGAATACCCAATCCCTCCCTTCTGTCACTAAGCTAATTCATGCAGTGTGTGGATAAGACTGAGATTTATCCTTTGCCTCATTTCCTTCATATCTGACTGCTGAGCTTTCAGCCTTGTCAGTATCTCGACTTGGCTGCACGACTGGGTTGCTACCATACAATTTTAATGTGGGAGAGAAGGCATATTTTGACATTCATTCAGAATTTGTATTCAGATGGACAAATGTTTGTTTAATTTTCATGGTTTCAGATATGTCTGATTTATGTGAGTCACAGAGTAGTTTTTTTATTTGAATCTTTCGAATGCTGCAGTCTGCAATCAAGTCATAATATGCATATAGAGCAAGGTCCCAGTTCAGTACCTAAAGATACAATCCCACTTAAATTTATGTTTGAAGAAAAGGATCAACATAGCGTGTTTGTATAGCTAAGATGCAATTTCTCTGCAGCTTTTAAAGACTTTTCAAATACATTTAATATGAATAGGGAAAAAAATACATGAAGCCTGTCTTGTTTGAGATAATTGCTGTATATATTGATGCAACAGAAAAAGAAATTGTAAGAATTGACTTGGTACTTGAAAACAAATTATTTTAAAGAGGTAACAGAGACCAAATCTTGAAATGCAGACATTCTTTTTATAGGTATAATCAAGACACTAGATACTGCACTACACATACAACTCAAATCATATCAGTTTCTGCAAAAACATGAATCATGCTTGAGTTTAACTGCAGAACAAAAAGGAACAAAAAAAAAAAAAAAAAAGAAAAGAGCCCATGCAAGGTCAAATGCTTCAATTGAGAAATTTCTAACAAACCAAAGCCACAACATGTTAATCTTCAAGCATGCTCTGTCAGTTCTTTGCAGTCCTAATCAGTCTTTCTTTTAAAAAACTTTTGAATGTTTTGAACAATGATTCAAAATTGGGCCTGTGATGAGCAGTTCCCCAGAGTTTTGATTTTTGTTCATGAAGTCCTTCAAAACTTGCAACCTAATTAGAGTTCCTATAGAAGCAGCATTCTTCTGTGGACAGTAATTGGAATATTGGTCACAAAAGCAAGGGTAATACTTTATAAGCTAATAAAATTAGCTTTAAATAGGGTAGCGCTGCTACCTCTATTAGTTTAACCACATCAATAAAGAGGTTCTTGAGTGCTTACAGTCATGATTTGTGGGCAGTTTTGAAGTTCACACTCATCTTTCTATTGATGTAACTTCTACTTTTTTTGGTCAGTTTTAAACTAGTCAGTGAATATGGGCTTGATCAGTACTTCAGACTTAGTCTTCAGTTGCTCTTCAGTTCTACCACTTGGACTTGAGAAATAATATGCTTTTATTCACGACTCCATTTTGCAATTGGTAGACTAATATCCCTTCTAAAATTGCTTTAATATAATGATGATTTAATATTTTCAGAACAATTGGTGGAAAAATTAGGTTTTCCAGCATGAGAAAAAAACACGATTGGATCTGGCCTATATTATTCTGTATGTACATTTCAACCAGTCAATTGTTTTTATTCTATCTACTCTTGCCTTAATTAGGCCTTGTTGGAACAACGTGAAATGCTCTGTAAGCATTCAAAGCATTTTATCCAGTTTAATTTTCAGTGTATAGAAAGCTCCTGATGCACAAAGCAATCATATCTGAGCCAAAAGATATTAAGAAAAAACTGTATGACTAAAGGGAGTTCTGAATAAGCCTTGCTAAACTGCATGTTAACAAAACATTATGTCATACATACTCTATGCTTTGTGTGCTTTTATGCTACAGATCTGAAAAGGAGTCACAAAAGGCAAATATAGCACTTGTCAGGCAAGAATCTTACTCATTTTCATTGGCTTGATATCCAAGATTTCCTCCTCTTTTCTCATCTGCCCTCAACCAACAGAAACAAAAGGACAGACTAATATTTATGTTCCTCAGCCCGCTCAAACAGACCAAATAAACCTCCCAAACCACCTCTGTGCAGACATTTAATAGAACACAACAGATGTCCAAAACAGCTGACAAGACAGGAAAATGTTAACAGTAACACCATAACAACAAGTCGAGCAGAATTTTGCTGGTCACAGGCTGCTCAGCAAGCAAGTTCAGGGAGTTAGCAGCAAAACTGCTGCATATATTTAAACTTTGCACAGTGGGTCATGTAAACATTCCTTTCATGGAAACTGTGCTGGGAATGCAGAAATTCTCTGACCCTGCTGTGTCTTCCCTATAAGGTTTATCATAATGCTGTGACATAACTACATATTGTATCTGTCAAAAAGATGGTATCTTGCTGTTTAAGAAAACCAAGCTCATGTTTATCAGTGGAATCTGGAGAAAAGCAATAAAGCAGTCTTGTGCCATTGGAAACATTTTCACTGATCTTGACATTTTTAAAGACAAAAAATCAGTTCCAAGTGAATGTAAACTATGAAAATGTAATAGTTCTTTTCTAATCGTAAAAAAAAACCAATTATTGAATAGGCATGTACAGTCTTGAGGAGTTTAAATTAAAACTTGAATTAAACTCCTCATATAGAAGATCAACAATTCCCTAGACAATCAGGAAAAGGTAAGGTGTAAGTGCACGTATAATTTCTTTGCCACTTTCCTGTTTTTCAGAGGCTGAGAAGTTGGTGATTATGCTATAGCATTCTAGTCATTTTACAGCAGTCCTAAAGCAATATATCTTCGTGAGAGAATTTATCTGTCACTTGCACTCTTGCTGTAGACAGTGGTAGTTTTCTGGGAGATTTTATGGTGACACTTTTTTTTGTTTTGACTGCAGCAGGTGTGAAGTCAGCACAACTCTATTAGCTGCACTGTGCAAATTAAAAGCACATTATTTTAATAGAATTCGATGTATACTCATTACTAGGGAAACAACTTGCTCCAGGACTTGCCCTTTTTCTATGTAAGGCCACACTTTCCTGCCAGCTCTTTTTCAGAAGAGGCCTCAAAAATGAAGACATCAAACACTCAGCTGGAATCCAACCACATTCCACTGTGCCATCCTCACACACTGGACCTGAAAAGCTTGTCTTCTCTTATTTCAGACTTGACAAAAGCAGGACTATGGGTGGCTATTGGTAAAGTCTTTTGTTGTGTTTTTTTTTTTTCTTTTTCTTTTTTTAGTTAAGAGCCATAAGCATTATCCCAGGAATCTCCATTCACATGAAGATAATGCACAGTCACTCACTCCTTGTTTAGACTACAGCTCAGGCTATCTCAGACCACCTCTTATTTTCTTTCTTGCTTTTTAATCCTTGGCTTTACCTACTGAGTTATCCAACAACTGAACAAACTAAATAGGAAAATAATTTGGTAAGTCTAAGTGCATCAAAGCCTTAGACAAAAAAATGCCTTACCTTTTTCCCCCTCAGCTCCTAAGCTATACTAGTGGGAAGGAACTTCCAAATAGACATGTTTAAGACCACTGAATGAGCTTCTGGAGACTAGAAGGGATCAATTTATTCTGTGGAGAATCATCTATACTTCAGGGGTAAGTGGAGGTGATCACAAATCTTAGCGCTCAGCATCTCAATCGACTTTTCACACACTAGTTGGAATTACTGCTATTAAAAATCACTTTGTATTGTTTAAGAATTTTGTTTTTTTGGGTTTCTTTTTCAGTTTTTTGTGTTTTGTGTTTTTTGTTTTTTGTTTTTAATAAGGATAAAGAATACGTAAGAAATGTCATAAATAAACTTTTCTGTTGCAGAGTCTGTGAAAGGGTAATAGAACATGCATGGTTATGTCTAAGCGCTTTCATGAAAAAAAGTCTTCTTCCTTAACAAAGATACAAAATACCTGGAGTGTATACAAGAAAGAATATTTTTAGATATATGCAGGTTTCTCCAAAAGTAATGCCTACACAACAAAGAACAGAATAACATTATGTGATGGAGCAAATCCTCACCTACAAAAAATATTTTTCAACATAGTCACCACCATGCTATGCATTTTTTGCCAGCAATGAACAAGAACCTGCTTGCCGTGCATAAAAAATCTGTAGCACCAGAGGTGACACACTTAACAGTGGGTCACCACCACTGAAACACACCACCCACCACTTCACTGTGTTTTCACCCACTGTTTTTTCTCCATAAACATTCAGCAAGCGTCAATGAATGTCAATGTGTGCAGTTTTTTCTACATGGAGGAATTCAAGGAAACTTCTTTGCTTTGTAAGCACTTCCATGTTAGATGCCATTTTGTCAGGCTGCTCCTCTGCTGCCATCTGTCACACACCAACAAAACGTAATGAAATACTGGTGGGAAAGTACAACTTCTACTGCCACACCAATGACATTTGCCTCTGATGTTGCGGCCCAAAACTGAATCATAGAATCACTTGAGTTGGAATGGACCCTTAAAATCTAGTTAGTCCAACTCCTCTACAATAAACAGAGACATCTACAGCTAGATCAAAGTGTTCAGAGCCTGGTCCAGCCTGACCTTGAAGGCATCTAAGGTAGGAGGCATTACCTTTGGAATAGCCCTCCTATTTTCACACCCTTAAATTAAAGAAGTTTCTCAGCTAGTAAAGGTTTACTTTACTGGTTCTTCTGTTATTTCCAGTTCTATGTTATAATCAATAACAGCAATAAACAAATACTGGAAGGACTGAAGTTTCATTTTCTCTAATATTCTGGATCATATTTCAAGGAATAAGCCCTGCAGAGATTTGCTTCCTTCCTCTACTCCATTCCCTAAGTTTCTGTATGCCATGCTATTGCTTTGGAAGAATCCTGTCTCCCTGTTACCTGGATTTAAACAAGTTCCATCCTCTTATTCACAACTGAAATGAGCCTAGGACCAATGAATTTTCCAAAAGCATCCATGGAATTCAATTGTTGAAATAACTTTCTAAAGCATTACCCCTCCTCTTCTGTGATTCTAATTCCAACATATTGCCAGACTGACCTAGGAAGTTGTTGTTTTTTTTTTTTTTATACAACCTTACAGCTGGCTATAATGTATTTACCAGGTATATTTGATTCAGAAATTGAGCAAGTTCCTACCATTCACTGTAAATAATTTATTAGAGCTATTGCATTTTGCTCAGGCACACTGCCTTAGTACAGTATCTGAGAAATACCTGTAAATGCTTTAATTTAGAAACCACCTTTATCTTGCCATCTGCCTCTCAAGAACTAAACTAGGAGGGAACATTTTTTCCACTCATTTGGTATATTATCAATAATACACTGTGTTATGTATTTATGTTAAGATAGAGAAGGTGAAAGAAGTGGGCTTTCATTCCCACGGTAAGCTTGTAAACTCCTTTTGAAGAATAATTACATGAAGTTAAATTATCAGCTTTATTAAAGTTATGTCTCCCTAGGGGAGAAAAGTTTTCTCCCTGGAGATTTTTTGTCTGGACAACAGGATTACAGCTGTCAGCAGTAATGTGCTCCTTGAAGAGCAGCTATCCTGGATACAGACCATTTAGTGTCTTAAAGATATGAATGGAAGGCAAGATCCAAAACAAGATTTAGACCTCTAAGCCTATAAAACCACCTCTTAGCCTATTCACAGTGCGTATTTTTGCTTCACAAATTTCTTAGGCACTTAACATTCTGCTACAAATCAGTCTCTGAAGCATTTAGTTCTTATCTGATGTATCTAGGTGCTCAGCAGCTATGCAAACTGCCTGAGATCTGCAGGCTCTTCAGCCTTGTGCCCAGCGTACCTCCTTGACTATCTGCTTTGTAAAACTCAGGCATGGCTAAGATCCTCCAATGAGAGCAAACACAGCAGATATGGTCAAATTCCATGGAAGGTCAGAGGAAGAAGCACAATGTCATTGTGTGAGCACTGTGTAAAAGTCTGGTAGGTAGTACACTCCTGCAGGAAGGACTAGATTAGCTCACTTCTTGGCATGTAGGTTTACAGATTGTCAGTTTTCACTTTCTCAAAACATACACTAATCCATGAACTGTGGAATACCCTGGTCGTGGGAAGAATTAGTTTTTGCATTCCAAACAGAATATTTCAGCCACAACCAAGATGGTACAAAAAGGGCACCAGGGCATATCCACCCTGGTCACTTTCTTGGGGCTATGCCACATGCCTGCAGAAGCTCTGCTTTTCCGCAGGGCACACAAGCAGGAAGGGCAAGGCTAGAGAGTGGCCTTGCTGCCACTTCACTGAGGCAGAGGCTGGACTCTGGTGAGAGATGGTCAGACGACCACCAGGAGTGGGCAGGGCCAAGCAGGCACGTTGGTGCCCTAGGGTCCTGATATTTGCCTTGCAACATATTCAACAAAATCTCTGCACAGGTAAGGCACGGCTTTTTAAGCTTGAGTGTCTTTTGTAAAGGAGAATGTCTGACAAATCAAAGAGATTTTGGAAGTGAAAGCTCTGATTATGAGGTCGCAAAGCTGTGCTCTTTATCACTGGCTCCTATGACTCTCTTGAATGACTTTAGTAGGCAGCAGACAGAGAATGGTCAGCTAAGAAGCATGCATTAGCTCTCCCCTGCAGCTGGTCACATGTCTCAGGTCAAGCAGTGAATAACATTGTGATTTTGTTGAGCTTTCGCAAATAGATTCTTCTATATTCAACAGCAACTGTCACTCAACCATGCCAATCTTTTCTTTTTTTCTCTAAAAAGCAGGAACTGGTCAACACTGTCCAGAGGCATGACATAGGTATCCAAGCTGCGAGACAGTTGTGGTTTCAGATAGCACTTTCAGTTCTCCACATGTCTTACCAAAGGCTAAATTTAAGAAAGAACTGAGCGAAGAGACCTGCTTATTTGTCTGTGTGTCTAAAAGTCTTATGGACGTTTTCGAGTGGCTTCACTGGATACAATTCAGCCATGGGCAGAGAATGATGCACAGTGTTCTGGAAGGTCTGGGCCATCTTTTGCAACTTGCTCTTCTTCAGATCACTAATTTATCTATTTACTTCAGTGAACTCAAAGTAGTGACAGGATGACTGAGTTACTTTCACTTGCAAGTACCAGTAAGGGGTTTTTTTTCTTTTTTTTTTTTTTTTTGTATTAAAACTTTATCTTTTTAGAAGGTGCTAATGTGTCTCCATCATGTTAATCTATGAAGACTTTATTAAAATGAAGTAGCTTTAAATAACTTCTTTGTTTGAAAGTGATTATTTCTTTACAGCTATAGCTATTGAAATCACAGTTATGCCTAATTTTACAGGTCAAATTAAATGTATTGAAGGAAAAATAATTGTGAATAAAGAGTCTTGAGAAAAACACAGTATTGCCAGTAAAAAAATTCCATCAATTACAGAATATTAATAACAATCCATTTGAAAAGTTTACTTTTAATTTGTTTGCTTTGGATTAGAAATCCATTTCCTCTTAGTCTTTTATTTAATGAAAAAACTGGCTTAATTTAAGAAAAGGATGAATTATAACAGCATTAACACTCAGAGTTCTCAAGTACTCATGAGAAATGTATACTTGTTTAAGCATTTAGAATTAAAATTGCTTGAAAAAATTAAAAGTAGTCCTTCTTCTGTTCACTGGCATATTTCTTAGAAATGCAAATGCAGTGTTTTCATCAGCAGACAATCTGTTTCAAATCCACATCAGTAATACAAGATTTCAAAAACAGCTAAATGCATTCTTTGAATGCTGCCTTGAGATCAGAATGGCCCAAATCTGTGTGGGACATCTTTTGGAGTTAATTTCAGTAAAACAGTTTTGATGCAGACTTTCAGTGTTTAATCAACTAGAAAAATATGTGATGCATTTTCCAAGTCTTTACTATTATAGCAACTATTTTAAAGCTCAGGCATCTTGTAAAGCTGCTATAAGGCCAGAGATGGCTGCAGCGCACTGTTCCTGGCAAATATGTCTGTAGCACACATGAATCAAACTAGGATGAATTAATATGTTTTATATCAATAACAATAAAAATATATATTTATTCTTTTGCCTTTCACATTGGACTCTGCAAAAAGAAAGATAATTACATGCAATAATATTTGTCCATTAGCATTTGCTGTCTGAATACTTGTGGAATCTTAGAAATATAGAAAATATATAGAATATATAGAAATCTTAGAATATAGAATATGCATTATTTTAAAAAATAATAATAATTACCAAGGCTATTTCAATGCCTTTTAGAAGAAATGATTTTAATAATAGTTGTTCTAGTAATTCTGTTGGTTTGAAATTCTGTTATAACAGAGGACAAGTTGCCTTCAGATGTTTAGCAGTAAAGCCTTTCAGATCATGCCTCATCATACAGCATGTCACCTATTCAAATCACATTTATCTACTATTCATTTTATTTACTTTGTTTTAGAAAGAAAACAAATGCAAAGCCTAAAAGGATAAATATTCCTGATTTGAACTTCCTCCATGACCTTTTGAATCTTAGTAACATGGAAATGATCACTAAAATAGCTCAGCAAACTAGCTACTGACATAACATTCATCCTACCTTTTCCATTGTGTAGAACTTCAAACATTTTTAGAATCCTTTTCCAATGTCATCCAAGTGTCATCAAGGCACTCTCTGAGTCTGCATACCTTGTTTTTCTAAATTGACAATATTAGATGTCCTGAATTAGGCTATAGCATGAAAATGGTATTTATGATAATTTTACATGCATACATGCACACATAGATAATAGCTAGGCAGCCAGTTTGCTGGTATGCATCACTGTTTATCATGCTGATTATGATAATCTCATTGTTACCTTATTCCTCCATCTGTTTGTTGCATCCATCTGTTATCTATTGCCTTATAATGAGATTGCAAGTTCTCTACAGTGGGAAGAATTTCCTCTTTATTTGTTTACATGCAGATAGGAAGAAAGGTTTGGTGCTATTCAAGGTGTTATTATGATTTAGGTGATGATAATAAGGATGATCTAAATAATTCTTCCCTTCCCTTTTCATCTCAGAAGAGCTTAAAGGAAAGTTCCATATTGAGTGACTTTAGCTTAAAGGTGTGATAACATGACTAATAATTAATTGTTTTTAGGATTGGCTACTAGAGAAAATGTTTCTTTTAAAGTATTCTTTCCATCTTTTAATTCTTTTTTCTCCTTTCTCTACTTTTTTCTCTTTTTTCTCCTATTTCTCCTAAAAGAAAATTTAGCATATAAATGTATATAAAAACTCTGATTTTTTTTTTTCCACTTCAGTATGTGCAACAGAAGCTTTCATAGATGACACAAGGAATTTTCTCCTTTTTTTCTACTATGATAGAAAGATAAAAACAAACAAAAAAAAATTTTTTTTTTAATTATCATGTTAGTTAAAGCCAATTTGCTGTTATTTATGTAGCTTGCTCCAAAAGTAATGCTTCTGGTTTCTTTATGTGGAAACTACAACAGATATGAAGAGTAAGATAATGCTGTTTGATAGAGAAAATCCTTGGCTACAAAACACTATTTTTTTCAGTATAGTGACTACCATTAGCTATGCATTTTCACCAACAATGAACAACAGTCTACATGCATAGAAGGCATTCATAAAAATCTGCACTAGTTAAGGTGACTCACTATCACCATTGCTGAAACGCACCAACCAATGCCTCTCTCTGTTCATATCCACTGTTGCTTGCATCTATTTATTGGTATTCATCAAGAATTGTTGAATGTCAGTGAGCGCAACTTTTTTCTATGGAGGAATTCAGTTACACACCTTTGCTTCACACACAGTTCCTCTCTGTGGAGGAACTGCCTCTCTGTAGACTGCCTCTCTGCTGCCATCCATTGCACAGGAACAAAATGTAATTAAATGTTGTTGGGAAGGTTCAACCTCTACAGCCATACCACCAACATCTGCCTCTGACATCTCAGGCCAACATAATAAAATAGAAGGTATCCCTTAACTTTTAAGGCATCCCTCATACTTATTTCTCATTCAAGCTGGTCTGTGATGGAAAAGTGAAGCTTGATTGGTGGCCTCTTTGAATAAAATCTTGGATTTTTTTTTTTTTTCTCATGATTTAAATGTTCACTTTCACTTATCATAACTGGAAATGTAGAAACTAGTGAAAGTAAGAAACTGAGGTGAATTATACTTCCCAGATGTTCTGGCCTTATCTTGTCTCAAGTGTGAATGGCAGTGAAGCCCAGACCAAACTGCGTTGGTCTGAAAACACCTTTGAAGTGTGAAGAAGATAAGTAACTTATTATGCATCTGCTTGCACTGGCACAGATATAATTCTCACTGCTGTCAGGTTCAGACTAACATATGAACTCTTTTCTCTATAAAATTTCTTGTCCTTCTCCAAGTAATATATTGGAATTAACAACAGTATGTAAATGCAAGCAAGAGTGCATCTTAATAACTGACAGAGCACACAGCAAATTAAAACCTTGTAAATATCACGTTAGAAAGAAATGAAGCTATATTTTAAACATTATGAATAAGTTGTTACAAACTTTATAAACTTTCCATTTTAAGTTATATTAATTATTCACTGGAAAATGGCCATTTTTTTCTCAGGTTAAAGTATATATCTACTGCAGATACTAATGGTTTTTTAAAGAAATTTAAGGATCCTGGATAATGGGACCCTATTAACTGCCGATCAGATCACATTCATTAGTCCATGAAATAAAGCTGACTTTTTACTTTGTCTCTATGACGATCTGTTTAATAGATCATGAGTTCAACAAATCATCCAAGGATACAGAGTCTGTTGAGGAACAAATTCTTACAAGAGGATGGGCCTTTTCACATAGTTTTTACATTTTACATTGATCCAATTTTGTTCTGTAAAGCCAGCAACAAGCAATCTAGCCTGTCTGTGGTAAACCACTTAAGTCCATATGGAAAGTGTTTGTGTGTATGCATGCATGTGCATGTGTGCAAGTTGCATATCAGTGATACAGTTCCTGAGGGGGAGTAAGACGAGTGGTAGCATGAAGCCAGAGAACTTTCTTTAGCTACCCCATCATGAACAATTTGTGAATTTACAGACTGAATAAAATTGTTCCAATGTAGCCTCAGTGTTGGGGATAAGCCCATTGTTTGCAAATCACTGTCTCACACTCCTGGGCAAGTGTAGGAAGAAGTCCCCTGTCTCAGTTGCATGACCGACATTTGCTGTGCTAAATATTGCCCTGCTCTTAGTTAAAGGGAAATTGTCGTGCACAAGTGTCTGAACTGCCTATCATATTTAATGTAAGTTAATTTTGACAAAATAATGACTCCTTCTGTACTGGTGCTTGTAATGCAAAATAGCAATGCAGGAGCTCTGGAGGACTGAGGGTGATCAGTGGTGGTGGAGGAAGGTGTGGAAGGTGGGAGCAGCAAGCAGCCATCAAAGGAGGTGAAAACTGTGTAAAGTTGCTCACCTCCTAGTTGTGTCTGCAAGGAAAAGAGGAGACTGGTGTTTTGGTTTGAGTTATCAGATGGCTGCAGTAGCATTAAGTTTGTTCTGCAGATGTGTGCTTTTCACTCTTCATAACTCTTTAAGTTAATTAATTTATTATCTTATTTTTTAACAATTAACGACCATTTTTCAGTCTGTTGTGGTTATGCTAAAAGGGTGAAAATTAACATGAGTACAGTTATTCTATTTTTGTTTGTTTTTAATCTTTTTACTTATATCCTGCCTTGAATCTGCTAGGGAGACAACAAAAGCAGTTCAATATTAATTAGGTAACTAAATTAAAATATACACACCTATATGTGAATGGGTGTGCTGTGCTGGCATCTCTCTCTTATGTCAATTGTTTCTGTTTTATTCATGTAGAAATAACACAACAAGATAAGAAAGAAAAATTACAAAGAAATATAAACATATTTGGTGCATAGGCAATTACAAAAATATAACTGATGTGCACTTCTTCTTTTAAAGTTGATTACTTCTGTAAGATAACACTGCATTTATGAGAGGAAATGTACCTTTAGCTTCTACAATTGTCTGTATGTTCTTTTTAGACAAATATTTGCTGAGAATCCTAAAATGTCCTATGGCTTGTAAGTGCATTATTAGGTTTCAGAGAAGTGCAATTAATTGTAGCCTCGAAATTTAACTATTTTTTAACTCATCTAGCCATAGAAGAACTAAAGTTTATTTTCATTTTCCAGTCTAAAATCTCATTTAACCAGAATGAGTAAAGTCTATACAAAAGCTAAATTTGCACTTCAAATTTGAGAATTGTGGAACTTAGCTTTTAATGTATAACATTAGACAATGGTTTTAGACAATAAAAAAGTGTGCACATCATGAGAGTTAGCAGCATATTCAGACAAGAGAACTAAAACTTGAACAAAACACTGCTGTTGGATTCTTAAATACAGACATTTTCTTACAGAAACGTGTTAGAATTCCTTCAGTAAGATATCTGAAATGTATATACAATGTATTTTTATTTTTATTTGCATTGCTGTTGTTAAGCAGTGATTGAAAAGAAAAGAGATTGAATGAAAAGAGAACGCTGTTTTGCAGTTTATTGTTGTAACAATCAAAGTAGCTGATAAACAATAACTGAATTTACACTGAAAAGGATTATTTTTAGTTTGTAAACTCATAAACATTAATTGTTTTCTATGAAAACGATTTAATGATGCAGTTTTCTCAGTCATATCTTTACTCACAGAAAGTGTAAAGCTGTATGAAAGAAAAAACTGTATAAATTAGTAGACTTGTAAAATGTTACTTTGCTTGTTTGCAATCAGTAAAAGCAAATGTCTTAATGGGGAAAAAAGAAGTATGAGTAATGGCATAGAAAGCCTTGACTTTCACTGGCATTTTGATGTGCATTTTCACATGACCTCTTTAGAGTAGGACTAAAATCTAAGGAGTTTTACAAACAAGGCAAACTAAAGCAAGATGGGCAGATGTAAAGCAGAAGTATAAACAAGGGTGCAGATGAGAGGAAGACATTTTAATCTGAATGGCCAGTTAATGATTCAATTAGTTTTTCACTTTGTTAAACTATGATAATCCTTCTTTACTAGTTCTCTATCTTGGATCCTGTTGAAAGAATTAATGCAAAGGATCTTAAGAAATTTCTAAGAAAAACATGAAGCCTTTTGTAAATCATTGCTGCTTCCCAACAAGATGCTGCTTATGAACAATAATGAGGATACAAGGCAGGTATTTTACTGAGTCTAAAATTACGAACAGGCTTGTTCTGAATAAAAGCTATCAATATGAAGTTATTTCTTCAGTTATGCAATCTGCAAGGCAGGCTTTAAGATTGTTGAGAACAGAGTAAATCATACTTACTGCCTCTTTATCCTTCCCTAACTTTATCACTCCTTATTTATCTTTCCACCATGCACTTTAAATTCTTTTTCCCTTTTCACTCTTTCTCTCTCCCTGCCTTCACTTAGAAGCTTCCTTAAAATAAGTTAGATATCTTCTTCATTGTGCAGAGATATGGAAACAGAGCTTTCAAAAATACACTTACATAAACACATGGATGGATGGATGGATTCTTGAAAATAGGGTATATTACCTGCATGTAAGAGCAGGAATGAGATATCATTGCAATTTGTGGTTTCTAAAGGGTGGCTGTGAATATAGGTGACTGAGACTGTTTATTGTGACTGGTGCTAGTGTGTAAAAAGTAATGATTAAAATATACAATGGCTGACGTCTGGCACTAAGACAGCACAGTACTCCCTGACCTTTAAGTGTTGCACTGAAATTAAGCAATGGTGAGATGGAATCAAATATCTGTTAAGTAATGGCTCACATTAGTGGATTGCTTAAAAATTCCGAGAAGTTATCTGATTACTTTACAAGCTAGCATATAGTACTATTTACTTAACTGCTTTTCATGGTAATCCTGTCATTCCCAACCACAGTGTGAATGATTATTAGTTATATTATGGTAGTCATGGTATTCAGTATGGCCTCAGCCTCACTAAATAATTTGATTGCCTCATACAAACAGAATTAGACACCTGTGATCTATTGCTTCTATGAGAAAGTAATCATGGGCAGACAATTGATTACCATTTCTTGGTGCTGTAATTTATCTTAACCATTTCCAGTGAGAAACAAGGTGGTGTCTACACATAACCTTTCAACAAGGGTAGATGTTTATGCAGGTTTAGAAGACTTCTGTAGTTTCCATGGATTCCTCAAGATAAACCAGAATACGAATGAATTCTTATAAGGTTTAGACTAAAGTGAAAAAATTCAATAAATGTATTTGGAACTGATTTATGTTAATTATTTGCAATACTTTTATATAAAAACAGGGAAAGGAAATGAGAGGGTAAATTTCTTCACGCAGGGAATGGGCTGAGCAGGCACAGGTGTGTAAACTTTGCTCTTTCTTACCTGTTTTTGTGCCATTTGATGTTGCAGCACACCAGCATTGTATTCCAAAGCCACCTTCTCAGTTTTGGTTAAGGTTATAACAACATTACTGGACTGTCTGCTTTAGACTGGAGAGTCACATAAGCTGTATCAAGAGCTTATTAATGCAAATGTTCTGCAAACATTTTTCAGTGAATATCCTCCTGTATGTAGTGTTGGAGAGGAAAGGAGAACAAGAAATTTGTAAATAAATTAGGTTTAAACTAATATTGGAACAAAGAAATACACAGCTCCCTTTTTCGTACCTAATATATATATTAAAAGATGTATGTGGGTGTTCTGCCTCAGCATGAGTTTTGGATTTAACAAATTCCACATTGGTAAAGCTATAATTATGTTCCAAAATACCTTTATGACATGATGCTTTGTGTTTGTAATGCGTTGTATCAAGTATTCTAAATAAAATAACAAATGTATTATGCAATTAAGAAAGCTGATAGGTACATTCTACTACTAGGCAGAAACATTTCCTTTTGAAACAATAAGCATAACTTGTCACTTCTCTCAACTTCAGAAGTAAATGACATGCTGTTTAGTTTCTCAAAATAAACTTCTGTTTAAACCACTGAAGGGGATTTTTATTTGTATTTAATTCAATGAAGAAGTAAATGCAACAGATTTCTTTTTTTTGCAACATTATTAGTAATTCAAAATAAAATGAATCCTTCTTTTTACTGAGCTTTGTTTTCTGACTTATGCTTTTTATTTGAAAGAGTAGTAACTTTTCATGATTTCTTCAAAATGGAAGGAATATGGCTATAGCCATTCTTGCCTAAGCCTTTGAAAGCTACTTGAAACCTATCAGAAATAGCTTGCTTCATGCATCAGTTTCTCAAAACGATGTCTTGATAATTATTTTGGTACTTTTCAAATATTAATATGTCATACTATTTTTCATGCACACAAACCTACTATGTTTAAAGCTACATATATATGAGGAAAAAAAGAAATTATCTCATTAGTGGCAACATTTTAGAGTTAATAACCTCTGTTCTGTGTTTATAAATTCAGCCAATTACCTAATACACTTACGAGATATTACTCAATAAAAGAATTGAAACAACAAATAAGAGTGAAAACTACTAGGCCATTTGTAGCAATATTTTAGCCTATTTAGAAATAGGTATATGAGATCACAAGGAAGTAAATATTCTTTTTCATTCTTCACTTTCTTTACTCTACATTTATCTGATATTATTCACAGCAGTGCTTTACATGCACATTGCATGTTTAAAATGTTGGAGAATAAAATTAGATTCCTCCAAACCTTTTCCCCCTTCTCAATGCCTTTTGATGCAGTAAAGCATAGATAATTTAGACTCAAGCTGCTCTGAATGCATTCAATTACACTTGAATTAGGTCTGTCACCCTACTATAGGACAACTAATATTTTCACTTTAAATCAAAGTGGAATTTTTCTGGTTCTGACACTTTCAGAATATATAGAATATAACTATGATTATGGTATGTGCATCTTCACCGCTACTAAACTGGATTAACATCCTGTTTCCAGAAATTAAAAACTGAGATATCAAAGGTATCATCTTCTCAGAAGGAGACATGAAGCTTAAGCATGATGTAGAGTGGGTAAAATAAAATTAATAACAGCTGCACGCTTTTATTATTTTATATAACTATTAGGAGTCTCCAAGCCCCAGTAAAGGAAATAAGTCTTTAAACCAATGTCTTGGGCCATTTATGTAGAACTGGATTTGTGGTTGTCCCAAGACAAAAGCAAGTTCAGGAAATTTTCAGAACAGCACTAGGGCAAGTGATCAGATATTACTAAGAATCCAAAGCTAGGGAATATCATCTGGTCAAATTTGATTTCCTAATATTTAGCAGAATGAAAGCAGTTCAAGAGGGAATATTAAGCTTACAGTAAGGACATATGAAGTCTCTTTCATGTTTCTACTATGTTCTGTCATCCTTTCTTCCGCTTCTATATGATATCCACTTAGCATCTCTGTCAGTGTAATCATTATAAATCCTCTACTGAAAGGGAGATTACACAGGATTATTGCATTGCCCATTCAGCAGTCACACAGTTACTTTCTTTGTGTTCTTCAGTGTGCTATTGAAAATAATATATATATCTTAAAAAGGTTCTCTTGTTTACATTAGATGTCTGATATGTATGATAGATAACTTTAGTACTTTTTAAAAAGAGAGAATTTCTATCTTTTAAGAAAATCTTCTATCTTTTGGGAATTACCAAGATAGGAACATCCCTTTCTACAGCCTTATTTTTTTCAAAACAAAGGAAAAAAAAAAGACAAAAAAGTACTGCTGAACAAATCATTTAATCCCTTTGAACTCAAATTTTGGTCCTTAGGATGTGAATAAAAAAATGTTTTTGCTTGTCTTACTTATATCTCTGATTTTTTTAATCTATTTAAGGCCTGTACTGCCTACTCTGTTCACATGCTTTGATATGTGAGGACTGCAGATTCAAGGTATTATGGCTTCCTATATAAGTCAATATTATTATAAGTCAATATTAAATATTGAGAAGGCCTCACCATAACACTGAGATGAGATGCACAGTCAAGTTGAGCAGCAGTGAGATGAGAGAAGAGCAGACAAAGAAGAGCAAGCAAAAAAAAAGTGCAGACAAGAAAGAGAGCATTGGGTGACCTTGCCAGGAGTTCTATCTCCTCTCTGACTGCAAAGCGCCCTGGGCTGCTGCTTCTGTTCTGGACAGGTACCTGGAACTTGAGCATTCACAGTTAAACTCCCAGTGCACTACATGATGAGGAATACTGATAACCAAAAAGTCATAAAACCATGACAAGTTTACAGACCAAAAGTCACATTTTGTTTCAAGGTAAATAGTTTTTTTGTTTGTTTGTTTGCTTTTTACTTTGATGAATAAGAACATTAACTTTAGACTTTAACACTGGCCGATACTATGTAAATTTATGAATAAATTAAGAGATCTTTTACAAAATGACATTAAGACAGAAACTTATTGAATCACAATTTGTAACTTAGCAAATAAATAATTGACTAAAGAAATAAGATAAAAAACAAAACGCTGGTTAAACTTGGATTCAGCAAAACTTAAAAACATAGCTCAGATCCATTTTGTTATTTATTTTTGCACTTAATACCAAAAGTCAAAGAAACTTCAGTGCATTATCAAAGAAAAGAGGGACCTAGACAGGCTTGAGCTGTGGGCTCATGAGGTTAAACAAACCCAAATGCAAGGTCTTGCTCCTGGTACGAGGCAACCCCCATTACCAATACAAGCTGGGGGATGAAAGGATTGAGTACAGCCCTACTGAAAAAGAATTGGAAGTGCTGTTGGATGGCAAACTGGGTATGAGCCAGCAGTGTGCCCTCACAACCCAGAAAGCTGACCATACCCTTGGCTGCATCAAAAGAAGTGTGGCCAGTGGGTCAAGGGAGGTGATCCTGCCCCTCTGTTCTGCACTGGTGAGGCTTCACTTGAAGTACTGCATCCAGATGTAGGATTCTCAGTACTGGAGAGACATAAACCTGTTGATGCACATCCAGAGGAGGACTACAAAAACGATCCATGGAATAGAGCACCTGTCCTATGGGGACAGGCTGAGAGAACTGGGGAGAGAAGGCTCCAAGATGACCTGATAGCGGTCTTTCAATATCAAAAGGGGAGTGACAGGAAAAAAAGAGGTAGACTTTAGTAGAGTCTGTTGTGATAAAACAAGGGGAAACTGTTTCAAACTCAAAGAGGGTAGATTTAGGTTAGATATAAGAAAAAAATCATTTACAGTGAGGGTGGTGAGGCACTGGCACTGGTTGCCCTAAATGTAGGATGACAATGTTTTAGGAATTCAGAGAGAAATACAAATAATAATAATATTCACTATAATCGGCACAGGAGTAGCATATATTACAAATTAATTAGAAGAGTGGGGGAAAGGCTCTGCTCTTGGTAGCCTAAAAATAGAGGTATTTATCTAATACGCACAAAGAGAACTGACTAAAATAAGGATTATTATAAGGCATTAATAAATTGGCACAACAAAAATTAGGCATTTGAGTTAATTATAAAAAGGATTGTCTCTTTTTTTCTTTTTTTTGTAAAGCTTTGTTTCAGCACTCAGAACTGATAGAGACTAATCAGGTAATACATTTTACGGACTTGGAATTCTTTCTCTTAGAAAGATGTTTCATTTATAGAGAGAAATATATACTTTTTTTTTTTTTTTTGAAGACTTATTTCCGAAGGAACACCTCTTCTCACCTTTGCTCAGAAAAAGTAACTAGTAATTGTTTTGTCTTGCTGACTTTTCTTATCTAAATCTATTATTATCATATATGTAATGAAGATCTCATTTAATGAAGAATGGAAGTGAATTTCTTTCATCAGGCTATTTATTTTCCCTGAATAATATAATCTTAATTAACAGTGTAGCAGAAAGTCAACTGGAATAAATCCACTTAATATTACAGTGAACAATGGCTCAGACTTAAGTTAGCTATATGTAGCATTACTGATAGAATCAATACTTTAATGAACTTCTGTACACAATAAAGTGTTTTATCTAATTAATTAAAAAAATTACATAATCAATATTTGTATTTTAGGAAAACTTTTCATCAGTAGCCTAATGTATTCAGAAAGAATTGATATGGTCTGTGCTGTTTTTAACACACTAAGATGCATTCTGATGTTAAATACCGATTTCAAATGAGTATGTTTCTACAGATTTGCTATGTAAGTATGTATAATAACTGAAGTTGTTAACAAGTAAATAACATTCCAATAACAATCCATCAAATATAAATTTAATTTCTGCCTACTGCATGTTAATGGTAGTTTGTGCTTTTGAAAGAGGACATTTCATTTTATTTAGGTGCCTAATATTCAGTTTTCAAATCTGAAAATTCTGAGTGTCCTATTTAGAGAATATATGTATTTACACAAATATATTTTGTCAATGCATTTAATAAATTCTTGTGGAAGACTTTTTCTTATCTTATATCTAATAATGGATATAAAATTCAAAACAACAGAGAAATTGCCAGATATTTGGCAAAGAAATGAGCCATCAAGACCCCAGACTTCCAAATCTAAAGTTCATTTGCAAAGGAGTTCTAGTTTAAAATGTGCATTTCTGCTTATAACTCTTCTTGAGTTGTTCTAAATATATATGCTTCCATCTTCACCTCACAACCAGCAGAAAAAAAAAGACCCAAAAAGCGGAGAGGGAGTGTCCTAGCTTTCCTTTGTTTTAGCACATTATACATTGGAGCACCAAATGCTTACATGCTAGCATTGTCAGCCATACACAGAACCTATTTATATCTGTTCAGAATTTACTCCCAAGAGGCATGTCTGTCTCATAGTATAGAGTGTTGTGCAAGGACCTCTGCTCTGTCTCTGGGCAAGCTGGTGCATTCACCCAGCAGAGAACAGCTTGGAGCTTGCCAGCGGGTGCAATGTCATCAGTGCAGAAACCAGTGCAGACATGTCCTATGTTTGCTGTGTTAGTCTCCTTCGCTACATGTCTTTTTCTGCAAACACCTCCACCCACCTATACTAATTTTCAGAACAAAAGATATTAAACTGACAGGAAGGCTGAATCAAAACCTGAAAATTATCTACATTTAAAGTTGGACAGAACACATATAAATGCCATACACTTTTGAGTCTGAGTGTACATCTTAGTAATTGTTATTACTGGTGACATTGCTCGCTGAGTTCAGGCCTAATATAATTCAAAGGCTTGTGGGGAGTATTGAATTGGCTAAACCAAATTGACTGACATAAATATTAAATACTTTACATCCTGAGGAAATAACTAACCCTTGATCATCAACTTTATCATCAGAGAGGATTCAGGGAGGTTATCCTGTTGCCCACACATGGGCATCTAGTGCCATTTGGAATCCCCATAGCTACACTTCCAGAAGGTTTCTTTTCTACCACAGATTTTATTCCGTATCTGTCTCTTCTGTGCAGATATCTCAGATACAATAAAAATTTTCATGTGAGACTAGATGTCTGTGGTCATTGCAGACAATTGAACGTTGGCCAAAGTATCCACAATAAACACGTCACATTTCTAGATATCTACAAGGAAAAAAATTTACACACTATTTAACTGTCTAAATGTAGGTATCCACATTCAGGCCCCTCAATTTGCAATTAGTAGCTATGTATGGACAGATCAACAAAATCTTAGCTGCTTTTGTGTTTTTTATTTCCATGGTAGATTCTTCTAGATTCCCAATATCTTAAAGTTACAACTAATGCTCTATGTTTTTATCCTCAACTTGCAAGACATGCATTCTGTAAAACATTAAACAGATTTTTTCATCTTGTGAAATAATATGCTCAGCCACAGTTACTCTTTTGTTGAGATGAAATAGAACTGGATTATTGAGGCAGGACTTCCTTTTTCAGAAGTGTGTGAATATATGCGTAGGTGTTCAGGAAGGAGAGGGCAGTCAGAAGAGAACTGAAGCACACCTTCATTAAGACAAAATGCCACTGAAATATGTGGTTCCACTCCATACCAATCTTCAAAGCAAAGATTTTAAAAGAATCCCATGCTAGAATAAATATCAGTGTCCTTGAATTTATGGTTAGGTCAGAATATGCTCCCATTTTAAAATCATTTATTTCTGAAATGAGCTTTAAAGTTATCATTTTGCTCTTCATACCTTTCCTTATGTGCCTCATTTCATATTTTTAATTTCACCAAATCTTGTTGCCTGTAAAGCTGAAAGAGATCATGTGCAATTCACTCAAAGTACTATTTAATGCTTAGTTACCCAGTTTTACCTTTCCAGCTTAAAGACTGGAATGAACAGCTTTATTCAAGCCTTAGTCTCTGACACTTCTCTGTGGAGTTCAAGTAATGACCTTCTAAAGACCTAATTAATTGTTAGTTATTTGGACTTCATGTACCTTGTGATGAAGGTTGCAGTACTCTAGGATTGTTCTAGGAGGAAGTTGATAGCTTAATATTTCTAGTGAAAGAGCTCCAAATGGAAAACAACACTGACCCTTCCAATCTTTGTGAGTTTTTGTGTATTTATTTTGTTTCATTTTTTTTAATCCATTCTGATTCACTATAAAGATGCCTTTTTTTCTCTACTCTAAACTTTATTTTGACATAGTAAGCTGAATTAGAATGGAGATGATAATGTAGGGCTGAATCCTGAAAGGATATATAATTGCAATGAAATGCTGTAGCACAAAGAGGTACAGGAATAAGAAGTAAGCATCACCATATATAGTGCTTGGTTATGCAAAAACCAGAGCTCTGAATGTCTTCTACTTAAAGTAAATCTACCTGAGCATTATTAGAATGCATGTTTTGTGCTCTTGGCTAATACACTGAAAAGATTTACTTGTCCTACTCTCTTTCTGTATTGTGTTGAATGATTTAAAATAAGGAAGATGCTGGAAGTCAAATTCTTAAGCAATGTGTTAATTAGTTTAACTCTGCCTTGGCTGAAGTTCTGGCCTGAAGGTTGCTACCATCTCCATTCTTCATCTGTTTCTGACAGATGAAGACTGTCAGCTGAGACTGACAGTACTCTGTACCTACCTGGATAGCAGTCAGAGTGGTTCTTACATACAATAAAGTGAACCTACTGAGTTCCATAGGGACTTTGCCAGTGGTTGCAGTTGGGCTATGAATTTTATCTAGTGAGTTTCTGGAGGCACAGCTATGTTAATACTTAACTCTTAAGCTGGTGCATTCATATGGGCAGTTACACAAGCTGGATGGTCCATATTTCTGTTTTATTCTTTGGAGTATTTAAGGCCACGGGAAGCTGTTAGATCTTCTGTATTAACATTTGGCATACCAGTAGTCATTAACTCTCCCCCACATAGTCCTCTTCAAGGCCATATTATTTGTGCTAAACCAAACATTTCAATCCTCAGGTTAATGAAGTGGTAAATGTCACAGACAGGCATTGGCCGTCAAAGCAGTTGATAATAGCAGCTGAAGAACATACATGGTAATTCTTGTGCAGAACTTCAGAATCAAAGACTTTGGTGCTGCTGATATTTGGATGCAGATAAAAATTAATCTCTATCCCCAAATTTTCTGATCCTTGAAAGCAAGTGCATCCTGATGTACATTGCGTTGGTGATGCATTGATGGCACTGAAGAACATACTAATATCTTCATAGAAGATGAGCCTAGGATTTATGTATGATGCATATACTGCAAAGCCTTAGAGAACCACTGTTGGCCAAACTGATAACTTAGTTACAACAGGGCTTATTTTAAACAGAAAGATATTACAGGCCTGAAGTCACTATTGATCTATTGCTTTGCTAGAAGAATGCTTCTTCATGGTTCGTGTTGATATCTCCTCACTTACTACTATCCCTTGGATGCCAATCAACTAGTTAACATATGGAGTACTGATACTCTATAATTTATATTTATAAATAATCAACATTTTAAAATCAAAATGCCATGTAAAAAAATCCAGAGAAATCAGATATTCATAAACAATATGGACTTCATCAGTCTGGCATACATTTTTTTCTGTCTGAAGTAAACCTTAGTGTTTTCAAATTATTTCTTTTTTTCCATAGACTTCTGCACTGAATTTAGAAGACATGAAATGAGATTCCTGAAAAATGTAATGCATCACTCTCTATGAATGATAATTTATTTTAAATAAAAAATGTTGAGAGTTCATAGGAAAGAAGAAAATGAAACTGATTAAGAAATCAGCACTCCCTCTTCTGAGTTACAAATTAGCACTTTTTCTTTTGAGAAATAATATATAATGGGACATCAAAATCCAGCAAGTATGAGTTGTAGACATCAATTTACTTAAGACATGCTATTCACTGGGATCATTAGTGCTGAGCTGGAAAGCTCATTCAAAGATTGCTTTGTGACACAAACCCTTATATTTTTCTAGAACACAATGCTGGAATGTTTCAATCTGAAAATAATAAATAAATAAAAATCACTCTGAATTTTTCAGTTCTTCAGCTGTCTAAATCTACTCCATTCAGTTTCCTCAGCAGCAAAATCTGAATGGTAGATACTTCATATCAAGCATACCAACTTCTCTGTGTTACAAAATCTAATTGCTCTGACAGTTTATTACTATTACTATCATCATTTTATTATTATTATTTTCTCAAATTACTTTCTGTTTAAATCTGGAGAAAATGACAAGCTTTTATCATAAACTCTGAGTTGCATTTGAGTAGGACAATTAGGTGTTAAACATACAACTGTTTTGAAATTAATCTAAATCTCAGAGATGACATGCATCTGAACACAACTGTTAAGATTCTGAACATATGAATGTTGTTGACAAGCATGGTGCACACTTAAGTCTCTTGTGGTAAATTTCTTATATCATCTACCTGTAATAACCTCATTATGCATTAGCTCTTTACTCTTTTGTTTACAATTTTGGAGATGGGTGATTGCAGCTGCTCAATAGAGTGGGATGTTAGAAGTCTCAAACATAGAAACGGGGAGCTGTCTGAAATCTAGGGCTTCAATACTGGATTTTAAATAAAAGGTAAAATATGTTGTGATTAGCTAAAAATAAGAGAAGTTTGATAACAATTTGAAAGTTCATTCTAAAGTGGAGTAAGGCATATAAGGTGTGCATATTCTAAAAGATTTCTGCTTTTCTCATTCAACATTCCTACTAAAAGGAAGAAATATTCTAATACTATTTTAAATTTTCCCTCTACTTTCGTAAGATAAAATGGCATTCATTGTACTGCAATATGCTGCTTTTATAAAAATATGTCATCAATAACAAAAATTTCTTCTGCAAACGTCAGGAAGGTTTTTTGTATATATCTACTTGAGATAACTTGCATTCTAAATATTTTCCTGACAAGTTGGAAAGAGCTCACCAGAACTGTGTGTGTAAATACAATTCAAAATGTGGGAAAAAAAAAAAAAAAAAAAAAAAAAAAAAGACGCAATGAGACACGCTATCTATGTTACTAATCACTTGTAATTCAGTATATTCAACATGTCTATGCAGAGAGCAGATTCTTCTTTGTTCTTATTTTTTATGATTTCCGGTTTTATTATGAAGAAATATAATCCTCTGGTGGGAAATTGAAGATAGCATTTGACTTTGGCTTTCTTTTTCTTTTTTTTCCTTATTAGTTTTGTTTTACTGTTATTCTTTTTTTTGTTTGTTTTAATTTGCTTAAATGTCTAAAAAGCGTACATTTTTATCATGTAATTAAATCATTATTCAAAGACCTTATCCAAGAATATGTGTAATTCTCCATTTCTACCTTAAGAGTAGATATTTCTCATGTTTGATGCATATTGAATCTATCTTCTGCATCAAATGGAAAGTCATACCTTGTACTAAGGGAGTGTGAACTCTTGTTGTGAAAATGCTCATTTATGAGTATGTGAGTGATATAGCTTCATCAGTAAATTTTTTTCCCAAAAATATGGTAACAAAATATTTTCTCTACACCTTCTTACCTGTGAGGATCTTGCTTTGTGTACGTATAAATATAGGAAAAAACACAGCGTACTTCTTGACACAAATGTAACAGTGTAATACATTCCTAGTATATCAAAGCTCAGTTCTGAAAATCTCTATGTCATTAATCAACTAACATCTATTGGATGTCTATATGGTCATCAAAAGCCCCTCTGGAATCAAAGAAAGCTTTTCTACTAACTTCAGTGGACATTACATATAATCTTAATTTAACTTCAAGTTTTGTGTACATTTATCAAAGTTAACTGATATTATGCGAAAATTTTCTTCTGTCGTATGTGGTTAATAATAAAAATGAATGTACCAAGTGTATATGAAACTTTTGTAATCTATCTTATGTACATCTTATATGTATTTACTTATTCTAATACAATCTAAGATTTTAGGTATTTGTATGTGCTGTAAATTATCAATTTGTTGACAAGGATTCTGAATATATTTTCTACTGTCTATTGTCCAACTCAAATAGTAATGTTTCACATAAAGAACTCTCAAAATTGTACTATAATCTTAGTGTGAACCACTTGTGGTTTCTGAATCCCTGGTTAGGAAGGAGAACGGACACCTTAGTGGTCCGCTTAGTTAACATATTCAAAGCCATTTTTGTTGTGGCATCACCCAGAGGAATTTTGAGGAGAACTACTAAATCTGTGTATAATTAAAGAAATTGTACAGAATGGGCTTTTAATAGTAAGTAAAGAAATAAAGAACTTGTTTTTTTCTATGTTGTAATTTTATTTTTATTGCTAGCTTTGAAATGTTGTGAAGACAACTTTAAAATATATGTAGTTGCTTTTTTCAGCAAGTTCTTGGAAATTGGTCAATGGAGTTTCTTAAGCAACATCAAAGTTAGTGCTATTCTAATTGTGTACTACAGCCGGTGCAGTCCCACCACTGCTCAGTTTACTGGTTAGGACCAAACCATATCTGAACACAGCACAGTGCCTTAGCTATCTAAGAAATAAATATTTATTTCTAATTTATTTTTACGGTGTTGTCAGAGCATTAGTACTTTTGTGATGTAGACTCTGCACTTTTCTTAGACTGAAGCTCTGTACACAAGAGCTGCATGTGGAGATTTACCACAGGTAACTATGGACAGCAAATAGGGTAACAACATATATTTAAAGGAATATGATTCTGTTAACAGTTTATCAGGCAACAGATGTGAGAAGGTGTGTAATAATAATCAGGATAGACTTTTCCAAAATAGTGAGTTAGAACTCTAATCTCAAATAGATGAGTTTTTTATTGTGACTGCAAGTTACTGCTATGCTCAGTAGATAAGAATGGGATGAAAGAGAAGTTTGTTACTCTAGAGATTCAGTCTTATATAAAAAATCAGAAGAGCATAAGAACAATAGAAACAAAAAAACAATGGATTTTTTTTTCTTAAGATTATAAGGAAAACATTTGTCTTCAGAAAAAAAAGTTTTACTTTTTTCTTCCTCTTTTTTTTCCTCTGTGTGGCAGGACAGGCAAGACATTTATTTGCAATATGATTATTGTCTGGGGTTTTTACTAGTATTATTACATTTCTGCTGTGTAACATGAAGTTAGAAACAAAAATATATTCCCATTACAAAGACATACAATCCATCATCTTATCACAAAAACCTGATTATTAGCAACAAGGGATCAGTGCAGGTATCTTGAAGTATAAGCAACAGAGGAACAGAACTGTCATTTATATGTATATTCTCCATGTTATCTGGACATGCAGAGCTAAAGTAACAACTCAACTGAATAATGATATATTTATACCATTAACTATTTCACGCATACTGTACTTTAATACATTAATTACTAAATAAAAATCACAGCTAAATGGGTATTTCCATAATACAAACCAAAACAAAACACACTATAGTTATTTTGTTTGGAAGTATGATTTCTTTATATAATAGAAACTCAAAGCTTAAAAACAACTAAATTATATTTTCATTTCTATTTATATTATTTATTTATATTTTCATATAAATCAAAAACATCTTGATGATCTTGAACTTGCTGTTCTCTTACAATGACAGGGATTTTCCTCCCTAAGACCTTTTCCCTTAAAAATCCCAACTTGTAAATAGCAAGTAGTGAAAGGAGGGAATAAGAGGCAGCTGGATTAGAGAGGCAGATTGTTCAGCGCTGGAATAGGCTCCCCAGGGAGGTGGTTGAGTCACCATCCCTGGATATGTTAAAATACATATTGGATTGGATGCGGTGCTCAAGGACATGATTTAGCAGAGGGTTGTTAGTTAGGGTAGTATGGTTAGGTCATGGTTGGATTCGATCTTTAAGGTCACCTGAGTGATTCTATGATTCTATGATGGAAGGGACATTTTTTTGTCTCCCTCACTAGTACAGAAATAGAGACTAAAGACAAATCATCTGAATTACTGTAAGCAGAAAAATGCTTATGCTTATTTTCCCTTAAATTAGTTAAATTCCCTTAAATCAGTTCTTTTAAAACAATTTTCTTGAAAAAACATGCTGTAAGTGCCAGGGTAACCTGCTCTAGGTATCGCTGTTTGAATAGGTGTGTTGGACCAGATGACTTCCAGAGGTCGGTTCTAGCCATTCCATGGTTCTGTTAATTATTTCCCTTTTCCTTATGATTTTCCTAAGCCACTTGCTAATTGTCCCCATCTAAGATGGAAGAGAGAATCAGGACTGTAAAAGTTGTCATGGGTTGAGATAAAGACGGTTACAGCAAAAACCACACACAAGCAAAATGAAACAAATAATTCATTTGTTGCTTCCAATAGACGAGCAAATGTTCAGACACTCCCAGGAAAGCCAGGCTCATCACACACATTTCTTGGGAAGACAAACACAATGGCTGTGAATGTTCCCTTTCCTCCTTCTTTACTCCAGCTTTTATTGTTCAGCGTGATGCCATGTGGAGTAGGGCAAACCTTCAGTCAGCTTGAGTCAGCTGTCCCAGCTTCCTCTGCACCTCCAGCCTCCTTGCTGGTAGGACTGCAGGACAAACAGAAGAGTCCTTGGCTCTTTGTAATTACTGCTCTGCAACAGCTAAAACTGTCTTGTGTTATCACCACTATTTTCATCAAAAATCCAAAACATGAATCACAGAAGCCTCTATGAAGAAAATTAACTCAATGACAGCCAAAACCATGACATATGCTCAATTACGTTTTAGTTGTTGAAGATGGAATAGATGGAATAAAGTGAATAGGGTTGTGGTTTTTATAGAGCAAATAAGAATACAGGTTAATGATGTCCAGTTGTAGAAAATGGAATAAACAAGTCCAGATTTTAACCATGGTCTCCTGGCTTCCATTTGCAAACCACTAGAAGACTCAGGTATTCCTCATTGTTTCTGTAGATTTTGTTCAGATCTTTTGACACTGCAATATGAATATTAAATCTGCAGATTGGTGTTTAATTTGATTTCATAGATCAGTTAGGCAACCAAGGGAGCAGATAATTGGATATCTGCAGACTATTCCTCATGTTAGAGGGTTTTTCACAAATCTGACAGTCCACTTATTTTTTTGTTTTAGTGCCTGAATAACTCACTAGGCTGAAAATGTAGAGCATCATCTTCAGACCTTGTAATAATTTCTCAGAGCCTTTTAAACAGAGCAAGCAGGTACAAAGTAAAAGGGGCTATGAGTTAATTTCTAATAAAATTGTAGGTGTTGGTAACTATATAAAAGCATGACTATCTTGAAGGTCATTTATCTCGTCAAATATATGTTATTATAACAGTCTTGAATTCTCTGATTATCTGTCTGTCCAGTTGGTTTCCTGGAAGTTGGACTATTAAAAGAGGATTACAGTCTATGGGACTCAGACTCTATTGTGACAGTAAACCATTGATGTGGTTTAAAAATTTTGCATCATTTTATTTTAATTTTTTTTTCGTGGATGTTGCTGCTGTCTGAGACATCGGTCAGACCATTATTTGGCTTGACATTTGTAAAGACAATTAATCCACTATTCTGACTATCAGTACTTCTCAGTGTATGTTTACGAAGTGTGAGTAACAGAAATAGTCACATTACAATTATATGAGCACAGTGACTCATTCTAAAGTGGGGTAGAAAATTCCTTTCCTGTTTCCTGATTTATTTATTTATTTATTTATTTCAGAAACAAAGCCTCTTAAAGGCTGCTAGGCTGCTAACTAGTCTTAGCATTTCATTGACAGTTCGCTGCAGATTCTCCATGGGAGCATACTTGATACTGGGTGTGTTTCCCTTAAGTAGAACATACACCAGTGAATAATGAAGTACTTAATATTCTGCAAAATGTTAAGCTTCTCAATTTATAATACCCAGGTTACTTCACCAGGGTGAGTAATGTGAGCTATTTTTAAGAAAATTGACTTTAAAAATAAATTGGACACTATTCTTTTAATTCACTGTCTATTAAATATGTTTTTGAGGAAACTGTATGGATACTTGGAACGTTCCCTGGACCAGGTGGAAGAGTGGCAATATGCCAATGGAGGAGGTGTGGGCACATCACTGGGACATGGTTATAAGCAACTCACAAAAATATCTTAGAAGATTAGATGATTAATGGTTAGAGTGCGAAGTGTACCTCCTTTCATGAAGCAAAATAATGAAAAAAATTAGCTTAGTCTGATAACTTTATATTCTTGTAGTGAAACCAATCTAAAAAGTTATTTCAAAGGCTGAAGGAATCAGAAGAATCTCACCTGTACTCTCTTGCCTACTCATGGCAGGGGTATTGGAACTAGATGATCTTTAAGATCCCTTACAGTCCTAACAATATCATGATTCCGTGATTTTCTTCTCTAATATTATGAAAAACAAAAAAAATGGCTAAGAAGACAGGAATCTGTAAAGCATCTTTTAAAGAGTCTGTTAAGGGTTTATGGACAATGTATTTGGTGCAAAAATTACATTATTTGTGGTAATTGCTCAGGTTTGGAAAACAGCTGCAGATAAACACTCCTAAAATATAGCAATCCTAAAACATAATGAAGATCTCAACCAACATTCAAAAAAAAAAAAACAAACAAAAACAAACAAACAAAAAAAAACCAACAACAAACCAGAAAAAAAGAACAAACAAAAAAGAACTTATTGTCTAGAGACATCTTAGTGCAAACTGGTGCTATTTAAACAAGAGTACTGCAATTGAACTTAAAGGTAGATCCATAAGACCAATTGAATGTTAAGGAAGATCCATATGAACACTAAAGAGATTTATTAGTGACTTTACAATAAATCCTGAATGAATTGATAACAACAAACTCTCCAAATTCTCCTAGTGAATAGCTTCCAGATGTTCACTGTTCCCATTATTTTAGGGAATACTAAGATCCATGGACACATGGGAGGACAGATTAGTGTTCTTTCAGACCTTTTAAAATCAGACTACTTCACCAATAGTGTAGATGTGGATTTTTTTCCTAATGTTTTTGTTTATCTAAAAATCACTATATAAAGATATTTTAGACTGAAGATGCTGGTAGTGTCCTCATTAGTTTTATCATATTACTATAACTACTTTATTATTATTACTATTTTTAGCCCCAATAGATTTCCTTCTGCATTGCAGATACCTAAGGTAATTCAAAACTATGGACAAGAGACATTACTGACTTGAATGTGACATAGATGTTAGATGTTATGTGAGAACATATGTGAGAAGGGTCTTAGACGTTCTGGATCTTGTTTGAACCCTGCGTAACTTATGAAAACAGTATTCATTGCTATGTAGCACTATCTTGTATGAATGATAGATTTATTTCTAATAATTGATTAAATCTGAGATTACTTTTATGCAAATTTAGCCATCAAAAATAAAATGTCTCTTCTTAGCTTTCTGTGTACACCAGAAAGAAACAGGTTCTTCCAAACTGTTTCTATCTATTCCAAAATAAATATCTAAGACAATGGTGATGAATTGCCATTTGAGAGTTTGTAAATTGCCTTTAGAAGGCCCTAGCTTCAGGGACTACAGAAGTAACATAGACTATTAGCTTAGGCTTGAAACTTATCTCTATTCATAAGTGTTATATGAAAGGAATACTACCCTTAAATTATTACTAACATTACAGTGTGGAAGGCCACTGATCCATCTACTTGACACAATAACCAGTCTCTGACAGGAGCTTAAAAGAGAAAGTTGATAGGAAGATGCAAAAAATCATGGTGTGGACAGCTAAGTAACAATTTTTCTGTTTGGAGCTTTTCAACTTAATTAATCAGACCTTGGTTCATGTTTTCAAGTGACTAGATAAATATGAATTCCTATGCTTAGATGTTAAACATATTAATTTTCTCTTACGATAAACGATAAACAACACGCACCCTCAGAATAGAATTTCAGTACTTTGAAGGAACAGTACCTTTTAAAAATGGAGAACTTCTAAGCTCTGACCTCTACAACAAATAGCTCCTGGTGATGAATGAACTGTGTTGGCGCAGGTAGTTGCATTCTGCCTTGGAAATACAATGTGACTGCATTGCACCTAAGGCAAATATTATTCCCTCCAAATATTCTGCCACAAGTTAAAATTTGCACTATCCAACCAGTCATGCAGTGAAAAATTAAAAACCAACTTGTATAGGAAATCAAGCATAATGAGTTATGTTTTGTGCTATACTGTTTACTGGAAAATCACTGGAAAAAAAGATGCGGATGATATGTGCATTTGAGTACTTCTTATCCATGAAAGCTTTTCTGTACTAAATTAGAATGATATAAGAAGAGGGCTGGAAAGAGGGCTGGATTATTCATAATTTGCAAATAAACCATCACTTAAACTATTCTCTAAACAGAGGTACTGTCGTTACACTAAAATTAAGATATAATTACATTAGTTTCATAACATACAACCTTTTTCAGTTTCACTAAGAAAGGTTGTAACCTGTGCTTTCAATAAAGCATTATGCTTTATTGAAATATGAAAGTATATTATATATTTGGTCTGCTTACAATTATTGTTAGCCCCATTATTAATTTAAGATGACATTTATAATTAATACTGTTAGACTTTGTGCTTTGAAATATTGCATAACATTTTTTCAGATAAACAATCTTTCTATACTCGATTTAGAGAAGATAGAAAGACATAAAATATTTTACATAATAAATGGAGATCTAACTTCTGTTTCTTTTGTAAGAAGTTCTTTACATTACATTTCAGAGACTTATTTAAGAAGAGGATATTCATACAACTGTTCAAACTTGTATATCTGGAGGAGTACTGAACAATTTATTTTATTCTATTCTGATGCGTTCTTTCCATACAGGATTAACAGTGGCAAGCTGGACTCTTCTGAAGGAATCTTACACGAAACATTCAAGTTGATGCTCTTTAGATAGCACATGGAATATAAAACTTCGTTGATTTGATCTACAAATAAGAATGTGACATTTGTAATAGTGAAATAGCTGAATTCTATTTAAGTGCCTATATGCAGCATAATATAGCATAAAATCTTTATTTTATACATCAATTTTGATATTTCCCCTGTAAGATCTAGCTTCTTTTTTTTTTTTTCTTTGAGTTATCACTATCACTACTGTCAACGGTTTAAGGGCTGGTTCGGCCCGGTTCCGTGACGAGCGGGGCGGAGGGATCCGCAGATCTGCGCCTCCGGAAAAAAAGGAAACAGGAGACCCCAAAATAATTAAAACAGCGGCACCGATCTGAGGAGAAACAAACTAATTTACTAAGTATGTTATCGGAATGCAAGATAACACACTATAATACAATATAATCAGAATTGAAGCTAATAAATCAAATATAATGAGAGAGAGAATGTCCGAAAGGTGAATAGGCCTCACCACAACGCTGGGGTGAGATGCGCAGTCCAGTTGAGCAGCAGGGAGACAGGAGCAGCGCCCACGACGAAGGGCAGGCGAGAAAAAAAACTCAAGTGACCTTGCCAGGAGTTAAACCTCCTCTCCCTGACTGCAAAGTCCCCTGGGGAATGTAGTTCTTCTTCTCTTCAGGGCAGGTACCCAGGACTTGAGCATTAACAGTTAAAGTCCCAGTGCCCCACATGATGTTATGATGTGGAATACCGAAAGCCAAAAATCACAAAACCATGACAACTACAATCGTACAAAGTATCTGTTTCTAAATTACCAACCTTAAATTATGCTAAAAGAAATAGTTTATTATCCTTTAGTGCAGTGGTGGAAAATGCCAGACTTATTTTCATAGACACAGAGGAAAACTGCAAATGCTGTTTACCATTCAGCCTACCTTTCTTTGTAGGTCTTTATTGACTTGAACCTGAGCTGCTCTTATCGCTCATCCCTGGATATCTCATAGCTCAGTGATTAGCTCTTGAAGACACTAAAATATTGTAATGTGTTTTTCACACTACTTCTGCTAAACTGTTGTGGCTCTGAGCTGTCTCCAGAGTCATACAGTGTTTATAGCAAAGAGTCAAAAGACTATTTCAAAGGCTGAAATTCAGATGAAATGAACATAGTTTAGTTCCAGGGACTTCGGTGTCATTTTATCTTGTTAGCCAGAGGAACTGAAATGCATTGACTATATATCTGAAGTGTATCACTTAATATGAAAATTAAATGTGTTTGAAATAATCATTCACAAAGGAATTTCACATCATTTCCAAATAATTTTTATGTTAAAACACAGGTTTTTCTTTTGCTTTATTTTGGGGTTTAAATTATTATATTAGCTTACATATGCTTGAAATTAGTTAGAGTCAAAAGACTGTGCCTATCTTGGCAGTCTTAACAGAGCTAATGCATATTTCTAAGAACTAACTCTGTTTGATTGTTGGCATGCTCACCAGCCTGGTTTTGCCTTATGCTATCATAACTTTCCCCAGTAATGCTAAGCAATGTTTATGGCCTATGATCTGGGTACATGATCTAGAAAGTGTTTCTATTTGGCAGTAATAAATAAGGATTTATTAATTTGGGGATGAAGAATGTTTAATCATGTGGATGTGAGCCATGACTTACTACATTCTTTCTTTTCAGAAACAGAGAGTAGGTCTGAGACCATTTGATTTGCTAGTAGTGCTATAGCTCAATAGCCTGAAGCATACTTTTGTATATCTTGATTTGAAAGCAGTAAGAACAAAAAAGCCTATCTTCAAAAACTGAAGTTTAACTACTAAAATCCATCATGCATTTACAATTGGGCCAAGAACCATTTTAAAATTATAGAAGCAGCATTTTGTTAATAGGTATACTCACATTAAGTATTTAAGATGATAATTAATTATTTTCTATACTCTTAATTGAAATGTTACAACATACTTGGTTATTATTAAATTCGAAAACACGTTAGTTACATAGTAAGGTTTTTATTATTTATGTATTCAAGTCTCCTATTTAAATGGAATCCAGTGGTAAACAAGCCAAAACTCAAGAGAGCATTCTGGCATGAAGCTGCAGCAACAAAACAAATGTTGTTGCGACTTTCTATGATTTACATGGGCTAAACATGGATCAGTGAACAACTTTATGGGAATTCCTACTGCCATATTCAGATGAGCTGCAAGAACAGGCAGTTCTCATAATATTCAGAACATGTTTGTATACTTGCCCAAACACAGACAGTGTGTAATCACAGAGAAAGATGCAATATTAGTAATTACCATGGAACCTCCTTAATACATAATGAAGCTGAGGAAGAGAAAGAAAGGCTCTAATTGCTTTTCACTCATAAAGGTATCCCAGTTGTGTCAGAAATTTGAATGCTACACTGAGGTTAAATTTCTGTTGCACTTGCATCAGTGAAAAACTGTATAAGGGAAAAAAATAACATTCAAACTCAGTTCTACTTGTGAAACTTTTTAATTAGTTAATTTGTGTGAACAGTCCTTTGTTTTTGTATTTTCTTTCCTACATTTCCTATATTTTCAGAGTTCTTTTTTAATATAAAAAAGTATCATTCCTAGACTAAACATGTAAGAATTCATTTTCCCTTTGAGATCCCTCCAGTTCTGCTAATATTTTTCTGTGCTTTTGTATCTCAGCATTTTTATCATGTGTGCCAAGAGAAAGAGGAGGAGGTGAACGGAAAGACTTCTTAGCTGGATGAGATTTGACTGAATTCCAGTGCGGAGTTGCTTCTTCCTCTGGATGGGAGAGGATGATATACGAACTGTATACTATGCTGTGTATGCAAACCCAGAAAGACTTGCCTTAAACACATGAGAGAAATTCCCAAAGTCATACCATAGTGACAGACAAAAAATACAAAACCAGGAGGTTTTGGAGGAAAAAGAAAAATATACTAAAGACATAAAAAGGGAAGTTGCTTTAAATTTTAGTTTACATACAAAACTGAAAAATGCCACTCTGTTTGAAATCTAGATTTCAGGGAAGTAAGGAGGTATTTTTTCACTGACTTCATTTAATGGAAAATTTGAGTTCTGTTTCAAATATGTCTTCCACTGAAATGAAAGATCAGCTGAGTCTGGGTAGATTTTCCCTGTTCTTCAGTTAAATAACTTGTGCCAGGAATCAACACAATTCTGAATAACTTAATATAGTTTTATATAGGAAAAAAATTGTACTGTATGATTTTTAAACATGGGACATAGATTTGAGGAATATGGTATACAAAATGTAGCCAGTTTGGCTCCCTGCAGCCCTCTCCACCAGCATGTTGGCTTCAGGAGCAGTCATATCCCTTTGCTTCATCATGCTTGAGTCAATCACCTTGTCTGAAAACATCATTGGTAGGAAGGCAGGCAGGTATGAAGAGGCAGGTCTTTTAGCAGTAGCATAATATCTTGAGCCACTTCTATTTTGTATAAATTGTACACTGTGGCAGAAGTTTACCAAAGATGCTACCAGGATCTAATTGGCTAAAAATGTAGCATTAACCTTTGTATTGAGTGATGCCTTTGCTAAAGCAGGGACACTAACTTCAAATTCTATCTATCCACACAGATTATAGTGTGCTAAGCATGGATTCAGAGCATGCTCATTCAGAGCACTCTCTTTTGTATTCATTCTTTTACTCCAAGGCAAAGGTGCAGTAGAATACCCAGCAGCCAAAGGGAGCCAAGGGAGTGATGTACCTCACACTGGTTGTGAGAAAATGAGCCAGGAAAGTAATTACTTTGCAGACTGATACAGATTCACAACTTACTTGCTCATGGTAACTTTCCTTGAATCATTGCTTATGGGATTATAAATATGTTTTCTCATATTTAAAAAACTACTACAGTTATGTTTCAACAGATTCTATATTAGTTGAATTAGAAAAGCTGGAGTGACCTGAGTTAACAACAGTATTCAATCATTGCTGTGTATAAAGCAGTGATAGATATTAAGTGCTATCAGGAACATACTGCTGTTGTACTAGTGTATAAAAGAATATTTGTCATTCTTATAATGCAATGGTTTTATGCTGACATTATATATAACACTTCAAAATGTTCAAAAATAGGTGGGAACTGATTTATTTAGAATATAAGCCATGCAAAATGTGGACAGAAACTGAAATACATTAATGTAGATTCCAATTACATAAAAGCCAGGCATTTTGCTGTCCTTTAGGATATTTCTATAATCATAAGTGACTAGCATCCCAGGGAGCAGGTGTTTTCCTACCTGAAGCTCTATAGCTTCGGTTGTGTTGCTTTGCCTCTTCTTAAGCTGATTGAATATAAACCTGTAGAAAATAAAGTTCTCACACTGAAGCTGTCCAAGAGTCATGAAGACTGGGTGTTTCATGACTAAATCTTTTTCTTATTTGAACTGCCAAGTTCAGATATGAATGTATAAACCTGTTTCACTACATGAATCTAAATATTTCTCTATTTTACAGTATATATATATACATGAAATATTTCACTAAAAATTATTTCAGAGCAATGTTTACAATGTCATTTTAGTTTCAGTGAAAATTTTTACAAAACCAATTCAAGAGACATACCTTTTTGCCTCAAGATAAAACAACTATATATTTCTGAAATGAGTATGGAATACTTATTGCCTCTACATTCTTCAATATACAGTAGTTATATAATGCCAGGTGCAAATAGAATCAGTTTTATAAGATGAACAGACTGAAAAAGGTTTATTTGAGAAAGTGCACTGTCCGTAATGTTCTATGATAATGAGTATCCAATTATTCAAAACAATTTTTATGGCATAGAATATGCTTTTTACTATACAATTTCCAGTGCATATGTTAATTTAGAAGTCATATTTATAATGACATTCCACAGTAACTGAATGCTTTTTTCTTTGAAATCATAGCTGTTGAATGAAAAATACATTATTTCATTCAGATTATCTCCTTGGGTAGTCTTTGGGAGAAATGAAAAATTTCTCAGCCAAAGCACTACAAATATGATGACCCCTATTATTATTAAGTATTATGATTGTTATATACAAAAACATAGATTTAAAATCTTTAATTAGGTTTGTCTGATGCTGTTATAGGAGTGTTGACTGAATGTCAGGGTTGTTGAATTTCTTTGTGCCAGCCATAGAAAATGCAGTTCAGTGATGAAGAATTATAATTCTCTGGATTCGTAATAGTAAATCTTGTTGGGTTCCTCCATCATTAGGCCACCTCCAGTGTCCCACTGTGATGCAATGGAGTGCATCACAGTCTTCCTCTTCACTGCCATTTCTACTACAAGGCAACAGAAAAGGAAGGATGCAGAAAGAAATCTGGCATCCAGGTGTCTCTGCCAAACTCCTCTAAATCGGTTCAACATTTCCAGTGTTAAGATTTAAAGCAAGGCATAGTGAGTTTGTTGAAGAAAAAATCAATCAGAATAGGAGATAATTTTGTTAATGTTCAGTGGCTGGTAAGAGCAATTACAGAGAACTACATATATACAAACCAGATACAATACTTATCTGAATTTACAAAATAGGTGTCAGTATCACATATGTAATCACAGAAGGAAAGAAGACTAAAAAATATTTACTGTCTAAAAGAGAGCAAGTAGTAAAAAATAAAAGCTAGCTGCCAAATAAACTCTTCAGGGCTGTAAATATATGTCTCTGCCAAATTTAGAGCTGATCTTACAGGAAAAGCATGATAAGAAAATTCATTAGCTAAGGAAAACTTTACAAAGATGAACATTTGTAGTCACTGTATAATTTTGACACACAAATACAGGCAGATACTAAAGCTATCTTAAGTTCATCAGTTATAAGACTGACACATGAAATTGACAATTTTCAAATCCTTTCCATTAATTTGCATCTGAACTTCTCCAGTATTTCATAAACTAAGAGTCATCATTTAAATGCGGTTCAACTTGAAGTTCAAATAACTTCAAAAGGTTTAATCTGTCAACATTCATTTATTTATCAGGGTATTTGTTTGTTTTGTTCACTATTGTTTACAGCCAGTTGATGTTAGTTTGGTGCGTTTGGTTTAACAACGGACAAAATATCTTTGCAACAAATTCTGACCATTGTCTTTAACCCTGCCTTAACAGAAAAATATTCCTAGGAAATAGGCCACCAAACCACAAATTGTCCCATAGCATACTTGGGAATCTAAGGGAATTTGGTGTTCTGAAAACACAGGATAATGTTGCAATATAAAATCATGATAAAGAAAACAGCAGGGAAGAACATAGAAGTAACTGGAGTAGGAGTAATAAGATGACACTGATACATACTGTTTATTCATTTATTAAATACTAATAGATTTTTAAGCTTGGAAGGATATAATCTGCTAATTTTCAATTTTATTTATTTTTTTTTTTTTTCTGATGAAAAGCTGGAGAACACATTCTTTTTCTTCATCTTTCTAAACAATCAGGTATAAAGCAAAGCTGCTCCTTGAATTCAAGGATTTTTCTTGGGGATAAGATTCCTGTTTGAATAAAGTTGTTCTGCTTATACCAGCTGCAGTTTGGGTTTGATGGATGAATGTACATAAAGCAAGCTATATTGTGAACATATTCTGACACTGTGTTACTACTAATCTAATCTCTGATGGTGAAGTGACTTGTCACTTTCTAGTAATCTGTGAAAACTCCACAGTATTTTTCATTATATTTAAAAGGTTTGAGATGTTTATTGTTAGAAGCAGACTAATTTTCATCTAAGTTTTGCAAAAAGATTTGAAAAATAATGATTACCCTTAAAATGCTTCCATTTTATTGCTACGTAATGTGGCCAGTAAGGAAAAATATATTCCTCTTCCCCAAACTGGTATCTTCTATTCATCCATTGTTCAAAAGATTGCTTAGATCAAATATAGATAAAAGTAGCTTTTCAAGTCTATTTGAATCATTGGGCGCTTTACCTTTACTGTGATATTTAATAATAATAAAAAGAAGTATTTATTTGTATTCTTTTATTGAGTTCAATTCTTCTAGAAAAAGACAGAGGAAAATGATCTCGAGATCATCCTGTACATTTGACATATGTTGCAAGGTGCATATGCTTTTCTCATTTGCAAAGTGAGAGCATAATACTTGTAACAGAAAAAATAGCCAACAAAAGGGCATTATTTCATATAATGGAATTTTCCTCATCTTTCCTTGCCAGATAACTTTAGATCTGGTTTCAGCTATCAATCAAATTCATCTCTAAGATTATAAAAGAACTGTCAAACAAGCAATTCAATGGCTTTTATTATAAAGATTTGGTCCTATAAGGATTTTTTCTACATACTTGCAAAATGAGAAGGGGAACCTGGGGTTAAAGTATTTCACATGAAGGAGCCCTAAAAGTTTAGTACTCAACATTGATACTGCCACCTGTATGAAGCTTAGAAAATCATATAAGTGGGAAAATTTTCAAATGCATGCTTTACTTTCATTTTGAAAGCATGTCCTCAAATGTTTAAGTACTTCACATCTATCTCCGTCTGTGGTTCAGACTCTCTTCTGCAATGCAGAAGAAAAGTACTTACACCTGCGAGAGTAAGTCCGTAAGTACTTGCTCAGTTACTGCAGTGACAGACCACTTAGATAATGGGAGAGGGCGCGAAACGGACACAAAGAGCCGCAGTGGTGTCTCCATTCATTGAGCCTTGTCAGATTCTTGATAAGGATTAAGATCACTGTCATGGATTCTTAAGAGCTTTGCAGTTTCTAATGTGACTAAAAGATTTAGTATGTCAAATCCCTTTACTGTTTCATGGGTCCAAATTCTCCTTGCTCAGTGCAGCAGAATAGTGGAAAATCCTGAACACATGCATATAGAAAACTGTGTCATTTCCATCAGCTCTGAGACAAAGAACACATCTTTCTTGATGAAAATTGTGAAGAACGATGTCTGTATTCAGCATTAAGGGGGGGCATTAGAATGTCCATCTGCAGTTTCTGCTGTTTGTTTGTTTCCATTCCATTGAATCCAGTAACTTTTAGTTTAGCATTTGATTTGAGCTCCTAACTAGAGGAAAGAAATATTATTATGGATTTAATAAGCTGGATCCAAAATTAAGTTTTATCATTAGTATTATTTGTTTGTTTCTTTATATTTCAATTGCCAACAGAAAGAAAGGCTCAATTATACATCCAGGCATGCATGCATTAGGCACCTTAATGTTTATTACTCTTGGATGCATGTTCTGCATATTTAGGTCAAGGAGACTTGGAAATTGTGCTGGAAATAAATGAAATAACATGTGAAAATCAGATATATTGTGTTTTTGATAAAGAGTTTATATCATTATTCTAGTAAATTTATTTCCCATACACGCTATGTAGAACTTGTAGTACAAAATTCCAAGTCATAGCTATAGTTGTCTGAGCCAAAAAGCCTATTAAATAACTGTATATGATGGACCTACGAGAAAATTACTTTTGGGAGTTTTTCAATTGCATATTTCTCTCATAGAAAACATAGCACATTTGTATTTCTCTTTGAGATCTGACAGATACATTTATTTATTGCGAATGATGTTTCTAAAATTGCAAGCTAGATTGCTGAGTATTATAGAGAATGGCATTGTATAGAGCAGTCAAGCATAAAGAAAACAAATATAATGATAATAAAAATGCTAGCCAGTGCTGCTTTGCACATCTTTTCTGAAGAGGATGAACAGTTTTTAGAACACTGGAAAAGTTTGCATGGCCAACTAAACAGAATAATTTTAGCAATCCTATTCCTTTCTTTTTCATAGACTTAAAATTGGGAGGTCTGTTTCTCTGAAAAGTCTACTGTGTTCTTATTTACCTGTATTGATCAAAACTTTTTCAATTTTAGTGCTAGAATCCTTTCAGCTGTGACTTAAAATTGAGTCACCACTGCCAGTATTAGGAGCTGACTAGGTTGCTGTATTTCATCTAAACACTTTATCACATTTTTCTATTGCCTGTATGGTAGAAATACCAAGAGCTTACTACAGCAATGGACTGATCTGTTGAGGTAGTAGGCATCCATTGCAAAGGTGCTACGCATCCACAGCAACCACATTTAAACAACATTCAGCATTCAACAGAATCTGTTTCTTTGTCCTTAAAATTTTATTTCAGAGAAAAAAACCAACTTATTTTACTAGAGCTACAGTATTAGTTCATAAAGAAAACTTTAGAAAAGTGTATTTAACTTTTGAAATGATAATATTAATATTAATTTTAATACTATAATCCATTGCATTCAAGTAGTCTGCAGTAAAGAACTGTAACTGCCTAGTGTTGCTGATGCACCTCGCAGAAGACCTAATTGTTTTTTAGTTGCTTTTAGCAACTAAATAGTAAGAAATAAAATCGTCTTTTAAGGCAGTTTTACAAATATTTTTTTAATAGAAAAAAGGCAGTTTTACAAATATTGTTGAATAGAAAGGGAAAGTAAATGTCCATAAAGCACAATATATCATAGTATCTTTCACTGGAAGCTAATATTGTAAATTAGTTATGCAGAGATACCTGAAAATAATTTGCATTTCAATGCTGTTCACCACATTTGTTGATTTTGTTTTGGTTTGATAACAAGGTTGTGATATTAACAGTAGGAAAATTATGAACTGTAAATGGCATTTTGCTTTCCTTTGACAGAAACTTGAATTTCTTAGGAGGACTGTATTCAATTTCACTGGGAATTTTTACCATTTTGTTTCTTGTTCCATATTATATATCCACACACCATGTGGTAATCTCCTACAGTAAATCATTGCTTAGCATGGTCAGACAGATTCTTGGAGGCTAACATTTTGATTAAGAGTGAAAAAAAAAAAAAACAAATGAACTTCTACTCACATCTGTCAAAATTTTGTTTGTTTTTGCTTGTTTGTTCATTTTTTGTTTTGTATTACCTCTACTAAATTTTGTAGACACATTTTTGGATCCTAACATAGGATGTCTTCTACATTGCTATGACTATTATATGAAAACCTACCTGGTATGCTTTACCTCATTCCTAATAATTCACCGTGCTTCATGCAAGATGAAGGAGACAGAGAAACTTTCCTATGCTGATTTAGATGTAGATTTTTAGAGGCTCACGTTGGACAACTCTTGCTAGGCTTCTGGAGTAGCAATACAAATCCTTTATTCTGGGCATTAGCTATACCTCTACTATACACATGACAATTTTTAAAGCTTTGGTGTGAGAGTATTCTGTATGCTAAACTGTCTCCCCTCTAACATATACATCAAATTCAATGTTACACTTTTAATCTTCAAAGCTCTGTTAGTATGGCCTCAGGTTATTTCATTGATTGCCAGCCACAGAATGATGTGACTTTTCCAGGCAGTGGTTTAGGAAAAATAGAATTTTAAAGTGCAATGATGAATCATTGTGGGGTAGAAATTCAGTTCAGAATTTTGCCTGTGTACCTGGAACTCATTTAAAGAAGAAATGAAAATGATCTCTGCAATCACCAGTACTAAATACCAAGACTGAAATCTTCATCATCCCCTTTCCAACATGGAGATCCTATTTAGGCAGCAGTTGTCTAGAATGTTCCAGTAGCAATATCTCTGTGGGATTTTTACATATACATGTATATGTATATATATTTGTATTTCTGAACCTAATCTAAGACATACTTACTCCTTGTCCAGTCCACCTTGTCCTGTCCCACTGTTCACAAAAATGAGTTTTGTTCAATTTCTTCTGTAACATTCTTTCTCTTCTGGTGTTTTTCATGTATCTTGACACATCTTAAGAATCTTTATGGAAGATGAAAGTTTGTGTTTTTTTGTTTTTTGTTTTTTTTTTTTTTTAAAAAAAAAAACAAAACACAAAACAACTCTATAATCCACAATTAAAACTTTTTAATTTGCAGATTTAATGCTATACATTAATTATGTGGCTTTTTCTTTCTTATTTTTTTTTTTTTAATCAAAAATTCTCATGACCAGATACAAAAGTAGTAACTACATCGTAGGTACTCGAGGAGTGACAGAGAGCTGTAACAATTCCTGAGGTTTGAGTGTGATGAGTCATAAAAACAGATTGTTTTTAACACAAATTTAAATCCATAAAATCAAATGCTAAAACTGCAAAATGTTTATGTTTACTTATTTGAAAAACACTGTGATAACCTCTTCTGAAAAGAGGATTCACATTGTATATCATATCTTGCATGCATAATACATTTGTGGGAAATATATTTACTTAATTTTATTTAATTCTAAGAAAAGTTTGCTTCACGCAGACAAGTTTAAAATGAGGCTTTTAAGCTGGATAAAACTAAGAATAGACTTTAGATAGTGAGTGTATGCAGTGAGGAGCTTGTCCTCAGGCAATGAAACATTTCTCTTTCTTGCAGCCTACATCTCTATCCCCTAAGGTTAATCTATGCATTAGAGTTAATCTTTGAATCAGCTTTGATGCACTGTATGTCTGGCAGAATAATGGTTGAAGCAGATATACACTTGCAAGTAATTTGCTGAAATACGTTACACCTATGAATGACATTCTTAGACTCCCCTACCCTTTCTCCCCTTTTTGCTTTCAGTGGAGATGTTCATGTTTTTCCAAAAAAGCGGAGCATATTTTAAACATTTTACAGCATTTCCATTAACTGTTTTTATAAATTGGATGATTCAGTCTCTGACTCTGAACTATTTTGAGCATTTCCTGTTAAAAAGAGATCCATGGCCAATATCTGAATTTTTATTTTTAAAGTATGTGCTTTATACAAGCTGCATACTTTGTCATGTTTGAATAACTTCTTGTACATGAATAAACAAACAGAACGTTTTGGATCTATTCTTGAGAAGTGTGTAACACATATATTGTAAATTCGGTATTTTATTTGAGGGCAGCCCACAATGTTGTGAAACTTCTTTTTTTTGGTTTCTGTATGAACTGAAGCTTCAGCTTTTTGGATTTGGTCTCAGAAGGGAATTAGCAAATTGTATCCCAAACTTTTTAGGATTGTGATGACATTTTACTGAGATGGCCTCAGGTCACAGTAAATCCTGTCAAACTGTTCACTGACAGTCTGAATATATCTTTCTGCAAACTAAAGTTCATGAGATGGATGTTCTTACTTTAGGTTCTTTAAAGTTGCTGATGGCTGGAATAAGGAGATAGGGAATTATAACAATACTTATGTAATTACGAAAAAGTGTTTTTCTGGAGTAAACAGTGTCTACGGATATTATACTAAATTTAGCATGCTTGATAACGACAAGAACAAAAGGGATTTGAACCCTAATCTATAAGTGTTTCTAGGAAAAAAAATTGCTGGCTGCATCTTTATTATGCATACATCTATGGAATTTGTTTCAAAAAATCACTAATATTCATATCCTAATAAAAATAGATTGCAGCAAGAATTATTGAAAATCAAGAGTAAAGAGTCATCACAATGTTTCACAACAATATATACAATGTATTGTTTGTTTCAAGAAAAGAATAGAAAGGATTTTTTCTTTTCCTGTCATCTTCTGCAATTTAAAAACTTTTCCAAGTAGCTTAGATGACTGACAAACTGTGATAATTTCTGCTAATATATATTTTATTAATATAGAAACTAAATTACTAGAAGTGTACTGCAAAACTGATTTATTTTCTAATAATTTATTTCTAGACTTTCATTATAAAAACATTTATTCTCACAGTTCTGTTATTTAAAAATATGAAAAGCTGGGAATAGTTCCAACTCACAATGAAGAAATTTTTATGCCTGAGGGAAAAATTTGAAGTTCTAAAAACTGACACATGGAGTATAAATGATACCAAACAATTGTGTAGTTGTTGTTGTTGTTTGTTTGTTTTTTAAAGTGAAAATACTTCAGAACATGAAAAATACAGATTTAGCTGCTGGATTTACATTCTGGAGATACAGTATTGAACACAAACTCTTATCATGAGGCAATGTGTAGAATGTTACACATTGCATCTGCACACAATAGGCTATTATTTCATAAGTCAAAACTAGATGTTATAAAAAATATGTTGGTCTATAATGGATCATGACAAAGATTCATTTATCTGAGTATCCTCCAGCTGGCAGTGGTGAAATGTAGACATCAAGAGCAAATGACAGTAGAACTTACCAATAAGGCAAATGAATTATTATATTTCATCACAATTTTTGCCCAACTTCCAACAACTGATATCTCAGTTGCATCTTGCAAGTGTGGTCACATTTTTTAATTAAACAGCCCTTGTTTTTCATACAGTTTCTCCAGTTGCCTCCTGCCAACTCCCAGATCTTGAACCAAGTAGTTCTACAGCTTAGCAACAAACTGTGTCAAAGAAAATTTGCTTTTTTGTTGTTGTTGTTTCTGAGCGTGCTACCTACTGTTCTCTGATGTTAGTCCTTGATTTGTAAGCAATAAGCAATATCTTCAAAGTTTTGTATTACTAAATATTTTCTGTGGATCCTTTTTTTTTTTTTTTTTTTTCTATTTAAGGCCGCATAGAATGTGTGTATTACTTACATTGATAAGTCTATTCATGAATATTAACACTGAATATGTGGTTAATTTTAAGGAACATAAACGTCAATCTTTTGCAGAGACAAGATCCCATCTTGCTACTTTGTAATTTCTCCTCCATCCATCTTGTACACTCCAGAAAGTGTAAAATGCAATAGTCATAAAAAAAATATTTTGTAGAGGAAAATTCTTTACTGGCTTTAGCGTTACGTAGGAAATTTCTGTGCAAGTCATTGATCACAGCAACATAGAGGATAGCAGGTGTTTTTCTGAAGGCCATGAAATAAACCAGAAACCTGGGTAAGATATCAGCTATAACTTTTTTCAGAGAAGCAGGGGTCCATTACCACCTTCTCTCATGAGCTGCTATATAGCTATGTTTGTTGGAGGCCTTTATTTCAGTGTGACCTACATTTGCTTATTTAGTACTTCTGCAGCTAAGATGGCAGTTAAAAAAATATCTCCCAGCTTTCTCTACAATATTAAAGTTTTGCACAGTTAATAATTGAGGGTAAGGATTGAGAATATTAAATATAATTTTTTCTTCTGAGAGTAAGATGGAATTTATCAAAATATCAGATAAAGAAAAACAAAGCAATAAACAAAAACATTTTATTTTTAAAAATATGTGTATTTATGGAATCATATACTATGAAAGAAAGAGCTGATGAATGTAAGCTCAAAGAGTTGAAACAGACTTCAGCAACTATGGTGATGTAATAAAGCTCAAGTTTCTCCTGAACTGAGATGGTTAATCTCACTCAAGATCACCCTTCATTTCCCTTCCTGTAATGGACCAAAATCTCACTCCCATGGAGACTGACTGGTTGAGATATCAGTAATCTCACTATAAAGAATTCAGGTCTGAGCTCTGAAACAGAACTTGTACACAACATAAAATCTTTCTGGCTAACATCCAACATTTAAAGAGCCTCAAAGCTTTTCAGAGAAACAGCAAAGAACTGACTTGCAGACAGTCAATGATTTGGTTTCCAGACAAACAAATCCATTTGGGAAATGGCAAACCAACTGTCTTTAAAAGGCTTCCAGCAGTGTAGGTCACTATACCATATCTAATGGAAAGGTCATCTTTTAGGAAATGCTAGGAAACAGCGAGGGCTTTCTACTTTCAGACCATTCAATTCAAAAGGATTGCAAAACAAGGGAAAGGAGATGGTTCAGCTACATGGCAGCATATCTGACTGCCTGACTTATCAAGAGAGGGAGGAGGTTTAGCACACAAAGGATGCTTGGACTGGGACAAAAGAGATATAAATGCTGGTATGAAATGTATATTCTGCTGTTATTGAAAAACACACTTTAGACTCACTGTAAAAATCACTAATATTCATATCCTAATAAAAATAGATTGCAGCAAGAATTATTGAAAATCAAGAGTAAAGAGTCATCACAGTGTTATATATTGTTTGTTTTGGTAGTAAAATGCTTTCTTTAACTGACTTGTGAGAATTGTATTTAAAAAATAAAAATAAAATCAGTATGTTTTCTACCAAGGGCATCTGAATTATTCCTACTTTTACTACCAGCCATCCCTGTGGTGGAGAAGCACTTCCCTGAAATGGCTTCCTTCTTTAGTTATGTAAGTTCATCCCACACATCTCTCTACCTTTTGCTCTCTCCTTAGTAAGTTAGAAAAGTTGTCTTTTTGCCAAGATCAAAAGATACAAGAAAAATAAACATAAATACTAAACGATCCTTGCTTATTCTGAAGAAACCTTTATCTTTCAGCAGTTACGCATTACTATCTGAACCTCCCTATATATTTCAGATAAAGAAAATTTTCTAATCTATGGCCTTTATCAAGAGGTAATATAAAAATGGATAAAATCTATGCAAATCTGCTGTACCTTACCTTAAAATCTTACATTGAACCATTATGTAACTTTGTTGTGTTTGCCAGTGTTCCTACCCAATATGACAGATAATTTTTAAATCTAGATAGTCAGGTTCACTTGCGTATTACACAAAATCAGTTTCTTTACCTGCAGTGGCATTTATTTTATTTTATTTTATTTTATTTTATTTTATTTTATTTTATTTTATTTATCTTATTTTAGAGAATAGAAAGTTTTGGCATATATGATGCTCATAGAAGAAAGGCAAGGCAAGGCAAGGGGAGGGAAGGAAAGGAAAAAGAAAGGAAGGGAAGAGAGGGAAAGGAAAGGGAAAATATTTGGGGGTGAAAATTATTTTAATCAAGAACATTATTTTTTAATTCATAGTGTAGAATTCTCATGTAAACATAGAATCGTGGAATGGTTTACATTGGAAGGGACCTTAAATATCATCTAGTTCCAACTCCCTTGCCAGGACCCCATTCAACCTGGACTAGAATGGCATTAGGTATATAAATATGTATTATTATTTGTATTTTATATAATCATACATATGTAATTTCACTATGAGAATAACTGGCATAGTATGAATTTCAAATAGCCTGTAACAGGAATAGTTTGCATTATGTTGGTCAGTTATGTCACTTATATATTCATACAGATTACAGGAAGAAATATAGATGAATTTAGACCACAAAATCTCTTCATTTGCAGTACAGGCTCATGAATATTAATTTCTATGAACATTCACACTAGTATATATCAAACCAATATTTGGAGAAATTACAGTTATGAGTTTTAGAATTAAAATGTGAAAATAATTCTTTTAAAATTGTGTTTATTGTTTAATCCATATCAGTTTCTGTGCTCTTAAAGCCAGTGAATTTTCCTGCATGTGTCTTAGATATACTTTATATGTATTTTAGTCACTTCAAAGTCAAGCATTTGTCATAGATAGGAGTAAATAACTGTAAAAAAGAATGTCTACATTATTTCAATTCTTGAACTTGCCACCTTTTTGGATTAGGTGTAAACCATAATTTATTTTGTTTTAAGTTTTATGATCTGAGCTGTTGAGATGGCTTCATGTGATTAAACTATTTGTTTTATTCCTTAGTAGTTTTCAGTATGAACTATCTATGCTATGACTGTCTTATGATGCTCAAAACTGCATACCAGAAGTTCACCTTATAGCCTTTTATGCCTGGAAGTTTTTACCTCTGTATTTTGAATTTGAGTGCACACTGAAAAATAGGCATTTAGTATTTAATTATATTTCTGAATAGAAAAGTATTAAATCTTGTTTTCTAATTTTTTGTTTGATTCTTTTGAAGCCAAAATAAATGTTATAAGCAACTGCAGACTTCAGTCAAACCAGATATTTTAAACAATATATTCATTGCCATCTTTAGCAAAAGATGTGGATTCACAGTTATATAGTATATCACAGTATACAAAAAATGGACAACAAATAGGTTGAAAAACATTGACACATTGAATGAAAAACATTACAGACACACACAAAGACTGTGTTTTTATGTGTCTTTAACCTTCTTACAATAAATATATAAAAAGCTTCCTATTTTCCTGTGGTCACTTTTGTTCTATTTTGGATGGAGCAGGAGCAGCAAGAACATCCAGTGAGCTGTGGTGTAGAGGATGCTAACTTATTTGGCACTTAACTGGAAACTCCTTGACTGGAGTAATCTCCACAGATTAGTTTTTCCCATACTGCTTTTCCACTGTGCCCTGGAAGATGAGTGACGTGTGGGGCTGGAAGCTCAGTTTATATCCTTTAAACCTTTATAGAATCATAGAATCACAAGGTTGGAATCACTTAGTTGCCTGTAGATCAGCACTCCTTTTCCACTTGAATGTTGTATAAAGTAGGCTAGTTTCAATCCAAGTTGATCTTCAGTTTCACTTAAATTAATCTGCTTTATTAACATTACAGTGTCCATGCACTTGATCAGCTGCTATTGTTAAACTGAGGGTGTAGTCGCTTCTGAAATCTTCCAAAACAATCACAAACAGGTGCAGAAACACATGTCAAGACAATTACACCTTGAAGTACCAGAAAATATTCCTGGCATGCTAAGCAGTGTCACAAGCCTTGCCAGTAACCTAAAAGTGAAAGGCTCCTTGTGTCATTGCCTTTATCTATGCTCCCAGATAATTATTATTTCTCTTTATGTAAAAGTGACTATTCACACTCAAATATCAAATACAGGATTGCCATTGTACTTTCAGAGAACAATGACATTTGAATGAAAATGAACTGACATTTCAAGGTCTGGAAGTGTTTGTTATTTGTGGAAGTTTCCTTCTTGAATGGCATATAAGGAAGTTTATACTTGTGAAAGAAAGTCAAAACTGTTAAAATATCTAAGGCTTTTGAGACTGGAGTCATATGATGTTCAGTACAAAGAAATACCAGAATGGGGTTTGTAAGATTAAAAGCTTCACCAGAACATGCAAAAGAATCAAAGAAGACCATAAAACTCTGGGAAAGCAAGTGAAAAATTGGTGTCCAAGTTATCTTCTCCTCAATTTTGTGAATTGGGGGAAAGAGGGAAGCCAGAAATAGACATAAAGTGCCTATCAACTCTTGGCTGTATGGTTGGTGCTGGCATGAGGTTTTTTTGTTTGTTTTTTTGTTTGTTTTTTTTGTTTTTTGTTTTAGTTTTTGACAGTGGTCTTTCTATGAAGATTATGATCTGTTAGGGAGAGATGGGCTCCACCTGTCTAGAAAAGGCAAGGTAATCTTTGGTAGCAAGCTGGCTGAACAAGGCTTTAGACTGAAGGACTTGGTGGGAGAAATACAAAATGGCCGTACTCAAGTCACTGAAACCAATTGGGGAATAAACCAGTCTTAGTGACTTTCATTTTGTATTTCAGTTTAGATCGAGAGAATTAATTTCTCTTTAATTATTTACCTTAAGGACAAAGCTTCCACATGAACTGTGAAGGACTGGAATGAATTTTAACCACTTCAAAACATCTAATTGATTTATGCTCCTGAACTATGCATTAGAACTGCAGTTTAGAACAGCACTCAAAGCTGGGAGTTACTTGTACTTTCCAAGTCTGCGGAATTGACCTTAAGTTTGGTTCCCAACTGGAAGAAGTCCATGGGCCCCATGAAACCTGCAATTATACAAACTGATCCTCAATTATACCTAATAATATCTGAGCTCTGCATTAGAACTTTCTGTATTTTCCAGTTTATTCCAATTACAAAGAAAAGGAAAAGGAAAAGGAAAAGGAAAAGGAAAAGGAAAAGGAAAAGGAAAAGGAAAAGGAAAAGGAAAAGGAAAAGGAAAAGGAAAAGGAAAAGGAAAAGGAAAAGGAAAAGGAAAAAGGGAGGGGATGGGAGGGGAAGGAAAAGGACAAGGGGAGAGGAGGGGAAGGGAAGGGAAGGAAAAGGACAAGGGGAGTGGAGGGGAAGGGAAGGGAAGGGAAGGGAAGGGAAGGGAAGGGAAGGGAAGGGAAGGGAAGGGAAGGGAAGGGAAGGGAAGGGAAGGGAAGGGAAGGGAAGGGAAGGGAAGGGAAGGGAAGGGAAGGGAAGGGAAGGGAAGGGAAGGGAAGGGAAGGGAAGGGAAGGGAAGGGAAGGGAAGGGAAGGGAAGGGAAGGCCCCAACATGATGATACCAGATGCTTGATTTCTCCGTCAGTGTATTTCCTTGATAGTCAGGAAGGCCACCCACCCTATGCACAAGTACTGTCTAAAGTCTTGCACCAATACTTATTTATGCATAAGAATTTTTTAGAATAGTGAAAAATAAGTAGATCTCCACTAATTAAGCAACTAAATAATGTAATATAATAATTTATAAGCTAAAAGCAAAAAACCATAAATTCTTAGTTTTATTTTATACAATAACTTGAAGAAGAGATGATGATGACTGAAACTAACCATTTCCAGAATATTCAGGTGTTGTTTTTTTTTCTTGATCTACTTTTCTTTATACTTTGAAAAAGCTTATGAACGGTTGATATAAGTAAATATAAATATCTTGATAATTCAGGCATTAAATGTATTGCAAGATTAAACTGATTGAAAATATTTTGCTCCTACTTTTATCAGCAGGAAATCTTTTCCCTTGTGGGGAAATACAGTATTTAAATAGCTTAAAAACGATGCTTGAACTAGCAGGCTGTATCTGCTTGAAAGAAGACTGCTGACTGTACATTAAAATATGATAACTCTTTTGAAATGAAAGGGATTTGTCCTGTACATGCACATTCTCATGTTTTTCTAGTGCAGCTATCTCCTGAGGTTACTTTGCCATTGCTTTCACAGAGGCACAAATATGCTGCATTAATAGCACAAGCGGTAACAAGGGAGCAGAGTCCACTTCCCACCTTCATTGCATAGGCTGTGATTTTTTAAATTAATATAAATTGCTTCATCATTAGAGATCATCTAATTATTTTTGAATTCAGAAAATGATATTCAAATAGCCCCCAGGGAAATTCAAATTTCAGATTGCTGGAGTTAGATGGATGTTTGAGACAGTTGTTGGGGAGCTTCTCCTTGTATGTACGTAGGCTATAGTTTTGATAGATCTGAAATTATTATTGACTGAAAAAAAAAGGAGAAAATAAAAAAATAGAAGAGGAAAAAAAAAAAAGAGGAGAGAAAAAAAGAAAAAGAGTAGAAGACAAAAAAAAAAAAAAGACAAAAAAAAAAAAAAACCCTCAACAACAGAAAAACAGAAAAACACCTCCAACTCCAGACAAGATATATGTGTAAAATTTTATGTTAGGTAATCTAAGTGCTTAGAATTGCATTCATCTAACCATCAGGGGGTTTGTAACAGAGTTATAAATATTTTACTGGATTTTTAATAATAAAAAAATCCTTAATGAATATGATATAGGGTAAGTGCACTACTACTTGAAAGCTCTGATGTATTGAAACTCCAGCAGCTTTGAGCTAAATCAATAAATCTCATGACTTTGTGTTATGATGCTTTAGTATATTCTTGTCATCTACCATTCATTTCCGAAAACAGAAAAACTACAATAAAAGCATTGGAGTGTGTTTTTGTTCAGAAACTGAATTGCTTGAAGAACTTATGAGTAGGACAGTGTAAATACCTGACTCCCCACCCACACCCCATAAGCAAATAATTTATATAATTTTTAAGTTAAATTACTTTTCTTTTTTTTTTCCCTTCAGTAAAGGAAAACATTTAAAAAGTCCCCTATAAATAGATAAATAGAGAAATGGATAAATAAAAAAATAGGAAGAGAAGAAAAAAAATAAGAAAATCTACTAAGAAAGCAGGGGGAAAAAATGAGTCCTGTGGAAAGTGAAGAAAAATAAATGCTGTACTTCTGAAAGCAATGGAGAGCTTGTTCCCCTCTCTACTAGTTGCCCAGGAAGTGGAGTACTCATCAGCGTAAGTGCAGTACAAAAAAATTTAGTTCGCGTTGTTCTTATGAACCTTCTTCCATTAAACCAGTGCTTAAATTGCATTTCCTCACTGAATGAAAATTTAAGAAATATATTAGATGAAGATAATGCATTTTCATAGATTGGAAATAGGTAAAAATTGGGTCAGAAAGACCTATTGAATATAAATTAAGAATCTAGAAGCTGATAGTTGGCCTGATTTTCATTTTTAATTACTCAGTCTTTTTCTACTTTCCTGGAACTGTTTGGCCTATTTCTCCATTGCTATGACAGGTTTTATGTACTATATTTTCTTTAAAAGTGTTCCTCTACTGATGTATTAGAAATTTTCCCTGCTATAAAATTGCTTAGGATAGCAGGATCCACATTTGTACTTTTTCAAGCGAAACAACCCTTACTTATATTCAGAGTTTCAAATAAAAAACCCTCCCTCCTCTTCATCTTGCTTTTCCTTTTTTATTTAAACTCTAATAATCTGTTTCAGGGTGCCTGCATACCCAGGAGTGGAATCTCATTGCAGGTGAAGGTGCAGAAATTTTGCAGCTGGCATTGATGTAATTATAGTTAAATTTCTGATTTTTTATTTCATTCTTTACAACATCTTTGTGTGCTTAACTGTATGTGAAAGTAATCATTCTGTATGAGAAAATATTTGAGAAATTTTGAATTAGAATTTTTTTTTTTTTTTTTTTTCCCATGGGCATATGGCCAAAATACAAGATTCTTTGTCATCGTCACCTAACAATGACAGTATACGTATTCCCACTTTCTGGTTGGCCTTTCGTTTATTTTAATTTTGATAGTAGATGGCATAGGTTACTCAAAATTAATATTGTGCTTCTATACAATATTATTATTATTATTATTATTATTATTATTATTATTATTATTATATTTATTATTCAGATGCTAAAGCAACTATTTATCTTAGAAGAATTCACTGAAAATTAATAATAATAATTAAATCTTAAACAATAGTTTAACATAGTTGATGTATGTACATAAATGTGTGTATATGAGATCTATTGGACCAGATTAAAGATTTACCTAGCTTTTTTTTTTTTTTTAATGAAAATGATCCATAATATATTTTTAGTTTTAAAAAATTCAAATACCATTAAATATCATATACTCATTTCCCTACTACATCTCCTGACTTCCAACAGCAAATAGATTAAGGCCCTCCCTGGATAGGAAATACATCTGGATTAGGTCTAGGAGATACTAAATAATTGTGTCATAAACCTGCCCAATCATTGATGTATTTTATCTTCTCAACCAATATAATTTATATTTTTCATTTCTTAAATATATTGAAATGGGTAGTTCTTGTTTGTTTGTTTGTTTGTGTGTTTGTTTGTTTGTTTATGGGAAGTAATGGGGAAGAACATGGATTTTGTGTTGAATCTGATATATTACTTAATTCAGTGAGCTAAACCAAAAATCTTGAACTTAGCTTTTACAGTCCTGGGCTTTTCTAGATCACTGTAATTTTGAAGCAGTGGCTGTGGGTACAGATGCCTTTTTTTGAAGAAAGAAATTAGTGCTAATCTGAACCTACCTCTTCCATGAAAGTGATACACTAAATACAGAATAAAAACAAATTATTTCTGCTGTTGTTTTTTCTGCAGATTGCAAATTTTAGGAAGTCGTAGTAATGGTGGATTTGTTGCTCTTTAATAAGGTGGAAAGGAAGATAAAATGTTCACAATGAGGCATGTCTTGTCAGGTCATACAGTTTTCTGTTCTTCACATACTGTGCTGAAGTGCACAGACTATATCCAGAAGGCATCTCAAAATCTTTCATGGTCTTGACTTACGTGAATTTTAAACAGTCCTATGCTTTTATTGATTTAATGGAAACTGAAGATTTCATGTCAGTTTTAAGCAATAATATGGACAAAGAAGTGAAGCAGAAGCTGATATCTGCATGGGAAAGCACGCAACATTTGCTCAGCAAATCATCTTCACAAAAGGAGGGAAACTTTTGAAAGTACCTTGCTGATTATGACAATATATAGTGTGTAAAATTAGGTTTTGTCAGTTTGCTTTCTCATACAGTAACTTAACCATGAGCATTCAAGTGGCTTGATGATAGAGGTTATAAATACAGATGGATAGATAGACATTGCTATATGCCATGAATACATTGGTCTACCCAGTGGGGCCAGGACCAATGATTTACAGATTAAATTCTTCCATACAAAAGTTTCTCTCTTTACTCAGTAGACTTAAAAAAGGGAAGTTTAGATCAATGACTGAAATTCAGTTATAATATTGTTGAGTTTCTCATTCATATCCACAGGGTTATTGTTCCTTCACAGCTGTGTATTTTCTACTGCCTTACCTTCCTCAGTCTTATTTCAATACATTTGTGTGTTCATTCTCTCAATATGAAGACTTGTCAAGTCTGATATTAAATAAGATTCATAAAGTTGATTCCTTCTTCACACTGTTTCACAGTCAGTGCTATATTTCATACATTTATTAACTACAGTATGAAAGCCTCAGTTTCCTTCCATCTTTCTGTCAGATCTGATGAATTCACAGAGTAAGAGTGAACCTCTGTGCCATGCTGTAGTTAAAGGTCTTGGCGTGGACTATTTGCATTAGAGATAGGACACAAATCTCAGCTGCTGGTCAGCACAATTGAAACCTGGTTCAGTTTATGCTTTGCAAGATTCTGCTGTTTCACATATTAGAAAATAGTTAACTCAAGACGTCTGGGTGCAAATAAAGAAGTTCACTAACTCTACATCACATATAACTAAAGTCTAAGTCCCAGACCCCTCAGGTAGCTGATATGTGGTCTCATTTTAGCAAGTTTTGTGAGTCCATAAGCACCTTCTTGATCATCTCTTCTATTAAGAGCGTATGCTAACAACTACTAGCTGGAGGCGTCCAGTGATTTCTATTTGTTCTCTCAGTTGTTGATATAGGTTTTATTATGGTGGTATTTGATTTTCCATTTTTTATGATGAGAAGCTGTACCTATGTTAGACTGAAGAGCATTATCTCCTAAATATTTATGTGGTATTTCACACTGCTGTTGTGAAAAACTTAAAGGATGGACTAAAGTAAGATTGATAAAGTCTAGAATTTTGCCCGGAATCTTATTGTGATGCTGTGAATGCTGGAAAAGTTTAATTTTTAAGATGTGCCTAGTACAGTGAGTTTCACATACATGCAGCTTACTGGTGTAATTACAACATACAAATAATACATAATAATTTTAAAGAATCTAAATAAAGAGTGAAATGAGTGCTGTTTCTTATTTCTTTCTACTTTAAATGCATTGAAGTACAGTGGAAATACTTATAAAATTTATAGTGATCAGCATTGGTATCCCAGTTATACCTATGCTGACGATTATATGGATTAAAGATGACTTATGTTTGAATACACTAAATGGAGTTCAAGAAGCAGTTGAGATAAAAATACACAGAGCTCAGTGCATGTTAATTTCCTACAGATGTTAAGAGAGTATATTGGCTGATCTAAATTTCACTGATGCTTTGATTAGATAGCTTATGGCATGCAAAGTACCTCTGTTTGAAGCTATACCGATTATCACTACAGTACATTGCATACTGTTGTCTGAAATTTTCTGGTTTCTAATGTGACTTAATCTCCTGAGCTGTTGTTTTACATTCTTGTAAACTTTCAAACTCTCCTCAGAGTCATAAGACATATAAATGTATTTACCTTAACAAATAATTGAACAGAAAAACCCAAACCCATAGTTCTAGATATCATTCTGTATTCTTGTATATAAATACTAACTAGCTTCTCCTAAGTTATACTCATTACGAGCCACTAATGAAAAACAGTGGTCCCACACCAGAACATACACCACAGATACTCAAAATTGATAACACAAGTTTACAAAGATATAATTGATATTGATATTATAAATATGAAGCTATTTGTAACTTTTTTACTCAGTATTTACATTGAAATGTAAATAGAACTTTGGCTGTTATTGGCTCTCATTGGCTCTCACCAAGCCAGCAACTTGGATGTACATAGATATTTAGTAAGTTGATGAATTCTATAGCATTAGGGTATTAACTGTGGTATTAGTTTGATTAAATAGATGAAAATATCAGACTCACAGAATATTGCCAGGGTGAAAGTCTCAATTAAACCTTCAGTGTCATCAATATTTCTGGTCTCCCACTTGGGTGATTGCACTCATAATCTAGGGCAAGATCCATATATTATTAACTGATTAATTAGTTTCTACCATATGTGAAAACCTTTGGCATGTAACATCTCCCTAGCTATTAAAGGTGACTGAAAGTACAGCTAAAGGACAAGGGGGAAGAGTGCTCAATGTAAGAATCTTACTTTCGCTTACCTTTGTCATAATTATAGCTTGTATCAAGTTCGATTTTCATCAGTATTACTCAATGAAGTATCCATAAACTACAATGTTGAAAACTCCCAATGGGCTTAGATTTGCTACTACGTTTTATATTCACTTTTAAAAGAATTCAAGCATGAAGTTTATTCACACTGGTCCCTCTGCAGTCATTATAGTCAGATGATAGAGATCACTTTTAGCTCTTGGTTACACAAGACTTCTGATTTCAGTACAATACTGCATGGGAATATGAAATTGCAATATGTCTCAAAATGCACTCTGCAATTTCTATGCTTCCTCATTTGACAATGATGAAAAGCAGGCATATGATTTTTTTTTTTTTTTTTGTAAATATACAAACAAAAATTAATTTGAACAGAAACTGGTCCTCTTAATGAAGAGAACCTTGCTTGTTAAATCAGGACGCCTTACGTTTGAAGTTTCTTCCCTTGAAAAATAGCATTCCAGTAGAAGCGGAATGACAGCTTGCAATACTACTTTGTATTTTTTAGCAGTTCACTAAAACTTTTCATTTTGTCAAAGTATTCCCAAAACTTTTTGTTTTTCTACAGCTCTATCTCTACAGTACAGAGAATGGCAGATACTAATATTTAACTTTTCAAAAACTGATGGAAGAGAGATATACAAACTCTGCCTAGGGCTCACTTGTTTCAAGCATTCATCTATATGTGCAAAGTATTAGGACAGTGTGGAGCTGCATGCTCTTTGAAATATATATGTAACTTTTTACCCATGCTCAAACAATTAAGCAAGACTGGTACTCTCATTAAAATCTCCTTGGAGCAAGTTGTCTTCAGGAGGCACTGAGTACACTGAGTAACTTTAATTTCTTCCTAACAGAAATAAAGTGATATGCAGAAGTGAAAATTGAATCATACTAATCTGTGTTCAACATTACTTCTTCGTTGTACTTATGCTAGAAGCAGTATCTGAAATCACAAACTAATACTGAGATTGCTAATCCAGAAACCATACAGGAGCTTTGTAGGTAAAACTCAAAATCAAGCTGAATTCTTTGTAAAAATTAGCAGTGCTCTACCAGTACATTTTCTCATTGCTATCTTAATATAAAAATAACTGCAAATCAGCAGTGAGAAGAATATAGACAACTAGAAGTTCTCATTTAAAACTTCTCATTGTCAATAAATGGATTTTTATCATAAAATATATATTCATGTATAAAAAAATCTTTTCTCATCTATATTTTTCTTGAGAAAAATGAAGAGAAACACAAAAAAGCCTTTTTGACATACACACAAATATAACAGGCACTTCAACATTTCAGATTTGATTATGATAAAATAAATCCTGAAGATGTTAGAGAAAAATCATTCAAGTGTAGAATTCACAAAAAGAAACAAAAAAAGGTGACATTTTGAATTTTTTAATGAAAGAGCTTTTCAATTTGTTCAGGCAGCTTTACTATTTTTCCAAAAAACAGAAAATACATTGACATTAAAAGCAACTGATCTATATAAACTTTCCTTCCTGATTATTAAAAGAACCACAGACCACACTGGAAAAACTATAGCAAAACAGGAAAACCTATTATTTCCCGTATGTTTCAAGAGCCTCCAGGGGTTTATTGCCCTTTCTGAAAACACTATAATCAAGAATAATTTGATAACTAAACTCCTGTCTGGATACCATTGCCTTAAAAAATTATTAAGTTGCTTTGCAGACCTGATACCCCATAGGGCTCAAATTTATAGCTTTTTTTTTTTTTTTTCCTAAACAGTTATAAACATTTACAATATTACATTGCAAAATACTTGTCCAAACAATTGTTGTATTAGCTGTATGGAAAACAACAAGCAGGATGTGATAAAACCAGCAGAGAAAGAAAAGCAGTGCAGATGGTTTTCCTTCTATTTTTTTCTTGCTTTATACAAGGTACAAAAACTTTACAGTGTTTTGATTTTATTAATACTGGATGTGTCTGGGAAGAATGATTGCTTTATTATTTCACGTACAACTACGATAGATCTCATTCTAGAACCACGGTATCTGTAAGATGAACTGAATCTTAATCTTTCCCTGAAGTGTTTCTCAGCTTAAAGACTTGTGTTTCCCAAATGAAAGACATTCCCACAGAAATATTCTGAATAATTTTTGTTGAAGCTTATAGATATCTTCATGCAAATGATAAAGCCAGTGCAACACTGGTAAAGAATTCCAATATAGGCAATTGATTCTTTTCTCATTCAATTTAGAATAGAAAGAACTCCACATGGTGTTATAACAGATAATTTTCCATTTGTACTTGGGTAGTACTACCTGTTCTGGTTTAAAGTGGTGGAAGAAAGAGGGCAGATAAAATGAATTTGTCCACAAATTCTCAGTTATTCAATATTATTCTTAAATCAGATGATTTTATATATTTGAGTCAGTAATCATAGAAAAGCAACAAATTTGTATTTCTACAGCACTATTTTATTTTAGTAGCTGGCAAGTGCTTAATTAAGAAAGTACTGGTTGAGATTATATGGTTATATCACATTGGAGGTGAAGCTGAGGAAATATTCTTCTGACCTGGAAATCTATGAAACTATAAAAACTATGAGCTAAAATATGCTATGTCTCATTAACAAACTTCTAAAAGATCTGTCTCACTAAATCAGTTTATTTAGTTGTTCCTCAGTGGTAATAAAAGTACCAGATAATGGTACTTACATATATCTTAAAATGATGCTTTTAAAAAATATTAAAATTAAAATTAAAAAATACATTTTTAATGTTAATCGATGTTGACTATGTTTTTAAATTTTTAAAAATGAATTGATTTTCAAAATACAGACTACTAGAATTGTTTTTTTTTACAGATAAACTGAATCTATCCATATAAATTCTGCGAAGAAAAAAAAGATTAATGACATTTTCATGATTTTTTCTTTGGAAATTTCAAATGTGCTGTCTAACACAAGAATTCTCTTAATGCATGGTTTCTAGTGAATACGATGTCATACACAGACCACATGTTAGATAAGTTCTCCTTTCTGAGATCCATAATTCTGCCAACTCAGATTTCTGTCTAGCTATAATAGAAAAAGATAATGAAATGCAATTTAGAAGCAATCATTCAGTCAGTGAAACTTTACTTCATTCATACAGGATCACCAGACTGTTTCAATTAAATTCAACAGCCTACAGGTGTTCACAGTACTTTTTTCCCCTGCTGAAGAAGCAGATATTCTTAATGTTATCAGTTCACTAGAAATGAATTCTTTTGATGGTCTTAGGTAAAGAAACAACTCCAATATTGTAAGAAGTCATCTAAATTTTCTGTATATAAGATTTTGGGTAGTAAAGGGATTTAGAATTAAATGATCTCAAAATGCTCTTTAATTCTACTATGTAAGTATATGCCTCTTTTTCAGTGCAGATTGTAACTGTTATATAATCTACAAGAAGTAACAGGAGAATTTGTGGTTTAACTCTATATTTTTATTGCAGTGTGTAGCAATGAGCTAAACAAAAGCTTTTTGGTGTAAACATAGTATTTGTATGGTAAAAAATTTAACCTTCCCGTTGAAAATATATGGTGATAATAAAATAAAGGTAGAGATACATTTTACGAATCTGTGAATTTTGCATATTAAGCTGTCTTGGACATTCCTTTAAGAATAAAAGAAATGTTGAAGGGACATATTTGTGCATAAGTATGGGGGAAATATATTATTACTCTTTACTATTTGTAACTGTGTTTCCTGATTCTTTACCCATAGTGTTTGCATTTACATTATGCTATATTGATTTAAACAACATCAACAAACAAACAAACAAACAAACAAACAAAAACAACAAAAAAACCCAACATTTTTGCACGTGGAAACTCATGCAGGGTCTTTCAGTCATTATAATTTAGATGACTTTTACTTAGTAAAGACATTCGTAGCCAATCAGATCTCCTAGTCCCCTATGGCTGTAGATAAAGAGCTTAGAGGACTATTGTATTGTGTGGATATGTACATCTCTGTTCACAAAATAGCTGAGTGATTTGCAGCACAGGCATTGAAACAGAAGCTGTAATTGCCTGGAGGGTAGCTATGCCATAGTCACACACTACACTGGATAGTCTCCTCTGATTGATGAGTATGATAAACTGTGTTGGCTGTGGGCAATATAATATGCTTCTTATGACTTCAGCTCTGATATTAGTGAGTTAAAAAGTCACTGCTAAAACTGAAATCTTCGTATCTACGATAACAGCCTTAAGAAAGTAAGTATAATCACTGGACCTTTTTCCAGGTATTAATACAGAAAACTGGATATTTTCTGTTCCTTTCTTTTAAAAAGCTTATCTGGATTAGGTCCAGAATGAATTGTTTGAGTACAGAGGGAGGGTTGATATTTGTATCATCTCTATTTTAACAAGGAAGTTGTTATCTACGATATGATCTCTTCTATGCAATTCTTTGCAATTCTTTTTCATTTTCTTCTTTTATTTATTTTTTTTTTTTTACTTTCTTTTCTTTCTTTTTTGTTAGAAAAAGAGTTGCCCCACAGGTGTTTCAGTATGAAGCAATCACACACAAGCTGAAATCTACAAGTATAAGTTGAGAAATGTTTTATTTTCTTTTAAAAGTGTTGAGTGTTGACATTTACTTTTTTTTTTTTTTTTTTTTTTAGTATATGTAATAGAAAACACTCATTATTACCCACAATTTATAGGATAGTGCTTATAAACTGCAGAGGCAGCATTTCATAAAACCCATTATGCAGCTACTACAATGCCCCACTGATCTAAAAGTTGCTTGCATTAGCAAAACAGATAGCATACACCTTGTTTTTTCGGGTTTTCAGACATTTTAAAAATAAATTTGTCTCTTTAGAGAAGAGAACCAACACAACAAGTAATTGTGAAGGTATTTGTGTTTTAAGCATTAAGTTTCAACCTTTGAGAAGCATTCAGATACTCAGCAATTAGTGTCAATGTTCTTTGTAGGTCCCTCTTGTCCAACTTTTGCTAGATAAATTATGCTTGCACTCAAGATTAGTCTGTTAACCCTCTTTGTTAAGTACAGACATATTTGGAATTCACAGAATGATTCATTCCACTTGTCTTGCATGTGTAACAATAATAGGGAACTGAGGTTATGCCTTAGATCTGATGTCTAACAAAAGCTGGGTCAGATAAATCCCAGAAAGATGTTAAAGTGTTTGAGTTGACGTTACACTGTGATTCAGCACAGCAGTAAAATCTCAGATATACTAGCGTACACACAGATAAAGTGAGAATTAGTCATGTCCTCAAGTCAATCATTGCTATACTCCTTACATTTTCTTTACAAAGTGCAAGCTTCTGAATTCCTGCTATGTGAAGACAGAAATGAGGTTTTATTAGTTAATCTTTTGCTGAATAGAGAAAAATATGTACATGAAGAGAAGGTATATTTTTGCTAGTGTACTTCTCTTTAAAGGTGACTTAAAGTCTTAAGGAACTATTAAGGAACTGGGAAGAATACATGGCAAGGTACAGAAACCTGACATTTTCCAGAAAATGCTATATACGCACCGTATACCAGTGAAGTCAAGAAGTTAAAGCTTAGAGAAAATGACTGTGAGGGGAGACCTCATGGTGACTTAGGCTTCTTCACAAGGAGAATAAAGGGGCAAGTGCTGATCTTCCCATTGATGACAGCAATAGGAACAAAGGGAATGGCATGAAGCTGTATCAGGAAGAATCAGGCTAGGTGTTAGGATAAGGTTCATCACTGGGAGTATGTAACAGTCTCCCTAGAGCAATGATCAGGATACCAAGTCTGACAGAGTTCAAGAAGTGTTTGGATAATACTTGGTCTAGTATTAAATGGGGATGTTGGTAGCCCTGCATGTGGCAGGGGGTTGGAGATTCATGATCCTTGAGGTCCTTTCCAACCCTGGCCATTCTGTGATTCTTTGATTCTCAGATACACGGTTTGATTTTTGAGTGGTCCTGTGTGGAACCAGGAGTTGGACTTCATGACCCTTGTGGGATCATCAGGATGTTCTGTGATTTCATGCTCTTAAAATTCATTATTTGATCAAAATCAGGACCTGAGGAAATGTCCGCAAGTTGTACCAGAGGAGGTTTAGGTTAGACATAAAGAAGAGTCCCTTTCTCTCAGAGAATGGTCAGGCACTGGAATGGCCTGCACAGGGAGGTGGTGGAGTCACCACCCCTGGCTGCGTTCAAGTGGTGTCTGGATGAGGAGCTATGAGATATGGTTTAGTGCTTGTGGTAGCAATGGTAGCGGGAGGATGGTTGGACTGGATGATCTTGAAGGTCATTTCCAACCTTGTGATTCTATGATTCTATAAATACACTTGGAAAAAAAAAGCTGTTGAGTGTGCTCAGATTGAGGCATCACTAAATATTTACAATATTATGGGAATCTTTTATGCTCCAATCATGCTGCCACATGTTCTGGAAACACTGGTCAAGTCTGAAAATTATACTCTCAGCACTTCTGCTCAAGTTTTAGCAAATTTGTGAATCCAATTGTACAATTTTACATGTACGAACTACAGATTTACCTTACTCATGTTTGTTTGCTTTGGGAGAAGCAACACCACAAATCTTGAAGCAGAAACCTATTCATTTACTATTTGCTGGCATGGTTTTAAACTGCTTAGTAAGCATTGACAGAGGGAGGTGGTATGAACATATGGCAGCACATTGTTAGATTATAATAAACTGATAACGAGATCACAATTTACAGCTGCATTTCCAATCAATTTGATGAAGTAATCTAAATGTTCACCTCCACTGAAATAGGGAAGCCCTAGACCCTGTGAATCCCAGGTGCATGTTTTCACTGCAAAGCTGCCAAGTCAAGCAATTTTTTTCTACCAACCATTAATTAATTTTGGTGCAACTCACTAACCTGGCAGAAAATGAACTGTAATCAAAATAACCAGATATATTTTCCGATTTCAGTTGGTGATCTTAAAGATCCTATGAAGGCCAGGAGAAGAGGAAAAAGAGGAGAAGGGAGCACATTTTTTGCAAAAGTAGGCGATTAGATAAATCAGCCTAATCAAGAAAGCACACTTTAAGTATGGGAATGACTAAATTCATGTGAATGAGATGTATTTAGTCATTAGTTGTAAAACATCATCCGTGTTTTTTGTCCTGAATTACTCATTCTATCCCCAAGATCTTAGCTGAAAGATTTCATTAAATCATAGACTGTCTTGGATTGAAATGAACATTAAAAATCATCTAGTTCCAGCAACCCAGTGATGGGCAAGTTTTCCACCTACTAGATTGGGGTGCCCAGGACCCCATCCAACCTTGTCTCAAACCTCTCAAGGGATAGAATACAGATTTTTTCTTCGAGGAATGCCAACAGAGAAACATCTGTTGGTATTTAGTACTGCAAATATATATGGAGTGAGTGAAAGGGCAGCATTAAGGCAGCTTGAACAAAGCACAAATACAAAATAAAATACAATGCAAAATGAAAGCCCTCAGTGCATCTCATTTTCTCCTCATTCCTAACGAGCATCTTCTTTAAAATCTAGGATTATGCATGTTTCTACTTTTAATGTATTTATGAATTGATTTTTTTGTTTTTATTTTTGTTTTGTTTTGTTTGTTGTGGGCTTTTTTTTTTGCTATCATTTTCTATCTTTATTTTTGTGTTGTAAGAGTAAACTCAGAACATAAGAAGTTGCAGGAAAGCTGTTACAGCATTGAATGTAACTTAGAACTTTCTGACTGAGAACACATTATGATTTAATATGGGTACTTGCTGATGCCTACAACCTCTGTTACTAGAGAACAGAAAAACTTCTATCATATGATTTTATCTCATAATGCTCTGTATATTCTGGTTTTAGGAGAAGGTAGGAGACTGATCTGACCTAAATTTAGCTACGTAAAAGTTTAGTCTAAGATACAGATCTGTGCTACTTTTGTAGTTAATGGAAGACACGTATTTCATGTCTCTCAGACAGATGTTTTGAAATGGAATAAATTTCTCTTAGGAGTTACTCACCCCTTCTTATTGCTATAGACAAATTCTGGATAGTTGTGTTATATCAGGCACAGCTTTAATATCAGAAAATAACCAAGTAGGAATCTGTTTGCAGTCAATCTTTTGATAGCAGACTCAGTAAATGTGATACAAAATAAAGTTTTTATGCTATGTTAGCACAGCATGGATAACATGAACATAAACTTTGAGAAATGTTAAAAACTTCGTAGCATCCCATTGTATTTGTATATTAATTTCTAGCAAAAAAAAAAATAAAATACTACATTACTTTGAAGAAAGTGTGATGGAGAATCACAGCAGAGAATCCTAGTATATGTTCAAATGTCTGTTATTATAAACTGTATCTGCTGATTGGAAATATTATGAAAAAATAGCTTTTATTTTTGCATGCACGGTTTTAATCATTGTACATTCTGGGTTTGATATCTATCCCAATTAATTCTCTTAAAATCTATGTAATGTAATTCCATCACTGATAGTCTGTTGATTTAAAAATTTCCTACAGAAATCAAAATTGGCTATCCATATAGGATAAGTTAAATAACAAATGCTCTGTATAAAACTGCTATCAAACATTATCTTTTTCAGGAACTTGGAATTTCTCTAACAGAGAATTTAGAAAAAATAAGTAATTGTCAGTGTAATCAACTCTGTAATATGGAATTATATAGTGCAAGTGAAATTTTATTTGAAATACATTTCAAGCAAAATCACAAATAGACTTCTGTCGTTTTAGATATTAATCATTTCACTCTTCTCATAAGAAGCTGATGAAACTGGAGGTCATCTGGTTGAAACCTTTGCTCAGGTAGGGATATCCAGAGCAAATTGCATAGGAGTATGTCCAGATAGCTTTTGAACTTCTCAAAGGTGGGATACTGCTACTTCTTTAGGCAAAATATAAAGAAGCATTATAGCACTGGCAATCTGACACCAGGCAGCCACTAGGATCACCTTACAAATGCCATCAGTTCTGCATCTCACCTCAAAAAAAATTTAATCCCAGACTTGTTTGGAAAAGAAACTTACATTTCAAAGGAAATATTAACAACTCCTGTTTTCTCTTTTGTTTGCCTTGCATTTGTTTTCTTCTCTTATACTAGCAAGTTACTGACTCATCAACTCCTTTGAAATTACTCTCTTGCTGCAATTCTGTTCCATTTAGTATACATAGTTTGTATGATTCTTGTAGTTCTGGAGAGTGGATCATTCTCTTGCTGTGTAATCCATGGTTTTGAAATTGGTGTTTCAGGAAGCCAACTAAAATTTTGTCATCACAGACACACAGTAAGAATCATAGTAAGTATCAGAAAACTGCAAACATAATTGCTATATATCTTTCCCATAAGAAAAAAAAAAGTGAACTTGAAGATTTTAGCAGAGTAGCCCAAAGTTATAATGATTGCTACTGAGGGAAAAGGGATTGCCAGGATTGTATATGGTCAAACTGTATTGGGATTTAACCTTTTCAGTGAAGTCCCTGCATGTGACCCCTGTGATAAGGAAAGGAATCCTGTTTTCTTTCATCTCCTTTATGTGGACTTTATTGGTGCGTAAGTAAAAGCTAATAACCACTACCCAGGACATATGAGCAGGACTCCAGGTTCAGCTAGGTAGTCCTAGTGCAAATAAGTTACTGACTTGGCAAGGCTATTGCAGCATGTTTCACACAGTATTGTTCAAGATGTTCATTCTCTTGTTAAAAATCTGGATGGTTTATGTCATATCAAATAATGTTCATTTCGTAATTGCAGTTGCACTACTTTTTAATGACTAGGAATTGTGAAAAAAAAATCATAGTGAATTAAGTCTTCAGAACTACAGCAATATGGTAGTAGTTGTCAAAGGTGTTTAAAACCTTATTTTGAAGTACTAGTTTTGATGAACCAGACTTTGAAGGGGAATAATTTTTTTATTGCTTCTAGCTAACTCTTATCTGTCTTCTACATTCACTGGTTTCCAGTGAACTGCTATTTTCAGACATTGTTCTGCTCTACTGAACATTGATTTAGGAAGTTTATGTACAGATAAATATTCAGAAACCAACTGAAAGTCAATGGAACACAAAAAAATCACCTTTTTTTTTTTTTTTTTTTTTTTTTTTTTTTTTTTACTCTGGAGTATTAGTTTGTGCCTTATTTACAGCTAAGAAATAATGAGTGCAAATTCATTCTGTGAAGACAATTACATCATCCTGATAGGCAAAAGGCTTCTGTCAATTATAGCAGAAGTTGTAGCTTGAACGTGCAAGAAATTAGTTGTAAGCACTTGAAAAGGCTACAATATTGCATGTTTTGATGATAACCAGAGCGATCTTAACAATATTAAAAAATAATGTAAGATAAGTTGAAAGAGCAAGAGAATATATTCAATGTTACTCTCCTGCATATCTTTCCTCAGAGTTTACATTTTCAAAAGCAACTTTGGGTTGTTTTCAGGGGTCAGAGATAGAGATAGTATGATATGTCTTAATTTTTTCTTAAGTGATTCTGTCTTTAAAATATTATGCACTTACATTTTTTTTCATAAAATATTTCAGTAGAAATGTAAGAAATAATTTTTTTCTGTATAAAATAAAAGTTATCACCTGATCTCTAAAAGAAAATTAAAAAAAAATTCAAAAACTGTTATATCAACCATGAATTCCTAAGAAATTATGAATTCTTTAATAAGATATCCAATAAATATCATAGAGTATCACCTTCTTGTTAAGTTGCTGAATGTCACATGAGATTAATGAGTTGTACTAAAATATTTAACAAACAAACTCTTAATATATCATGAAATTAATTTGCAAAAATGAAACAGAAAATTACTTTTTCAATGAGATTGTCAATTTTTATTAGCAATTTTTATTTTTAATAATGTGAGATATATGGACTACTGAATTGCCAAATTACTAAAATATACCTTTTCTCTTTCCAAAACATATTGTGAAATGATTGGAGAAGTTGTCATCAAGAAGATAAAATTATCATATTAAAGGGATAATAATATATTAAAAGTGATCTTTAATTTTTTTCCCCATCAAAGTCTGAAAGCCAAAATGAATTCACCGTAGAATCATTCACTGATAATTCATTTTGTTTTTCCATAGAATACAATTATCTAGTGATTTTATTTCAGAGAAATATTTACTTTTTAAGTGAAAAACTATCTCATCCTTTCATCATTATAGTATAAATACAGTTCTCGTTGATTCTGATTTCCTGATGTAAGTAGTTCTGAAAGTAATACCTCCAATTTATTTCCATGGAAACTATTTCCAAAGAGTATAATAAAACTATTTGATAGAGAAAATTCTCAGCCAGAAAAAATTGTTTTTCAAGAAAGCCATCATTGTTAGCTATGCATTTTCACCAGCAGTGAGCAAGAGCCTGCATGCCATGTTATTAACTATTTGCACCAATGGAGCTGACCCACTGTTTATAAGCTGCCATGACAGCGTCATTGCTAGGAAAATGTTGCTCCTGGTGTCCATCAGCCAAAAGAGACGGAAGCCAGAAGGTGCCAAATCCAGGTAATATGGTGGCTTTGGTAGGACAGTCCAGCCAAGATTGACACTGTGCTTCATGATTTTCAAACTGATATGGGGTCTGGTGTTTTTAAGTTGCAAAAAAAGAGGCTGTCTTCTTTGAGCTGACTCTGGACATTCAAGTCTTCAGCTTAGTCAGCATTGCAATGTAGTTGTCAGAGTTGATGGTTTGTCTGAGTTCTGGGAGATCCAGAAGGATCACCCCTTTCCTATCCCAAAATACTGTTTACGTATCTTTACGCACTGAGGGCTATCTCCTGAACTTATCAGAAGCAATTTCGTTGCTTACATTGACCAACAGATATTAAGAAGAACTTTTTTACTCAGAAAGTGATGACGAGCAGACAAGCCAGATATTTCTGTTCCTGGGACAGGCTGCTAAGAGAAATTGTGGATATCCTGTCTCTGGAGGCATTAAAGGCCAGGTTGGATGGCACTCAGGGCAGCCTGATCTGGCAAGTGATTACCCTGTCCACCACAGCAGGGTTGGAATTAAAAGATTTTGAAGGTCCCTTCCAACTTGAGTCATTGTATGATTTGGTAAAATAGTAGTTACCTACAATTTTCTTTCAAGAAACTAGGAATGTCCTTGATGTTGGTTAAGCTGCAGTGATCTATCTTATGTCCAGTGTAATTTAATTGTTTTGTTAACAAATTAGATGAATTATAAACTTTGATACCCAGCAGTTAGTGCTGCAAAATCTTTGGAGAATGGGTAGATTTATTCTGATTCTAATAAATTGATGAAATGTTCATAAGTCCTTAAGACCAAATACCACACAACAAAGTACACAAACTATACACATAAAGAAAAATAAATAAAAATGACTGTAACATTGCCACCAGGCTGGAGGAAAAAAAAAAATAAAAAAAATCTGGGCTATAGTAGGGTGGGGTTGAGTTCAAATAAACAACTACTGCAGTTGAGAAGAAAAATAGTACTTTCTGATGATCTGAAAGTGCATTACAAGTAGAAAATGAGGTGAGGGATAATTATCTTTGCAAATACTGAAGATAGAGGTGTTTCCAGTTTGAGATATTAGAAATCTGGTGAAAATGCGGAATCAGGCAGAGGAGAGTGTCTCATCCAACTCAGTGGGTTTTGAGGGAAGAGAATGTTCTTCTGCCTCCTAAGTCATGCCTCCCCTAGTCAGCACAGGATTGCTACCGCCATGGAGTCATGCTATTCTCAGAGGAGTAATACACATTAATTTACTGAGAGATTTCTTAACAACTAACAACAACTACTTCGAGGTAAAATTGGCTAATTGGCTAATTACGATTAATAAGTGTTACAGGTAAAACAATTTTAGGCAGCGGCTACTACAAAGAGTAAAAGAATAAAAGAAATTAAAGAGAAAAGAGAAAATGGGGAAAGAGCTAGACACATAGCAATGCAAAGCGGTTCACCGCTCCTAGATCCACTGCTCTCTTTATGTCAGATGCTGATCTTCAGTAGTGATTGGTCTTTGGAGGTTGTGTTGTTCAGATGATGAGGACTCACAACAACAGTACAAACTGTTATTTATAGTCCAAAGTGGTCAAGTCAGCTCTTCTTGGAGTGACAGCTTCTGGCTTTGGATCTCAGCAGGAACTCCTTTGTTTTATCCTTGGATAAAATATATATATTTTTCCTAATATTCATGTAAAATCCACTATATTATGAAGATGTTCTATGCTTTTTGTGTGATTTTACTCTAAGATTCATATTCAGGAGAAAATAGAAACACAGTACATTTAAAGTATCAAACTTAATTATAAGAATCTCATTTATATTTTGTTCCTATTATTGCAAATATTAGAACTTTCTACAAATTTACTTTCATTTTGGCAGTTCATGAAACTACAGTAAAAAAATCTCAAAGTAAATATTATTATAAGTAATAATAATAAATCTATGAGAACCTTTGTTCCCCAAAAGGAAAGGTTTTAAAAATCGCAAAGTAGAACTGGCTCTAAAGTTTTTCTTTCATTACTCAAAGAGTAAGCAATTTAAAATTTATCTTAATACTAAAAACAGGCAAACAAAACCTTTTTCTTTTTTCTTAAACAAGGGAAAGATTATAATTTTATAATATTGTAATATATAAATAATATATAAATAATATTATATTTTGGGCCTAAATTAAAAAACTGCAAAGCTAAACAGCAATTAAAGTTGGAGGCAGATGTTCCAAAAAGAAACTTTTTCTTAACTTCAGTGCTTGCATGGAATATCATTTTTTTTGTATGCTCAATTTGGACTTCAGATTTAGTGTCAGTGAGGATATTGAAGGAAACAATTCCTCTGCCCATGTCTGTTTTCAGGGACTGTGGGCAATGGCCTTATTATGCTGAATTTGTGTGACTACAAGTACAGTAATGACAAGATTCTTAATCTCTCCTTGATTAAGGAAATTGCACCTGTGCATATCTGCTGCACACAACTGCCTATCTGAACTCATGACTACTTTTCTCTTTGGAGGCACTGCCAGACCTCACCAGTTACAGGAGTGTCAATGGTTTACGAGCTGGTTTGGCCTGGTTCCGTGACTAGCAGAGCGGAAGGATTTCACAGAATCTATGACTCCAGAAAAAGGGAAATAGGGGACCCAAAATAATTAAAACCAGCAGCAACAATCTGAGGAGAAGCAAGCTAATTTACTAAATATAGTATAAGAATGCAAGATAGCACACTATAATACAATGTAATTAGAATTTAAGCTAATAAATAAAATATAATGAGAGAGAGAATGTTCAAAAGGTGGATAGGCCTCACCGTAACAATGAGGTGAGATGTGCAGTCCAGTTGAGCAGCAGGGAGACAAAGAAGGGCGGATGAAGAAGAGCACATCAGGTGACCTTGCCAGGAGTTCTATCTCCTTTCTGACCACAAAGCCCCCTGGGGAGTGTAGTTCTTCTCTTCTGGACAGGTACCTGAAACTGGAGCATTAATATTTTGACTCCCAGTGCACTACATAGTGTTATGATGTGGAATACCAATAACCAAAAATCATAAAACCATGACAAGGAGCATGGTCACTATAAGTTCGACTAAATCTGGAGTTAAAGTTTATTGCCCAGAACTGTGTCTAGACAAATTTTGAGTATTTCCATGAATGGAGATATTTTGCTCTCTGGGAAACCTATTCCAGTGCTTAACAACTCTAATTGTGATTATTTTCTCTATATCTAATGGAATTTCCCTTGTGTATTGTATTGACCCTTATTATTTTGTTGTGTGGCTATGGTAAATGCAGAACTTGCTTCCAAAACCCTACAATTATCTTTGATCCACTTAAGATCTCTCAGTTCTTTTGAATTAGCCAGGTGCTGTAGTGCTGAAATCAAAACCTCAATTATCTCCATTACCAACTCATCATATTCTTTTCTGTTTTAAGAGAGAAGCAAAGAAGTTCTCAGGAACTTGGTGAATGTCCAAGCCTATGGTGAATCAGAGACCTTAGGAGTGATGTCCCAACATTACATTTTAGGATTTGTGTACAATTTGATGTCTTTTTTTTTTTTTGTCTTTTTTTTTTTTTTTTTTTTTCTCCAGCTAAAAAACATTTCTTTCCCAGAGAGAAGAGTGGGATGTGGGATCTGAAATGGAAAGAGAATGAGTGATGGCTGAATGGAAAAATCTTAGTCCTCCCTTAGGTTTTTGTTAGGTAAATTTTCTTAAATGGGCTTACCAAAAGCTTGTTTACTTCACATACCCTAGTCTTGAGTCTTTACAAGCTAATTTTCACTATACACTTCTCTTTTGCTTTGCCAACTATATTTATAAACCAACATCTTGTTCTCAATCTCAGCAGTGCTCGCATACTACTTCACAAGTTGTCAAAAACCCAGTCAGTCACTAAGAAATCCCAAACTCACATAATTAAGTTAACTCAGAACAAATATTGTCAGCTTGTGTTAAGACTGAAGTTCACTACCTCTTTCGAAAAGGAAAGGCCTGAATCTCACTTATACCAGTTGGTTTATAAATAAAGGCCAATTTTATACACACACACACACACACACACACACGAAAATATATTTCCTTCTAATCATTGCTTCAACAAAGAAAACAGTCACTGTTTTACAGTGGAGCCTGTAATAAGTCCAAGTGATCAAAAGCTGAAAATTATCAGTAATAGAATTTCGATATTCAAAAGTAGCAAAAATGAACTCAAGCTAAAATTCTGTTCTCCCTTTTGTTTCTCCACCAGCCATTCTTCTAGCCAAAGCTTCATTTGAATACTACTTGTTGGTAAATATAATTTAGTGTTTTGATAGTATTCCACAGTTAGAAACTCAAATACATAACAAAACGTGCCAGCCGCTAGGGTAGTGGAAACAAAGTAGCATATAGATGTTTCCTTTATTTTTTTTTTTCCTTGAAATATTTGAGTATGAATAGAATGGGATTTCTAGCCCATATTAATCTACTGTTCACTGTGTTGCAATGACAAATTCTAGTCAGAGTTCTAGATTATGAAATAGACGAAATAGAGCAGGATCTGTTTCGTGTGAATACAAGATGTAACCTCAACTGTGTTTCATTGGTGGTGGAAACCTAAAAGTACCAGAAATTGAGGAGGAACATGTTTTTCTCCTGAGTTTATCAGCAGAAGAGCCCTGGAAAAAAAAAAAAAAAAAAAAAAAATCTTATGCAAAGAAGATATCAGCTTCTTAAAAACATACAAAAACCTTGAGTCCTGTGTAACTTAGAGAGCAAGTCCTGCTGCAAATGATATCAAGCTCTTGTAATGCTCAGTTGGTATACAGTGGGTGGATCTCAACTTACCACTTTCTTTCCAGACTTTATAAATAAGACAGACAGTAAAATTGCTGTTTTGTCTGCATCAGGCCTTGTGCATAAAATGATACCTCGTAGGACTTGCTTTTTATATCTCCTTTTCTGTATTCGCTTGAAATTTCTACTGCCTTCTAAATGTTATGAAAGCACCTATTACTGCTATTTGACCTGATTGATATCCTACATCCTTGCATGCTAATGGAGTTGTGGTTAACTGTTATCCTTAAGATAACAGTTATTTATGTTGTTATTATATTATTTTATTATATTTATATTTATATAAATATATATATTTATATAAATATAAATATATATAAATATATTTATATATTTATATAATATAATAATTTATATTATTATAGTTATTTGTGTTGTTATTATTATTATTTTAAAATTTTAAAATGCATTACTCATCAGACATTGTTTTTATGTGGAAATACAGTAGATACTGATTTGAAAGTATTGCAATGAACATTGCATAGGAGAAAATCTCCTTCAAATGTAAGAAATGGTGTGCAAAAATGCATATACAATATCTTGTAAGAAGTAGAAGTATTCAGATCCAAATTGAAAGATATCATAGAATCATAGAATGGCTTGGATTGGAAGGGACCTCAAGGATCATTAGACTCCAATCCCTGTGCCGCAGGCAGGGCCACCAACCTCCATATTTCATAGAATAACTTAGTTTAGAAAGGAACTTAAAGATCATCTGGTTCCACCTTCATAGCATGGACAAGGTTGCCAAACACTAAATCTGGTTGCCTAGGATCCTATCCAACCTGTTCTTCAGTGCCTCCAAGCTCCTCTGAGCAGACTGATCCAGTACCTCACCCTGATAGTAAAAACTTTCTTCCTAACACCTAACCTAAATATCCTCTCTTTTAATTTAAATCCATTTCCTCTTGCCTATCATTATCAATGTAAAAAGTCTATCTCCCTCCTGTTTATAAACTTCCTTTAAGTACTAGAGGGCCACAATGAAGTCTTCACAGAACCTTATTTTATCCAAGCTAAACAAGACCAACTCCTTCAGCCTTTCTTCATGTAAGTGTTCCAACTCTTTGATAATTTTCATGGCACACACTGTTGGACCTGTTCCAACAGATCTGTACCATTTCTGTATGGGAGGCCCTGCGCTTGGATGCAGTACTTCAGATGAAACCTCACAAGGGCAGAGGAGGGAGTAACAATTCCTTCACTCTCCCTGCTGGCCACCCCTTTTGATACAGCCCAAGATACAGTTGGTCCTCTGGACTGCAAGTGCACACTGTTGGCTCATGTCCAGTGTTTTGTCCATCAGAACTGCCAAGTCCTTCCCTAAAGGGCTGCTCCCAATTAACTCTTCTGGAGACACCACTTTTTACTAGCCTCCACCTAGACATAGAGCTATGGACAAGAACTGTCTGACTTCAAACATCCAACCAATTTTTTATCTGCTGAATAGTCCAGCTTACAAACCCATACCTCCTCAATTTAGAGATAAGAATGTCAAAGGCTTTGCACTAGTCCAAGTAGACAGCATTGTTTGTCCTTTGTCCACAGATGCCATCACTCCATCACAGAAGACAACCAGTTTGGTCAAACTTGATCTGCCCTTGATGAAGCTGTGCTGGCAACTATAATTTTCTGATTGATTTTTAAATCACTTCATGGTTAACAGTTTTTTTCTGATCTAATTCTTCACTTGAGAAGAAATACTGAAAATGAAAACACACTTTGAAAATTTATGTGACTTAAATTACATATTTAATATTACTAATATTATTAAAATATTACATATTTAATTTAAAATGCAGATTTAAATAAATATTTACATTTTTATGAAATAACTTTTCAGGCCTACTTTTACTTGAACAGTGATATAAAGAAAATCTCAATATATATTATATTTTCCTTTTAAAATGTGGCCTGATCTGATTTAAGGCATTCCATGATTTCATTAGCTACATCTTGTATATAGTGCGTGGCTAGTTTAGTACAGTAATTAAGAGGGGTAGACTACTTTTTCATTAACAGAAACAAGTCTTTTTGCAACATATTCCCTGAAGCTTTTATTAAAGGAAAAAAATGTTTCACTTACTCTGGTACAAATTATGCAGGCATCTAGTATAGCTATATCTATTGATTTTTGTAGATCATAAAATCCTTTTCTGATTTGTAAAATTCTCTTTTCAGCTCCATAAATTCCTGCAAGTTGCTCTTCACATTTGGTAAATACTTATTATTTTTAATTGTATTTAATTATAATTTTTATTTCTGCAGTCCTTTAAAGACTCACTCTGGAACAAGAGCTAGTAAAGTGTTAATAAACAAAACATTATTGAAAGCATGGACAAAGTCTTAAAGGTCTTAAAATCAAAGGTATCAATCTTGCAATGCCTCACACAAGCTTTTAGCTTTATGAGTCAGGAAAAGCCATGCCTATACTTTAATGTTCTGTCAGCTAGGACTGAGTAAAATAATCTAATTCCCAGCTAGCATTCATAGTAGAATAACATGCTGTAGAGTTATTTCTCCTGACAGAGCACAGGGTATGTCATAGTAGGACATGTGACACTTAGGCAGATAGAAAAACTCTTCTGTCTGTTGCTGCAGAATTTCCATTTATAAGTGTTAACTTGATCTTAACCATTTAATTTCATATATCCTTTCAATTAAAAAAAAAAATACAACCAATACAACAGTGTTACCATTTCACTGCAAAATGAAAAACCTTTTTTTTACTTTGAAGTAATTTTTATTTTTCCGATAAGGATGCCATTTGATAAAAAATTTATTCTCTTAAAATAATTTGACATTTATGAAAAGTCTATCATTTTAATAGTGAATAGTAATTTTCTCAGTTTTCAGTGCAATTTTTTACATGCTGATCAACATCAGCGTGACAGTAATCAGTAGTTACATGCTGCTCTTTCACATTTTTTCTATGCAATAAAAGTTTGGGGTTTTGTGGTAGAAACCATCAAGGGCATTCTTTTTGTTTAAGAATAGATCATTTAAAGTATTATACATTTCTATCACTGCCTAAAAAGGAAAAGTAATTAAAAAATGAAGACTGATATTTCTGATATTTTTGTACTAGTGCCTTGGTATGGTACTTGCAGTTTTTAGAGTGTTTGGTGAGTTGTCAGATAAGTTGTAGAGAATAGATCTCAATGGATTCAACACAAAAACACTGAACTAGTAAGATATCAAAGGTTTTATTTTCCCCCTGCAGAATTAAACAGATGGGTTCTGAGAATCCCTCTCAATCTGAATTCTGTGAAAGACATTAGCAGACAATGTGAAGATCCTGCTTAGTGTCGGTGTCCTATTGAAGCTGTTGGATTTACAAATGCATGGACAGGAACAAGAATTGCTGTATGAAAGGACTCATGAGAAAGATTTTTATCTACATGTTATTGAGCAAGTTGTTGGATTTTACTTCAGAAAATTAATTTTCCTTTCAACATTTCATATCTCAAATGTGTTGTACATATCTAGATATTAATCCATCATTTCAGCCTTTCCCTATATTTTTTCAAATACTTACACTACAAAAAAGTACAAGAAAAAAGAACTCTCAGTCCTTCCCTAGTACATGCTACCCAAATGCTTAAGTTTCGAGCTTCTCAAAAATCTTCAGGAAGTATGTGTCAAGCAGATTTTGTGAGCTGGTATCTCCACCTTTATCTTGATCTTCTAGTTGCCACAATAGGACTTGAATAACTCTGTGAGGCTGACCTGCATAAAATGCTCCCTGCTGTGGCTTTTTTTTTTTTTTTTTTTTTTTTGAGTAATGGTTTTATGATAGCTTCTGGTTTAAGCAGCTTTACTACTGCAGTCGGTGCCCTGGTGGTGCCCAGGAGAGAAATGTTCATTGTCAATAACTGAAAGATATAATAGTAACCTGCTAAGCATTTTTCTGCTCAGTGATTTAAGCCGTATAGTAGCTGTCCTGAAATTGTCCTGGCTGGTTACAATCCAATAGCATTTAATGCAATTGCTGTTGTTACTATTGGCATTATTACCATAAGGTGAAGATCACCCTGATATGGAGGACAGCTTAAGGTCAATTTACTTACGAAATCCTAGATTGAGATTTTCTGACATTGTTAAGGGAGATAAATTCTGCACAGCTCTTGTGCCTTTTCATTGCAAAGAACTGAGTGTAGTCCAAACTAAGGTTTTGTATTTTTTTTATCTGTAAAAAGCCCTCTATTCTTTTTTTATTTTTTATTTTTAGAAAGAATGAACAAAATTTAGCACTCTGTATATGGATTGAAATACTGAATTTACAGAGAATAAGTAGAAAAATAATCCTCTTCCAAATGGCACCACTGGCAAATGCAAACCCAGACTCTCTATTCGAATTTATCTACTCTTCCTGTTCTGTGAGGCACGTTATTGAAAACAGTGTTGTTTATAGTATTAATAAGTGCTTAATTTATTCTGTGCATCTATCATCTTTTCCAAACAAGTGGTATACTTTACAGGATATCCCTTATAGGATAATGCTGTAGCATGTAGACTGCGCTATTGCAAAGTCATTATTGGACAAGGTTGTTCAATGTATTCATCTATGTTGCAAAATATATTTTATTTATGGCATTGTAGTTGTAATTTCTTTTCTTTCTTGAAACATATTCAGTAGTGACATGGCACTGAATTCACGTAAAACCAGATATTTAGACACACATCTATGTGTTACAGCTTTTTCATTACTTACTGTGTTTAGTATGAGAGAACAAACTGTGTTACTGAGATCATGTCTAACTTTATAAAGTCACCTTATCTTCAGATAATAATGGATTTTGCATTGAGTTGTAAATTAGCCTTATTTACTGCATAAGAAAACAAACAAATAGAAACTAGACTCACAGGAAATTAAGATCACATATGTTCCTCAGTAAATGCTATTTACAATTTCTCTTCTGTGGCAGTTTTTTTTTCTGCTCACTTTGATATCAGAAATTTTATGTTCTGTCACATTAAAACATCACACCAACCAAAATGAATTTTTGAGAGAAAATAAATCAAAGATGAAACCTGAAATACTTCTGTAAACATTATTTTAGGCATATATTTAGCTAAATTCATAAAACTTTACCTGAATGTATTAAGCACGTTAACAACATATGTATGTTACATCTCGAGCTACCTCAACTTTTTCAGCCTGCCTTACATGCACTTTGTCATTGTTCTGTACTTCTTGACTACATAATTTTTCTGGATTCTTTTTTTTTTTTTTTTTTTTTTATGTTTTGACTGAATAAAATCAGATTAGAGTCAGCTATAAGAGATGTTTTTTAGTGAATACTGAAAAAAATCTGACAAATGAATATTTTATATTGTCAAGAATTGTTACACACACAAGAAGAGTCACATATCTTGCAATACACTGTAACATATAACTGCTTTTTGTTTTTACAAGACAATGTCTATGTTTCCTCTCTTGAGCCCTCAAGGTAATTTGAAGTTAGAGGTCTGTTGCTCTTCAGCAATTAATAATTGCTTTCTTTCTCTTCAGATGTAAAAAAGTTAGATTGTCTTTTGTACAGAAATACATTTTATCTGCAGGTGTAATGGGGAGATGAGTGTAAAGTCAGTAAAATATTAAATGTAAGAAAGTTGTCCAGGAGAAAATTCATGCTTTTTTTTTTAAAAAAGTACATTCATATAGAAATTAAATAATTAAAAAAAAACAAAAACAAAAACAAAAACAAAAAAACAGGGTTTCCCATATATATACTTCATACAAGCATTATGTTAGATAGGTTCTGATCTCATCTATAAGTTACAAGATCTGATTTAGTTAAGGGAATGATCACCAAGAAGTCCCAGCCACTAGAGAGTTTTAAGAACAGATTAGACCACCATTTGCCAGATTGCCATTGCATTTGTGCATCAGTTTTTCTTGTTTCAACTACATCTCTCACAAACTGAAAGTTCTCCAGAGATTCTGCAGTATACATCAATGTAAATGGCTTTTGGATTGTTTTGTGATAGTCTGAAAATAACCCAATTTGTGAGATTTCGAAGGTGATTGATTTTCCATGTGGTCTTTTGACAGCTGCAGATTTGAGGCACTTGGAACAGGAAATAAAAATCATGTTTTGATGACATCTCATTCAATCAGAACAGACTATTTTCATTATTCAAAAGGAGAAGGGAGACAAAAGAGGGAGATTGGATACACTTGAGCACTGGCAGGATATCTGTCGCTGTAACAAATATGCTTACTAATTTATTAATTATATAAATATTAGGCTCTGGCAAATTAACCTACTAGCCTGAGATGCTAAGATTGTGCTATTATATTAAATTGTCATAAAAACTGCAGAGGGCAGTATTCTGAAGTCTATTTTTTATATTATAAATATAACTTTTTTATATTTCTCTGTGGCTTCTTTAACATAAATTTTTAGGCCAGAAAGGAATATAACTGTTAGATATATATAAAAAATAGCTGTTTTCCAGACTTTCTTCCTACACATTTTGCTGTAAAGAGATTGACATAAGACATCACTCCTCAATGGACAAGAATGATCAAGTACTTTTCTGATGGATAAGTCTCTGGAGCACCAAAAAAAAAAAAAAAAAGAGAGGATTAAATGTTTCTTGATCTCTCTTTAGTTCACTGAATTTTCCAGAGCAGATAAATCTGTGTTTCTCAATGAGTGACTGCATCCAAAACCAGATCACAATCACTGTCTGATCATCACTAGAGCCCTGATTTATGCTTCAAACGCTGTGTCTGTAGGGTATGAATAGCACTATTGGCCTTGATGTATATCTATAAAAATTTAAGTGTGCTAAATGATGAGCTGTAGAACGTTAATTAGCATCATTTTAGCTCTCAATGTCAGCTTATATGACACAGTAAGGAACAGTATGTTTTCCAAGCAATTAATTTTTTTTGTAATTGGAAACCAATTCTGAATCATGTCTTCAATCATAGAATCATAGGAAGGGACCTTAAATATCTAGTTCCAGCATCCTTGCTGTGGACAGGATTGTTGACCCCCAGATCAGGCTGCCTAAGGCCCCATCCAAACTGACCTTGAATGCCTCCAGAGATGGAGTTTCCCCAACTTCTGTGAGCAACCTCACCATCCTCGAGTAAAAATTTCTTCGTAACATCTAACCCGAATCTCCTCTTTTAGTTTAAATCCATTCACAGTTGTCCTATCATTACCTGACCCTATAAAAAATCAACACCCCTTTAGCCTGTAAACTTTCTTCTAATATTGAAAGGCCACAGTGAGGTCTTCCCAGAGCCTTCTCTTCTCCAAGCTAAACAAGCCCAATTCCATCAACTTTTCTTCATAGCACAGGTGCTCCAGCCCTTTGATCACCTTAGTAGCCCTACTCCAGACCCTCTCCAGCAGCTCCACATCCTTCTTGTGCTGGGGGCCTCATGCCTAGACAAAGTACTCCATACTCACAATGGCAGAGTAGAGGCTGACAATTCCCTCTCTCCCTGCTGGTCACCCCTCTTTTGATACAGAATACTGCTGGCCTTCCGGGATGTAAGAGCAAACTTCTGGCTCCTCTCCAGTCATGCTGGCTGTTTCATATTACCTTCTCATCTGGCACATGATTTAACATAGCTTCCAGATTATAAATGGACAATTATCTTAATACATCAAATGAATTATAACTCAGACTATACAGAGACATGGGTTTCTAATCAACTTTAAGTATTTGAAAAAATAACTACAAGGAGAGACAAATATTAATTCTGTAAGCTTTTTACCCCACTTTAATTCATTTTATGTAAGTAGTCTTGAAGACTTGATTGCAATTTATTTTCGTTCAAGTAGAATGACAATCACATACAAGTTGTGATAAGAAATTATTCTTTTAAACATATAAAGATATTTTATAGAAACAGCATGTTTACACATTAAAGTTTCAAGTAAGTTGCTATCTGCCACTACTTATTTCTGTAGCAAATGTGCTCTTATATTTCAAGAGAAAATAACAGCCATTTTTGCAGGATAATGAGATTTCAAGTATTTCTAAATAGACACAAAAAAAATTCTTGCCACCCTTTTCTGAGCTGCTAATACTTCAAAGCAAAAATCTTTCTTCCCACAATCCCTTTCCCCATCTAGGGGAAAGACCTATTCAGAGGTCAGTAAATATCTTCTTAATGAAACCAATGTTCTTTTTAATGGAAAGAAAATGATTGATTCAAACACTGAAGTTCCTTAAGCTTGTTCATTGACTGAAGATTATATTGTATAGATTCTGTATGCCACCTGACCTTAGTTGAGCAAAAGAATACAGAGGAGATGGTTTTCAGCGCCATGGCTATACCAGAAAACGTAAAAAAAAATTTTGCTTTCTCAGTCTATACATCACCCACTTATACACTGAAGGGACAGATAAAGTGACCTTCACTGCTCTTTCTCTTCCTCCTACTTCCTAATTTCCATTAAAAAAAAAAAAAAAAAATCAAGATGAATATTCTAGTACATACTCTAGAGCTACCTACTGTGTATGATCTAGGGATCAGTTCATTGTGAGTGGCTCAGTACATCATAGATAAGCATATGACTGTATTTAAACATTGAAAATAGCTTCTCCTCATATTTGGAAAGCCCCATTTAACATTCAGATGTATTAGTGTAAAGTAATGAAGTCCCCTATGGTAAATGGCAATCAATATCTATTCCAAGGTTAAACTACAAACAACAGTTCTGTTATAGGAATTCAAAAATTCAAAGTATGCAATCAATTCACTTCCATTTTGCTTAGTGCACTTTTTTCCTTAGTGTCTTCTAAAATACGTTTATGGGTCAAATTGGAACTTGCTATGAAGTTACCATATAATGAAAAAGCCATACACTTGTCACCATGTGTGTATGTGCACATATAGAGTTATGCTGAAAAACCAAGTGTGGAATGTGGTTCAAGAAGGATCATGAGTTTTTATTCCATCAGTGGTTGAGTTATTACAAATGATAATTGAAATGCTAGTACTAATTAGGAAGCACAAAGCACATCATTCTGTACCTACGCTTCTTTTACATTGTTTCTCTTAATTCACCTGTAGTTTAACTGCATGTGAAAATAATAGATGAGAAAATCAGATCTAGTCATTCAAGCCATTTGCTACTTTGATGGACAAGCAACATTTCTCACTCTGGCAACATTAACATAATGTATGTGTATTTGTATGTTTCAGTGCATAGAAATAAAACTTTGTTCCATTCATTACAATATGACAGGTCCTTAATACATAATTAAAGAGAATTCACGATTCATTCTGAAGACTGGTTTATAGAAATGATAACAATTTCTTTTAAGTGCCAGGACCTAAAATAACAGTTGTTCATATTTATAAAATCATAGAATGACTTAGGTGGAGGGGATCTTAAAGGTCACATATTTCTTACCCCCCTGCCAGAGGCAGTCTTTCTAACCACTGGATCAGGCTGCCAATGGCTCCCTCCAACCTGAGTTTGAGTGCCTCTAGAGATGGGGCATCCACAACTTCTTAGTACAGCCTGTGCCACTGCCTCATCACCTTCTGAATAATTTTTTTTCTAACATCTAACCTAATTCTCCTCCCTTTTAGTTTAAATCCATTCTCTTTTGACTTATCAGACTGTAAAAATTTGATCCCCTTCCTGTTTGAAAACTTCCTTCACATATTGGAAGGCTGCAATGAGATCTTCCCAGAGCCTTTTCTTTTCCAAGCTAAGCAAGCCCCAAACCCTCAACCTCTCTTCATAAGAGAGGTGCTTCAGCCCTCTGATTGTCTGTGTCTCTTCTCTGGACCATTCATATTCATGTGAGGTGACAGTTTATCAAATGACTGTATAAAGCATAAAGCAAATTTTGAATTCCAATGATAAAAAAATGCTGCTCTGCTTCAGTAGTTATTGAACACATTTTATAACTGCCTTTCCTCAGTGTAATCCTTCTCTTTCAAAGAGGATAAGTAAGGTCAAATTCTAACCCAGTCTCACTAGCTAAGATTGTACTTGTAGTTTGCGCTAAATTATCTGAGGTTTTTGGTTTTTTTCAAGGCGAAAAAAGTAATATGGTCACAATGCCCTAGGGCATTTCATTGGGTGCATGGTCCAGAGTGATGCTGTTGGAAAAACACTGAGATTGTCAAGAAACTACCTATTTGGATAATCATCAATGTCATAGAATCATAGAATCATCGAATCATAGAATGGGCTGGGTTTAAAAGGACCACAATGATCATCGAGTTTCAACCCCTCTGCTATGTGCAGGGTTGTCAACCACCAGACCAGGCTGCCCAGAGCTACATTCACTATTGTATTATATGCATAACCCTCCATTTATTTGCTTTGCTTCATGCATCCACAACTAACAAATTAGACTTTACATATCTTCAAATTCACACCATGCACTTGTTTCCCTTGAAAAGACTGCAAATGTGCTAAATGTACCTACTTAAATGCACAATAAGTAAATGGAATCACTGAGGTATTATATCGATTGTGTACACCTAGTTTCTAATTTTATATCTTGATTTTTAAAATTATTTTATACGATTGTAATAACATTACAAGAACACACAGATCACAAAATACGACACATATGGACACCCCGATGTTCTCATTCAGCACTGTGTTGTGAATGCATGTAGAAAACTTTAAAAGTGCAACTAGACTGTTGGTTTTTTTACTTTGTTCGCAATTAGGAAAATTAATGCAAGCTAGGAGATGTAAAGCTCTCTGAGAACAGAAGGAAACACTTCTATATAATTAAAAACAAAACAAAACAATAATTAAAAAAGAATAAAATAATAATAATAATAATAATAATAATAGCACAGAAAAAAAAAAAAAGCAATGAAAAGCACAGGCATTTGATTGTTTTTCCAGGAAGTTAGTTGTATTATTTCATTGTCACATCAAAGTGAGAAAGAAAAGAGAAACATGTTTTCACCTAAATGCTTTTCATCTGAGATATTCCAAAATCTTCAGCAACACTCTTTCACCCTGCTAATGAGTGCTATTCTCCGCCTTCAAAAGAGGAACATCTGGCATAGAGAATAATTAGTTGAGATCATGAGTCCAGCCAGTGACAGAAGAGTGAACAACCCACAGGAACACTGATTTCTGGTGACCTGTTCTGTGAATCAGAATTCTTGAGGTTTTTAAGCGTGAGATCACTTTGTGATGAGATGCTTTGTTTGTGTAGTGGGCTTGTGAGTTGGAACATTTTTCTTTTGCCAAGCACATTTTTATTTGAATAATTATATAGGGCATCCTACAATGTTCTCTGTTTCAGACTTCATTTCTGCAAATATAATCTCTGAAACTCTCAATAATTCTGAAAATGAAGTAACAAGTGGTGTTAAAATTTGGATTATTATTTTTTTTTTGTACATGGAAATTTTTTAAAATACCTTTCTGTTTTTGAGATCAAAGCCCTAAGGATCAACATGAAAGAGGATTATTTGAACTTTCAATAAAATGTCAGGCTTTTCAAGTCCTTTTCAGAGGGGATCTCTGGGAAGATGCAGGACTAAGTTGTGTCAGGAACCATCTCCAAGAAAATGGACTTTTTTCATATTTAGAATGAAATCTGTGACAGCAATTATTTCTAACATCATTACTGACTATCTCAAACTAAGCATCCTTACCTCCTGCAGGTCCCTTTTACATTTGTCAGTTTCCTCTGGGCTTGGCTGTTTTATCTGTTGCAGAGCAGGAATTTTAGAAATGACTGTCGATTCACAATATCTTTCCTTCTTATTACCTTCTTATTTCCTTATTTCCTTCTTATTCTTATTTTGAACTGTGTGTCACTGAGTAGTGTGTGCTTTGGTGCTTCTGGTCATACCAGTTCAATTTGTCTCTGACATAGAATCAAAGTATTACTGTAAAAAGTACAAAAATTTGAGTGCAAGATAGGAACCCAAATGTTCTGAAGATGAAAACAAAAACAGCAAAAGATGTAATAATGCTATTCCAAAATATACTGTCTTTGATATCATTAGATCTTCTGCTTCTCTATGGTGAGGTGTGAACTCTTTCACTACAACACATCATCTCCTTGTTGAATTGTTATTCACAAAATAGAATTAATTATCAAATAAAAATAAAATAAAATGTCAAGTGTATATTTTAAATACGTAACTCTTAAGCAATTGAAGCAATTCAAACCAAACAATAAAATGAAATGAAATCACTTGTGGCTTTCACTGTTATGCATATTTGCCAGGCAGTTGTCATTGTTGCATACTTTCTCTTTTAATAGGTGATACCAAGAGTTTCTTGATATCAACTCATTTAAAGTTCTTGGAATTTAGATAAAAATGGTTTTTTCAGTGACAGTTTGTTGAATTTATTAACAGACGTGAGTAACAGGTAGGTTTCCTTGTAATTTTGTGTAGTGTATGTCTACCACTTCAGATTTTCTGTGTTCTACGAAGTTCAGTTCCACACTTCCTGTCTCAGTTTCGTTTGTGCAAAGGAGAGTATTAAACATATAGGAAACTTATACAGAAAAACTTTAATGAACATTTTTATGTTCATTATGAACAATACCAAAGTATTTTTTCAGATTTTATGTAGTCAACACATTTAATTTTATGTAGTCAACACATTTAATTTTGCTGACTTCTCCAAGATGCTACAGAGCAAAAAACGTACTTAAGTATTTAATATTTCAGATAGCACAGAAATAGATGTAAAGAACTTGAGTTAGTGTCATGGAAGACAAATTGCATAATTGGGAATCCCTGTGTTCCATTGCCATATTCATTTATTGTTAGGAGACACATATCAACACAGAAACAGGGGTAAGCTCTTCATTTCTTATTGTCAATGGTTTACAGGCTGGTTTGGCCTGGTCCTATGACTAGCAGGGTGCAGGGATTTCACAAAGTCCCTCTGGAAAAGGGAAACAGGGGACCCAAAATAATTAAAAACAGCGGCAATGATCTGAGGAGAAACAAACTAATTTACTAAATATAGTATCAGAATGCAAGGTAACACACTATAATACAATGTAATTAGAATTTAAGAATTAGAATTTAAGAATTAATGAATCAAATACAGTTAGAGTGTCTGAAGGGTGGATAGGCCTCACCATACTGCTTAGGTGAGATGTGTAGTCTGGTTGAGCAGCAGGGAGACAAAGAAGAGCCGGTATAGAAGAGCGTATCAGATGACCTTGCCAGGAGTTCTATCTCCTCTCTGACTGCAAAGCCCCCTGGGCTTCTTCTTCTGTTCTGGACAAGTATCTGGAACTTGAGCATTAACAGATAAACTCCCAGTGCACTACATGATGTTATGATGTGGAATACCGATAACCAATAAAACCATGACACTTATATAGAAAAATGAGTTCAAGGCCACAGAAACGATTATTTGTTAAAAGACTGCAGATCTGTTGGTCCTGTGCAATTTAAAATATAATCTATCTGTGAGATTCAGATGGAAATACTTTGAATCTAACTTTAAAGAGTTTGCATTGTTTCTTTTCTTAGATTTGGAAATGTTACAATATTTAAAAATCAGAAAAGTGTACTTGTCTTTCTAACTACCTTGTTTGGAGTGATATTTATCCCTTGTCAACAGAAAACTGCAAAGAAGCTGTGGGATTTCTACGTTATTTCACAAATAAAGAATTACATTTATATATGAGTGGCAGATACTGCCGTAAAAACACCGATAGACAGATCTATATTTTGTGTCTGTCATAGTATAAAAGAGGTGCTTTTGGGAATGCTATGCTGATATTGAAATAAAGGTTGGTTTACAGTATAATAATGTCTCTCATGATGCAATTCATTCATCAGGTTCAACAAGTACTGAAAAGACAGGTGTTTTTATTTATGTGGCAACTCATTTTAAACACTATGTTGCAGCAGAGATGAAATAGCAATTCACAACAGTTAGTTTCATGTAAGCACATATTGTTTATATAAATGGCAGCAACAGATACGATGAACTCTCACAGCCTGGTAAAGTGACTATATTACTATTGCTTGTTAGTAATGTATAAAGCTAAAGACCTGGAGATCTCATCCAGTCCCCAGGTGGGCTAATGTTGTATAGACAGATAAGAACAGGCAATTTCTGCCCCCTTTAACTTTCTGAGTAGTTATCCGTAAACCCTGAACATCTCAGGGTAGTGTATGAATACGGAGATCACTTAGCTGAAATGCTGAACATTAGTTGTGCAGTATATCAGGTATCTTAATGTTATGGTCTATAATAAGAATTACAAAAAGATGAGCAGACTTATACTTTTGATTCCTTAATGCTCAATCCTTTATTTCGACTTAGCAGTTTAAGCAAATAGAAGGTTGCAGATAAATCTAAAAATTGTAAATATGCGTTGTAAGTCCTACTGTGAGACAACACTTAAGGGATATTTTACAAGCAATGTTAAAATTTAAACTTGAGATTTAAATACTGACTATGGATTTATAAATAAATATTTGCAATCACTTTTAACAGTATAAGTTTCTCAGTGGAAAGCATGGCCTGTTCCTCTATTTAACTCTGGAAGATTATTGATTATTATTATTTTGACTGTTCTGATGACAGCAGCATTAACCAATCACTTACTGAGTAAAGGGATACGTTGTGGCTATGAATTGAAGAAGAAACATTTTGCTCTTTTTATTTGAGGCACATTACCTTACTGCAATTTTTGGAAGCTTCCTGAAATTTAATTTCCAGTGCTTGGTCACTATATCAAATAGCTCATCTCTCAGGACCACAGTCACTAACTGCTAAATATATATTGTATTTTTATCTTCTCTTTTATTTTTTTTTCACATTTTCATATTAGACGTTTCACATCTAATGAATAAGCTTGTTCTTATCACATGTAAACTTTTCCTTACCTGTACAGTGGTACATTTCCTTACCCGTACCTATACAACTTCCATTGTATAACTGGCTTCATAACTGTTTGTTTCTTACCAAAACAAAGCCAAACAGTGATTTTTCCAAACTGAAAACTTCCTCTCAAATCTTCCAAATATTTTTTCCCCTGCAAGTTCTCTGTCAATGAGTGAGAGTGATGATTACTATGTTATTGTAGTCTATACTGCATGTAATCATAGGAATCTATTTAAAAAACAAACAAACAAAAAAAAAAAAAAAAAAAAAAAAACACCCACAAAGTAACAACAAAAACAAAAATTGCTATTTTCACAATGTCAACACAGAAACTCCAAATATAATTCAAAAGACCCACAGTTCCTTGTACAGTCACTTCTATCACAAGAGCTATGGTAATTCTACAGATCTTCAGACTTTAAGACAAACTGAAGACTTCTAGAGCAGGCACTATAAAGCCCAGCTGGCATATTGCTAAGTGTTTAGAAGATTCACTTAGAGTTATTTCTTGTGTATGTGAACATGTACTGAAAATTCTGTATTACTAACTTATTTGGCATTCTTAGTATTTTTAAGAAACTTATGCAGAGAATGAGGTTGTTGGATCTGTCACTGAGAAAAAAAAAATTAGAACACTGCTTTAACTCCTTAAACTCACATGTTTCTAGATCAAACTGAATCCATTTTCCGCTATTTTTTGGGGGGTTGGAATGGGAGAGGTGGAGAGGTCTGTTCTTACTGAAATTGAATCCGTTTAATATTTTCATCTTTTCTCTTCTTGATTGTCAAAAATGGCATTTTTGTGAGTTCTCTTTGATTTTCTGTTACACATGTTCTCAACAAATTTTTTAAATTTTAAAACATTTTTAATCTAGCTAAGTATCACGATTGGAATAGACAATATATATTTTTTTTGTATTGTGATTCAGTTTCTAAGAATTTTAAATGAATTAGTAAATCTAGACAGATTACGTGAAAATGGAACTTCACCTATGTTACTTGTAGTACATTCTCCATTTAAAAGCATCTTGTAAGGGCAAAAGACATTGGTACTAACCTTTCAGTGAGAAGTCAGTCTCTTAATTGTGCATTTTTCTGAAAAAAAATTATAAATATACATGTTATGGGGAATTTAAGACAGTTCTACACATGAGGTCCTTTTTGATATTTCTTCATGCAATCTTGGCATTGTTTCTGTGTGTTTTGAGCTTGCATAGTTCTTCCTTGCATAGTGTTGATGATGGGCATTACTGGAAAAGGGATAATGAAGCCATAATACCTGACAGAATATGAGTTATGCTGCTATAATTCACATTCAGTGTGGCTTGAATGTGTTTGCACAACATCAAACTACTAAGGCTGAATTACAGAAATGCAGCTTGCACATTTACATGTAACCAGGGCTTAAACTTCATTTTTCATTACAGTAATCTTTATAAAATATAATAAAATATTATAATAGTGGCGTTGTTTCTAGAGAAATTGTTTTTCTATGTAATGATCATGACTAGCCCTAGTGGACCTGTAGACCCACTGCTGAAATCAATGAGTAGTTTATCACTGTATAAATTAACCGAAACCTGTTGGTTTCCTCATAGTTTCCTCACTTGCTTTTCACAAAAAAGGTACAATAGGGTGTAATCTCAATTCACTGAAAATAATATGAGATTAGAAAAAATATTATTTTAAACCCATTGAAGTGTATTTCTTAGTACTAGCTACTGATTGTTGAAGACCTACTGCAGGCTTTAGCAGAAATGTCAACATGGAATATATAATTTCTTTTCCTTCCCTCCTGCCTAGAAGCAATGTTCAGCAGTGCTTCAGAGGCAGCTTATCTTATGAAGTTTTAGTATTTTTAATTTACTTTCTGAAGAGAAGGTAAAACTTGAAAGTAGACCAACTGACTGAAGAATTAGGGTGACTGCACTTAATTAAATGGAAGAGGAACTCACAGCATTCATCATTTACGCAAGTTGTATATGAGCCAGGGATGATTGTAGATTGCTGTGTTTCAAAAGGAAACAGTCCTGTTTCAGCCCCATCTGGTTGCTGCTTATTATAGGACATTTAAATCAGCAGGGATTTTTTCATAAATTTCTCTATATAGAATGCTAAACCAGGATTCCAAATTTGACTCTGCATTTGACTTTATAAGTACAATTTACTGAAAGTAACCATGAATTCTTTGCACTAAAATACAGATACATATTTTCTGACCTAAAAACTGTTCCTTATACCAGACCTTTCTGGCTGCATAGATTGTTGTATATGTGCTTGTGAAAATCTAACTGTTGTGAAGTTTTGTGTACACAGAACACAGTGCACACTTAGGCCGCTTTTTTTTTTTTTAATTGACAAATATAAAAGAACTCTCTAACTTTCACATCTATTTTTAACTGTATGTGTTACCTGAAGAATGTTTTGCTAGAAGACTGAGAAGTGATTATTAGAGTCTGTTCCATCTAGAGTTCTTCCATTGGTTGCACCAGGGGATCAGAAAATCCCTTAATACACAGGTTTGGTTTTTTTTAATGGAAGAGCATCTGCGATTGAGTAATTTCATCTACTCTCATACTAATTTAGGGTTATTTCCCTGAAGTAAATGGATAGGTTATTTTGGTTTAAAAAATCACAGAAAAAATATTCAACTGTTTGATTCTGAGCCTAATGTATGGTACCACATCAATTTAATAATCTTATTGAGTAATTTCGTCAAAAAAAAAAAAAAAAAAGAGGGAGGGAAGGAAGGAATATACAAAGGAGAAATTGGTGCAATGTCTTAGAAACACACGTTTAAGTCTTTTGCTTGACTAAACTGAGGAAGGAAGGAAGGAAGGAAGGAAGGAAGGAAGGAAGGAAGGAAGGAAGGAAGGAAGGAAGGAAGGAAGGAAGGAAGGAAGGAAGGAAGGAAGGAAGGAAGGAAGGAAGGAAGGAAGGAAGGAAGGAAGGAAGGAAGGAAGGAAGGAAGGGTTTGAAGAGACCTTAAATCTCAAACTGGGTCAGGTTACCGAGAGTACTGTACAACATGTTCTTAAACATCTCAAGGGATGGTCCATCCACAGGTTCTCTGGGCAGCCTATTCCAGTGGGCTCACTATTCACGTCTGTTAAGGTCTGGTTAAATGGCATCTTTCCTTCCATTGTATCAGTGTATCAACTGCATCACTCATCTTAAGGGCTCACAGAGTGTTCCCTGGGTGTTCCCTTCTATCCTTCTTAAAAATGATGTTGTTTCCCTTTTTCCAGTCACTGGGAACTTCACCTGACAGCCATAGCTTTTTGAATATGATGGAGAGTAACTTGAAAACTACATTAACCAATTCCTTTAACATCCTGGGATGCTTGTTTTCTTTCCCAATCGACTTGAACGTGTGCAGTTTTACGTGGTCTCAAAGTTGCTCTTCTCTTACAGTAGGAGAGACTTTCCTCCCTCAACTACTTCCTGGAGGTTCAGGGACATGAGATACTTATTTTCTAGACAGTTAGACAGTTACAATTTCTTTATTTGTGTTGCATTTCTTAATTTCTTAATCTCCTCTCCTCTCCCCAACATACTTGTCACTTGGAGAAGAAGGTAGTTTAGGGACTATTTTAAGAAATACCATAATAACATAGACCATGCAAATTACCTCTGCTTCAAAGTGGAGTTGTCATCTATATCATTTACACTCATGTTTTTGACCGTAACATTTGGTGAATGGCATTTCAGATGAAGGCTGTATGGCTAGAAAACTGAGCAGAGTGGTCTGCAGAATCCTTCATGAGAATGTTCAGATTGCATGACTTACCTGGGTACCTTGAAGAGTATACCCTTCACCCTATGAGAATAAATGGTGCATTGTTGATAAAGACAACAATTACATATATATATATATATGTGATATATAAAAATTATTTATTTATTTATTATTTATATTCTCTATAAATAATAAAAATGTTTATTTTTATGATATTAATTTAATTCTATCTCATTCTTAACATTCCCTGGATATCCTGCTCAACTTTCAGTCCTATTCATGAAAACTGTAGACAAATTGCTAGTATAGGATGAGAAGATCTGCATCTAATGGATCAGTCCTGCATCTGGAAGGTGCTCAGGTGCCTTAATGGCCCAAAATATTTGTTTACAGTAACCGAGTTGTAGATTATTCAGTTTAAATGAAAATTTCAAACTAACATTGTACATTTGTAATCTATACCTCTGTTCAAAGTACCTGGCTTTAGGTAAAGCTTCTATAGTGTACATAAAGATTTAAATAAATTTAAAGTATATTCCATTATTGTAGAGTTTAAGTGATTAAAATTACTTGATCTATATAAGAATTTTATAGTTTAAATATTAATCTGGCTATTTAGTTTATTTTATTCTCAGTTTGAATGAAATTCTCTTGTTCCTTGGGCTAAGCATTTAATTGTTATTGATATAGATTATCATATTGGCGATGTCTTTGGGAATGGTTATAAATTGATTTATGATCACAAACTAAGATCATAAAGTTCCAACTAGGTTTTGGGAACATTGTTTCCATTCTGATACTAATGATGCTGAAAAATGGATTACCTAGAGAACGTGACAAAGTCCTTGTTGGTTTTCAGAACCCTACTGGATAGAGGCTTGGGCATGGTCTGAATTCAGTGCCGTCCCTCTTGGGATCAGGAATTTACACTTAGGTGAAACCATGTGATCACTACCAACCAGAATGATTCTGTGATACTATGATTTCCTCTTAGGATGCAAATGTTGACATGCTTAGGTAGCTTTGCACTCTTACAGAGAACTAGGACAGATCTGCTATTGCAGAGCATGTAATTGCTGATGACACATGGGCCAACTCTCGAAGGACCTGTAGACTGTGAACTCCATCCAAACGTGAGGATCCCATTGCAGCACTATCCGGTGTATTCTGCATGCAATGTCAAATAAAAACAGTATCTTCCCAGGTGTTTGATGAATCCATTTAAAAAAGAGGAATTTAGATTTAATGATAGATTATAATAATACTTTTTAGAATAGAATTAAAGTAGGAAATAATGAAATCAGTGGAATAACAAAATAAATGTCTATGGTATGCAGACACCTTACAAACAGTAATTGAAGCTATACACTGTAATTTATGCATACCAAACAAAGCAGAAAATTTCAATAGCTTGAAATACCAAAAAGCTTTTAAAGTTAGTGCTATATATGATAATCGACCAACCCAGGATGTTAAAAATGGTTGTGAAATAGTAAGAGCAAAACATAATTGTAATCATAATGGGAAATTTCAAATTGCCCACAGTGATCGGGTTAATATTGTGCTATAGAATATTACAGATTTTTAAATCCAAATGCACTTCGGAGAAATTTACTTCAAACAAATCTCAGAAGTGAAGTCTTCTTTCTATATATTACTGAGAAACGCACAAAACCTAATCCAAAAATTATTGTAATAGTGACCTTTGTGATCCTTTACGTTAAGTAATTTTAGAAAAAGTATTATCCTTAATTCAATTGAATTATGCTTTATTTTTATTTTAAAAGAGAAATGCCATAAAGGTGAGGAAACAGTTTAAGAGATTGCCTTCAAAATCAGCTAAAGGGATAAGAGATTTTCAGAGGGTATGAGGACTGCTGGAAAAAAAAAAAAAAAAAAAAAAAAAAAGTTCATTAAGATTTGAGGGTAAAATAAAACTGAAGAGACTGTACTGCATGGCTAACCAGAAGAAAGAAAGTGTATGGTAAAATGAAGAAACACTTTCTTCCTAAAGTGAAATTCTTCAATTGAATAAAATAGTAAAGAAGGTTAATTCTAAATGTAAACTTGCAACAAACCAAATGGTAACAATAAAAATGATAAGAATAATAAAAATAAAATCTGAAGTACAATGTGTAGAAAGTATTGTAATAAAATATTTTCCATGTGCTCAAGAAATTGGAAGACTTTTAGAGAGGTTTTGGTGGAACCCTGAACGGTCAACCTATACAGCGAACATTCCATGACAGACATAAGACAGGTGAGTCTGAAAGAACTCTTTTTAGTTCCACCGAAAATAAATAGAAACAATCAGAAACAATTTGCCAGGAGTGGATATTGTTCACTCACAAGTTTTGAAAGAATTTAAATTTAATCTTGATAAATTACTGATTTTTGTTTATAGACTAGCATTAAAAACAAACAGACGAATGGAAGGTGAAAATGTAATATTAAGTTACAAATAGGATACCTTTATGCCAATCTGTTGTGGTTTAACCCAGCAGACAGCTTTGCACCACACAGTAGAACTTCTGAGTTTAGTTAAAAACTGTTTACAAAGCCAGAAAAGGAAGAGAAAAGGAAAATAATAGTAATTATAATAATATAAGGAATATTTATAAAATAAGTGATGCACAAAACATCACTTGCTCATCACCCATCAACCAATGACCAGCCAGTCCTCAAGCTAAGGCTTATCCCTCATAATTGAAGGTTTTATTTCCCATGGTTTCATATGGTATGGAATGTTCCTTTGGCCAGGTTAAGTCACTTGTCATGGTTCTCTCTCCTTTCAGATCCTTGTGCCCCTTATCTCCCCTCACTAGAAGGACAGTCTGAAAAGTTGCAACGTCCTTGATTCTGCAGCACTGCAGAGAAACTACTAAAATATTAGTGTGTTATCAATATCATTTTTTCCCAGAGTCAAAAAATAACATCATACCAGACAGTGTGAAGGGAAAAGAACCTCTTCCTCAGCTGAAATCAGCACACAAGCAAATCCATAGAAATCATATTAAAGAAAAGAATTAGGAGATATAAGGATAAGCAAGAAATATAAATGAAGAAATACCTTTTTTGGATGGAAATTGCACATCATAAATCTATACCAATTACATAACTAGAGATAACAGTGTTAAGTCTGATGATGTGTGTTTAGAGTTCAAAAAATTATCGGATACGTTCACTAAAAGTTCTTAAAGAAATCATGTTGAAATAGAATGGGGAATCTTTTAGTGGATCTTGCAAGTAACCACTGACATCTAGGAAAACTAAAATGGGGATTATTTTTATTTCATACTGTGTGCTACCAGTGGGGGATCTCACAAATACTTTGTGCTCTTCAATATATTTGAATATGATCTGGAAAAGATAAGGGATACTGAGGTGACAGAAGTTTATGTTAAAACAATTCTGGTGTCATTTTGAATAGACTGAGATAAATGTATCTACAGTGGACAATTCAAATTTTTATGATGCCAAGAATCAAATTAATCTAATCTAAATTAAGCTGTCTAGAAGTTTGATATCCAGTCCAAGCTTGGTATTTAAATTTCCAGCATAGTGTGTGGAAAAAAATGCATACAGTAGGATGATGGTCCATTCATTACAACTAACAGAAAAATGAACTACTTCTTTACAATTTATAGAACAATCTTGTGCCGTTATCATGGATTTGAGAGATTAGTTTTTGATAACTTTGAGGGGAAATCCACACATGTAATCCGGACAATGAATAGCCAGATAAAATTCAATGCAAGTGGAAGCAAAGTAATGCACATGAGAAAGATAACTCTGTATTTACCGATGGCCATATTATATATACTACATTATGTATACTAATTTATTCAGAAAAGATATTTTAAAATCACATAATTTACAACTCAGTAATCATTTTTTTATACTATTAATAGTAGGCAAACAGGCTGGCTGAGTGGCAAGAGAAATGTCTTCATTAGCCCTTGCTTTTTTTCAGGATAATAATAGCAAAATAGAATTATTAGATTGCTGAATTTTTGTTATTAATACTTTTATTTTAATCCAAGTACCTTACCTATTTTGGTGAGATTTAAGATCATTTCTTATGTCTGTATTCTTCAATGAGCATTCTCCTGTTTGCAAAATTTCCCATTGCTTAAAATTGTTTTTTGTTTTTAATTCCTAATAGCATATACTTTAAAAAAAATTACTGCCTAATGACACTGTCATAAGTTTTCTTTTTCCTTCTGATTAGCATTTCAGATGAAATTAGAAGCCTGATGTGAAGCATATTGAAATCAAACCTAACATATTCTAGTAAGAGTAACAAATTTCTGTAAAATGTTGGTGGAAAATTCTTAGTAGGAAACATGTGAAGTGTGGAATATTGATAGTTCTTTACAGATAGAAAGCCTATCTCAGTAGTTTGACTTCAAAGAAACAGTACACTTACACTTTAAAATTCTAATATATTTTCAAATTATTGTAGTTACGCACCATTTTGAACAATATACTTGGCAATTGTTAAAGGAGTACAGATATAGTACACTTTACAAGAGATACTTATTCTGAGTGAAACCAGAAACTACTGGCAAGGGACTGAAAAAAATTCTTAACTATGAAAATATATTTTTTGGCTAATAAGTTAATGTCAATTGAATTATGACATATAAATTGTAAAATCAAGTTCTGCTTCTGTTTGTAATATTTAAACTAAAAATCTCCATAGATATTTACAGGCAGATTATTTAAGATTATTTAAGGGCAAGGGCAGGGAAGAGAAGGGAAGAGAAGGGAAGAGAAGGGAAGGGAAGGGAAGGGAAGGGAAGGGAAGGGAAGGGAAGGGAAGGGAAGGGAAGGGAAGGGAAGGGAAGGGAAGGGAAGGGAAGGGAAGGGAAGGGAAGGGAAGGGAAGGGAAGGGAAGGGAAGGGAAGGCAAGGCAAGGCAAGGCAAGGCAAGGCAAGGCAAGGCAAGGCAAGGCAAGGCAAGGCAAGGCAAGGCAAGGCAAGGCAAGGCAAGGCAAGGCAAGGCAAGGCAAGGCAAGGCAAGGCAAGGCAAGGCAAGGCAAGGCAAGGCAAGGCAAGGAAAGGAAAGGAAAGGAAAGGAAAGGAAAGGAAAGGAAAGGAAAGGAAAGGAAAGGAAAGGAAAGGAAAGGAAAGGAAAGGAAAGGAAAGGAAAGGAAAGGAAAGGAAAGAAAGAAAAGAAAAGAAAAGAAAAGAAAAGAAAAGAAAAGAAAAGAAAAGAAAAGAAAAGAAAAGAAAAGAAAAGAAAAGAAAAGAAAAGAAAAGAAAAGAAAAGAAAAGAAAAGAAAAGAAAAGAAAAGAAAAGAAAAGAAAAGAAAAGAAAAGAAAAAAAAACTTCATATGTTGTTTATTTGCCCCATGGAAAGGAATATGACAAGTTAAGGTCACTCCCCAGCAGTCAGAACATGTAAATAAAAAGGAAATTTTGCGTTCATGCTTCACATTATGCTCACAGTACTCACTTTTTCTACAGCCAAACCCCTAAAAACCTTTAGCTGAAAAATTAAAATCCATCAGGAACTGTTAAAAAGAGGCAAAGAAAAACCCCAACAACAAAAGCACACAAATGAATAAAACTAAAAAGCTCAAAAGATAAAAATAATTTGTTTGTGAATAGCAAAGCAGAACAGCTCCAAATACTGGAAAGACACAATTCTCTTTTATGTAAAAGGGCACGGCATAATTCAAATGCATTATAGTTGCAACAGCTGTGTCAAATCGACCACAAACAATTCAGTCCTCACCTCTTTTGTTTCAATCCATTTTCCACCTTTAGCTGAGCAAAGATCACAGAAATCTGTTGTATGGGGAAAAAAAACAAACAAATCTGTAACAAAAGTCTAAAATCATGAAATGAAATAGAACTGAGTTTGTATGCATCATGTTTTCATTTTTATAGCTGCTGTTTTATATGATGAACCTAGGACTTGGCATAAGTAACCAAAGTAGTAGTCAATAAGTTGTTGTTGTTGTTTTTAAGAGACATATTTTGTATGTATTTGCCTGCTATGTGCCTATTTGCTCTTCATCTGGCATTGTTTTGCATCATCTCCAACTTACTACTCCCCGGTATAAAAACATAATAATATAAAACCAAAGAATTATTTATGTTGAAAAATATTGTTAAGATCATCACTCCAGATCACTGCCTAAGAGTACCAAATCTACCACTAAATCATGTCCCTATATCTCACACCTACATTTCTCTTAAATACTTCCAGGGGTGATGACTCCACCACTTTCCCAGGCAGTCTATTCCAATCCTTATCCAATCTTTCTATGAATAAATTCTTCCTGATACTTAATCTAAACCTCCTCTTGCACAACTTAAGGCTTATAACATGTACCATAAGGAATTCCTTCCTTACTTTCCAGAAAAAAAAAATGTATTCAAAAAGACAAGAATCTGAATAGTAAAAATCATTTGTGCTCTAATGGAAACAAACATATCTCTGAAGAATGCAATTTCTCATTCTTGAATGCAACCTGTTGTCATTTTATGTGTTATTTAGCTTTGTATATTATCTATATTAAGATAAATATTTCTTCAGAGTTTTGTCATGAAACTGTTCTGGATTTACGATTACAAATTTTCTAAAAAATAATGACAGGTCATAGAAAGTAACTGACAGCTATAAACAAAAATCATTCCAGATCTCTTCTGTTAACTCACAGACTTTCATATATGTACCTCTTGCAACAATACTTTAATACTTTTTAAGTATCTTGATCACTCCTCACAGTTATCACTTTACTGGTTTGAACTCAGTCAAAAGAAAACGACTGCACTTGCCCAGAATTGAATAACAAAACTGCATGGATATTGAGACAATTGAGACAAGTATCCCACTGAATCAGGATAAAAGAGTGAAGGTATGTATTTCCTCCTTTTCAGATGACTGCTATATCCAAATATATTCTCTGAACAGAATTTCTTCTTAAGCTGATATCCTTTAATTTCCTTCTAATTACATCCACAGAAATTACACAGGGGTTCCAAGTGGACCTAGAAGGCTCTGAGACTGTAATGGAAGCTAAAATTACCTAGAAAACATAAATTGATATCCTCTATAGCATGAACGCATTCCACCCATATTGCTCCGGAGTCTGTATCTACTATTCAACTGAAATTTCTCATCAAAGATTTTCCTCTTTGCCTATACTAACAGAACTAAATCTATTTAGTTTGCTCTATTTATAGTAATAGGTGAATTTCATCTTTTAGCAATATCTATTGAAATCATATTTGATTTGATACTGGAGGAATTGTGTGCACAGGAATATGAAAATAATTACAATTCAGTGACCATCATCATTGGAGCAATTTCTCTCTCCAATTTCTGTAAAACTTGGTCCAATACACATTGGACTATTATGATAATGATTTTTTTTTGCTAACCAAAAAATCACAGAGCTAGATCTCTTCATAATGCTTTCACTCTTTGATTGCTATCATATACTCAGTTCTTTTGCCTGTGGCAGTTACATATTCCAAAATACCATTTACTTACCTTCTTTGCTGGTCGGCCATTTGTGTAAAAAATGTTGGCAAATGAGCTATGTACAGAAGCCAGCTCTGTTGGCTACTGCCCTAGAACAGGCAAAAATAAAATTACAACTCTCACCCACTGGAGTGTGTTAATATTTAGAGCAAGGGATTACATCTGAAGTTGGTAGATCTGTTTTACACTCACAATTTAATGCTGTTTTTACAAAGGAGGATGCAGACATCAAGAAAGAAAACAAACAAATAATTATGGCTATTGATGTTGTTGCTGGCATTATTTGGCAATATTGTTATTGTATGAGATGACCCACCAACATCAGGCTTCTAAACAATTTGATTTTCCCTTCCAGGTATGTGTATGCTATCCAGACATTAAATTTCAAATACCATTTGATAGTTGCCGGATTAAATTTCTGTGTAAATATACAAAGATAGAGGTTCTATACCTTGTCCCAATTTTACACGTCAAGATAATCAAAACTTCAGGTCTTGAGAAGGTTATCTTTGGGATTTCTCCATTTACACAAGGAAATTTTCCAGTTGTCATTGTCATCTTATTGTCATTTCCATCAAATTGCAAACTCAGAAAGGTTTACTTTAACAATATTTAATCATTCCTTAAAAGATGAACAATATCTTACCTATTTTAGATGTCTTCCAGCATTTGTTTAAAATATATCTTAAATTAAAATATTTTCTTAAATTCTGCTTTCATCGGTAATTGTTTAAAAATAGATGAGAATACTAGACTTAGAATTTTGTAATCTGCAAACATCTTTGTGTATTGCAATGTTAAGGATTACATTTTCCAATATCCACCTGCTCCTTCTATTTAAATAAATCATGTTATCTAAACTGAAGTCCAAGTTCTGAGCAAAAAGCAGATGAAAATTCAAGCTCTGAGGAAATGGACCACAGGATCCATTGGACTTTTCTATCTTGTCATGATTTTCATGTCCTACCTGTCTCAGTCCCTAGGCATCCAGAAATTTGTGAATAGATAAAACTGAAATGTATTCTTGAATACTGGTACTGATCTTCAAATAATCACAAGGAGCGCTGCCCACAGTATATTATTTCGGCTGTACAGATGCCTTTGAATGATGCAGATCTTTAGGAGAGACCCACTGTGTTAGTGGATATCTAAAGTCAATGCTGAAAACTTAACAATTATAAATATTTGTCTTTTTTTCAACCCTATGAAAAACATGTATAATCACTAAATCCATGATTTCTATGAGACAGGCAATCATAGAGCATATAAAATAAGCTTTTATTCAAGTATTTCAAATACTTTCTGTATCAAATTTCATTTTTTCTATTAAGATTATTATGCTGACAACTGATGAATTTTGTGAAAAGCATGCAAAAAAAAAAAAAAAAAAAAAAAGAACAAAATAATACAGCATTTTTTAACAAAGAAACAAAGAATACCAGTGGTATTCTGGGGTACATGGAAAAGAGTGTGGTCAAAAAGCCAAAGATTATCCTCCCCATATGTTCCGGCGAGGCCACGTCTGCAGTACTGCGTCTAGTTCTGGACCCCTCAGTTCAACAAAGTCTGTGTACTAGCAGAGACAGTCCAGCAGAGGGCCACAAAGCTGACAAGGGGCCTCGACCATCTCCTTTGTGAGAGACCTGGGACTGTTCAGCCTGGAGAAAACTGAGAGGGGATCTTATCAATGCTTAGACATCACTGGAAAGTATCATTATCCAAACAAACTAATTATGCACCTATATTTGCTATAAATTAAGTTGTTGCTTTCTTTTTGTCTTAGAAATTTCACCCAAATTTCTGCTTCTAATTTTCTTGTTACCCTCTGGAATAATTTCCAATAATTTTTAGTGAATCAATCAGGATAATCACTGGAAAAACACAAAGAGCCTTTATCATCAAGAGATACTGATGGAAAATATTTACCTACAATGGGCAAACCCCATGATTCTGCAAATGCATATGCAATGTTCGTTTGTTGTTATTATTGATATTATACTTTACATTGGAAAGTGTTTATTATCTTTCTGTTATGAAACCAAAGGAGATTAACAAAAACTGTGAATATTATATAAGACTGGTTCCTTGGACATGAAAAACTGTGAGGTAAAAGTAAAGTGTGGTGTTGATCATGGCCCTAAGACATAAGCCAAACAGTGCAGTCAGCAGATGCCCTTTCTTGTTCAAGGATTACAGATTCTAAAGTCTCAGTGACAGCCTGGATGTTAGTTTTCATACTAGTATAATCAGAAATATCTTTTCTTTTGTGTTTCATATTTACTCTAATTTTTCCAAGAAGAAAATTTAAGGTTGTCAGTGACAGTAACATTATAGCTTGCATGTATACCCAATATAAATCATAGAATTATAGGATCATTTGAGTTGGAAAAGACCATTAAAAGTCATCTAGTCCAACTGCTCTGCAACAAACAGGGACATCAGTGGCTAGATCAGGTTCCTCAGAGCCCCGTGCAACCTGACCTTGAATATTTCCAAGGACTGGGCTTTCACCACTGTTCTGGGTAATCTGTTCCAGTGCCTCACCATTCTTATTGTAAAAAACATCTTTGTCATGTCTGATCTAAATCTCCTCTTCTTTAGTTTGAAACCATTACCCTTGTCCTATCACAACAGATCTTACTGTATCCTTTGTTCTTATAGCCAGTTTTTAGGCACTCAAAGGACATACACAAAGGATATAAATACATGTATAATTTTTTATATTATATTTAAAACTTTTTACAGAGTTGAAGGTAATAAAAACAAGAACTAATTACAGTACATGTGTGCTAGAGATACTGGCATTTGCTATGAATTGGCCTCCATACATGCATAGCTTTCAAAAAAAATAACATTATTACAATTTCTCATTTATGTGATTTTTAGGGATCTATTTGCACAACCTTTCAGATCAATTGCTTAAGCATTGGTTCTGTGTATATATATGAACCAACTACAGTATGTACAATGTAGATCTAGTCTAAGTGTCTCAAGGCAGGAGAAAGTGTGACCAGTGACTCCCAGTACTGTTATGTAGGTCATGCATAGACACTTCTGCCTGTAAACCATGATAGAGCTAGCGTGGCCACACTGTAATCAGACAGAATCAAGAAAGTCACAAATCCTGTTACGGGTATATTTTTATTTTTTTCATCACATGTTCCAAAATTAGAGCATAGTACTGTAGTAAATAACACAACATTTTAGTCTTTCATTTTACCTTCTCACTCTTTTTAGCCACTGTCCCCTAATAAATGCTGATTTTAAATTATAAAGTTCTTTCAGTGTCTTGGATTTCATTCTTTTAAAAAAATTAACTTTTATGTCCTTCCCTGACAGCTTGAATGCAGGAAAAGAGCTCTGTACAAAATATTAATGTCCATAATACTCTCTTCTGCTGAAGGTTACTATGCACACACTTATACTGATATGCCAGCAAGCCTCCATTATGAAAGGAGGGCTTTGTGAATTCTTTTGTTCCTAACTGCAGGTGCTTCTAGCTCTGAAAAGATCCTGTGATCTGATAGTTGCTTTTCATGTTTTGTGATCTTGAGCAGCCTGCAATAATGCAACAAAGGTGGAAGATTGTTGCCTTCCCCAGGGTTGCTTAAAGTTACAGTCCTGATCCTATGACCTTTAATTTCGGCAAGTGTGATTGCTCGAGGAACCCTAGTGTGCATACTTGGTGCATACTATGGCATTTTGCTGTTCAGTTTGTTATAAATGTTTTAACACTGACAAAGTTTTAAGAGAGCAATAGTTTCTGTGGGTCTCCTGCACCTAATGGTGTTAAGGAATAAGAAGCAACTGCCACTGCAAAACCCTCATACTCGATTATGTCATGGGCTACACAATAGTCTGTTCTGGACACTGTAAGTACGGAGTGTTACAGGACAACGGTGCAAATGTCAGAAGCTGTTTGTATTACATTCACACAGTAGAGTACTGTGAAATGTTAAGATCTAGGTGAGGGTTAGTGGAGCTTGTAGAAGGGAGACCATAACAGATTTTGAGAATAAACTGTAAAAATAAGTGACTTTTTTCTCTATGTTATCTTAGTTCATGTATAAGAGAACAGTGATAGCAACAAATAAGACGGATTAAAATAGCTTCCCTTGCCAAACCTTGCTGGTCTACTTTATATACATACATACATATATATATATATATTTATATGTGTGTGTGTGATTGTATGCTTCATATAGAAGGAAATATTAGATACATACGACAGAACATCCCTGTCTTAGGCTATTCTACATGTACAAACCTTGAGAACCACCAAACTCTACATGATAATACCTGTTATCTTAATCATCCCATATTCTTCTGAGACAAAAGACAAAACAAAACAAAAACAAAAACAAACAAACAAACAAACAAACCAGAGAGAGAGAGCTTGTGTTTCTGCACACCACCTTGTATTATACTGTATAATGTAATTTCACAACTTTCTTCATAGGTGATAAGATTTCAAATATGCACCTAGTAAAATAGTAAAAAAGTAGATAGTGTTAATAACAACTATTTTAGCAAAAAAATTCTGTAAGCAAACACTGGAAAACTTGGTAAGATTTCTAACTGACTGTCTACATTTTCCCTTTGTTTCTGATAGATTTTCTGTCATGAGCACTCTCATTCATTCAAAGAGAGTATAGATATTGCATGTTTGATAATTTGATTTATTTCAATTTATTTTTGATTTTTTTTTTAATGTCCAGGTCTTAGAGTCAACAGATTAGTTGTTATTCTTGTATTCTATACAAATATTAAGGTTCTAATTCTTACGACTGCGAGGCAAAACTTGAACATATGACTTGAGTCTAACTCCAACATCTCAAAGCCAGGTGCGAAGAAAAAAGCACCACTTTTTAATTATGTGTGAAGAAAAATCTAATTGGATTATCTGTCTCATTTATATCTCAATGAGTCAATGTGTCAAGTAACTATCTAAAAATATACACGCAGCCCACTGATTCATTTTTCATGGATGCTTGCTTAGTCTTTTCTGCATTTTGGGCCATTCTATAATGGTAAAGTAAAGCAAAGCTCAAAAAGTTCCTAGATGTTTATTTGATCATACTACTCACAGTTTCTTCTCTTTCACATCAGAAAAAAATGAAAAATTATTTGTGTACGTGCTGAAGAAGCAAATTTAACTCAAAGGAGTTTAAAAATGAAGATAAAAAACACCACTGTGTTGGTTTTGTGCTTTCATCTGTTATTTTATATGTATGTTGTATTTCCAGTACTCACCAGATTTGGAAAGGTTTGACTGACAGTCTTATGTGAGACCATATCTAATACTGTTCTCAATGTGTTATTCTTTTAATGTGGAATTCACACTTCAAATCTTATCCATAGTCCAGCTGCCAGAACACTGGGATGCAAGTAGTAGCATAAAATATAAGAAATATCAAGCTTTCTTTTACAATCACATGCTCTTCAGAGAATCCATTTGTCATTTGAATAAATTGAAACAAATGTTCAGTCTTTAAAATGATGCAGTATGTAAAATACTGCAGAAGACTAATAGTCTTTCCCATGTGATCCAACTATATAGTTACATTCATACTTACATATTGTATTTCTGAACAGTACGAGCTGTCCTCATTCTGTTATCAGTGGTAATCTTATTGCCCAGTGATCTGAACTACTGTAATATCCTTGGACTCCCATTAAAGTACCAATTTTAGAAGATTTTTTTTGTCAGTTTGCAGTGTAAAACAGCTTAAATAACAGCAGTAACTATTTCCAAAATGCTTATCAACTCAAGCTCCAATAAAAATGTAAAGATTTTAATCTTTTACAGCTTTATTCTCGTCTCATTTTCCAATTAATTAAAGACTAAATTTAAAGAAAAATGCCTCAATATTCTTATTTTCTAGTGACTATGTATAACCCTTTGCCTTGTTCTGTCAGTGAAGACAAACCAACTTGGGAAAATCTGATTGTCTCTGAAACAACTAATTAAGTCACTACTGTGTTGTTTAATAAATGGAAAATCCATGTCGGAGTCACTTTTGAGAACTGTTCCTAAAACACAGTGTTTATTCCAGTAATGGACTGTTGAACTTTTGAATATTGCGCTGAAAAACAGTGATCTCTAATAAAAAACTTTGTGTCAAAATTTAGTATTTTTTATTGCAGTAGCTGCAGACTTCCATATAGCACCTCCACTGAACAAATATGGATATTTGGCAGCTTTTACCCCCAAAGAGCTCTAAAGCTTCTTCTAGAATAAGACCCAAATTTTGATCATTTCTTACTTTCTGTAACTGTTGAAAAATACCTATGCTACATTAAAGTGAATATGTGTTATAGTAACAGCATTTCTGAACAGTATTTGTACATCTGAACAGTATTTAGAAGGCAAAACTTTTAATCAAATTATTCCTAGAGCTTTATTACTGCTCTTGTGATTTCATTCACAAGGGCTTGTCTCAGGTGAAATATGGTATCAAATTGCACTCTCAAATCGGTACTTTTCAATGTGAATAAGTATATCACCATCTGGTTGCTACTTAGAAAGAAATCCTGAAAATGTAAGTGCCTGTGGTTTATCTGTTTGATCCATGACTTTTAACTCTCATAAGGGTCTAAAATCCTTTGTCAGCTTCACTGTATAACTGTAAATCACTTGATAGAGCATGTTTTTTGATTTATTTATAGGTTTTATTTACCTTAAACACTGACATTGGCAAGGCCTTCATGTCTAGGTGAATGACATGGAGACTATATATCTGATTGATATATAGTTTTCTAGACTCAATCATTCAAAAGTTAGACTTTCTCAGATTTTTTCACTTCAACTTCTCATTTTGTCATGTTTCTTTTCCTAGGTGAAAAATAGAGACCAAAATTAGTTTATCTACATTCCAGTGGAAAGTGTAGGATTTCTTATTTTGCTTACATCTGAGTTATTTCAGAGACATCTAAATACATTGTAAAACAGTGAGTGTAATTTCTGACCCTAGCTATTACAAGATGAAAAGAGCCTGTTAGTTCTTGTCATTTGTTCTCCTGTCACAACTATTTATGCTCACCATAAAGTTAATGTACCAGGCAAGGGGAATTTCCTATATGCTCAAGAGATGTTGGTACAATATTTAATAAATCTCATTGTTCTAATTTTTCTTGCAATATTTAAATCCCTCAATTTCTATCTATGAATGCTTTCATTCTACTCAGCCCTGCTATTTTCATCTCATATTTATGCAAACTAATTAATGTAAGAATAACATTTTATCTTTTTTTTTTTCCAAACTATACTGAAATTTCATTTTGCTTCCCTTCAAAACTTTGAATTGTTCCTTTCTAAACACTCCCTTAATAACCAAATCACCACTGTCAATGTATTTTAAATATGTTTTTTCTTTCCCTGTCATGATTCTATGTTTTTTAATTTTTATTTTATTTTTTATTTTTATTTTGGGTTTCAGTATTCCACATCAAAACATCATGTGGTGTACGGGGCATTAAAGTGTCGCTGCCCCAACCCCAGGTACCTATCCCTGTACATTACAGCAGTCACGGGATCTGGCCCTTCCGGGTGGGGGGGGGCTCTGTTGCTGCCTGGCAGTGGGTGCTGGAGGGTGCTTTCCTAGCCGTTCCAAGCTTTTCAGGTTTGAATCGGTCCCGGGATCTCTCTCTTGTCTGATTTATTAATCTCAATTTCAATTAAATTGTATTATATTTTGTTATCTTGTATTCCGGTATTATAGTGAAATAAGTTTTCCTCCATAGATTGTTGCCGCTGCTGTTTTCCTCCCTTCCTTCCTTCCCATTTTTGTGGGACTGGGGTGGGGGGGAGGGTAGAGGCCTGTTGCCTCTGTCACGGACATAGATTGATCTGGTCAACTCCGTGACATTCCCTCTGTGCCTTTCAGATATATCTTTACTACATCAAATAATTATGGTAAAAAAAAAGTCAGTTATAATGATTGTTAGTGAAAAATCAAGGTGTGGGGATCCAATCGCTTCTATATCAGTTTGAGTATTTCTTGAAGATAACTGAAAAAATTAAGTATGACTTCTCTCAATTTCTCATCATTTGTTCTTTTTCATTATGTCATAAATTTTAACTGAAGCTTCTTACTGCAGACTGAGTTTTTAAACCCTGAGCTACGCTGTGCATTATCTGATACAATATTAAAAGTCTTGTATCTTGTAGCAGACAATAGAGCTTATGTCATTCCTTGCTGTGAATAAGTAGTATCAGGGCCTGTGACAGAGGAATAAGTAGCTAAATACTTAACATATCTTCTCCCTGGAGGCTCACTGTAGGTGGTCATGCATTCTGGATTACTTTCATTACCTGATTTTTGCTTGCTATTATAATACTCCAGAGTACAATGTTTCAAATCAAGTGCTTAGTCTTTCAGATTCTCCAATAGGAAGACATAGGATTTTTAAACATAGATCTTTATAGAAGGGGTCAGTTTTGTTATTTAGTCTGATCTGCCACACCACACTTTTTATAAGAATTCCTTGGCAATCCCTTTTTTGGTGAAGTTAGTGATTGTCTCTTAGAAAGCAACTGCTGATTAAATGCTCTTGACAAAAGCATAACCTAATTCTGAACAAAGTATGCAGCAAAATGTAATAACTTCTGGTATGATGAACTGTAGTGTTTGTTTGTTTGTTTGTATTAATATTGTCTGTCTTCCTGTCTGGTAATTTGGCACTAGATTCCTACATCCACTTCATGAAATCTTCAGGCAAGGTCATGGTTTTATTTAAATAAAATCCACTTTCCATTTACTTTGACATTCAAAATTAGAATTCAGAATTCAAAATGAAGGCCCTGTCTTACATCATTTTTCTTGGTTCTTAGCTTGTCCTTTATTTAGCTGCCAGCAAGAAGATGCATAGAGTTGCTTCACAAAGAAATTAAGGTTAGTGGCATTCTGGCAAAACCTGACCATAGCTAGATTTCTATTTCACAGCTCAGCCTTTCAGGAATTGTTCCATATATCACTTGTGTGATGAACAGACAGATTTGAAACTCAAACAAAAACCTTACTACATGCTTGACTTACAAGCCTATAGCAAAGAATTTCTTTATTTTTGTACTTCTTTCACAACCTATAGTTCTACAGAAAACAGTAAACACAATGTGTATTAGTTTCAGAACAAGGAAGCTAGTTTTCTTTGTCTGTACTCTTTGAAATTGTCCTGTAAACGACAGTCAGAGCAGAAAACAGGATGGTAGATGACAGACTGTCAATGATAGCTCAGAGATTATTCCAAGCCTGTAATAAACTGAAACAACCAAGATCAAAGAAGGGAATATAGCTTTCAAATTGTTCATTCCTAAACTTCAAAACCTGTTTGATATAGGCTTATCTTACCTTTTGCCCTGTTTGTTTTCAGGCTCACTCTCACACATATTAAACTCTACATGTAAATAGTATTGAAGTCGTGTTACCAACTGAAGTTCCTGGTACTACATAGATTGAATAAGGTCTCTGGACATGAACTTCGAAGAATAAAGCAAAAATGACACCTAAACACTGATTTCCATCTCAGATACTAGTGTAGAGAAAAATACTGAGCTAAAATATACTATAAAATGTGTAGTTTTCAATAAGTGTATCTGCTTCCAAATTGCTAAAATGTTTGCACAGAAAGCCCACTCTACCCATTTCAGCAGAAAGGATTGTGTGCAACATTTCGGAGACTAAAATTCATGAGATGACTTGGAAACTAGAAAGACAAAGGAGACTACTGACTGGGGACTCTTCTTGTACGTTGTAAAATTTGTACTTTCCATTAACAGTTTCGGGTGGTGAACAAGTAAGTTTACTTCAGTCCTTAAAATGAGTTAAATCATAGATAATTTTCATTTGACTGGTTGTATTTGTACAGAAAGTTTACAGATAACAACATGGAGTAGCACTTTTGCCTGTTAAGCACTTCTGTTTTTTACTTTATCAAACACTCAGCATAATTAATCTTACTTTTGTCATTGTGTTCCCTCTGAAAACAAGCAGGATTTAAATATCCTTCTGAATAAATGAAAACTGATTTCTGGTTCTGAGGCCAGATTGGACTGGTTGATTACATACATATTAGTATCATTTAGCTGTAGACTCTTCTATTATCCTACAGTACGACAATTGGCCTGTGCATTTACAGTTTTCTAGATCAAAATCTCAGCAGTATAAGGAATATGCTGAAGTTCATGGAAATTATATTTCATAAAAGGAAAATACAATATTTTTTCCGTTTGTTATTTTTACAAAGTACTTATAAGTTTCTATTTACGTACCTTTATTATTAAAAGAATTCCTTTTTTTATGGAAAATGAATATTCTTATTACATATATCATTAATTCTCTCTGAACATAACAGACTAAACTGTTTAGTCACTGATTCAGAACTTGAGTAATACTGTATTTATCAACTCTTTTTGTGAGCGTGCTCTCAAACTCTGTTCTCTTAATTGTTTCAAAATAATAGGACATTTTTACTATCATTATCAATCATAATCCTGAAATCTCAGGCATTTTGTCACACACATAGGTTTTAATTATTAATCAAAATACTGTTCTCTGTATTCTTATTTTTATTTTTTACTTCTTATCTTTTCACATCTTTTGTGAAATGTATACTTCTCTGAAATATTGCCTAAATGTTCAGCACAGAGTGGTGAATGTAGTGATAAGTATAATTAGTTATTTGTCAGAATGTAGTAGATTTGTCATGCTGATTGATGCAACAAGACTTGTGATTGTATTTTTAAGGTCAGGAAATGATAAACTGTGATGACAATTCTGTTTGAACCGAGTCAGTATCAGACCGTTGTGAACTCTGTAAGACTTATTTCCTATTAAAAAAAAATTGTGTATACTTAATGGATGTAAATTATATCATTTAAAAAACAACTGATAACAATATTCGTGTTTATTTTTAGCAATTTCTATACAAGACTCCGAAATTGGCAGAATATTTATTTAGATTGGTCGCTATAGTGAAGCAGGTAGAATATATCAATGACACTTTAAAAAATTATCCACACAGCTTACATTCTGCAGATCAGGATTTAATACATTATGCAACACTTTTGCAATAGTTGTACTACAGAAATCCTCTGTAGAAGTTATGAACTTGTTATATTCCTTCATTTTCTTAAGATATATGAAGATGATTTTACCTTCAGTCTAGAGTCAGAATGTGTTATATTCTGAAGTAGAAGGGAAGAAATTAAGGGAAATTTTTGGAAGAAAATAATCCATGAGAAACAGAAATACCTTAAGCAAACAAACAACATCAACAATAACAGAAAAAAAAAAAAAGGCATTGAAATTTGGAAAAATAATTCCACAAGTGCCTACCTTTCTAGATGAAATCTGACTGTAAGATACCACAACACTTGCAGTGAGTAAATAATCAATATTTTCCTATTAAGCAGTCTACTGAATGTCTTATCTGCTGAGAATCATTTATTGTGCTTTGTGTATTTATTGAATTTATTGATTCACTTGCTTATTAATTAATTTATTTCTTTGTTTTTTTTTTATAATAACATTCTTATCTTTATTACAGATTGACCATCAAAACACATACATAAAGGATGTTGAATGTTTTTGCTGATTTTATTGTGTCTTAGACCACAGAATCACAGAATTGTGGGGTTTGGAAGGGACCTCTATAGATCAAGTCCAACCCCTCTGTCAAAACAGGCTCCCTACAGCAGGCTGCAGAAGCAGGCATCCAGGCGTATCTTGAATATCTCCGGAGAAAGACTCTACAACCTCCCTGGATAGCCTTTTCCAGTGCTCTGTCACCCTCAACAAGATTAATTCAATAGTACTAAGTTAGGTGAAATATCAAATTATCTCCCATCGAAAAGAAAAATTTGAAATCCCACATAAGTTTAGCAAATCTGAAGGGTGAAGTGCCACAACTATCTTCTCTTCAAGTTTGCCTACTTGTCATCTAAAGTATAATGCAATCAAAACAGTGCAGAAAAATTTTACTATGGATCTGATCACTGAAATGTCTAAGACTGGGTAGGATTTTTGGAAGCAGCTTAAGGGAATTAATGACCTAAATCCAAAAGATATTAAAATCCACATTCAATTGATCCATTGTCTCTATTAGATTTCTTCCCAAAATCTTTAACGTGTTAATTCTTTTTTAGCTATTTCATTCAGGTGGAAATCTACAGTCCTTTCTCAGTGAAAACCTCAGTTAAACTGTCAAGACATAACCTAATACTGTTTATAGATTCATTAATACAGAAATAAAAGCACGTACTAATGTTGTTTCACTACTAAGGTGTAAAAATCAAAGGGGAAAATAAAAGGGAAGGAATGTTAATCATTTGTTTATCATAAACAAAGCATTTTTTCAATACTCAGGTCATATTTCTTTCTTTTGTCTAAGTGCCTGACTATGTGGGATCAGTCCCAGTGAGGGATACATTCCCAGACATTTCTGCACCTGACTTCTTGGCATTATGTCAGAAAGAGAGAAGGCAAAACATACATTTTGAATGTGGGAGCCATAAAGTAGAAGATGTGTAAGACTGGATATTTCTCAAAGCTTAACTAGAAAATCTGAAAAATCTAAACTAGGTTTGTAATTCTCAGTAGTGAAGGTGATGAAGTAAAACCTGAGTGCAGATATTTCTCTGACTAATAGTGCATGAAGTTCAGTCATGTAAGATATCAAACGGTACAGAAATGCCTGAACCTAAATGTCTTTGTCTTCAAGAGTGCTTAATGTAACCTGCTGTTGTTACTACCTGTGGGCAAGACACAGTACGGGTTGGTTTCAGGTAGGTGTGTCTCATTTGTTAATATTTACTACAGTGCCTTGATGAAAGATTGAAATTTTTTCCTCAGAACTTTTACCTGTAAAAATTGCTTAAGGCAATCACAAATCTTGCTTGTCATACTTTCTAGTCCTTTGCTTTCTCCATACATTCTTTTCAGGATCAGTCTTTTAAGTCTTGTGCTTAAAGCTAACATGTCTCTTAAGGCAGAATTCTTTTTATTTCTTCTGCTTTCATCTAAGATCACACAAAGTTTATTTTCTATTTGGAACACATATTATTTGCTGTACAGTAACAATCACTTCATAGCCATGAATTGAGCTACTTAAAGTGTGATATAGCTTAAAATAATAATAATAATAATAATAAATAATAATAATAATAAAGAAATAAGTGTATCTTAAAAGTGTTTATGTTCAGACCTGCCTTTCCTTAAGCTGTGCTGTTCTTTAGAACAAGGGAATGTTCAGTGTGATCCGATTCATTCCAGAAAATCTGCCTTTATGAAGAGTGCTATTCATCTTTTAAATCTTATAGTATCCATTCTATTCTCTAATTTCCATTCCAGAGAAAAGGCACTGTTTTCTTTTTTTTATGCTAGAAAGCTTCAGTATATTTTATTTGCGTTATTTTCCAGCCAGCTACATCCTGGATACCACCACATTAAACTGAAGGAATACCTTAATGGAACAAAATGTTGTTGCACTGTAAAACGCACCTTCATATAGCAGTACAGAAAATTCAGCATTGAAAATACACTGAAAATAAGACTAAGACACAATATGCAAAATAGGAAAAAATTTGCTACACATAACTATTAGTACTAAATTGTACAATCACATTTCAGGATTTTGTGATTTTTATTTATGTATTTACTTTATACTTCAGATTTGTTTTTGCCTGATCTCATTAGCCAAGTACTCATTACTGGCATTGCAGATATATATCTTCTCATTTACTGTCACTCAGAAGGAAAACATTTCATGTCTTTGAGACCTTTCCAGAAGTCAAATCAGAACATAGTAAATGGAGATGTCTGAGATCTCCTCTAAACCACACTTTTGACCCAGAAAGGAGAAAGTATGGATTACAGGATGGTCCAGTCAAACACTACCACATCTATAAGCGGAACTCTGCCATGAGAATGGAAGACAGGTTGCCAGGATGTGTTCTGCAGCCATTAGGTAAGAAAATTCTGAAAGCACTGTGAAATTGAGGTAACAGAAATGCCAAATATTTATATTTTATTGCTGTCATGCTCCAAGACAAGGAAGTGCAAGTTTTAAGGAGATTTTTTTCATAATGTTCTCTGTGCCTCATCGCACCAACATTCTGTCTGAATTTGCTTTGCATGACGGAAAGCTACTGAATGTCTCCTTCCATGCAAATCTATCTGACACACTAACAAAGGAGATGCTCGCTCCTCAAAAGAGAAAAGTAAGATCCTTGGTGATCATCAGAGGATTTGGAGTTTTTTGGGGGTATTCTGGGAAATTAATGTCCTTTAATTTTTTTATTTTTTTTTTAAGTAGATATGCAAAATTAAAAATGTAAAATTGTTTTTTTATTTACATATAGTGATAGAACTAGATTAGAATAAATAATGAAACAGACTGTGAGAAAGTGGAACAAATCAAGTAAAAGTAGTGGCAAAAATAATTATTATACAGGATGAGAAAATACAATGTACATATTCTTTCTTGTAGAGTGAAATGGAAAAATGTACAATTGATCAAAAACAAAGATCAGTATATTGAATGCTAGCAGAACAGCTTTCATGTGGTAAGAATACCCGTTTTAAAAACCAGCTATTTCTTCTGTAGATCAAAGGCTAAAAGGCTGATATTATTATTCTACAAATATCTGTGTGCACTGTCAGTCTCTTTTGAGAATACTTTTGCTGTAATTAGATGAATGTTCTTGTGTTCACACAAAAATAAAATGGTAACACTTATTGAAGCATAAATGAAGAAAAACTATGAGCTAAATACGAAGATAAATTTAGTCTGTCTGACTAATCTCTTCCCACTATAGGAGGTGTAAAATTCAAATTAGATAATTCTAATAAGAGAAGAAAAAGGCTTTAAAAATACACCAAAAGGAGTAAGCAAGATTCAGTGGAACAATGAGGGTCAAGAGGAAATCAAAATGGGAAATAGTAAAGCTGTACAATATTGAATTTACTACAGTCTCCCTACTTAGCTGCCAAAAATATTTTACCTGAATAAGTGCAATGGACAAAATATATAACACTTGAATTGCATGAAATTTTAAAAAGGAAGTAGAAGATTTTATGGTGGAGAAATAAATAGTTTAATTTTTAAGGTATTTGAAACTATGTGAGTTTTTTTCTGCATAATCTCTTAAAAATCGACAACACTATGTAGGCTGTTCATTCTTCATCATTTGAGCAGGACTAAAATTGTGTCTTTCATCTCTGAGATAATTTCACAGGATGATCTGTGCCCAGAATGAACTAATAGCTTCCGGGGAATTCTGAAGTGAACAACTTGCTAATAAGAGATCTAAAAAATAGTGTTTTGTTATTAGTGCATTTCTGAATTTTCTGAATTTTCCCTAGAGACAAAAATGTTGTTTTTGTTATACTTGCCTTTCCTTTAATCTGTTTGTTTTTATTTATTTATAACATTCAATGGCAGTTTTCTCACTGATTATGGAGACACTAGAACTGTATTTTTGACAGAGAAGTTACTGCATATAGACATGAATGTGTATGTTTATGAATGTGCAACTGAGGAGGATAAAATTACATCCCCTAGTTTAATAACTCATTTGTGACTACTAGTCTTTTTTTCTCACACTGCTTAAGATCATGCAGAATGAACAGCTTAATGAAATATTGCATTTACTTGATCCCAGGAGATGGACAACTGTTAACATAGACATGCATCCTTATTTACATGTTGACACTGCAGTCAAAAACACTTTGTATGGAAATGCAAACTACACTGCCTATATAGCACTATTTGCTAGAACAATACCAACCATGTTCTTGCCATTGTATAATTTACCACAAAAATTTATAATGCTCTATTTGTATGAAAGCTTGTTATTACTCAAAAAGCCTTCATGATCAAGGCTTACACAGCATGCCAAGAATCTCAGTTCATCCAAATGCAGACCAGGCACCTCCACTATTGTTCCAAGGACATAGATATGAAATTGACTTAGATAAATGGACTTTGCTGGAAGGGCATTTTAATACTACTGGCACACAAATAAGTGAGAACAAATGTACTCTACATCTCCACAGAATTTTTATGTAAGAATGTCCTTTACTTTTGCTGAAGACAAGTAAATTGTCAGTAAAACTCCCATATGAATTCTAGTATTTTTTACAAGTCGAAACAATTAAAAATGATGATTTCCAGAATGAAAGAAAACAGAATCTGAATGAATAAGCAAAACACAACAAACAAAAGCCACCCATAGCCTCGCTGTCCTGTCGCAAAACAAAGTCAAACCAATCAAACCAATAAACCAAAAGATCCCAATAAAAACAAAATTTGAATCCTACTCCTGATGTCCAGAAAGGACATCTGCAGTCAAATTATTTCTGTACATCAGCTGGAGAAGATTATTTATTCTAGATTCCAGTTGTGTTATTTAAACCAATGGGCATGTGAAAAACATTTAATAATTTTCCAGTCTATGTGTTTGAAACCTGCAAAGAATAAATCATAAATATCATCATTTTCAGCAGTAGGTCTAAAATTGAACTGATCAATCAGAGGTTACTGTGAGTAATCAGGTGTCTAAATGGGTGACTATTAATAAAGCTAATAAGAAAGTAACAAAGTGATTTTAGTTTATTACAAACTGTAACAATTCACCTGTAAGTGAACTCAAATTTCTGTCCTCATTAGCAGTTCTGTATGATGCATGCTAACTTGCAAACATGCATCTGAATTAGCAAAATTCTATAATATTTATTTAAAAGGAATTGAGAACACCCTCAATAAGTTTGCAGATAACACCAAGTTGGCAGGAAGTGACAATCTGCCTGAGGATAGGAAGGCCCTACAGAAAGATCTAGACAGGTTGGATAAGTGGGCTGAGACCAATGAGATGAAATTCATAAATAACAAGCGTTGGGTCCTGCATTTTGACCACAACAACCCCAGAAAACTCTACAGGCTTTGGGCAGAGTGGCAGGAAGACTGTGTGAAAGAAATGGACCAGAGGGTATTGGTTGATACACATGAGCCAGCAGTGTGCCCATATAGCCAAGGGGCCAATGGTATCCTGGCTAGCATTGGAAATAGTGTCACCAGCAGGAGCAGGGAAGTGTCTCTCACGCAACAAGTGATAAGACTAGAGGGAATGGCTTCAAGCTGTGCCAGAGGAGGTTCATGTTGAATATAACAAGCACACATGCATTTTGGAGTGAACTTACACTTTGTTGTTATTTTTTGATAATTCTCGCAGCACTGAACCCAGTGAAATTTTTTCCTGATTCTCACACAAGATACTTACATACTGCTTTCCACAGAAAATCAAAGAGGAAAGTGTATCCCCCCCCTCAGCCCTGTTTGTTTTTGAAGAAGTCTTTGTACTTATCATAGAATCATAGAATAGCATAGGTTGAAAGGTACCTTAAAGTAGGTCACTCTGAATGTAATGTATTCTCTTTATTTTCATGGAAACTATAACAGATACAAAGAACACAATAATAGTATTTGATAGAACAAATCATCAGCTACAAAATGCTCCTTTTCAACATAGCTACCCACCACTATTAGCTATGCACTTTCACCAGCAACAAAGAGCCTTCTGCCATGCTTGTAGATTTCTGCAACAGTAGTGGTTTTCACAGCTGCTATGACAGCATTGTTGCTAGGAAAATATTGCCCATACAGTCCATCTTCACTGATCTGAGCAGATGGAAGTCAGAAGATGACAGTCCCAGTGGGTGAGGTAGAATAGTCCAGCCAAGCCTGGAAACATAATCCACAGTCTTCAAATTGGTATGGGGCCTGGTGTTATTGTGTTATCTTCTATGACAAGGGTTATCTTCTCTGGCCTTACTCTAAAAGTTTGAGCCTCTAGCTTACTCAGCATTGTGATGTAGCAGTCAGAGTTGATGTTTTTTCTGGATCACAGAAAATCCAAGGGGATCATCCCTTTCCTATCTTGAAAAACAGTGCACAGCACTTTACCTGCTGAGAGCTGCATCCTGAACTTTTTTTCCAGTAAGGAATTCACACATTGCTCTTCCACTAACTGCTGTTTTGATTCCAGCTTATAGGGGTGACACTGCATCTTGTCACTGTTTATGATGCACTCAAGGAAATTGTCAGCTTCAACCTTGTATGCATTCAATGGGTACTGACAAAGTTGCATAAGGTATTCTTTCTGTTCCTGTGTGAGCATTTATGGAAAACATCTGGCACAAACTTTGCAATATTTTAATGTCATCACCACTATTTCCAATGCACTGAAACTGATTTTCAGCTCTGTATACAATTCCCAACTGTCAATTAACCAGTTTGTGTGGATGACCTGATTGAGATGCTCTTTATTTTGTGGTATTCTAGCTGTGTGCAACTGTTTAGAGTGTGTTATTTCTTTCACATTGCTGCTAACAATGCTGAAACACATCACTCACTGCCTCATTGTACTCACATCCACTGTTTGGTTTACATAAATGTTTAGCAAGCACTGATGAATGCCACTGGGTGCAATTTTTTCCACAGGGAGGAATTCAATGACAGACCTCTGTTTCACACCCTCTTCCATGTCAGATGTCTCTTCAGAGCCTTCTCTTCTCCAAGGTAAACAAACCCATCTCCTTCAGCCTTTCTTCAAAGGCAGGTGCTTCAGACCTCTGATCATCTTCATGGACCATTTCTGGACCTACTCCAACAGCTCCATGTATTTTTTGTACAGGCAGCCCCAGGCCTGGACACGATACTTCAGATGGGGCCTCACAGGGGCAGAGTAGAGGGGGACAATTTCTTCTCACTCCCTACTGGCCCCCTCTTTTTGATGCAGCCCAGGTTAAATTAGGCCTTTAGGCTGTAAGAGCACTCCACTGGTTTATGTTAAGTTTTTCATCTACCAGAACCAGAGAAGGAATTCAACTCTTATCAAGTTCTTCTCCCAGTCTGTACACACAACTGGGATTCCCTCTTTCACTGTGACTTGAAATAGAACTTTCCTAATAACATCTAAATTTTCATAGATTTTATAAATACTGTGGAGACTAACAACAAAACTGCAATAGCAAGAAAGTAACCAACAGTAAGAAGAAGAATATTTAAAATTTTCTCACTGTATTCTCTTTTTAAATAAAACTATCTAGAGCATTTTGGTATTGCCTTTTCCCAAAGAATCATTCTACAGTAAGAAAATGCTTTATAGCAAGAACTGTCTACTAAACAATCTAATCAAAATATTATCAAACAATTAAACTGTAATATGCTGTTTAATGAAGTGATTTTATTATGGGTTGAACATTAATACTAACAGAGCTAAGCTGCTTTGCACTCTGTGTATCAAAAAGCCTGGAGTAATGCAAGCTGACTAACAGCCAAATAAAATCTTGAAGGACCTGTGACAGACAATATACTTGCACCAGTCTAAATTTTGTTGTATGTTATTGAGCATGGAAATGATAAAAAGGAATATCAAGAGTTTTTATGTAAAATGTGTTACAGTTAGCTCCACGATAATGGGGGGCCTTCTGCATTCTTCCTCACAGTGGCATCGTAATCTAACAGGGATTTTAATCTAAGCAGGAACTGGAAACTGCATTTTCAATAGCTGCATGAAAAGGAAGTTTAGAAATTTATTCAGATTCAGAAACTCTCTTGGGCTGTTACTGAGGATGCTGCATCAGTATGTAATTTTCAGCCAAAACCCAAAGGTTGAACTGGCTTTAGAAAGAGAAGAATAGTCAAGCTAATGAGGAAATGGTCTGTCTGAATCTTTGCTGAATAAAGATTTTCTAAAGCTCAGAACCTGTCAGATTTTTGTTTGCTTTAGTAAGTGGCCAATGATAGTATATCTAGCCAGTCTTGAATGGAGGAATAGATAGTGTACTTCAAAACCTTGTATCCATTGCAATAATCAAATTTTATTAAGAAGACCCATTATTACTGAATATCAGCAAAAGAGGAAATTAATGGAGCATGAAAACATAGAGCTAAATCTAGATTTAAATTTGAAGCTTCTAGGAACAAGGTTTTATTACCATTAGCATAAGATGAAAAAAATAAAAAGGTGGATAATGTGAAAAACTGTAATATTTCAGTGGTCTTTCATAGTTATCCTAGCTACAGAATTTAGAGCTGTGTCTCATGAGCTATAGTAAGTTATCTTTAAAAGTGATAGAAGTTACTGTATGTTCTACCTGTCCACCACACTAGAGCAGAGCTCTCCCAAAGGAAAGAATCTCTACACTTCAGCTGACCTTTGTAGAAAGTCCTCATCTTATCAAACTGGCAATAGAAGTTGTTTTAGGCTGAGTGTTGGATCTTGTGCTGAAGCATCTAAGCTGAGGGCATATTTCTCTTCCAGTGACTCTACGTGTGGCAGGAGAAGAAATATAACAAAATATAACAATGTCACTCCTTCAAGACCTCACCATAAACTTCCTGGCACTCCCTGCCTTCAAATTGGGCCTGTGCCTTTATAGATGCCTATATAGTGAATCCTGAATAGTTCATAGTGGCATAGCTTAGAAGACTTGCAGAAGCAGTGAGCCACTCTCTGACTGTCCTCACGTTTAAAGAGAGGATGAGGTCCAATTCTTGTTGTGAACTACAGGCAGGTGAACCTCATCTCTGTGCCTGGAAAGATCATGGAGCAGACCCTTCTAGAGGCTATATTAAGGCACATACAAGATAAAGAAGTGATTTGAGACAGCCAGCATGTCTTCACCAAGGGCAGATCGTACCTGACCAGTCTGGTGGCCTTCTATGATGCAGTGATGGCTTTGATGGATGGGGGAAGGGCGATGGATGTCATCTACCTGGACTTCTGCAATGTCTTTGACATGGTCCCTCACCACACCTTTCGGTTTAAATTGGAGAGGTGTGGATTTGAAGGACGGACTGGTCGATCGATTAGGAATTGGTTGGATGCAGCCAAAGGGTTGTGATCAATGGCTCTGTGTCAGGGTGGAGGCTGGTCACAAATGGTGTCCCTCAGGGGTCAGACTCAGAATAGGCTAAGTTGCATTGCAGTCATAAAGGATAAGAGTGTAGGAAAAGCTGGTGAGATCTAAATAAACCGTACAGCTTGCATTGTGAATTTACCTTACAACAGATTGTACTATTCTGTTTTTGACACCTAAATAATTTTAGCCTTCTCCAAGAAGCTCTCATCTGAATTTTGCTGAAATGTGAAGAAATTATATGGCCGAAGTAATTTTTTTTTAACAGTTACTGAAGCCAGAAAGGATGGAACACACTGCACTGATTACAGTAATTCTTCCTTGCAAGCAACATATTCCTCTGCTTCCAAAAATATCTTTTTCCACCCATCATCAAAGTGTTTCCTAATAGTAGAAAGAACGCCCTAAGGGGATGGTTGCCGTGAGATAATTAGGTAATGTGCTGCTGGGATCTGAGGTGTCAGAGGCATGGCTTAGCTGTGCTTTGCCTCACAACACTCCAGAGATGTGATATAGGCAGCTGAAGTATCTGTTTCCACTTATGCCTCATTGCTTCAGCATGCCAGATCACTCTCGTGTAAACCTTGATGACACTTCTGGGTTTAATATAGTCTATGCATTTAGGTTCTGCAACACAACCATTTCAACAGCAGTAGCTGTAATGTGATACAACAATATTAGATCTGGCCTAAATAAACACGTAAATAAGAAAATAAAGAAATAACACCAAAATTCAAGTCTTCATTAGTGAATGTTGACTTCTGAAAAACAAAGATTTTCATGTGAAAATAATATCCATGAAAGAAATTACAAAACAGTTTATTTGCTCTTCTCATCACTCCAGTTAGAAATATTCCATTGTCATATACACATTTAAATTCTGACTGGGTCTGGGAAAATGCATAACTACACAGCCAGGAGGGAGGGGAGGAAGGGAGGAAGGAAGTAACAGAGGAAGGGAGAAAGGCAGGAAGGCAGGAAGGCAGGAAGGCAGGAAGGCAGGAAGGCAGGAAGGAAGGAAGGAAGGAAGGAAGGAAGGAAGAAAGGAAGGAAGGAAAGAAAGAAAAAAAAAGGAAAAAAGGAAAAGGAAAAGGAAAAGGAAAAGGAAAAGGAAAAGGAAAAGGAAAAGGAAAAGGAAAAGGAAAAGGAAAAGGAAAAGGAAAAGGAAAAGGAAAAGGAAAAGAAAAAGGAAAAGAAAAAGGAAAAGGAAAAGGAAAAGGAAAAGGAAGGGAGGAAGGAAGGGAAAAAACAGTTCCTTGTGTTTCAAACCTATAGAGTATGAACAGTGAAGTATTTATTTCCAGTAAGTTGCCTGAAATCATGCTTTCACACATAAACACAAATAGACACACACAGAACACACCACATACATTGTGATCTCCAAGATCTGTAAAAACATTGTAAAAATACTCATATTTCCACTGAAAATTTGTGCAGTAATAGGCAGTGGGAACATTTCTGGCTGATAATATTTTCCTTAATTTTATTCCTTTTCTTCTGAAACTGTGATTATAGACTGAGGACTGCCTTTCAGAATACCACTGACAATGTCTTTAAATTGCTAGGTGTTGAAATGCAGGCCTTTTTAAAAAGCCTGAAATCAGATTGAGACCACTCAAACTAATTGATTTTTCATCCATAAAAATACTGGCATTACTGAAGTCAGATGATCTCCACTAGAGCACAGTTCATCCTGGGCACCTGAACTCTGTTAACAGTTTGCTACATTAAGAGTTTTCTGCTTTTGCTAATTGTGTTGTTTTCCGAGCACATAGGAGAGGATGAAATGAGGGTGACATCACAAACTGATGCATTTGGAAAGTGGAATTTTTTTCTTAATCAGTACCTGCTTTTCTACTATTAAAAAATAATAGCAGCTATGTCACAAAGCATTTCTGATACTTTTCACATAAAACAACAACAAACCAGCAATCCACTTTTAAGTAAAACTATGACCAGATAATATGCTACACAGTGTCAGGATTGTATCATACTCTTTCCTTAAGATCAATGTCTTAGGTGTTTTCAAGAAAGAATCAAAATCCAGTGTGGCCTTGGGTGAATTATAACTTTCACTTGGATTTATTTTAATGTTTTTGAAATATTTGTCCGTGTAAAGATTTATAAATCAAAGATGTTTGGGTGTGTGGGATGTACTCATATCCATCTGCTCAATGCTTAAAAGTACCCATTCATTGTGTCTCTAACACAGGCTTGTGATAACAACTCTCTAGCTGCAGGTGAAGATCTATGCCAATATCAATTACAGTCTCAAACAGGGTAAACCGTGCATTTATTCACCTGATGTTTCTATTTGTTTGGCTGGTTGCCAAGTAACAACAGCAGTATTGCTAGGGTTGCATGTTGTGTATTAGCTGCTGTCACACTTCATTATGTGCTAATGTGTTCTAAACGAGTAAAGGGTCATGGCTCAAAATAGGATATTTTCTTTCAAACAGACAGTACATTTGAAGACCACATCATACATCAGCAAGAAATCAACTTGGCACTAATTTTATTGACATACAAATCATGACATAAGTCACACAATTTTATCCTTTACACATTTAGTGTGACTGCGATGCTAATTTTCTGTTCTCTAAATGCTCACTTGAACTATTTCTAATTTTTTTTAATAATAAATAGATATTCAAGATGAGGCACAAGATTTCTTCTATGAAAGTGATCTAGAAATTATGTTGCCATGACATGATTCACAGAATCATGTGAATAGAATGCCAACAGAATTCATTTTCCTATTTTGTGGACAAGACATAACAAATCTCTGAATAATTGTTCTACTGCTTGTTTGTGTGGCACACACAATTAATTTCTAGGTTGAATTATTAAAAAGAAAAAAGCCTCAGAAGACAAGAGTGATTTAACCAGCAGTGCTAGGGTTGAAAGGACATCATATAACCTAGTTTCTGCTTTGTATTAATTAGGAGACTTTATTTTCTATTATACCTGCCTCAAAAATTCAAATCAAAATATCTTGTAGAGCTAAGTCAAAACTTAGAGCAGAAAGTTAAAAACATAGCATGCACGCACATTCTCTCACTCCATATTTTCCTTCACTTTCCTCTTGTATGTCCTGACTTAGATATGCACCTCATAAACCTACATGTATCCTACATGTTTAAGCAGGTATTTAAATTGCACAACATCATGCGGCTTAAATCATAGCCCCTTTGCTTTCCAAATTAAAACTAAGTTCATTATATTATTAGTGTTTTAATGTTTGGCGCAATCCAAAAGGTTCATCAAGTCTGGTTGTGCTAGAACTATACACAGAGTGCATTCAATTTATGAGTAAGAGGGAAGTGGGTATATTACTAAAGGTCTTTACACTCTTGCTGAAGAAAGTACGTCTCACCAGACTTGAGTATCTTCCATCCTTTTTATTCCATTATCACTTCTGTAGCCTTCACGATAGTTGGAATGTACAGGCCTCCAAGATCTAACTTGGATTCCCTAATGAATTTGTGGATTTTCTTTCTTAGTTGGCTCTATAATCTCCGAGACTATTAATCTTATATGATTTCAATTTTGATGTTGACAATATAGAAGATACGTTTGCTTTCATGGTTATCTTTCACCTTACAGACAAAATCCTGTGTTTATTGCATTTGTCTGTTACGCATCTGATAACTCATGACTGCAAGATTTACTTGTCTTCTTTCCATGCTTATCACTGCACTGAATGTCAATTCTTCACTCACTTCAGTTGTATTGTTGAATTCACAATCATTTTACCTGTTTAATGTCAGCAGTTACAAAACCATTCTAGATTTTTCTAGTCATCTTCTGCCTCTATTTTTTAAAAATATGTATTTATTTGTGCTCAAGGAATGCACAAGTGATCTTGATAGCCTTTCACGTAGAAACATGCAACACTTTTTACCTTTAAAATCAACTTATGATATTGTTATATTTTTTTCCATTTTTTAGATTTTTTTTGGTATGACTTATCATCTAATTATATTACATTAACCTTCATTTTTTCATATCTAAAGACATGAATATTATTTGTGCTTATATGCCTTTCATTTCATATGCTTTTCATCTCTGCTCTTCAGTCTGCTTTAATTGGTGAGATTACATGTATCTTATTATATATATTTTAAGTTCATTTTCCACACTTTTTTATTTTACTTTTTTCTGCTTATAATTTCCTTGACATTCACATTTTTTATGCCTTTCCTGAGAGGCATAAAATCATTTCCACATTTCTAAAAATGTTGTACCTTGTTATTCTGAACTTCCATTGCCCCTATTAGCTCTGAGAAATATGGCTTGTTTTTTCCATAAAATTGGAGGAAAAATGAATTATTTTCACTTACCAGTAAAACGAAGAGACTGCAAATTTGAAGCTGCAGAATTTGCTGCCAAATTAAGAGGAAGAATGATTTTTAAAATCTTAGATATTTGGCTAATGTTCAACTTCAACCTATGAAATTAAGATAAAGAAGTTAAACAAAGATAAAAACATTTCTGCTTCCTCCTAGAAGAACAGTATTCAAAACACATCTTGGGAGCTACTGTCACTTTTCACAAAAGCAATGCAAGAAGCCTTAGCAACATGCATATTTCATGTAGTTCGTAAGGAATTCCTGGACCCAAGGTTTGATTTCCATTGGTACTACACAGTAGTAACCATGGTAGGAAAGGCATCCATTGAGGATGATTTTTGAGCACTATCTTCTTGAAATCCTTTGGCAAGACTCTTGTCATTGTAAAGTGGTAATCTTTTATTCTCTCTCTCAATTCCTTTTTTTGTTTGAAAGGAATCATTTCTATCCTTTCCTTCCGCACTGGCAAGTTTTCTGCTGAGCTTTCCTCTCTTGATAAGGGTTTAATTTTCTTTTGATGAAGTCCTTACATTGACATGCTTTTTTTTTTTTTTTTTTTACTTTCTAAAGAAGAGTTTTTTCCTTTCATTTGGCAGTGAGACATTATCATATTCAACATTCCACTTCAAAAGTCATTGGTAGTCACTGCATAAAATACTGTTTCTATTTACTTCTATAAAAGTGAATATTAAATTATTTCAAAAATTAGGGATTTTTGGTGCTGGTTGTTGTCATCTAAAAAATGCTTAATGTTCAGCAACTTTTGTGTTCTCATTGAAGTCTTTGAGAGCTTTTTCATTCAGCAGTGTGAGAATTTTTCATTCAGCGATGTGAGAATTGCATAAAGCTTGAAATTGAAAAACAAGAAATCACAGAATCATAGAATTGTAGGAGTTGGAAGGGACCTCCAGAGATCATCGAGTCCAACCCCCCTGCCAAAGCAGGTTCCCTACACCAGGTCGAAATAGGAGGAAAAGCTTTATTTTACAAGTTGGAAAACCAAGAATGGAGTCAATGAGAAAACCGAGAAATAAGCAAAGAATCCCTTGTTCCTTATGTTAATTTCTTGTTCTGAAAAGATAATAACTAGTATTAAATCAGACTCTCAAATGCAATTTTAGGACAAGTTTTTTGTATTTTTTTTCTTTTTTTCCCCCCTCTCCTTTGAAGATGAAGTGCTGAAATTTGGAGTATCAGTCTAAGAAGTGGTTTCAGTTTTCAAGCTCTCAAAGACATAGCCCAATGAGATCACAGGCCAGGTATCTTTCCCAGTATATCTTTACATGGGGCCACTCACTAAGAAATTTTTATTTAACAGAGGTAACTAGACCTTGCTATTATCTTCAGAGCTACAGAATATATCTCATGTAGTATGTAAGTATAGATTTAGCTATGATACACTGATCATTTAATGTTTCAAGATAAAGGATCTTTTTTTTTCCACTATCTGATCTGATACTACAATAAAAAAATATTGGAAAATAATAACTAAAAAGAAAGAAAAAAAAAACATAGAGAACATAACTTGCTTTACAGAAAAAAATAAAGGCAAAATTTTAAAAAAGCAGAAAAAAATAGCAAAAAAAAAAAAAAACTGAATAAAAACTTCATAAGTGACAATATAACTAGGAGGAACAGAGACAAAATCTTGGACTCAGTATTAGAAAAGTTTTATTTGGAGCAATGTGAGTGCAGAACTAGAATAGGTTGTCCAGAAAGGTTAGAGAATCTCTATTTTTGGAGTTTATCAATATTCAGGTAAACAAGGTCACATCTGACCAGGTCTGCCATCAAGCGTTAGTTCCACTTTTGTTGAACCAGTTAACTTTTGAACTATCTGATGGTAAATCAGCAAAAAAATCCAAGAATATGGAGGAGAACTCTGGAGGTAATTTCATAAAGATTGTGTTCATTTAATTCATATTCTTTTATTTATATATATTCTGTTGTGGGTTCTGAGGTTGTTTTTTATATTGAAAACATGCAGAAGATTTGTTTGGCTTCCTTATAACCACAACAGGCACTATGATAGTTGTTTTTGATAATAATGAGATCTTATACCAGATTGGCACTGTTCTAGCAGTTCACTCTGTATTGTGATTTCCTCTAACACTTTTCCCATTTCTATTAAAAGTTCTCATAGCTATGTACTTTTATTAGGTCTTTAAAAGCAAAATTAAAGAATGTAACTTGTAAATGTCAGGAAATAAACAAACTTCAGAAAGCTTTTTTCTCTGTTTTAACAAGTTTCCAAGAAATTATATAAATACACACACACTCACAGGCAGTATCCTAAGGGTAGGAATAAATGCTTTCCATTTAAAACACGAAAAGCCTTCTGTCTGTGATTTTCCCAGGATGGTTGAATGAAAAATAAAACAAAAGAAAAAAGGAAAAAAGTAGATTCTTCTGCATTGAATTTAAAACAAATAAAGAAAAAAGCTTATTTCATTATGCTGCTAACATGCCTGTGTAATCTTCTGAATAACAGTATGATGCACAGCTGTTTTTTCTGAATTTATTTGTAGACAACTACATTTGAATTATGAAAGCCTAATTAATTACTCACTTCAAAACGAGGACTGTAGGTCTCTCCCTACTTCATCCTAGCTATCAGTCTCGTCCCCACAAAGCTTGAATGGACTGGAACTAACTAATATCAATAGTACAATTTTCAGCCAACAATATGTTGGCTGTATTGCTGTAAGATTTTAAAAACAAGAGAGAAAATTCTGGAGCAATATACTAGAAAGAAACAACCTTTCTGTAATATCAAATCTGTGCTAGAGAGTACTGGTGGATGCTTGCTCACTCTACAGTTAATGACCTACCTGAAGGTGAAACATTACTAACAAGGGTGAGAAATTTCATAACATCCATAAAACCTTTGGAACATTTTCCAAGAAAGATTTGATTGGGCATTGACATGAAATTTCAACACTTTTTATAAATACATTTCTCATTATATGCCTATTAATTGCTACTTATTTTTTTAAGAACTTGAACTGTATAATTGTCTCAAATGTAAACATTTTCATTGAAGAAAATTAAGCCTATATGATCTTGTAATCTACTTGTATCCTTTTTTTTTTTCACATTAACTTTGTAACCCATTGACTAGAGGAATAAAGTCAGTGAGCCCTACATAATGGACACAAATGCATATTATTAGAATCGCAGAGCATCTGAATCCATGAGGCCACTCAGCCTGTCAGTAATTAGGGTACAGTGTCCTGTAAAGGAACTAAAAATCACTTTACAGCAGCCAAAAGTAATGTTGACTATTCACTCTAAAGGTAGAAAGTTTACATTGATGAGAGTTAAAAATGAATGTAAGATAGTGAGGTAAATGGAAGAATTTCAGTAAGAAAAGTTTGAAGGAAATTTCTGAATTTACACTGAAAATTGAATTGAGTTAGAACCTCAATTCACTATTAGTTGTGATTGTGGATTGATTGCAATCAAAGATTGTCATATATCAAACATTCTGTAATTGGTCATGTGAGTCCTGACTGCACGCCACTAGAAAAAAATAAAGAAGGGATCATGAATAAGCTCATAAAATGCTGCTATAAATATGGAGTAGGGCATTATTTTTGTGTCTGTAATAGTGTAATGGTGACAGTTCATATATTCAGTGTGACCAGACTTATACCAAATAGGGCTTCACTTAAAATGTTGCCCTTTAATGTGACAGCAGCTTTGCCAGAAAAATCTACAGTATTACAGAAGAGAAGAAGCAAATGCCACAGAATTCAAAACCAACATTAAATATGTTAAATATTTGGGCCTTTACGTAACAAAATTGTTGAACTACTCATAGTGCAGTTAATGTATTACAACCATGCAAAGGATGCAAAGAACAGTGAAAGAAATCTTAGACAAGTCACAATGTAGCTTCCATACGCTGCTTTTTCAAATCTCGGTGTAAAGTCGTCATAAGGCTGATCAGACTTACCAATTACATAATATTACAGAATATTGTGGGAGACAGTCAAGGGCTTTGCTGAAGTCTAGGTAAAATGTCAATGGCCTTTCTCTCATCCAGCAGATGAGTGATTCAATCATAGAAGGAGATAAAGATAAGGGGATAGTCAAGCATGATCTGTCTTTCATGAGCCCAAATTTAATTGCATAAAGACTGCAAGCTACTGTGGACAATTTGTGAACAGTGCTTTACCTTAAGCAATTATTTCACAGCCACAACTTGGATTGATGTTGATTAAAAAAAATTAATGCTTACCTGACATCATAACACAGTTTTATTTTGCTATTGTGAATAGACTAGAGCTTGCTTAAACATCATTGCTAAGTTGACTATAATTCTCCATATAAATTCAGCAAGCACTGATGAATGTCAGTGGGTTCCATGTTTTCCATATGAAGGAATTCAGTGACATATTTTCTTCAACACGCTTCCATGTCAAACACCATTTTATCAGACTGCCTTTCTGCTGCCACCTGGCACAGGGCAATAAAACTTAATGATAAATTGGTGGGAAGGTTCAACTTCAACTGCCATATCATCAACATCTGCCTATGACATAACGAGCCAACAAAATAAAATAGGAGTCATTACTTTCGGGGCATCTCTCCTCCATTACCCTGAAATATAACAGAAAAACAAATCTTAAGTTCTTGTGACTAAATATGAATCAGATCTTCTAGGCTTCCAAAAACTTTACCGTCTTACTAATTTGAACTGTTTAGACTCAAGGTTTTAAATCAGGAAACTTACTTTTATCAAGACTGACTTAGTATTTAGTACCAGGCAAAGGGTTTCAACAAGTAGTGCTAGATTTTCAGTAGCTCACCACTGAAATAGAACAAGCTTGAATTCAAGGTCCTATGTGATCAAATGTCCGGCATAAACATTTCAATGCTGCTACAATCCTAAATGGCAAAAGATATGAACAAAATTTCCATTTTCATTTGCTTAGCTTCTTCACATATATCAAATTTTCTGGTATCTTCGGGATTAGAAAGCTTTCTACTCATAAATTTATCACATGAAAATCACTAATCTATGTGGGTTATCTCAAAAGTTTTGTTGATATAAGCAGATAGAGATTCTCTTCATTTCTCACAGTAAGTTTTGTCGTCAAAGGACAGTGATCACTCTTGAAGCTGTTATGCCATATCTGCAGAGAGAAAGGCAGTTCTTCTGTGATTATCACATTTATGCCAAATGACTAGGCCACCTTTGAAAGGTGGAGGGAATTAAAATGAATTCATTGGAAAAAAGCTTTATTTTTTTGTCTCAGAACATCTTATTTACTCAGTTTGAAAATGGAAATGACTTTAAGTAAAATAGCCATCATACTTACTGAATTGATAGTACAGAATAGAACATCTTATTTTTAACTATATGTCAGAAATTAAAAAAAAAAAAAGAAAAACCAGCTATCCATTGTCACCACTACCTGAAAGAAAAAAACCATCAAAATAAATTCAAGTTATTAGAAATTGTGAGGTGCATAGTCTGAGTGTGTAAGAGATTTTCTGTTTTCTCAGTTGATGCTGTTCTATAGTTTATGAATATTTAAACCAGTTCAGTCCAAGAGCTTTTGGGACTTCAGTGATTTGTATTCTATCTCAGAAACAATTAAATTCCAAAACCAGAGATTCAAGGAGAGTTGTTTTACAATAGTGTGCAGTTAGAAAATTGTTTGAGACATGGGAAGCCTATTTTCTAATCTACTTTTTGGCTGAATTAGACTTAGGTGTTTCATGTAATACAGACTGGAAATGGCATTTACTTTTTCCTGTCACATTACACTAAGAGATTTACCTTCAGCTTTTCATCTCCCAGAATCTCTAACACTCTTAAATTTATCTCCTTCCAGACTGTATTGTCATTCAGAGTGTAAGACTGACCTACATTCACTACTCCTAAAGATGTACTTTTACAATTGATTTTTTAAAAGGATATATAGGCTGATCATAGCTAGAAACTATTTATGCTATTTTGACTATGTATTCCTCACAGGAACTTGCAATCTGTTAGATATTCTGCAAATCTCTTGTCTTCCTAAGTTTTAAACCCAGCCCACACAGATGGTGTCTTGCTGCATTGCTTCAAGAGAAGCTAGGTTAAGGGTCTATTTCTGTAAGCTATTGGGGTGGGACCACCTGCTACCATGCCTCTGTACACTCCTGTTTGTTTGGGTATTAGTTTTTAATCATACACACTGCTTCTGTGGATCAGAACCGGTTTATCCTCACTGCGGGTGGGATTCATTGCCAGTTTCAAGTTGTGCAACAGTTAATAATAACTGCAGTACTTACTAGCTCACAGCATGCGACACATCACTTATTGGTCTCAGGTATAACACAGAAGAGCAAGAAAGCTGTTTTACAATCAGATTAGGTTGCGCCTTTGTGCTACAGTTCAAATAGTGTGGTGTGCTTGCAGTAGAATGTGACATGATGTGAGACTATGACAAAGTGGGTAGGTAAGGAGAAGAGTTCAGAAGTAAAACCGTCAGTCAATTAATGGAGGAACTTTTCCTAACAAAATGTATTATCTCAGCTGGTTAAAAAGTGTATATGACAACTTTTAGGGTTAGCCTGGTATTCTAAAGAAAACAGAATACTAGGCAGTATTTTGTTTAAAATTGCAAGAAAAAAAGACACAGTGGCTTCCTAAATGTGCTCAACAGAAATCACTTATCAACCTCTTTTTACTGTTATTTTTAAAAGAGTTTTAAAGAGTATTCTTAAAAGGTATTTAAAGAGTAAGATGCAAGCAGTTTTCACTTCCATTTATCACCTCAAATGATAAAATGTTATCAATAAGAAGTAAATCAAACCCAATTAAAAATGCAATCCTGAGTGTTTTATATTATGCACATTATTTTAAAAACATTTTATCAAAACCTATGCTTTCCATGTAAAAATATTAACTTTTCCAGAAAGTCAAGAAGTAATTTTTTTTTTTTGAAACAGCAAGAATTTAAAATTCTATTTGGGTTTGTCAAAACGATATATATATATATATTTGGTCTGCATTTATTACCAATTTATTTATGAACTTCAGAGCTGCTATCTTGAGTGACCTAACTGTGGGAGCTTGTATCATTAAAAGATCATACTACTCAGAGAATACAGTTAATAAGGTATACATATAAGATAGTTTGTATATATATGTACATATAGGACAGAGTAATGTGGAATGACAATTATAATACCTCTGAGATTACATAAGGCCAGGTTATGCTGAATGCCAGTTCTGACTAAAAATATTTAAATTGAATATAAATTAAACATTTTGACATTTCCCATTTTAACTAAATTTGACAAAAAAATCAAGCTGAAAAAAATAATATTTCATGTAGTATTTCAAATTAGAGATACAATTCTGAAGCAAATTCCCACTGCCCATTATTTGATTTCCTGTATGGAGTGCATAGGCTGGATTCTTTAGGGAGGAAGGTAAACTGAAGAGCCTGGTCTAGTCTGTGGAACCAGCCTGGACTCAATGTGAAGTAAGCCCACTGGAAATGTATGTAGTGGACACACTCAATATTCAGCAACACTATATTTTCTTTAGTTGCTAGATTATAACTCTTTAATTTAGACACAGTCTCCATCATTAATACAGCTAAAAGCTCTAAGCACACACTTGAACTACTCACACAGTTCAGAAATTCAGTAGTGTTATATAGAGTAGAAACAGGTAACAAAATAAAAATTCTTTACAGATGTATATATGAACGGATACAGGCGTCATACTCCATCTTTTTGAGATTTCAAGGGAATAGATATTTCTGAATAAGGTTTGTGACTGTGAACATATTGCAGTTGTAGGGGAGTTCAGCAGTGAAGCAGCCTTTCATCTAAATCCTGACAAAAATTAATCAAATTTGGCAAGAGCTACAATAGAATTGAAGCATAGATGAACATACGACCAGACTTTACACCTGGCTTCTAGTCAAGTATGAAGTCAAAACACACCTGCTTATCTATATAACTGCATTATTTCAAGCCAGGTACTTTGGTGTTTGTACTAAGCTCCACCAGCTTAGTGGGATATAAATTACTATTGAAGCCATTAATTTCAAATTCTTTCCTAAAATCTCATTTGAGGAAAAAAACAAAATAATTAAACATTTTCTTTCTTTTGAATAATATTTTACAAAAAGCTGTCGAAAAGCACAATCAATCATTATTACCCACTTCACTGAAACATTTTTCTAGTGTAGGTATTTCAACCTTTCATTGTATAAAAATGACATTTTGAAATAATATCTTGCCATATCACCATAGATGCATTCCTAGTTCCCTAACAATATATTTTGTGGTTTGTGGTCTACTTAGTGCATTTTATTCTCTCTCTTTTTCCATTATAAGGCAATGAAGATTACAGTGCATAGTAATCACTTTTTAAGTACATTTCATAGAATCATAGAATCATAGAATCATAGAATCATAGAATCATAGAATCACCAAGGTTGGAAAAGACCTAAAAGATCATCCAGTCCAACCATTCACCTATTCCCAACAGCTCCCACTAAACCATGTCCCTCAACACGACATACAGCCTTAATTTCAATAAAATTAATATATTTAAATTTTAAATCACAATATTTACTATAGAGTTTATGTGAATACTTCGTCCCTGGCTTCTGAGGTGGTATATATTATAATCAAATTTCTGGACTGTATAAAATACCTGTATGTTAGGAGTCTTCAAAGTAGATCCGGCCTAGCCACATCAACATAATTTCTGTAAGTTTTCATGTTCATTAATTTAGACAGTTTTCAATACCATTTAGCATTATGAACCACTGATATTTTTAATAAAGACCTACTTTCTGTTATGCATTGCTCTGAAGAGCAAGAAAGAATTGTACTAGTAGACATATGCACCAATTATTTTATATTGCTAGTATTTATAACACAGTCATTCTAGGATTTTAACACATTTTGAGCAGGTGCTTTTGCTGTGATATTTACTCTACATTACCCTTCAGAATGCCCTTCACTAGGGTGAAAAAAATATGTCATGTTTGAGGAGAATGTAATGGTCTAGTGAAGGACTGAGGATACTGACGTTTCATAATTGAAGTATAGTAGTTGAATATAAACGTATTTCAGATAATAAAGAGACCATTATTAGCTGTTTCCTAAAAACTTTTATTTGCATTACTGTTAGGCAATAGTAATTAACAATAAAGGTTTGGTACATAAAGGGAATGAAGCAGAGTATCCATATATTAAACAGGAATGAAACAGATGCATCCTTATTTTCATGAAGTCCTGCTTGAAGACTTGCCAAATTGAAATGTAAGTTTGTATTAAGTCATAGTGCATCTATCTGGAATTAGAAATTAAGTAAATATTGTATAATGGGAGGTGCAGTGTTGAGAAACTTCGTGGTCACTAAATGTGTGATACGTTATCATTCAATTGTTTTCATTTTACTATAGTAAGAAAGAGAACATTCACAACCACGAAACTATCAGATTTCAATCAAAGCACAATAAAATCATAGAATCCTCAAGTATGACAACATAATTTCAATAATTTCAATAATTTCATTTCTTCATTCTCAGTGCAGACATGAGTATGTGTCACCAACTCAGAGGTGGTGACATGGAGCACTGTAGAAAACAAAAAGATTAATGATACTAGAATTCACCAGCTTAGTGCTTACACTGCACTTTCAGTTTGCAGGGACAAACTGTTTGTTTTCCTGTTTAGATTGCTTACCACTGCTTGATTTACTGGGCAGCAGAGTGAAGACAAGCTTTTAAATAACTGTGGCATAGCTACCATTCTTCTCAGCAAGTAACTGAACTTTTTTCTAGAGACTGAAAAAGATTGCTTGTTCCAGGAACATAATGTAACATTTCTTGGTATCAGGATTTTCTTTCATGAAACGTGACCTTAGAGGATACTTCAGTTAAAACCCATTTCTGATTTAGAGCATCTTTGGGATTTTTTGGCTATGAAGAAAAAAAATATTTGAGTAATGAAAGGATTTGTGAACAGATCCCTGAAAAGTTATACAGGCGGTAATACCTTCAAAATGTACAAGAATGTACGTTTAAAAATAAAATTAATTAATAGACCTTTTCAGTGAGTTTAACAAATTACAGATTTCTCACAAACTTCTAAGTGACTATACTGCAAGATGACATCAGATGAAAATCTAATCAAGATTGATTTGATTTCAGATCAAACTGCTGGAGTACACACAACTTGTGAAAAAGGAAGGCAAGTCATTTTCTTCTTATTACATTATAACAAGTGTAAGTCCACCTTTAGGAATCACACCAAAATGAATTTCATAGATTATATTCCTATAAGAGACTATAATTCTCTGCAAAACATTTCAGCTCCTGGTTGTGCTCTAGCTTAGCAACCCCAGTCCCAGTTGGTCTTATATTTGCACTTATAATGGATTTTGTGAAGGCACTCTCATTCTATTGGATAAATTGAGCTTCTTGAGAAAACACTGCAAATTTCTCATTGGAGAAAAGTTTTTAAAATTGACTTGATTTCTGAAATTTTAGAGACAAAAGGCTGTCTAAAACACAATTCATAATATAAGTTCATCTTTTTGATTAGTCAGAAATTGCATTTACTTGATATCAACTTGCATTTTTGAGCTGCTCAATGAAAATATTAAGTTTATGTTGTTTCATGTATTAAAATATTCTTTTTTTGAAAAGTCCTTCTCCAAAGGTACATTTTCCCCTGGGGGTAGAGGACTGCTTAGGTACTCTTTGTGATCCCACTAATGAAACATCCAGAGAAGATGAGATTTGCCCCTGAACTTAAGGCTGTCCGAGGGTTGACTCAATATATTTTGTATAACACTAAAAACTGAAATCTTATTTTAAAAATATTTTTACAGTGACTTTACACAGAAGAAGATCAAAACTAAAACAAGTTAGCAGCAATGTCCCCAGGGAAGCAAATTTTGTATTGTCACACGATTTCCCTTTTGGCTTTTTGTCTCAGAAGTTGAATATTAAGCAACTGGTAAAGGCAGTAGTTTTATTTTATGTGTGGGTTTGTTTCTATGTGAAAAACAAAGCTTTCATGAAATCATCAAATAATGTATTATCTGAGTAACCAAGTGCTGTGTATAATGGTGTCAGTGCAGTGGACATTACTGACTCTACATCAATTCCTTCTACTAGAAAGGAACAAATTTGTGGACTTGGCACCTGTACAGCTTTTTCCAACTAGTGGTCCAAACTAGGAAGTCTAAGGCCAAGTCTGGCAAGATAAATATCTGTCCACAATCAAAAGAGACAAATGAGTCTTAAGTGACCTAATATTGCACCAAAATAATAAATGTCCTTGGAAAATGAGCCTCTGTTCTGGGATATCTCTCATAAATCCTGGACATTGTTTACTTATTCCTACTCCGTTGTGGATAGATAAGTTAAAAGGAAATTCCAGAAATAGCCTAAAAAAAAAAATCTTAAACTACTGTCAGCTAACTATTTGCACACTATGCCAGGGGTAGGCTTGCTAAACATCTACCTGAAAAAAGGATCTGAGTTCCTGATAGATTTGATCTGGATCTGTTGTATGTCTTTCTTAGTGTTTATCAGTCTTTTTTTTTAATAAACAATGATATTAGTACACCAGGCCTTTCATTTTGCCAGATTAAACAAACTTTGTTAAATCATATTCTAAAAATCTCCTATTACACTTATAGCTACAAAACAATTTTTTCAACATAATCATCACCATTAGCTATGCATTTTCACCAGTGATGAACAAGTGTCCACGTGTCACATTTGTAAAAAAATGGGTGGCCATCTGGAATGAAACATCTTTCACATCACTGCTGAAACACATCACCCCCTGCCTCACTGTGCTGATATCTACTTTTTGGTCTCTGTAAATGTTCCTACTGTTGATGAACGTCAGTGGGTGCAATTTTTTCCACATGGAGAAATGTAATTGCATACTTTTCCTTCATAAACTTTTCCATGTCAGACGCCATTTTGTCAGGCTGGCACTCTGCTGTCACAATGCAGAAAAATTTAATGTACTATTGATGGGAAGGCCCAGTGTCTACTGTCATACCATCAATATCTGCCTCTTATTTTGTAGGTCAGTGTAATAAAACAGGATGTGTATCTTTCAGAGAAGCCCTTGTACTTGTAATCAGTATGTCAGATGGCATTTTAAAATGAGAATACAAAAGTAAATTTTCAGAGTGGGAACTGATTCACACAATGCAAACATCCTGTATCTCAAATTTAGATTTTTAGTATATGTATTTTCTTAAAAGTGTCATATGTTTTCAGTTAAATCTTGTTGAAGGCCTACAGAAAAGATGGATTATCTATTAAATTCAGGCATGTGTATGGTGGGATTCTTGTCACCTTACCCAAGAATCAAGAAAAAACTTCCGAATAGTAATTCCTTATTTTCTGGACTAGAATCCGTTGTCTTCTACAGATACAAGTTCTCTCTCTTTTTTTTTTTTTTTTTTTTTTTAAACAGCACATTTGATCAATGTTTTTAGATAAATATATGCTCTCTTGATATAACAGCATGCATTGTCTTCATACATTAATGTAATTTAATTACATATACTGTCAAATTTCTTGAACATTAAAGCCACTCGGTCCACACTTTAAGGTTGAAATTGGAACAATGATAACTGTACAGTCTTCTGCACCAAGTTAACCAAATATACTTTCAAGTAATGTCCTCATATATTCTTATACTCAATTATAGAATGTTAGTCATCATACTTGAGTCAGTTCAACTTTATCAACAAACGAACACCTAAAACTCCATTTAAAATTGTTAAAGATGAATGTGGAAAGCAGCCACTTCTGAAATTCTATTTTCAGATGGTGCAAGTGGCAGCCTACATCAGGCAGCATGTATGTGGGATGATAATGTATGGGAGCTGCTGGTAGGCTCTGGTCACCTCTTAACCTTGGCTAGCACCAGCTGGAAATATCCATATTCTGCTGTCTTATTTTGGAATTTTTGAAAATGTAGACAAGAAGTTAAATGTCTTCTACATAAATTACAAGATACTGCAGTTATATTTTCTCATATCAGAGATTTTATTTACTATTAATTACAGTTTAATTAAATATGGATTAATTAAGTATAGTTATAGGCTAAGTCTGACACAGTGTCAGAAGTTCAGTGCTGCTGTACATTTATGAGAGAAACATTTTTCTCATTTTCCCATTTTGGTTATCTTAAATAACTTTATATTTTTCCCAATATTGCAAAAACCCAAGTGTAAGATAAACTGGTAGCACTGAGGTATGAAGCCTGTAAAAATGGGATTACTGCCATAACTGATCACCAAAAATCTCAGAACATTCTTAACTAAAAATGGCAGAGTAGAAAGATATGTTTCTACTTCTGAAATTTTATATTCAGGCATTTTTTAAAATCAGCTTTTTTATTTGGATTTTAAAAACCAAGGGCTATGGTTATTGAAATTCACCCTTGTGAAGTGAATGTCCAAATAAGCTTTAAGAAGAGAATAGACAGTGCTAAAGTAGTATGAGAGAGAACGAGAACAATATCAAAAATGATGTGCAGTAATAAAAGCTTAGGCACATGCTTTTTAAAAGCCACTAAAATCAGTAGAAACATTCCTAGTGCACCACAGCCCATTTGTTCCAAAAAACTAAATACTCTGTTTTATTGTTCCATAGTCTTCCAAATAAGTTAACATTTCTTAGAAAATTTTCATTTGTATTTAGACTGGCAAATATTTGTGGAAGAAAATGTTTTAGAGAAAATGAAGGCTAATTAAATATATATATTGTTTTCAAAATGGGTCAGTATCTGGTCTCCAGGGGAAAACTATATGGGAAATTCTGGAAGTAAACCAAAGATAAAATTTCACGTACTTAATTCTGCCTCCCAGATGACTAGTTCTGAAGGAAAATCGAGAGATGTTTCTGCCACCACATTTCTTTTGAATGAGTCTCCAGTGAAGCAAGCAATAATTTCATTGCTATTTGGGGTTTGAGGTAGTGAGAGTATATAATATTTTAAAAATAATACACCAGCCCTATCAAATATATTCTTCTAAATGTTCTTAGCTTAGCTCCAAATAAATTTACCTTGCAATATATACAGTCATTCACTTGACTGCACTTATCATGTATTCTAACACAGCTGTTTGTTACAGGTTAAAGACAGCAGACCTCTTTTGTTTTACACTTCCAGAACAGTTACTATTGAAAGGAAACACTCTGAAAGGATGATATTTCTTTCCCTTTTACTTTTACCCTTTTTTACCCTTCCTTTTACTTTTTTATGACAAATTTCTCCATCAAAGAAAAAAGGAATTGTTAGTATCTTGCTTACATTTTGATCATATAATTTTACACGAGAGATTCTGCTTCCAGTAAAAAAAAAAAAAAAAAAAAAAAAGTGTATTTTTAAAAATTCTTGCTCAGTTCATCAGGGTCATCTAGTTTAAGGAGAGATAAGAATCAGGAAACCTATATTCTTGTTATCACTCTGTTATAGATTCACTGTGAGATGTAGGAGAAAATCTTTTCCCCACTGTGCCTCAAATTCCTTAAAACAAAGAGGGTGAAAATATTATTCACTAGAATCTACTCCAAATTTTTGACATTATGATTAACTTTTACTGTCAATACGTGAATTACTGAGTAATATACATTAACTACATTTAAATAGCAAATCTGCCTCTGGTATTTGTACAGTACACAGATATGAGAAGAAGAGAACTATTTAAAGCATAACTTTAATGGTATATCAAATCTGAGACAAAATCAAGAATATAAGGCAGTATTTTTTGCGGGGGGGGGGGGGGGGATGGGGGACGACAAAAAAACTTTAAAAATCACAATCCAATCAAGTAAAACCTAGTCTCCTTTAAGTTTTATCTTTTTATTCATATCCATGTTTGATTTAGAGAACAGCTGAGATACACTTGCTGATAGTTAACCAAATATATTTTCCTAGTATAATGTAGAGTTGCTCTCTAAAGTAATGTAGAATACAAAAGATAGGTATAGTTATAGCTTTTATATCTAAAAACTAAGTAGCTAACTAACTAACTAAAAATTCTAATTACAATATTGATTGTAATTTACTTTAAAAAGTTATTTTTTTAGAATCGTATCAGATTGAATCGTAAAATAGTACAAATTACATAAACTGATATCTTATATTTTCTTATGTCTTGTGTATCTTGCCTATTAAATAGTCCCCAAAACTGAACCTCTTTTACAAATACTTCTGACACTTAAGAAAAAACAACAAAACCAGTATCAAGAACAAATCACAGTAGTCCTTCTGATTTTGAATAAGAAGCTTCATTTAAAAGCTCTTTTGTCATTATTGCAAGAAAACACTAACCATCAGAGAATAACAGGATATTTTTTAAAATTTTCAAAGAGACATTAAGATCATCTAGTTCCAACCCTCCTGCAATGAATAGGGACATCTTCCATTGAACCAGGTTGCCCAAAGCTCCATCCACTCTGGACCTGAACATTTCCAGGCTGTTGTCTCGCTCCAATTTATAGAAGGGAGAGGAGGTTCTTTTATTATCTATATACCCGGCGTGAGACTAAGAAGCAACGGTTCAAATGTTGGTCCGACCAGTTTATTACAAATCTTAATCAGGGAAATGAGGAAGGGGAGGACGGACACTATTATGATTAGGGTAATGGGGAAGGGAAGGAGGGCGGTAGAAAAGATAGAAAAGAAGAAGCAAGGAGTCTTTATAGGAAGCAAGAGGGACATAGTCACCACCATGGATCCAGCAAGGTTCGTAGTTCAGTCTTTGATCCTCAGTAGTGGTGGGTCGTCGGGCATTGTTGTTCTATTGATGACGAAGGACGACCATGACCATGGTGATGATGGCCCTTTTTCAATGCTTCAAAGTGGTTGAGTCAGCTGTTTTTGGAGTGACAGCTCAAATCCAAAGTGGTCGAATCAGCTCTCCTTTGAGTGACAGCTCAAACCCAAGGTGGTTGAGTCAGTTCTCCTTGCGGTGGCAGCTTCTGGCTCTGGGATCTCAGCAAGAACCTCCTTTGTTCTTATCTTTCTGGCCTTGCCAGCAGATAAGAGGAAGCAGGGAGGCACCAACTTGCATCTTGCCTCCGCAAGATACAATGGTATCATCCCCCAGCCTTCCATACTTAGCTGGAGCGGTTTGGCCACAGGCCAGATCTTCCGCCATTGAACACTGCTGAGCACTCTCTTCCACTCTTCTACAGAGCAAACAGCTCTGGGGGAAGGGGCTTGCAAATGTTCCCAAAGTGATATCGATTGTCACACAGTTAGCACTCATCAGTTGCCTCCATGACAAGTCACTCAGAGTCTTATCACAAGAAAAACCTCAGGAAGCAAGCTTTGAGCCAAAAAAAAACTAAGAAGGATTCTCACAGCTGTGGGCAGAGACCATGACTTCAAACTCTTCCAGCCAACCATATCAGTACTGTTACAGTAAAGAATCTCTTTCTAATGACTAATCAATTCACTCGGTTTAAAACCTTTATCCTTTGTCCTGTTGATACACTCTCTAATAAAGCGACTCCTCTCAGTATTCCTGTAGGATCTACTTGAAGTCTTCTTCAGACAGAACAATTGGTACTCCATCAGCCTGTCTTCATAGGAGAGGTGTTCCAGCTCTCTGATCAACTTAGTGACCCTCCTCTGGACCTGATCAAACAGACTCTTATGCCATGATCCCCAGATTTCAAGAAGTCTCATGAGAGTAGAGCAGAAGGGGAAAATCATACTCTTGATCTGCCAGCTGTTCTGTTTTTTTTTGAAGAGGCCCAGGACACAATTGGGTTTCTTGGCTGCAAGTGAACATTGCCAAATCACGTTACATTTTTTGTCTGTCAATATGTCAAAAAAGAATAGAAAACGAAGCATAGTAGAAACTGAAATGCAGACAGAAATGCAGTTCAAACACAGAACTGGAAACATATGACTGGTTTTATATCATTTTTGTTTTACTATTACATAAATGTGTTAAACTGCAGTAGGAAAAAAAGACAATTTAGTGCCCATGTATCATTCATTTAAACAGTAGAGGAAAAATTCCCTCCTGAGACAGTAAGATGGAAGAGATTTAGGTTAGATGTCAGGAATAAGTTTTTCATACACAGGGTGGTGACACATTGGAATGGGTTGCCCAGGTTGAAAAGGACAATAATGATCATCTAATTTCAACCCCCCCTACTATGTGCAGGGTTGCCAACACTTGACCAGGCTGCCCAGAGCCACATCCAGCTTCACCTTGAATTCCTCCAGGGATGGGGCATCCACAACCTCCTTGGGCAACCAGTTCCAGTGTGTCACCACCCTCTGTGTAAAAAACTTCCTCCTAATATCTAACCTAAACCTCCTCTGTCTCAGCTTAAAAACATTTCCCCTTGTCCTATCACAGTCCACCCTCATAAACAGTCATACCCACTATGATATACATACTCCCTTCAAATATTGGAAGACCACAATATTTCTACATATTTAAAACATATTTAAAATGTAAAAAAGAGGGCAACAAGAACATGAAACTATTGAGTTGTACATGCACTCTAGAGCATCCAAGCTGTCCATATAGATATAACACATATGAGGTAAGATGCTCAGGTAACTCCCATGGATTTCTGCAGAGGTCAGTAAAAATCAAACAAGGTAGAGCAGAAGCTTTAAAATTCTAGAAATCTATGTCCGTATTTATATGTCCTGGAGATATCACCAAGGCTGTAGTTTAGGCTGATAATATAGTGTCATCAAATGTTAAAAACCCTAAATGGTGTCTGATGTCTGAATCTGGATCTGAATCTCACTAGTTGCTTCCTATCTTACAGGTGGTAAATGTCTCCATCAATGGGTTTGGATAAAGTCCGATTAGTATTCAGAAAATGTAGAGACCTCACTGAATTTCTGTGATCTAAGGATCTAAATAATAACATTAAAATATCAAGGAATTGTGGATTTCAGGTGCCTAGAAATAGAGATTTAAAGCATGGATTCAAGGTTAAGAAATACTCCAGGAAGTTGCACAAAAGTCTCAAGGAAAAATATATTTGTTTTATTTCAGGATAGGTTTGAGCCAGGAAGGAAACATGGGAGAGATCGATTCAAATCCAGTTGAAAGACAGTAAAGTTTTAGTTTGTCAAATGTTCAACAACTATATGTGCTACAAAAGGGACTTCAATCACAAATAAAAACTAGGTGACAGAAAAGTTTTGAATTATCACCTAGTTGGCTGAAAAGGCAATTTAAATTACTACTCCAAAAAAATTCAAAATAAGTTAAATACAGAACTTTTCTGAAATTCTGAAAATGTATAATCATAATTTATAGTAAAAATAAAAATGTGAAATATTCACACCGTTAAATATTTTGCAATGTTAGAGCTGAGTTATAGAGTAAAAATGAAACAGTGTTGACCAGTTCATACATTTCAGAATGATGAATTATCCAAAATCAAATACTTGATCTCCTGAAACCCATTAATTTTGGCATGTATTCAAAAGATATTATTTAATACTTTCCAAATTCTGTACCTCTTGTAATGAATACTAGTTTTAGCTGCATGAAAAATGTCCATAACATTTGAATTATATAGGTGACATTACAAAACAAGCTGGTGAACAACATTGAAAGTTTTGCAGAATATGCAACAAGTACCAAAAAACAATGAAGAAGAAGGGATCTTCTTTGACCTTATTTTGGGGTAGTCTGGTTTTGTTTTTTTTTTTTGTTTGTTTGTTTTGTAGCAATGCATCATAAATACCACATCACAGAGTGGTATTTAACAGTAAGTGTCACCTAACAAATAGTCCATAAATAATGCATGAATAATTTTACGTTTCCAAAAAAGCCAACGTAGCTTTTGAAGAAATATGAGCATGTTTCTTTTAACATTTCCTTGTTTTTGTGCCATAGTGTTTTCATTTTACCAGATAAATTTCCTGCACATTCTAAGAAGTATTCTTTTTGTTGCTCTTGTGTGAATAACGTAACAGAGAAGTCAGAATAAAACCTGTTTCAGAATTGCAGTTTCCTCAAGGACCACTAGAGGTGATAATGAGAACTTGTAAGAACAGCAAGGGATATTTTTAGAGAGTTTATTTATTTGACAGTTACAAGAGTGTTACACATTTCTCAGCAGCAGAAAGAGTTACTGTCTGCAAGGTTTTTGTTAAGTATCTTTCTTAAGCAGCAGACACAATATTTTCCAGGCACTGCTTTCTGGAAAGGAATTTATTTATACATCTATATATTATCTTACAATATCTATGACAGAACCTATCAGAATTTAAAATGATAAAAGAAGAGTGAAATAATTTTTGCCATAGAAAAAAATTTACTGACTGCTGAACAGATAAATAAAAAATGATATTTCAAGCATGTTGAAAAATAGTTCAGAAGAAAGATAAGATCTTCAGCTTTCTTCCATTATCTATGGCAGCTTTCACATCTGATTTGACCTCATCTGCGGCAAAGAGAATAAGGACTGAGAAGAGCCATGGAATTGCATTCATGATTCATTGGGTAACTTTCTTCTCTGCTTATTAAAAAGAGGATCATAGAATGGCCTGGGTTGAAAAGAACCACAGTGATCATCTAGTTTCAACTCTTCTGCTATGTGCAGGGTTGCCAACCACTAGACTAGGCTGCCCAGAACCACATCTAGCCCGGACTTGAATGGCTCCAGGGATGGGGCATCCACAACCTGCTTGGGCAACCCTTTCCAGTGACAGGTGACAAGATGGAGAAGGAGAAGGAGGAGAAAGAAGAATGCAACAGAGATGTAGGAAAAAAAAAAAAAAAAAAAAAAAAAAAAAAAAAAAAGTTTATTAAAGTTTCTAGTTTGGTTTTGTGGTCCCCAGAGGATGTAAAAGTAGCAAGTGAAATCTTCTATTGCATCCTTTCAGAAATCCTTGCTAATGAGGAAGTTTCTAAGACAAGTATGATACATTTTCATTCCAGTGCATGTTGCTTCCTCTAGCAAAAACACTCTGAGACTTTTGAAAACTTTCAGTCACTGATTTGGAGTGGATTATAATAAGAAAGCATCCCATGAAAGCTCAAACTCACAGTAACGAGTGTATTTCAAAACTCTGAACTGTGAACTGAAGTACCAAGGCCACAGTCCTCTGACATTTAGCTTAATGGTAGAGTTGGATATTTTTATGATAGTTGACTATTCCTCATCATTTGAAAAGGAATTTTTTCCACTGTTTGCAATGTTACAAAAGGGAACTGTAGAATACTGGAAAAAGGTGAGACAACGCACATCACAGTTGGAAAACACTGAGAGTATGAAGAGTGGGAAGATGGGAATGTAGCTGTAAGGTTGTTATATTTATTTTTGCCACCAGGGGAGAATGACAAATAGTGGAATTTTATAGAAAAAACCCAAATATTAACACTTTTCCCTGGAAGATTTTCATTTTCCTTGACACATTTTGTACTAATCCAAGAAACTCATCTCTGTGATAATATTCTTAATAGTTTGAGCTATCTTTACAAACGAATATGTGCAGAGTGCTGCACAAGATGTTGTGTTATTTCATATTTCATTTTTATATTAAATGTCCAATTAGTCTTTTTAAAAGTTATTATCTCATAACATATCTCATAACATTATCTCATATCATAAATTTAACAAAGTTATTTTCTCAGAAAACAATCTTGCAATTGTGACAACAGTAAAATCATGTCTGGATAAAAAAAACATGTACCAATACAGAAAGATTTTTCACCCCTACAGCTATCTAAACAGAATTTGGAAGGAGAAAGTGCATATAAATACATCAATCTAATAGTGACAAGGACAGCTTAGCAAAACACATCTTAAATCTGCAGTATATATACTTAACCAGCATGAAAATATACACATCTCATTGCTAAAGAAGAAAGACAAGATTTTAGTTCCTAACATAAACAAAAGAAGAGATACAAAAAGAAACACATTTAAGGATCTGATCATGATTTCATTTAAATCAGAAAGATGTTTTTGGTGGTATGGTTAGGTTGCAATTGGACTTTGTGATCTTTAGGGTCTTTTCCAACCTGAGCAATTCTATGATTCTATGATTCTATTTCAAAAAAAGAAAAAATGATACTCATGGTTTCCTGTGAAATATTTCCTCTTGTGTTCTTGTGCATAGTAGCACTGTTAGTGTATTGATGTTGATTTCTTTTTCATTACAGTAATTGTAATTTTCCATTCAAATTCTCACTGTAAAATCTTTCATTTAAAAAATGGAATTTGCTTCTAATGGCTCAAAGTCAGGCATTGAGAAGGATGATTTTGTTGAACAGACTGTGGTGCAAGTAAAAACATGGATGTAAAATAAATGGAGATTGAGTATGTAATTGGGAGAGAGGTTTTTCATTCTTTACATAACAGAATTGTTGATACTGACTTAAGTAGGCCTAAGTAGTATTTGTGTTGAGTCTGCTTATATTACCTGAGCTGAAATAAGAAAAATGGCATTCAGAACAGCCATGTTACAGAGACATACATCTGTCTCTTTCCTAAAAAAACTCAAAACAAAGCAAAAAAATAAAACAAAAAACAAAAACAAACAACACCAACACTTTTGAAATACCAGGGCTTTTCCAAAAGTAATACCTCTGAATTTATTCAACTGGCCCATGACGTCAGAGGTGAATGTTGATGATATGGCAGTAGATGTTGAACCTTCCCACCAATATTGTGTTAAATTTTGTTGCTGTGGGATTGATGGCTGCATAGGGACAGTGACAAAATGATGTCTATTATAGAAGTGTACTCTAAACAAAGATATGTAACTGAATTCCTCTACACAGAAAAAAATTGTACTCAGTGATATTCTTAGTCAATTGCTAAATTGTTTATGAAGACCATACAGTGAATTTGAGCACAGTGAGGTGGAGGGTGGTGGGTTTCAGTAGTGGTGACAAGGGGAAAAGGTTTTAAGTTGAGGGATTTAGGTTGGATGTCAGGGGGAAGTTCTTTACAGAGAGAGTGGTGAGGTGCTGGAAAAGGCTGCCCAGAGAAGTTGTGGATGCCCTGTCCCTAGAGTTGTTCAAAGCCAGATTGAATGGGGCCCTGGGCAGGCTGGTCTAGTATTAAACGGGGAGGTTGGTGGCCCTGCATATGGCACGGAGGTTGGAGATTCATGATCCTTGAGGTCCCTTCCAACCCTGGCCATTCTGTGATTCTGTGATTCTTTGAACAGGAAGAACATGATATGCAAGCTTGCTGAGACTCACTGATCAAACACAAAACAGGAGAGTTTCTTGCTCTATATCACTAGCAATGATGAGACGTGGTGTCACTTCTACAAGCCAGAGTCAAAACAACAGTCCATGGAGAGACATGTGTGAATTGCCCATGGAAGAAAGAGTTCAAATTGCAGCCTTCAGTCAGTAAAGTAAAGTGATGTGCACAGTGTATCTTTTAAGACAGAAATGATTCTTCTGGATTTCCTGGAATATGGATGAATCATGAATTCCGATTGATATATGAAGGCACTGAATAAGGTGAAGGCTCGAACTTCCAGACTCAGTCCAGAGAAGAATAAAATTTTTGTTTTTCAATACAATAGCCAGGACTGATAGCAGTTTGGCCAACATTTTCTTGGCAACATCGCTGTCCTAAGAGCTGTGAAACTGTGGGTCACTTCTGCTGGTGCAGATTTTATGAGCATGTCATGAGGACTTTTCCTCACTGCTGGCAAAAATGCATATTTATGATGGAGAATCTGTTGAAAAAAAACAAGAAAATTTATTGTGGCTGAGAATGTATCAAATAGGGTTATTTTCCTCTTTGTATTTTTTTTATTTTACATGGTTTTGAATTGGAGGTATAACTTTCAGAGCAACTTATGTATGAATAAATCCCATTGATTTCTCTAGGCTTTTCATACATTCTCCTGAAAGTATACTTGTGTAGTATGTTCAAATATGCAGAGATATGCTATTAGGATAACTGTTTTTTGTTTCTCTAAAAAGTATGCTGTTTTTAAAAAATACAAGCAAAGGAAAACCTCTTTTAAAGTGTTACTACTGTTCTTTGGTTTGATGTGATCTAAGCCTTACTAAACAATCACTGTGCATAAATTAAACCATAGTAGGTTTTAGTGAGAGTATAAATGAATATATCTTAATACTTTTTCAAAATTTAAGGGCTTTGTTTATATATTGCAGGTAGAAATTTTATTCAACCATACTCATAATTATGAAATATAAAGATTTATCTTTCCCTTTCTCATATTTGTTTCTCAATAAAATCCTAGAGAGTAAGAATACCAGCTTTCTGTAAAAACCTAAGCTTCATCTGAAAGTTCCTCAGAGAAAACATGCTAGATCACTCCTTCTGATCCTTCCAAACTGCCACATTTTTTATCCATAGCACAATGTCTCAGAAAAATCTTGAGACCAGTCAGACTGGACTTTCAAAGTAAATACAGCTGCTGAAGAGGCTCTAAAATCTCTCTATATGATATGGGTATACAGCTTGCCACGAAGCTTGTCTTTTCATATACTGGCCAAATAGGTAATGTTTTAAGATGCTTTTAAGATGTTTTAACTCCATCACACAGTTTATATGTCAGTAATTTACAGCTCATTATAAAAATGTCCTTAGTTTTAGGTACACATCTGAAAGCCAGGGAATTGGTAATCTCATGGAATCAATCTCAAAATCATAGAAATATTGTCTGGAAGGGGCGTCTGTGTGTAACCATGCCTCACTTTCTATTAGAAGGGTGAATTTTGCCAAAACCAGATCTTGTTGTATGTTGGATTTTCATTCTACTATCATTTGAACTTATTACATATCTGATGCCTGCTGCAAAATCGAGTTTTCTGGCTTCAACCTACTTCTGTATTACAGTTCTACCTGTAGTGGGAAGGAGTGACCAAATACCAGCTATTTGTAAATGGTAGTCTTCTTTCTTGCTCAGAACGTAATCCAGGAAGCAAAGTATACAAAGGAGAAATTGGTGCAATGTCTTAGAAACACACGTTTAAGTCTTTTGCTTGACTAAACTGAGAAAGGAAGGAAGGAAGGAAGGAAGGAAGGAAGGAAGGAAGGAAGGAAGGAAGGAAGGAAGGAAGGAAGGAAGGAAGGAAGGAAGGAAGGAAGGAAGGAAGGAAGGAAGGAAGGAAGGAAGGAAGGAAGGAAGGAAGGAAGGAAGGAAGGAAGGAAAGGCCAAAAAAAACCAAAAAAACAAACAAAAGAACCCCTAATGAATACTGCTTGCTTACTGAAATCTGAATAGAAGCAAACTTGTGAACTTGTATCTGCCACCCCCCACCCCCCAAAAAAACCCAACAACAACAACAACAACAAAAAAAACCAAACCAGTTCCTTCCCTTTCTTTGTGAGGATAAGAAATAATTTAGTGCCACAAAATTTCCTTTCAAATTACAGGTTTAAAGATGATGTCAGTATCTACTGTATAATCTAAGAGAATAAGATAGGTTATAGTTTGCAGAGACCTGAAGGATTACCTAGCTAGATAGCACCCAAAGGAATGCATTTTAGCAAAGTTTTTCTGTGATGTTATTGTTAAATTCATATATTGTTTGTGTCAGATATACAGTGCTGTTTATGTCAAATGTCTCTGAATCTGTATAACTGTCTGCAGCCTTTTCACTGTCTCAGTGAATTTCAGCCCAAACTCTTCATTATAGTAAGATCAAAATATACAAGAATATTAAAGAACATCAGAATATTAAGTTGACTAAGAGTTTACATAGTTTTTTAAACTACATAGCTACATTCTATATGTGTCAAAATGGTAACACAGCGTGGAAAGCATATCATTTAATAAATATTTCTAAGGCAAGTTCTCTCACTTGAGAGTATCATTTTGTATCAATCCTAGTGAAAGTATGAAATTTCATTTCACAGGATATCTTGACATTATATTTCTCAGTGTTCTATTTCTTTCTGTTTGCCAGTACTTTATGTCATTAATGGACAGGCCCCAAAATTCTTGACTAAAGGAGTGTTGTTAACAGATTGAAGCTATTATGTTCATATTTTACTGCCTGATTTTATAGCTCCTGAATGTTGTTATTACAACACCTATGTTGTGATGAAGAAGTAATGATTATTAATTCCTTCTCTGGAGAATAACAGATTGTATCATAACATTTACAGGATTTCACTTGAAATAACATCATTATTTTTAATCAATTTAAGCTTAGACTAAAGCTGTCAGGACACCTGCTCAGGATGAACAATGGTGAAAAGTAAGAAGTTATGCAGTGAATTTTCCTGAAAATGACATCTTTAGAGCAAGGTAGCAAATGAACCTTGTGCAAGACAGTGGATTTAAACAAATACGACTATGTCTTTGACTATTCAAATGACTTCAGTCTTGGTATAAGGGATCACACAGTATGGAATATGAGCAAAGAAGACAGGAGCTTAGAATATCCAGAGAGGTTCCTGACATCTACTCCATATATTCCCTGGGCAAGGTACCAAGATAAAATTGTCATTACACTGTAAGAGGATCCTTCTGAGAAGAGATCTGGAATTATCATCAAACCAACATCAGACTGCTTTGCTTGGCTCCACAGATTCACTAGAACAATACAAAAACAAAACAAAACAAAACAAAACAAAACAAAAAAAACCACTTTTGAATAACCTCCAAGTATGAGGAGATCAGAACGGAAAAATAGTTCAACGCAGCATGTCATTATTTTTGAGAACATTAGTTCAGGCATTTTGCAATTCATACAGCAGGTCCAGTCACAAAAGGCTTAGGGAACTTCTTAATATAATCCATTCCCAATGACAGTGAGAGAAATTTTGGTTCACACAAAGACTGTGGTCTCATGACAACGAAGCCAAGATTTCATTCACTTTGAGAGCTCAGTGATGGTATGAGACCATAAGACTCTAAAACAAGTCTATTCCTCACCCAACTATTTGGCAAAATTAAGAGATAAGACAATTAAGTGATAATCAATTCAAGAAGTGGTCTGTATTAAGGAAGGACAGTGAGAGGAATGAAGAACAGTGACTGGGATTAGAGCCATTCTCCCCAAGCTAAAAACACCGTAATATGTCAGAGTAAAGAAACAGAAGTAGAAAGGGATTGAACTGAGAAACAGAAGTATGTGTTCTTCCAGTTCTGCAATATTTTTTTTTTTCAGAAATCATGTTTCATTTCTAAGCAAACCACCAAGTATCACTTTCTGGCTATAACAAGGGCTATTAATTACTTTGGTTTTAGTCACTGATTTCTTGTTTCAGTATTTTTCATCTTTCAGGTCTATCTAGCCAGCAATACAGAATTAATATTCTCACTTTAAAAAGAAAGCAAGCAAACGAAAAACAGAAAATATATTGACCAAGCCAAACCAAAATACTGAAGAAGTAGCAGTGGTTTGCTTTCTAATTTGGAAGTCATCAGAAGTCTCAGAGAATACATTTTCTTCTCTGCTGTGCAATCTCAGCATTCATTTCAAGTAAATCCATTGCTTCACAGTAAGAATAAGTTTCTTGGTTTCCTGAGAGGAATGTTAACTTTACACTAGTGAAGTTTAAGTTATCTGGTCCTGACCTGAGTCCACAGAGAGCCTGAAAAAACCACCTTCAGACCTAATTACTGTAATAGCTTGGGCTACATTAGTATTTGCATCTACAAGCAGTAACCTTATCAGTTTTTAAAGGAATAGAAAATGAAATAAAACTGAGCATGGTCAGCAGTCCTATTAAAAACTAACATTTCTAAAAATTGGAGGGACTCATACTCCTACATACAGTATTGCTGATAGTATAATATAATTTTTTTACATTACAGTGTACGCAGAGAACCTGAGCAATTTCATACCACGAATGCTGGGAATGCAATGAACTTTTTTTCTGGATTCAGGATTATGTCATTAGTGAAAGCAGTTTTCTTGTTAGGCATATCATATATCGCTTCAGTCAGTGACAGGGAGACAGAAGTAGGACAGGCTGTGACATCCGTACTCCCCTGAGGGATGCAAGGAAAAGGTCTCACAGGTGAATTTACAATATGTTAAAGGATCCAGGTTTGTAATATAAGCATCCGTCACTTGCATTAAAGGCTGAACAAGTAATAAAAGTGGGGAGTTTCAAAGCAACCATTCAAAGAAACCATTCAAGGAGACTTTGCTTCCATTGTAGAAATTGCTGTGGAATATTACCAGAATAGAAGGTAATCTCAAGAAAGCAAATGCACTATTTTTAAAAGTGAAAGCTATTTAGTGATTGTCCTAAACAATAACAGTCTGAGAAGAAAGCTCATCTATGTGCTCGAAAATGTATTTTCAAGGAAGTGGTTCATGGAATCGAGTTAAAATTGGAGCATGGTTTCAGTCATGGTTTAAAAAAAATAGTAAAAACCCCTCAAAACAAAGTATAGTATTTCAGACTTGAAATATTTGTGTACAAATAATATAGTGACAATTTTTCTCATGTTGAATATCAGTATGATATTTATGGAACTGTTCATGAAATTCAGTCTACGTCATGTTTCTGTTGCTGTTTTTCCAACTAAGCCTAAAAATATATATTTATGATGATCAACAAATGTTTGTTTATATATATATATTTATATGAATAACATTGTTTTAGCAGCTGAACATCTAATAAGGCTAATATTATACTACGTTTCTATTTTTTGATAAGTAAATATTTTAAAAACCATAGTGCATTGTAATAATAAATATGGGGGTATTATTTTATTGTTATTATCCTTTATATAAATTACCATTTAATACTGCTTCATTCACAGAGTTTGGGATGTTATTCACTGCATATATCTATTCATAATAATTATATTTGTGAATGAATATATAGATCTCTTTATTATGTTAGAAATTGGAGAATCAGATACATCCATATAATTCACTCCATTTCATCTGGAATTATGGGGCTTTTTTTTCAACTACAGTAGATCAGAGACAGAAATGAAGAGCACTAGTGTAAACTAACCTAGTCACTGAATGAAGATTTACATACACCTTTTATGTATCTTTATTGTTAAAAACTTGGTCACTGATGTACTATGAAAGCAGAAGAAATTTAAATCTTGTTCAAAAATTACTCAAGCATAAAAATAAACATTATAATGTATACTATCAATCCTTTTAACAATTTATGGACTACTATTAGAAATGGGAACTCAAAACCTCTAAGCCCTTTTTCTGCTTCTACTCACATGATTTAACACTGACTATTAAAATATTGTTAACATTCTTCTTAACATTCTGCAATGAGTGTATGAAATATGTATGTTGCTCTCAAAGTAATGCTTCCTATTTATTTTCATGGAAATTACAACAGATACAAAAAGCACAACCATACTAATTGATAGAGCAAATTTTCAGCATTCTTAACATAGTCACCACTATTAGCTATGAATTTTTGCCAGCAATCAAGAAGAATCTACAAGAACCTACTAGAACCTACAAACATACAAGCTATTAAAAAATCTGGATGGCCATCCAGAACATAGCTTCTCTTTTGTGTTGCTGTCACCACTGGTGAATTGCATCACCTAACACCTCACTGTGCTCACATCCACTATTTGGTCTCTCCACAAACATTCAGCAAGCAGCAATGAATGTCAGTGGGTGCAAATTTTTCTGCATGGAAGAATTGAATTTCATATCTTTACTAAAGATGTGTTTCCATGTCTGATGTTGTTTTGTCAAACAGCCCCTCTGCTACCATCTGTCACACAACAACAAAATTGCATGTAATATTGGCAGGGAGGTCCAGCCTCTAGAGCCATACCACCAACATCCTCCTCAACGTAATAAAATAGTAGGCATTAATTTTGGAGACCAAACAGTGGATGAGAGCATAGTGAAGTGATAGGCATTTCAGCAGTGGTGACAGCGACACAAAAGAGAAGCCATGTTCTGGATGGCCATTCAGCATCACAGGTAGGCTCTTCTTGATTGCTGGCTAAATCATTTGTCCCCTTCTTTAGATACTGAAAGGCCATTACCAGGTCTTTTCATAGCCTTCACTTCTCCAATCTGAACTGCCCCAACTCTCTCTGTCTGTCATCACAGAAGATGTTCCATCTCTCAAATCATTTTTGTGGCCCTCTGGATGCATTCCAATGGATCCAATTCTCTCCTGTACTGAGGACTCAGCATCCAACTGAATACAAGTCTCACCTACACATAGTAGAGGGACAGGATCATCTCCCTTTACCAGCTGGTCACAATTCTTTTGATGCAGCCAGGACATGGCTGGCTTTCTGGCTGCTCTGAATACTTTTCTGGCACCAAATTCAAACCATCAACAACAGGAACGTAGAGCAACAGAATTGTCTCTGTTGTGTTCAAATGTTTTCTCACATTTTCATAAGACTAACAGCCACACATGCCAAGAAATGCAGCTGATATGTCTGTCCCTGCATCCATTACATGTCTATTTCTCTACCTTTATTGCTAAATCTAGCTTGTCTGGGTTTCATTCATCCTGTGGCAGCTTATGAGGTCATTGTATTCTTGGACACTCTTTGCAACCATGCATCATCATACACATCATTGTTGGACCATTGCCTGTTCATTCATATAATCAATTTGTCTCTAGTCTAGCAGTGTTGGAAGAAGACAATCTCAGCCTGCTGCTGTAATCACAATGCCCTTGAGATGGTGTTCCAGGATTGTCTTGAGACAGCGAGGATCAAGATGTTCTTCCAATCTTACAAATTGCTTTATACCTCTTTTTTAAATCCAGAAGTGTTTCAGTTCAGATCAAAGATAAACAACATAGTTGTAGAAGTAGGTAATAGAGACGTAGCATATATGGATGCTTTTTCATGAGTATAACATTCCTAAGAACAGCATTGATGAAATGGCTGTTTATATTCCTGTACTTGTTTTGCCATGGATACGAAACACAGTGAATGATCTGCTGGAGCATCAGAGGGCTGGGCAATGACATACAGTTACTATTGATGGAATTTGAACACTGAAATGTTTGGTGAACTGTTACACCTCAGTACAAACTAAGAATTACAGAAAATAAAAATAGGTCTGGAAAGATCTCCTCAGGTAGATCAATTATATCCCTGTCACTTGTTACAGATGTTTCTAAAAAATTCAATGATGGGAATCCTATAGCTTCCTGAGATAATCCATTTCATCCTGTCACTACCCAAATAAACACTGAATCTTTCCTTATTCAACTTCTCTTTACTTCTCTTGCTGTTTTATTTTTAACCTTGCTTTTGTCCCTAATGATTTTCATCTTATTTTTTCCTTCATCCTTTCATTCCCCAGCCTGCCTCTCTTCCTTCTAAAGATGTTTGAAAATGTGAGAAATACACATATACTGCATCAACTGGGTTACCAGAATTTTACTTCTTGCTGTCAATAGATTTATATAATGAGACAGGGGCCTCAGCACAGCAAGGGGTACACTGGTAATAAAGAGCATGGATAAAGATAGGAAGTCTGCTAAAAAATGTTTGCAAGAGTGGGTCAGTCATCAGATTTCACCTATAAGAGTGACTCAATTCCTGAAATTTGTCGTAGCAGGAGAGCCAGTGATTATGTCCCAAAGTTGCATACATACATATATGCAGACTTGTAGAAAATGAAGTTAACTGAGAAGTCAGGATTTTAATGTACTGTTGATATTAAGTTAAACTGACTTGATATTAAATTAAGATGACATGCACACTATAGAGATTTTCATAATGCATAAACTGTGGCTCATTTTCAGTGTTATAGTTGAAAGATTTTTTCTCTAATATTTAGCTTTTACTAAAAGGGAAGTCAGAAAACATTATTATAGTCAAATAAACTGGCTGAAATATTTTTGGGGAAAAAGAAAATAAATAAAAGATGCCACTTTTAGAATACTTTATTTTGAATGTTTATTTTTCCATAGTATTTTCAAGTATTTCAAATTTTCAGTTTCATTAATGACAGATTACTTCATTAATCTCTTCTTTTTCATTTTAAGTGTGTTTTTAAAAAATACGGTTATCCTCAGAATTTTTGAAGATTAGTGCTTTTTTTTTTTTTTTATAGTTCTTTAATTGGTGTTTTATACAGATTTTCAAATGCTGAATAGCAAATATTTGAGGTTTGAGAGCATATTCTTTCTAACTATGAATGTATCTGCATGTTATATAATGCCTCAGAGAAAATGCTAAGCAAAGAGTTATGGCATGCTTCTGAATACAGTACAATTTCCTCATATAACAAATCTACAGAGACACAAGCTTTCATTGTATTTAAGTACAGATTAGGTATGTAAGAAAAGATAAGATGAACTTTGAGTTCACCTTTTGAAAATAAGCTTTATGTGACTGAATATCTGTCATGGACTCAGAGTTACAATATTTGGCACAATCAGTGAAAGAGCATTCTCCTTAGTGTTGTTACTGGCAAAAGATGCTTACACTAAACTTCAGTACAAAGGAGAAAAATTCAAGTCAGGATATTTTCAGAACTGGCCGCTAAATTCTTTAGACGATATGGAGATTCTCTTCCTTAGAAAATCAGGAGAGTATTCAGAAGCAGAAACTCACACTTTACCTGAGAAATTGTTTTTCTAACTACAACCTAAAAAAACAAAAAAGAAATAATCAAACAAAAAAGAAATAATTTAGATCAAAATCAGCAAGGAAAGTATTAGAGTAAACAATTTTATCTCATACTGTTATGTTAAAGCACAGGACTGGCTGGTAAAACCAGCGTGAGTTTGATTATTTAATTCAGATATGGATAGATCAAGTCCTGATGCATTTGTTCTGAGAAGGGAAAGAAGAGAGAGCAATGAAGAAGTGAATTAAAGACAGAAATATGAGATAAAAGAGTTTTTCTGCTAGAAATGCATATAGTTCAAGAGCTTAAACCTAAGAAAATTGCTTTTCCAATTTCTGTTGCAAGATCTAACACATGAACTGCTGTGGAAAAACATTTTACTACCTTCTGGGTAATATGTTTCTCAATTCCAGGATAGTTTAGCATCACAAAGGATTAAAATATACATATACAAGTTCTGCAATGTTTTAAAGTTCTCCTATCCCCTCTGGAGATATACTCTAAATATCCTTGACAACTGTAATAAGTGGACATTGTTAGAACCATGCAAACAGAGGGGGTTAACAGCTTGTACGTTACAAAATTCTTGAAGTCAGACAGAAAGCCATTATTATGACCTTGTGCTGACCACATTCTATGAAGTGTTACATGATCAGGGACAGGGAAGTTGCTTAATGGAAGTTATATAGTAGCTAGATGTATCCTTGTCACACTTCATCTAAACTGATACATTGCAATGGTCCGCACTGCTCAGACCTGGCAATTACTGTCCAATTCCAATCTATTCCACACTGCCACTATAATGAAAAATAATTAGGAGACTGAAAATGAGTTTTCACATGAAATGGTTTCAGTGCTTGGACACAATCGCCTTTGGCAGATGGCTTTGGGTTTGCTTTAATATAATAAAGACAGTTAATCATCTTTAAAGAGTGCTCAGAATGAATAAACTTTTAACAATACTTTCTCCTCTAAAAGTCTCATATTGATCAAATGTTTAACAGTGAAGAGTTCACGTTTCTATGGGTGAGTATTCTTAAGCAGCTAATACCTGAGAATCTATGCATGTCCTGATACACTCTGAAGAAAAACAAATTAACCCATAAGACATTTTCTTTATACTGGAGATTAGAAACTAATATATAATAATAATAACAATAATAATAAACAAACACAAAAACCTCAACAAAGATATCTCAATTATTGTAAAAGCATGGATCTCTGGAATGTTTTCATGCTGTCTGAGGATTACAGATTACTTGTGTTGGAAGTAACAACAAAATTGTAATAACACTATTTATAACTTTCAGAAAACATTTGTGTTTATTACAGTCAACATGGAAAATTGATAGTAGAGGGTAAGAAGCATTTTATCCAATCTCAGTTTTCTGCAGTCCAGTTGTTAGTTACTTTAGGTTTCCTTTGTAGCCAAAGTAGAGAAATAGGCACCTATACAGTGCAATTTGTATGACCTATGGTAGATGTCTATTTTTGGTTGAGATGAATTATATTCCAGGAATTATTTCAGTTTCTCTTCACTCACCATAAAGGTATCCCAGAGCAATTAGCTCAGATGTAGATGTCAATAGCACTTAAAATTAGATTCAGTAAATCTTCCTTGAATAAGTTTTTTACTTCAATTAAACTATTTCTTAGGTTTTTTTTTTTTTTTTTTTTTTTTTTTTTTTTTTTTTTTTTTTAATGGCTATGTGAATGTGTATGTAGAATAGAAATTAAAAAAAAATGATATTTCATATGTGATATAAATCATATATCATAATATGATATACAAAGAATATGAATACAAAGAAATCAATAACTTTTTTTCCATGCTAAACAGAAATAGAGACTCCTGAATTATACATCTTAGAATAGTAGAAAATAAAGATATTATCCTGTCAAGCAGTATATATATATATATATGTAAAACAAAAACAAGCAGAAAAAGTACACAATTTTTTCTTGACAAATGCATATAAAGCAAAAGCATGGTGAAAGTTCCATGACATGCATGACATGCTAGCAGTTGATAAACTGATAATAATAACAATGACTACATGACTGAACAGTTTTTAGTTTTATTTTTTCTGTTTGTTTTTGTAGTTTTGCTGTTGTTTGTTTTTAGAGAAAGGATAAGTAAATTGTCAAAGATGTGGAAAGCAATGTAGACAGGACCACTGTGAGGAAAAGAACTTAAAATGGTCCAGTGTTATTGTTACTGAATAATGGGGATGTTGAGACAGAGAGGAGATCAATCAGCAAGAAAACCTATGGGAGAAATCCAAGAAAAAAAATGGGAAGTATTCCAAATGACCCAGGGTTCTTATTTTACCTGCTTCTACTTGATACCTACATGATTTCTTTCTGCAGCTTCTCTCCAAGACCACAGGACATTGTGAAAAAGGAGTGTGTCATCTTAACCACAATCTCTGTCAGAGATAATTGTTTTCCCCTGGAAACATCTGGGTTACAAAGTCCCAGTGAGGCCTTTCTTCCACTTCTCTATAGAAGTCCTTGCCTTTGCTTCTGTAGCTGCTTAGACGTAAAAAGGAAAAAAAGGGGAGAGAAAGATAAAGAGACTAATGAAAAAATCTTTTAACAAAAACCTAATTAGAAGCCTGGGTTATATTTTATACTTTCCAGTTCACTTCTGACTAGCAGTGGAAGGGTAAAAATGAAGTACATTTTTTACACTGGCAAATATTTCTAATATGTAGCTTGATTGTTTTCTCTGCCACATGTTTTTAATTTGTTATCACATTCATTAAAATACAAATAACTTTAAAATGCAATTTATTGAGTAGATTTAGCAAATTATTCATCACATGGAAATTATATTTACCTCTATTTTCTGTTTTGTTTGTTTCATTTTCAATGAGGTTAAAATACTGTATTTTATAACCATTTATTTCACTAAAAACATAGTTCTATATTCCAGTAGTCTAACTAATACAGAAATCAAGTAGTATCTAATAAATTACTCTAGATAGAAAAATTTATATTGCAATGTAAGATACTGAGAAAAAAAAAAGCTTTACACCATCTGAATTATTTTGTGAAGTTCTAAAATATCTTTTACAGAAATAAGAGTCATTAGTTCTCAAGAATTCTCTCTGTTACTTTCACATTATTGCTTTGTTTAGTCAGTCCCTAAATTTTTCCCTTTAACATCTCATTAACTACTTCAGCTTTACCCTTAGTCACCTTTTTTCCTCATCTCTAGCTTTGTGTCTGTCATTCCTCTCTGACACAAATGTTTTTAGTTTTAGTTTTAGTCTAACAGTTTTTAATTCCAGTCTAAAATCTCCAAGAGAAATGAGGAGTGTAAGTAGCTGTAATTAATAAATTAAATAGTTCTAAAAAATATATTTAATATCATTATTATTTATCAAAACATAAACTCAAGTATATTTATTACAATGTTTATGTAGAAGGAGTGTTGAATGCAAGTTTTAAGTGGGTTTAGAGTGGCTGAGTGCAATTGAAATGATGCTTTGATTTTAATATTGTAACACATTCAGCTACATTGACTGAATCAAACAGATAATCTCATAGAACTATTTTGCTTACAGTTTTCCTATGCAGTCTGAGTGCATTCATATGCTTGACACTGTAATCCCTTCATTTTGATGGCTTTTTTCCTAAACATGGAATGCATTGATCTCTATAAATTTGTATAGACTTAATTGTTTAACATAAATTATAGTACAAAAGTGTGATATTTTATTGAGACTCTTTTTTCAGACTTCTGATTTTCTTGATGTATTTATAATTCATATAAAATATCAATACATTTCACTTTCTGAAGATTTCTTTATTCATCCTTCATTGGCCATGACCTACTTTCACAGAAAAGAAATCTGAAATATTGCAAAAAAAATCCTTGGGAGAATGCAATAAAGATGAAGTTAGGCTCCTTCCAGTATTACCTAGTGACAGTTGAAGGAGGAAAGATTTAGGTTGGATGTTAGGGGGAAGTTCTTCACAAGGAGAGTAGTTAGGCCCTGGAACGGGCTGCCCAGGGAGGTTGTGGATGCCCCGTCCTTGGACGTGTTCAAGGCCAGGTTGGACGGGGTCCTGGGCAACCTGATCTGAATGTGTATGTTTGGTGGCCCTGCTAGGCAGGGGGGTTGGAACTACATGATCCTTGAGGTCCCTTCCAACCTGGGTGATTCTGTGATTCTGTGTGATTCTGTGACAGGAAAAGAGGCAGTGAACATAAATGAAAATGCAGGAGGTTCTCTTTGAATACAAGAAATCACTTTTTGTTGTGTGGGTGACAGAGTAATGTAATAGATAGTTCACAGAGTCTGTGGAGTTCCTTTCCTTGTAGATCTTCCCAAGTCACCTTGATATGCTCCTGGGCAACCTGCAATTATTTAAAGAAGCCTAGAGGATCTGTGAGTATAACCACTGAAAATGCACAATTTTAGTGTAAACATTATGGGATCATTTCATTGAGCAACGGTGCCATCTTGTAGTCATCCTGCTGGGTTAGTGCATTGAAGGTAAGACTTACACAGGAGCAAACATAATCTGTTTCTCATGTACACAGGTCATAGGTCTTTCTACCATCAAGTGTGGTTCAAGATACTGTTGATCTTCCTTACCTCTGCTTCAAGGAATCAATAAATAAAATTAAATACATAGATAAATGTGCTTGGAGAAAAGATAGGAGATGCACTTCGTAGTTCTTTTCAAAAGAACAGATTCTAAGGTTGTAAAAAAGAACTAAAAATACAGTTAATATCTTTTCTGCTGTTTTCCTTATTTTTGGACTCACCTCTAGAGTGGCATACTGCCTCAGTATGAATCTGAACAATTGCGTGTGAATGAATCCAATGAATGTAATTTTTGTTGTTAATGCTTGGGGTTTTTTTTGTTTGTTTGTTTGTTTTGTTTTTTTCTTTTTTTTTTTTTAATTCATCTTTTCATCTACATTATCTGTGTTGAGATATTTTGTGAGAAAATGCATTACTAGTGAAGAAAAATGTCTTCAGTCTGCAATAATGAACAGCAGAAATTGGATGCATTAATATACAGATGTTTATAATTTGGAGTGGGAAATGAGAGGCTATCAGATTCTAAAGTTTTCTTAATTTTCAATTGAATAATGCAAAAACAGAAGAAAGAGAAAATTTGATATTAGTAAATTGGTAAACAGTGTCACGGTTGTGATAACTCAAGTAAATTTGTCTAGCACATTGAGTAATAGTGTCTGAAGGTTTACTAGAACTCACCTGGAAGACAGTTCTTAGGGCAGGCATCTCTGAAACAGCTCTGTTACTACATTTTGTGAGTTAGTTAAATAGAAGTAAAATTTACCCTATATTTAGAAAACTGAAACAATGAAATATATTCAGACATTCAATCTAGTGTTGTCAGTACAGAGGCACTTGTGAAAGGCAACCATGACGGTGCTGCATGAATCCTACAAAAGACACCATTATATGTCATTAACTAAGTCAATTTCATAGTCAAGTCCAATGGATTTCATACAACACTCTGACATCAATGAACATTTTTGCACTACAGAGTATTATTAGTGTTTGAACATCATCTTCTGTCTCAGTGACCAAATTCCCTGTGGATCTACACGTAAGAAATATAAGTGCACTTTTGCCTACCATATGTACAAAACATTTCAGTATAGAGAAAGTTACACTTCCATGTTTCTGTGGACATCACTTGACTGATTTTATTCTTAAGAATCCATGTTGGCTTCAAGCATTTTTTAATCAATAGATATTTCCTTATTAATTTTACATATGACATGATGTATTTGTCTGTCACAATAACACTTAAGCTCTTCCACTACATGGTTAATGCAGTGTCATATTTCATGTCATGCTTCAGTGTGTTCTCACAGAGCACACAATAGTACTCATTTTCTGTCAAAGTAGTCACTACCATCTATTACACATGTTTAATTTAGTCATATTTATTATTTTAAAAATTATGAGAGGAAAGACAAGGTAATAATTCATGGATTGATTTGGACCAGAATGTCTCTTACTTCCCTAAAATGTCAATTACTTCCCTAAATCCCTGTACTTATCAATTCCATAAGGCAAGAGTAGAGTCTATTATGCATCTGCATGCATGCTACATACATAATTATGTGAATGCTAGATGTAGCCAAGACAGGCATTATGACTTCATGCAAAATTTACATTTAAAGAGGAAAATCCTTGAAATTTTTTCTTACTCTTTATTTAGAAAAGAAAATTTATAGACTAGAAAATTTTACTTACATTCAAAGAACTTAAGCATAAACTACCTGTATTTTCACTTCACGTACAATTTGCCTACATAAAATCTCCTGAAAGGAACTCTTACTGCTACATGCAGTAATCTGGCATAATTACTAAACTGTTAAATTCCATGATCAATTTACAATCTGATTTTGAGCAGACATAATTTTTAGAGCTGCAAATTATTTGTGCTTACCATTTACATCTGACATTAGATTACAAAAGAAAATACTGTGTATTTGTAATATTGATTTGGGAAAAAAATAATGAATAATTCTGAATGACTAGATAATTACACATAGGAAATGCACTGTTGTTTTCATCATATTTTCAGCATACAAGTAACCAAAGGCTAATTATTTCAATTATTAGTTTAACTTTTCTACAGCTTTCAACTGCTGTTGTTGTTATTATTATTTTTATTATTTTTTAATTAAAATGCAGTATGAATTTCAAGATATAATAACACATTTTCATTTTATTTCCTTTACTTCAAATATTTTGCAGTAGTATAAGCAAAGTTTTATTTAGATATCCTAGAGACAACTGCCATATATCCTATTTCTTTCTTACTATAATATTACCTAAAATCAATTGTAAGAATTGCATGGCGTTTTACCAGTTTTTACTGGTAAGTAGAATTCAGCATAAAAGAAGCACTTAGAATGGGATTTACGCTACATTATTTTAGCTACTTTGGTAATCTTAGTCTACATTGCTTAGTTTTCATCTGAAGTAGTCATTCATACTTTTTTTTTTTTTTTTTTTTTAATGGTTATACATTGTTTTATTAGTGAGTGCTATGAAATTATGTTGTTTTAAGGGTGTTTTTCCTAAAATATATACCCATATCAGATTATGGATAGTAACAAATATATTTCTACTAACAACAAAGTGTCTAACCATTTATCTTATATTTAGATTTCTATGTGTTAGATTCTATGTTTGGTTAGACAAATTAATGTGTAATCCTAGATAAATTTTATAACACAAGCAAATAAAAAATCATATGTATGTGTATGTGTATGTGAGAGAATGCTGCCTGGATAAATTTTAGCTTCTTGTGCATTATTATTCATTCAGTACAGATTTTAATTGCATGATCACATGCTATTTTTGTATGAGAAGTTTTTTATTCATGGCACAGATGGAAATGTGGATATTGCTCACTTGAAAAGTGTTTAATTTATTTTTTCTCTGAATAGAAAGACTCAAACATGATTTGTTGTGCATTTACTACAAAATCTGTTCTGAAGGCAGAATTACTCATCTCTTTTGCTAAGGCATTCCTCTTTGAAATATCCATATTATCAACAAAATGAAGGAATGCATGCCTAACCCTAGACCCTCCCACATGGTCAAGATCTCTCGACTTCCCACTCAAATACCTCCAATATTTGCAAGATAATGTCATGGCTTGTCTCACTCTTCCTCTCCACATGCCCTTGATGCATGTTCAGTCTGACTGCTTTGTGGGGTTACAGAGTCAGTGCAGCCACAATACATACAGGCTTGGGAGACCTTGCTGGAGCTGAACTATGTTTAGCACCAGATGTCACAGACAATAGTGTGACATGAACGATACCCACCTCATACTCCTGAAACATCTGAACTATAACGAAACATGGAATTGCCATACACAGTATGTACAAAGGCACATAATGCCTCAATGCTTTTTCACAACACTCTTCTGTGAGGAGGATAGTTTTATATCACAAACTGAGGCACAGTGAGGAAGGAGAGGTGTCCAATAATTTAGTAGATCAGATGATGCATTTAGGATTTGCACTTTTTTTTTCAGAGCACGTGGAGTATTTCAAAGACACTTCAATCTTCCAAATGCAGTTTGCAGATGCTTACAAATTCATCCAGATGTTGAGATGAGGAATAGATAATGTGTAACCACTTGTAAAAATTTCACATAAAATAAATTGCTTATAATTATATATGATCAATATAATGTCAGAGTTTAAATATCCTGATTTTGTTTTTAGTGTTTTTAGTAGATGGAAGAAGAGGATAGGATTTGTATGCAATTTCCAGCTGGGAAAAAAAAAAACAAACAGAAAGAGAAAGCCTGCCATGCAATATAATCTGGCAGCTTTACTGGAAGCTTTGAATGGATGTCACAGACCTCTGACACTCTGTGTAATGCAGTAAGTGATAGCAGCAGGTGGGAATAGTCCACTATGTAGATGCCAGAACTGCAGGAGTCTGCGACACTTTGCCAAACAGAATTGATAGACATTTGCTGAAAATAGGGCAATGTTAAAATTTTCAGTTTAAGGTGCCAATCCACTTATGATGTACTTCTCTCTGAATACGTTTTCTTGCCATGTTGCTGGAATATTTAACGCTTTCTTCTCACTTTCTACTAACCAGTCAGTATCCCACTATCATTACTTCTCCACACTAGTTCCTGATTAACGTGAAGTCTTTTCTCCATGTACTTTCAGATTCCACAATTCTGGGTTTATAGCTTTATGTGTCATAATTTCACTCTCCATGCCACAATTTTAATTTTATTCCTATACTTCACAAGACAACCTCAGCTGTCTCATTGAGACACCTTATTCATTATCATCTTCACTTTGAATTCTAAGCTTTTTCCTCTTGCATTAGCCAGACACCATTCTTTACTCACAAACTCCTCATCCATTTAATACGTCCATCTTTTACCTATTTCAGCTTTTTTCTTAGTCTATCTGATTTGTTCTAGTCTTTCTGCTGGAATACCTCTTCACTAACATGACCTGACTGTTCAGTCCGAACTTCCTTCCATGTCAGATACTTATTTTTAGTGAGTCAAGCAAGGGTCTAGCTGCTTCTAAGAGTGTTTTGACTTCTTTAGAGTCTGGCAAGATGTCCTAGGGAGCCTCAAGCATGTATGAAGATCTATTTGCAGGTAAATTGACTAATTCTGAACTTCAGGTTTTGCATTGACTTTAATTAGCTAATCTCCATTGCTTATGGCAGTCTTAGAGATGGATAGTCATCTGTGGATGTGATGACATTTTTAACACTGAGATGAAGGGATTTTTGACAATCCGGGTATCCATGTGTCTATTGCAGACTATATGATATGAGCAGTAATCTTTTGTGGCTACCCTGAGATTTACTCTTTGGTGACCTTTAGTGCACCTGACAGTTCTGCATGCCATTTAGACTGCTGAACTCTGCTGCTGAATTGAAGAACTGATTTTTAACCTCTCTGACTTCATTCAGAGCAACAGTTAGACATTTAACAAAGTTGTATGTTACTGAAAACAGGATACTATATTTATTGTACCACAGTCTATTAATAAAAACTGATGTTATGTGACTGTCTGGGAAGGAGTGTACTAGCGCTGAGTATATTAGGTTACTACTAGTTTTGTAAGTTAGGTATCTCTTTGCTACATAAATTTTGCTCACCTCAACACATATGAAGAAATAGAAGCAAGCATTTTCCCTGCTTACAGTTGTCAAACATGGTATTCCCAAGATTCTGCTCTGATGTAAGCCCTGTCTTTCAGCTCCTGACTAGCTCAAAAGTGCTTCTTTTACTGTCTGCTGGCTTCATCATCTGGCATTTTTCTTTTCAAGCATGCCAAACAAGATGAATTCTTTGCATTTGTAACCAGTTCTAGAGAAATCACACAGACAACTGGCTAAGAGTCGTATGATCAAAGTGTAATTGTCCAGAAGAAATGTACTGTACTTTTCATAAATGAGAGACCTCCATTAATGATAGACTTCCATTAAAAAAATAATCTTCCCAAACTTTTCAAAACATATGATAAAAACAAAACAATATTGAGATGAAATATTTAGATTTTTCTCAAAATTCTACTATTCAATTGGCAATCTAAGTTGTAGATGGAAGCAATTTGATTTTCAAAAATCACACAAGCTAACTAAATATGAAACATTTTTATTTCAAAGATTTCAAGAACAATAATGTGTTTCTTCCTTGGTTAGTTAGAATTATTTTACAATAAGTGAAAGTCAGAAAAATCAGTACTTTTCTTCTTGAAATTTACCAAAAAACATTCTTAAAACTGTATGTTAAGTAGTCTCTTGAACCCAGAATGTTCAGCTCTTTTTAAGATAAAACTATGAATTATACTGTCTATTTTTTTTAAATAGATGTAGTTTTTTAATAGAATTTTCGTTTGTTTCATCATATCTTAGACAGGACTTTACTTCAGCTGAAACACATCAAGATGTGTTTTAGATTGTATGTTTTTATTTCAGTGAGTGTCCATCAAATGGGCACATTGATCAATGTATCAAAGGTCATTTGCTCTGACAATCAGACTATTGGTTAACTTCACGTGGCAACATCATTTCCTACTGAAATTGCTCAACATGATATAATAACATACTATATGCTCATAGGAATAGCAAATTGAGCCTGGATCATCTGAAATATTGCTGAGAGCGTTAATTAGTAGGTCATTGTCAATCTCAGTCTTTTGCATTTAGTGAATATACAAGAATGTATTTACAGAGCAACAGCATAGCCTAGTGGTTAGGTTTCTGGAGAAGATATGGACCCATGTTCAACTATACAACCCAAATAAGAGAGAGGAGAGAAAGAAGATTTTGTCATGTAATTTGAAGCTCAAAATCTATTATCAAAATAAGATTCATTGTCAGTGAAATTGTGCTGGTTTTTCTTCTTTACTTTTTCTTTTTTTTTCTTATTTTTAATTGTCACTTTCAGTTCTTCATTATGAAATAATGAGAAATTAAAAACAATTTTATTGCATTCATCATAATAAAATAAATTAATTTCTGGCTAGATTTCTGATTGAAATAATATAACACGTACAGTTACATGATTATTGTTACTTAATTTTTATTTTTTAAATTTTCCTTTCTTACAGAAACCTCAACGGCTTATTTAAAAAAATAATACTTTAAGAACAGACAATTCAGGTTCTGGTTCTGCATTTGTAGATCATAAACTTTTTTCTTAGCATATAAGCAAACAGTTCAATCAGGAATCTCAATGATAGTTATACCAATCTCGTGGTTAAGTCTACATATCTGTTACACAACAACAATTCCTGGAATTCCTAAAGAATATATTATAAGTTCCATTTGATGATATAATGTTATAGGACAATAGTTATTATATCGAAGATATACAGAGTTGTCATAGACTATTTACAAATATTTCTAGCAGGAAAAATTAAATAATTAACCATAACATGATACATCTGGCTCTGAGAAGCCCTGGGAAAACCATATGTAGGCTTTGCCAGGAGGTGTTTCTTCCCTTATAGGGTACATATACTGTTGTCACCCACTGGACTTCTGCAAGGCCTTTTACATGGTTCCCCACCACATCCTTATATCAATTGGCAATATATGGATTTACACAGTGGATAAGGAATTGGTTTGGAAGGTTGCATCCAAAGAGTTGTGGTCAGTGGCTCTGTATCCAGATGGAGGCCAGTAAAGAGTGATGTCCCCCAGGGGTTCATCTTTGAATCAGTACTCTTTAACAACTTTATCAGTGACTTAGACAATGAGATCGAGTGCACTCTCAGCAAGTTTGCTGATGGCACCAAGCTGAGTGATGCAGTTCATACAACAGAGAGAAGGGATGCCACCTAGAGAGACCTTGATAAACTTGAAATTTGGGCCCTTGTAAGCCTAAAGAAGTTCAACAAAGCAAAGTGCAAGGTTTTGCACTTGGGTCAGAGTAATCCCCAATATGTATAAAGACTGGGAGGAGATCTCTTTGAGAGTAGCTCTAAGGAGAAGGATTTGGGGGTTCTCCTAGATGAAAATCTTAACGTAAGTCAGTAGTGTGTGCTTGCCACCCAGGAGGCCAGTGGTATCCCAGGTTCAATCAGAAGAGGAGTGGCCAGCAGGTCAGGGGATGTGCTTGACCCCTCTCTGCCTTCATGAGGCCCCATCTGGAGTATTGTGTCCAAGTGTGGGGTCCCAAGCACAGGAAAGATACTGAGATTGTGTATAGCCCACTCTTGCAGGATCCTTGAGATCTCTTCAAACACAAGCCACTCTATGATTCTATAACATTAATGTCACTCCAGAATACTCTAATGCTGAATAAAACACACTTCTAATATCATTGTTACGTTTTATTTTCATGAAGAATCCTTAAATGTTTTTAGTCATAAATGGCAATTGCATTTGCATAGAATTGTACTTGAAATTAATTATGATGTTTGAAAACATTAAAAAAAATCTAGAGAATGATGAATTTCTAGAACTAGATGAAACTCATTAGGAAAAGTTATTCAAAAACCTTTGTATATTTGAACCACTGATATTTGTGTAATGTTTAGAGAACTGAAGCGTAACTAAAGATATTGTGATTCATGTGCATTCTGAAAAACAATATGTGAATATTTCAAATAATTCCATAATATTTGAATATTTCTGAAAAATAAAATATGTGAATATTTCAAATAATTCCATAATATTTGAATATTTCTGAAAAATAAAATACAGAATAATCCTGTCCTTGAAAATGGCTGAATATTTTTAAATTGAAAGTACTGAATTAAAGAGTCTCTCATCTTGAAACTCAGTAAAATCTTGTTCAGAAAACTTCAACTGACCTGCTCATAATATGGCTGTAGGCCCTCAGGTTCTAATATTTAATTTGAGCTGTGAAATGAAAAGTCTCACTTAAAAATAAATAAATAAATAAATCCTTTGGATTCTCAAAAACTGTCTCTGCCTCTTTTGTGTTTTTTGCTTATTCATTTTTAGAAGAAAAGAATATGTACTGCAACTCTCTGTTGACTGATCTGCCTCATATTTATCAAAAGGATAATGAAGGAAGTGTATGATAAAAACAGAAGGAAGAAAAGTTCATTGTGAAAGTTTGCACTGAACATCAGAATACACAGAAGTAAGCAACTAGGTGTAAAAGAAGGTTTTCCAGTCTAGCAGTGAAGTAAAGCTGTTGGATATCTTTCAAATTATTATGTCAGTCCAGATAGTTTTTGCATAATGAGAACACCTTTCATGTGTCAGATTGGGTTTTCAATATAACTAAGTAAGTAAAAATAAGAATATGTTAATAAGGTCACCTTTAACATAAAGCTTGATCCGAGTTTTCTAAAGTATTTCTTGGAATAAGGAATACTGCTGCTGAAATGAGGCAATTTTATAAAACAACCTGACTGTGTAAGACAACATTTCTGTTATTAAGAATACTGAAATAGACTTTCTTTTTTGAGAATATGTTCATTTAAAATATTTAAATATTAAAATATTCCTATATCACTATATTTTCATATATATTCCCTAAATGAAACTGGGAAAATAAATATTTATGTTATCAAGCCTACAGTATGCATTCCATATGAGAGCAATTGCAAATATACTTTCTATATAGCAAACATCAGTGAAAAGATCAATAAATTGAGTGACCTCATTAGCACAGTTTTAAGTTAGTAAATTCTGTTGATAGAGTAGGATATTTTATGTTAGGCTTATATTCACATAAACAGCCAGACAATTTTGTTTTATTCTGAGATGCATTTCTGTGTTTCTGAACCATAAACCTATGACCTGCATGCTTCATAAAAAAATATCAGATGTCTTCTCTTATTCTAGTTCCAAAACTGCTCTGACAATTCTAGTTTTCACGTTAGTTTTGTTTTTAAGACATATTATGAAAGGGAAAGCCTGAAAAAATGCTACAGCACTGCACAATAGGGCTAACTTAAGTATGTAACAATATTAATTAATGGTTTGACATAACATTTAAATTGTTTAAGAGTTTGGAGAGAAAATATAAACTCTCAAATATTACCGTTTTATCAAAGGCATGATCTTTAGGCCCATCTCACTGTTTGGAATCCTAATTCTTGAGTGTGGAATGCATGGTGTTAGTAATATGGAGATACTGCTTAACTTGGGGCAGGGGATGGTTTTGTTTTGTTTTAATCCTTTTCTTTTTACTGCAGAGCTGCATTGTCTAATTATCTAGATACATTACAATGTCCAGTTGAACAAAGAACACATTAGTGTGCAGTGTGTCTCTAGAATATGACTTCAGTATGTTTTTCCTTCAGGCTCACTTCACATGATCTACAATGCCCTTAACTAACAACTGCAATATATATATGAGGTAATATATGAGGTAAGAAGAGTGTTGTACATACAACCATTTTCCATTTTTATTTTCTCAAATATTAAGGAAAATATACTTTATTTTGTAAAACATACTTGCTCTAGAACTACCAGCTCCATCTTCTTTTCAGGGGTGTCTATGCATGTAAATCTATGGGTATATATATAAATTCATGTGTACATACATATGCAGCTAGGCATATATGAATAAACAATATCTGTAAATGGTTGGTATTATCACAGCTAGTAACTGAGATTTAATTCTGACTTCATTTACTTACAGTTTTGTGGAAGGCAGTTTTAGGCAAAGGATTAAAACAAAACAAATGCTCTGTCTGTTTTCTTTCTTTTTTTGAAAAAACAGTAAGTATGATTTAAACATCATACTTTTTTAGTTTTTGGAGTGTGATAAAGTATGTTTCCTCTTCAGCTATTAGTCATAGAACAGCTTTGGTTTGCATTCTAGAAAGAAAAAAATTTAATTCTTTTTTTTTTTGTCTTCCCTCAGATTCCAATGTCTGGATGTTTAATATGAACAACATGACCAAATGACAGTAATCTCCTCAGATAAATATCTCAAAAACTAGAGATTAAATAATGTCAACAATACAAGAGAAAAAAAAAAAAATCATCTCTACATCAGTGCATGAGAAAAAGCTACAGTTCTAGTTCTGTTAATGCTATGTCCTGGTATCAATGTTGGGGTTAAAAGAAAATATTAACTAAAAATTATTGCATCATATTCCTGTTAATGCAGATGAGAGAAATGAGGAAGTAAAATCCTTCAGTAATCCCAAATTCTTCTGGTTATTTTATGTTTCTAGCTACTGAATTTTGAATACTAAAATTAAAAGATCTAAAAATTTTCACCATCCATGCTAAGTGTTAGCAGTTGTGGTTTAATTTAGAGGGTAGCTCAGCACCAAACAGACTTTTGCTTACTCCCCAACTTTCTGTGGGATGAGAGAAAGAACTGGTAAAATAAAAGAAAGTAGAACTCTTTGGTTGAGATACAAAACTATTTACTAAGACAGAAAAGGAGAGAAAGTAAAAAATAAAATAAAATAAAATAAAAAGTAATATGTATACAAAACGAGATGCACTCAAAACCTGATGCCTGGCTATTCAGTCCCTGAGCAGTTGCTGTCCCGACCAGACAGATCCCCATAGTTTTCATCATTTTCTTACCATGTCACATGGCATGGAATATCCCTTGAGCCAGTTTAAGTCATCTGTCATGGTTCTGTTCCCTTCCATCTCCAGTGTATCCTCAGCCCCCTCACTTGTAAGGCAGAAGGAGAAGCTGAAATGTCCTTGGCTCTGTGCAGAACCACTCAGCAACAACTAAAACATAGGTGTAATATCACCACTGTTTACTATTAAAACCAAAAACATAGCATCATATCAGACCTTATGAAGCAATCTAGCAATCTGCTGCTTATCACAAATGACAGCCAAGTGTGCATCTCCAGAAAAGGCAGTCCCTGGGAAAAAGCTAGTCTGTTCACATGGTTTAGGTCAGAACCAGGATCAAAGTAGCTTATTAATTTATTAATGGCACATAATTAATCCTCAGTGAGCTACGCATTCACGATCAATACTGGTAGTATAATAGATAAATCATGGTACCAGGCACTAACAGAGTGCTAAAATCTTAGAAACTTGAAATAGACAGTAAAGAGGCCCCTGTAGCTCTGGGACCTCTGTAGACAGTAATCACCAGGACAACCATTATAAGGAGATTGATGAAACTGAGGGTTCAACTCTCAAGCTGGTGCTTTTTGATTCTGTTGTGTTTTTGTTTTGTTTTGTTTTGTTTTGTTTTTTTCTCTCAGAATCCATCTTAGACCTACAAAAGACAGACATTTTCAGATTCTGATGAACTCATTTCAATTACAATAAACATTTGCATCCCACTGGTATCAATCTTTTCATGCTTGTTTTCTTTGTTATAATCACTGCATACCCAAAGCTGAATGAGCAACTGATACTGAGAGAATGAAAGAGAGAGAGATTTTTATTGAAAAGATGACTCAAAGAACTTTTGCTAGAAGGATGGATTCCTCTCCGGAGTAAACTTTGCTCTATTGGAGTTGCCTTCTGCCTTTATATTAATCTTTCCTAACAGTTGTTTGCCAAATATCATTTTGAAACCTCTGATGGGTAATCCAGAAACTTCCCAATCAAATCCTTCCAGAGCTTCCCTTTTTGGGTTATTGTTTAATATACTTTTTTCAATGTATAAGCTACATTGGAAGTTATTCTGATTATTTCTAATCTTACTCCTAAATGAGACACAGAGAAGAGATTTTCCCTTTCTTCTTCACATTAGCATTTTGCTCATTTGAAGACTGTTGTTGCATTCTTCTTTGGCATATTCTTCTTCAGACTAAACAGTCACAATTATTCATGTCTTTCTTAATTAAAAAAAATATTATTTATTTTTATTATTTTTCTGTCAAGAAATATCATCATATAGTGGCTGTGGAATCTGAAATAATTAAGAAAGTTGCTATACATTTAATAAAGAAATCAATATTGCTCAATGTTGGGGTCAACAACCTCTCCATCTGTGTGCCTCTTTAAATAGATCAGAATAGATCATTAATATCTCATTAATAGATCAGAAATTTTTCATAAGTTTGTTCTTATTTCATTGATGGCAAAGTAAACTAAGAATTTATTTAATGAGGAAGACACCACAACAAGCACTTCTCATTTACCTCAGCAACCTGTCAGTGCAGTCGCTGGGATCATGCATTTGGTCAATGCCAACTGTCTAACTTAATTTTCTACAAAGCATGATTAATTGCATTTGTGCATCTCTAAATTTTCTAGCAGCTTCTTTGTGCCAATGAAGAGCAGAAGACCTGCCATGCTTCACTAGCATTTCCAGATATTCCTGTTGCTGTATGCGTGGTAGCTGCATTTCTTTCTTGTAATGAAGGTCAGAATATAATGTATCAGGGTTTGAAAGCTGAGTGAGGATGCTAAATCCAAAATATCTATGATGACTTTGAAATCAAAAATTAATGATATTTAAATGACTCTTTCTAACGACCTTGGTTTCTAACAACATTTATTATGTTAAATATAGAAATGCCTCAGTATGTGATAGCCACATGTTTTAGAATGCATTTGCACAGATTGAGATAGAGCTTTGTATTGGTGATTATTGCATATACTATTTGGAAATAATAATTATATTTGAAACTTGATTTTACAAATGACAGTGGGAAATTTACTGTGTTTCCAGTTGATTTTCATGTCTTGTAATTCCTGCAATTTCAACAAAGTTGATATTGATTATTCTCAATACTTCTTCCTAAGCAATTTAAAAATAAAATCTCTGTGAAATTATTTGGTGACTAGCAATTCAACTAGGAAACAAATATACGAAAATTATAAAAGGCAAGTGATACTAAAGACAGACATTGAAAAAGAAGAAATTATGTGGAAAGGTTACAAAATAGGAAATGCAGAAAACATTTCAATTTAAGAACAAATCTATAAATTGAAAAAAAAAAAAAAAAAAAAAAAAAAAAGGATAGAATTAGCTTATGAAGCATAGAGCTGTATAAATTTGTTTAGGATGTGGAATTACTCATATTATTCAGGTTTAGTGTGTTAATTACTTTAACCCAGTATGTTCTGTTACATTACTTGGAGTGCCAAGATATGAAATAAATGTTCACATTCTATTATTTCATTTCAGTTGACACATTAGAAGGAAGATATGCCATCCAGAGGGACTTTGATAAACTTGAAAAGTGGGCCTTTGTGAACCTAATTTATTTCAACATAGCAAAGTGCAAGGTTTTGCACTTAGGTCACAGTAATCCCATATGTGTATACAGACTGAGAGAAGAACTACTTGAGAAGGGCATGTTCAGCTTGGAGATGAGAAAGCTGTGAGGGAGCCTCATTGCAGCCTTCCAGTATTTAAAATGGGATTATAAATAGGAGGGGAATCAACTTTTTATAAGAGTAGACAGGGATAGGACAAGGAAGAATGGTTTTAAGCTCAAGGAGGAAAGGTTTAGATTGAGGGAGAAATTCTTTACAGAGTAGTGAGGTGCTGGAACAGGCTGCCCAGAGAGCTTGTGGATGTCCTGCCTTTAGAGGTGTTCAAGACCAGGTTGGATGGAGCTGTGGGCAGCCTGGTCTAGTATTAGATACAGAAGTTGGTGGCCCTGTTTGTGGCAGGGAGTTGAAACTTGATGATCCTTGAGATCCCTTCTAACTCAAGCCATTCTATGATTCCATGATTCTATGATTCTACGATTCTATGACTCTATACCGAAAATAGTTCTTATGATAGAAAAAAAATTACATATAAATATAATATGTATAGTGATATATTTGAAGCAAAAAATGCTTCTTGGGTACAGATACATTAGTTTTATGGTCTATGTAACAATTTTGTGTAGAATAAGTATTTAGCAACAATGTTGCTAGAAGTGCTGTGATATTTTACCTTAAGAGGGTAAGATCAGTCCATTCCATCTCCAGTTTTGTAGTCCAAAATATCTGTTATAAAACACTGAGGAGATGTGTATGGGTTCACCTCTTCTTCTTCCTCTGCTTTTTGAGGAAATAGTTGACTTCAACATCTGTTACCATTCTCTAATCCAGACCTTCTTTTGAGGGAGATTAGAAGAAAGATCAAGTAGAAGAAGGTAATTTATCCCCTGAGCTTAATTTGTAGGAGATTTTGTAGTTCATTTTTATATTGCTTATTTTTTTACAGTTATATCACTATCCAAGACTGTATAATATCCACCATGGTAACTATAAACCAATGTACTTATCCTGGCTGCAAGGAAGGCCAAAATAGTTTCAAAGAGATAATGCAAACAAAGTGTTATGTATGTTCATGCAGCAGCGCAGGTAATATTAGCAGTTTGTAACAGTACATTATTTAGGGAGGATAAGGTGAAACTACACAGTTGCTGTGATTTCATCTCTTAAAACTAATTACTGATTGGCAAAAGAATATAACTCCATGCACAACTCTGAATACTGTATGGGTTTTGAAATGAAGCGTCCCAGTGATGATCAATGATTCCACTGGAAACTTGCTTCCTATTCTTCAAAACACTGCTAGTGACAACTCAGTCCTATTGATATGCACAATTAGTAGTTGGAGTGATGGAAAAAATTCCCCTTCCGTTAGCTTAGTATTTGTCATACAGAATGTATCAAATTTTTAAGATCACTATTTGTTAGAGATCTGATATCTTTATATAGAACAAACACCTGAATAACACATTAGAAACCTACAGATAGTGAGTTCTGAGTACTTTTTATATTTTGTTTTGTCACAATTCACAAATACGCACTTATATGGAAAACATGAGTGGCTAATTATAATCACCCAAACAATTATTGCAAAGTTACTCTGAAAGTTGATTATATTACTCTTATTCAGACTTCAAATGCCTGGACTACTGACGCTATTTTTTCAAATTTTCAGAAATTTCTGCCTATAATATAATAACAAATATGTCATGATCTTAATAGCATCCTTAAGGGAGCAATTAGAAAAGTCCTAGGGAAGAGGGACAGAGAGATAATTGTCATGGAGTTATCTGAGTCCGCAACAAGGGGGGGCAAAGGCACAGGAAAAAAAAAGAAAAAGAAAAAAGAAAAAAGAGAGACAAAACGGTGAAGGAAAAAACAAAAATAATGGGAAAAAAAAAAATAAATTGCCAAGTGATCTGGCCGGTCACGGTCTTACAGCACGGCACGCCATGGGTCGCGCACCGGGAGGGGGGCTGATGGGGGGGAAGGGCAGAGAGTTAGTAGATGGGTTTAACAAAAGGAACACCTACAATGATCTGAGGAGGAACGGTAATTTACTAAATTTAACCAAATCAAACAAAATGAGAGAGACAAGAGTACCCAAAGTGCCAGGAAAGCACATGCCCTTCTCCCCAGCGAACTGAGCTGACCCCGAGGGAGAGAGAGACTTTCACGGTATTTGATTTTCAACCTCTCAAATCAGATGAAAAAAAATAGATCAATCAAATAAATTCTACAGTATGAAGCTGTCAATTCAGAATTCTCTAACAAGACATAAAATATGATTTTAAAATGAAGGTGATTTGAAACAGGTCGATATGTGAATTCATTAAGCCTGAGAAATAATAATCTTTGAAAAACATAATGATAGACAAAAAAAATACTATTAATTTTTAGAATTGTATGGAAATTTTTGTCCTTCGTGAACAGAATTACTTTATGTTTGCTAAATTCATGTATTTGAACAATTTTGTCTCTTTTCAGTCACATTTTTTCTACTGATTTTATTTTTTTTCTTGTCTTGCCTTCTCTTGCCTTTCCTTGCCTTATATTGCATTCTCAGACCTACTAGACCACCACCCTCAACCTGCTGGTAATGCTTTTCCTAATGCAAATGAAGACAATATTGGGCTTTACTTCAAGAGTACATTGCTGATCCCTGTTGCAGGGTCAGCTTGTTGCTCATCAAGGTCATGAAGTCCTTCCTTGAGATGCTGCTTTCCAGCAAGTCAGCTCCCAACATGTAAAGTTGCTTAAGCTTATTATTTCCCAGGTGCAAATATTTTTATTTCTATTTGTTCAACTCTATGGGGCTTTTGCCTGTCCATTATGTGCTCCGATCTGTTATAAGGATATTAAACACTCTGGAGGGTGCAGCTACTACACCTTTCTTTATTTAGAGCAGTGCTCTAGTTAGGTGTCTTTAAATTATTCCATCTCGTACATGCCAGCTTTGTGACAATTGAAATGAGAGTAGAATAAAGCAAATACTTATTGAACATCAAAAGTAATGGAAGACTTATGAAATAGTGCTGAGATTTTTACCCTATGCTTGTCAAGTAACCTTGATAGAATACCTGAGAGGCAATTTTTCTTCTCTGGTAATGTCTCCTTCAGAAACACCAACTATTAAATAATTCTTGAGAATAATGTGGAGTTTTTGTTTATCTGTTTGTTAGTTTGTTTTCTGTCAACAAAGAGTAACTTCTGTCAGACATTCTAAATTGTCTTTGGAGAGAAGTTGAATAGTTTTCTGCAGAATGCCTGCATATTAGTCTTATTTCTTCCTGTTTTTCATTATATGATTTACAGAGTTAGCTCGTGAATACTTCTACATTGTCCAGACATATAGCAAAAAGCACTCACATAGCAACATGGATGGGTTTATTCTTTGTTATTCTTGTTTCCTAAGCAGCATATATTGTGTTTTTCTTAGAAATATCTTTTTGTGAATTAGGAGTGACCTGATGCAGATAGTCTCCCTGGGCCATTCACTATTTAGTTTGTGAAGTTTTTCCTATTGTCCAGAAGACTACATGTGCCTACTGATACGTTTCTGGAAAACATATAAACTCACAGCAAACCAGAAAATAAAATAAGGATTAAAATAAAGAGCATACTACTTTGTTCTCAGAAATTTTGACACTGATACTTGAAAATAAAAGAGGAAAAGCACCTTCCAAAGCCCAGCTCCACTAAGGTGAATCATGGTGAAACACATCATTTTGTTCTATTTGGATGTTCAGTAAAGGTGCACTCTGTAAGGAAGAAAAGTAAGTTTTTGCATCTCAAAATTCTTCGAGATCCACAATGAACACTGAGTCCAACTTCTGGTTCCACACAGGGTCACCAGAAATTCAAACTTGATGTCTGACAGCATTGTCTGGCCTGTTTTGAGAAGGCAAGCTTGGTCCTGCCACCTGAGCAGCCTATTCCATGCCCACTGCCCTCTGGTGAAGAACCTTTCCCTCAATCTGACCCTCCCCTGATGCAGATCCATGCTGCTCCTTTGGATTTTGTCACTGTCACCAGAAAGCTGAGATCAATGCTGCCATCCACTCTTCTTGTGAAGATTTGTAGACCGCTATGAGGCCTTCCCTTAGTCTTCTTTTCTCCAAGCTGGTCAAACAAACAAGTGACTTCAGTCACTTGTCATGCATCTTCCCCTTTAGAACTTTCATCATTTTTTTTATCCTCCTTTGGACTTTCTCTAATCGTTTTGCAAACTTATTTATTTTATGACACCCAAAACTGCACACAGTGCTTGAGGCAAGGCTGTTCACAGCAGAACAGGACAAATCCCTTCCCTCACCTGGATAGATGCACCCAAGAAGAGATTGGCCCTTTCACTATTAGGACACAATGTTGTCTTCATATTAACCTTGCTGTTGACTAAATAGCCCACACACATTTCTACAGAGCTGCTCTTCCACTTCTCATCCACCAGTCTGTATGCATATACAGGATTAACTTCTGTTTGAATGTGGAATGTAGTGGGTCAGAGTTCTTGATGGCATGAGTTAGATCCAAACAAATGCAAAAATAATGCTATTTTAACTTGATTCTTGGATACCATAAGAAGACCAGTGACAGTTTTTTAAACACCACAAAAAAAAAAAAAAAAAAAAAAAAAGAGAGAGAGAGAGAAAACAAGAGAATTATACCTGAGAAAACTGAAAATTCATGAAGAGAATATGGTGTCAGGGTGCAGGCTGGTCACAAGCAGCATCCCTCAGACGTCAGTCTTGGGACAGGTAATCTTCAACATCTTCATCAATTTCAGTGACAGAGATGATGGCATCAAGTGCACCCTTAGCAAGTCTGCAGATGACATCAAGCTGACCACTGCAGTGGATACATTGGAAGGAAGGGAAGCCATACAGAGGGACGTGGACAGGCTGGAGAAGTGGACCTATGAAAACCTAATGAGGTTTAATAAGGCCAAGTGCAGGGTGCTGCACTTGGGTTGGGGCAATCTCAAGTATTTATACAAACTGAGGGAAGATCTCCTTGGGTGTGGTGAAGGATTTGTGGGTCCTGGTGGAAGAGAAGGAAATAACTGTTTACAACAGTGGATTGTGATAGGACAAGGGGGAATGGTCTTAAACTGAGACAGGGAAGGCTTAGGTTGGATATTAGGAGGAAGTTTTTCACCTGGAGGGTGGTGACACACTGGAACAGGTTGCCCAGGGAGGTTGTGGATGTTCCATCCCTGGAGGCATTCAAGGCCAGGTTGCCTGGGCAGCCTGGTCTAGTAGTTGGTGACACTGAACATAGCAAGGGGCTTGAAATTGGAAGATCATTGTGGTCCCTTTCAACCCAGGCCATTCTATGATTCTATGATTCTACTAGAAAAAAATTTTAGAATCAACTTTGAAAATGGGTCCCTGGGCAGCCTGGTCTAGTATTAAATGGGGAGGTTGGAGGCTCTGCCTGTGATCCTTGAGGTCCCTTCCAATCCAAGCCATTCTAAGATTCTATGATTCTTAGAAATCTTTTTTTTTTTTTTTTTTTTTTTCCTCTGAGTATTCCTACTGCCTTCATTCACATCTTCCAGAGATTCAGAGGTTTACGAGTAACAAATTTCTCAAGAAGTCTAGCAAGGTACAACAGGACAAAGAGAATTAGCTATAGATTATTGATTGATAGAGAGATGAGGATGCATTTTTGCAAAATACTTCTGTGATTATGTCCCTTCCTGTTGAGTACACTAGGAAACTGGTCACATGCGAACAGGAATTACCCAGGCATGGAGAACTGGCAACTAATAGAAAAGAATTCATGTATTTTAAGCTGTAAATCAAGATGTCCGGAATGCTCTCTAGCAGAGGGAAGGAGGCTCCTATTAAGAATTGATTATGTCATATGTCAAAGATAAAGAGATTGAAGTTAAGAGAATCTTATAGTGCAACTTAAAAAAAAGATCAAGATACAGAAACTCAAGTGAAAGATAATAACAGGTAGGAATGAAGGAATTAAGCTTGAAGCCATTAATGTTTGAAACCTGGAGATTTTGCTCAAGGAAATTCACTCAGCCCTAGGTAACTAAGGCAGATGAGCAGTGAGCCATGATGTGCTCAGAGGTGAGACAGTGTTGGGCTGGTTGACCCAGAGCTCTGAAAATACTGGGAAGGATTTATCATGATGGTATGGGTGTAGCATACATGTCCCCCTCAGGCCTGTTCTGTAAGTAAAATGCCTTTTTTTTATTTTTTATTTTTTATTTTTTTCCAAGAATAAGAAAGGCTAGGAAGTCAGGACAAGCTGAGTGGCTGTTTGAAGGCTTGCTATGCGCCAAAGCCATTGTCACTACCCTCTGCACAACTTGCTCCATGCTTGGGAATGGATGCATTGCACTATAAATCCCAAGCATGTTTCATATGATTCAGATAAGATTCAAGTTGAATATTAGGAAAAAAATCTACTCAGAAGGAGAGATGAGAAATTGGAACAGGCTTCCTAGGGGGTTGGTGGAGTCGCTGGTCCTGGAGGTGTTCAAAAACTGTGGAGATGTGGCACTGAGGGATGTGGCTCAGTGGGCAGATGGGGATGGGCTGAAAGTTGGACTTGGTGATCTGTGAGGTTTTTTTCAACCTTAATGATTCTATGATTGTACAATCTGATCTTCATATACTTATCTATACATACTTTTCTAGACTTTTCTTCATATAATTTTTTTTTAGATGGAACAATATTTCTATCAGTGTAAAAATAAAATAATAGTTGTCAAGGTTATGCTATTAGACAAGAAAATGTTTTCAAGTTATAAAAACTTTAGAAGTCATACAGTGAGGACAGAGATAAGGTATTTTTGATTCACTTCTGCAACTTACCGGTGTTTTTGTTCTGTTTTGCAGAGAAAACTTTTGAAAAATTTTCTTGTTCCAATTGAAATGAAGACAAAGATGTTCTATTTTTGTTTTCTTCTTCTTCTCCTATATTTAAAGACAAAATTTTGTTATTCTCAGTAAGTTTTCTTCTAAAAACCTATCTAATCTCAATTCTAAAATAAATAGACATATGTTCTTGACAAAATATTCCAAGTGTTCATAGGACTGTTAAATAAAATTACTATTACTGATTTCAGCCAAGTCACCAGTAAAGTACCCTATATTTACTCTTCAAGCACAGAAAAACTTAGAAATCTGTTCTCAGAATTACCACAGAGTCCAGAGGGCAGAGGAGAAGCAGGAAGAAGCTAACAGGATCCCAGCATCCAGATGAGAGTCTCTCTGTCTTCAAGGCTCAGACTGAGATACAAAGGTGTGCAGATGTATCGCTGTTTAATTAAACCATCTAAAGTTTCATGGCCCAAATATATGACACTGTACCAGCCTGAGTTTCAGCTTTTTGTGGTAACACAGGATCAGTGTGTCATTCTGCCTTGTAGATATTCCAAAATTGAATAACTCTCCCTTTCTGTATATACATATATATACAGCATATACCTTTTCAGTATATATTGTTGCTCCTTGATTATTATTTGAATATTTCTCAACAATGAATAAAGCATTATAAAACATATGTATTCATAAGAATCTGAAAATATTTCCCAGCCTGGATCCTGATATGTAGCACATCTGGCTCCATGTTTAGAGGAGATCTGTCCCTACATCCTTATTCTCTGGTTTCTACACAAAGGAAACAGGGACAGACAAACTAGCTATTTTCTCACTGGAACTTAGAACCTTAAATTTGATGAAGTAAAGCTTTAGTAGATATCAGCTGTGTGGAGGAGCAACCTGATCACAATCACTGGAACAAAAGAACTTTTCTCCTTTTGCTTATTATGCGTTTTCATTTTCATTCATTTCTGTCCTTACTTCCTGCAAAAGATAGAACAAGACAGAATATTAGATTGACCCAGTATAACCATACCTGCATTTAGTAAATATATTATCTTCGAAATTCAAGTAGTTTAGAAAAAGGAATCAGGTTTCCCCATTGTTCACGCAAACGTGAAGTAAAACATCACAAATGTCTTCAAGTTTACATATAGTCTTGTGTTCTATAAAAGGTACATGGTAATCATATCTCTGCATCTAAAGTATTACATTTTGTCTAAGTGGCATAAGGGGAGGATATTTTGACTGGAGACAATTAAAAACAGCATTGAAATAATTGCATCTATCTTTTCTATCCATTACTTTTTCTGCTTTTCATTATGTAATTTGTATGTATAAACATTGTCGTTGACAAATCATAAATAAATAAATATGGATGTGTTCCTTAGTTTATATATAATTTCTCAAGCTGGAATGTTGGAAACATATTTCTTCTCTCATTCAGAGGAAAGCAACTGATAGAGACAGTGTACTTAACTGTGGGTGGTGAGTTTCACTGTGATGTAGATCTGTATCGCACAGGAAACAAATAGGTGAGATAATTGTGCAAAGGAAGAAAAATTACTCAGTTTCCCTAACATCTGTTCATCAAATTACAAAGACTCAAATTCAGTTATGCATCAAACCTCTAAAATTATGACCTTCATAGAAATTATGAGACCTTAAAAATATTTTATTTATGATTTCTAAGTTTCTCATTCTTGTAAACTTCAATTTTTGTCTCAGCTTACTTTTTTTTTGGTGTCTTTTTTCACTTTTAATAGTGAGAACATATTTTCTAAAACTCAATCTTGGGATTTTAAAATAGATGATTCTAAGACCTGGCATCTTTAGAAACATAGTAAAAATAAAAAAAGGCTTAGGAGACTTATAATGTATATGTAGGACCAGGCAGAACCAGAATTTCATCCAGAAACAGGATATTTGTGTTTGTGTTTTACAGCTGTCTTAGCAAATAAGTACCTTGATAGAAATCCTTATACAATTTACTAGCAGAAGGATCAAGAAAAATACAAAATACATGCTTTCCAGTAAATGAAATACATAATGATTACACTTTGCAGCCTAATTACTTATAACATTTAAAACTTTAACAAACTCCAGCTTAAAGAAAATGCTGACGAAAACGAATAAATGAAAAAGCACAATCAACCAACAGTAACACCAAACTCAGGATTATGCAAAAACCTTGCTCTCAGAATTAAGTGCATATAGTTTGGGAAAATAATCTATCTGAATTTTTGTAGTTTTTTCATTTAAGAATTTAAACCACCATACCTCAGTGACACATATCTCAATATGTATTTTAAAGCACACTGTTAACTATTCTTTCAGTACTCTAAGTACAGAGGTCACTCTGAAAAAGTTGTCTCCTATTCATTTGCATGGAAATTGCAACAGATGCAAAGAGCACATTGACACTATTTGATAGAGCAAATTCTCAGCTACAGAACACTACCTTTCGATGCAGTCCCTACTATTAGCTACGCATTTTCACTGATGAACAAGAGCCTGCGTGCCATGCTTGTAAAAACCTGCGCCAACTGTTTCACAGCTGCTATGATGACATTCATCTTTGCTAGGAAGGCACTGCCTACTCTGTCTGTCTTTAATTGGCCCGAACAGATGTAAATCAGAATGTGCCAAATCCAGACTATACAGTGGGTGTGGCAGGATTGCTCCAGGGTTTTCAAACAAGAGTGGGAGCTAGCGTTACTGTGTCGCAAGAGAAAGATTGTCTGGCCTGACTCTACAAGTTGGAGCCTCCAGTTTAGTAACTGTTTCAGTGTAGCAGACAGAGTTGATGGTTTGTCCAGGAAATCCAGAAGATTGACCTGTTTCCTACTCCAGGAGACAGTGCATACCACATTACTGACGGCTTCATCTTGAATATTTTTTTTTTAATTTTAATTTTTATTTTTAGGGATAATTCACGTGCAGCCCCTCCATGGACTGCTGTGGCAGGAGAGCTGTGGGATCCCTGTTCAGGTGCCAATTGTGGCAAGGGAGCTGCAAGCTCCTTCGCTGGTACGTCAAGAGAGGCGTGGAGGCCCTTGCTGGTGTAGAACAAAGAACTAAGAACAACCTCTATTGTAGGTGCTTACAACGTTTTATACCAGCAAAACAACAACTTGGTCATATGTAGGAGTCAGGCACCTCATATATGTTTACCTCTGGCTCAAGTAGCAAGATAATGACTTTCTTTGTCCCGCAGATTGCCATGTTGACTCCAGGTCTTGGTGATGATAGCACAGATTGTTACTGGTAATTATGCGATCCAGGAACCTTCAGCCTTTTGTTGGTCCTAACAAAGTTGCATATGTTGTTCTTTCTGTTCCTGTGTGAGAATACATGGGACTCATCAGGAGCAAACCATAGTTCCCAATGCTCTGAATCTGATATTCAGCTCTGTAAACATTTCACTGATCGTGATATGCCAATTTGCATAGATGAGTTCATCAACAATCTCTTCATTTCATAGAATCGTAGAATCATAGAATCACAAGGTTGGAAACGTCCTATAAGATCATCCAGTCCAACTGTCTCCTCATCACCATCACCACCACTAGTACTAAATCATATCACACAGCACGTCATCCAGACACCTCTTGAACACTGCCAGGGACGGCAACTCCACCACCTCCCTGGGCAGCCATTCCAGTGCCTGACCACTCTCTGAGAGAAAAAGTTCTTCCTTATGTCCAACCTAAACCTCCTCTGATACAACTTGCGGCCATTACCCCATGTCCTGCTTGTTGCCTGGGAGAAGAGGCCAAATCCCTCTTCACCACAACCTTCCTTCAGGAGATTGTACAGTGCAATGAGGTCTCCTCTGAGCCTCCTCTTCTCCAGACATTTCATGGTGTGACAGCTGTACATGGTGTCTGGAACATATCTTGCCTTTTATGTCACTGTTGCCACTGCTGAAATGCACCACCCACCACCTTACTGTGCTTACATCCACTTTTTGGTCTTGATAAACATTCAGAAAGCAACAGTGAACATCATTGCATGCCATTTTTTATCCATGAAGGAACTAAATGACACGTTTTTATGTCAGACCCCATTTTGTCAGACTGCCCTTCTGCTGCCATCTGTCACGTGACAACAAAATGTAATAAAGTGTTGGCATAAAGGTTCAACCTACCAATATCTGCCTCTGAAGTCTTGTGCGAACATAATAAAATAGGAGGCATTACTTTCAGAACAGTATTTCTGTATGGTAAGGTATTGTCCCGTTTGGCTCCAAGAACAATGCACCAGAGGAAAGAACATCGGAAAAGTTACCATTTTCTGACAAACACATATGGTTTATATAAACGGATTCTCCGTATAAACCAGACTCAAATCTCACTAAGAAGCAAGGCAGAAGTGAGAGTTCTAATTCTTGCTACAGTAACATGTAGAGTTGGTGAACTGGTAAAGATACTAGTGTGAAATCCAAATTGGGTTTGAAAATGAAAAACACAGAAAATGACAAATAAAGTGTAAGTTCTTTTTAATTTTACTTACAGATACTAACTAGCTATTAAGGACAGCATTTGCAAACAAATGATTTATGCAAATAGAAATATTTGTAAACACATAATGTGATTCATCAATTTGTTGCGGGAAACCTTATGAATTTTTTTGCGTGATATTAAAAATTAAAAAAAAAAAAAAAAAAAAAAAAAAAAAAAAAAAAAAAAAGAGGATTGGCAAAGTGTGCATTTGCACAGAGTAAAATGTGTCTCCTTATTGGAGATCTTCTAAAAATATCACTGATTTATTTTACTACTCAGGATGAGCAAAGTGCACTCATGGAAAACATTGTTGCCACTGTTACTTACTTGCCTCTTCTCTCATACTTTGGGGATGTATTTTCCTCATGAACTCCAGTTGCTGTTGTGTGGAAAATGTGCCTAAACTTGCAATCTTTTATTTCTCAGACTAACAAAATTCACCTGCAGCTAAAGATACGGATAGCAAATAAACATAAATTCTAACACAAAACAAAATAAAACTGCATTGATTGTGATCTTACGAAATGACACAACCTCTAGGCAGAATTTTTAATTTGCTCCAAAATAGAAAAGAAAATTGATGAATTCTCTTTCAAATCTAAGTAAAAAGTATAGAAAAAATTTATATACTAATTAAATAAAACATAAAGAAACAATATTAAAGAAAAAAACTTTTCATAATGAATAATCTGCAAGTGTAGTAAAATACATGATTGATAAATTCTAATCTAGAGATTCTTCTTTCTTCATTGCAGATTTTCTGACTTCAGCTTTGTGGGAGAAATAGCTATCTTCTTTACAGTCTTCTTAGCTTCTGAGTTTCTTTACTTATTTGGATCATATTTTCCAACCTTCCTAAACAGACAAAATGATAAATAAAATCAAAACAAAAATAAACAACAGAAACAACTAAAACAACAAAAGAACAAACAAATGGAACATCAACAGCAAAAAGCTGAGTAATATCTATCAATGTAACAAATATGAAAAACTGTAAAATAAGAACACCTTATCCCAATGTCATTGAGCTTTGGAAGCATTGTAATCTGAATGTCATGACCCAAGTTTGGTGTCTGAATTAATGCTCAAGTAGGTAAAACCTCTGTCTCAAAGGCTCATATCTAAATTAAAGAAATGACTCTTTCTTTTCCACTGAAAGGAGAAAAAAAAAACCAAAACACTCTTAGTATATGTTAACAACAACAAATAAATCTTTAATGAATCTGGCTAATTATCAGCAAGAGTACATTTTCCTCTCACACTCTTTTTTTCACTGCTAATTCCTGTATAACTGCATGGGCCAACCAGGAAGTCCAGGTAAAGTTGTAATGGTGATGCTGACGAGTTTTTTGTGCAGATGTATATATTTGTCCAAGTTGAGACATATGCTTAGATATAAATCAGCCACTAAAATAGTTTAAGACAAAATGTGTTTTTATATTTGACACATCTGCATCTATATAGCTGCTTGGTTAAACTGATTTTCATTAATTTACTTTTTTTTTTTTTTTTTTTTTTTTTTTTGGGGGGGGGGGTCTCATTTGTTCCTCACAAGAACCAGAAAGGTATGATGAAGAAATATCATTGTTTGTCCATTGTCAAAGAGTTCTTAATTCCTAATTACACAGCCATATGCTCTGTAATTAAAATAACACTTCAAAATTACAAAGATGCCACCAAAGTTACAATTTGAACTGTTGTACATAATTATTTTCACTGCCAATGAACAAGTCTGTAAGAAATTTAGATAGGCAGCTCACCATTTATAGATGTAATCCACTGGATTTCACCTTCAGAAATAAAGCTAATGAGGACCTCACAGTAACACTTTCAAAACTAAACATTTGTATTTCTTTCCTGCTTCAGATATTTACTTCTTTCTTTCTAGCTGATTGTTCTCATCTTGCACTTTGACATACTGACACATAAATCAGATAAATTAAAGGTCTGAAAATCTTCAAATATTTCTCTTCCTCTTAAAAAATATCTTTTTCCCCCTATAAATGACAATTATTTCAAACCACTGTGCTCAGTAGAAAGAAAGGTAATTTAAATTTGAATGAGAATAATAATAACATTTAAACATGGAGCAAAACCATAGCAATTTCATAACAACAATAATAATAAAAAAGAGTAAACATTAAATCTCTGGGTTCTATTTTGTCTTTCCATATTTACTCCAAGTTTACATGGAAAATGCTGAAAAATTCTGTAGATTAGTAGATTAATTGTAGAAAGAGATTGTAGAAGAGTTCAGATTTGAGGGACTATTAATGAAGTCCAGATCCAGAAGTAGCTCGAAACAGTTTCTACTAGATTATTGCTTGGCTCCAGATATACTTCACTGTCCTAGATTTTAAACAGAAGAAAATAAGATAACTGTTTGACTAGCCATTAAAATTAGTAATATTTATCTTATTTGCATAAACTGCTGTACACATCATTTCTTTAAGGCAACTAGTTCAGTAACATGATAACAAATTTTCTGCCACAACTTGCACCATCATAGTTAAAGCACTGCTTTAAAAAATCCACAAAAACTGCAAGCAGTAGATTTAGGATTGTGATAATGTTGTATGAATGATAAGAATGTTTTGTATAAAACAGCAGTGTTACGAACTGTTGTGTAGTGTACATTATGAAAATCAAAATATTTTAGTCTGAATTTATGATGGCATGTTAGGTAGGCTGTTTATGATTTGCAAAATTTCTGTTTATGTTAACCGAAATCATATTTAAGATTATTGTCAATTTCTCTGACATGTGTTTGAATCAATCCTACTAAACTACCCTGCATTTTCAGAAAGCTGGATATTATGAATTCTCTGAGCCTCTGGATATTTTTATGAACTCATGTGGGAAAATTATTACATTTTGTTCATAAGTAACACATGGAACAAATTAAAATGAAACATTTTTATATTGTTTTACTTAGTGTAAATTTAAAACTAGATCGTATCTCAGTGCAAATGTTTCTTCTGTATTAGAACCACCAGTTTTATATTCACTATATGCAGGTATCTCTAGCTTTGTTATCTCTTTAAACTTTTGAACGTCCATAACCATGAAAGAGATTTCATAAAATATAACACTCATGAGAGCTGGTGACACTGGGAATGGCCACTCTAGAAGCACTAACTAGTGTTTCACTTTACAGAAATATAGGCACAAAATAATTGTATTTTTCCACCTGTCAAAGTGAATTCCATTTCATCTGGAATTTACTACAAGACCATTATGCACATAAAGGGAGAAAAAGAGCAATAGCTAGGCAAAAAGGAAGATCTCACAGAATTTCTCTTCTCTATCATGGGCAAACCATTTAGAAAATGAATGCATTCATATAAAACAAAAATGTTTCTGCATCTTTTAATTCAGCATTTAAACAAAGATGATATTTCTCTGAGAGATTTGCCAATGACCAGGTAAAAAATGTCAATGTACAGACCTCCCATGTGGAGTTTTGGGATTGATATTTTTGCCAAATACAGTCTGTGTTTAACTTTGAAAATGTCTATATATGGTCTGTAAGCATTTTGCAACTTCTAAGTTGCAAAATCAATCTGGCAGTCTAATCCAGAACAGGTGTCCTATGAATGTCATTGCAAGTAACAGAAAGAGCATAACCTTACAGACTATTTTAGTAACCATGATTAGCATTAAGAAGCAAATCCCCCTACATATTCATGGTGTGAAAGGATCCCATTTCAGCACATGTGCTTTTCTGACACACAAGAAAGTAGATGGGATGCGAGGTCAGGCTGAACTGGCGAAACTAAGCTGAGGATGGAAAGATCAATGTGCTGCAGTGTAGAAGGAGGAGGAAGAAGTCAGCAGAAAAAGACATGATTTCCACCTTTATAAATTTTCCATTTAATATACCTCAGTAAAGCTCAATATGGAACACAGAGGCCAGTATCCAAGAATCAAGAATTGTCATTGCCACTTCACAGTTGTTTCAATTTCCTAGCCTTGATAAATACATAAGAAAAATAAAACAAACAAACAAAAAATTTAAAATAGTCCATCTCATAATGAGAAATATAAATAAAATGTAATTGAATAAAGAATATCTTTAAGTCATTTTATCTGCATAAAATATACAAACACTTAAAATACTTCTCTTGATTTAAAAGTCTTCCTAAATCTAAAAATTTTTAATCAGAGGGGGATCAGTTTACAAGTATCTGAAGTTATTAACAAGATAAAACTAACAATTTTAGTAAATATTACTAATGTCATTAAAAAGAATCACAAAACTTTCTTGATTTTCAAGAATGTTTTACTTACAAGCATTTTGATTCACATTTTGAAAAATCTTACAAAAATTTATTGATTTTTTTTTTTTTCCCTGTAATTTCAGGCAACATATACCATTGTATGCTTAGATTAATTTCCTGGAGATGTAACTTAAACCTTGTGTGAGATGTCAAGTGTGTAACTTTTTATTTTCTACATTGTACATACCAACTGATCCTTTGCTTGGTAGAACTGATATATTAACTCTCAGAGACACATAAAGACCATTTTATTCAATTTTACCTAAAATCAGATGCACTTAATTTATTTAAAGTAGATATTGAACTATTACAATTTTATTCTAGCACATAAAAATATATTTTTTCCTGTTTTTTTTTTTTTGCCAGAGATTTTGTCATTGAAAAATGTAAATGTAGATGTGGATAGAAAGGAGCTGTTATAAAATAAGCATATTGATATAAATTCTGAAAATGCATTCAGAAATAATTTTCTGTTAATTCGAATTACAGATTCAGATCCTGTGGTACTATATATTTTTCAGCTACTTAGAACAGAAATGAATTACTTTTGAACAGCAAAAGTTGGACCAAGACTTCATTTAGAGTCAATAGGAACATAGCAATTTGGCCTGACAAAAGAAATATTTGTAGCAATTATTATTGAGAGGTTATTTCTGCTAGAAGTACTTTCAAAACTATGTTTACACTCATCATCCACACCACTTACTCTAGTCTTGCATTGCTTCTCAATGGAGTTCTGAGTCCTGTTTGCCGTATCATATGTTTCAGCCATGGTTTGCATTGGTCATAATTGAGAATACTGAAATAAAATGTAGTCAACGATATCTATAAGGAAAATGAGGATAAATCTAAGATCAAAGTGAATATATATGATACATACATTCCTTATTTCAGACTACCTTTGATTACCGGGGCTTCTAAAGCCAGTTGTGATTTCTCTACATATTATTTTATATGTTTAGTAATTAAGAGAGCTGTTGTGTTTTTTTTTTGTTGTTTGTTTTGTTGTTTGTTTTTTTAACATGAAGATTTCTCCCTGAATCCAGTGAAGTCCAGAGCATCTTTTAGTGGGGAGCTCTCATGCAGCAGTACTGAGAACATCCTTTGGGGCATTATTTACAATCTGTGTCTTACATCTTGATGCTTCTTTATTCTTATTACTGAAAGAATGATGGACAGCAAATCTCAAAATTTCTCCATATCCCAGGCATTTGTGAATCTCTACAACTATTTCTTATATGTATATATATACTTTTTTCTGCAGAAGGAGGACTCCTAGCTTAATTAATATTTCATTTTACGGAATTTTTGCTCTGCTTAGTGTCTTTCTCTAAATTCTTTCCAGAGGTATTTAATTTGACACAAGATCGTCTGAGCTGCTTATAGTACAAATGAAATAGAGGAACCCTGAAATTTTGCAGTAAATTTTTTCTGTAAGCTTTCTTGATCCCTTTTATTTCAGTCCCTAAAATTGTTTTTGCCTTTTTGACAACTACTGAGTGCATTTCCTAAGATCTTTGTGAAAATGTTAATCACAGTCCCATCATTTTGCATGTGAAATTGTCTTTGTTTTCATTCCAAAACTAATCCCAGAAGACAACCATCACTTGACTCGTCATCACTGAATTTGACATTTTACTTTCCAGTCACCTAGTTTTAAATTCTTCTTTTGCAATTCTCCACGAGACACCTTGAAGAAGAGAGCTGTTGGAGAAGGTTCAGAGGAGAGCTGCAAAGATGATCAGGGATCTAGATCACCTCCCCTATAAAGACAGGCTGAGGGAGCTGGGCTTGTTCAGCCTGGAGAAAAGAAGGCTGTGGGGTTACCTCACTGCAGCCTTTCAGTACCTAAAGGGAGCCTACAAACAGGAGGGCAATCAACTCTTTGAAAGGGTAGATAACAGGAGGACAAGGGGAAATGGTTTTAAGTTGAGGGAGGGAAGACTTAGATTGGATGTCAGGGGAAAATTCTTTACTATGAGAGTGGTGAAGTGCCGGAGCAGGCTGCCCAGAGAGGTTGTGGATGCCCCATCACTGTAGGTGTTCAAGGCCATATTGGATGGGAACCTGGACAGCCTGGTCTAGTATTAAATGTGGAGGTTGGTGGCCGTGCCTGTTTTTGGGGGGGGGGGGGGTGGGTTGGAGATTCATGATCCTTGAGGTCCCTTCCAACCCTGGCCATTCTGTGATTCAGTGGAAATTAATGATGGTAATGATAGGGTTGAGAGCTTACTGGTTAGAATAAAACCAAAGGCCAGTAGAACTGATATTATTGTGGGAATCTGCTTCAGGCCACCAAATCAGGATGAAGAGGTGGACAAGACACTTTATAAACAGTTGGGTGAGGTCTCAAGGTCACTCACCCTTGTTCTTGTGGGGTACTTCAACTTCTCAGACATCTTCTGGAATTATAATAAAGAAGATAGGGAACAGTCTCAGAGGTTCCTAAAGTATGTGGAAGATAATTTTTGACACTGCTGGTGAGGGAGCCAACAAGGGGAAATAAAATCCTGCACCTGCTGTTTGCTAACAGAGAAGGTCTTGTGGGGGGTGTAAATGTTGACGTTGCCTGGGGCAAAGTGATCATGAGATGCTAGATTTCTTGATCCTTGCTGAACCATGGAGGGGAGTCAGAAGAACTGCCACCTTGGACTTCCAGAGGACAGACTTTAACTTCTTTAGGACCATGGTTGAAAGGGTCCCTTGGGAGGTAGATTTGGAGAGCATGGGAGTGCAGGTAGGCTAGGAATACTTTAAGAATGTTATTTCAAAGGTACAGGAGCTGACCATTCCCAAATCACAGAAGATGAGCTGACGGGTAAGGAGGCCAGACTGGCTGAACAGAGACATTTGGCTGGAACTCAAGAACAAAAGGAAAGTTTACAGTCTCTGAAAGAGTGGGCAAGCTAAGGAGGATTACATGTATGTAGTGAAGCTGTGCAGGGAGAAAATCAGAAAAGCCAAAGCCCAGCTAGAACTAAACTTGGTCACTAAGGTAAAGGACAACAATAAATATTTATTTAATACATCAATAGCAAGAGGAGGGGTAGGGAGAATCTCCATCCCTTGTTGGGTGCCGAGGGCAACTTGGTGACCAAGGGTCAAGATAAGGCTGAAGTACTTAATGCCTTCTTAGCCTCAGTTTCTAATAGTAAGACTTGTTACTCCCTGGGAACACAGCCCCCTGGACTGGTAGATAGGGATGGGGAACATAATAAGCCCTGCATGATCTGTGATGAGATAATTTTGGATGTGCTCCAAAAGCTGGATGCTCACAAGTCCATGGGGCCAGATGGATTGCACCTTAGAGTGCTGAGGGAGTTGACAGATGTGGTTGCCAAACCACTCTCCATCATTCTTTGGCAGTCCTGGCAGCAGACTGGAGACTGGCTAATGTGATGCCCATCTTCAAAAAGGGCCAGAAATATGATCCTGGTAGCTACAGACCTATCAATCTCACCTCGGTGCCCAGGAAGGTTATGGAACGGATGATCTCAGGAGCTATCATGGACCAATTAAAGGTCAACCAGAAGATCAGGCCCAGTCAGCATGGGTTTATGAACAGTAGATCCTGTCTGACAAACCTGATTTCATTCTTGTCAATGGTTTACGGGCTGGTTCGGCCAGGTTCCGTGACCAGCAGGGCGGAGGGATCTCGGATCTGCGCCTTCGGAAAAGGGAAACAGGGGACCCCAAAATAATTGAAAACAAGGGCAATAATCTGAGGTGGAACAAATGATTTACTAAATATAGTATCAGCAAAGTATAATGAGAGAGAGAGAGTTTGTCTGAGGAGGAGTGGCTGGAAAGCTGCCTGATGGAAAGGGACCTTAGTGTACTGATGGACAGTCGGCTGAATATGGGCCAGCGGTGTGCCCAGGTGGCCAAGAAGACCAATGGCATCCTGGCTTGTATCAGGAATGGTGTGGTGAGCAGGACTAGGGAAGTCATCCTGCCCCTGTACTTGGCACTGATGAGGCCTCACCTTGAGTACTGTGTTTTGGGCACCTCAGTACAGAAGGGACATTGAGGTGCTAGAGCAGGTCCAAAGGAGTGCAACAAGGCTTGTGTAGGGCTTGGAGAATATGCCCTGTGAGGAGAGACTGAAGGAACTGGATATTCAATTTGGGGAAAAGGAGACTGAGGGGAGACCTTATTGCTCTTTTTCAATATCTGAAAGGTGCTTACAGCAAGAGTGGAGTTGGTCTCTTGACACTGATGACAGGTGACAGGATGAGGGAAATGGCCTCAAGTTGCACCAGGGTAAGTTTAGGTTGGATGTTAGGAAACACTTCTTTACTGGAAGGGTAGTTAAGCACTGGAATAGGCTCCCCAGGGGGGTGATTGAGTCACTATCATTGCATGTGTTTAAAATCCGTTTGGATATGGTGCTCAGGAACATGATTTAGCAGAGGGTTGTGAGAGTTAGGGTAGTATGGTTTTAGGTTGTGGTTGGACTTGATGATCTTTAAGGTCTTTTCCAACCTGAGTGATTCTATGATTCTATAATTCAGTTCATATTTAGTAGTCAGGTGTCTTCAGAATATAAAGAATATAAGGAAAAAAGCAAAAATATAAAATGTCATTTCAAGGAAAGGAAATACATTATTGAGGATTAGAAAAGCTCCTTCAAATAAACTCTCATTTTCTCTGTCATATATGAGAGAGATATTTTAATAAGATTTTCTATATCCTGATAATGATCTCTGTCTTTTCATTCTGAAAATTGGTCTGCGGCACACCAAGTGGATCATCAGCAATTTATGTGAGAATGTGAACTGTAAGAAGTCTACTCCAGATTGGAAGTGGAATTCATTAAGGAACATGGAATGTACTAGAAATCCACAACCATAACATTTTGTGTGAATCTCAAAAGGTCATTAAGTACAATTAATCAATCCATGAAAATCAGTCCATGGAGCATTCTCCAGTTTATTTCCTCAGTGAGTTCACACAAGGTATCCCATGTGTTCTTGCTGCTCTGAAATAAGGCAGGGCAAAACAATGGCAAAATGGAGTGAACTGAGCGTGAATGCCTTTCTTGGCATGATTCTGCAAAGTAAATGGACCAGGAGAATATTTCAAAGCCTGCTAAAATGATATGGAGAGGCCAATAGGGAAGTGGCCCCATCTACAAGTCAGCAATGACAAGGTGTTTTTCTTCAGTGTTGACACCCTGCCAGAGACATCTGGGATGATAGATACTGTAATTAAGCTTGTCAACAGTGTCTCTGCAAGTGTTTCAAGAACATGTTAGAGGATTCTTCTGCAATCCAAGGATTCTTTCCAACAGCCAGTGAGGCAAACACTACCTCAGTGGAGACTACAGATTACAAGAACAGAAGAAAATCTTAAAATCCACCCCTACTGAGGACCTCACAATGTAAGCTATAGCAGAAGCAATGTTTTTTCCAGACTCTGTGCTCCTGTAATCTTACTAACTGGATTTTAAATGTAGCAATGAGCTGCATTTCTTCACAAGATTTGGAAAAGATACCATTCCTTTAGAAAGGAAGACAAGGATGATCTAAAATATATGTTTTTCTATGAATTTTACCTTGATTAAGAATTCAGAATAGAGATTATAAAGAAAAATGACATAAGAGGATGAACAGAAAAAGTGTTATTTTCCTGTAATACCACATTTCCCATTATGTAAAGTCTGCCTTTCACGTGAAGTCTCCATTCTGGAGTTTCTTTGGAAGACATTCTTCTCATTTTGTTGCAGCAGGTGAACTTCTCTTGAGCAAGCTTGTTCTGTGACACAACAAAGAAGACTAGTTTGAATGTGCCACTATCAATTATGATAGAGTCTCCATCACATTTTGGATTGGAAGCAGTAAGTTTTCTTCAAAAGGACAGGGAAAAACCCTCCAGACACTTTCTCAGATTTGGCTGGAGAAAGTTTGGAAGAATTTGGATAATGCTCTCAGACATATGGTTTGCTTTTGGAGTGTTCCAGAAATTGGTCTTCATGATAATGGTTCTTTCCAGCTCAGGATATACTATGATTCTATGATAATTCTATAATTCTAAATATCAAGCATCTCAAGTGCATTAATATACTCAGCATTTGGACCACTGCTGGCAGTGGGCACCTTCCTTCTCTTGCTTTTCCTCGTCCTTCTCCTCTTTTCTCCTCCTCCTCTCAAGTTCCGCCAACCCATATATTGCAGTCAGCATCTGTGCAGTTCCTTCTGTAAGGGTTTACTACACTTGGTAGTTTTTACACAAGAGTGGAATAAAGCAAAAGAAATTGGTTTTAAAGATAGACAACTAAAAGAGAACAATGAAACTGATAAGGGGAAAAAAATTATCTGATGTTTTTATTCAGCTCCGAGTAATGAATAATAGAGTGAAGGTCAGGATGTTATATGCTGCAAATGTTTAGTTATTACAATATATCTGAGATGTATAAATGCATGGCAGAAAGAGAGAATGATTGCTTAATTAAATGCCATATTTATTTGACTTCTAAAAAGTCTTTGTTAAGCTCATGCTTGAAGATATGGCTTCTAGCTATAGCTTTTGTTAGATATCTTTAGCTCTTCATAACTGTAAGTTGATCTGCTTGTTTTCAACAATATGAGAGATATAGAAAACTGAATTGTTGTTTATTTCAGATTTTAAAGCAAAAATAATCATGAAAATGATACTATTTATCAAAATAGTGACAGATTTATCAGTCTCCCTCCTGGTGTTGGACAGTAAACACATAAAGACAGACACTTCTCAAGGGTGTCCAGTGACATCAAAGAAGCTTTGCTCCTTTGGGTGTTTTTGAACACTGGAACAGCTTGCCCAGTTGCTGTTTGCATCTAAAATATGACATTAAGACTAAACAATATGCTTCCAGATGTAGAAACAGCTGTTAAATGCTATATCAGAGAAGTTTTGGTACCTCTTTGCAAATATCTAGCTGAAGCTGACCCCGAGAAGCCTATGCTAGCTGACCTGGCTCTGTGTGAGGGATTGGACTGGACAGTCTCCAGATAGCACTTCCCACCTCAATTATGTCATTCCACAGAGGTTTTAACTGCAGTAGAGAAAAATATTACTAATATAAAGAAATTTCATTTTCTGTCTCAAGAGGAATGTAAATTCTCTTAAGACTGTTGATTCACAAATATGATTGCCTGACTGCAAATATGATTCTCTGATGTCCTTGTCTTCTGTTTTCTCTATTGGTCATTCAGCTTGTACAGAAATATACAGAAACTATACTATGATCATTCCTCTTGCAGGAATATAACAGTGAGACATGTATCTCAAACTAATGACTAAAAGGGAATTTGTTTGAATAATGATTCTGGACACATTGATTTTCACTGTATTTATATCAGTCTTGAGTGATCAATAGTACAGCTAGTTGCAGAAAAGAATGACTAATCTCCAGACATAAAATAATTTCTTTCTAATAAGGACGAACTTTAACCATAGTGTCAGTGGCACTGTTAATGCATTTAATCCATGAGAAATTATGATGACAATGAAGGGAAAAAAATAAATCCAGATGTATCCTTATGCAGCCAAAAAATATATATATTTATAATAGAACAGGTTGTGGCATAAATGTATACACGGCCTGCTGAATGCAGGGCTAGAGTAGATGCAGATTTTACTGTTCCTAGGATATGTTCTTAGGAACACGTCAAGTTGAACTTCGGCCTGTCCAAGCACAGGCAGGCAGGAAGAGACTAGGGAGGAGACAGTTGGATATTTCAAGATTTTCATTACTCCACAGCAGTTTTCCAAGAGGACAGGAAATAAATCTGTGAATGGAATGGTATTCCAATTTCCAGAGTCCAATATTTAAAATGATTATGATAAGTTGAAAAATGGAGATAAAGACATCCAAGACTGACTTGAATAGTACAAAGAAATAAAAAATAAAAAGTCATGGATAATGGATAAAATAAAAAGCATAGATATCCTGACCTTTTTTTTCCACATTTGTTGACTCCTAGACTGAGTAAATTTCTTGATACATTTCATGATCTGTATTACGAGGGAAGCTGTATCTGACAATACTTTTAATGAAATTTTTGCCTGTTAAAATCTTTAAAAAATCTGTCTGTGCTTCAGGGTCCATTCCAAACACAAGGTTTTCAAATAATGTGCTGAAGACAATTTTTGAAAGACAAGGAAATATCTAAAGGTGATTTCACTTTTCCTCATAAGAAATACTAATCTAAACGTTATTCTGCTGAGCTATTAAAATCACAGAATCATAGAATCATAGAATGGCCTGGGTTGAAAGGGACAACAATGATCATCGAATTTCAAGCCCCCTGCTATGTGCAGGGTCACCAACTATTAGATCAGGCTGCCCAGAGCCATGTCCAGCCTGACCTTGAATTCCTCCAGGGATGGGACATCCACAACCTCTGTTGGCAATCAGTTCCAGTGTGTCACCACCCTCCGGATGAAAAACTTCCTCCTAATGTGTAACCTAAACCTCCCCTGTCTCAGCTTAAAACCATTCCCCCTTGTCCTATCACAATCCACCCTCCTGTTTATATGCTCCCTTCAGGTACTGAAAGGTCACAGTGACATCTCCCTGGAGTGTTCTCTTCTCCAAGATAACAAGTTCTCGCAACCTTTCCTCACAGGAGAGGTGCTCCAAACCTCTGATCATCTTTGTGGCTCTTCTCTGGACTCGTTCCAAGAGCTCCACAACTTTCCTGTACTGGGGTCCCTAGGCCTGGACGCAGTGCTCCAGATGGGACTTCACAAGAGCCGAGTAGAAGGGAACAATCACCTCCCTCTCTCTGCTGGCCACCCCATTTTGATGCAGTCCAGAACACAGTTGACCTTCTGGGCTGCAAGTGCACACTGCTGGCTCATGTCCAGCTTCTCGTCCACCAGGACCCGCAGAGTCCTTCTCTGCAGGTCTCTCAAGGACGTCTTTCTCCCAGTTTGTATAGATACCTGGGATTGCTCGAACTCAAGTACAGCACAGAATTTGGACTTACTGAACCTCATTAGGTCTTCATGGGCCCATTTCTCCAGCCTGTCCAGGTCCCTCTGGATGGCTTCCCTTTCTTCCAGTATATCAACTGTATCACTCTTGGTATCATCTGCAAACTTGATGAAGATGTCGAAGAGCACCAATCCCAAGACCAACCCCTGAGAGACACTGCTTATGACCGGCCTCCACCCTGACATAGAACAATCAATCACAACCCTTTGGCTGCATCCAGCCAGCCAGTTCCTAATCCATCAAACAGTCCATCCTTCAAATCCGTACCTCTCCAATTTAGAGAGAAGGATGTGGTGAGTGACTATGTCAAAGGCTTTGCAGAGGTGCAGGTAGATGACATTCATCACTCTTCCCGCATCCACTGAAGCCATTACTCCATCATAGAGGGCCATCCTATCTTCCCTTGAAGCCATGCTGGCTGTCTTGAATCACCTCTTTATCTCGTACATGCCTTAACATAACTTCTAGGAGGATCTGCTCCATAATCTTCCCAGGCACAGAGGTGAGTCTCACTGGTCTGTAGTTCCCAGGGTCTTCCATTCTCCCTTTCTTAAAAATGGGAGTAACATTTCCCTTTTTCCAATCACCAGGGACTTCACCAGACAGTCATGATTTATCAAATATGATTTTCAAATATGTTTATATATTCACACATTTCAATCATTTTTCTTCTATTAAAAAAATAAACTAATTTGAACTATTAAAACTATTGCTTGTTGTCTGTTTATTTTTTCTACTTAGAAAACAATAGAAAGCAATTAAGATTAACAGCTGTGATTTCATCAATAATCTTCCTATGGGAGGATGAAGGCAATAGCATTTACAAGACTGGAAAATGACAACTTTTAACAAATAATAACTTGAACTATCTCAGTAAATGATTTTCTTGTTATTAATTATTATTTGTTGGAAAGAACACTAATTTAAGACACACCGGGCTCAAAAGAAAATTGGATTTTAGAATATAAATGTGAATCCTCAAATACCTCTTGGTAACTTTACCCGTAGTATTCTGGCGTACATAATGCTAGCCAGAGGAGCCAGTTTGATTTGTGGCATTTTCCTTTACGTGAGTGGCAGCAACCTGGGTTATTGGTTAAGGCTCTGTGTTCCCCCGATAGAAAGTACAAGATATCTTCAGAAGATGGTGCTAATAACGCTGCTCTATCCTTTTCAATCCAGAATAAAAATGTTGGAGTGAGAACCAGTATCCTAACCAGGAGTTTCTGCTTACATCTTAGCATTTCTGTCCTAGGGCAATAAAATTCACACTTGCTGTATTTACTAGCAAGATCTCTTAAATGAAGAAATGTTTTTTAAATGCTTTTTAAGTGTATAGAACAACATAACACAAAAGGAAAATTTTTAGTAACATTTTAGACAGACAGTACATTTAAACATCCTTCAAACTCTGAACTCTGCTTTAACTTTTCATTTACTCTGTGCCACAGATCATGAGGCTGAATTTCAGCTTGGGATGTACTGCATCATATGGTTTATCCCTTGACCTTTATATATCTCCTTCATTTAATATATATACAACCTAAAAAATCAATTTTAACTACTGAAAAATGCTTTAATGTTAAGGCAGAATTCCGCAGAGTTCATCAAACAAAATAATTTCTTTCTTTATGCTCTCATTAAAACCAGTTCTGGTTATATAATATTTCTGTTTAAATAATAAATAATTCTGTTTAAATTTATGTATATAAAATTTTGACTACAGCTCCATCTCCAATGTTACTATCCTACCCTAGAATGTAAAACAGAATTAAAAAGCATTTTCAAGCCATAAGACTAAGCATATTTAGGAAAAAAAAAAAAAAAAAAAAAAAAAAAGATGCCATCTGAAATAACATAAATACCTAGCATAACATCCACTCAAAAAATGCTATGTTTTTCTAAAATATAACAAATAGTCTAATAATTAATGGACATGCTATCATGAAATTAAACTGTACAAATGATAAGGATAATTTATTTAAATAATGGAGACCCAGATTAAAGAATATGAATCCCAGAATGTGTATGGAAGAATGTTAAAAAAAATCCTTGTCATTAAATGCGGTCCTGACTTAAATTGCTGTTAAAATAATGATCTTGAGAATTATTTCAGTTGGATCACAAGGAAGAAAAACTATTTTCTTTGTGTTATTGACTTCTTTTTTTCGCTTTTGCATACAGAAATACATATAAAACTATTTTAAAATTTTATATTCTTTCTGAACATACAGACTTGGCCTTAATGTAGGGTAAAATTGAAAAGATTAGGAGTAATTTATTTGTGCAAACACACAGAGGACAAGGGATGTCTATTTTGGAAAGACCCTCATTAGTCTGTAGCCCACTTTCTTCTGTAAAATTATTTTATTTTCAAATAGAATATTGTAATATGGAAAATTATTTATTATTTCCAAGGTTTCCTCGTATTATTTCTTTTTGAAAAAAAAAATCAATATACTTGGAGGAATATTCAAAAATATAATATATTTTATTCATGGTAATCTGTGTGGACTATCACAAAAGGTATGTCTAAGTCTCGTGACCAAATGACATAAGGATCACTTCAAATAGTTTGTTTTCTTGTTTGTTTTGTTTTCTTAATGCAAACAGGTACGTAAATCAAGAAAAAAGTCTGCCTTGATACATTTTATGAGTTTCCATAAGTCTAGTATTATTTTCAATTTCATAGTTGAAAACTTTTCTTCAGTGTGATTCAGCTTGGTATCTTTTCTATTTTTACAACCTTCAGAGATGCTGTATTAGGTATCACTTATTTAAAATATCCTTTTTGGTATTAAATTATATTTGGTAAATTTGGTATTAAATTATAAAATACCCTGTTTGTGTAGGTAGAAGAACTAAGTATTCAATTGGAGATATTTGCAATTTTCAAAATATTTTCAAGGAAATATTTTAGTAATTCTCTATTTGGGTTTGAAAAAGATAATATATTTTGGATATTTTCTGCATATTGAGAAATTTATGCTGCATTTAAGTAGTCTAAAATATTAGACAGCTTTCTGTCTAAGATGCGTTTATTTTATTAATATTAAAAAGTACCCATTTCTTTTGGAAAATATAGAAAGATTGCTTTTTTGATAGTGCTTAATTAAACCTAAAACAATTTCATAGAGTAACTGTACTACACTGATTAAGGCTTCTATACTCTTTTCAGATATTTTTTTGCATCTGGAATTTTAGTGTATCTTCCACAGATTTTCAGCATGAATGATGTATGAAACCAGAGAAAATTGAGCCCTCAGTGTGTGGGTGGGTGAAATGGAGGATTTAGAAGGATTAACACTTCTTGGACTATCTCATATGAAAGATTTTGCCTAAGTAATACGTAAATCTACGAAAAACAACAGGTGCAGAGACACATTAGAAATAGGATATGTAGTTTGAGTATTAAAAGAATGGGAGAAGCTTCACCATAAATCATAAACCTTAAAATCTATCTGCAAATTGTGTAGCATCAGTTTGCTTTTCCTGATGACATTTAAATATGATATTCAAAAGTTTAAGTTAATCCATCCAGCTGAGCAGGACATGGAAAGATTTATCCAAAAATTCCTGCATTTTTTATCATAAATTAAAGTAAGAATTGCATAATGACAACAGGTGCCTTGTTACACATTCCTCTTTCCAAGAGGAATTCTTTACTCAAAAGTTGGTGAGGTACTAGGACAGATTGCCTAAAGAAGCTGTGGATGCCCCATCCCTGGAAATGTTCAAAGTCAAGTTATATGGAGCCCTGGGCTGCCAGTTCTGGTAAGGTGGTAACCCAGACCATGGCAGGTAGGTTGGAAATACATAAGTTTTTAAGTGTCTTCCAATCCAAACCATCCTATGATTCAATGAATTCACGATTCTATGATTCTGTGATTGATTCCATCACAAAGTGACATAAGCATTTTATTTTGAAATCTTTGTATATGTCTACATAGCTTCTTTCCACAGTGTAACTCTAATAAGGATTCTACTCCATAGAATACAAGACATAAGGCTATATAAATAACAAAAGACTAAACACACATGCTTATTCTCTCTCTTAAGTGAACTTTAAGACAACTTGAAGATATTTTCACCTAGGTTATAAAGCAAAGAAATAAACGAGAGTACAACAGACAATCAATGTCTGAAAGAATTTGTACGTTTTTGTTTCCTTTTATCTGTTATCTAAATCAGATTCTATCTAATACTTACTTAAATTTATTAGTATTAGCAGCTCCCCTATGACCATGGGCTGAGAGAATGATGGCTTTTCAGCCTGTTGAATAGAAGACTCCAAGGAGATCTTACAACCAATGCCCTTCCAATACTGGAAGGGAGACTACAGAAAAGCTGAGGAGGAATTTGTTATAAGGGCATGCATTGACAGGATGAGGGGAAATGGTTTTAATGCAGAAGTGGGTAGATTAAGTTAATATATCAGGAAGAAAATCTTTACTGTGAAGATGGTGAGACACTGGAATAGGTTACCTAGTGAGTTTGTGAATATCCCCTCCCTGGAAGCATGCAAGGCAGGGCTGAATGGGGCCTTGGAGCAACCTGTTTTAGAGGGAGATGTCCTTGCCTTTAACAGAGATGTCGGAACTAGATGCTCTTAAATGTCCCTCCCAGTCCAAACCATTCTATGATTCAATAAAAGTAGGAAAATAATAACAGAGTTTTATTTTAAGAGAGAAACAGAAAGGCACAAGAAAGATATTCAAACTAATGAATACAATTAATAACCCAATCTGAGTGCTCTTATGAGACAGTGAAATTATTTAAACAAATGATAAAACTATACGTGCAGTTACTTTTAATCTTAATTCAAAATTATTCACTGTATTATGGAAGACTCGAGAAATGTTGAAATTACTTCTGGAAGTTTTTCATTGTTTGTGTAAAGAATGACATTCTAATCGATAGAGATTGATTGATCTGGAAATATCATGGAGAAACAGCTGAAAAAGTTGCCTAAATTCACACAAGAAGTCAGCGGTAGATACTAGTTCTTTGTTTTATGGCATACAATCAACTTACACAGGGAAATTTCAACTGCCAAATATTTCTGATTGAATTCTAATTTTATCAAACAGAAATCCTAAGGATGTACACATAAGCCTTCAGGATACATACCTAAATAAAATACACAAGTATATATAAATATTTGATAAGTAATCACAGTTATTTCTTTAAATTTTCACGTACCATTTTATGAGAATAAAATTTTAAAACACAAATTGAACTTCAGTGCCATGAAAATCTTCTTTACAGCGAGACATATGATTTATTGGATAGTCTCTCAACAACAGTTGAAATTAAAATGATTGAATTTTTCAATCATTATTTTCATTATTTTTCAGCAACTTAGAATTTCATGCAAACTGAGTATCAGAAGAAAAGATACCAAAATTATGATGAAGTATATAAAAAAATTCCACTCAATTATCTTGTATATTTTAATCAACATGTATAGATCTCATTCAATATATGAATTGTGAATTTATAGTGAAAGATACAGTTGAATTAATAAAATAAAGCCAAATAAAGCATTGTAAAACAGTTGCCTAACAAATGCCACAACAGTCTTACAAAAGAAAAAAAGTATTTCAGGGCTTTTATTTTAATTAAAACCTTTTCACCATTGGTACAAATACTGATAAACTGCCCTCTCATAACTTCTAATCTTTAGAAAGCATAACAAGAATCTTAGCTGTGAACCTGAGTGCATTCTTTTGGGACCACACTGAGGGTTGAAGTTAAAACACTCTGACAACTGCACCAAGCAAGTGGGAAATTTATCCTGCACTTGAATGTTCAGTCAAGACTCGTAACTGACTAGAAAAATTAGGAGCAGAAGTGTTGTGTTAAAATATTGTCCTATGTGCATTTTTTAAAAGTATTTTGTTAAAATATTGATCTATGAGAATTTTTATATGGTTTATTTGTGTGTTTGCAAAGCAGGCAGTAGGATTTATTTTATTCCACTGATCAGACAGAAAAAATAAATTTGGAGAGGATAAGAGTAAGCTGTGGATTAATAAAGAAGCATGCAGAAGCAAGATGTGCACATTTAAAGCAATGCAGTGTCTTGGAATGGGGAAAAAGAACAATTTAATGTTAGAAAGCCATATATCTAGCTCTATGTTGGAAATGTTGAAACAATTAAAATGAAAAAAATAGAGAATACCTAATATGATTTAAAATGTATTTTGAACTCAATAGGCTATTTTAACTATTAACTGCCAACTATTTACTACTACTTAATGTTTTAAAAATTAAGAGAAACAGTCAGCGGGCTAACATAGAAAACAGCATAAAGAGTAGTGGAAGCAAGAGAAAAGAAAAAAATACATTAAACAATGAAGAAATTCATTTTTTTTCCTCTAGGTTTAATAAAAAAGAGAATATTAGGATTAAATTATTTTGAAAACAGTCACAACTGCAAGGATCTCTTTACAAATAATTTAATAACATTTCAGCAGAATGGGGCTCAGTGTAGCAGCAAAATGAAATGATAAATTCACAAATAAAGGAGAAATAACTAAGAAATAGAAGTACAGTGTTCTGCTCCTTGTTAAAAAGCATTACAGAATAAGACTTGTTATTGTGGGGACATAAGATTGTTTGATTTTTTGATTTGGTGTCTTTTGAAACTCCTGTACTTCAAAGGATTTTGAAATACTTGCTTCAGCTGGTAGTTAAGCACAGATTCATTGTGAATTGCTCATTAATCTACTCTGTTCTACTCTGTCTAGAAAACAGCAAAGTTCTTAAACCCTTCTGCTAAATCTCCCTTGAGCATCTCAATGCATGGACTTTGGGAATCAAAGCTCCATACTGGAGAACCAATTTATTTTTCTTTTTCTCATTTCTCCCCCTTGCAACTTAATTACAAGTTTTTAGTGCATAGGTATTAGGTTGTTAGGAATACAGGGTATTGATAATCCTTGCTGTCCACCTTCAAACTCAAAAGTGAAATTATAAGAGTCTGTATGTCCCATAACTCCTTCCAGTCCGACCTAGTGAGCTATAACTCATAAAACTTAAGTGAAAGTTACTAGTAATAAAAGCTTATTTCCCCATTTTTATTCCTTATATTTTTAAAGAGCTACAATCTTTTATTCAGTCATTATGACTGATTGAAAGGATTCTGTTTACATCAAATGAGAAAAATATGGATTTTATTTCTGAAATATTACATGCATGCTCGTTTTATAGTTAAGTATATGTATATTTCCATACTTTACAGTATTTCAGGATCACTTAATCAATTCCTCCTAATTAACCTCTGAATAGATCTGGGAATGAAATAGGATTCAGTTTTACCATATGCTTTGTTCCCATTCAATTTTTCTTGCTGCCTACAAGTCCTCTCTAGATGAAGTTCTAGGTAAAAAGATTAGTGGAAATGGAAGGTGGATGGATCAAACATATTGGATTCTGTAAATGTTCACATATAACCAATACTTTTGATACCTTTTGCAGTCTCTGCATTGGTCTAGTAGTCTTGGGTCTGGGTCACAAATCCATCATTCCCCACTAGCTGACAGAGGCTGTAAAAGCCTCCATACTAAGTAATTTGAATTGCATATACACAACAGCAATATAATACCTTTGCTGTTTGAAAAACACAGAAATCAACAATAACTCTCTTCTACAGGTATGCATAAGGTTCCAATGCAATGTATGTATATGTACTTTGAGACAGATCCTCTCTGACATTTTTAATCAAATTATTCTTATCACTATGCACTTAAATAATTTTTCCTTGCTTGCTGAAAAAAATAATCCTAAATCTAAAATGCCAAAGCACATTTTTTTTCATAGATTAGATTTAACTGTAATCCAAAATAGATTGGATCTCTATGCAAGAAAATACAAAATATAAGAAATACATTAAAAAGCCTGAAAGTAAATCTCCTTGTACATGCAGACACAATTTGGCAAATAAAAACTCTGAAAAGCACTTGGGTTGATTCTGACTTCTAAAATTAACAGTTAACAGCAATTTGGAAACACTTTCAGAAGTAGATTTTCATATCAGTGCATTATTACCTCAGGCAAGTCACTAGAGTTCTTACCTCAGTGAATGTGTATGTGAACTAGGTACAGTACCCATCCTCTCTGAAAAGTAAAATACACATTGGCTCGAATAAAACAAAGGTTTGGTATGTTTGACTGCATAGATGGACAAATGCTTTACCTGAATAGCTGCATATAATTGAACATCTGTACATATAATACTATATTTATGATCAGCAAAAGGAACATATATTCTTTATCACAACACAACTTTATTTGTATGTGTTCAAACATTTAAAAGCTATTTATTGTGTACAAAAAATGGTAACTATGGGGTCAGTCTGAGATTGGCTGAGATTAGCTGCAGGCAAAATTGGGCCTTCTACGTTGAGGCTAAGTTACAGTAAGGAAAACCACCCATGAGGCATCCACCTTGGAAAGTGGTTGTTCAAGATGAAAGACTTCCATGCTTACTGAGCTGTGCTCATACTGCTGTAGGTATCCTAAAATTTCCATCAGAATGTGTAAAGTACAGATTTTCGTAAAAATCTCATATTGAGTGCAAAACAGTGGTTTTCTTTTGTAGAATTCTGTATAAATGATTTAATGTCTTACTTTGATGGAATATATTGAGACATTTATTTAGGACTAAGCATAAGACACACATAGCCTTACGAAATTTTCTTCGAATATCTTAATTGTTTGAATGAAATTATCATTTCGTGCAATTCATTTTATCAAGCACATAATAAAGTATAAGTCATTTTATTCATAAATAAAAAATAATAGCTTATCATTCATTAGAGGGTCTTCTTAGCAAAGATTTTTCTTTTTCTGACTTTGTTTCACTTTTTGTTTGAACCTCACACAAGAAATATCTGCATATTAATGAATAGAACATTAAAAATATTTCCCTTTCCTACTAGAATTAACGCTTTGTTGTCATACTGCACTATAACAAACATATAGACTCTCAGACCCTTATTTTTGATCTTTTTCATCAAGTATAATGGGTACAGAGTCAGTTGTTTCTTTTATATGTTTGAGATCTTAAACCTATAAGAATCAGATTAGTGTTTGGATTTTGCATTTTTATTTATTTCATTTTATTTTTTATTTTTATCATATTTTTATGTGGTTGAATATGACCACTGATATAACTCAATCTAAATATTTAGACCTTGCTTTGGGTTTGGATAGAAATCCCTCAGCAATGAAAACTGTCCAAAAAAATGATGTAATTAATTCCTCTTTAATGTGATGTATTTGCAGAAGGCTTATTCTCCTCTCATACATACTGCTGATATTGTTTGATTGTTACTTTAAATAACAACACCAATAATAGCAGATGAAAGCACTTTCATGTTGTAATAAATGAGAATAAAAACTATTTAGTACCTTGCACCAGTGCTGTGCTTATAGTCACTACAAATCTCACACAAAACCAAAATTACGCTGTAGTCCATTCTCCTTGTGAAAGCACATTCTATGCATCTCTCAGATACATTACTTCTTATTTAATCTGTCTAATTTCTAAAGATATTCAACTAAGTTCTCTGTTAAAGGGAATATAAGACAGTGGACTTTTATTTTTATGCACACACTTCTAATCTTGCTTATTCATAAAGTTTTTAAAGTGCATACATTGCAAATGGATTTAAAGTATCTGAGCTGTAATTACTGTCATTAGTGCTGTACCATCTGCATCTTTCAGGAACCAACAGATTGAACTAATCACCAATAATTGTTTTCAAGATGTTTAGCACATCTTAAATTTAAACATCAAAACAAAAGCTTATATTTGGCAGTGATTTCTGTCAAAGTCTTCTTTTACTCACCTCTTATGTCTACACGAGTTTGGTGTGCTGGATTAGGCACTGCATGAACTTCTCTCTTAGCTGAAGATTGACACACAGTTTTGGAACATGTCTGATGGTTTCTGATTTGTATTTTCCCCTTAGTAGCCCATATTACAGAGTGATCGTATATCACTGAAGCAGATCAGAACTCTTGCTGGGACCATAGCATGAAAATTGAATTACTCTCCAATACAAACACAGAGGTACCTTCTTAAATCACCTCTTGTAGTCACTGAAGAAATGACTGGGGAAAGTTTTATCAGTGTAAATCTATCACACCTGACAAAAAGAAACAGACCACTTCCGATTTAATAGAAGTTAATACAGTGAGCTAAGATATAAAACATTTTTAGATAACGTATAGGTATGCACTTATAATAAAAATTTTACTTCTTATTTTGTCTAACACTTTCCTTAGTTTTTAAGGTTCCTTAATGTGTTTGGTATCCTCTTGTGAAAATGACTGTAACATTGTAATCCTTAGAAATATAAATACACTTAAAGCATTTATTCAGTATTTCCGCTTACGACTGCTGGAAAGAAAAAATTTTCAGTTAAAGTTTATTTTTAACAATTTAATTTACCAATTTAACAAATTGAAACTATAAATATTATCTCCAGGCTTCTCAGTGTTTTCTTCCTTTCCTTTTTGACTATTAAATTTGGATTTTGCAGGCAGCACTCTGCATTTGAAGCCTGTTAGTGTGGATCTACTTGCAGAAAAGAGACTTTAGATTGTAAACTCCTTAGGGCAAATGTGATATTCCATCAGTTTGATTTCCTAGTTCTCGCAAAATATACTGATGCATCAGCCCTCGTAATCTTGATTATATTGTACAATCTTGGCCCAAACTCTGCTAATAGAGTACCAAAAGTCCTGTCTCATCCAACTCTTCACTTTATGTGCTTAAGACAAAGCTTAGTCTGAATTGCTAAATACCAGAGATAAAGGCCTGATATTATAGAAGTTACCTCAGATATTTATCACACGTTCCACTGAAGGAAAATGCAAACTTGTCAGACCTGTTCATTCATGCTCTCCTACATACAGTAGGTGTTTCAGCATTAAATCTCAAAAACACTGTATTCTCGTAAACAGCAGAGTCAGAACCTCAGCTACATTATAATAAATAGTCCTATTCAGTATCTGGTTCATAGTGTTGAAACAAATACCTAAATTACTACAAAATTATACTTAACTAGAATCTTTTTAAGGACAGAATCAGCATGACTGTTTCATTTCTGGTCAGGAAAACACTTTTGAAGCAAATCACTTAGTTGTTGCTGTTATTGATCATTATTTTATGTCATGAAAAGGTTCTGCACCACATTAATATACATCCCTCTTAGGCAACATAAAACTGAGTGATTTTGTATTCCAAGAAAGCATTTCCCAGCCACTGTCAGAGATTCAGGCTGTGGAATCAGACTAGAACTAGAACAGAACTGCCAAGAGCAATTGTTTCACTCTTAAATCCACTGCTATTCCACTTTTATAATTACAACCACAGATTGCAGATTTATTTGTTTATTTAATAGTCACAGAATCACAGAATTCCTTGGAATGAAGGAGATATTCTTTTTCATAGTAGAGTCAGTTAGAGAAGGTAGCCCAAGTCCAGATCTTGTTGCATGTTGAACATATTCACAGAAGGAGAATTCACAACCTCATCGGGCAGCCTATGCTAGTGCTTAACCAACTTCACTGTAAAAAAGTCAGATGTAAATTAATGAGTTTCCATTTGTGTCCCGTCTGTTGTCCTGCCACTGGACACTGCTGAGAACCTCTCTTTTTCATAGGATGCTTACATAATTTCTACATATCCTCTTGAGATTAGCCAGCCAGAACACTCTCAGCTTCTTGAGATGTCACATATCCTATTCTGTTAATTGTTTTTGATGGACTCACTCCATTTCATTTAAAACTGGTTTAAGAAAGTCTCAGTAAAGAGGAGAAAGCTTTTCAAAACCTAAGAATTTCCTCTAATGAACAGTTGTATCATGCTAAATCAGTTATGAATATATGTATCAGTATGTAAGTACCTGGATAGTGGAATACCGCTGAATGTGTTTTTAAATACATATAGTAATGAGTAACTATAACATTTTGTATACACAGAGAATTCCTGAATCATGGAAAGATACACAGCTTTGCAACATAGTCAGAGCTAAGCCTAGCATCATCACAATTTATAATTACCAATGAAAAACTAGACTCTTAAATACATTACAAAAGAGTTTATGTTTTGTAAAACTACTGTGTACAGAGCCTCAGATTATAATTTTGAATTCTATATGCTTATATTTAAAAATAAAACACTGAATTTTTTTTCTTTATCACATAGAGAAGCATAAACATTTCTTCTAAAGCATGTATTTTTTGAGAAATCTGCTCAAATTTGTGAATCAATTAAAAGAATTAGGATATGTTCACAAAATAATAATAAAATCAAACTATGAAGCATTTAGTTTATACTTTTAGTTCTTATCCATGTTATACTGTCTCTGTTGTCCCTATTCTGTCTTTGATTATAATGCTAAGATATAGCTTATATCTCATTTCAGTTAAGAGCATTAGAAGGTGGTATGTATTACACACTGGGAATCTCATACAGAAAAGTTGCCGTTTATTCTATCTGTATGAGTTATTCTGAGTACTTACAGGTAAAAGCTGTTGAAATTACACTTGCATTATACAATAAATATATATTTTTAAATATTAAAAACTGAAAAATTGTCAGACAAGGAATGCTACTTCACTAAAGTCATCTCTACCCTGAAGCACTAATACATCATAAAATGTAGAGGGAAATGTTAGTTCACAACCAATATACACAAATGTCATTTGGAATTCAGAAGCAGCTCATAGCAACATATATCAGCTTTTCAATTTCTGCTGGTTACTGCATGAATCTCATCCCACACTACGTATATCTACGAACTACTGAACAACATACAAGCTTGCTTTTCCTTAAAAATAAAGAACATCGGCAATTTTTTTTGCAACGCATTACATATATATGTGTCATGTATTACATGTATTGTGAAAAGATTTAAAAGCAATACACTTAAGCACCATTAATTTACAGTTGCGGAATCTATTGAATCACCAAAAAATTAGAATGAAAAGCAACATATTGAAATAGTAAGTCTTTTCAATTACAAATAAACAACCTATTACATGAAAGCACTCTGTGAACAATGGATTTTAGAGGGAAAACAAGAGAATTTCACTGTTCTTATATATATATATTTTTTTTTTTCAAAAGGAAAAATAACACATCTACAAAGAGACCTTGGATACAAATTTTATAGTTCAGCTGTGTAACTAGAGAGAATAAAAATACAACTGACTGATTCCTCCTGGCTAATACTTTAATTGGTACAGTACATCACACTCCAACTTAGAACTGGGCAATTAATCTCCAGTATTTAAAAAAAATATTCTTCAATATATGCCTATAACTCCTAACTGAAGCAGTCAAGATAACTTTAAGAATTACAAACTGTGAAATAAGCACTCTCAGTTTTTTTGCAATCTTATCTGCCTGGTACAGGTAAGTAATATCACAGATTTTTATTTTTTTTTAATTGCATGCTGAATAAATCAGAAAAGTAAATTGTCTTTTATCTTAGATCAATCTTGTTGCTATATGAATACAGAACAATCTCAAGATGGCCTCAGACTTTATGACTTGTTAAGATTGTATATTTGTTTTGCATTGATAGGTTAGATCAGAAGTTGATGAATGAGGTGTTTTCCATCAGTCACTGCTACAGAATACAGTGCAAAGACATTGTTTAAAATCTTTGTTGACAATTATCAAGGTGTTTGTGCCAAAAAAAGAAGGAAAATCACTATTTTGTGTATATATATATACATATATATGTATACATTTTAAAATATATATTTATATATATATAGAACAGTTAACAGCAGACTATTATCTTGAGCACTGCTAGGATCAGCCGCTCTCAGATGGGATACTTAAATAAACAGCTACTCTTAAACAGAGAAAATTCTAAAATGCAACTAGCATGTACAGCTACCTATTCTTGGTTTTGAATAAAATATACTAATAAACTTATATTACAGTGATGAAAATGATCTTGCTGTAAAATCTATAAAAGACTGTGAACCCTCATGGAAAAGTTTAACACAAACAATGACATTGTGTTGTTGTTGATAATCAATTTCTGTTTGCTTGTTTTCTTTTGTTGTTTTTGTGTTAAAAGAAATAAAACATAACAAAGTAAAAAGCTGTTAGACACTTGAAATTTTAAATTACTTTATTTTAATGAAATTATTTCACTGGCCTCAGACCAGATGTTTCAGCACTGGAACACTAAGGAGCAAGCAGTCACTATATAGCAATAAACTTCACTTATAAATTTAAAACTTTATTATTTATAACTATTTTGCATCTTTCTTCTATATTTTATTTGTTTTTTTTTTTTTTTTTTCAAAAATCTATAAATAAGCAGAATATTCCTGTTCACAAAAAAACATGAAGAGAAATGCATTGATATTTTAGTTATTTGGGTGGTAGATTGTAATGGAGTCGTTACTGCTGCTTAGGTCAGTGCCTATTCAGAATGTAATCCATGGATTACAAACACAATGAACCATAGCAGATCCTGCTATATGAATGACTGCTGGTATGCATAAAAACCTATCATTCTTCAGATAATTATTTTGTCTAAATTTAGATGTGTACTGATGACACTATCAAAAGTATTTTTGGTTGCATGTAGAGGATTTAACGTACGTTAGCATTAATTGACTATTATTTCTGTCATGGAAATAAAACTCTTTATAACTGAATTATATATAGCGCTAGAATGGGAACCGATGTGACTATAAAGTAAGAAAAAGTAACTGGTTTTTGGGTAATGAAGAGATTCTGCAAAAACTTTCTTCACAGGCTCTGAGGTTATATTTCACTGTACTTGTTTTTAGTTTACATTTCGGATTTTTTTTCGCTAAGATTCTAAGAAACAGCTTTCTGGAAAAAAAGAACTGCTTTTCTCTAAAATTATTCTAAAATACATGTATCTTGATGTTTTGCTTTTGGTAGTGATTTTACAATACTAAAGGATTTGTTTCTTTGTAGAAAAATCTTTCTCAATTATTGTAGTGATGTTTTGGTTTTGGTTTAAACCTAGTCTCAGTAAATGAAAATATAGGGATTTATTTTCTTTGTTTTGTTGTTTTGTTTTACTATTTACCTAACCTAAATTAATGCATGCTTCAACAGTAAAACTTCTGTCAATTGGGCCAATGGAGAAACTTACAACAAATAACTGACTCCTTACTTGGCATGTAACAATAAACTGCAATAATAGAGATTCTTACTACAATGCAAAAAATTTTGCTGACTGGAGAGGCCTGTCAAGTTAGTACATGAAAATTTGCAAAGGACTTCATAAAAAAAAAACAAACAAATAGTAAGGAATTCTCATCCATTTTATTACAGTGCCAAAGATTCTTCACCATTCTCTTAAACAAGGGCTCTATATGTAATTCTTATAACATATGACAATACATATTACATAAGTATGACATTACAAAAATCCCATCATATGTGTATGTTAAAACTCATTGTCCTTAGAGTGTTCGGCTGGAGAATATTAAAGCAAAGCATTGAGTTTATTGAAATTAATATGGCAGTGAGAATGCAACAACTTGATGCTTTAATTAGAACCAATTCATTAGGAAAGTGTTTTGTGGTTGGATATATTCATTATAATAGCATCATAATTTTTCTACTTGTGTTGAAACCTTTACAGTATGTGAGTATGTGTTGTATAGATTTTGTGCAACTTCTGTCATCTTCAATAGATAGTTATTAGAGAAGTTTTACTCCTGGTAAACAGGTTTCACACATACAAGATTATGTGAAATACAGAAGAAAAAGCAAAGAAGAAAAATCCCTATGTCTACCAAACCTAAAATCAAAATCATGCTTAAGCTGAAATTACCTAAATAGAAGAAAAAAATAAATAAAAAATTAAAAAAACCCCACCATTATCACAAAAACAATAAAAACAAACAAACAACGCCATCAAGTCCCAAATAATTGCCTGGAGAAAAGGAGGGAAGCTCCTGAGGAATCAATGAATCTCTGGTCATTTACAGTAGTGGTTTTGAACTGTTATGTATATATACATATATATATATGTATATATATATATACATGCATATAATATATGTATATTTGAGTTTGAGACTCAAGTAGGCATGAGAGTTTTTTATCAACGGAGAAATGATTCTGCTTTAGGCAGATCTCTGAAACAAATAGTTGATACTGAACACTGGATTATCCTAGGTACTTCAACACAGCTGTTCTCTTTTCTAGGCAGCATATTTCCATCTCATTAATGTTACACCTTTCTGCACTTTCTTTCTTTGTAGAGTCATTTTGATGCCATTCTTGTACAGCTATTTAATTTCCACAGTGGAATTATGGGTTGGGGCCACAGTTTCAACCACTACAGAGCTGCGTGCTTCACCATTTTTCATTGTGGAGTGCATGTTTTTTTATTGATACTAGTGACACAAGACTGGATTTATTTAATGCTTTCTGCTGTTAATTATGCAAGTACAAAAAATTATAAAGGAAAATTGCTTCAATACAATAGAGACCACAGTCTCTCTTATAAATGTTTTATTACGTAGGTACGTTTTTAAGCAATTTGAATATCTGAAAGAACACATGCTTCTGTGCCCCAAGTTGAATTTCAGAATCAACTTGTAAAGTCTTTTATTTTTACAAGTTTTCATTGTTTCATTAAAGACCTATTTTTTTCCTATAAAATGTTCAATACAAAATATGGATTGTGTAGTTTAACAACATATGCAGATATTTTAGTTTGATTGGTTATTTTCCTTAATGATACTACTTTAAATGTCACGAAAAGTATAGGAACTTTATCCAGATGGATAGTCAATTTCAACATTGTACAGTAAAATATTTAACTAACTACCTTAAAATACATTAAAAGAATAAATCTTAACAAGTTAGATCCCCAAATAAGTTTCATGAGTTCAGATAAAAGTACTGCAGCCAAGCCAGGACAAGCAAAATACTGTCTCTCTAAGCTTCAGAAAGCATGGACAGTTCACAGAAGATACGTTGTTGTGGATATACTACACACACAATTTTTGTTTTCCCAAAGATATCACCACTAAAAAAGAAAATCACTGGATATAGTGGGTGATGGAGACATGGGTTGGCATCTGAATACCCGTCCTGATGGCTTGTGAGGTCACCAACCAAGGGACTGTAACATCAGTGAAAGATGACTCTGACCTCACTTACTCTCACTGTATAAATTTGAGCACCAGCAGAGTCCAGGGTGGACTTGTGCCTGGACTCTAGCTGAGCACCAAAGCAAACAGCACAATTTCTCTAGCATATTGAAACCATCCACCCTCTACTACATTGGATGCCTATTTTTTATTCATGTTGAAAATATAAAAAAGTTTAACTATGGTACAGACAATGCATATTTAGTTGTGGAAAATCTGCTTAAATCAAGCGTACTTGATGTTTTTTTAAAACATCAGTAACAACATCAAAACCACAAAAAGTATCAGCAGAAACATTGTAACATTTCACAATAAAAACACACAATAAATAACAGACAATATAAAATCATGAGGACTCATACTCTACAATTTTGTTATATCATAATATGGAAAATATATAATTGATTACTTGTGCTGCCATGGATAACCAGCTAATATAGAAAAAACATAATTCAGTGAATATCTATAGGACTTTGCTATTTCATGTTGATTTTTTTCTGATAATAAAATATTAAATAAAAAATTAAATGGGAAATCTCAATTGCAGTGGTATATTTTCTGTAAAATTATCTTCATTATCCTTTTTTCACTGAAATAATATTTTAAAAATAGTGCCCAAATATCTCTAGAGTTGCCCTCTAATCTTCTGCCTCCTAATTTAGAATTAAACTGTGATAGTTCTCTGTAGTGATATAGAGAATATAAGGAAGTAAGAGTCTTTAAGGGTCTTAGGCAAAGCAATTGACATGCCATGAACTACAGGCCCTGAAATAGGATCATATACTAAGAATCAGAGCTCTACAAAATTAGAATGAATTCATGGAAAAACTTACGCCTTCCCCGATACTGTGTGCATAAACTGATTCCTCTGAGACTTTTCATTGCATTCACAGATGAAGCCTGCTACAGTTTTCTTTCTTGTCAATTCTAAGGGAAAAATGCACCCCAAAATGTACGAAATTGCAAGCAGAAAAATATTTTTTAAAAAAGGCAAATCAGAAGTTATGTTCACAGTCCTACCACTGGATAAGTGGTCAAATTACTTATTTATCAGAAAAATGCTTTTGGAAATACCTCATCTGGCAGCAATGATCATAGGCAAAAATAACTCAAATTAAAAAAAAAAAATTAATAGATTATGAAAGAAATTCAATAGGATAAAATTTAAGTCTACTCTTGCATATATTTTTACCAGTTTTTTAAACTGAATTTTCTTCTCTCCCTACCTGAAAAAAAAAAAAAAAGAAGCATACAACCCAAAAAAATACAAACAAACAAACAACAAGAAAACTATGGATAAAGTCAGACTTAAACAATTAAATCACTTCTTTATGATTGATATTATCTTTAGATGAAATAGTTCCCTCCCTATAAGGTATGTAGCAGTTGTGAATATTTACTGTAAAAATTTGATAGGATCAGCAGTAAATTCCAATTCTAGTAAATCCAAAAGAGAAACAAAATCTATCCATCTACAGCAGATTACTTACAAAGAGAAAACTATATTCTGATAATTTACTATTTATTTGGATTTACTGTCAGATAACAGTGCAAAATTATCGTGTTTAATACCTTTGGAGAGGACTCAATTTTATCACAAAATAAAGATAACAGTTTGAAGTTACATAATATCTTGAATTAAACTCTTTATTTGTGCTGGTTTGTTTTGTTTTCAATTCACTGTTACATCTTTGCTGAGGAATTTAACAAGGGGCAGATAAAAATGCTCACTGTCATACTCCAGTTCTTTCTACAATGGAAACAGGATTTTCCCTTGTTCTCTTTGTTGCAAATTCCTCTGCAAGTATACTTTGTTTTATTCCTATTCCTAGGAAAATATGTTTTATTAAAATTTTCTGGTTAATAACCATCAAACGTAAAGAGAAGAAAATCATTATTACGACATAAGAAATTATACTGGAAAATATTTATATTATCTAAGTTTAATCTCATGAAATACTAGGTTATTTTGACTAGACTTTTAAAATGCATTTTTCTATGTGCAACAGGGAAAGAAAATGTCCTCTAGAAAGCAGTTCGGAAACATAGTACATTAGTGAGAAAGGCCACCTGTAATGGAAAGAAAATTATTTTACATAGATATGTTGTCCTTCTGGGAGTATGATTTACCATATGATAATATAATTTACAAAATCACAAACCAGGTGTGATAAGAATTAAATGTTTGGGCATTGAGCTTTGCCCTCCCATGAAGAAATAATGCCATACTATTTCACACATTGCATCAAAGCAGTGGGAAGCAGAGAGAAGAAAGAGAGACCATTCTTTATATGGAAATGATGTCCGCACAGACCACCATTTATCTTGATCCTAACATAAGCTTATACTCACTGGAAACAGCAATTTTAGTCTTTCCTCTTTGCTTGATCCAAATTATATATGAGCTGTCTCCTTCAAACTAAGGAGACAGAAAGTCCTGATATTTTCATTAAGTTCCTATCATAAGTCAAGATAGTGCACACAGTGAAGACCTGTGCTTTGGGTACAATTTCTTTGTACAATTCTATTTCCCTAATTATTACTGCAAGATACCCATGTGCTCTTTAAAGTAGTGACAGAAAGGAAAAAGAAAATCATCCAGCCATTCAGCTATTCTTAGAGTTCTGTTAGTTAAGATGTCAGTGACTGAAGGTCTTTTCCTGAAGGTGCAGTTTCTCACAGCTTCATATTATAATATTTTATAGATTATGTTTGAGCCCAGAAACAGAGAAAAATTTTGAGCTAAACTTCTTAATTGAATGCGTGGTATTTTCTTCCTCCTTTAATTGGTTAGATGCTTTCTCTTTTTCTTATACAGGTGAACGTTCAAGGGCAAGAAGCCTAACATACAAAAAAAAAAAAAAAAAAAAAAAAAAAAAGCTAAATTGACAGACATACTACAAATCTGCAACTCAGCTGGTGAAAACAGAGAATATGAACTGATACTCACGCTGCAAAGAAAATCTTGACCAAACACCGTTGAAAAAAAGAGCAAGCCAAGCAATTTCAAAATTAAGGAATCAAGGTGAACTTGGTCATTTGATCACTTGCCTTGAAGCAGTGCCAAATATTTGAAGGCAAATTGGATTTGCAGCAAGGAACTTCAGCACATCAAGTAGAAGATGAGCCTGACTTGAAGAAAAAAAATCTATGAAGAGGTTGAAAGGCTTCAGATGAGATCCTCACTCTTGATAACATTTCTTTGAACTGCTCAGGTTTCTCAGAGGAACTAACTTATTCTGACTAAGCATCTGAATACCTCATGAGAGGCAAAGAGTTGCTTAGATATGTGGATATATTTGCCATCTTGAGTGACTGTGCAAGTGCACACAGAGTTTATTGGGTTATTATACTACCTAAGGTCTCAATAAACACACAAAGTTTTAATGAAACATTTAAAATGAAAATAGCATACTCTGACATATACATAGGATGTTCTACAACAGCTACAAAGATTACAATAACAATAACTGTTCAATAGAGCAAATCACTAGCTAACGTTTTCAATACAGTCACCATCATTACCTATGCATTTTCACCAGCAATGAACAAAATATATGTGACTGCCCAGAGTGTGTCTTGTCTTTCATGTAGCTGCTGCCATTCTGAAACTTGCTATTCTCCACCTCACTGTGCTCACATCCATTGTTTGGTGTTCAGAAACATTCTACAAGCAACAGTGAATATCAATAGGTACAATTTTTTTCCACATGGAGGAATTCAGTGACACACCTTTGCTTCATATACACTTCCACGTCAGATATAATTGCTGCCATCTGTCACACAGCAACAAGATATGATGGAATATTGGCAGGAATGTTCGTCTCTATTGCGATATTACGAATATCTGTCTCTGAATTTGTGGACAAATATAATAAAATAGGAAGCATTACTTTTGGAGCAACCTTAATATATAGATCCATGACTACATCCACAAAGAATTAGCCATTTAATTCAACTGTATGGCAATAAACTATTTCCATGACTAACCAAGGATTTTTAGAAATTTCTGTTCGCATTTTGAGCATAACTTCTAGCCACAAAAATATCATGTCTTTTTAAGACCAAGAAAGACAGAGATTTAGAAGGATTTAGTCTTCTCCAATGAACGATGCAAAACCATGCATGTAGAAATCCCACGGCATAATGATTTATTTTTTAATTTTTGAACTAATTTTTTACTACTTCATCTCTCTATAATGAAAATAGTTGCATTGAAGAATCTAAGAAAGGGATAAGGAAAACTAGAGATTAAGCTCTTTTTTTTTTTTTTTTTTTTCCCCCTGAAAGAAATCAAATGCTCTGTGTTAACATGAAGCAAGAGAAGACTGTGCCCTGCCTATCCTCTTGTCTCAGACCTTATGAATCACATTTTTTTTCTCAAGTTCTTCTAGCAGTTCCTGTTGCAAGTGCAAGGACACATTACAGTGTAATGACATATAATTGATAATGATGAGGAATAAGATAATACAGAGAAGTGAAGTCATGTGGAGTTATATGAGACAGCAGCTTTGGAGAGGACACTTAACTAACAGCAAGCAAAATACAGGACCATATCAGTCATAATTAGCCCAGGAGCTAGTTAACATGCTTTCTGCAAGGAGTACAGAATGTAATACTGAGAAATCATAAGTGGTTGGTATAGGAGAATTAGATGTCTCTGAGTGTTTCCTATAAACAGCCTCATGCCTCTGAGATAATGCTCTTAAGTAAATTCAGACTTTTTGGTCTCTTGCTTTTTTCCAGCTTGATACTTCACTCAGGCTTTTATTTTATTTCCCTAAGAATTTTGCATAGATATTCAGCACATCACATTTGCAGTGATTTTGTGACAGAAAGGAACTAAACAGAAAAATTTAGCAACATTTTTTCCAGTGGTCATTCTCTTCTTAAGTAGATTTTAAGGGTGAGTAATGGGATGCTGTACCCATTGCTCTGTGATTACCCTTTCTTTTCACCCACGGTATGCAGCCTCAGTGTGGCTGTTGCTAAATATGGTGGAAATTCTCATTAAGTAGGCCTGGATGGAGGAAGAGTAAGATTTGATAGAGAACCTTAACTAGTGTTTTTTCCCACTGTTCAAAGATTGCTACTGATCTTAGAAGACTGGACATTCTGTCCTTTCTGGTATTTCCTGCTTCTCACATTCCTATACAAGGCACGGCATTCTTACACTACAATTTTGTCCTGAAGAAAAAAGCAAAACTAGTCAATGTACTTAAGTACCACTCAAGGGAATTAAGGAATTACACAACATCTAAACTTCAAAATGAAATGTCTACTTTGTCAAGGTTGTTAAACACCTTTTGAAAATGTAAGTCTTAACTATAAGAGAGAATGGTGCACTTATTTGCTTGTTAGCCACCAAAAATTTGCTCTACTATTTTATAATATTACAAATACAATACACTGAAAAAAGAATGCAGAAGAAAAATAGATGAAAGAATGCTTTTAAAGGCTCGTCAGATTACTTTGCATTAATCACTTAAAAGATTAAAAAGACCAGGAAACATACAGATTCTGTGAAACTTGTCATTATTGTAATACTTTTCAAAAGTATAAACTCACTATAAATAATGCTTATAATATACGTTTAAAAATCTTTCTGATGGGTCTAGATATTTGTACCATACTTTTACTTGTATTTGTACTCTTTTCTAACTAGCCAAGAAAGGACCAATACCAAGAGATCTGACACAAAATAGCAAAGATACACTTAACCATTCAAAAAAAATCATCTACTTATACATCTAGAGTGCCATGAGAACTACTGAATTCTCAGCTTTAAGTCTGATTTGTTTTGTGAACTTTGTTGAAACATTTAATCTTTCCAAATATCATTTTTTCCATTCTGTAATAATAGACCATCTGACCCACATGAGTATGGAGATGCTTAATTTTATTGAAAACTTTTATGTACTTGAATGGAATATACCACATGTGAGACGGCCAATTTTAATTTTTTCAATGGCTATTATTGTTTTTTTTTCTGTCTCTTTAGGTTCAGCTTCTGGTATAATGGGATTATCTGAAAATATTTGTTTTCATTAAAAATATTGTTTCTAGAGGGAAAACACATCAGAAAAAATTGTTAGAGCTCAGTATATAGGTAACTAACTTCTGAATTTTCTTTTTACTGTTTTTTTATCTGTTTTGTTTTCTGTTTTGTCATATACACACTGTCGCTTTTAAGGAAATAGATATACAGTTTTATAGGAGACTGGTTTTTGTGTGATTTTTTTTTTTTTTTAATTTTTGTGACAATCCTTACAGGTTATATTTTAAAACAGAACAATCTACTTTCCTCAAAGAGAGTATTTGAGATGTTGAAAGCTGAGTGAAAAGAAGCACCTTCCAGTGGCTGAGAAATCATATTTTCAGTGAAGGGGGAAATCCTTGTTACCCCTCTGTACTTAGTATTCTCCCTAAGCAGTGGTATGCAGAATTTTATATCCCTTTCTTTAATGCTTACTTCTGTCCATGAATTTTGCATGAAGTCTTGTATATGTATATCCTCTAGGGAAACAGGTGCTGGGAAAGTTATCTAACTTATCTGAATTAGAGACACCAAGACTTATTTCATCTTAGTTCATTTAAAATTTTCCGTGCAGTCACCATTGATTCAAGAATGATAATGAGAATTGGGAAAGTATTATTATTGTAAGTATTAAGAGCCAAATTCATCCCTTAACACACATATCCCGTTGGCTTGAGACTAAGATGATTGTGCACTTCAGTGGTCAAGAATCTGCATGAACAGAAAAACATTTTTAGCATAAAAATGAGGGTATGTTTGTTTGAAATACTTGGATGAAATAGAGTGAAGCAAAATGCTCTATCAGCATCAGCTGAAATTCCCCCTATAGATCTACACATTCAGTCACTAATTTTCATGATTCTGATAATCAAAGAACAACACAACATAAAATCAACAAAAAAGTGCTAGTATGTACAAGAGAGTATAACAAAAACACTCGGAGTGCATTAAAAAAACATGGCCAGTATGTCAAGAGAGGTGATCCTTCCCCTCTATTCTGCCCTGTTGAGCCCACATTTGGAGTACTGTGTCCAATTCTGGTCTCCCCAGTTCAAAAATGGGAATCTCCTAGAAGGAGTTCAGTAGAAGGCTACAGAGGTGATTAATGGCCTGGGGCATCTCCTTAATGAGGAAAGGCTGAGTAATCTGGGTCTGTTCAGCCTGGGAAAAAGAAGTCTGAGGAATGATTTTATGTATGTTTATAAATACCTCCAGGGAGATGGAAGGCAAATGGATGAGGCCAGGCTCTTCTTGGTGATGCATAGCAATATGATAAGGAGCAATGGCCTAAAAGTTGTTCATAGGAAGTTCCATACAAGTATGTGGAAGAATTTCTTTAAGACAAGGATGACAGAGCATGGAACAGGCTGCCCAGAGAGATTGAGGAGTCTCCTTCTATGGAGATATTCAAAACCTATCTGGAAGCCTACCTAAGCAATCCATTGTAGGGAACCTGCTCAGTGGTCTCTTGAGGTCCCTTCCAACCCCTACAATTCCATGATTCTGTGATTTTAGCTCCCTCATACAATACTTAAAACTATACCAATTTTGATGCTGCATTAATGTCCCAATTGCTGCCAAAACAGTGTTACTACCGCACCACTGTTGTTATGGAGTGATGAGAGCTTGCCTAAAAAAAAACCACTCTACAGGAAAGAGCTGCTGCCTTCATGGTGTGGCAGCAAGGGGTGGGCCAGATCCAGAAGAGGTAGCCTGCATTAGGCCAAGGGTTATTCCATACTGAACAACAGTATGGGTAAGGTAATAAAACTATATGGGAGTTGGCTGGAGGACAGTCACTGCATGGAGTGGAGGTTGGCTTTGTATGATGATTTATAAGTGCTTTCATTCTGGCTATGTATGTTGTTACTACTGCAGTTTTTGTTTCCTTTTTTCTCTTCTGTTATCTTAAATAGTTTTCATCTCAATATACAAGTTCTATTTTGTTTCCAGTTCTCTTCATCATTCCACTTGAGAGGGAGAGGGAACAAAAAACTGCATGGTGCTGAGTTGCTGCCATATTAAACCACAACAATTAGAAGCAATAAAAATCAGACAGAAGTAGTTTTAATTCTTTACAGCAAGATAATATAATTTTCCATTAGATTATTTAATTAAATCTACTGTAAATTGCAAAGAACTAGTGAGACTGGAGACCTTTTATAATGGCATAATTGCATCAGAGGACAATGGGAGAGCCACTGATCTATTGGGACTTGAATATAAGGCCTTTGACACAATCCCTCACAGTATCCCTCTCTCCAAATTGGAAAGACATACATTTCATGGATGGACTATTTGATGGATGACAAATGGGTTGCAAGACTGTGCCCAGAGAGTAGTGGTCAATGGGTCAATGTACCAATGGAGATCAGTGATTAGTGGTGACCCCCAGGGGTCTCTGCTGTGGTAAATACTCTTTAATCTTCATCAGCGACATCAACGGTGGGATTGAGAGTACCTTCAGCCCTTCAGCAAGTTTGTACATGACTCTGAGTTGTGTGGTGCTGTTGACATGCCAAAGGAGTAGCATGCAGAGAAATATAGACAGGCTCAAGTAGTGGGTATAGGGAAGCCTCATGAGGTTCAGCAGTGCCAAGTACAAGGTCTTGCACCTGAGTCATGGCAAATCCCTACTGTCAATACAAGTTGGATGGACAAGAGGGTCGAGCATAGCTCTGCCAAAACAAACTTAGGGGTTCTGATGAATGGTAAGTTGGACATGAGTCAGCAAAAGATGATGAAAAATAAAAATAAAATGGATGGCTACAACAGCATCATTTACATTTCAAGTAAATAAAGAAATGCCATTCAGATTAAAACTAACTTTCATTAGCTAATTAAATGGTATCTGGTTTTCATTCCCTCAAATACTCTAACCTGAGTGATAGCATCATCATACACTTTCTACAGAAAATTAAATTGGACAGAGAAGAAAAGAACAATCCTCCTCACAGCATTTCAAATCATAAAATGCACTGAATTCATTCTCTTATCTCAGAAAAAAATCTGTGAGGGATCAGGATTTTACAAAGAAACTTGTCATGTTTTTGTAATTTTGCTATCGGTATTCCACAACATAACATCATGTAAAGCGTGGGTAATCAGACCAAGTCATCAAAGCTGCATGTTAATTCTCCAAATCGTTCAGATGGTTGGCAGATTCATATATTCACCATATAGAACAAAGATAGAATCAGTGTGTTAAAATAAAAACTCCGTCATATTCAATATATGAAAATAACTTCACATTGAAATATTAACATTGTATATTATATTTCTTATTATTTACCTATGAAACTTTGAGAATTATAATGCTTTAGAACTTCTGCATTTATCTCAAGTCATTTTCTTCCTCTTATAGTGAAGAAAGAAAGAGTATAATAGCATTAAAAAAAATAATATATTTCTGGGTAGAGATCCTCTACCTTTCATAATGGAGAAACATTCCAGTTTTACAAATAACAGCAGGCTAGAATGATGAAATATTCAGAAAACAGCAAAATTATGTAAATAAAATGGAAAGATTCCCTGGTAAATACACTTCAGTCAAATTCCACTTCCTTTTCCAGAATATTTTTCTCTCTGAACAGTAAGAATTTAATCTTGCTAAAGGTTGTTTTCCCTGTCATTCTCATCCCTTCTCCCTCCCCCCAACTCTGTTGTATTTTATCATTTTCTTCCTTGCTTTCTTTCTTTATCATAAAAGTATTTTTAACAAAGCAAGTTCTAAAGAGCCCTTTAATTCATTAGGCAAAGACAGGCAGGTGACAATTGATAAACTCAAATTTGAAGATGTTTGTTTGCAAACGTGACCACTGAAACCAAGACAAAAAATGCTCTCTGAATCTCTTAACACAGAAGGGAATCCTACCAGTTACTGTAATTCATGTAATTCACTGAGTTTTATTCTTGATTGAAGAAAACATCACTCTTATTTTTCCTGCTCTCCTTTCATTGAATCCTTATTTTACCACTGTCATACCTAAACACCTAAAATAGTATTTGACACAATACAAAGAGTGAGAATGAGTGTAAAAGAATCATAGAATCATAGAATCATAGAATCACCAAGGTTGGAAAAGACCTAAGAGATCATCCAGTCCAACCGTTCACCTATTGCCAATAGCTCCCACTAAACCATGTCCCTCAACACAACATCCAGCCTTTCCTTGAACACCCCCAGGGTTGGTGACTCCACCACCTCCCTGGGCAGTCCGTTCCAGTGCCTGACCACCCTTTCTGAGAAGTAATACTTCCTCATGTCCAGCCTGAATCTCCCCTGCCGTAGCTTGAAACCATTCCCCCTGGTCCTATCACTAATGACACGAGAGAAGAGGCCGACCCCCAGCTCACTACAACCTCCCTTCAGGAAGTTATAGAGAGCAATGAGGTCTCCCCTGAGCCTCCTCTTCTCCAGGCTGAACAACCCCAGCTCCTTCAGCACCTCCTCATATGGCCTGTGTTCCAGACCCCTCACCAGCTTTGTTGCCCTCCTTTGAACACGTTCCAGGGCCTCAATATCTTTCTTGCAGTGAGGGGCCCAAAACTGGACACACTGCTCGAGGTGCGGCCTCACGAGTGCTGAATATAGGGGAACAATCACCTCTCTGCTCCTGCTTGCAACACTGTTTCTGATGCAAGCCAGGATGCCATTGGCCTTCTTGGCCACCTGGGCACACTGTCGGCTCATGTTCAGCCGAGCATCAATCAATACCCCCAGGTCCATTTCCTCTACGCAGTCCTCCAGCTACACCGCCCCAAGCCTGTAGCGTCGCCTGGGGTTGTTGTGGCCGAAGTGCAGGACCCGGCATTTGGCCTTGTTGAAACTCATCCTATTGGCTTCAGCCCAGCTCTCCAGCCTGTCCAGGTCCCTCTGTAGGGCCTTGCTACCCCCAGGCAGATCCACACTTCCAGCCAATTTGGTGTCATCTGCAAATTTACTGAGGGTGCACTCGATGCCCTCATCGAGGTCATCAATAAAGATATTGAAGAGGACAGGCCCCAGCACCGACCCCTGGGGAACACCACTCACGACCGGTCGCCAGCTGGATTTGACTCCATTCACCACCACTCTCTGTGCCCGGCCCTCCAGCCAGCTCCTCACCCAGCCAAGAGTGTATCCATCCAAGCCTCTGGCTGCCAGCTTCTGCAGGAGAATGCTGTGGGAGACGGTGTCAAAGGCTTTGCTGAAGTCTAGGTAGACCACATTAACAGCCTTTCCCTCATCCACCAGATGGGTCACTAGATCATAGAAGGAGATCAGGTTGGTCAAACAGGACCTGCCCTTCACGAACCCATGCTGGCTAGGCCTGATCCCCCGGTCACCCTGCACATGCCGCATGATCTCCCTCAAGACAATCTGCTCCATAACCTTCCCTGGCACTGAGGTCAGGCTAACAGGCCTGTAGTTCCCCGGATCCTCCTTACGACCTTTCTTGTAAATGGGAGTCACATTGGCAAGCCTCCAGTCTTTTGGGACCTCACAGTCAACAAGGAGCGCTGACAGATGATGGAAAGCGGCTCGGCTATCACCTCCGCCAGTTCCCTCAACACTCTTGGGTGGATCTCATCTGGCCCCAGTTGGAGCAGTAGGTCTCTGACTGTTTCTTTCAGAATCACGGGGGGGTTAGTGTGCTCCCCAGCTGAGATTACCAGGTCAGAGAAAGGAGTATCCTGAGGATAACTGGTCTGACTTTTAAAGACAGACGTAAAGAAGGCATTCAGAACCTCTGCCTTTTCCTTATCCTCAGTGGTCACATTCCCAGCCTCATCCAGCAAAGAGTGGATATTCTCCTTTGTTCTCCTCTTACTGTTAATGTATTTATAAAAGAGTTTCTTACTCCTTTTCACCCCAGCGGCTAGGTTAAATTCAAGCTGGGCTTTTGCCTTTCTGATTTCACCTCTACACATCCTAACGACTTCCTTGTATTCGTTCTGAGTGGCCTGTCCCTCTTTCCACAGGCAGAAGATTCTCTTTTTCTCCCGGAGCCTCAAGAATAGCTCCCTATTCATCCACGCCGGTCTTCTTCCCTGCCGGCTCATTTTGCAGCTCAGGGGATGAGTGTAAAGTAGAAAACAGCAACTTCTGCCCCAGAGCAGACCCAGTTTGTATGGTTTCACCCTGTCTCTTGCCCAGCAAAGATTTCCATTTCTCATTTGTGCAGAATGCTGAATCAACCACTACAATATTAAATGCAAATAAATTCTTCCAAGGAGGATGTAAATATTAATATAAAATTTTTTTTTCCCAATATTTCTTTTTCTTTTTTTCAAATTCACAAACAGCATATTCATTTAAAATTAAAAACTAATTAAAATTACACTACAGTTCATTGAGAGGGGATAGACCTATGTCAGCAAGTATTGAGCTGAATCCTGAAGTTAGTCCAGATTTGATCATTATGATGGTCCCTTCTGACCGTAGAAGTAAAGCTTCATTGAGGATAGTATAATAGATATTCTACAGGCCAAGCTGATGCTATTGCACTTTGTCTTTCCATGGTACAATGCAATCAGTATCAGTGTTTATGCTTCTTCTGTTTCTTTTTTTCTTTTTTCCCTAAGGATCAGCTGTCTGCAGCACTCTACTTATCTGTAATGGTTGTACATGCTTTTCCTCTTGGATACTTAGTATCCCTTTTAGGACAATGTATGTCCTGAAATCCACTCACATCAGACCACCCAGACACCTCCTTCTCCTCAAATTTATAACCTCTCAGTTGTCTATTATCAGTTTGTTTAGAGCTCCCACAGCTTGTGATGCATGGGATGCACCGTCTTACTTTCAGCTTATTTCTAGCTGTTGCTCACGACGTTTTCTTACATTAAAATTCTATTGAAGAAGTCTGCTTAAATAATTAGTGTACTTACATCTAATTTCTCTTAATATACTGTTTTATTGTTTCTGAAAATCTTGAGAAAATAATAGAATAAAAATTGCTTCTTATATTATGTGCCAAGCATAATATATGAAGATTTGTGCATGCCTAAAGAAAAGAACCTACAAGAATTCTTATGTGAGAGAAAGGATTGTAGGGAAATTCCACACAGTTTTAATTTATACATAAGATATACATTTGTGCCAACTGATTTCCGTGTGAATTTATTCATGTGGGCTTTAATCGATATCTGCAATTTTATGCCAGAAGCACTTCAGAAAACTGTTTTTGAAGATTAATTCACATTGTTTGCAATGTTCATATTTTAACTTTTTTTTTTTTTTTTTTTTTTGTCTTCCATTGTTAATGAACTAATCCATACAAAAATCTTCCATTATAGCACTCGTGATGTACTTTATAGAATCACTGGTCTCCATAAAGAAACATAAAGGTTTCTTTGTTTGTTTCTTTGGCTTTACTTTTTATTGTATTTTACTTCTTTTCTTTCTTTCTTTCTTTCTTTCTTTCTTTCTTTCTTTCTTTCTTTCTTTCTTTCTTTCTTTCTTTCTTTCTTTCTCTCTCTCTCTCTCTTTCTCTCTCTCTCTCTTTCTCTCTTTCTCTCTTTCTTTCTTTCTTTCTCTCTTTCTCTCTTTCTCCCTTTCTTTCTTTCTTTCTTTCTTTCTTTCTTTCTTTCTTTCTTTCTTTCTTTCTTTCTTTCTTTCTTTCTTTCTTTCTTTCTTTCTTTCTTTCTTTCTTTCTTTCTTTCTTTCTTTCTTTCTTTCTTTCAGGAATAAAAGGCTAGATACATTGTTTTAGGTGGTGAAATAATTTCTATATATATATGACAAAGGAAAATATATCATAATGCATTTAGCTGTACAAAGTTTGTAGTAAATGTTATAGAAATCAATTTAATATTTGCAGTGTAATGTATCATGTTCAGTAATGGCCAAGAAGTAAAACTGGGAGATTAGCTTACAAAAATAATCAGACTTTAAAGTACTAAAAAAAGTCAACATGGAATTGTAGGATTAAAAATAGACAGAAATATGAAAACAGAAATAAAATATTATGTGACAAAGCTGACAGATGTTTACAAAGATGACTTTGTAATACTGCTAGAGGCTGCAAAGGAAAAAAAAGGTAGATATTTTCTACATGCAAGATGAAGCAAAGTCTTTTGAAACAATGTTATAAAACAGAATAAGCAGTCATGAAAAATTTTGTAACTATGGGCATATTTTCAGCAGGTAGAGTAATTCCATACATCATTAATCGGTCATTAATGAAATAGATTGAAATATCTTCATTTTAACAGATGCTGAATTGGATGAAGGAAAATGTCATTGATGACTCAGCTAAGTATCATTGCTTTGATTCTTCTAAGTGTATCTTGTAACCTTCAAGGCTTATTAACTGCCACATCATGAGCTGAAACAGTTTCTAATACTATAGTATGATTTATGCTGTCTGAAACACGATTCTACATTGTGAAGTCCATTTGAAATGTGTATTAAAATGGAACTAGAACTCGGTGAATCCCCTGAGAATGTTACTGTTAATTTCAATGCACTTCAGACTGGTTTCACACTTATCTCTGTATACGAACAGAAAATTTTGTCTTAGGTGGAGTCATTACCATGAAGGAAGAATGGCCCAGAAGTTAGAGAATAAGCTTAAGCTTCACTACAGCTAACACTCCTTGATATTTTTCATCACTTTTCTCTCTCATTTAGGCTTTTGTTGTTTATTTTTTTCAGAGGTAGTAACAAATCCCAGCATGCTGTAACTACTTCTTCCAGAGCTCTACTATCCATAACTGCATTAACCTTTCTCTGAGCCTATGTTAATATGCTCTGTGTAATTATGCCTGTGCTATCTTAGGTTAAACTCATTCTGGAGGAAGAAATATCTGAACCACTTACGCTGTCTGAGAAGTACTAGACATATTTTCAGAAAAAAAAGGGCCAAGGAATCTTTTACGTGGTCTCCTAATCACATAACCAGTAGAGCATTTGTCTAGTATACAAAGGTATTATGTCTACGACATAAACAAAATAAAACAACATATATCCTGAAAAAAGTACGTAACTGTGTGTCACACAACTCCAGTGCACTCATGATACACTCATATCCTCCGAACTGAGGTGCGGGCAACAGAGCAGGTGCATTTGTTCCTCTAGGTATCTTTTACTGCTGAAAGGATCAAGGGAAACACCACCTGCATTCTCTGACCTTCAGCTAACTGCACCTGAAACTCCTGAAACTTCTTTGCTTGGAACTGGTAGCATTCTTCATACTTTCATATTCATTGGATAGTCCAAGATACTAATTGCACACATGTTTAGAAATTATTTCCTATCCTGCAATATTTTGTGAATCTCTCAGTCTTTACAATGAATAAAACCACTGTATTATTTCGGATTCGTGACTATGTTATGAATTTACTTTTGCAGTGAAATGTTCTGAACTTATATCCAGGAGAGACAAGTAAAACTGAAAGGTGCTGCACTGCACAGAAGTGCAAGGCGTTTTTAGATAACATAGATCATTCCATTACAACTCATTAACTTCAGCATAGAGTGTTTCCAGCTGTGAAGGGAATACGCATTTTGTCTACTGAGGCTCTGATTTAATCTGTGTGTACACAAATATCTAATGTCTGCACAATGTGTGTGTGCTTACATATTCCTGCTTAGGAGCATATATAAAAACATATTTGGATGTTTACAAAGCGGCAAATAACTGTGGGTATAAATAGAAATGTAATGAATTTAGTATTTGATCACTGAATAGCTATGCCTTTAACAAACACCCCCAGTGACTGCCAGAAACCTCAGTATTTATCGCAATGAATTTAAAATTAGTTTATCAGACAAACATTTTAGGATAAAAATTTTTTAAATATACACCCTTAAGTTTCTGATTTTTTTTTTTCTGACACTAGAGCATAAAGGCTTAAAAATAACAATAAAAAAGAGTTCCCCAAACATTCCTAATAAAGTTGCTATGTTGAATTCTATTTCAACAGACCCACTTTTATGAGAAGAGGTAGTAATGCAAAAAATAAGTATTTACACCAAGATTTTTTTGATGGGGGTAAATTTTCAAAGGAAAGTAGGTAAAAATAATTTTGCTGAAATATAAGTCAACCTTAGACAAATAAATTTTTACTTACATTCATTAAGCATTTTTAAATGTATTTATTCTTTATCAGATCCTTCCTACCAGGAATAAACTGTTGGCAGTGCTTCCTTTTATAATAGATAAAATTCAGCACCGTTAATTTATGATATTTACTAACTCTATTTTTTTCTCAACTGCTGTGAACATACTACAATATTTATAATTTCATGCTACAATAACAAATACAAGTATTTTCTATTAATGGACAGTTTATTATGATGTCAGAAATTCTGCAGGTGTATACATAAATACAAAAATCAAAATAAAACTTCTCTTAGAGTAACTGAAATGTACAATAGGACTTCTATAAGACAAGCAAACTAGTGGAAATATATTAGTAATACTAATGCATTGACTTTAGTAATGATATTTTACTCAAAAAAAAAGTAATATAAATCTTTGCTTGTCTAAATGCTAATTTAAGATGTTTTACTTTATTTATTTTACATCCCATAACACATTAGCACTAGTACTAGAATAAGTGGGCACAAAGGTTAAAAAGAATTGTCAAATGCTGTGAATTCCAGCAGTTCACCTCTTCTCCTACACGAGTGTTCACTGCGGTAACAAACTCAGTACACTCCAATGGTTACTAGCCTGCTTTGTCATTTGTGAATTAAAGTCACCAGCAAAATCAGGAAAACGAGATTGAATACTAGATGTTTTGTGATCGTTTTACAAAAAATCTTAGAGATGTTATAGCATAAGTTTATTTTTGCATAAATTGTAACTTGCTTTAATTCAAAGTGGATGAGGCTCAATTGGCTAATGATAACAATACCTTGATATAAAGGCATCTAACTTGCATTAACTTTCATAACAGTTTGCTTCTAAACTTGTCCTTTATCTTCTCATTGTAACTGATAAACATTGAGAAGTGTTTTTTTCTTGGGGGAGGGTGAAATAAAAGTTTCTCGGGAAATTGTTACAGACGGCTCTATCAGAACCTAATTATAACTGTGGAGCCAGAAAATAGATTGCATTTCCCATACATTATTAATGTTCTTCAAAGTCATTATCAAGGTTATGCTGAGACGACATTCAAGGAAGCCAAACTCCCTACTAAACTCATTTTGACAACACAAGTCCCTTGTAAAAACTTCTTAAATTCTCAGATAATATTAAAACTGTAACATCATTCTCATGGCACTGTAATGTTGTGAGGATATTATTTATTACAAAATGAGGCTCAAAAAATTGGAAATAATTTCATTAACAAGCTTTTCTTTATATAATAATTAAGGAAATATTTTTAAAGAAAATTAATATTGTAGAACCAAATGTTTATACCATGCACAGTAGAAGTTAGGCATATTATTTGCTTTGAATAATACAGAGTTATATTCTTAGAAAACATTGTTAGTAAATGCACACTACTGAACAGTTTTCATGGAAGAATTCATATTTCAAATTGTGATATCTTATGTTTAGTCTTCAATATAATGAAGTATTTTACTATATTATTTCAGTACTTAAAGGAGCTTATAAAAAAAAAAAAGGAGGCAAACTGACTTTTTATACAGGCAGATAAAGGACAAGATGGACTGATTTTAAAGTAAAAGATGAGACACTTGGAGTAGACGGTAGGAAATTTTTTTCATTCAGAGGGCAGTGAGGCTGTGCAGAGAAGCTGTGAGTTTTCCATTCCTGGAGGTATTCAAGGCCAAGTTGGATAGATCTCTGGGCAGCCTCATCTGGTGGGTGGCACCCTGCTGACAGGAAGGGGATTAGAACCAGGTGATTTAAAGATCTCTTCCCACCCAAGAAATTCTATAGTTGTATGATTCTATCCTTTTATTTATTCCAACACTCCAGAAAAAAACTTTTTATAAGGAAATCAAACGAAATGATAGGGAATTGTCGTAAGTCCAGCTACCACTTGGGTTTGTGATACATCAAACTACATTGGAGAAGTCTGTGATGTTTTAGATTCTATCACAATATTTCAGTGGGAAAATAAGCACTACTTTGTTTAATTCTGAGTGGATACCAATTCCTAATAGAAAAAGTGAGCATCACAGTTATTTGTGATGACAGATGAGGAGAAAATGTATTATGAATGCAGTGTGTATCTAAAACACTTGAAAATGTAAAGGTTCTTGCAATATTTTCTCTAGTTTTTATACTTATTAAAACTAACCGGTTGCGAGAAGAAAAGAATTTATAAAAAAACTAAGTACTGGCATATAACTGATGGATACTTACCATACAGTTATCCTGAGAAGAGCCCTCAAACATTTACAGAACTTTATCATGCCAAGTCATCTTACGATCACAGATTTATAGAATCATAGGATACCTTATGATATTACAATACAGTTGAAGACTAATCCATTTTTCAGATTTACTGTTCAGATAAAATGAGATAAAATCCAAGGGACTACATTCAGTGCAACTTCCATCGTTTATGCATAGTTTCATATATAATAACTACTCCACTGAAAAACACTGTCTTATATTTAGATCTAAAAATTGAACTTGTAGGAAAAATAAAGTAACCACTTTGTTATTATTTAATATATTTGAATCTGAGTAGGAACATGTTTTTGTTATTCCCTCATATTACATTTCTCCATCTTCTCGAACTGTCTGAGATGTTACTTTACAGGCATGTGTGACTGAGAGAGAAACTGTGGCAACTTTTTAATTGATCTAAATATGATATAAAAATACATAACATTACAACTTCATGATGTTAAGAAACAAAGAGGTTATTAGGAAGAATTAAACTTCCATTTAAAAGAAAACATTTTGAATAGTCAGGAAACATGAATCTGAACCAATAGGTTTCCTCTTTCTTCTGAAAAATTATAACAGTCTGGAAAGCATTTATATTTTTTTTAATGAAGACATATCAAAAGAAATTTTAAAACAGGAAATAAGTTTAGCTGTACAAAAAAATGCCATAAACTAAACGGTAGAAATAGTCAGAAATATAAAAATTACAAAGGTGCATGTAGCTGTAGAACTACATCTAAACTTGATAATAAAAATGTTAGGAGTCAACAATGTTGAGTTTGTCCAAAAGAGAGAACTAGTTGCTACCTAAATTTTAGGTGTTCATGATAAATACTAATACACACAATTGATGTAAACATGAGTCTTAAAGCCTCCGAAAGACTGTCAAGCATACCTACAAGGTCAGTGCCAGCTATAGTTATTTTATGACATGGCCTTTAGGACAGAGGTAAATACTACCACTTACACAACCTTAAATCATGGTTCCTGTAACAAAATATCTGCTTAAAATGTTTTCAAAACCACCCTTGATTCCTAGTGATAATACATATGTAGATACTTTGAAGTCTTCCCCCTCCCCCCCCCAATTGATCATTTTAGAATATTACCTTTTTTACTTTCTTATTTCTTGCTAGTTGCATGGTGAAATTTATCATTTCTTCCAGAGTGTTTTCTTTCTCTAAATTTACAGATATAAAAATTCATGCCAATCAGACCATATTCCTAGGATTCAGCAGGCATAGCACTGTTGGCGAGTTGACAAAACTGTGAAGAAATTAGTGAAAGAACCTAGGGAAAGAAGACACAGTGAAAATGAAGAAACTGTTTGAAAATGGATAACCATATAAATATTTTGAAAGCAATACTTCGAAGACAATTAGGGTAACTGCATACATTTTCTGAAGTGTTGTCTCCCTAAGAATTTATATATCACTTGAAGCAATTGAAACCAGGCTGGTTTGTGTTAATACACAAATTACATCTGTCAATTCTATTTCAAATCTCTTTGGTTTTTGTTTTGAAGGATTATGAAGCCAACTGGGTTTATTCTTGTGTTTATCTCCAGAATTTTTTATGTCACATAATAAATGTAATTTGAGGTGGGAGAATGAGGGGGAATGCTACCTTTTCTGGAGTCTTTGTAACAGAGAAGCATGGACACTTGGTGACCATATGTCACAGAATTTCTCTCTGTCTGTCCCACTGAGAAGTCAATGAAAAAAAAAAAAAACAGACAATAAAGAATGAGCAATATCAAAATTTGCCCTAAGATTCAAGTATGTACCTAATACTGAGAAGTACCAGTTTGCCTCAATGTCAATGAAACATCATAATCACTGTTTGTATAAACAACATCTCCACAAGATTTTCATACTATTTGTCACTTCATAGCTCTTACAAAAGAATCTATTTCAGTAACAGTGTTACTTTTGTTACATAGGTATGTATGTGTCTTATGTCATACAGAACATTAGTTAAATTAAGTGCCTTATATGTAATGTAATACTAGAATGGAATTTTTTCTTCTAGTGAGTTTTAAAACTATAGATTGTCATTTTATAATACACATTAAAATAGATTAAAAAGATTGAAGTGTATGGAATTAACCAATCAGCATTTTTCTCAGTGACTTTTCATTGCTGTGAGAGATGTTTTAAAACAAATAAATTACATATCTTGCTGAGAAGTACAGTCATACATTTTTTTTCTAGTTTGATTATTGTAATATTAGCATTGATTTTTCTTGCCACATCACTGCTAATGCTTGATATATCTCTATGCATGCCAAAACAGCAGAAGATATTAATTTTTCTGTGAATGCTTTGGCTCAGCACAGAGGTATATCTAAAGACTGCATTAGTGTAAAATAGAAACCTATAGGAAAAATACTTTTCCTAAAAGATGTTAAGTTATGTAATGATTTCAAACAGGTTCTCCATTCCTGCAAAGATCAACACATCTGAGAAAAATGTCACACAAGTTATTTTCTTTCTCTACTATCCATAGAAGAATCAAAACTGTCACCTCAACTTCTGTTTCAGTAAACTGACAAAATTTGTTTTCAAATTAAATAAGAATAAATGTTAATTTAATGCTACAAATTTAATGTATGAGTCATCACAATGTCCTGCTACAATAATTAATATCTAAAGCTAGACCTTATGACAAGTGTTAAAGAGGAGAGAATTTTTCTCATTTGAGAAAGTTGAATAAGGTAATTCAAAAAGTTACATTCCCAGAATATTATGTAAAAGTTTGTTATGAGCCCATTTCTTTCTTTCCCCTTAATGTCCCCTGTCTGATTCTGCTAAATGCCAAGTATGGTAAAATTTCTGCAATAGCAGTAGGTTGATTCAGCTAGGCAAAAAGGACATTATCAGCTTATCTGAGAGATTGAGTGAGATTGTATGGATTAGATATTTAAATATTAGACATTTTAAATACTGACACTACATTATTTGAGCAATTTAAATATATATATATATATTTTTTTTTTTTCCCTCCCACAAGGAAAAATTCATTAATGATTTCAGTTTTTATATGACCTTCTCTGACACAAGTCAGACTGCCATAAATTTATCATGGTGTCACTTCTTTGCTCATGTTCTAGCTTATTTTTATGCTTAATTTATAATTAAGTTATTATTATGATGCTATTTAAATGACAAGAAAACTTATTAAATGATGCATTTATTTCAAGAATGGAAGGCTAATGACTTATTATTATTTTTACATGTCTAGGAGAATATAGCAGTAATTTTAGCCTTTGATAATTTTGTGGGTTTTTTTTTTTTGTTTGTTTTTGACTTTTTTTTCTGTGAAATCAATATGATAGCAGCAACTTTTTTTTTTTTAAATTAAAAGTTCACCTCTGCTTCAGTGAAAATTTTATTTCTTTGCTTGAGCAATTTGTCTGACCTTCTTTCTATTCCATTTTTTATTTATGTGGAATAAGAATTTGTTATTTCTCAACTTAAATTGCTTTTTATCCATGCAGGATAAATTAAAATGGAAATCTTAAAGGAATGAAATGATCTTCATTACCATACTAAAATAGAAGCAGGTTCTACACTACTGCTCACTGACCTGTGTCTAGAAGTTCTATCAGATTCTACCTCTGCAAGTCAGTTTGGGCTACTTAATCTCTGTGTATGTGGTTCACTCCTTCTGAAAACAATATTTTTTTTATGTTTTCTAAATTTCAGTATTGTTTGTTTTCTAAACACATCTCCAATCTGCATTTCTGATTGAAATTATTCAACATGAAGATTCCAGAATAGTAATAATACTAAAATGCTATTATTTCCTGAAATTGTGGTTTTTTTGTTTTTTTTTGTTTTTTTTTTTTTAAACTGAATGAAGCAATGAGTGAATGAAGCTAAGCAGTTTTAGGAGTTCCACCTATAGGCTGCAGGTCTAGAAAGACTGAAAAGGCTGACATGAGTAGCAGGGGTTGCTTGAACTCTTTTTTTCATCCTTGGCACCATAGCCCCTTTAATCAAAGAGCAAAAGTGAAAAAATGAACAAACAGGTGAATAACCCTAGTCAACTCAGGAAACTGTCATGAAGAATACTCCTGTTCACTCTTCTTTCATTTTTACTTTTTTCAGGCTAATGAGTTCTTTTTCTTTTACTTCAAGCACTCAACATTTAATTTTAGTATTATTTTAATAGATTACAAATGTGATAAAAGAATGTCATTCTCTCCAAGAAAGCAATGTTCCTTCATTTGAATATATAGTGTATATGAAGCTTTCGCTCACAGTTTTCTAAGCTCATGTCGGTAAAGAACTCTGCCTAGACATGAAACAAAAATAGGGATGAGTAGAACCTTTGACATGGTCCTACACTATAATAGTTTTAGACTAATAGAATTGTTTTGAATTGGAAGGATCACCCAAAGGTTATTTAGTCCATCTTCTCTACAATGAACAGGGACATGTGCAGTTAGGTCAGGTTGCTCAGAGCACCATCCAGCCTGACCTTGAATGTCTCCAAATACAGAGCAACCTGTTGCAGTGCTTTACTACCCTTATTGGATGTAAGAAGAAAATCTTACAATAAAAATCTTTCCTCTTTCAGTTTGAAACCATTTCCCTTTGTCCTATCACCACAGACTCTGTTCAATAATCGATTCCTTTCTTTCTTAGAGAGTCTCTTTAGAAATTGAAAGGCCGAAATGATGTTTCCCTGATGCTCTCTCTTCTCCAGTATGAACTGTGCCAGCTCTTTTAGCATATCTTTGTAGGGAAGGTATTCCATTCTGTGGATCATTTGTATGGCTCTTCTCTGGATGTGCTCCAACATGTTCGTATCTCTCCTGCACAAAGGACTCCACGTCTGGACACAGCACTCCTGGTGAGGTTCTCACTAGTGCAGAACAGAGGGGCAAAATCACCTCCCTCAATGTCTTGGCCATACTTCTTTTGATGTGGTCCAGGATACGGTTGGTTTTCTAGATTGCCCTCTCTCCCTCCTTTGATCCAATATCTTCCTCCAGTATGCTGTCTCCAGCTCTCATCTGATCACAAAGTAAAACAATTTAATTATACAATTCTTGCTAAGTTTTTTTAACTGCTTTAATCAACTCAGCTGAGAGTCAGCCAGATAGTAGAAGCAAGGGAAGCATCCTTTTCTGCCAGGTGTTAGTCTGGTTCATGTTGAATGTAAATAAACAATCTAAATGATATCAGCTTGTACGGTCATTGCATAAATAACATTTCCTTGAACCCAAATATAGACATATTACAACACGTAACTAAAATCAGTAGATAAGTATTTTGTATCACTGGGATGGACCAGCCAGATGGAAAAATGTGTTTTATACAAGCTTGTGGGGAAAGTGATTACTGAAGGGGTAAAGAAGATCAGGTTTAAATGAATCTAAAAGGCATCCAAACTGGCAAAGAATAGAATATGCATAAGGGTCTGCAAACAGTCAGGACCTTCTGCTTAGTGCATCAAGAAAGGCAAGCAAAGTGAAAAACAAACAAAAAGTAAAATAGATAGCAGAAATAAACACTATCTGGAAAAATGAAAGATGATACAGTTGCTTGGAGGGACTCAACTGCATAAAATACCATAAAGAATATCAAGAATATCCAAGGAAAACGAAATGAGATGAGACAATCCAGACAACCCACTTAAGTTCTGATTAAAGAGCCTTGCCCTCACTGACAAAAAAATTATCAATGGCAGTTACTACATAGAATCAGCCCTATTATATCCTATATCAATAACTCATTAGGGACATAAATGTATGACTATTAGTTCTTTATTTGCAGAGAAAGTCATTGTGTAAAAGCTTGTCATTATGCAAATAAATGAGTTCGTCAAAGTTCTGTTTCCAAGTAACAGCCCAACTTGGTATGTAAGTCTTCTAAATACAGAAACCTGCAATAGCCTAGCGTACATATACACTTATATATAAATGCTCAGTTACTACATAGGAAAATAGAGAGGCTTGTGTCTGAGATAAATATCTCAAGTTAGACACATGATTCTTTTTCTTAGAATTTAAACAACAGAGTTATCATGAGAAAATAGTCATTTTATTTCTCCTTCTGTCACCTTTAAGATTTCACCCTATGTTTTATTTCTCCTTAGTTCACTGAATTATCTTAACTCAGTAACACATAGACTATTTGTATTCCAACTTTCACCTAATTATGTTAGCCATTAAAATGAGAGCTGTTTGAATGTCTTACAAGATGCAAAACTTATGTGTGCTTAATTTTCCAAAAATACAACATCAAGGGAAACATGAGCAACTTGAACTTGAACACCTATTATCTCTTTGTTTTATTTGAAAATATATGGGCTTTATATCTTCAAATTATGATATATGTTATATATATGTGTTATATATGTGTTATATGTCTGTGATAGATGTGTTCTTTGATCATTATGTTTCCATTTCATTAGTACTGTGGAGAGAACTCTTTAATCATAATCCATGCAAATGTACTATTATTATAATTCTCAAGATCCAGAGAATTAAACAGAAAATATTATTTTTAACATAGAAGCAGATTCAGTCAGTGGAAAGCTATCCTTACTGTTTACAATTAAATATTGCTCTCTTCTTTCAATTCAATAACTGATCAATATTAATCTTTCTATACTAACAAACAAACAAAAATAACAGTATTTGATATGCTAAACATCTACTTTGTAGCTAATGTTCACATTATGCAACTAACAGTGCTTATTAATAATTTAATATAAATTACGACTGATCCCATGTTGAAAAGTTGAAATACAGCTGCTTTATTTATATACAAATAAGAGGTAGTTTTAAAAGAAATTTTTAACATGGTAAATAATGTCTATGCACAATTGAGTATGTTCAAATACAGAAAAAAATAGAAATTTCCTAAAACACCATTTGTCTCAGTGTAAGTTTCTGTTTCTAAGAAAACATAAGTTTTGACACAAGCTAGATTTTGCTTTTCTAAAGGTTCCAATGGCTAAATAGTGAAATCTCCATAGCAGTACACATACATTCAAGACAGTGTGATGCACAAAAACAGTCATACCGTATATCTGAATACCATTAGATTATTTCTTTTACTTCTTTCTTCTATCTTTGTATGCTTATATTCACATTTTCCTTTTTTGTCTGATAACATGTGTATTTCTAGAAAAATTAAAATATCCTATTGATAAATAATTTTTGTCATTTACAAATTATTTTTGTCATTTTACTTTTAGCAATGTGAAAAGGGGAAAGAGGCCTACGCTCTGTAACCAGATCGGTCTTTAAGCAATCCGACAGCAATTACCTTGTGGAAAACCATTGTTACAGAGTGAAACTCATCCAAGGAGTCATAACTTCTTAACTATGAGTGATCTCTGTAATAACCCCTGAAAAAAGTAATCTGGAGTCTCTGACTCATCTCACTGTGCCTCAGTATAAATATTAAAAACAATATTTTTAATCAAAAATTGTTTATTTGTTGTATGGTACATTGTCAGACTAATGATGTTTTCACTGCATTTTGCTTTCTCTTTGACTTTTCAGCGTTTCATTCTTTAACTCCTACTTCTCAACCTTGTATTCCATTACCAAGGATATAAACTGTTTTCCTTGTCATAAGCCAGTTATTTTCTTTGTCAGAGCCTGTCATGCCCTATCAACATTTAATCTCTTACTCTCCCTTAACTTAAGTACCATATGTGATTTGCTTATGAAGAAATACTCCAGTTCATTCAGATCCCAGCACACACTTTCCTACACAGGAAATACTGTTAATTCAGAATTAAAGACATTTAATTCATCATATATGCTGATGGAATATTCTCAGAAATCTTTGTTTGTTGGAGACAGTGGAAACTTCTGTAACTGCAATAATGAAAATGTTGAAACTAAGTTACCTTTAAAATGGAAAAAGGAAATTGTCCTACCTAAAATGGAGTTTGTCTGGGAAGAAAATCAGACCCTATATTTGGAACAGACAGAGATGAACACAGTGGGCTTGATGGCAGATAAGATCTGTCTTAAGACCCCTATAGCAAAGAATGAACAAGGCAGGTCTAGTCTATTTAGTCTGTGACATTTTCATGAGGTAAGTCAAACACAGGCAAGGCTTTAGGGCTGCTGCCTGCAGTATGCAAGTCACTGAAAGTCTCTCTTTCATAATTCCCATTTACAGAGGGGAACTTCAGCCAATCATTTAAAACTAGATCAGTACTCTTGGATCCAATATTACTAAATGGTAAATGGCAATGTGGCAATGAGGCAATGGCAATGTGAGGAAAATCTATCTTCTTCTGCAACTAATTAATCTTTTTGTGGATAATTCTTTCACATCATGGTCATGTTCACATCTATGATTTCCAGGCTGGAAATAGAAAGGCATCTTGAAAATCTTGTTCTTGGATAAAATGATTATCTTCTTAAACTTCACAGGTTATTGTGAACAAATTGCCTGCATATTTTTTTCTCTCTCTATTCCAGTTTACCACTGAATATAAGGAATAGACTTTCAGCGAGATTCCATTTGCGTATTTCAGGAATTCCCATCTGAGGAACAGCTGAACTCTGTAATGACAAATAAGTAAAAAGTGTGTTCATTATCAATGAAATTAAGGCTTTCTCATCAATACAATTTTAGACAATAATAGTACAGATTCAGCTTTTCAAGAGTAAGTTTGTTATATTTATACATTTGTATCTATATATATATATTTGTATTGATTGCATACATATATACTCATAGTGTCATGCTAATATTACATATTAATATATAAATACCACGTATTATTTATAACAATAATACTATTTACAATATATACATAATACTAGGTTATATCACCATATCATATCATATATGCATGCAACTTGACACATGCAAGTAACTGCTTTTTATTATCCAGTGAAAAAACAGAGATAGATTCATATTGTAATTTCAAGAAGTAACTCATGCATAACAGAAGGAGCACCTACTACAAAACACAGTGAGTGGGAGAATTTATATGATATTGGAATAAACAGACTGAGCAAAGTGGTTAAGGTTTGGAAAAACGTTCCTTTCGTACTCCCTTATATGCCACTGGATTTCTGCATTGCATTTTAGATATAAATTGATGGACAGCACCCATGGGATAAATCAAAAGCATTAGTCTTTGCCAATGGGATGACCAAAAAAATAAAGGAGAGCTTTAAACTAGGAACAAATGACAAGAGAGAGAACAACCAACAGTCAAATGAGGAAATGTTGGATTAAGCTAGTAAGTAAAATGTTCAGGGTAATGTGCACCCCCCAGAGGTTTATTTTATACATGTTATACGTATTAACTCTGCACTTGGAAAGGCTGGAGAAACTAAAAAACTAGAATCTCATCAAGTTCAGCAAACAGAAATGAAAAGTCTTTGGGGAATAATAACCAGGTGCAGGCTGGTGTCTGGTTAGAAAGCTGCTCGACAGAAAAAAAGCTGAGGGTTCTGGTGGAGAACAAATAGAACTTGTTTTAGTAATGTCTCCTTGTGAAGCAACATCATCCTTGGCTACTTTAGGAAGAATACTGTCAGCAGGTCAGGGAGGGTGATACTTTCTCTCTACTCAACACTGTTTAGAAACACGGGTTGGCCATTGAGCCAGCAGTGTGCCCTTGTGGCCAAGAAGACCAGTGGTATCTCAGGGTGCATTAAAAGGAGTGTGACCAGCAGGTTGAGGGAGGTGATCCTCTACCTCTACCTGCCACAATGAGGCCACAGCTGGAGTACTGTGTCCAGTTCAAGAAGGATGGAGAACTTCTAGAGAGAGTTCAGTGGGGGGCTATGAAGATGATAAAGGGACAGGATCATCTCCCTTCTGAGGAAAGTCTGAGAGACCTGAGGCTGTTCAGCTTGGAGAAGAGAAGACTAAGAGTGGATCTGATCAGTGCTTACAAGTATTTAATGGGTGAGTGTCAAGAACTAGGCTCTTTTTGGTGGTACCTGGTGAGAGGACAAGCAGCAACTGGCACAAACTGGAGCACAGGAAATTCCATGTGAACATGGGGAAAAAAATCTGTGAGGTGACAGAGCACTGGAACAAACTGCCCAGAGATGTTGTGGAATCTCCTTCTGTGGAGATGTTCAAAGTTGATCTGAACACTTTCTTATGAAATCTATTCTAGGGAACCTGCTTTAGAAGGCAAGATGGATTAGGTGAACTCTAGAGGACTCTTACAACCCCTGTTATTACATGATTTTGCATATATTTTCACAGTTCTTAGTTCTTCGGATCTTGTAAGAAATATCTGCTAATTCTGGAGGAAAAGGTTCGGGAGATATTGGCCAGCCCTCAGCTGAATATGAGCCAGCAGTGTGCCCAGGTGGCCAAGATGGCCAACCATCTCTTAGCTTGCATCAGAAATAGTATTGCCATCAGGAGCAGGGAGATGATCGCCCGCCTGTACTCAACACTGGCGAGGCCTCATCTTAAGCATCATGTTCAGTTTTGGGCTCTTTACTACAAGAAAGACATCAAGGCCCTGGAGCATGTTCACTGAAGCTGATAAGGGGTCTGAAGAATAAGTCTTATGAGGATTGGCTGATAGAAATGCGATAATTTAGTCTAGAGAAGAGGAAGCTCAGAGAGCATCTTATCAGCCTGTACAACAAAGTGGGGATTGGTCTCTTCTCCTAGATAATAGGCAATAGGACAAGACAGTGTGGCCTCAAGTTGCATTAGGATAGGTTCAGGTTGAATATTAGGAAAAATCTCTCAGAAAAATTGGTTAAGCACTGGAACATTCAGCCCAGTGTGGTGGTTGAGTCACCATCTCTGCAGGTGCTCAAGAAAAGTGTGGATGTGGTACAGAGAGGTGTATTTTAGTGGGCAGTATTAGTGGCAGGTGGACTGTTGGACTAGGTAAATTTACAGGTCTTTTCCAACCTTAATAAGATTCTATGATACCACCTTATTATTACAGCAACAAAGTATGTACCAAGTGTGTGTCTTGTCTTGTTATTTGGATCCCATTAATCTATACACTCTAGCATTTACCATTTTCTGAACATTTGTCCAGAGCTCCTCCTTTCTTTACGTATTGTTCTGCTTACAAAGAAATAAAATTGTTTTTGACACATTCTTGATAACATCAGTCAAAATACTTGCATGTAGACCAAACGTCGTATACAGAAACAAGAGCTGAAATCACCCAGCTTGTGAAGGGGCTGCCTTATTACACAGCACTCCTCCTCTGAAAGCAACCTCAGTTCAAGAGATGCTCTCCCTTCTTTGGCTGGCCCTTCTATGGTCCTAGGATGTCTCCACTCTGGGTCCACACCTTTTGGGTCACCTGGGGAGCACAAGTGCAAATAATTTGCCTGGGCTCCCATAGGCCAGCTGCACCCCTTCACCAGATGCTCAATCACCACCTCAAGCTGTGTCCTAACAGTTGCCCTACACATATCAAGACTGACTTACAGCTACTTCTGTATTGTCATTTTGGTACTCTCTTCCGTGTTATTCCTTTTCTCTTTGTTAAGAAACTTGGGCAGAAATGCATTTAAGCTACTCACTTAATTGACCATAATCCTTTCCTTTTTAATTTTGAATTCTTTATATGCTACTGTTCTGGAGGTTAGCGGTCAGCAACTGTTCCTTTACTTCCCTGAATACAGTTACAGTCATTATACTCCCAAGAAAAATATTAGAACCTCCATATCAGATATATTCAGTTATTTTAAACGGGTTATGTTTCTTGAATCCTAACATTTAATTGAATCCTAACAATCTTGAAGTTTTGAGAACTAAATCTACAACAGTTTCTGAGCCTTTGGAATGCAACACCCTTTTCTCATGTATTCTGTCACCTTGTACATTCAACATTAACTGTTGGACATAGACCAAACTATACCAAGGAAAAATTATGAACTAATAATAAGACTTACAAAATACAGTGTGCAGAATACAGAGATATTTACTCCTCAGAAAATGAGGATGGAAGGCTTTCCAATATTTCTCAGTGAAATCACTATCCACCTCAAGGCTAGATCGGCTCTTTCTGCTTTGAACTTGCTACTATGAATACAGTCTTGTAGGGACAAAAATAAAATAAAATAAAATAAAAAAATAAAAAAAAAAGGTCAGCTCTTCTTATTTTCTGATCTTACACTGAACAGTCTAGTAACAAACATAGTCAGATGAACTCTGAACAGAGGCAGAAATTCAAGCATTACTATTTTTTATTTGACACAATCATTTTAACTTAGATTTCTCACTACGCTACAAGCATTTGTTTAAGAGCACTCAAAGCTGTGTATCTCGGCCTCTTCCAAAAAATAGTGCCCTGCCTTACATGTTGAAAAGGACTGGCTTCTGTGCCTGCCATATAGATATGTTGACTGCTTAGATTTAGTAGCACATTTAACTACAGTTTTTGCCTCTGATATTTAAATAATTCTCACAATTAGAGCATTAGATCAAGGAAAGATCATTAGATCAAGGATTTAAGCCATAGTGTAGGATGCTTTCTGGAGAACATGCCAAATAATCCTGTAAATTCAAATATCCCTTTATCAAATTTTCAATAACCAAGTGACTCTGTAAGCATTAGTTTATAGCTGTTGAGTTTTATGCAAATAATAATTAGATATGCATACTTAAGAACAGTTGTTACTGTCACTGTTAGCTGAAAAGGGCTTGAAGATGCAAAAATCCCCTAAAAGTTAAGCTAAGTGATATTGATTATAAGTAGCAGGGATGCTGTTACTGGGAATTTATACATGCAGGCTGTTTGAGTGACAGTTGAAGAGAACACCATGGATTGAGGTTTGGCCACCAAAGGCTGCAGTTAACCAATTAAATCCCTCACAAAATCTAATTATAAAGTGGCTCTCTAATTATTAAACTGTTAATACAATTTTAACATCCTGACAACCACACAGGTAAAGCTCATAGTGTTCCAATTTTTTTTCTTTAGTTATACATTTATTACCATTTTTTACCAGTTATTATTTTAATATCACCTAAAAATATTTGTAATCTTTAAATTTTTTTAATTTGTTTTCTGTAAATTCAGTTTTCTCAATGATCTTCAGCAGCTGCCGAAGCTACTTACTAATGTATTTAGATGTTTAAACAGTGACTTAATATCAGGAAAATTGATTTTATCGATTTCTCTAATAATAATTTCTTCTCTGTATTTAGCAAAACTTTATGGCCTAGTTTCTCCATTTGTTAATTAGTATACATTGTTCATTTCTTAAAAACTTTAATTTCTGACTGTGTTTTGAAAAGAATTTTCAAAAAACTATTGTAAGGCTTAAAGTAGTTCAGACTATTGTTAAAAAATGCATAAAGACTGATAACAGATATGATCATGATATAATTTTTTAAAAATTCTTTTATGAAGTTAGAGAGACTGAAGATATGTTACTGAGCATCACCTCTGCTAAATCTCTGCTAAATCTTGACATTATGTGGTCATTATATTACTCACTTTTATTATTGAAGTTGAAAATATATTATTTTATTTTTTAAAAAAGATATTCAGCTGCAAATATAAATTTATAAATAAAGAACCTATACACATATAGCATAACAAATAATTTAAGTAGCCTTTTTGTCTCAGGAGTCTTATAGTTTTAAGTCCCTCTAATGATTTTATCCTTTCTGCCTAAAAAATATCTACAGTGGTAATGCTTCTAACATTTTCTGCCATCAAATGTTATGTGTTAGTTAACATTAAAGCTCTTGCTTTAGATTGCCTGCAAGTTTTATATTATCAAGCTTAAATATAGTAAATATTGTGATGTAAATAACATATGTTTTCATGATTCTTATCAAATAACTCTGCCTTCATCTTTCAGAAGAAAACTTTAAGAAGTTTCTGCACATTCTCCATTTTTCTGTAAAATATTTTTGTAGGTACAGATGCTTCATATTTTAGTTACGTCCTTAGGGTTTATAATCTGTGAGACAGAAGAATTAAGCACTGTTATTCCTTCATTCCACTGGTTAAATAAGCATTTTCAGTAACCTCTTCCTGTTAGCAGCTCAGATATCGAATCGTAGAATCATAGAATGGCCTGAGTTAAAAAGGACCATAATGATCATTTAGTTTCAACTCCTCTACTATGTGCAGGGTAGCCAACCACAAGACCAGACTGCTCAGAACCACATCCAGCCTGGACTTAAATGCCTCCAGGAATGAGGTATCCACAATCTCCTTGGGCAACCTGTTCCAGTGCATCACCACACTCTGAGTGAAAAACTTCCTCCTAGTATCTAACCTAAATCTCCTCTGCCTCAGTTTAAAACAACTCCCCCTTCTCCTATTACTATCCACCCACGTAAACAGTCATATACAGGTTATAAAAAAGACACAAAACTCTTTCTGCTAGAGAAAGTTTATTTTACCTGTGTTTGTATCACAAAACATATTCCAAGACATCTTGTCAGTTGTTTGGTTTGACATATGTTCATTAATTTTCAATCTGTAAAATAAATTTTTGTTCAGTGTTAATGCTTTAATGTTTATGATTCTTTGAATGAATGACAGCTGTCATTCTCTTATTGCAAACTGATAAATACTGGATAAAAGAAAAGGAAAAATAAAAAAAAAAAATAAAATAATGTATGAAATGAAATGATAAAATAAAACAAAATATGGAGGTTAGGTACCTAAAAAGAAATTTCACTATAATTTAGCAGCTCAGAAACTTCTAATTCTGAAAATTCCCACTTAGTGACTTTCTTAAATCTGGTGTATCTAATCTCTGGAGGGCTTTCAACTTTTTAACTATCCATAGATGTAAGTGCAAAGTCCTTCTCTTTTGACAGAAACAATTTGTTTTATACCAGTTTCTGTCCACAGCTTGGGCTTTTAAAATCCCATTACAGCCTTGATCTGGAAAAGGTTATTATAGTTGTGGCATTCATCTCCATATAAATGCAGCTTTGGTCAAAAAATAAGTGCTGTTACTCTTCATCTTCCTTTTTATTTCATTTTGTTTCAGAAGAATGTGTACTAAATTCCTGAGATTCTCATGAAGAATTCCAGAATCTTGATATCAAAGTGTTTTATGTCTAATTTACACTTGATTGTAAATCTTTGATTCCTGCTCTGAAGAGGAACACTCTTTCCCTCACTCTGCCCCATCTTACCTTTTTTAAACACATTCTGGTAGCATTCTGTAACTTTATGAAGCACCTTAAAGACATGTTAACTTATTACCAGGCACATATTGGATAGTGGGAACAAACAGAATTATTTTAGAAATTAGTACAAATAGCTACCACATTAGTTTAATCAAAATCTCTTTACTCAAAAACAATGTTGTCATCATCCCCTTTACCATCCTCAAAAACAGTTCAATGGCTTCAGTCCCTTGTTCATCTGGTGACTGTGTTGGACACTTTCCAGTACATCCAGGTATTTCTTGAATTTCAGAACTAGACACCAAACTCCATGTATGGCCTAAGCAATGCTGAATAGAGGGGAAGTATCACCTCTCTTAACCTACTAGTGAGGTCTTTGAGCAATTTGAGGAATTTATTGACTCTCCAAAAATTTTTAAAAGATAACTTGAATCATATCAAGGGAAAAAAATAGTAGAAGACAAATTTATCTTTCTTGACTAAGACAAATTTATCTTTCTTGACTTTAAAGGATTTTGTAATATTTTGCAAATTTTTGGATGTGTGTATTATGAACTTGTAAAATAACAGAACAGTACTTCCATTGTTTAAGTCCAGTATATATATGCAACTTGTTATATCTGAAACATTAAACCTGAATTTTTTCACTCCCTGACTTCTAAGACCTAAAGGTAAGATAGAATATCTGGATAGATATCTAGATATCTAGATAGATTTTTATTTGTTTGTTTGTTGTTTTTCCCACAGGAAATGTAATTTCTATCTACTTAACATTTTAAAATTCCATCTTTAATTTACTACTTGTCTGTTAATTTTATTTATCTGATATTAGACAGTCAGTCTGACACACAGATAATTCATACAGTTTAAAAGTCCTGTGAACTTTATGTTAATGATGTCTGGATACTAAAACTAGATTTGAAAATATAATTTCAGGACTTCCATGTTTTCAGTACAGGCACAGACCTAAATTCAGGGCCTAAGCTAGTGACATGCTTTCATACTCCACATTTCTGCTGATTAATCATTCCTGGAAAGCATTCATTATTAACTAACATTAGATCTAGCTCAGTTTTTCAACAGTCATCTCTAGTTTACAAGCAGTAGCATAGTGTAGGTTTTTCCATAGTCTGGGGTGCTCCACTCCTCCCCTATGCTCAATAATTGGAAACTGACTGAATACATTAAATCTCAACATTGTAAAAAAGCTCCTTTGAGAAAACAGACTTCATGGTTCAGATCAAGACTGAGTAGAATGGCTGGTACTCCAAGCATGGCTGATATTTCCAGTAAATTCCAATCTTTCCCGTCTCATAGGGAAAAATTGTGCAATGTCCATGTTTCTGTGTAAAAATACAGGTTAATTCTTTCTATTTGGCAACTGATTTGCATAGAATAGTGTTGAGACAGCTAAACTATAAAATATATGTGAGAACTACATGTAAGGGGCAACACTAAAGTGATCTTAGAACCTTGTGAGGAAAAAATACACTGTCAGGCAAAATCTCCTGTGTAAAAGAATAATGTTACTGCCTTCTCAGTAGTAGCTATTCAATGTTTAGAAAAAATGTGGAGATCTGTCTCTAAACTTGCAATGTCTTTGTGACATTTGCCCATTTTAATTTTTTTTTACTTGACTTCCTTGCCACGACCCTAAATGGTAAAAAGTCAGTGCTTTTATGAAATTTATGTTTGTTATTCTTTCAGAACTATTGCCCTTAAAACATCAGCTTTTCTTTTTTTCCTCTTTCAGAATTATTGCCCTCCCTGTGTCACCCACAGCACTGTAAATCTGCACTTCGTAATCTTTCCTCAGCATGGTACCAATTACCTTATCTACTCACAGAACAGCAATCTCCTCCAGACGACAATATGAAGATCCTGACAAAATGCATCACTGTCTGTAAGACACCTCAAAAGTCTGGGCAGCAGTCAGGTTTTGAAAGGACTTGAACAAGTTTTTCAACTATGTCCCAGGATAGTTTTTAAGATGATTTGGGAAGGTTTAGTTCACAGCATAATTCTTTTTCAGATTAGAACTACTGAATGTCCTCCTAGCCTATATTCAGTGTAAAATTTTGAATTATTATTCAGTAATAGAGACAAATGGCAAGTATTAAACAATTTCTAATGCTCTCTTCTTGTACCTAAAAAATGCTAGGTTCATATCCAACAAGTAGGCACCTTTCTCTATATGTTTAATATGAAAGATATTAATGTTTTCATTTTTCATTCAACAGTGAATCAAACTCTTTCTTTAAATGGTTTTGAAAACAGGCATACTGCTTTTAACAGTGATCTATTGCTCTTTCTATTTTAATGAAGACTTAGGAAGTTTCTGAATGAGTAAGTCATGAGTGAAAAAACCATGTCCATTGCACATGTGTCAGTTGATGTGCAGTAGGTGTGATGGAATCTACCTGCTTGGCACCCTTGAGCAATAGGAGCTCTGCAGAGCAATGAAGTCAATCATTACATATTACCTTGGTTTTTAATCTTTCGACTTGATTATCCTCTGCTCTGATCTGTTTTCCTCCTCCTTCTCTAAGCTCCCATCTGCCATCTTTTCTAGGGTTTGCAAACTTCCCTTTACTTCTAGTGTTGGAATAATGAGAATACATTTACATGACTGATGGAAGAAGACAGCATGGTTTTATGTTTAGGCAGTATGAAAACTTCCACTAGTCCAATTTTGTTTTATTAGGCATCTAAATGCCTCTGAGGATCCTGCTTCAAGAGACATAGGACAAAAAATATTCTCTAAAAGCAGAGAAGGAACTAGAGAGAAAATGAAGCTAGAAGCAGAAAAAATTATATATATATATATATAAAAAACATCTGCCAGGGCACAGAGGAGATTTTTTTGAGAACATTGGGAGATCCTCATAGAGTCTTGCAAGGCAAGAGCCTGGCAGCCAGGACCTATCCCATGACCCCAGACAGGAACAGAGCAGTGACAGCACAAAAGCAGCTCCGGACCTGAGAACAAGGCACCTGCCTGGGGACAGGGACAGACCAACATGGGTTGGGATGTGTGTCCATGGGTGGACCCAGTGAAGTGAGACCTATGACTGAACAGGACAAGTATTCTGAAAACCAGAAAATGGCCTTGCTGAGGTCTTACTAGAGAAAGGTTGATGGCCCAGGGATGACATGGACCCCTGGTCCCTAGGTGAGTTTGAAAAGCTCTGGACTGGACTGGGCAAGAACAGGGAGCTCTGACAGTTACTCTGGAAGGTAAATGTAAGTAGTTGAGCACTTAACTCTTTGTATTCTCACATTAGGCAGCTATTGAGTTTTTATGCACACAGGTTGTTTCAGGATGCACTATTGAATCATATTAATTACACTAAATGAGAAACATGCCCAAGGTAGGGTTAATTTCCTTGATCAAATGGAGAGGTATAGACCTTCAAAAAGCATTTAAGTCTATGATCTGAACTTTCCTCTTTCCTCTTGTTCTCCTAAGTATATTAGCTAGACATGCTTCAAATTAGGTGGGATGAATTAAAGAGTAGATGTCTGTCCTTCCTCTCTCAAGGATACATTCCTTTTCATAGATCTTACAGTCTCTTTTTTACCTCTTCTCATGCAGTTCTGAAACCAGATCTGAGGAGATGTTCATGCTGGGATGAATCTTATTCATCTTTTCTAACTGACTGGGATCCTGGAAAAAAACAAAAACAAAAACAAAGAAAAAAAAAAAAAGGAAAAAAACCAAAAAAAACAACCAGATATAATACAGTTACATAATGCAATTTTTAATTTCATAAATAAGAGCACACTGTATGAAGACGTTCTTCTACCTGTCTTACTTCTTTCCTCCTTGAAAAGATACCACCTAGAGATACTAACTTTTCTTGTTATCGATACTGATTACAACTCGTCTGCACTAGAAGATTAGATCACAAAGGTGAAAAGAATATGGAAGGTGGAGAATGTTGTAGACATGGTAGAGACAAATATTCCTCTTTGTTGTGACTTGGACACAGTTTGTAAAGTCCAATAAACAAGTAACATAGTAAGAAAGGTAGTCAGAAAGGAAGCATAGCTGCCATTATTACAGAGGAGAGCTACAGTCTAATAGTAGTCTTCATATGCTAGAAATCTATTATCACAGGCCACAGATTAAAGCAGATTGAAATGGCAACGGGAAAGGAGATTCTGTACACACAGTAAATAATCCACTAAATTGTGTTTCATTTTATTAAATTCTTCATATGACTGCAACAGGGTATAACATCCTGGTAAGAGGGGGCAGGAAAACATTATGTCTCCTGCACCCCCTTCCACTGTGAATCTTGACCAATGGTTTTAAAACTAAATCCAGTAGAAATCAAAGAGCCCTGGAGAAGATGAAACATTTCTTCTTAAGTTGCTTCTAAAAATATTTTGTGGACTTCTTTAGCTTACTTCTGCTTATGCAAATACAAGAAAAGTGAGCATTAATCAAAGCCATGTGTGAAGTTGTGCAACATTACAAAAGAAAAACAAAGCCAACAGTGTAGAAAGATATGAAGAGACTAAGAAAGTGGATCACAGAGAAAAAAGAAATGAAATCATGGCCAAGATAACAATAGAGGAGCCAGAAGACGAAATCTTGGGCCATGCCAAAACACTGCTAATACATGAATAATACACTGTGTAAAAGAAAACCTAGAGAAGAGCAGTAAGGCCACAGTCTTTAATTTCTCTGAAAACAACATTATTTCTCTCTTGTCTATTACCCATAAACTGATTCCATTAGGCATGAATAAACATAATCATTATATGACATAATAATTTTGTAACAAATAATACACCTACCTGCATGTTGCTAGAAATTGTTACCTTCCAGGACATGAACTTCACAATTTATTTTTAAATGCTGTTTCCTAGTATAGAAGCTATTTTATAAACTTTTCTCAAGACATATTTGTAAAAAGTAGAATAAGTTTATTAATACTTATGTTGTTCTAACTGTAAAGTAATATCTTCTTTTAAATTAAGAAGAAAAATAACAATACAAAACACATCTTTTCTCATTAAAAATCTTATATCTTCTTTAGAACATTTTTAGTTTTATACTTTTTGTATTTCATTAATAGGTTTTTAATAGACAGATATCTTTATTCTATCATTTCCAAAATCTGTCTATCATTTAAACGGAAATCAAAATTTATAATTTGGAGCCAGAAGCACTCAGTATATCATTACCTGAGTAGTAGCACTGCTGTATTCTCTGGAACAAAGCTCACATGTGATTGTGATCTCTAAACAACTAATATCTACAACTAATATTTATTGTGTGTTTTTAAGAGACATTCCTTAATGTCTGTGAAGGTCTAGGAAACCTTTACATGGACTGAAGAAATTCAGACACAATAGTTAAAGCATTGATAAAAGATTATAACAGAAATAAGTACAACAATAAAAACTAACATTCAAAATATGTGGACCTAGCATGATTTTTTTTTTTAAATTTACTTAAATATTCAGCATTAGTAAAAATATCTAGCAAGACAGGAGTAAGAATGGATTGGTTAACGTAGTAAATAATCTTGCTCATCAATTAAAACCAGAACAACAGAAAACCACATTTAGTGCTCTGATGGCAGTCAGACCCTAAACAAACAACTGTTGTATTAAAATTCAGGAAACTCTGAGGACATACTGGGCAGCAGATGGAAATTTCTATAGACACAGTATGTTTGCAGCGCAGAATCTAAATAGTTAAATAATATTCAGTTACAAAATTCAAGAACTTACCTGATAATAGAGGTTCATAACAAACTTTTGGTTGGGAAAACGTGCCTTGTTTTTGCTTTCAATGTTTATATTAATTATTTACTTAAAGCTTATTTATTATACATGAAGGCTAACAGAGGTAGAGAACTGTCCTACTGTTCATTGTAATTGTCTCCTCAATAGTATGAAATGGTGCTGACGAATACTGTGATGGGTTAGAGAGGAATTTTAACTTCTCTCTTGAATATTTTGTTTTCTATCATCTACAAATGTTCAGTATTGACTGAAGTAGGAAATTTAATTATTAGTTAATGTTATAGTTTTATCATCCATACTTTACAGTGTGCTGCATGAGCATCAGAATGTGCATATCCGAATTAGGGTCCCAATTTCCCAGAAAGCTTTCACAGTAGAGACATAATTTATTTTGAAATAAGTAGATGTTACCAGATGTCACTGTAATCAAATATATTGTTATGCCATTTAACTATGTCATGCAATTGGATCCCTAACTGCTTTGAATAACAGAATGAAAATGTGAAGATGTTACCTTATTAGTTATTAGTTCATGAAGGAATATGTGAACATTCTGGTGATTGCCCCTTAAGCTGAAAAACTGTAGTTAAATTTTCCAGAACCAACTAAAATTTCTGACAGCACCCATAGAAAGCCCTAAAATGTCAGATCCTTGTTTAATTCCTGACACAAAAGTTTGAGTCATTGAGATAGTATTGTGTGAGTTCCATTTATTTCTTCCACATCACACTGTATTTCTCTAAAAAGTCAGTAATATTTCTTAGGGATCAAATGAAAAACAAAAAGTCTTTTGTAATTTAGGCAGTATTTAGTTCAAAATAAGTGATGAAAAGATATCTAATTCCACGGTGTATTTCATTATTCAGAAAGGAAATGCAAGATTTAATTTTCAATTTGCATATGAATTTTTGAGAGTTTTTTAGTGCAGACTGCCTGAAAAATGCTGACTGACACACTGTAATAAGAAAAAAAAACCTCAATAAATCCTTTCACATTCTTTCTTTAATGGCCATGTATTTCTTTCATCATTACCAGAAGTCTAGTTCATTTATAAAAGACTAAGTACATTTTTCATTTAAGAGCTTCTGCAATTGTCATCCAAGTTCATTTTTAGAGTCTATATCTTCCTCTTAAAAAAAGGCCTATTATTTCAATTAATGTTTATACAACTTACAGGAGAAAACAATAAAATACTTCGTTTCACTTCAAAAGTTAAATTTTCTCATAAATGCAAAAAGAATATTCATTCTTTTAAGAAAAATGTGAAGATTACAGTTGAAATCATGAGCAGTTAAAGACAATCACTTGTAATTACACAGTTGTGTGGTAAGGTTTCCAAAGAAAATTTTCAACTCTATTTTTTTATTTTTTCCACAGGATCATTTACTTGCTTTATTTCATCTTGTACATTCATAGCAAAATCCAGACCAAAAATAAAAAGAAAAAAGAAAAAAGAAAAGAGAAAAGAGAAAAGAGAAAAGAGAAAAAAGAAAAAAGAAAAAAAAAAGAAAAAAGAAAAAAGAAAGAATTTACATGATCAGAACTGGATACAGTATAACAACCTAGATCTTACTGTTGCATTAACACTTTGCAACACTTCTACCACAGTTAACAATTAAAATTTTAAATATATTCACAAATTCAAAACTTGAAAAGAATACTTGATGCTATGTATAAAAATAAGACTTCTATTTATTATTTCCAAACATGTGCAAAAAGAAAAGAAAAATAGAATAATTTTCATGTGATTTTTTTTTTTTTTTTTTTTTTTTTTTTTTTTTTTTTTTTTGTTATTTTTCCATTCACTAATTAAGGAATTATATGAAACAACTTATGAATTTTTATTGTGGAATTAAGTATGTAGCTCCACCTCCTTGGAGTAGAAAATCACATAAAATAAGGAGAAGTCACAGAGTAGTAGTAAATAATGCATTTGAAATACTTCAGTAGATCAAAATATAATACTACAGTCATGATAGTCCTTGAAATTTTCACTTCTGCCTTCTTCCAGGAGTTGTAATTTTGTCTCATCTCTCTCATATACGTTGAAGTAAGTGCAGCTTTGCTACAACCATTTCAAATGTAGATTAGTGAGAGTAACTAGGTGCTTTTGAAATGTTCTCTATTTCTGTTTATTTAGTTGTAAGTCTATGATCAGCCAATTGAATTCCTTTAAGTATTCATAACTAATGTAGACTGCAGGGACAGACAAAAAGAAAAACCTCTGCTGTTTCCATTCTTAATCTCTTTCAATTCTATAGTAAGGTTAGCTGTCATAATTTTGTTTCTCTCTCTCTCCTTGACTTTTGATTGATTTCAGAAGTTATGTACAAATTGGATATTGTGGTTTGACCCAGCAGGTGTTTAAGCACCATACAGTAATTCGCTCACTTCCTTTCCCAGTGGATTGGGGGAGAAATTAAAAACAACAAAGTATCACTCGTGAGTTGAGATAAAATTATTTACTCAGACAGAGAAAAGGTAAAGGATAATAGTGACAACTATGCATATATATATATGTATGAATATATATAGCAAGTGATGCACAAGCAACTGCTCACCACCCACTGATTGATGCCCAGCTAGCCTCCAAGTGAGCAAAAGAGAATGACATGAACTTTCACTTCTTTCAGAACTCTCCTTCTGCATGATGTCATATGGTATGGGATATCCCTTCAGCTATTTTATGTCAACTGACCTGATCATGTTCCCTTCCAGTTCCTTGGGACTCTCCATCAGCCCTTCCCTGAGAATGACCTTGGCTCTGTACATCACTGCTTAGCAGCAACTATAAACCTTGATGAGTTATCAATTTTGTTTTTTTTTTTTTTCCCAGATACAAAACATAGCATCATGCCTGACACTGAAGAAAACAATTCTCTCTTAGCTGAAACTAAGGAAGTGAGAATGAAAAAAATGCCAGAAAGTATAGGAATACAGGCTATTGTCCATCATGAAAAGATGAATAGAATAAATAAAGGCAATATTATAACTTAACTGGCAAACATTTTCTGAAGGAGTTATTTTAGAGGATTATATGTCTTTAAAAAATTAATTTGAAAAGTGATGTTAAAAATATATAAAAATATATTTTTCCTCTTCAGCAGGATTTTTCATCTTGAATGTTAAGCTCCATATGCATCGTTTAAAAAAATCAAAATATGTGTGAAACTATGAATCTACTAAAATGATGTATATTCACTGAAATACATTTTTTTTTCTGAGTGCAAGAAGGAGATTTTGGCTTTTCATTCCAATTTTATACATATACGTATTTATTTTCTGTAGTGGGAAAACTGTCTTTCATTTGTCATCTACAAGTTTTCAGTGAGAAGAATAAAGAACGCTTTGCAGGAGAACCAGCTAAGGAATATTTCCTGTACCCCAGATTATAATGAAGTGACGAAAAGAGCCCCAAGAGAACAAAGAGGACTAAAATTACTCAGCAGTGGGAAAAGAGTTTCCCTTCTCTTATCATCATCACAGCTGGATGAGTCAAAGTGAAAGAAATCAATTTTAACGTTATCCTCCATTTTCTAATTATTTTATAACCATATTTGCTGTGATGAACATGTCTATTACTTCTAATATCATCACTAAGAGGTGTCTTCCTTTCCTCACACTCAACAATATTTACTAAATATTTCATGATATTTCCTTTTGTTTGAATGAATTATATTGCAAATACAACAAAATCTTTCATGAACACAACACTTAATCATGGCATGAACCTAGACCTTCTCTCTTTTAACTAGAACACCAAAAAAAAAAAAAAAAAAAAAAAAAAAAGAAAAGAAAAGAAAATAAAAGAAAAGAAAAGAAAAAGGAAAATCATTTTGTTTTATACTGACAGTCATGAAAAATGTACTTCTGGTTTTCAATGTATATTTGCTTTTTTGTATAAATACGTAATGACTCCAGGAGAGATCAATGGATGTTTCTCTTTTTACTAAGATGTTGATATGGCTTTCAATTTCCTTCGTTGCTTCAAATAAAACATATTTTCTTCCAGAGCTCTGATAGTAAGCTGTGCTATCATAATGCACTATTTAATCTCAAAATTTCATCAACTTGTACTTCCTTAAGAATCTTCTTCAGCATCTATAACACTGATGCTATCTGATGAAATAATATTTAGCTAGCTTCATTTGTTTCAGCATGAAGGAATGGTCTTGGATGCTACAAGTTTACAAGCATTATTTTGACTCCTGTATTGAATATCTGTGCAGTGGAAATGTTAAGGATTATAGTGACATTATTTCTTGGTCTCAGTTGGGACAGAATTGATTATCTTGATATTGTCTGTTGTGATGCTATATTTTGGCAAACATTTTACTCCAAGTGTGGTGAGGCACTGGAAGAGGCAGACCAGAGAAACTCTGGATGTCACTTAGCTGGAGGTGTTCAAAAGACAGGTTGGATGGGGTCCTGGGCAGGCTGATCTAGTATGTGGCAACTTTGCCCTGATGTAGGGGTTGAAACTTAGTAAAGTCCTTCTAACCAAAATGTCACAGTTTTATCTCTACATCTGTGTCTATGACAGGGGGACGGCAGGCCCGTAAGCCCACTGTCCCAAAAATGGGGGAAAGGAGGAGAAGGAAAGAAAAAAAGAACAAAAAACAGTGGCAATGATCTGAAGAGGAAAACAACTCAGTTTACTAATTAGAGGAGCAAAATACAAGTTGATTGGGATTGAAGCTAATAAATCAAATAAATGAGAGTGAATTTCTGAAAAACATACTCTGATCTGCTAGGGAGCAAAGAGCTATCTCATGACTTCCAGTCAGTTTTATCTTTCCCTCTCCCTAGAAGATAGAAATGAAAAAGGAAAGTCTTTTGGGAACTGTGGTTCATTCTTCTCTTCTGAGACTGGAGCTGCAGCACGAACTCTTAAACTCCCAGTGCACTGCATGATGTTATAATGTAAAATACTGGTAACAAACCACAAAACCATGACACATAGCCATTCTCTGATTCTTTTATTCTATGATTGCTTGGGGACTGTATGGGCAATGGTCGGCAGGGGTGAGAATCATAATGTACAACAACTAGAAAAGTGAATTGCAGCTTCCAACATAGAGCCAGAGTTATATGGAGGCTAAAATTTCACTTTCACAGAAGTTCCCCAAAATTACCTATGCACCATTCACATCCAAGAGATGTTGTGTTGCACTAAGTTTGCATAACAACCTCAGAGGGTTCTTGTAAAAAGGGGAAACATTTAATCTTGAATACAGTAGTACTAAATTCACCTAAGTAAAGTCAGAAAACAATAATCTTAATAGTTTCACATTTGTGACTATGTTTTATCTGTAAAGCATTAGTATAATTTCAGAGGCATTTTTCTTTTTCACTTTTTTATAAAGCTCAGATTTGTGTGCATGTGACTAAAATAGACTGCAACCTCGTACAAAAGAAAAACTGGTCCATCTAAATTCCACACCTAACAAAGTCTGCTTCTGTTCCCATAAATGGAGATTCAGGTTATTCCAAACTTGATAGCTGAAGTGCACTAGGTTTACATATCATAGAATCATAGAATCATGGAATCACAAGGTTGGAAACGACCTATAAGATCATCTAGTCCAACCATCTTCTCATTACCACTGCTACCACAAGCTACTAAACCATATCTCATAGCTCCTCATCCAGATGCCTGTTGAACTCTGCCAGGGATGGTGACTCCACCATCTCCCTTGGCAGGCCATTCCAGTGCCTGACCACTCTCTGAGAGAAAAAGTTTTTCCTCATGTCTAGTCTAAACCTCCTCTGATACAACTTGTGACCATTGTGACCATCTGGAACACTGTGTCCAGTTCTGGGCTCTCCAGTACAAAAAAGACAGGGACCTCTTGGAAAGAGTCCAGCAGAGAGCAACAAAGATGGTGAAGGGCCTGGAGCATCTCTCCTATGAGGAAAGGCTGAGTGAACTGGGTCTGTTCAGCCTTGAGGAAAGAAGACTGAGAGGGGACCTGATCCAGGTCTATAAATATCTAAGGTGTGGGGGGCAGAATGGCAAGGCTGGACTGTTTTCAGTGGTGAGTGGAGACAGGACAAGGGGAAACAGCTGGAAAGTGCAGCATAGGAATTTCCTCACAAATGTGCGCAAGAACTTCTTTACGGTGAGGTGACGGAGCACTGGAACAGGCTGCCCAGGGAGGTGGTGGAGTCTCCTTCTCTGGAGATGTTCAAGACCTGCCTGGATGCCTACCTGTGCGACCTGCTGTAGGGAACCTGCTTTGGCAGGGGGGTTGGACTCCATGATCTCTGGAGGTCCCTTCCAACCCCTACAATTCTGTCATTCTGTGATTCTGTGATTGCCCCGAGTCCTGTTTGTTGCCTGGGAAAAGAGGCCAAACCCTCTTCATCACAACCTCCCTTCAGGAAGTTGTAGAGTGCAATGAGGTCTGCCCTGAGCATCCTCTTCTCCAGACTGAACAATCCCAGCTCCCTCAGCCGCTCCTCATAAGACTTGTGCTCCAGAACCCTCACCAGTTTCGTTCCCCTTCTCTGGACATGTTCCAGGGCCTCAATGTCTTTTTTGTAGTGAGGGGACCAAAACTGAACACAGTACTCGAGGTGTGGCCTCACCAGTGCTGAGTAGAGGTTGATGATCACCTCCCTGCTCCTGCTGGCCACGCTATTTCTAATGCAGGCCAGGATGCCATTGGCCCTCTTGGCCACCTGGGCACACTGTCGGCTCATGTTCAGCCAAGCATCAGCCAACACCCCCAGGTCCCTTTCTTTTTCACAGTCATCCAGCCACTCATCCCCAAGCCTGCATGTTGTGGCCAAAGTGCAGGATCAGGCACTTGGCCTTGTTAAACCTCTTCCCATTCACCTCAGCTCAGCTATTCAGCTTGTCTAAATCCCTCCGAAGGGCCTCCCTACTCTCAGGCAGATCCACACTACCTCCCAACTTGGTGTCATCTGCAAACTTACTGAGGGTACACTCAATCCCCTCATCTAGGTCATCAATAAAGATATTAAACAACATGGGCCCTAGTACCAACCGCTGGGGGACACCACTTGAAATGGGTCACCAGGTGGACTTAGCTCCATTAACCGCTACCTACTGGGCATGGCTCTCTAGCCAGTTTCTTACCCAAAGGAGTATATACCTTTCCAGACCATGGGCAGCCAGTTTCCCCAGAAGAAGCCTGTGAGAGACCATGTCAAAGCCTTTGCTGAAGTCTAGGTAGACTACATCAACAGCCCTTCCCTCATCTACCAGTCTGGTTACCCAGATATAGAAGGAGATGAGTATCATGGGTAGAAAACTACAAAAAGATGGCATGAGTAGAAAAAAACTCCTAAACTCTTTTATATCTGCGATATTTTTTTAAATTGAACGTAAATTGGATATATCCTGTCAAACATTGCAATTGCGAAGCACTTTCAAGTCTGGTAACCTCACAATACATAATTCAGGCTTGTCCTCTTAGTTGGTTTCTGAAAATCAATTTTTTAATTTATTATTATTTAAATGTCCTTGTTTGTTTCGTTTTGTTTTTTGTTGGTTTTGATTGCATTTCAATTTAAAAACCACTTCAATATCTTGAAGTAAATAATAATGACGCATTTTCTAGAAAATTCAGGTCACAATCAAGTGGTTTAAAATTAATTCATTATTGATATTTGTTGTAAGATATCCTACTTTAAATGTGTTTTGATTTTATCTAGCTTTTTTTTTTTTTTTTTTTTTTTTTACAATTATATACTGGATTTTTTGTCTGTGTATTATATTCCATGAAAATTCCAATACGCCATGAGGAAGAAACAATTGCAATGAGTTTTTGAATGATTCTATTCCATTAAACTTCATAGTGTAACATCTGTTTCCTTTAATAAGCAGAACATTCAAATTACAGAATATGTATTGTTGTCTGTCATTTAATCCAATCTTGTGGATTCACAGGTAATACTATTCCTGCAGGAGTAATAGTTAATAAATATTAGTGAATTCACTAATATATAGTGATTTCAGGTAGTATGAACCAGAACGTGCAATTAACAGAATTCAATACATGTTCATTTCGGTAAATGGAATTACACTGATATTCACAAGCAGATGATTTGTCACATTATTTATAATTTATATGTATTATATTATAAGAACGAATGATAATGATACATCCAATTATCTGGGACAAAAGAGCATGACTTTAGATAATTTCAGGATACACAGCGCATATCTTCTAGCTTTCACTTATCAATATCTGGCATAATTGTTTGACTCAGACTGTTTTTGTTTGTTTTAACCTAATGTAAAATAGTTTGGGTGAGGTCCTTCCATTAGTTACTTTAAAGTTTCAAGTAGCTCTGTTACAACTGTTTTATTTCCTTCCCAATAGTATTACTTATTTTCAGTGTTTTATGACTTTTCTTTTTAATAGGAAAACACACTCAACATCTTATTAAAATAGTCTCATGAGCTGAGTGGAAGATTCTTTTTAATTTCCTTCAGCTTTCTTCCCCTTTCCCTATTATGAGTGGTCAATTATATGCCATCTAGGCAGGATGATGGCAATTATTCCTAGAGGAACTTAGAGGTATCTCTATATCAGCCATCCTTGTCCATATGGATGACTTCAACTTGCCAGACATTAATTGGGAATACCACAAAGCTGGTATAAACAGGTCCATGAGATTGCTAAAATAAGCTCATTTGTACCTTAACGCAGGTACTAAAGGTGACAACCAGAGAAATGGTCTTTCAGATCTGTTCCTTCTTAATACAGAAGGTCTCATGGGTGAAGTGGTGGTTAGAAACAATGTGGTTGGCCACAGTAACAATGAAGAAGTTGAATTTTAAATCTTTGATAACAGAAGGAGAACTGCTACCAAAACCACAATCTTGGATATAGGGAGAGCAGATTTAATGGTTCTTAGGGAACTAATTGGCAAGGTTATCTGGGAATCTGCTTCTGTTCAATCAGTGGATAATTAAACTCTCATTAATAAATAATAATTTATCACATCAATTGTAATAACTGTTTCACTCTCCTGGAGGTATTATCCAGAGCATGTAATTGTATCAGCATATCTGCATTCTTTCTCTCATCCTTTTTCCTACATTTAAGGCTCTGCCATGAAAAGAGTAAAGTGGACTTCATTGATGGCTCATAATATAGATGAGTAGGTTCAAATGTCATGATTACCAGAGAAGAGAAACTTCTAATGATCCAGTTTTTTTGAGTACTTGGAACAATGTAAAGTCTGTGCCATAGAATACTTGGAAAACTGGAAATTTTGTTAATGAAGGAATCACATTTGACAAACAAGGCTTGTAGCCAAGATTCTGACCCTTGAATTTAGAGCAGTCTCTCATAAAAAAATCAACCTTGAAGCTAATCATGTCAAATCTTGCAAAGGTTCCCTGCTATTGCAGTGTATTTACATAAAATAATAACAACAATGAATATCAAACTAAGATTACAGAAGAAAATAATACGCAATTATAATTGCCTCACTCATTTTTAAAATCAATCCCAAGAAAAGGTCAGTCCCAAGGTCCTCAGTAAGTTTTCTTTTCATACTCCCAGCATAATGAGAATAAAGTCTGAAGAGTCCTTCCTGCATACAGCTATACGCAATGCTTAGCTGTTTACCATGTCTTCAAATGATTAACAGTTGGCCATCCATTACAATAAAATAAGTATAATAGAGTAAAATATATAAACTAAAACTTGTTATCCTTACTTCTACTGATATTTTGATACTTCTAATTTGCAAGGGTGTTTTAAAAAATTATAATTTGCTTGTCTATGCATTAGCAGCCTAAAGTGTGCCATAGCTTACTCTGCATACCAGATGTTCACCTAACAAGATCAACTGTCTTCAAAAGGGAATGAAGATCTCCAGTGGTTGTCAAGTTCTTCAGGGGTTCAGGACTTTTTCATTGCTTCAAGACAAATTATATCATACACACAAGGATAAAAGAGCAGAACTGGTCCAAAATTGTAAACTGGCCCACCTGCATTCTTCACAGATATAATTTTTATTACTAGTAGGCATATAAAAAATATCAAAATGTCAATAATATATTGAGCATACCAAAACTTCTTTGTCATGTTATATCCAAGTAATGTTTTACTCACTGATTGATGTTAACAACATAACTGGGATGATTCACAATGTAAATTACTGTTCACTCTCAGTGAAAGAATCTGGCCTAAACAAAATAAAATGAACAAGAAGAGTAATTGAAATATGAATCACTTAAAATTATCACACTAGTGTGAAACTGCCCTAGTTTCTGTAAAACTATTTATGAGCTTCAGATGTTCTTGCGCTGTAGACATAATCGATACCTGTTTGCTTATGCTTGACTCTGCTAGCAGTCTGTGACCATAACATCTTTTCATGTTAACTACAGATTCTAATTGATCTCTGATTATTTGCAGCCTGTTATTTTCTTTCATAAATGTATTTTGGCTGAAGTCCTCAACAGATGACAAGTTTATTTAACAATAGTCTGGAAAGGACTCCACAACCCATCAATACCTCTAGATGAAGAAGATTTGTATGTGCTATAAGCCAGAATTTTACCATTTACTGGCTATCAATGAAGTACAGATGTTATAGTTTCTTAAAATTATAGTTGCTTAAATTTGTGTTTTGTAGTAGTTGTTGAAGTTGTTGTTTGCTTGTTTATCTTTCAAAATATTGTGAATATTGAGACATCAAACAAAACCTACATTAGCAATTATTTTTCGTGTTAGTATAATACATTTATTTGTCATTACTCATTTTTGAGTCCCATTCTCATGAAAATCAATGTTACTAAGAAACTGGCCCAAACAGAATGATATTTTTCTCTGTAAAATAGAGGTTTTTAAAAGGGAAATACATATTTGAATTATTTGCACAGTTATCTCTTTCTCTAGTGTCAATCTCTATTGAAATATGGTATGAGATATAATAATTACATTTCTGAAAAGTGCCTGATTTAATTAAACAGTGAGAACTTGCAGTCTAATACTTTATTGATCATTTCTAGTTGTGAAGTAATTGATAATAATTGTTTATAGTTATTGGCTAAAAATAAATTACCAAAGAAGAAAACCTGTCTTGGTAGTGGAACAAAACAGTTTCCTTACTGATTCAAATGGATACCAAAGATAATTCCATTATATCCTTTCTTAATGTGGACAGCTAAATCTACACTTCAGTGTGAGCAGAGTTCAATTCCAATTTGAAAATACTTGTTTAATTTTATTATTTTATTTGGCATAAGACAAACTCAGTTCACATCTGTTAATTTATATTTCATGTCAAAATGGAAGGTGAATAAAAATGAAATACTTTTTCAATTATTATTCCACTTTGATAGACTAAAAATTGAAAACTGTTGCAAAAGCTATCAATACATATTTTTTATGTTAAACATTTTCAATTTTGCAAGGGTATATTTGGACAGCTGTTAGACGTGTTAGCTGTTAGACATGTTAGCTGTTAGAACCTGTTCCAGGTTCTAAAGATACTAAAGTCACCTTAACTTAGTTCATAGCCATGGGCTAATAAGTCAGTAATCTTATGGACAATAATTAATGACAAATGGGCGAAGTGATTTGGAATCTGGAAAAGCATGTAAGCATATCTGTATTATTCACATTATATGTAAATAAATAAATAAAATAAAAATAAAAAGTAAACAAATAAATGAATAAAGGCTTTAGATAGATTATTTTTCTTTTTCCTTCTCTTTCCTCTTCCTTTAACACTGCTGTCCCTGAGATAATATCTTCACACTTACTTAAAATAAACAGAAGTATGAAAGGCAGATTTGAAATGCAGACAATGAAAAATCAAGCATTTATGAACGAAAATATGATATTTTAATGATGTCAGTCTTAAAAAGTTTGGAGCTGCAGAACAGGAGTTTCTTTGGTATTTTCAACAATTAATGCTCTCTTTCATTTTTTTCATGTTGTAATGTGACTGAAGATTCTTGTTTTTTATTGTTTTGGTTCATCTTCTTGGTTGGTTGGTTTATGGACAAAAGCTAATCAAATAATATAGATTGTTAGAATTCTACTCTTCTAGGCATTATTATGAGCTATTATTGGTCTCCAGCCTCTGTTTCCTTTAAGAGATTTACATAGGACGAAACACTATGCAAATATATGATTATTTAAAAACAACAATAACAACAAGACAAATCTTAATTTCCATATACTGCTATATATACTAAAAATACATCAAACTGATCTGGATCAAGCTGGGACAAGAATGTTCAAATCTATAGATCTCTGTAGAATTTAGCACTTACCAACATTCTTTCTTAATGATTGTTACTGAAAATGAAAATGATGTTACTGAAAATAGAGCAAGAACTAATACAACTTACTAAAGACATCTAAAACTTAGACATTTCAGCTGATATTCACTTCAACTAAAATTAATCTTCTGCAACATAAAAAATGATATCTAAAAAAAATTATTTAGTTTATTTATAGCTAATACAGAGATATAGATAAAAAATCCTTTGATCAGCTATTGCTATGTCAGGATGTGACCACCTATATCACCAAAGATCCTCTGCTTTTTTGTCAGTAATACATGTGCTATAAACTTCATATTACCGAGATGTATATAGGTTTTTGGTCAAATTTATTTTGTGCATACTCAGAAAAACATTAGGACTCCTTGAATAGCCTACAGTGAGGGAAACACATTGAGGATACAATTTATTCCATCTACTTTGGTTCTAACATGAGAATGACCTAATTTTTTTACACGGTGAAATGGACTGCACTGTTATCTTAGATAAAAATACAAAACGAGAATCTTAATCCAATTGCTCAATCCAGTTGCTTAAGAATAAGAATTTAGAGACATTTAATTTGCTAAGGATTACTGCGAATCCATGAAGTGACTGATACAGCAGAGGACACACAGGCCTTATTTTCTAGACTGCTAGAGGAAACGACATGGGACATAATCAACTCCCAGAGTTTGGGCAATTGTATCAAGTCTTAACCATTGGATTTAGAAACTCCAAGATCAAAATAAAAGAAAACTTTTACGAAAATGAAATGTGTTAAATAGGAGGACTTTAACATGGTGGCTTACTGAAAACACTTAGCAGATTGAATGCTTAAAGAAATTCATATTCAAATCTTCACCAAAATACTAAATCAATTAAGCATATTTAAGACAACTATGTCATTTGAATGGAATGAACTACAATATTATTCTATTATTCTTATTCTATGCTTCCTGTCAGAACATATTTTAGAATTATCTAGACTTATATTAAGAAGCATCAGCTGAACTGAGCAAATACTGAATTGGAGGACTTTGATATAGAGTGCTAGAGACATAAATCCTGAGTCCACCAGGTTCTTAATACAGATACATATTATTAATGTTCTGGAAATAATATATATAGTGTCAGCATTTTGTATCAAAGACACTAGCTATGAGATAAGCAAATACGCTGAAAATGAGAAAAAAATATATTAATAAGACAAGCCTGTGATACATTCTGTCTTCATTGGGCTTTTCATCTTTGGAACTCACTCAGAGGTCCAAATGCTATGTTCAGTGTTGATTCTAATACCTTTTAAACTAATTATCAATTCACATTTTAATTCTTCTGTTTGTATTTTAAAAATTATCTTAATTAATGTCTATGAAATTCCTGGTTTTTTTTAACAGTTATGCATTTTGTACTGACTTCTAATATAGTTCTTGTATAATCAGTAAGTTTATGCAGAATTTAACCTAATATCTATGTATAACACAACATTGTAATATGGTGAAACAAATAAAAATCATGACAAGAAAGCCATTATATTCTGCAATTAATGTAACAGATTTTATGATGTGTGCTAGAAATGAAGAGGTTTTGCCTTCTACACAGTTTTTTAATAACAATTATGGAATGAAATTGCAATGATGATATTAATATAATGAGGTAGCTCGTGATTATAGGTCAAGCTGCATCTTTTTTGTCTTTATGGTTGCTGAATTCATCCCTCAGGTGTTTGCCTTCTTGTGCTTAATGGCCTTAATGTAACATTAAATGATTCTTCCTTATGCTATATATATATACAGCTATGCTAATATTTATTAACTTATTATCCAAACAGAGTTTGGGCCATGTATTGGATGATAAACTACTAAGCCAAATTCATTCATTAAAGGAAGAAAAAATATATATGCTATTGTAATATGGAATATTACAATATATAATGCTGGAATAAGTCAAGGCTGTACAGAGCTGCCTCATCTGCACTGCACTGTCAGAAGAAGTTGTCCATACACCCACTAATATCTATTTAGGCATGTCACGAAGTTTGTCAGTGGAGACTTTGGTAGGTCAGAGGCTCAAATAGTCACAGACTGAAGGCAAGTCTTTGAAGAATGCTACTAGTGTCTTAAAGACAATTTTAGCACAGACCTTTACGTATCTCTTGTAAATCTAGCCTGAACAACTATACACAGCAATACTATTTCACAACCTAACATTCTATAATGTTGAGATGGGGACACCTAGCTCTTCAAACTATTAAATCACTTCTTGAGTTCAGCATTTCTCTAGAGCCTACAGAACATGAGCATACAGAATGAGTATAATTTCTTCACATTGTTCACAGAATCACAGAATGACAGAATTGTAGGGGTTGGAAGGGACCTCCAGAGATCATGGAGTCCAACCCCCCTGCCAAAGCAGGTTCCCTACAGCAGGTCGCACAGGTAGGCATCCAGGCAAGACTTGAACATCTCCAGAGAAGGAGACTCCACCACCTCCCTGGGCAGCCTGTTCCAGTGCTCCGTCACCTCACTGTAAAGAAGTTCTTGTGTACATTCGTGTGGAGCTTCCTATGCTGCAGCTTATGTCTGTTTCCCCTTGTCCTGTCTCCACGTACCACTGAGAAGAGACTGGCCTCACCACTATGGCTCCCACACCTCAGGTATTTATAAACAATATAAATTCATGAATGCATTATTTCTCTGGCTAGTTTGCCTTGCATACACCTTTTTAGAAATTGTATTTTCATAAACAAAAAGGTTGATCAAGAATTTGCGTAAGTCTAAAGAACATTTTTGCTTGTGTCTAAAATATTTAGAAGACATAGAAATGGAAACATTGTACTTAAAACATGAAAGCTTACATGTACAATGAGATGACAAAAAAGAAGAGACTACAGGCAAGCCCAGGAATATATATTAATAACATCAGAACCTTCAGAACCTTCTGATTAAAACTGAAAAAGGAGTGTGTTGTTGATCATTATGCAGCAGACTAGCTCATGAGGAAACAATCCTGCAAGAAAATATTTTGGTAGCTGTCATCAAGTCAAGACTTCACATTTCTCCTTTGTTGTTGACCTGATTGGATCCTCTACTTTCAAACAAGTTCTTATGAACTGAAGTATACTTTGACTGAATAAAATGATGCATGCAGAATATGTATAAATATACATATATATATCTTCAGAGGTCAATCAGAAGACAAGGTCTGAAAGGAAATGAGGAAAATATTAGTGAAATAAACCTCCCCAGCTATTCTTGTTGAATAAGATAGGAAAAATTTGGCTCATTTTCAGAAAATAACTGGTTTTTAAGTCAAGATTGCCTTTATAGGTCAGCGAATTGATAAATTCTTTCTTACTTATTCATATTTCTATAAGAAGTCATGGAAGTAATTCATACTTCATGTGAAAATACATTTATTTTCAGTACCTCTGAATAATAACAGTTTACTATCTAGAGAATGAATCTTTAAGTATGTACATTCATTAAATATCAAGCCATTATCAAATGATAACGGACAATTATTAGCAATTTTGTTTTTTAACAATAACAGCAATGTTATTGCTTTCTATGAACAATAAGTAAAAATGCTATCTGATCCTTCTTTCTTTTTAAATGAGGTTAACATTTTTCTTTACATTATTTTGTCACGTGGTGTTATTTTATTAAGCAACAATTCACGTAGGTCTTAATAGCTCCAATCAAATGCCACTTACTCCTTGTCCTTGGAGCATTCACTTCTTATTTACATAAACAAATCATGTAATATAACTCTCTGATGCAAATCCCATTGATTAATTTCACATATTTATCTTGCAGCAGAGGACTTCATAGGTTAAAGATGCATTAGCTAGAAGAAAAGCAAGTGCAGAAAATAGGCACACACAGAATGTTTAGTTATGTGAAGTTCTGTACTAGTAAAAATCATAATAATTCCACTGAAAATAGTAGAGTTAAGCTAACAGAAATCTAAATTTTAACTTTGGCTGTAAAATGAAGAGCTAAGTATTTTTTTTTATTTTTTTTTTCCCCCATAAAATTGGGCTTCCATTAATAATCTGGTTGAGTAGAAGATGACAAAGGATGGCTTGAGAATGGATATAAAGCTGTACAATACAAACTAAAACACTTTTAAAACACAGAGTTTTAATCATTCCTTGTATTGACAAGGGAATTTAATCAAGTCTGTAATAAAACTCAATTAACCAGATACCCAACATGGTGGTGCAATGAAAAGAAAACTTGCTCATACTGAAACGTCAAACATAAGGAAGTGTGACAGAATATTTTTCACTTTTAGAAGATCGGAAGGTTGTTTTTAAGTATTCTTAACTAAGTGAATATTTTGGGCTTGAATATCATATCCTGCTAGGGTACAAGAATATGTTCTTATGCCCTTTTAGGTGGGGTATTTCACAGCTGACTGTTCAAGTTGGCGAAATGAATGAGCTTGTAGCACAAAGTATAGTTCATGAGCTGAACTCTTAAAAAAAAATTTAAGGACTGTACTCTCTCATACTGAATGTCAAAGAAGCTTAAAATGATACTTGACTGCAGTATCTAACACCTTGTTCAACCCTACAAACTGATTGCACAGGTTAATCCTGGATCCTGAAGCTCATAGTCAATGAGCTGCTTTAGAGAAAGATTTAAGCTTCTATTTCCTGCTCAGCAGCAGTTTTGACCTCAAATAAATAAGGTCATATTATGATGACTCAGTTTCTCTTCTGTAAAACAGAGATTTCCAAGGAAAGTTGAGATCTACTGATAACAACCATTATAGAAAATATAGCTTATTCCATAAAACAGTGTTTTCCAAAAGTCTTTCACAAAACTAACTCAGATTTATCTTCAGGATATTTATTGGGTTGTGGAGGAAAATGTGTTGGTGGTTAGAGTGACGGGAGTTGGTTTCATTCATTTCTGCATAAGATTACAGTGTTTATCTTCTAAAGATATGCCATATAAAAATTGTTTTTATGGTTGTTTCACACTAACACTGCATCTGTCTCTCACTCCCCCTCCTCTAAGGAAAAGGACAAAATACAATAAAAAAAGACTCAAGGGTTGAGATAAGGTCTGAGAAATTGTTCATCAATTACCATTGTGGACAAAACATACTCAGTGTAGGAAGATTACTATAATTTATTACTAACAAACACTACTAGACTAAACAATACTAGAGCAGTGAAACGGAAAGTAAACCTGTCATGGTTTTATGATTTTTGGTTATCAGTATTCCACATCATAACATCCAAATGATAACCAAAAATCATAAAAATAAAAATCAAAAAATTTTTGGTTATCATTTGGATGTTATGATGTGGAATACTGATAACCAAAAATCATAAAACCATGACAAAACTAAAAGTATCTTCCCTTGGTCCTCTCTTCTAGCTCCTTTTCCCAAGAAGCTTAGGGGAATGGTATCTGTTGTTAGTACATAATTGTTCGTCTTTGTCACTTCTTCACTGATTACCTTGCTACAACAGAGTCCCTATCACAAGATGCCATCCTTCCTAAACTGATCTTGCATGGGCTTGAAGGCTGCAGCTTTTGAAGAACTACTCCAACATCTGTTTATACCATGAGGCCAATTCTTCAGGAGTTGACTGCTCCACACAGGTGCGCAGAAGTGGCAGCTAAACCAGCTTTCCTGCTGCACTGCATGCTGCTCCTCACAGGCTGCAGCTCTGGCCTGGACTGCTCTTTTTTCTAGTATCCATTCTCTTTCTAGTATCTGTGAGCTCCAGTTCCTTCAGGCCGTGTCCACCGTTGCACCATGGGCTCCTTCATGGCTGCACAGGGAGGAGAACTGCTCTGCATAGTGGCTGTGGAAAGCCTGTTCCTCTGTGGGCCTCTCCTAGGCTGCAGGGAGCTCCTGCTTCACATCTGGAACATCTCCTGCCCTCCTTGTGCATTGACTTTGGTGCCTGTAGGGCTGCTTCTCTCAGATTTCTCACTCCTTGCTTCCAGCTGCTGTTGCACAGTAGTTTTTTCCCTTTCTTAAATCTGCTCTCCCAGAGCACACGTAGCATTGCCTATGGCTCAGCACTGGTGATGGGTCCCTTTTGGAGCAGCTGGAGCTGGCTCTAGTCTGATATGGGGCAATGCTGGGCTCTGCTCACAGCAGCTCTGCTGCTACAAAAGCCTTGCCATGTAAGACCAATACAGTGATTAAGATATTTTTTCCATACTATCTACCACCTTTTAGGATCATTACGTAAGACAAAGAAAAAACAGCTACAGTGAAAAGGAATAAAGTTTTACTAATTTCAGAGCAAAAACATTCAAGACAATTCAAAAATCTTTCTATCTGTAAAATATGCCATAGGATTATTACCAAGAGTCTAATGGATATAGGACTATTTGGCAGGAAAAAAAGATATCAAATCAATTAAACAAATAAATATCATCAACAACAAAAACAACAATAAAAACCAGGCTTGTTCATAGTCAATTTATATTAATTTATATTAAGTTTCTGGAAAGAAAAGAAGAAGAGAGTGAGACTCATAAGAATCTTGTGGTTGCAGAGCAATCCGTGTAGAACTATATCTGATGTATTTTCCCTTTCCAATGATTTCCATATCTTACCTTCCTATTAAGACAGCTGAAACTGTACATCAAAAGTCAACAAAGATACTGTAAAAAAACCCAAAATATTGCTACTTTATACAGTCAAATATGATCAATTCTACAGTTGAGTTGGTATCTAACCAAGGCCTGAGCAATTATCAGAATGCACAGAAGTCAATTAACAACATTAATGATAAACATTTTACACAATAAGAAAATATGTACCTGTCACAGTATGCTGAGAATCTGTACAAAGTAGAGAAAGTTTGTGATAGAAACACAATCACAAACTGTTTTCTAATGTCTTCTTTTGAAATAGCCTGAAAAACACATCAAGTTTTGTATGCTAATTGTTGTATACTTAATATAAATCATAATTGTCTTGTCTTTAGTACTGGCATAGAAAGCAATTTATTTTAAGGACCTCATCTACTCTAAGTTATAGTTATTTTTGGGTCTCATACATTGCTAATTTACTGCATCAAATTCTGCACATATATCTTTGTTTTGATATATAGCTCATAACTATTCCATATTTAAAGAGTAAAAAATTACTTCTACAGACAGCCAGTTGAAGGACTCTGCAACATATATGCTCTTTTTTAACAGTTTCAGTCTTCAATAATAGGACAAATATTACTAGTGCTGTTTGCTGTAACAGCCACAGATTTCAGTCACAACGAGGACTATGCATGACCAAAACAAGGGCAAATTTGTTCTAAAATGACTAGTGTCTTGTGAAACAACAACAAAAATAAGTAGGACTTACTACATTTTTTGTTTTTATCCTTGACTATGGTCTGAAGGAAAAAAAAATATCCTCTTTCAAGCAAAAGAGGAAATTTTACCATAAGAGAATGTAGAGAAGCATGGAATTTGAGAACTGTATGGTGTTCTGAACTATAGGATACTCTTGGAGGAGTTAAGTACAGAAAAATGAAGTTTCAAAGCCTTTAGAGTTATTTTCACAGATTAACATCTCATTTAATAAGGCTAGTTGTACTGCTTTAGTTGTGCATATGTCATAAATTTTGCAGAAAATTATTAAGAATACATCCACTTCTCCATAGTTTGTCTCTCCTTATTTTCAGTTCAAAGTTTTTAACTTATCCCCACAAATACTTACATTCTGAAAGGTTCAGCAGCAGTTTCTTTGACTTATTAGTAGCTGCAAAATCTTGAAATGTGGTGAAATTCAGTTCTGGATACTTTTATTATGAGCAAGATATCACATGTATCTCTGTCTATGCAACACTGTTCCTAACAAGTATGAGCAAGATATCACTTGTATCTCTGTCTATGCAACACTGTTCCTAACAAGGCAACTAAAACTTGAGAAAAGAGTATGAATTTGATTTCTGAAAGAGGAAACCATGTGTACATATTAGGTCCAGACACTCATAAATGATAAATATTTCATCATGTAATTCTAACATGGAAGCCAAACAAGTACATTCATAATTCTCCCTCAAGCACAGTTACAAATGTAAGCCATCTGGAACATGTTTTGCATAGAAAAAATTACATTCTCATATAGCAAGCTGTCAAAAAGAAAGCCTGATTTACAGACTTCAAATTTCAAATATTAGCTCAGAAGTTGGGTCCTTGGCTCAAATCACTTCCCTCCCAAGGATTGCCTTCGTGATCTTTGGCATATCACGTAAATCAAGTTATCAGAAAAGAACTTACCTATTTGAATTCAAAGTTGTGATCTCAAAGCCATTACACTGTGGAAGAACTTGTGCTTTGCAAATGTCGTTAAACCTTCTTTTACAGTTCCGAAAAGTGTCATAACTGCATACTGAGATAAGTCAATATGTTCTGTGTGATTCAACTTCTTGCTTAAGCTGGTTACATTTGGGGTTACATGCTGTTCTACTCAGCTTGGCAAGGATTCAGAACACATATGTCCCACTTCCTAAATCCTGTATCTGGTTGATGTCCTCAGAATATTCCTAACACCTATCACAAGAATCTTGTAAACCAGTGCAAGTAATTATTTTCTTTTAAAAATACAGAAAATAAGACAGCTGTGATTTATTCCAGTAGCTTCATTGTAAATATGCTGGCCTACAGAGATGGAATTTTCTAATTTAATTTTATTGATGTATCATGAATCCTGTGTAAGGGAGCTGAATCACTCCGGAGATGACTGGCTCTTTCTGTTGACTACTGAATTTACAGTGACTAGCTCAAATTTACAAGTCCATTTCTAGGTGCACAAAATTGGGTATGAAGAATTCCTCTCCGATGATTTCCTTAGCACCAGCATTCCCATCAAGTTGGAAAGCTAGTGTGCCTTCTCAGGTACCATTAGGTACCTCAGGTACTTCAAGGCCAGTCACTGTCAGCCAGGTGGAAATCTGCTATGTGGGAGTGAGACACAGGCCTCCATTGTGCAAGAGTTATGCAAGACTTAACTTGCATATGTCCCAAATACCAAGATCAATAATGGAAACTTAAGTACAACTGGATAAAGATGCATTGCCCTAGCTGTTGTTATTGTTACGTTAATGTAATGATTGCTTTACAGTATCATCCTTACTGCTATTTAAGAACAAAGTTTGCTTTTCTTTTATAAAAATTTTACTTGAGTCAGTTTTTGGTTGCTTAATTTTCAAGATGAATTGTTCAGATAACTTAAAGAAATTCCAGGAAGCTTCTCTGTTTAAACCTTAGGGCAAGTTTCCACTGTGAAGACAGGTAATGCTCTTTGTACATAAAATATCCAATTGTGCTTATTTAGTCTCTAAAAAGTAGCTTTTATAACCTATCTTGCTTTAATGCTGCATAATATTTTCTTCTATGTTATATTTTGGCAGTTGTGCATAATAGTTATTAGGATCTGTAAAATGTTTAATAGAATTCTTCAGTTAAATGCTGTAAATATTCAAAAAATAGCAGATGGTAAAACTAGAAACCATTTGTTTAACAGTCAAAACAGTCAACAAAAGAACAGATCACCTTTCTCTTATTCTCAACGGTTTACAGGCAAACCATAACACTTATGGAAGACAGTAAGTAATCTGGTATGTATATATATGCTTCATATCAAAAAGAAACAACAACAAAACAAAAATAAAAAAAAAAAAAAGCAGCACCATAAAATACATTCTTAAAAAAAAAGACTGTGATAATAGAAATCAAAGAAAAGTACAGAAAAGCCTTGTCAGAATCACAAACTATGTTGTAAATCAAATCTTTTTTTTTTTTTTTTTATTTTATTTTATTTTATTTATTAAAAAAAAAAAAAAAAAGTAAAAAAGAATGCCTGGGAAGCTGCAATATAAACATATTTTTAATCATTGAAGCTACTGTATTCTTTAAGTACCTGCCGCCCTTCAAATTTTAATAATGACACCACTACCCTTGCACACAGAAGATGTTGTATACTGCTCAGTCACTTGTGTATTTAGGGATGCAAAACACTTGATATGACAGCAATTGGAAGCCATTTGGACCACATATATTTTGTGCAATTTTTCATTTTCTATTTTTTAAAATAAAAGAAGTTCAAGTTCTTGTTCTTAGGTCTTCAAATAACAGTCTGAGTTTGTTATTTTTCAATGATACAGAAAGTTTTTAGAAGTAAGACCTTTAAAATGCATCCATTCATGAACATTAAATCAAAATTTTTAATTCTCCAGTTTCATTACCAACATTTCCTAGACATCCTTATTTCCCCAATATAACATACTAACCTTACAGTTTTTGGTGACACTAATGAGGGTTACCTGCTCCAGCTACTTCTTCCCTGATATTCCTCTTTCCTTTCAAACACTTGGTGAGTAGAATCAAATAAACGTTTTTCTCCTAGTTTATAACGAAATTTAGAGATGAAACATCTTTTATTTCACTTCATTTATTTGTTTAAGGTTTTCCAATAGCAAAAATCAGCATTTTAAGGAGAATAAATGTGAAACAAGTTTAAACTACTGAATTTTGAAATGCTCTTCAGCAGAGCAAAAGGTGTAAATGGCTCTTTGTATAATGTCATTCGAGGTTAATGACAAAATAAATTGTTTCCCCATTTTTGGAGAAAGCTTTTGTGAGGAGCTGTGTTGCCATAAGTTTGAAATCCATGCCCCGTGACAGCTGTTGACTGGTAATGAGATCTAATGAGCTATCTGCTAGGAAAAAAAAAGCACATTTGAAACAAGTGCTTTGCAAGTTGTAAGAGAATAGGACCAGAGACATCTCATCTCTCCTGAGCTGGTAAAGACATGCTGATATCAATAATGTTTCAACTGAAAAGAGAACTTCCTTTGCTCAGTTTGAATGTGAAAGAATGTGACATTTGTTTCTTAGACAACCAGGATCTATAGCTATTTTTTGTGTTGCTTTTTGTTGTTTTTCGTGACAGACTTATGCTTCTGCTGTTATAGAATTATTAATATAGAAGGAAATCTGATATTTTTGAAAACACAAATGTTATTGCATTAATTGAATTTAAATCAGTATAGTTAAATATATTATACATATCTTTATATTCTGAAAGAGATTACGGGTATATATGTGATGTATATGTACGTATATACATGATATATACACACATCAAATTGAATGAGGATTTCAAAGACAAAATGTGTCTACTCAAATCTGACTTTGAAGATGTTTCTTCCACTACTGCTTCAGAAGGGAACGTAGACAGAAGCTGAAGACAAAGATTAATTAGGATTAATCTTCTTCGCATTAGAGTTAATGAAGAATAGCTCTTTCTTGTTTCAGTAGAGTCAGTCTTGAAGATGGAAAATTGAAGTTTCTGTTTTTCTAAGCCTTTCTTTACTAAATTTAAACACACTTAATTCTGTTACATTTTCCCCAAATTTTAATTGCAAGTAAACAATTTTTTACACATTGATTCTACATTGTGTATTACATAAATATAGATGCATATACATACATATGCACATACGTATTCATATACATATTTATGAGGCACATTTTCTTGGAAATTCCTTGCTGTAGGATCTGATAATAAAAATCCTCTATTTTAGATCTACAGGGTCTTGGAAAATTATTCCACTGCCACATATTTATTTATAGAATAAATATCTATAAATACTTTGTCTGGTGTCATCAGGAACCTGTCAGAAGCAATTTTATTTCTTTAGTAAGTAGAACATAAGCATTTTTTCCTCTTAGCCTAATAAAAAATAGTTCTAATGTATATGCACTGTAATTAAGGGGAAAAAAAAAAAAAGATGTGCTTTTCCTCCCTGAACTTCTAGTTTAACTGGACAATAACTCCAGATCTAAGTGTTATGAAGCTACTGAAGAAAAATTGGGTTGGGTCGAAAGTTAAATGATAAGGCTGGAAAGAGGATCATATTGGTTATAAACTAACTTTTGCGTTAACAGCCCTGCTACTGAAAATAGGGTTGGTCTAATGAAAGATACAGATGCACAGAGTTGGTTCTTTAGTGTAGAGGAGAATCAAGGTATCACGACAAATAAAAGAGGAATCAAAAACCATGAGGTTTAGGTTTTTCTGGCAACAGATTCCTCATGAAGAAGAACACAGGTTTTCTGGCAACAGGTTCTTCATGAAGAAGAAAAGGTTTCTGCCATGAGAAGCCTCTCAACTTGCCTCTTTCCCTCCTGGACTTGCTCTGTGCTCTACTACAATGCTGAAGAAGAGCAAAGGTGTCTGCCATCATATTCCTCACTACGAAATTCCTGCATGCTGACGGACTCTCCTGGACCTGCTACCTGAGTCCTGCTGCTTCCTCCCAGATTGGCTCCGCGACTGCCTCCTGCTACCTGCTTGCTGCCCAAGGCTGACCACGCTGCTGCTCCCCCGCCCTGCTGCTTCTGCCTGGGACCTTCAAAACGTTGTGCAGCGGGACTGCTGCTGGATCCTGATGCTGACTATCCCCACTTTATGCATTTTTTTCTTCTTTCCTATATTTTCTATCGCCCTCCTTTCATTCCCTGTCTCTCTGATTAGGATTTGTAATGAACTGGTTGGACCAACATATGAACTGTTGTTTCTTAATCTTACGCCGGGTATACAGATATTAAAAGAACCTCATCTCCCTCCTAAAAATTGGAGCGAGATGTGTACAATTCTCAGCCAAAGAAATGAAAAACCAGTACAATTATGCTTTTTAAAAATACATTGTATGTGTAATGTAAATTAAAGGTAAAATTATGCTTAAGGTATTAGAAAATGTTAGCAGGAAAATAAATAGAAATAAACCTTTCTGTTAATATATGAAAGTCATTTCCGTAATTATCCAATTTTCTTTTACTGCTATGTTCACAAATTCCTTTTCTTACAATTTCTGTAGTCCATCTGAGCACTCTACCCACTGAAATGGAGAATGATTATGTTCACTCAGAGTGAGTGCAATTGTACATTTAAAATGTAGCTGATTTGGTAAATGGAGGAAATAGTGAAAAAAACAATGCTTTAATGTTCAAGCAATCTACTTGCAAATCTGAGCATAGGATTTAAAGTCCGTGTCTGACTGTGCAGTGATTGTAGGTGCCCTGTATTTTAGGTGATAGTTATTTTGGAGCCTGTTCAGCTTGCTCCATTTCATCTAAACTAAAAAATCTGAGCTAAGAAATCCTCCATAGGCTAGAACTGACTAAAAAAGCACATTATTTCATTATTTGTGAAGGACTAGCTCTGGAATGCAGTTAAGCTTTCTCAATACATGAATTCTGAACTGCTGAAAAACTGAAGAATGACAGTTTTATTTTGCATTGGTATTGTCAACAGGATTGTTATTAAATAGGATACTACTCTATGAATGGACAATAAGTAAACAGATTAAAAATGTGAGTAGTGTCATCTTCTTTCTTGTGGTTTTAAATTAAGTACAAAACCTGAGGCTTGGCATTCATGTCTTAAGAATCACTGCATTTTCTATTTAATAAGCTGTGATATTTGATATAATATTCATGGTATCCAGTCTAGGACCTTCCTTCTATTTATTATTATTCAGCTGCACTGAAAGTAATACCATCATTTTATGATGGTGCCCCACAGTGTCAGAGGTGTATGGTGGTAGAAGTTGTACCTTCCTGCCAATTATCCATTATATTTTATTGTGATGTGACAGATGGCAGCAGAGGGATAGTCTAATAAAATGGTGTCTGACATGGAAGTGTGGAAGAAGCAAAGGTGTGGCAATGAGTGAATTTTTTTTCTGTCTAGAGGAATTCACTGACATTCATCAGTGCTAGCTGAACATTTATGGAGACCAAACAGTGGATGCAAGCACGAGGAGGAAGTGGATGGTGCTTTTTGGTTGTGACAACTGCGACCTCCACTAGTGCAGATTGTTATGAGTGCAGTATGAAGGTACTTGTTCATCACTGGTGAAAATGCATAGCTAATGATGGGTGGTGACTGTGATGAAAAAGATTGTCTTGTAAGTAAGTATTTACTCTATTTAATAGTGCTATTGTTCTCTTTGTGTTGATTATGATTTCCATGGAAATAACTAGAAGCCATTACTTACAAAGCAGTCTTTGTAGATGTGACCATAGATGATTCCTCTCCATTCAGTTCAGCCCAGATAAACCAAAATGTTGGACACCCATGTACTAGGTGGTATAAACATTGTTCTACAGAGAACCCAGTTACACTTTGAGCTTGAATAGTGTTATATGATTGAGTTCTCTCTAGAACAGGTGCATATGTTATTTCCTTTTATTCCTCTTGACTTCCAGTCATAAGCACCTGTCTTCTCCAAACGTGGACAGTTAACATTTAATATTTCTTTGGAAACAGCTTACCTGAGTAGTAAATCAGGTAGAAACAAGGGACAAAAAATTACTACTCCGAAGCAAATAGAGCTTCATGTTTTCTTTTTACCTCCATATATCAGTGTCATAGAATCATCATAGAATCATAAAATGGCCTGGGTTGGAAAGGACCTGAAAGATCATCCAGTTTCAACCCCCTTGCTATGTGCAGGGTCTCCAAGCACTAGACCAGGCTGCCTGGAGCCACATCCAGCCTGGCCTTAAATGTCTCCAGTGATGGGGCATCCGTAGCCTTTCTGGTCAACCTGTTCCAGTGTGTCATCACCCTCTGCATGAAAAACTTCTTCCTAATGTCTAACATAAACCTCTTCTGTCTTAGTTTAAAACTGTTCCCTCTTTTCCTATCACTATCAACCCATGTCACCAGTTGTTCAAGTGTCTGTGTCCCCAGCAAGCTTTGAAACAATGATGTAAAAGAATGATTTCTTACATCAAGTCAGTAATAAGGTATTCACTTTCAGAATTTTTTGTTTCTTAGGAGACATTCAACTTCATTCAATCTAGCTATGAAATTGTTTAAGCGTTAGGAAAATTGCTTTAGGTCATCCTTATTCTAGTGTATGCTTTTTGCTAAGTGGTATGACTGCAATAAAATTTAAGCATATTATCTAGATATTAAGTAATTCCTGTCTTCATAAAAATAAGACCATGGCAGACTCATTTTGTTTCAACAGAGATACAGAACAGCTTAATATTGGCTTGCAGGTTTTTGTAGATAGGAATTGACTTTCATTCTTAAAACAACTTATTTGAGATTTTGGAATTCATCATATCACTGAGATCAAAAGTTTATGTATTTGTTTCCTTTCCAAGAAAGGAAAGGAAGAACAAATAAATATGAATAGCGTACATATAATCTGATGATAATATGTAGTCAGAAACAAAGACAGCTTGATTATAAAATATGAAAACCTAGAGCAAGCATTTTTTTTCTTTTTTACTTTCTCCAAATATCTATTCAGTGTTTATCAGTAATAAATGTATTTAAATTGATGTAGGTTAAAAACTGATTGCCTGTAGGATGTCGTTAGGAAAGCAGTCACTTAAACATAAAGTTAGCCAGTGTCTTATCAAAGTAATGTCATGCTTTATTTTACTTTTGCACTTTGTTTTTAAATCTCACTTCCCAAAAATAACCAGAAGCCTTTGAAGTGTACTGGAAAATTGCTATTACTAACAGCCCCATTTACATCTAAAAATAAATATTTATACATATATATATCGTCTGTATTCTATGACCTCATGCTGATTGACATTACAAAAGAATTAAAGGAGGTTAATAAAATCAGTCAAGTCCTACACCATCACTATTCCAAGCCTCAAAAAAATGCTCATTCTCTTTCTGGATTTCTATACACTGACAGAACACTACCTTCTTCTAGTTTTCTAGAACTTCTCTGGCACCTGTAACTTTTTTAATATCATCTCTACAGTAAAAAAAAAAAATGCACTTTTGCTCAACTGTTCTGTTAAGACTAGATTCAAATAACTAAATATGCTTCTTTAAAATACCTAGTGTTTGTAGCTGATTTTCAGTGTTTTCTGGAGTTACTTTTGGAATAGAAACTATTTCATGTTTGTTTGTTTGTTTGTTTTTACTAAAATACTGAAAAGAAACATTTATTAATCAGCTCTTCTGCATTACTATCGAAAACTAACACTTTTACTTGTGAATTTTGAAGAAGAAATATTGTATTTCTCATATATTAATACTTAGATTTCCTCTCATTTAAAATGTCCCTAGTTCTGTTGTTTTGGTGTTTTTTGTTTTTTTTTTTTTTCCTTTTGTGTCTCTTAATCTATTCAACAAGTTTTAACTATCATATTACTTACGGATACTGACTCTTCTTGATAATCTTCTTTTCTTCCTCTCTCTTGGAGATGACATCATAACAAGCTGTTCCATCATCTTCCCAGGTATAGAGGTGAGTCTGACTGACCTGTAATTTCTCAGGTCCTCCTTATTGCTCTTTTTTAAGACTGGAGTGAAGAAAGTAAAGATTCCCACTTGTTTTGGGAGGAAAAATTACAGAGTTTAGTTGCAAAGGAGATGTTTCATCTCAGTAAATTGAAAAAAATTTACTTCCTATTTAAAGAGAGGTTCCTCCAAAGAAGCACTGGATTCAAATAAGAACCCACAGAACTTACAAATGTACCTTTGACCTTGCCCAGCCAAACTTGTGATAATCATGATATTATCCTGATCTTATTGCAAAGAAAGACAAAACCAAATTCAGACAGATTTATAATGTCAGGTTTTATGATTAAGGGCTCACCTCCACAGACACAAAGAAGCCCAGAAGCACAGTCGAGGGCAGGGAATCCCTGAAAAGACTGCAGTGTATAAGTTCAGCCATTGGAGGCAATGATATTTTTTCGTATGTGGAAATTACTGACCTCCATCCTGAGCTATCACAGTCAGAAATATGACTATGCTGTTTTGTTATCTATATTTGAGTAACTGTTTTTGTCTGTATTAATTAATTTCTGTGGCTGTCCATATGACTATGGATATGAGGGTCAGGCTGTCGATGTGGTCTACCTGGACTTCAGTAAGGCCTTTGACACTGTCCCCCATAACATTCTTGTGGAGAAGTTGGCTGCCCATGGTCTGAATGGGTGTACACTCCGCTGAGTGAAGCATTGGCTGGATGGCTGGGCCCAAAGAGTCGTGGTCAATGGAGTTGGATCTAGTTGGAGGCCAGTCATGAGCGGTGTCTCCCAAGGCTCAGTGCTGGGGCCGCTTCTGTTTAACATCTTCATTGATGATGTTGATGAGGGGATTGAGTGCACCCTCAGTAAGGTTGCGGACAACACCAAGCTGGGAGGGAGTGTTGATCTGCCAGAGGGGAGAAGAGCACTGCAGGGGGACCTGGACAGACTGGATCGATGGGCCAAGGTTAACGGCATGATTTGCAATAGGGCCAAGCATCGGGTCCTGCATTTTGATCACAACAACCCTAGTCAACCCTACAGGCTTGGGGAGGTGTGGCTGGAAAGCTGCCTGATGGAAAGGGACCTTGGTGTTCTGATGAACAGTCAGCTGAATATGAGCCAGCAGTGTGCCCTGGTGGCCAAGAAGGCCAATGGTATCCTGGCTTGTATCAGGAATGGTGTGGTGAGCAGGACTAGGGAAGTCATCCTTGCCCCTGTACTCAGCATTGGTGAGGCCTCACCTCGAATACTGTGTTTTGGGCACCCCAGTACAGAAAGAACATGGAGGTACTGGAGAGGTCCAGAAAAGGGCAACGAGGCTAGTGAAGGGCTTGGAAAATCAGCCCTATGAGGTGAGGCTGAGGGAGCTGGGGCTGTTTAGTCTGGGGCAGAGGTGGCTGAGGGGAGACCTTATTACTCTCTTCCAGTACCTGAAAGGTGCTTACAGGGAGAGCGGGGTTGGTCTCTTCTCACTGGTGACAGGTGACAAGACAAGGGGAAATGGCCTGAAGTTGCGCCAAGGTAAATTTAGGTTAGATGTTAGAAAACACTTCTTTACAGAAAGGGTGGTTAAACATTGGAATAGGCTCCCTAGGGAGGTGGTTGACTCATTGTCCCTGGATGTGTTTAAGAGCCGTTTGGATGTGGTGTTCAGAAATGTGATTTGGACTTGATGATCCTTGAGATCCCTTCCAACCTGAGTAATTCTATGATTCTATGTGTACTGTGGAAGTGTGTGTTTGTACTTACCAGGTACATTTGCTCAGCTCAACCTTGTTGTTGGCTAGAGCACAGCACTGTGGCAGCAACCTCACTTCTGTCAAGCTACTAGATTTAGCAACTTCTAAGATACTGCAGTGAATTTTCTATGAATTTGGTTTCCATATATTATTAAAGTGAATTTTATAAACAGTTATAAGCCTACAGTGAAATGTAAGGGGTGATTTCAATCTTTTGATTCAGATGAGAATTTCTCTTTCAGTATAGACAATTTCCTCAAATAACAAAACTTAAGGGACTCCCTCTGTGTTTTATAACACTTTTGTTCTAAGGCAGCAATCTCTGCAAGACCTAGTTGTGAAGTATGGGAATGGATTTTCTATTCTATTTTCATTGAAATAACTTCTGACATTGGATAAAGCTGTGGATCGCCACTTCTTCAATCTTTGCTGTGCTTGTTGCAAGTGTGGAATATTTGTGTAAGTGAGTCATAGAAGTCTGGATGCTGAAGTAAAAGACAGGAAACTACTACAGGAAAAAGAAAAATGTGCAGACAGAGGGTTTGTAGTATAAAGTTTAAAAAGACACTTATTTGTCATTTGAAGTCATAGTAAGCTGCATCCACAAGTCTTTCTTAAATGGAAAATCTTTATTTCTTTTTCTATACTTTTCTTTTTTTATGTACCACACCCACTATAATTCGGATTTGGAGCAATGTGTTACTGAAGTTCTTGCTAGAGATGAGTAAACAGTCAAAGCAATCATTTTCGTATGTTCTTTCAGAATCATAAAGGAATCAGCAATCTAAAGCAACTATTTTTTAAAGCTATTTTGTTCATTTCTTGCATTTTATACTATATGATGAGAACAGTATGACCACTGGATTATCACAGTTACTTCGAAAGATACACTAGTTTTAAAAAACAGTCTTTTGTTAACCTGTTCTGACTGAAAACAAAATAGAGTTTGAAAAGTTTTTTGACTTGGTTACAGTATTCTTGATACTGCTTCTTTTCAACCTCTACTCAAAAATATGCATAGTTCATTTTTTGTTGTTGCTATGGGAAGATTTTGAATGCATGAATCAGTCATTCCATAATTAAAAACATTAAAATATACGTATAAAGCTGAATCCACTGTCCATCTACCTTTTCCCTAACAGTACCTAGCAGAGGAAGGATGGATGAATATAGTACTTTTTGAGGCAAACCTAGCTTATAACATTGTGCAACAAATTCTCAGCTAACAGTTTAATCTTTCTTTTCCATATTTACTGAAGGTTTTATCTGCAATGAATACATTTAACTATTATCTGCATCCATGCAAATATTTTACATCCGTAAATTCTATGGTAAATAAATTCCACGGATTCAATTTTGTGTCACGACTGGGCAGAACATAGCCTGTCTTATCGCTTATAAACCTTACTGTGAAAAGTGGAAGATTGTGCAAAATGAAAATAGCTTAAGAACTAATTGGTAGCCATTCAAGAACTAAATGGTAAACCATTCAATAGAATGGTCTACAAATGATTCAGTAAGCATGGACTTTGCACGTACCCCTGTAAACAGACTTCGGGCTGAGTTTAAAAGCATACAGTTTCCTAACTTTGGTTGATTTAAAACATATGGTATTAAAACAGTCTTCAGACAGGACCAACAGAGCCAGCTAAACATATTTTGCTTAAAAATGACTCAGTATGTTTTGACTAAGAGTGCACAGACCCTTTACAGATAAATCACAAACAGAACACAGCCTTACAAAAGCTCAGACCATATTTTTGCTATGAGACAACTACCCCTTTAACCAGCATCCATACTAGTTCACTTACTTTAGTCACATCTTACTGTCTAAAGTTCATCAGATTTATTTATAAGCAAGAAGTGTATGTATTTATTACACCATTTTCTTTATTAGGTATCATTAGGCAGAGAAGACCTTGAATACAAGGATCTACCACACAGCTCACATAGCAAAAAAAGATGGTAAAAAGCATCTTCCTATTTTTTTCTTTTCTTGTTAAGGGAAAAAATAGCTTTCATTTCTGGATGATAGAATTTATATATGATATGTGAAAATCACAAACATATTCATCACAGTCTCTTCTTTTCTATTCTGTTTCTATTAATGGGTGCACAAACTCCTGTGATTGCATTCTTTTTCTATCATTTATGTACAGGCATGATATATTCTTTTCTATTAAATATTCTGAAGAAAACATATTTTCAAACTCACAATTCTTTCTGTACTATAAATGAATCTAGTTTATTATAGTTGAATGCATGCTATAGAATGTCCATTTCTATTATATTGAAATTCAGTGAAAAATACCTATTATTAAAATATAGCATCTGCTTGTAATTCTATATATGCTCTTACAGGGAAAACAAAGTAAAATGCACTTGTTGCACTGATTTAGCATTTGAATTGACAAAGAATTTCTTTAAGAAGGAAGTCTCAAGATTAAATAAAGGTTAAGCACAAATAAAATCATTTTCCTACTTTTCCATTTACAATAATTTCTATATTTTAAATAATGGTATTTCCCTGCATCTCTGGGTACATTTTACCATGTTCTCATCCTTTAAATCAGAGGTGCTTCTGACTTTAGGTAACATTTTAGAAACAAAGAATCATAGCTGAATTTGTATGACAAATCTTCCTGGAATGGAAGTATATGTAGTTGCCTCTCTCACCTCCAAATCTCTGGATCAAGTACTGCCATCCATTAGCAGTGCTGTGCTTCACAGTGAGTCCCAAAGCTGCACTGTAAGCTGTTTGCTTTCTGATTCTCTCCTGTACTGTTAGACTGATTTTAATTAGCTACTACTGGGATGTACAGCAAAATGTAAAGTATTATCAAAAGCTATGATAGTTACATAAAATAGACTATTCTTCTTCCTTTTTCTTTCCTTCTTTCTTTCTTTTGTTCTTCCATGAGATCATTGTATTATTTTCCAAATAGTGAAAAGGAATTTCTATGAGAACAGTTTATTTGAGATTAACAAAAAAAAATTCCACAAAAGTTCAACTCCACTCTTTCAGATGAGTGCTGCAGAGTTAAACAGTGTTCAAGTGTATGTGTGTGATATGTTCATATTCACTTGACACTAACCCAACATTGTGACAGTACAATAAGAACTACTACCTCTGAACCATATTCTACTGTGCTCAAGAGAGTATGTGTGTAGTGTGTGTACAGATGAGGACCAGCAAAATTATTGGTAGATTCATCCTTTCTGATTTAGGAAGAGGAGCTACAGCTGCCTAGGAACCAAGGTGGGGAGTCTGCTGCATTTGTTTCCACAGCACCAGTCAGAAAGACTAAAAGGAATAATGAATGGTGTAAACTGATATCTGTTGACTCCAGTCTTCTAGCAGACAAGTAGGTGCTAGGCTGAGAAGCATGCAGAGACAGCAGAAGAGTACAGCAAAGTGGAATTAACCTGAGAGTAAAAGCTGCGTGTAGACTGGGGTCTGAGAAAAGCTACTGATCCAAATTATTCTAGTGGAATGGAAGTGGCAGTAATATAAAGCAGTCCTCCTTTGTCTTACAAGGAGTTATTGTATAAGACTGCAGTATCCTCACCGACCTGAAGAAGCCAGAACTGATACAGTCAATATGTAGGGCTATGCAACACTCAGGTGGAGAAAAGCTAAATAGGTATTTATCTGCATGAACTAGCAAAACATTTCAGAGCCTTGCTTAGCCAGATTCTCCGAGTCGTCCTAAAGAAGTCATTTTTTCTCCTCTTTCCCCATTTCTGAGTCACACTTTTTAATATGTCATAAAAGGCTGGAGACATAGTACTGTGCAAGCAGACCTAATGCATGTGAGGCAAGAAATAGTAATATTGTCACAATAATGTCACAGGAGCCATGGCTAGTTGATCTTGGCCAGCAGCAAAGATTCCACATGGTTGTTTGCTCAGTTCTCCTCTCCAAGACAGACAGAGAGAATTATTAGAGAATAAGAAGAAAAAAAGCAAGAGAACTCATGGGTTGAGAAAAGGACAGTTGAATAAATCAAGGAAAAAATTTTTTAAAAAAAGAGTAATGCAAAGCCAGTCACTCACTAGTACCCAAGATCACACCAGTGCTCAGCTACTCTTCAGTAACCTCCTTGAAATAGAAAAAATATCTCACAGTCTTTTGTTGCTACGGTTGGTGCTTGATAAGAAATATCTCTTTGGCTAACATAGGTCAGTTGCCTTGGCAGTATCTCTTCTTTGTCTTTACCTACCATATTCACTGTGGGGCAGGGAATATAAAAAAATTAAGCCTTGATGTTGTGCAAACACTACTCATTAAAAGGCAAAACACCGCTGTATTATCAGCACCGTCCTAGATACCAGACCAAAGTACAACACAGTACAGGCTGCTATGAAGAAAGTTTATTTATGCTTGCCGGAGCCAGTACAGACTTTTCAGAGGATGCTGATCCTTACATCTTAGTTAGCCCTATCTATGTGTGATCTGGCATTCTGCTGTGTTTTCAACTCAGGGAAAATATAAACTGAAGTCCCAACAAAGATAGATGAGCTGGTCAGTTCTTCTTTTGTTTGAGACAGATTTTTTGAGAGCTGTTTGTGGCCTCTGTATGCATCTGAAGAAGATGACTAGTGAAAATGGTGTGAGAAATAACCTGACAGTGACTTAAACTGAAAATATTTCCTGTTTTGCTATTATTTTTTTCCTGGCATGAGTCTATTTGGCTTAACTATTAGTACCAGTTTTCTCATGGACAACTCTACCAAAACAATGTTGTTAACCAGGCCCTTAATTATTAGTTGTATGTTCACATTCCCTCTGTGGGAATATGTACAAAGTTGCCTGTGAACCAGACTCCTCAGATTATTATTGACTTTCCTGGGGAATAGAAAGCTCTGCAGGCATCCTTGAATATACACACACATGGCCTCATCAGAGACAGAGCTGAAAAAGAGAGGGGGAAGGGAGGTGAATCATCTCACACAGTAAGTTCACAGTGCAGATGTCTGCCTCCCAGCTGCTTGTATGGTAAGAAAGACCCAAAGATGCTCAAGATTAGTGCATCACCACATGCATACAGTACCTAGGGAATTAAGACAAATGAAAGGCCCCGTGGATATCTATCAGCTTTGCTTGCAGCAAATTTGTTTTCGCTTTCTGACTATCCCTACACTGTACACTCTGTTCTCTTCCCTCTACTCTCCTGCCCTTATTAAAGAAGTTGAAAAGTCATCTCACAAATTTTAGGGATTCTTAGGGGATGCCCACTGCTGGGGACATCTCCAGTCTTCCATGTCTCAGGGCCTTCACCTTGCCTCTGTCTCCTGCAATCTGAGCTACCATGCCCAGCAGCATGAAAGCAGGGATGATGGTCTAAATGCAAGTCCATTATGGCTGAGGTTTAGTTTGACATCGCATGTGTTCTTGTAACATTTACAGCCCATAGTCAATCTACATGTAAGATACCTGGCTACAGATCATTAGAAAATTTTTTAATCTAAATGATTTAAAAAAGAAAAAAAAACAACAAAACAAAACAAAAAAACTGTACTTTAAATATTTATTTTAAGAATTTATTTACATCAAAATTATGGAGTTTTGTTCTTTGATATCTAATTTTTAGCTCCTACTCTTCACTGTGTCAGTGCAAGTCTGGAAAGGAAAGTTATTTTGCTTAATATTTTTACTTACCTTTTCTATCAGTAAAGAAAGGAAATGTCCTTGATTTTGCATATCATGTTTATTGTCTTTTCTAAGGACCTAAAATTTCACTTTCTATTTCCCAAAACTGAAGACATGCACAGACCAGAACCCAAGAAGTGTTTTTCAGGCGTGAGCTAACAAGGCTGTAGCCACACAAGAAGTTACCTGTCAGAAAAGAGCTTCTTTTCCACAAGCAGTTACTTCCAACCGGCCTTATTCCTATAAATACTTCTGCAAAATTTTAATTCTGCTCATCCACTTGAAATTTTTCACACATATAAGAACCTGTAGGATCAAGACTTTATACACTGTAATCATCCATAGAGCATGAACAGATGTTGTTCATTTTAAATAAATAAATGAATAAATAAATTGCAAGCCAAAGTTTTGGAATGGGAGAAGAAAAATAGAAGCTAGAAAAAAAAAAAAAGAAAATGTGCTCTCTTTGTCAAATGAAATTATTTGAAGCACCATGAAATTAACACGTACAGAATGAAGACTGTCCTCTGCTGCCTCATCTTTTATTATCTCTCTGTCCACACGAACTCAAGCCACTCATTAGGCTAAGACTTTTAGTCTTAGAATTTCTCTTAAATGACTAATTTGATATTATTTTGCATAGAATAATTTTCCATTTCCTTATTAAGAATTCTGTATTCTAACTCACTAGAACACATACTAAAATACCATGCACTAGAATCTAAACCAAGTAACAAGAACAAGAAACAATCCTATTAGCTATCTTACATAGATAATAGAGATTACATATTCAAAGTTTAAGAGTAATGAATAGTCCTGTATCATCATGACTGATCAGAAAATAGATGCTTTCTATACCTTCATTTAAGCTTCTCTACTTGAAGGGAATGCTTGTAGTTTAACTTTGTAGGCTGCTTAGCACTACATAGTTCTTCTCTCACAAATTAATTGCTCACCACTCATTGATGGACACATAGCCATTTCCAAGCAGAGGCTGTCCTCCAGATAACTTACTTCCTTTTTTTTTTTCTTTTTTTTTCTTCCCCATTTAACACTTCATTTTTATGTTCTTTATAAAGGAAAATAGCTATGTTCTCTTCTATAGATTACAAAGCATGGTTTAGGGGGAGTAAGTGTAATGTTCCCATACATACAGGCAGGAAGACTGTAGAAAAGGAAAACGTAAATCTATTCAGATAAATTAAATCCTAACCTGATACGAAAATTCAATTCTCAGTTAAGATTCCAAATTTGTCTCAGTCACTGTTCGAGAATCATCACAGACTATGGACCATTGCTCTGGACAGTTTGCATGTTTTGACAGGAAAAAGAGCCAGAAAGTAAAGACATGGAAAACTGTAGTTAACTTCCATGTCAGATAATATTTTTAAGCAGTTTTATCTTACTGCTGAATATGCAGATAAATTGTTATGCCCAAAACCATCACAAGCATTATCAAACATTCAAAGAGGTTGAACCAGATGACATGAAGATGTCCTCTCCTACCTCAAACACTGAAATTGCAATGTTGAAATTTTTGTTATGTTTAACTATTTTAGACACTTTTCAGATAAATAAAAAAATATTTGTAGTAGTAGTTGAACTGAGAGATGGCTACTAATTTTGTTGCTCACCAATACAAAACTTATTAAAAAAAAAACAACAACATTTTTTTCTCGTTCTGATGGTTAGTAGTTAACTGCTTATGACATATAAAATTCTTTTGATGGTAGTATCACTCTCTTAGTGCTCAGGGCAGTATAATTTTATTCCTAGTGGCAGATACCGTATTTATGTTTGTATTTATAGAATTAACATCAGCTGACTCTGTCATAGATATTTTTCTAAGCTTCTGAAGTCTTGAGTCTTCAAAATCACACAGGGAGAGATGTGCATGAAGTCAGAGCAGATATTTTCTGTACTTTATCTTTCACTTCAGCTGCATTGTGCACATCTTGTTTAAATGTGCTTATGGAGGTAATTTAATGTGAGCATATTTAGTTTCTTATATATTGTTAGCAGCTTCAGTGAAATAAGGGATCCCTCATGCACAATAACTTGTATCTTCTGTACTGAGGTCTGAAATGTAATTCTTAAAGCTGCCCCTGTTGCATCAATTTGAACAATGCTGCGTGTTATTTTGTGACTAAAGCCCAAAGAGGGCCTGAACCAATCTACTAAGGTCATAAATTTAGAAATATTCTTGTCCAAATTTTGTTTTTGATTTCATTAATGAAAATCAAGACTTACGTCTTTAACTTCCATGAAATTAATCCAGGTACACTCTAGAAAAAAGATCACGGGATTTTGGCTGCTTAATCAATGTTCTTTCCTACGCAAGTTTATTACAGTGATAGTTAAGACTGTAAGTATTTTTGCAAGACCTAGATGTGAAACAGGGAAGTTCAAGATCAATTTACAGCAATGACATGTTTTCTTAATCCACACTTCGCTGAGCAGATGAGAAAAGCGTGGGGAGGGCATGAAGTTCACTCATGTCTGGATAAAAGCATTAACTGCAAAATTGTTACAGATCCTGAGCATATTTTGTAGGTGGTCTTATTCTTCCACATCTGGTTTTGAAATGGAAGGAAGTAGAAATCTGTGTCTACATTTTATTTACACATGTAAAGGGAGTTAAAGTAGCGGGGATTTTTTTCTATTTTATGCAGTCAGGAGCTCATGTATAACTTCAGAAAGAGTTGTAGTTTCTCAAGAGGAAGTCAAATGGAATTTGGGCACCATAACTCAACTTCGTCATTCATTCAGTTGAGATGACTTTGTTTATTTTATTTTTTGTTGTTGTTGTTGTTGTTGTTCTGAAAACATTTTAAGTCTAAAAATGACTTACTTTACAGTAGAACTGTTCCTCAAAAACTACTTTGTTTGTTTGTAGCTGCCCAAGAGTGCCATCCTATTAAGAAGTCTGGATATTGTTGTAGTGTTATAGTCTGGTTTGGTTCTAGACATTAGATGAAAATTTACCGGGAACTCTGGAAGAACTCAATCCAGTAAGTATGTTGTAACCACACCCAGAATTCAGTCACAGTTGCCATTTTTTTGTAAGATGTAATGTGTTTCCACACACTATTTGTACAGCAGTCAGCAGTTATTTAAAGCATTAATTTCAGATTCAGAAGATTTTGGCATCAGTCTGCTCGAAATAATTCAAAGCTGCATTTCCTACACTTTGCCCTAACTAGGAAGAAATATTTTATGGGTAGCCTGGGATAGTCAAAGTCTACAGTAAATCCTAATTTAAATCCCATTTTAAAGACTATTTAAACTCACTTTCGAGCATTTTCACTTCAAAAATAATGTAACTGAAGTGGACATTGTACTAGAATAAAACATCAAGAATAAAAAGGGGAGGAAATGAAAGAGAGATGATTCAACAACTTTGTGGTAAAATAGTCCTTTTATAGGTGGCAGAGGGAAATTTTAGGCTTCATTTCTTGCTCTAAGTCTCTAAAAATCAACTGATCTTGGAAAAATGAATAAATAAATAAATAAACATAGCTTAATTTATCTGTGATGTTTTAAAAACTTTGTGGAGATTTCATTGTTCTGTTGGTTTAGAATAACTGCTTCTTTAGAGTTTTAAAATATAGCCGCCAGGCAACACGCTGATTATTACTGATAATCTTGCAATGTTCTTACTTATTTCCAGCCATTGGCTGCAAAAGTGAATAATTGTGGCATCTGGTGCTATCATATTCTGATGCCCCCTTAGTGACTTTATTCATTTGCTTGGTTGTTTTCCCATCCTGGTTTTAATACCTATAAGCATGAAGAATCAGCCTCGCCATTTTTCTCTAAGAACAGTTAGAGCTGCCCAAAGTTTTGTCAAGAAAAAAGGGCTTTATATTTGTGTAAATAATCTTTTTATAAAATTTTACTTAATATCTTTTGAAACTAATTTATGTGATAGTGTTGTAAAAGAAAGGATGTTTATTAAAATATAGTATGAAGATAAATAAATTCAGTTCTACTTGTACACTAAACAGGATTTGAGTGTGACTAAGAGGTTAAGTATACAATGGCTGCTCCGAAAGTTATGCATCCTATTTTATTATATTTGCCTAAAACATCAGAGGCTGATAATGGTGGTACAGCAGTAGAGGTAGTACCTTCCTGCCAATCATTCATTACATTTGGTGGCAATGTGACAGATCTCAGCTGAGGGGAAGCCTGACAAAATGATGTCTGGTAAGGAAATGTTTTTGGAGCAAAGCTTTTTCACTGAATTCCTCCATGCAGAAAAATGACACCCACTGACGTTCATTGATGTGTTCTGAACATTTATGGGGACCAAACAGTGGATAAGCATAGTGAATGCTGGCTGGTATGTTTCAGTAGTGGTGACAAACATGTGAAAGACAAGTCTTGTTTTGTATAGCCATGCAGACTTCTATGAGCACTGTATCTAGATTCTTGTCCATCACTGGTAAAAATGCATAGCTAATGGTAGTGACTGTGTTGAAAAAGGGTTTTGCGGCTGAGAATTTGCTCTGTCACATAATGTTGTTGTGCTCTCCAGGAGGCATTAATTTCAAAAGAAACTACGTGTGTGTGTGTGTGTGTGTAGTATAAGGGTATTCAGAAAGATCATGTGGTCCTTCAGGTGCTTGTTGAAGGACCGTTTCCAAGATCACAAGGTATAATGAGAAACTGAGGCAGAGATGGGAATTAAGTTTGATCAGTCACAATATTTTACAAGAGCATGTGAGAATGTAGGAGTGTTTGTTCATTCTTTGCTTCACTTAACTTTCATATATGTAACAATCACTATGAATAATAATGGAAAAGAAAGTTCTTTTAATCTCATTTCAGTACACATGGGAGTGGCTTTTAACTCAGATTTGACTGCACATTTAGGTGCACCACCACTTTGGTGAATAATTTTTTTTAATATTCAATCTGATTTGTATCAGATTTGTATCTTTTCATAATTCAGCCTGAATATGTCAATGATTTACCTGCAAGACTTGAGAAGATATCTTACATTTCCTAAGTGACTAAACCAAAATTACCAACTATTTTACAAAACCAAAGGATTCCTTCTAACCAGCATCACAAAGTGGATGCTACAGTGCTAGAAAACAAAGAGATTGTTTAAATAATAGGAATATTGATAAGCTTCACAATATGCATGGTATGTTTGTTTGCATGGAGAGTATAAAGGAATCGATTGTTTGGAGGTTAGAGAGGTCATGAAAGCAGGAATGTGAGGGGCTACTAGATACAGTGTTCACTGAATGTCTAGTAAAAGACAAATACTGCCTTTCTGAACTCTGTTGCCTCTTCAGCATTTCTTCTCTTTTGGGATGAAAGAGGAAGATGAGGCAGATAAAAAAATACTGTCTGCATTATATACAATTCAGCAGGTAGCAGTTCAAAGGGAACATCCTTTTAGATTTACTGGGTGAGACATTATAAGAACAAAAAAGCACTGCCTTTCCAGTTAAAAGCTATACATTTGACAGCAAAAACATGAGGACAAAAGCAGGTGAATGTTTGTGCTAGAGAGGAATGGAGAAGGGAGGGGAGAGATGCAAATGATAGAAGGGCACTTAGTTGAGTGGCTCAGCAGTAGGATAATATTTTATAAAAAGCCTGATGCAAATTTCTTTTGTCAGATGTGTCTCTGAAGTAGAAATCAAAAGAATTAAAGTGCTTCATATTTCTTTTTCTCAAAGTATTGAGTCTCTACCCTTAACGGCACACCGTTGTCCAGTGACAATCTGAAGGCCTGCTCTTTGTTTTGGTGGAGCTGAGCAGACCCTAGTAATCTACTGAGTGTGAGATGCTGTACTAATACAGAAAGAAAAAGAAAATGAATAAAAAACAAATGAATAAAAATGAATCAAACTTCAGTGATTATATTCCAGCTACTGAACTTCTAGTAAAATTCCCAGTAAGTGAATTTGTGAGTTTTTTTATATATCCAAATTTACTGTGAAGACAGAAAGTAACCTGAGTGAATGTAAATGAAAATAATTTTTTTTCTAATAAGTTACATGAGTATGTTTACATGAGCACTCAAACTGCCCTATGCTGTGATATGATTACTTTGGCATGAAGTAAATAGGTAGATAGATAACTCTCTTACTAGTTGCAAAGTTGATTTCTCTTTTCACATTGCTATTTAATATTGTGATATAACAAAAGGAAGAAAAATACAAGGCAGATATATTTGACCTGTGTCTGGTGCTGTTCTTTATTAATAATCAGATCGTTGACTTAAATTACTTTGAGACTCTTCGTGCTAATGAAAGAAGCAGTACAGACACACTGACATGAATTGGTCCCAAGATGTTTTCTGAACTAGTGAACTTGTCTGAAGGATGAGCAATAAGAAAGCATTCAACCAATTTTCTGCTGATGGCTAGGAAACTTGGATAGATTCTTCTTGGTTCTGTTCTATTCAAGGAATAAAGAGAGAGAAGTGAATCTTTAACTCAGAATTTAGGAGCAATTTTTAGAGTAGTAAGATATACTCAATCTTGAACAGATTTCCAGTAAAACTGGAAAGGCACAGGGGGTAGAAAAGAACAATGACCCTCTGCTGGGTAGCAGAATGATCTTAAAGCCCACAGAAAGAAGATCTCATTGGTGTTTTATTTTTGGGTGACAACTGTGTTTGACTGTTTTGTTTTTGTTTTTTAATTATTATTATTTTATTCTTATTATCATTTTTATTTTTTATTTTTGGCAAAGATATTAAGAACAGAAATAGCATAAATAACACCTATGGTGACTTTGAATGTACTAGAAAGGTATTTAGTTTGGCTTCCAGCCTCCTGCTAATATATAAATAGATCTACAGTTAGCATCATCGTAATTTTAACAGTGTGAAGTGGTTGAAGATTAAACCTTGTGCTGACCAAGTGACATCACCAGTCATTTTGTATGAAGTTGAAAGCAAAGAATAGTCTCATAAATGATCACAGGTTTTAAGGTCAATGCACAAGTTTGGAAAGAACTGAGAAAATAAAACATTACATATAGTAGAATTTGGCAGTGACACGAGTTTTCACTGAACCTTCAGAAAGAAGATGAAAAGCAGAGGAAGATTAAATTCTGCAGTCATATTTTAGTAGCACTCGTTTTCCCATTTAGTTGGTCTATTTAAAGAAAAACGAAGAATTACAAAATTGACTTTCTTGGTATACAGCCTGCTTTTTATTTTTGTGAGATGGAAGTGAAATGTTCACCCTAATTTTGGCTAAACAAAAAACTAAACCCCTAAAATAAACTTTCTGTGTTTTTATGATTTTGTCGTGCATCACACAATCAGTTTTTAATTGAAAATTCAGCTATAGGTGGTATTTTTGTTTTCTTTCTTTGTTTCTCATCATTGCTTTATTAAAAAACAGTGAAGTTCCAAACACTTATATTTGCAGATTTCATGTTGAAAATATGGACTGACTCTATCTCTTGATGAGGAAAACAAACAAAAAAAAAAACCCAAAATTTATAACTGTTAAAATTGTCACTATTCTTTATTGCCATTGCAAATAATTTTTGTATATCTATACCATATTTTTCTGTTATTCAGGCTTATTATTAAGTGTATTTGTATTCACCTTCTAGGAATCATTATTGCTTTTGGTGTCAATGCCAGACTTTTATCTATTTAGCGTATTGCCTTAAAATACGCACTGTAAGATCAGAATGCATCGGTTCTGCGTCGAGAGTTGCTCTCATAGAAATGACGAAACATGGAATAGGTCCTTTTCTGAATACAGATATCTCAACACTAGCTAAGCACAGACATTAATATCGCTCTCTTTAAAGGAAGAGAGGAGAACTCATACACAGCAGGAACAGCTGTTGTCAACATGGCCGCTAGCTGAAATGTCTTTTCCTTGGAAGAGGGGGAGACTGCAGCTTTCTGTATTTCCAATCTGGTATATTTTGATTTAGGAAATGATATTATATAATTAACATATCTGATACCCAAAGCATTTTCAAACCTTTGCTGACAGAATTGAGCATTCATGCCAGCCCTTGGAGCTTTACTCCATAGTCTTCTTATCACATTTCTCATTTCAGCGACATACCCCACAAGAGTACAATTAACTTTGTTACAGAGATATGTGGATCTTCCTCTCTTCTTTTTGAAAATTTGTCTCAGAAATAAGAGTCCTTAAAATGCTAAATTGTTCTTTAAGTTTTTGAGGAAAAAAAATAGGAAGTGATAGAGAAAAGCTGTCTTTCCCTTTCTATATATATTTGTTAAAATATCTAGCAACACGTGAGAGATATTCTGTGAAAACATAAAAATATGATCCAATTAAAACCTGAAGAGAGTGGAGAAAAAGGTAATTCTGAGTCTAGACTTAAGCTTAATTACTTACATTCATAAACTTAAATTAAATATGCTGACAAATGCTTTTTTTTCTCCTTTAATTCAAGTGTAAACATTCTGCTTATGCTTGAAAAGAGAGCTCAATGTGTTATGTTTTTCAAAATTTTTTCTGCTTTTTATTAAAAATCAGAGTAAGATAGAAATGAAAAACAATCTGTTAAAGAGTGAAAAAATGATGATGTTCTCTGTAATGGAAAACATTAAATCTCATAGATGAAAATGTAACAGTTTAATAATGAAGAAAAGAATGGCAAAATATTCTTTTTACAATTATTGGTGTATGCTGAATGCGATATAGAATTATATTATACTGTAAGATATTCTATGGCCTTATAAGGAATCAATAATTCTCTAAATTCTGTAGATTTTTAACATATACAAAATTCCATTATTGATCGGAATTTTTCCAGAAGATTCATTTCATGGAACATCAGCTACTCTAATGGAAGTCTTACTACAAGGTGTAGAACTGTGTTCAAAAATTTAATGGACATCAGTAATAAAGATTCATAAGGCTGCATGTATTATATAAAATGAGCTAGGTTTTGTTCTTTCTTCCTGAAGCCAATAGACACAGTGCAGTCTATGACTCTGCAACTGAACTCTCTTCATGTCAGAAAATGATGATGATTTCCAATCTGCCACCTAGGAATGGTTTCTAGTCCATGCTATTCTCTGAAACATAAACAAGCATTTCTGTTAGTTGATAGAGTGATTTAATACTTTTTCTAGTTCTCCTGGAGTGTGTGTGTCAGAAACTAGGCTAATAGTTAGCAATATGAAATAATATATGTAGCAATACCCTACCCCCTTGATGTTTCCTAAAGATGCAAGTATAAAAATTAGGTGGTTAATACAAATAATCTATATTTAGTGGAGTACAACCACAACATTTTCCAATGAGGAAGAAAATTAGCTTCTTAGGAGCCATGTATAATGGTTTTAGTATATTATGTTGACTGATAATGTATAGTAATTCCACTAGGTGCAAGAAGAGCAACAGCAAGTATAACTATGAGTCAGCAATATTTAACTGTGGAACAACCAAAGCCAACTAATGACTACAAGCAATTTTAGCAACAGAACAATGAGAAAATGATAATCTAAACATGGCACTGAATCTATATACAATGTATGTGTGTCTGTCTATCTACCTCCCTTTCTTTGTAGCTATTTGTTATCACTGGTCCTGTAATTATTGAAACAATATGAATGGCAGCAGATATTTATTGTAAATTCAGTAGGACACACTTATCAGCAACATAGCATTCTCATTATGACAAATGCTGTTCTATCCAAACCTCTAATTTTTCCCAAAATACTAAGGTCTGCTAAATTCCTCCATTGGCAATTAGAGGTTACATTCGTATCACAGGAGATTCACGTATGTTAAAGCTACATGGAGAAAGTTCTCACTGTTGCAACAGATTATTCTCACCCCCTGGCATGTGCAATACTGAATCTCTTCTGCAGATCCCACCTTGATAATTTCTGAGTTGTGTTTTACCTCCATATGATGCTCTGAGCCACAGGGTGCTTCTTTTCTCGTCTGTCCAGTCTGTATTGCTGTTCTGCTGAATCTACTTCAATCCAAACAATAGAGATGAGAAGAAATTTCTTTGGCTGAGAGACATTCCTTCCCCTTTCTTTCATATACAGCTGTCTTCACCACACATTTATTGCCTTATTTTTACTACATTCTACACATTATACTGGCTCAGCATCTTGTTAGTTCAGCAATTCTGTCATGTTCTACAGATATTTTAAGGCCCAGCAGTCATGCTTACTCAACAACAGTGTCTTACTCCAGCAATATCAAATGCAATTTTGCTGGGCTCAGCACAAATTGTACCATTAAGTGCCTCCATTAGAGGCTCATTCTGCTCAGTCATCCACTTCACAGAAGAAGAAAACTGTGTTAGTTTAGAGGCTCCCTTCCTTTGCCACAAAGCCTGGATCCATCTGGCATTTTGGACTTGCTCTTTCAGCTACTCAGTTTTTCAAGTTAGTTCACATGTTATCAAGAAAAAAATTCTGAATCAGTGTCTTTTCAGGTCACTTTTATCCCTTCTCAGTAGATATATTTCTGATGGGACTGAAAGGTGTTCATTGTAATACAAAACAAACATCTTCTTGGATGTGATTAATCTTTCTCAGTCTCATCTGTATGACGTCCACTTGATAACTTTATTTTGAGACTGAAAATTCCTTGCTCACTACTAGAATGGTCAAGAGAGATTGATTTCTGCCCTGAGAAATCTTTTTACCTTCAGGTGAAGATGTTGAGAAGGCACATTATTTCCCAGTGTTTCATAGAGGACTCCACGCAGACCAAATATGTTGCCATTTGGCTAGTGCCCAGGAAATCCTTCCCTATCATGAAGGATTTACTCACTGTTTGATTAAAGGCCTGACTAGGGCAAAGAGCAGATGGTGGCCCCAGTGGCTGCAGAGCAACAGCACCAGGATTAGCCTCAGTGTGAACAAGTGGAGTGACAAGCCAAAAGGAGAAGGATTTGATTGACAAAAAAACATTTCTACAAGTGAACTGCTGTAAAAATAGCATACAGTTAAGGAGTTTGCATACTTTTGTACAGATTTACCATGGTCACATTTACAGCAAATGTAGAACAAAAGAATTAGAGAAAAAGCAGTGCTGAAAAAAAAAATTATTCTTTTTGTGTTTCCAAAGGAACCAAAATAATAAAATGCAAATAAGCAAGGTAAATGACTGAAAACTCCTGAACTTTGAAAGCTGTGCTCCTCCATATGATTTAAACTCTGTACAAGTGCCTGAGAAACCTCAAATATTGAAAATGTCTCCATGCATTAATAAAAAGGTATCGTATTTATTCTACACTAGAGGAATGATGTGATACCTGATATGGTCAAAATATCCCCCCCACCATTATTTGAATACCAGATGTAAATTTGCGTGCACCTTAAGTCCCTTCCCAGGTCTGCATGTGCAGATGGAAGTCATAATTTTTTGTTTTAATTAAATATACAATGTGCGCCCACTCTTTGCACATTAAATGTTAATGACAAGAGCGTGACATAAGTGTATATTTATTTTTTTAATAAATGTGGTCCATGGATTTGAAGGTTGTGTTGACATCATAGACTGTTTTCTTCCCCAGTTTTATTAATGTTTTTCCAACCTGTTTCATATTTCTCAAAAATGAGCCACTGCCACTCCCAAATAAACTTTCTGCTGGTGGTTATAATCAAATGAATAGCTGACAGAAGACTGAAGTAAGGAGGGAGAACATTTGCTATGCAAACCATCATTGTTGCTGAAGATAATAAAATTAAAAGGAAGATCTTGGATATCCTTATAATTTATAGAAATTTCCACTTAATTACATTTTGGCTCTGCTTTGAATGTTATTTCTTTTGGTAAATCAGCTCCCTGATGCAAAATCTTTTTGTTTTTGTGAATCAGTCAGCAGCTCACTGCCACTCAGTATGATTCTAACAGAACATGAAGCATTCATAATGATCTTTACATCTTAAAAGTTCTCTAATTTATCTTTTAACTATCAATGCAAGATTATTCAAATAAATGAATTAAATAGTTATAGCTTTGAATCTTAAAAAATGATTTTCACTAAATATACAAGTTTTGTTTTGTTTTGGTTTGTTTTTCTTTTCTGGAAAGATCTTTTCTGGAAAGAATTGACCAGTAGGCAAATGTTTAATGTATTTTTCTAGTGCCCCAAGGTTTTTGTTGTTGTTTTGTATTTGTGGGGGGAAAAAAATGTCCTGTTCTTTAAGTAAGCTGAAATAAAATGAGAGAATTCAGGAGTTTTGAATCATGTAACAGCCAGAGAATCAAAGAGTACCAAGGCAGATCTTCCATTGTCTGCTGGGTTTGTTTTGGCTTAAATAAGGTAGAGATTCAGAGTGTGTCTACAGTCCGAAGAAAACATCTGAAGAAAGTAAGAGGACATTGAGAAGGTTGGTAAAAGGAGGGAGAAGGAGCAGTTGGAGGAAAGCTGGGGGTCAGTGGAGGAGTGAGGGGAGTTGAAAACAGGATCAGAGTGAATGGCCTTTTTCTGAGCAACAGAATAAAGATGGAACTGAGGAAAGTAGAAGTGAGAAGAAAAAGAATAGTAGATATTAATATTAGCAAGAACCATGGACTACAGATTCTGCTGGAAATGATTATTGTTACTGAGAATAATAAATGCATAATTCTTCACTTTCTTCTCACAAAGATGCTATTTGTTGTAAGAGACAGTTTTATTCTGTGGATGTATACATTCATTTTGGGAATTTTAAATGTCTCACTCAGTCTTCTCAGGGATATGAGCTAGTCAGTAGTTGTTAGAACCAGTTAGGGCTAACAACTCTTAAAATTTGTTTGTGGTCTAATTTCATTGCCTTTCCTTACATTTTGCTGGCATTAATACTTGGTCCCCAGTGCACAATGACCTAGATAAAATTGAAAGGAGGTACTTGAAATAAAGGATTCGCTATTTTTCAGACTGAATTATCATTTCTCTCTTTCAATTTTGTTCTTGTTATTGTTCTTGATATTTTTTAAATGTAAGTACATTAAGCATTCATACTGATCTTTCCTCAGTCCCGTTCCTTGGTCCTTCTGTTGTCTTCCTTTCTCAAGAACCATTCATTTGTATTCAATCATTTTAAAAAGCAAAGGCATACAATGTTCAAAGCTACGCTGTTTTACTCATTCTGACCCAGCTCCTTGCCCTAGAATATCTACAGCTGTAAAGTTATTGTTTCATGAAAGAGCATATCACTCTTTATAGCCTAATTTTAACACCTGAAAACAAAACGCACTAAGGTTGTCAAAAATTGCAACATCTGCCAGGATGCTATGGAGAAAAAACACTAAGAACAGTTATCTTAGTGGGTTTTTGTATTTTAAAACACTGATATTTAGTATTGTGCTGTCAATTTTTATATCCTTGAAGAAAGAGATTCGATGTTTCTATTTCTGTTCTTTAAAAAATTGTTATTATTTTCATAAAAGACATTTTTAAAATAGATTTCTTTAGTTGAAGCCAAAAACATTTATCTCCAACGTTCTGTTTGTAAAGCAGAAGCACAGAATTTAAATATTTTTCTGGCTTAATATGTCAGCGTCAGATTATATTATTCCACAGATAGTGACTGGGGCTCAGCAAAATGCTGCAGAAGACATTTATGCTTCTCCTGCATAGGCACTTCCAAAAGTTCCACGAGCCAAGAGGAAAGGAAGAAAGAAAAGGTGTGCAATGCGTAACACGTGTGGTAGGTTTTCATTTTGTTAATATTTTAATGTCTTCAAGTACAAAGTATGTATGGACAAGTGTGACAAGTTACAACTAAACAGAAAATTATTCATTATTAATACCTTATGATAGAATCATAGAATGGATTAGATTGGAAGAGACCTTAAAGGTCATCTTATTTCAACTCCCAGGCTTGAGCAGCACTGCCAGTCAGTGGATCAGGCTTCTCAGGATTCCATCCAACCTGAGCACAAATGGCTCCAAAGATGGAGCATCCACAGTTTCTGCTTTGCCAGTACCTCACCGACCTCTGAGTAAAGAATTTTGATCCAAACAGATAATTTAAGTCTCCCCTCATTTGTTTAAAACTGTTCCTTTTTGTTCTATCACATTCAGATCGTATAAAAAATTTTCTCCTTCCTACTCATAAGCTCCCTTCAAGTACTGAAAGATTACAATGAGGACTCCCAAAGGACCTTCAATTCTCCAAGCTAAGCCAGCCCAGCTCCCCCAGCTTTCCTTCACATGAGAGGTGCTCCAGCCCTTCGATCATCTTCATGCCCCTTCTCCGGTCCACCTCCAACAACTCCACATTCTTCCTGTACTGGGGGCCCCAGGCTTGGACACAGTACCTCAGATGAGGCCTTGCATGGACTGAGCAAAGGGGGACAATTCCCTCTCTCTCCCTGCTGGCCACCTCTCTTTTGATGTAGCCCAGGATACTATTGGCCTTCCAGGGTGCAAGAGCACTTTGTTGGCTAATGTCCAACTTTTTGTACTTCAGAACCCCCATGTCTCTCTCTGCAGGGCTGCTCAGTGAGTTCTTCACCATCTATATACATATCTGGGATTACCATCACCTAGGTGAAACATCTTTTCTTGGCTTTGTTGAACCTCACTAGATTCTCGCGAGCCCATTTTTCATGCTTGTCCAGGTTCTTCCGAATGGCTTCACTTCCTTTTAGCGTACCAGCTAAGTATTTTCTTCAGATTTGCTGAGGATACACTTGATCTCAATGTCTATGTTGTTGATAAAGATAAGATACCTTATTTTATTTCTTCATAGCTTTCTGAGTGCAAATCTGTCATATTGTAAAGAGAGCAGTCATACGAGTAATTGTACCTGGTTACGTAAGCCCACGGACCCACATAGCAGAGAGTGCTTGGCACTCATTCTGAGTCTGTAAGAACTAAAATATGTACTGAATTATTAGCATTAGACCTAAACAATGCTGAATTTGGAATATCTCTTATTTGTATTATCTCATATACATATTATTACATCTATTTTTCGAATGAAAATGCAAGATGTATTATAGTTAATGAGAGATTCAGAAAAGAGGGAAATCATCTTTCAATTGTTTCAAAGGTATGATTTTTTTTTAAATGTATCCAAAGCTGATTAAGTAAAGGTGAACACGTTTCATAGTTCACATGAAATTTGTTGAGTAAAAATCTGTGAGGTGAAATACTGTCCTTTGTCTTATTTGTGGCACTGAAATTCATTTTAGTTAAAAAGAGATATTAATTTGGAAAAGCATACCTGGTACAGAAGCCATGGCAGCAAACAGTAGGGGGCTAACACTTGAAGTCAATCATAGAATCATAGACTCATAGAATCACAAGGTTGGAAAGGACCTACAAGATCATCTAGTCCAACTGTCTTCCCACTGCCATTGCTACCACAAGCTACTAAACTATATCTCATAGCTCCTCATCCAGATGCCTCTTGAACACTGCCAGGGACGGCAACTCCACCACCTCTCTTGGCAGGCCATTCCACTGCCTGGACACTCTCTGAGAGAAAATTTTTTTCCTTATGTCTAATCTAAACCTCCCCTGGCACAAATTGTGGCCATTTCCTTGAGTCCTGTTTGCTGCATGGGAGGAGGCCAAACCCTCTTCATCACAACCTCCTTTCAGGAAACTGTAGAATGCAATGAGGTCTCCCCTGAGCCTCCTTGTAATGAGACTAAACAACCCCAGCTTCCCCAGCCACTCCTCATAAGACTTGTGCTCCAGAACCCTCACCAGTTTCATTGCCCTTCTCTGGACACATTCCAGGGCCTCAATGTCTTTTTTGTAGTGAGGGATGCAAAACTGAACACAGTACTCGAGGTGTGGCCTCACCAGTGCTGAGTAGAGGTTGATGATCACCTCCCTGCTTCTGCTGGCCACACTATTTCTAATGCAGACCAAGATGCCATTGGCCCTCTTGGCCACCTGGGCACACTGTTGGCTCACGTTCATCCAAGTATCAGCCAACACACACAGGTCCCTTTCCTTTTCACAGTAATCCACCCCCTCAGCTCCAAGCCTGTAGGTCTGCATGGGGTTATTGTGGCCAAAGAGCAGGACACAGCACTTGGCCTTGTTGAACCTCTTCCCATTCACCTCAGCCCAGCTATCCAGATTATTGGATCCCTCTGAAGGGCCTCCCTATCCTCAGGCAGGGTACCAGGCTACCACCTCCAACTTGGTGTCATCTGCAAACTTATTGAGGGTACGCTCAATCCCCTCATCTAGGTCATCAATAAAGATATTAAACAACATGGGCCCTAGTACCAACTCCTGGGGGACATCACTTGAAACAGGTCACCAGGTGGACTTAGCTCCATTAACCACTACCCATTGGGCACGGCCCTTTAGCCAGTTCCTTACCCAAAGAAGGGTATACCTGTCCAGCCCACGGGTAGCCAGTTTCCCCAGGAGGATACTGTGAGAGACTGTGTCAGAGGCTTTGCAGAAGTCTAGGTAGACTGCATCAACAACCCTTCCCTCCTCTACCAATCTGGTCACCCAGCTGTGGAAGGAGACGAGGTTGGTCAAACATGACCTGTCTTTCATGAACCTGTGCTGAGTGGGCCTGATGCCCTGGACGCCAATCACATGCTGTGTGATCTCAAACAAGATGATTTGCTTAGTAATTTTCCCTGGTACCAAGGTCAGGCTAACAGGCCTGTAGTTCTCTGGACCCTCCTTACAGCCCTTATTGTAGATGGGAGTCGCACCGGCAAACCTCCTGTCCCCTGGGACCTCTCCAGATAACCAGGAGTGCTGGTAGATGGCCAAGAGTGGCTCGGCAATCACCCCCACCAGCTCCCTCAGCACCCTAGAATGGAGCCCATCCAGTCCCATGAACTTGTGACAGTCCAGATGGAGGAGGAGCTCTCTGTTTCCACCTGAATCACTTGGGGTGTATTCTACGTAGCATCCTAGACTTCTAGATCAAGGCGTAAAGCGTCCTGAGGATAACTGATCTGTCTATTAAAGGTGTTGAGGACCTCAGCCTTCTCCTTATCCTCAGTGATCACATTCCCACTACATCAAGTAAAGGATGGAAATTCTCCTTGGTTCTTCTCTTACCACTGATATATTTGTAAAAGGATTTCTTATTCTCTTTTACTGCAGTGGCCAATCTGTGTTCAGGTTGGGCTTTTGCTTTCCTAACTTCCTTCCTGCATACTTTAGCAACCTCCTTGTAATCTCCCCAAGTAGCCTATCCCTTCTTCCTGAGGAAGTATAGGTCTTGCCACTAAATTAAACAGGTCTTTAAAGGGTTACGTGGAATCACAGATCCATTCAGTGTGTTTCAATAATCAGTGCCACACAGAGAATGACAAAAATATGTTTTGCTAATTTCTGAAGCACACACTAACAGGATTTTGCAGTTGTGCCACAGGTAGGACCTGTGGAGAACACCAGGTTAAAAAAAAATTTTTTAAAAAGTTATTAAGCATTACGAAGATGGAATAGAATTTTTATTTTCATTAGAATTTTAGAATTGTCCCCACATCCCCCAAAAAAGCATGTACTCAAATCTGATCACCCTGGCTTGCATTTTCTGCAATTAATACAAATAACAGAAAGTACAATAAACACTTCTTGAAGATTTGTGCATTTATTAGGAAATACTTATTTGAAAGTAACTTAAAAATGGAAATCTTCATATATGTTTATGTTACAAGATTCATGATTTTGATCCATCAGCTTTGCTTTGCAGCTCTTGTCCTTTCTTTCTCTTTATGATGATAGCATCATGTTTTTATTTTCTCTGTATTTAAATGATTTTTTTTTCAATCTTCAGAGGCATCAGATATAGTAATAGAACAGTATAAATGTCTGTAAATATTTCAGAACCAATTTCTGTACCTATATGTTCTGAAATATTTTTGCCTGAGTGCTGGTTTAAAGATTTTCTTTCACTTTAAAGAAACAATGAAAATGTGGTATGTTAGAATTTTAATTTGAACTTCTTTAATGTGTGATTAATACTAACTCAAAATCTTTGGTCTTTGTCTCCCTCTTTGCTTCTAAGCAAGTTCTTCTTCCAAATTTTGTAAGATTTTTATTTTGTTTTGTTTTGTTTCTCACTGAAATTTATCTGAATTATCTGTGATTTTATTGTTCTACCCTTCATGAAGTCACTAGTCCAAGAGTTTTTGCTTCATTTACTGTAGCTGCCTAATCAGATATTAAAATTCTAAAGAATTTTGGATGTTTTGGACTTAAGATGTCTGTATAAAATACAGGAAATCAGCGTCCATGTGTCTTCTATAGGTGAAATATATTCTAGTAGCTCAAACTCTACATGTTAACAGATAAAGATAAGTGACAAGGTCAGTCATTTTTGCTTACGTAGTCATTGTGCTCATAATAGCACCTCATCTTAACTTAGTATAGATTTAAAAAGCACTTCACAAAGGAGGTCAGGATCACTAAAAGGTATGGCAGCTCAAATGGGAAGTGACTTACTTGTGGACATTCATCAATGTCACGAATTAAGAAGGGACTCAGGAACTTCAATCTAGTGCTTAATCTCGACTAATCTACATCTAGATTTGCTTTGACAGCTCAGTTTTATCCCAGATGTATGCTTATATTTGTTCCTCATTCCAGATTTATTCACTTGATCTGTGTTCACAACCCTTTCTTCTTGTTTGCTAAGAGCACTGTGGTGAACAACTGTACCTGACTGGAGTGCCTGCCAAAGGAGCAGATTTTGCAGTCATTCCAGCATATTGAAACTGATAATTGTGAAAACTGGGAAAAGAGAAATTAATCTAGATACAAAACAGACAAATCATGCATCTTTTGTAACTGTTAGAGAGCTGCTACTCAAAATTGCACAAGCTGATTATTTAAAGCGTCCAATAGTACTAGTACTCATTATTGATGGTTTTTTTTTTCTTGTTTGAATATATGGATACTGAAACTGCTTAACAATTTCAGACAATGATCATGTTTCCAAAAAATCTAATTTGTTTTCATGTGTGTGCATGTGATTCACAGAAAATGAAGTGAAAATTGTTCATTAATGAAGCTTCATGTTACTGCAAAATCTGTTGACATTTCCTAAACTAAAAAATGGTGTAAAAATTAGATAATTTATTTATTTTGCTCTTAGTGCAGTTTAAAATATGTAAGTCATATAATTCATTCTGTGCCTGAAATTTGAAAAAAAAAAAAAAAAAGGCACATAGAAGGAAATGAACCAGCTGTCTTTATAATGATGCTGTACATGTGGAATAACACTTATTAGTATTTATATGAAGGAAGCTTATTCAAAGGAAAAATGGTTAATATTTGATTTATTGAGATAGACATATTTTTAAGTTATACAGAATAGTAAATCATTTTGGTAATTAACTTTATGTCCCTTGGTACCATGTCTTAAAAGGTTCTTAAAGCCTAATCTTAAAAGTACGAGGGAAAGCATATCAGAAAACAGAGCATATCTCATGTTATAGAAGTTTTCCAGCACTTCAGTACTTTACAGACGTGCTAGCACCACAGTCCAGCAATAAGGTTTATGAAGTTCACAGATAATCAGAAGTTATCTACTGCCATATCTGACTGACAAAGAAGTTGCAGTTTGATATCAACTTTTATTTACCTTTGTTATGAGAAAATACGTTTTCAAGAAAAGTATTTTATATATATGTGTATATTTATATATAAATAATCACAAAATTTACATATTTTGTAAATTTAATAATATTCTGTTTTGATAATTATTGAAATACATCATAGTTGGCTTTGTTAGAGATAATTTAATTATATTTTTAGTTTATCTTAAAATCAGAAATAAATGGGATTTTATAAAACAATATAAGTATAAAGGATTTCAAATAGTTATATTTTATAGTACTTTCATTCACTTATCTGTATTGAAAAATAAAAATGAAAAAAGTCCTATTCATGTAACAAAATAGTAAAATTTTTAAGTCTTTGTTTTCTTTACTCAAATTACTATATAACTTGATAGAATTTCGCTTTCTCTGAAATTTATGAAGCATAATTCAGCAATATAGACTGGTTTAAGTTTTGACCTTATTGAACAATCTGATACTAGTGATTTTAAAATACAGGATTTTTCATCATATCATGATGTGTAATTTACACCAGGTAATTTTTTTTTTCCTGAGAGGAGAAATAAAGTCTGTACTTGTATCTAAAGTATTTATACAAGTTTCATTTTACAGCACATATTGTTATAAAGGAAATGGTTATCCTTTTCATAGAATTTCTACATAGTGATATATTTTTTGTTGACAGCTCAAGCATGAAAATTAATTTTCTACAATGTGTTACTTTGGCAATGCCTAAAGGACTTTTCCTTGTCTTCAAATGTATTCTATATTTGTACCTCATTTGTCTTAGAAGTGTTATGAGATCTTCAAGTTATTACTAAATCATATACAGACTCATGGACTGCATCTACGGATGGGATGTTTACGCTTCTGGACTGATATCTTGTGTCATAGCTGTATCTGGATTTACTTCATTAGATCTGATATGAGGCCAATAATTAAAATGTATCTTCTTTGAAGGCACTCCTTTCTGGATACTACATCTTCAGCCCACAGTTACACTATGAAATATATGGGCAAACACAGAGAGAAAGGGGGGAGAACAGAAAGAAAAGGAGTACAGAGGAAAATTTGGGATAGTGAAAGCATAGTCACAAGAAAAAAAATTCAGATTTCAGTGTACCTCATCTTTGGATCATAGACATTCAGTGTGACTCTTGTTTGTTCTCTAAAATCTGAAAAAAATCCATAAGCAGGTGCTGAAATCAGAAAGCCTGTTTATACCAAATTCCTGAAAATAGAAGATTCGAGGGCCGTTTCCCCCTGAGATGGTCCCTATATGGGTATTGTAATGCCTTTCAAGAGCTGATGGAGTAGGGATGTGCTACAAATTGTGCCTTTCCTTCCCTGCTTCTCAATAGTGCTGTAGCTTGATTTGAAATAATTTGCTTGCAATTTTCCCACTTTTACAACTACCAAAGAGATTTTAATTTGCAGCATTGTGATTGTAGTAAAATCTAGGGACAGTCATTTCTGTAGTTTGTACCAAACAAGAAGCAGAGAATTCCATGATAGATATGTGGAAAAGCAGCAGTGTTGTAACATAGCAACTTGCGTGGTAGCATATATATTCTTATTTCTAACTGTCTAGCACTATGTGAGCATTATCAAATGTCTGTATTTCAATCACTTTTTAACAGTATAGATGCTTTTACCTCACTACATGTGCTTTCTAATTATTACTGGTAGCAATAATTATCATTGTATACTGCCTCTTGCATCAGAAGTAAAGTGAACTAAAACTGCAACAGACGATAGCGTTCACTAACCTAACTATAGTAAAGTTAAGCAGGTTACATGGAGGACCCATGTTGCATCTTACCAAACTAAACAGAAAGCTCAAGGGAAGCAGGAGAGTGAGCTCAATGATCTTATTCCTTCAAATCTGCATTCATAAGAGACATACTTGGCTCAAATTCCACTGGGCCTAATGTCATTGTGTCAGTCATTTAATTTTTACAGAGTAGAAGTGGTTTAAGGCAAGAAAAAGCATAACATGGACCAATTTTTCACAGGATCAATGCTCTCTACTTCATATATTGTTTTCCCTCATTTCACATTATTTCATAGTCACTCAAATGATCCAGCTTACTGTCCAGAGTAATTTTCTCTGTTTCTTCTCCTGATGTAAGATTTCTTATCCATTTATAATTTGTATATATTATTCATCAGAATTATCTCTTATTTAAAGAGATATTTGAGGGAACATACTAAGGCTAATTGTAAATTCTTCAAAGTGGAACTTCACTTCTGCTTTGCAAACAAGTATTTTTAGAAGCTCTTTCACTTCTAGTTACTAAATCATTCAGAATTCAATTTTCCAAGTTTCTTATGCTTTACTCAATTAAATAGGTGTCAGTATTCTTCATGTAATCAAATTTACTTCTCAAAGCCTTATATATTAATGATGTTTTTATCTATTATCTTTTCTAAAATCAAATTGTATGTTCACATAAGATAAAAAAATCCTATTAAGTAGATTTTCATAGTTACCTAGAAGAAATATATATATTCATATTTCATTATTATATTCATTATATATGTCATTTATTTTTTTTTTAATAAGAAAAGTAATAGGAAATACAACTTAAAATCTTTCTTTGAAAGTCTACATTCACATGTGGTATTGAAGTGCTATGCAGACTCTGTCTAGCCTCACACAATTTTTGCAAATTAAAAGTGAGAAAGGTTTTGAGTGAATCCTGCAAGATTCATTTTAACAGAGGACTTGAATTTGGGCAGAATCACATTCTTGCTTCAGTCATAGAATAAAAAAGCTGAGCAAGCTGGCCGTATAAACCCTTTGTGTAAGACTGCATCTGAGATGAAAGAGAAGTGTGTTGGATTCCACTCAAGTTCATAGAAATAGTTTTGTTTATGAGTATTGCAAGTAGCAGAGAGCAGTTCCCTGAGAATTAGAATGACAGCACCAGTATTTGACTTATAGTTGTGGAAAAGTATCAATTTACGTTTAATCCCACACTCAATCACATGCTTTCTTTTCCATAGGCATTCTGTGATGATTAAGCACCCAGCCCTGACCTGGAATGTGTTGCAACTTCTGCCCAGCTTTCCATCCCTAGAACCTTAGAACTTCTCATTCTGTCTTATCAGTATTTAAAGGAGGTAATTTTCCTTTTTCCTTCTTTCTTCTTCATTCCCCCTCCCCCCCTCTCCCCCCCCCCCCCCCCCCCCCCTTTTTTTTTTTTTTTTTCTTGCTAATATTTTTAAAAACAAAATCTGCTTTTCGGTTCAAGTAGTTGAGACTTGACAGAATGCAGCAGATGGTAAGGACCGAAAGTGCTATCCAATGCCTGAGACTTATCAGTGTGGATGCCTGCTTTGTTAGGATTAACAAACTGAAACACAGGACTTCTTCTGAGAGCAACTGTTTCTAAGTCAGTTTCCGCTACTTTGCAATTTGGTTTCCAACCCCTCATTCACTAAATTAACATTTCAAAACTCTTAGCAACCTGATGGAAAGCACTGAAGAAACATGTGGTTTTATTTTTGTTTTCTCTTCTTTTTCCCTTTGAAAAGGAACAGTCAACTAACAATTAGGAACGTTGACTGCATTAGCCATTTTAAAACACAAAGCCATCACCAGGCCAAAGCAGTAGCTTGAAATAAATAGAAGCACCTGAAATCATTTGTTTCTCTGTTTCTCCTGCACACACACACAAAGCTTTTAACACTGGAACAGCGTGTGTCATTTTAGCCAATCGCGGAATTTGTTACGATTAAGCTGCAAACCTTTGAAAGTAAGGATTTGTCATGGAAATGCTGACACAGCCTTAAGTGAAGCAGAGTGAATGGCATGGCACGGTTCTCTGCTCCAAAGAAGCACAGACTCAATTGGCATCAATCTCTGTATACACAGCCATGACAAAAGGGGAGCCGGGAGCCTGAATATTCTTCCAAAGCACTTAAAAGACCGATGTGAATTGTGAAGGTCTTGCAAGTTTTTGTTAGTGTGCAGCTAGACAGTATGCTGTGCTATTCATTTTAGGTTAAGCTTGTGATGCTGTCTAATAAGTGGCCCTTCTACAAAAAACGTGATCTGTGCTTTTCCAGATATTTGTATGTCAGGCAGCTACACAGCAGCAACTTCTGTAATCCCTTCTCCCGCAGTTAGAGCTACTAGAAAGGCTTAATAATATCCCAGAGGCAAAGATGAAACAGTATCTCCACAGCTACTGTTTGCTGTAGGGAGCTTTTGAAGTCAAGCTTAAGATGTCTTTATTTCCCTACCAGAAAGGATTTTTCCCCCTTCTTTCTCCAGTGTTGTCATGATGATGGATTTCTGCTTGAAAACTATTCCAAGGGGCTCCACTTTTCCTATAAAACATTAGGGAATGAGAACGGTTTTTCGTCAAGGACTCCCGGAATTTGAAGGTACAGTATGTCACTACGGAAACAAACAGCTATCCTACCAGTAATCTCAATTTAAAATTCCCCTCTTCCTTTCTTATCAAGTTTACGGCAGCTTCAGCCTTCACAAGTATCTTCTCCTGCTTGAATCTTGGCTTTTAACTTCCATGTCTAATTATGTCTACACTGAGTGCATCATGCAGCCCTCTATTTGTAGCTCATCTATTTTCTTTGGTGTAAAAAAGTTAAATACGATAAAGCTGCTAATGCTGTACAAAATATGATCAAATGAAAGAGGATAATATTACATAAATGCAAATGATTATTGATTACAATTATAATGATTATAGTTAGTTAAACAATTTATTATTTAAGCACAGGACAAAGGAGAGCAGTTACCTCTGTTAAGTCTCTCTTAATACAAGATCAAGAAAATATTCTTTAGAAGGTTGGAAAGAAGTTTGGAAGATTGGGAGGAAGGGAGGAAGTGAAAGATGAGAAGGGGCCCATAAGTGAAAGTGAAAAGGCAAGAAGGCTTCACAGTGGGGAGAATAAGGGAGGTGAAGGGGGATAGTTAGTTTATAGAGGTAATTATAGAAGTAACAATATAGAGCTTGTTAGAAAAATAAGGGATGGGAGATACTCGGTCTGGGATAATGAGGGGAATGAAGGCCAACCGATAAGGTTTGAGAACAGCCCAGAGACATTTGGTAGGGAAGTGATTAGATGTCCACAGTGATTGCATGGAAGGGAAGGCTAGAAGAAACTGGTTTAGAGGGATGCCCTACCAAATGGTCAAAAGTTAACAGGGAGAAAAACTACAACCCTTTTCAAGGAAGATGAGGATTTTTCATCCCACAGCCAACAGAAGGAGACCCTCATGACCCACTATGGAAAAGGAAAAGGAAAAGGAAAAGGAAAAGGAAAAGGAAAAGGAAAAGGAAAAGGAAAAGGAAAAGGAAAAGGAAAAGGAAAAAGAAAAGGAAAGGGAAGGGGAGGGAAGGGAAGTAATTTAACAGAATTTTCCAGAGGATCCCTTCCCAAATGGGGAGAATAAAAAACACCAAAGTAACTGAAAATCTAATACCTGAGACGGAGCATAATATTTTGGATCCGAAGTTAATCTCAGTTTCTCAATGGTGAATAATAATGAAGAGTACTTCTAGACATTCTTGAAAAAAAAAGAACAGAATGTTATTGTGTATTCTGGAGAAAGTAAGTTGTTCAGAAATACACATTTATGTAAAAAAAAGCATCTTCAAGTACTATTTTGGAATGTTATTCTGAATTAATGTGAATAAGGAAATTGCATTGCTAGAAAAAAGAAACCATGATAGTTATTCACTCACTGAAGCCAGTGAACTATTTATTACTTGTGGGGGAAAAAAAGTCAGCAACAACAAAACAAAACAAAATACCCACATCCTTCCACATACAAAAACATGGGGAAAAAATCCCTAAAACAAAATATCATGGGTACATGATATGACATGACATGAGGACTTCAAGCTATCCATATTGTAGCCACCTTTTAGATTCCAAAGATGCTGATGTCAGTTGTTGTATGGGAAGTAAGATTGAATCAGGATCTGTCTTACTGAGGCTGAACTACGTCATTAGCTGAACAGTTATAACAAGAATATCCACTATAATCTAAAATAAAATGAAGTCAGATTGAGAATGAATAATGCTTAAGAGTGTCAGGAAGTGGAGATAAGAAGTGGGTGTTGTAGAACATTTTGCCATTTTCTCTGTTATTTCAGCACTATTCCCACTCACAACAATGTATTCAGTGATTGTGTGGAAAGATAAGACTCTCCTACAGAATGAGTTGGAAATATATCAGAGTATGTAGAATAACTTTATATTTATTAGTAGGTAGTAAAAGGCAGAAAACATAGCTAGACAGTTATAAGTTTGATAGATATAAGAGATTACAACTATAGCTCAACTGTAAAGCAAAGATCCTAGATAAAAGTCTATACACAGCTGTCCTCAGTTGCAGTTCAGAGCAATCAGAAAGGCAGGTGGTAAAATAAATACTCGTCTGAACATACACTGGTTTCTATTCATTTATTTCTGAACTGATCTTTTATTATATGAGCTAAGTCATAAGCCAAAGACAGGCAATACAGTTGATGTGCCTCATGAAATAATAAAAAACTATAAATAGTACAGATACTGTACTGCTACTACAGATCACATAGATAACCATGACAGTTTGTCTGGGTGAGTCATGCTAATAAAACAAATAAATTAATAATTAAATGTATAAATAAAATTATTTTTAGCAGTTGACTTTGATATGATATATACATACTACCATGAGCTGTCCCTGAGAATTTAAAAAGGATCACTCACTACAAGATGAATGATTCTGTTTTCTTGTATTCTCCCTTTCCATCATATAGCACTGGAGAGTTCCAGAAAGCACCAATGCCAAATGGGAGTAGGATTATGTTGTGATCCACAGCTTTGATGCAAAAAAAGCCAGACTCCTTGGTGAGGAAGTAATGCAGAGGACATGCCTGTCCCTCAAATCTGAAACTGCAGTAGGTGGTTAAAAAACTGTAGAAAACTAGAAATTGCTGAAGTTTCTGTCATAAAGAAAAGCTAAACTTCGAGTGTTAAAGAGTTCATGATAAAACATGGACATAAGACTTCAGTGAGATTCATTGTGAATTGTTATCTCTTCCCAGGAGATCTCTAGGCTTACAAGTTGGATTTCTAGTCTATCTACGAGAAAGTAGGCAAAATTGAAGAGATCTTGGATAGATCTCTTTCTTTCTTTGTTATAATATTTCCACAGAAACTTGAATGGTCTTGATTCCAAGATTTTTCTTGAATCAGGTACTGCAGATGATGAGAGACGGACACCTGCACTTTCCTTTTCCACTGCAGAGATAATTCTCTCATAATTGGGAAGAAAGAAGAAATTTTCTTCTGGACTGATATATCCAAATGAAACATCAAAATATTTATGTTATGAAGGCCTCTTCTGTGACAATGGGTGGGAGGAAAAGACAAAGTTTTAGAGGCTAGTAGGTTTTCAGTTCAACTTCCTGCTGGCTAAACTATACTTATAGCTGCTAATCATTTCTCTGCAGGGTTCCTAATCCACACCAACTGAATTCGTAAAAATTGTAAAACTTTGCCAACTAGGTATAGTATCCTGATAGCTTGTCCTGCTGCCATGATCTGCAACAGTATTTGTCTACCTGCCAAGCTTGCTACAAGCCTTCCAGTTTTAGTGATCCTACTCTGACAGCAGCCTTTCATTGTTACATTTCTTTGATGGCCTTTTTTCTAGGCTTTGCTTCAATAACACTTTGCTTGTCTCTCTTTCTTTCATTCACAGTGGGCAGCTTAGCAATATGCCTGGTATGAATGCTCCTTTCATAAGTACTGTGCCAGTTGGCCCACTCCATGCCTTCAAATTGGAAGGCTCTCAGTACTCTGGCTCTAATCTGCCATTAGCTTTTACACAGAATAAGAAATTACCACAGTGTTCCAGCAGTACATAAACACAGTGCAACAATATTCAGCATTCAATCACATCTTTATCACAGATCATGGAAGGAATTTGCAGGCTGAATGAGAAAGGAAAAGAGATAATAATTTCACTTTAATATATATTGCTGACTTATAATAGCAAATATTCATCTAAACATTCCATTTTAGAAGTAGAAGTGCTTTTATTTTTACTGTACCCTCCTTAAGGATACTCTCTAATCCAGAACATTGTTGGGAACTGAAGAAAAAGGAAAAAAATATAAGGACAAATTGTATAAACATTACTTTTTGTAATGTCATTACATTACTTTGCTGGTAGATGCAGTGATTATATGTATATTTTATATATTGCAATACAAAACTCTTCAAGAGCTGTAGTATTTGCATCTGTGTGAATGTGTCTTTCAGTCAAACTTCAGGAAGTTCAAAGGCCTGTTTTCTTCTGATTTTATTCCCCATGTTTCCCACTGAAATATTCTCACTGATTAAGATATTATTTAACTTTTTTAGTGTTGTTAATTTAATTATTTCTTATTTGTGGAGGATTTAAGCACACTGGTGCAGCTGACATTAATTATTAAATAAAAAATAAACGATCTGTAAATCAGGATATTTTAGCCTTAACTCATCTTCAGTTTTTTTCTATAATCTTGTCCAAAACATTCTCTCTCTCTCTCTCTCTCTCTCTCTCTCTCTCTCTCTCTCTTTATTTCTTTTGGATTTGAACAGAAAATGCTTTTTACCTGAAAATTACTCTGAGACAAATCAAGGATCAAAACAAAGGGTACAGACTTTATAATTAATACCATGCTTCATTAGTGACTTTTGCTTGTCAACACCTGTCAGGCTTCGTAATATTTTCTTCTCATGCATGGAAGGTATCATAGAAATGTCAAAATCTTATAGGAATGCAGAACAAAATGTCTGGGAATAAACATAAAGCTTTATGTGATGCTTTGAGACACCGTGAAAATATAATGAACAAATATATATACAGAAAATTGTAGAATCATAGAATCCTATAATCGGTTGAGTTGGAAGAAACTCTTAAAGTTGAGCCTTAAAGGTCCAGCTCTCATGTAATAAACAGGGATACCTGCTACTAGATTAGGTTGCTCAGTCTGGTCCAGCCTGACCTCAAATGTCTCTAATGGGGCATTCACCACCTCTCTGGGCAACCTGTTGCTGTGCTTCACCACACTTAATGTAAAAAACATCTTCATTATATTCAGTCTAAATCTCTTCTTCAGTTTGAAATCATTTCCCCTTGTTCTATCACAACTGACCCTGCTAAAAAGTCTGTTCTCTTCTTTCTTATAGACCCTCCCTTAATATATTGAAAGGCAACTACCAGGTCTTCCAGGAGCTTTCTCTTCTCCAGGCTGAAATGTTTTATTTTAAATAATTATCATATTTTTCTATTCTTTTAATAAATAATTCCTCTTGCTTTGCAAAGGCTTAATTTACTTACACATGAAGAAACACACCTTCTTCGTGTTCATGATACGAACTTTCCATTTTGTTGGTGTCTCTGATTTTTTACACAGTGACAGTCCAGGTCCTAGAATGGCTTAACAGTGTGCTATTATTCTGGTACTGTCTACATCATCAATAATCTCTTGAGCAGATGCTCAATACCCAAACGTACTGACCACTGGGGAATCATAATAACTATCTACATACACAAAAAAGGAATGTTATAAGAGGATAGAGACCAACTACTCACACTAGCTAACAAGGGCAGAATAAGAAGGAATTAATGTTATTTTAAAACAAAACAAAAGAAAAAAATCTTGATTAAAAAAAAAAAAAATTGATAAAACAAGATCAAGAAATAATAAAAACAGCCACAGGAACTTCAAGACATTTAATCTAGCCTCCTGGTATGCCTGCTTCAGATAAGCTGACATGGTATAGAAAAATCATCTACTTTTTCAGCTAATTTTATGCTTCTTACAGCAACTGTGTGCCTTACTGCTGAAAGTTAGTTTGATGCTGATCTTATTGTGGTTGACCACAACAGCTACTTCTTCTAGTTCCCTGTGGTCAGATACTAAACAAGAAAAATAGTTTGTGCGTAGACTAAAACAAAATTTAAAAATTATCAGGTTTTCCATTTTGTATATGTGGATAACTGCAAGTTTCTTTTCTCTATACTAAAAGTCTCTATACTTTTTTACTCTATATTTTTTCTGTATACTAAAAGTCAAAATTGTCAGTGAAGAGAACAGTGCTTTTCTAGACTTTCCTTACACAGTTTCCTTTGAACTTTTTTCCTCAGTTAGTCTACTGTATAAAGAAAAAAAAAATCCTTAAATAAATGAACAGTACAAACAAAACTTTACAGAAAGAACATATAAAGATTTATAGATCTGTCCAAAAGTAATGCCTCTGTTTATTTCCACGGAGACTACAAAGACCACAATAACATTATTAGAGCAAATTCTCACCTACAAAACGTTACTTTGCAATGAAGTCATCATTAGCTGCACATTTTCACCAGTGATTAATACATTCCACACTCATAAAAATCCAGAAGGGCATAGATGATCTGCTTTTCCACAGCTGCTATGATGGCATTACTGTTAGGAAACTATTGCCCATGAAGTTCAACTTTGATTGTTCTCACATCCACTGCTTAATCTCCAGAAGAGTTCAGCAAGCATTGATGAATATCAATGGGTGATGTTTTGTCCACATGAAGGAATTCAATTCCTGACATGGTTTTATGATTTTTGGGTACCAATATTCAATATCATAACATCATGTATTTCACTGGGAGTTAAATTGTTAATACTCCAGTTCAGGGCACCTGTTCAGAAGAAGAAGAACTACGCACTCCAGGGGACTTTGCAGTTAGAAAGGAGATCAACCATACTGTGCATCTCACCTCAGTGTTCTGGTGAGGCCTATCCATCTTTCAGACACTCTCTCATTATATTTGATTTATTAGCTCCAACTCTAACTATATTGTATTATGGTGTGTTATCTTGCATTCTGATACTCTATTTTGTAAATTAGTTTGTTTCTCCTCAGATCGTTGCCACTGTTTTTAATTATTTGGAGTCCCCTGTTTCCCTTTTGTGGAGGCACAGATTTTGCAAAATCTCTCTGTCCCGCTAGTCACAGAACCAGGCTGAACCAGCCTGTAAACCGCTGACATTTCCACACCTTTGCTTTATAGACACTTCCATGTCAGATGCCATTCAGACATTTGTGAAGCATTCATTTTATGGCCATTTAATTTTCTGAACATTGAGTTTTACAAGGATTACAAGGATTAGTTCACCTAGTACCATGTGATAAATTCAGGTCTGAAAGAAATGATGATAAGAAAGCTTATAAACAAGATGGAGACAATAACACCTGAGTAGAGGTGCTGAATCTAGCTGGGATAGAAAAACATTTTGTTTGCGCTCGTGGAGTATCAATTACTAAAAAACATGTTGTCTAAATTCGAATTGTTTATTGTTGTTATATTATTATTATTGTTTACAGTATTATTATTATTGTTTACAGTTCCAGGAAGGTTCTAACTCCTATGCTCTGACTCAGAATTAATGTGAAAATCTTCATCAACACCTGCCAACAATATGCTTGAGTATGTGCTAATTATTACCATTATAGATTATTGCAATCAATTGTCTGAAAATCTTCCTTGACACTATTTAATTTTTTAATACAACCACAATACGAATGTACTTAAAATAATTTATTTTGGAAAATATTATAATGAGAAGTCTGTATGTATGCCTCAATATATGAAAGGAGGAGGACAAGAATGTTATCAAAAAGATTTATAGTTCTACAAATCCAATAGATTTTATACTGATGTACAACTTCATTCATAATTTCAGAAGAAACTTTTCTATGCTGAATTTATACTCATGAATGTCAAGGTGGAAACTTCTATTTCTAGAACATTAGGTAGATTTTTGACTGAAGGAAGTTTTTTTGCAGTAACATGTAAGCAATTATTCAGGTATTTCCTACAGTATTCATTCATTCTTTGTAGGGAATATAGCAGAGTAAAAATCAGAAGTTGTTTCTGGCATTTTCCAGGAAGGCAAAATGTAATAAAAATAACATAGATTTTCAGATAGTATATTGCCAGTTGTTTCCTTATATCACAGTTACTGCCTATAGGGCAGAGATGATTGAACTGCTACACGTAGCACAAAGACCTAGAAACATATCTTTATCTTGGTATCCGTATGGAAATTCAATATGGAAATAATAAAAAATGATTTGAACATCTGCTACTTGAATTCCTTACTAATTTGCCAACAAGAAAGCCTGGGATTGTTTTTAGCAATAGGAAAAATACACAGTAAGTTGGAAGACATTGATAACACTTAAGCAGAACAGCTCTTCAGCACTCTGATGGGATGAGTTACTGTACAGATGGCTTCCATCATGTAAGTCTTTTCTGTTTATAGGGCTGCAGGTGGTAGAGTGGGAAATAGAGTAAGTGGAGTAAAGGTTAGGACTCCAAATCAATTGTAGCAGTTCACCAAGTAAAATCTGTCCCTGTTGAACGCACTAGCTATTTATCAGCATTGCCATCTCAAGCTGCATAGAAAAAAAAATACTTCAGACAGTAGAAACAGTGAAATTAGATCTTTCACTGTAATGTACAAGAGAAATATAGACATGTTATACTTTTTATTACCTTAAGGCAGGGCATCCAGGAACCGTCTTAAGGAAGCAAGAAAAGATGGCGAAAACAAAGACAATAAAAATCTCTAAAATATTCAGACACTCTTGACTGATTTACATGCTTGGCAAAAACAAACAAACAAACAAAAAAAACAACCAAACTTTATAAGAGTTAGTATGGTGTACAGGTTAGCTTCCCTTTGGTAGTACAACTGAAAGTTGTATTCTCCTACTTTAGGATGATCACTGGTACACCAGTGGATTAGTCATTTTATCTGTTAGGCGTACATTTTAAAATACTTTGAATTGCATAGTAATCAGTTCTTTTACTGCTGCTACAACTCCCCTGGGGCACTTTCAACCATTCTGGAAGGTAAGGGAACTGAGGAGGTATCACATGGGTTAGCGACAGCCAGAGGTCATTGAAACTGTTTGATAATTGTCAGTTACAAGGAGGGCAGGAAAAGAGCTGAGTGGAAGTTTTGTGGAAGCTTGAAACTTCCTGACGCTCTCCAGATTTCTTTGTTCCACAGAAGGAATGAGTATCTTCCTTTCTTTGCTACTATGTTGCTAGTTTCCCACACAAATGAAAGGGATTTTTATTCTGAGTAAATTTTTTTCCAGATGAGAGAGAAAAAAATAGGATATTTGTTTCAGGTCTGTTATTTTATTCCCTTAAAAGAGGATTGTGGATTGTTTTACACAGGAATAAATAATAATAAATACATTTTAAAAAATCAACTCTTTTTTCAGGCTAAGATAGATTTTCAAGATAAAGGAGAGCAGAAACCCGAGCTATTTTCTTGTGTTTTACTTATCTTCTTCTACTCAAGCCATGAAATTATTTGACAGTTATTAGCTATAAATGTTTTATATAGCCAGTTTATTCAGAGTCTATGAAATCATTGAAATGAATATTTTAGAACTATAAGGTACCTAATAATGAGATCTATGGAAAAAAAAAAAAATTGTACTGAGATGTCCTTAAAAACCTGGGTTTATAGTTGCAGGTACACTGCTATCTAAAAGCATTTGCAAGAGTGTTTCCCTTCTGACCCTTGCTGGCCAGCATGGTCAGCTGCTCTCAGAACTCTTGGTGCAACAGAACTACTGGCTTCACAGTAACTTGATGACTGCAGATATCAGTAGAAAGCTCAGGAAGTGTTGGGAGCCTTATTGAACCCAGTATGTAATCCCCATAATGCTAGAAACACTGAAAACTGGCACTAAGGCACAGGTCTGTCGTCTCCTCCTACTTCTGGCTGTAGTCCATATATTCTGGGAGTCATAGAAACCTTCGAGTACAGCACAAGAAACAGAGGTTTTGCGCTTTCTTGTTTTCAAGACCAGGTTCATGTTCTCCATGACAAACTGTCAGGAAATAGAACTAGAAGCACATCTTCTTCAGGAATTCTAACTTCAGTGTGTATTGGCTTTGTCTGAAAGCTGGCTACATAAGACAATCCATCACTCTTACATCATCAGAGTAGGCACATTAGGTGTAGCTATCACTTTTATTTGAAGCTACTTCCCCTTTTTCTGATGGTTTGACTAGTAGTCTACACTGCTCCAGAAGTCACTAGAGATTTCAGACAGAAGAGCATTCTCTGCAGTAGTCTTCAGCAAAAAGCATCCTTATCCAGTCACTCTAAAAGATGCCAAGAATATGCCAGATTCATTAAATTTTAATGTACAAAAATGTTAACCCATCACACTTATATTTAGGAACCTAGTCATCTTCATCTTAAATAAGGTTGACATATCCTTTCCTGCCTGATGAGATGAAGTCCAGCAGTGTGGGAACAGACAAGTGCTGCTGACAGTGCCAGTACTGCCCTGAGGATTGTGAATGCATCCAGAGCATCCTGACACCCACAGAAATTTAATTTTAGTCCTAAACTTCTGGCAGATTATCTTTAAATAAATCGTAGGTGAAGTAAGGTACACTGACTGTTTGCAAGATGAGATCTGAAAGCTGAGCCCTCAATGCTGTCATCCAGCCTCTTTTGACCTTAGAATGTACTATAGCCTCCCTTCATCTCTAAGTTGTATAACAAATCCCTTAGGACAAGGAAACACATAAACAGAATCACTAGCCACTGGCTCCAGCTCTATGACTGATGCCTCAGGAGATTACCAGCGACCATAGTGACCTGTAGATTACAGGTAATGACTTGAGGTACAGAAGGAATATGGCTGAAGGGCTCTGATATAGTAAAAGAATATCCTCACCCAGGTGGAATGCCTGAGGAACTCTCAGCTATCTACTGACATCAAATTATTAAATTAAATAACAAACCTCCCCTATATTTTTCTTTCTCTTTTAATGGTATTCTTTGGACAAAAGGCATAGCTGCTCTTTTATCTGGAGGTAACTATTTCAGTTTTCCAGATGGTAATGTCAGGAAAATAAAAATCATGGTTATGATTAAAAAATAAAGCAAAAAGAGATAATGTTGTAGGAATAAAGTAAGGAATGACAAGCATACTTCTGTAAAGCCTTTAAAGAGGAGAATGTGAATAATTCTTACCTGTATATTAGGTCTATGGGCAGGATAAACAGATGCAGACATATAATTGATATATCACTACTATAATTTACTTCATGTGGATACTTAATCCCTTGCAAATGAGAAGTAAAGCAAGTAATGAAAGTAGTTTATTTTGGTTAAGTTTTACTTTGCAGTCACCATGATATGAGAGTACACAATAGGTCTGTTATATCAGCTTAGCTCATATGTGGCATCTCAATGAGCCACAGCAATTCAATGTAATTTCAGGGGTTTTTTAATGTTTGAAATTATTTTCATCTTCTGTCTTCTCATCAGTGAGAATCCTCCCATTTTGCTTACTTACTGGTTAGATAAATTGTTTAGTACCAAGATCAAAACCCATATATTCCTATATTTGCAAAAAAACCTCTGTCTTATCATAACTAAAAAGTCTTTTCTCCATTTGTATATGTGTACTATTCAGATAATGGGAAGCATATACTTTGGGAAAATGATACTGGGAGCTCTGTCACCGGTGTATCTGATACTATGGAGAGTTTTACAAAGTATTCAAGGTGCAGGACTGTATGGGTGATTTTGAACGAAGTATGTATTTAAATATTTTTTATGGCTTTGTGTAGAGTTCCAATATACATGCTAAACATTATATGGCTTTTAACAAATGGAGTGCAAAATGATATTTTAACCTCACTGCACTTAGAAGTTTCAGGGATTAGGAAAGCTGAAGTCTGAAATTCATCTTCTAACATGGTGTGCTTGAAAGCAAGGTGCATTGTCTGATTTCAGTCTAGTCAACCCAGTGGCTTAACATAACAATGTTGTATATTATCAGGGAGTAATAACATCTGAAGCTTAGACTCTTCTCTCCTCTGACTATTCCAAATCTTTTATATTGGGCTTAAGGCAGTTCTTGCTCTTTGACTAGCTGATTATTTATACTAAGTTGAAATGGAAAAAGATGACAGCCAACTTTTGATATTTAGAGTAAAATAATGAAAAGTACTTTTCCCTTGTTGTCAATATTGCTTGCAGAGAGATAGGATATTCAAAGAGAGGCATACACACATATAGCATTTTAAAATCACTGTCACTGATGTGCTCTGAAAAGATTTTTCTTTGTTGAATTGCTAAACCTGATAAAAAGTGTAGCTCCCCATCAACAGCTAAGAGCTGCTCCAAAAGGTATGATTCCAATTAAAGAGAAGTCTTTACATTCTCCTTTCCCAGGGAGAGCTGATAAACCAACAGCAAATCATTCTAGAAATGAGTGAAAACAGATAAAAACGGTGTGAGGATTTCCACTGTTGAGAGCAGTAACACTGGTGAGAAGCTGAGCTTGCCGTACATTTGTTGGCACCAGCTCCTGGAATTAGCTTCTGGTTCAGGACATTATTCTAACTAGACAAACAGAGCTGCCCATGCCATGAGATGATTACTAAGATTTAATAAATATCATTGTCGTGGTTCTATAGTCTGTTAGGCATAGTTGTTTTCTTCAGTGGATGTTTAAAGGTTTGATATCATGAGTTCATCCTGTAGTAAAAAAAATAATTGTGAAGCAGTTGACCAGATTTATTTTTCTGGCAGAATCTCAACAGTTGAGATCAATAGTCACAGTAAATTATATTGGAATTTTCAGTATGTACTTAAATAATAATAATAAATGGGTAAAAGTTTCAATGATTTTTTTTTTGTTGTTGTTGTTTTATCCAAACAAATAGCACAAAGATGAGGGATGCAGTTTCTTATAAAGATTTGAGAATTCAAAGTTTGATCATTATCTTAGCTTTTGCTCTTAGTATCTCCAGCAAGCTCTGATAAAATTCCTGTGAAAGAATTACACTTTGATAAGTCTTCTAGCCAGATTTCTAGCCATTTATGTGCCCTGCTCAATGATTCTAATTTAACAGCTCCTTCTGGATGATTCTACCTAAGTTAGATATGTCCCAGAATGCATTGCCCTACTTTCTGTATAATCCTGAATGTCTTTATATTCTCTGATTCAAGTGGGACAGATGGCCCAGAAGAGATTAACAGACCTCTTGAGACACATTTCATAAAAACTGGGAGGTCTATTATGGTTCAATAGTTGTGTGATCTTTATTCTAAAAATGATATAGTAGTTATGATTGAAACAGCTTGAAAATGTAGGATTTTATTACCAATTAACCTTCAAAATCGTGTAATGATTATAGACATAATAACTGACTTTTTTTTCATTTGATATATAACAGAATAATTTTAGTGGTCTGAAATTAAATAATATACTATTTTAAAATATTCCTTTCTATATCTGATTAAGCTCAAAACCTGTCAGGGTTATTTATTAGAATTATTTATTTGGTGATCTTGTATATTCAGTTATCACTGCATAGTCAAACTGTCACTTAACTTTGGAATTACTTCAAGGCTCTGTGCCTATGGCGTGCAAGAGGTGAAAAAAATGGCTAAATTTAAATTTAGGTTTCCCATCCTGTGAGATGATTTAGCACCAAACAATGACTTTGTAGACATGCTCAATGTGTCAAAGCAGTGGTAAAAGTAAAATCTGAAGCAAGATTAAAAAGAGCTTATAAGCAGGAGGAAGACAGACCTTTTTCACAAGCTATAAGTGAAAAGGGGGAATGATTTTAAACTAAAAGAAGGCGTTTAGAATAAATGATAAGGGGAAATATTTCGCTCAGATAGTGGTAAGGTGCAGGTACAGGCTGCCCAGAGAAGCTGTGGATACCCCATCCCTGGAGTTAAATGCTAGGTTGGATGGGACCCTGCCACTGGTGAGTGGCACACTGCCCATAGAAAGGAGTTGGAACTAGACAGGCTTTAAAGTCCCATCCATTCCAAATCATTTGATGATTTCCTTCCTTCCTTCCTTCCTTCCTTCCTTCCTTCCTTCCTTCCTTCCTTCCTTCCTTCCTTCCTTCCTTCCTTCCTTCCTTCCTTCCTTCCTTCCTTCCTTCCTTCCTTCCTTCCTTCCTTCCTTCCTTCCTTAAGGAGCTGTTTCTATAGCAACTCCTTAAAACACACTGCTATGTATTAAGATCTCCTAATGCAAGTGCACAGGATAGTTTCTAAAAACTTGTAACTTATTTGGACATATAACTAGTGCTTCAAAGATTAAATGCTAAGACTTCTGCCACTGAAGCAATTAAGGGGTGGGTGGTAGATAAAATCAAATTTGCTTTAATATTGCTTCTTGTTCCCCTTAGCACACTTGATTGAGTTACAGTAGAATCAATTCAAGAAAATGTTAAATAATTTAGGATCCAAGTGAAACAACTGTAGAGAGCTTAAGAAGGGAACTTTGTCCATTATAGCCTAGCACCAGAAACATTCCAGTGACGTACCAGAGGTTGTTCAGCTGGAAAAATCAGAGTTTCTCTCAAAAAGACAATTTAACGCATATGTATCCTTTTCAGATATTCATTTATTTAACTTCTTAGACCTGTGGACAAATATATATTTAATTCTTTCCAGTGGATCCACTTGATCCCTTTAAGATAGCTTGTTAACTAAATCAGGGTTTTGGTGAATACACAAGTCCATATGTTTAGATATGGAAGCTTTCATTTTACCTCAACACATTTCCATTGTTAATGATTGGTGAAGAGTCTGTCAATAGGATATATTTAAAAGAAAACTTAATATTTCTGTATTGATTTCATTGTATTTTCTTTCCTAGTGCTTTGTATTGGCTGTCTGTTGAGGTTATGGCACTGCATTTCAAATAATACTCATATCCTCATATCCAGATTTTATTACCACCAGGATGGCAACAATGTTTTCATCTGTATGTGTGCAGGTGATTACAACTTCACAGAATTTCACAGGTGGGTATATCTACAAATGTTCCTATGAGAAACACTACAAATTTATGTTAAATATTTCATCACTAATATAGATGATGCATGAAAAAGTAATATTTGCTCATATTTACATGGTATCTGGCACGGGAAATCAAATGAATTTTTGCTTGAGATGAACAATTTATTTCTTAGAATTGATATCATTTGATCAAGGAGAACATTTGTTATTATCTTGACTGTAACACTGCAGTGAGAATCCCAGTCTGATGTTCTAAGCAACAGAAAAATGCAAATCAAACTCAGTTATGTGCATTTCATATATGGTTCTTCTTCCATATACAGATATCTTTCTTTTAACTAACAGAAGACCAGTCATATTTATTATCTCAAGATTGTCTATCCTACTGGGAACTAACAATTATTTTAATCACAGTGAGTCAGCAGTAATTTCTTGTAAAAATTTCATATTTGCATATTTATCTGCTAAAACATTAGCTGCATGTGAGACAGTATGATTAATCTTGACTGATTTTAATGAGTACGGAGAGAGCCTATCAAATAATTTGTGTATTTTAATATATATTAAATTTTATTTATTTAATTTAAAATAATTTTTGGAAGAATTTTTGTTTTATACCTTTGCTTAAGTTTAATTAATTGTAAGATAAAATACAACATTATAAAGGAACTAATGCCAAAGGTCTGTTTCAAATGAGTTTTCAGCACATGTTTATGTAAAGTGATACATAACTATTATTTAGAAGTAACTATTATTTATAATTATAAAATTAATTAAATAAATGGTTATATTGTAAATAGACTCCATTTCTTGTTCTGATTTTCTGTTATGATTTATTTTCATAAAGGGACTGTACATTTTTTTACTTTTTTTTTCTCCCTCTGTTCTGATATTTCACAATATAAGAATTACAGTAGATTTGACTTCCTTTTCAATTTTTCATTAGATACTGGATATAGAAGAAGTGAAATCTTGAAGATAACAGGATAAAGGTATTCTGAAAAGCAATTTTAATAAAATTTCTTGTCTTTCAAATGTATACTTTTGATAATCTTTTTTGCTGAAACTATAGCTACTACAGTTCAAATAACTCTTCAACTTCAGGCTTACAAGTTTGTTGTTGTTTTTTTTTAATATTAGATTAAGTACAGTATCATATCATAATTCTTTAAACCTATAATATCCTTTATTGAAGATAAACATTACTATGACTATTCTTTTTCTTAGTTTGAAATGGAGTTCAGATTCTAAGATATCAATGCTGACCTGGAAGTTTCTCTCTGTTTCACAGCTTTTTCTTTTTTCTTTCTTTCTTTCTTTTGTTCAAGAAACGCAAGAAGCAGAGAATAAACTATTGCAATGTGTCTCCATGGAATCTATCTAGAAGAGATTAGACACTCCAGAAAACAGTGTAGCTGCTTCCTTTAAATCCAAAATAAAGTTGGCAACTCTGTCAGAAAGAGGGTTGTTTAAGTGATCTTGGAACCCTTGGAAACTTCCTGCATATTGTATTTAAGTGAAAGAATCTACTCTCTTTAAAGAAAATAAAGCATTGATGTTTTTCCATTTGACTGAAAACACATTTCTTCCTTTCTAATGTGAACATACATTATAAATGTGCAGATGATATTTTAAATTGAAACTTTTTTTCATAAATATTTAATTTTGCATAGATTATTGTTAATCTTAAGGTCACGTGAATTTACTAAAAGGTAGAGAAATAAGTGCTCAGTTGGAAGTTCAACATGTGCTGCTCTTATGGCTTTAGTTCTTCTAGATTTTATCTTTGCACATAAAAAAAACAACAGTGGAAACATCCCTCTTGTACTGTCTAAGATTGCAGAGATAAAACTTCCTTAGTTCAGTGTCTCACGTGTTCATCTGAACTCTTTCTTCTGTCATATGGTGGAACTGGCATTTTCTATACACACAAGTGAGATACAATCTTTACTGCTCACAAGCCCACAGAGTATTCATGCAAATACTTTTCTTCTCATTGCAAAGATATTGCATTATGGATCATCTTCATTCCTTTAGGAAAATATAGATCCCTGTTCTAATAATGACTGTGTGCTAGTTCAGTAGACAATAATCATATCACATGGCTCTACTCCCAAGCATCATAAATGTTCCAAAGAGTACATCAAAACTTAACATGTTAGCAAATTCCTTTATTCTGAATGAGATATCATTTCAGATACTATCTACCTGCAGAATTAGAGGAAAAAAAAATCCAGATTCTCAGGCATCTTAACCAGATTAGCCAGTGACCCAAGCAACTCAATATCAAGCTGGTACACTTGACCTAAAATATTACTAAATAAAATAAAAGTGGTTCTGGAGGTTATTCTTCTGAAAATGTGAGAATTTATATAGTTTGCACAATTGGATGTGTACACAGAAAGACGAACTATTCATGTCACATTGCATTAATGATCGGTATCAGTTGAGATAACAATTCTGATCAGTTAGTTCAGGGTCTAAGCCATTAGGTAGCATTAGAAATTGTCCAGTACAGAGCTGTGGAATTAATAAATATTCACTTCTGTTACTAGCCTGATCAGTGGTATGCAGCCGAGGTGCACAAATAAATTCATGGCTCAGTGTCAGACTTATCAAGCATTCAAGAAAAGACTCACTAGAAGATTACAGAAGGAAGTCTGTTTTAGAAAGTTTTATGAAATGTGAAGTTTGCTCTAGCACAAATCATTGGTGAATCTTCTTTAATTACTGTTTCTTTTATAATAAAATCTGATGTAGAGTTTTCATTTTTGTTTTTACATTCATACTCAAGGGTCATTGTATAAAATACAGAAATGATCCCCCCCCAAAATGAGAATAAAAACTGGGCTTTTCAAAGGACTTACCACTTCACTGATAATTTGTTCATTCTTACTTTTATACTGGCCTAAGACATATTTAAAGTACACTGTGTATGGAGAACCTGCATGCATTTTATTTTTCTAGTTTCTCCGTCTATATGGATAAATCATTCTATGAGACATATCATAAATAAATAAATAAATAAATAAATAAGAGTTTGAACTACAGAATCCCTTCTCTGAATTAATAATTTAAATGTACAGCCAAATGTTCAACCTTTAAAGGTGAGAAGCTGTACTATCTCCATCCACTCATTTTTTAAAGGATATTTGGAAATAGCACTACTTGCATGTGCTCTTTCAGCCTGGACATAATTTATTAAGCTCTGGAGAAAAGATAATTTCATACATTTTTTTCACCAGCGTGCCACAGTGGTTATTATTACCCCCATACAATAGAAGTAATTTTTACCCATTAACACAGTCAAAAACCTCAGAAAGTAGGTTTTTTAATATATATAAATATATATATTATATATATAGATATAATAAATTTTTATTTATTTATTTATTTATTTATTTTAATTGAGAATTAATTGCTCTGTGGAGATCTGGACTCCTTGTGTAAGATATTTTTTGCAGATAGTCATAAGGACTTACAAGTGTTTACAAATATAGTAACATTAATATATAGTAATGCTTTAATATAGTAACACTTTATTTTAGCCAACATGATAACCAGTATTATAACCCATTTATTGTAATACAACAAATGAAACAAATGCCTGTTTGTCTCAAATCAAAATTCCATTCATGTAGCTACTTACTCACTCAGAAAGGGATTCTATCTGTGGGTATGAAGTTAAGAAAACTTCTATTAAATGAAGCCAGTTTGTTCAGAGATGCAGAGACAAAGTGGTAAAAACAATCAACAATTTTCAGGTGAATATTTCAACAACTTAATCACGGAAGCTATGGCCTTAAAAAATACTATGAAAACATTGTCCTGCTGTGAGCAAAAAACAATCCATGCTATACTCATGTTTGATGCTACATCATACATTTAAAATATCTGTGTTTCAAGGCAATCTTTGCTTCATCTTTTTGGATATAACACTGATATATGGAGATCCTTAAACTAAAATGAGTGCGATCCTCTCTTTTTGCAAATGAAAGAATCTCAGCCTTATGAAATTGGCTTCAAGCTTGAAGAATGGAAATTTAGGTTATACCTATATTTAAGGTCTATTCCCTTAGATATAAGGAAAAAGTCTTTTATACTGTGAGTTGTGAGACACTGGAACAGGTTGTCCAGAGATGTAGTTGATGCCCTGTCCCTGGAAACTTTCAAGATGAGGATGGATCAGGCCCTAGGCAGCCTGATCTAGCTGCGCATGTCCCTGTTCATTGCAGGGGAGTTGCACTAGGTGTACTTAAAAGATCGCTTCCAAATCTAAGGATTCTATGATTCTATGAAATGTTGCTAAACTTGCTTCAACAAACACATATAATTAAAATTGTTTAACCCTATTTAAATTTCAAAGCCAAAGAATGACTGTTTGACTTTAGTATCACTTCACCGAGCCAAGATTATAACTATGTTAGAATTAAAAAAAAAGAGGAGAATTTTTCTGCCCAGACAGATTTCAGAGATATTTTCAATCAGAGTGTAAATTTAAGGTCCAGTTAATACTGAATTTTTACACTGTTTCTTCTTGATATCTTAGTAGAGTTATTTTTTCAGGCTTCTCTTGCCTGTATCTTTCTCAAAAAAACAAAGTGTCCCAGGCATTGGTTGAATAAACCTGTTCATATGTTCCAGTGACTCAGACTTGATGCATGTACATAGGGCTACTGTCTCACAGTCACAGAGCTAGCTGGACACCTTCAGCACAAAATAAACCATGGAGTGCCAATGTCTAGTGGGAGGAAAAGTCATGCTGGAAGTTAACTGCATGTACCTGGACCAAGGCCCATTACCCATGGCTTACTTTCTGAGCCAACCGTCCTCCATGGCTAATTTACACCACTTGTAGTTTTGCTTGTGGCTCTAGAGATGAATCTTTGAAAATATATTTCTTTCCACTTTGGATAAACAAAATCATGCAAGATATTTTAGTTTAAAAACACTTCAAGTTTTTCCATGATTTTATTGTTCATGTTGAGGAAAGAAAATTATACTTTTCACAAGTGTATCAGTTTTGATCAGCTGTAGCTAATTTAACTCAAGATATTTGTTTAACTGTTTGATTAGATAAACAGAATAAATGACTCAGTTAATCTCAATGTCAATGCCAAATAAGGAGAAAGTTGCAGGCAGACGTGATACTCAGTGTTTCAGTCCTAGCTGAAAGGGAGTTTAAGAAAAGAAACAAGCATGTAAAAGAATAGAATCATTGAATGATTTGGATTGGAAGGGATCCTAAAGATCAACTGGTCCAATCGCCCCCTGCCACTGGCAGGGATATCTCTCAGAGCAAGGTGACCCAAGGTGCCACCCAACCTGGCCTTGAACACCTCCAGGAAGAGACATCCTCAACTTCTCTGAACAGACTGTTCCTGTGCCTTACCATCATCATAGTGAAGAGTTTCTTCCTTATATCTAAACTAAATCTACCCTATTCCTTCCTGGAAAGGAAGACCATTGGAACTACAGACTGATGAGCCTCGCCTCTGTGCCTGGGAAAATCAAGGAGCAGATCCTTCTAGAATCTATGTTAAGGCACATATGAGATAAAGAGGCAATTTGAGACAGCCAGCATGGCTTCACCAAGGGCAGATCGTGCCTGACCAGTCTGGTGGTCTTTGACGATGGAGTGATGGCTTCAGTGGATGGGAGAAGGGCTGTGGATGTCATCTACCTGGACTTCTGCAAGGCCTTTGACATGATCCCTCACCACATCCTTCTCTCTAAATTGGAGGGATGTGGATTTGAAGGAAGGACTGCTTGACTGGCTGGACGCAGCCAAAGGGTTGTGATCAATAGCTCTCTGTCAGGGTGGAGGCTGGTCACAAGGGGTAAGTCTTGGTACCAGTGCTCTTCAACATCTTCATCAATAACATACACGATGGCATCGAGTTCAACCTCAGCAAATTTGCAGATGACACCAAGCTGAGAGGTGCAGTCGATACATTGGAAGGGAGGGAAGCCATCCAGAGGGACCTGGACAGGCTGAAGAAGTGGGCCCATGAAAACCTAATGAGGTTCAATAAGGCAAGTGCAGGGTGCTGCACTTGGGTCGGGGCAAACCCAGGTATTTATACAAACTGGGGAAGATCTCCTTGAGAGCAGCCCAAGCCCTGTGGTGAAGGACTTGTGGGTCCTGGTGGACAAGAAGCTGGACGTGAGCCAGCAATGTGCGCTTGCAGCCCAGAAGGCCAACTGTGTTCTGGGCTGCATCAAAAAAGGAGTGGCCAGCAGGGAGAAGGAGGTGACTGTTCCCCTATACTCGGCTCTTGTGAGGTCCCAGCTGGAGTACTGCATCCAGGCCTGGGGCATCCAGTACAGGAAAGATGTGGAGCTCTTGGAGTGGGTCCAGAGCAGAGCCACTAAGATGATTAGAGGGCTGCAGCACCTCTCCTGTGAGGAAAGGTTGAGGAAACTGGGCTTATTTAACTTGGAGAAAAGAAGGCTCTGGGGAGACCTCATTGTGATCTTCCAGTACTTGAAGGGAGCTTATAAACAGGAAGGGGGAAGAGCTGTTTCTCGAGATGGATAGTGATAGGACAAGGGGGAATGGTTTTAAATTGAGAAGTGAGATTTTAAGTTAGTTGTTAGGAGGAAGTGACAGAGCACTGGAACAGGCTGCCCAGGGAGGTTGTGGAGTCTCCTTCTCTGGAGATATTCAAAACCCACCTGGACACCTACTCGTGCGACCTGGTGTAGGAAACCTGCTTTGCCAAGGGGTTTGGACTCAATGATCTCAGGAGGTCCCTTCCAACCCCTATGATTCTGTGATTCTGTGATTCTGTGAAGTTTTTCACTCAGAGGGTGGTGACACACTGGAACAGGTTGCCCAAGGAGGTTGTGGATGCCCCATTCCTGGAGGCATTCAAGCCCAGGCTGGATGTGGCTCTGGGCAGCCCTGTCTAGTGGTTGGCAATCCTGCATGTAGCAGGGAGGTTGAAACCATATGATCACTGTGGTCCTTTTCAACCCAAGCCATTCTATGATTTTATGATTCTATTTTAGTTTAAAGCCAATAGCCCTCATTCTACCACTACACTCACTGATAAACTTCTTTTTAGTCAGGAACACCAAATCCACATTTAATGCTAGACCAGACTGCCCAAGGCCCCATCCAGTCTGGCCTTGAACATCTCCAGGGATAGGGCATCCACAACACCTGTGGGCACCTGTTCCAGCACCTCACCACTCTCTGTAAAGAACTTCCCCCTGACATCCAACCTAAATCTTCCCTCCTTCAACTTAAAACCATTTCCCCTTGTCCTGCTGTTATCTACCCTTTCAAAGAGTTGACTCTCCTCCTGTTCATAGGCTCCTTTATGTACTGAAAGGCTGCAATTAGGTCATCCCACAGAATTTTCTTCTCCAAGCTGAACAAGCCCAGCTCCTTCAGCCTGTCTTCATAGGGGAAGTACTCCAGCTCTCTGATCATCTCTGTGGCCTTCTGGATCCTCTCCGACAGCTCACTGTCTTTCTTATATTGGAGACTCAAGACATGGACACAGTACTCCATATGAGTCTTCACTGGGGCAGCGTAGAGAGGGACAATCACCTCCCTGTCCCTGCTGGCCACCCCTCTTCTGATGGAGCACAGGAGCCTTTCCAAGCTGCAAGAGCACACTGCTGGCTCATGTTAAGTTTTTCTACAAACTTACTGGAGAAACAAATTTTCATCTATGTACAACTTGTCCCAAACTCATTATTTTTCTCCCTAAGGAAATTTTTTTTTCCATATTGGATAAGAATACTTGTAAACCTTTTTCTAGATAGATATTTGACACACATGAGCCCGGGGTCTTGTCCCATAAAGCTTTGCAGTGGGAAAGATAATTGTTCAAATTATCTGCAATAATATTTCCTTCCACTGACGTTTTCATTTATCAACATGACAGGATTAAAATTTGATAAAAGCCTGTCAAAATGAAAATGTCCACACCTGAAATATATTTTCTGCATTTCTGTGGTACAGAGAACATCCAACTCCTTGATGCTAAGTTCTCACTGCAGGTGCATATTCAAGCAAACTGGGCTTGATTAAGATTACTGAGATTTTAAACGCTAGAGAAGAAAATCACTGTTGGAAACAGCATCTTGTACAGCTGTATGTCATACTATATAGGCTAAACTTTAGAAGGAATACATGCAACAGAGTAGTTGGTCAAAGAAGTTATTTGCTTTAATAGTTTTTCCATGCTAAAACATTTATGTTATGACTCGAATTTTGTTGATCTCTATCTTACAAGAAATAAGCCCCTGACAAATGACTTACTAAAGTAACTGGATCCAATAGATAAGTAATCCAGAAGGCAAACTGAAGAAAATCAAAATAAAAAAGTTTTATTGAAGTCTTTTATTTAACTAATATTCTAAGAGAAGGTTGAGGCACAGAAAGAGTTAAAAGTTTGCCATGGATTTATGTGTAATTGAAAATCTCCCCTGAAATGGCTATTCAGCAATTACAAAAAAAAAAAAACAAACAAAAAACAAAAAACAAAAACCAAAAAACAAACAAACAAACAAAAAAAAAACACAGCGACAGCAACTAAACACATATAATCAACTCTGTTACTACTATGGTCATATTATCCTCAACAGTACTTTCTGTGTACAAGTACTCTGTTACAGTCTTGCATCATGTCAGTAAAGCTCTCTTACTATGGTCACATATCTATATTATATCTGGTGAAGCATACTTTCTCACTGAGAGCTGACAAAAATACAGTTCCACCACTGTACTCTGCATGATAGGTTTTTGCTGCCACAGCAAAATCAGTCTCAAATCACACCTCATCTACCCCAACTGACATGGCTATTCTGGCAGAAGTCTGCAGTATAAATAAAACAACTAACAAGGAAATACAATTTTTCATTATATTCCCAAATGGGTAAATACCCAAAGGTCAATTATTAAATGCTTGAGCAGCTCTGTACAGTGTTGATTCTTACCCTGAAAGTGTTAAAACCATAAGATGGAAAACAATGTGATATGAAATACAAAATGAGAAAGCCACGTTAACTGATATTTCTTTAACTCAGAAGTTTCCTTGTAACATCTGCAAGCCTGATTCAGTATTTTTTCTAAAGAACAGATAGTTATTGTCATAAAATGCAAGTCTTCATTTATGTTGGAGATAATATGAAATTATATATGAATGAGATAATTATAAAGCTAGCATAATTCTTACAGAAACGAAAGCAAACTAATACAACACAGAAGAAAACCAAGCAGGAAAAAACCAATAAGCTTATCCTTCTTAGAAATTACAATGCACTAGCTATCACACAACCTTCACATTTGTAACATCAAAAGTGTCATTTCTTCAAGGTGAATTTTGTACGTGGAAGTGTCTTGCACCAATTTATAGGAGGGAGAGGAGGTTCTTTTTAATATCTGTATACTGGGCATGAGATTAGGAAACAATGGTTCAAATGTTGGCCCGATCAGTTTACTACAGATCTTAATCAGGGAGATGGGGAAGGGGAGGATGGACACTATTATGAATTAGGGTAATGGGGAAGGGAAGGCGGGTGATAGAAAGGATAGGAAAGAAGCAAGGAATCTTTACAGGAAGCAAAAGACAGATAGTCAACACCATGGATCAAGTGTGGTTTGTAGTTCAGTCATTGATCTTCAGTAGTGGTGGGTCACTGGGCATTGTTGTTCTGTTGACAACGACAACCACTGCGATGATGGCCCCTTTTCAGTGGTTTCAAAATGGTCGAGGCAGCTGTCTTTGGAGTGACAGCTCAAAGCCAGAGTGGTTGAGTCAGCACTTTTGGAGTGGCAGTTTCTGGCTTTGGGATCTCAGCGGAAACTCCTTTGTTCCTATCTCCCTAGCTTTGCAGCAGATAAGAGGGAGCAGGGAGGTGCCAATTTGTACCTTGGCTTCACAGGATACAATGGCGTCATCCCTCAGTCTCCCATAGCAAGCTGGAGTTATTTGATCACAGGCTAGACCTTCTGCCAGTAAACTGTACTGAGCACTATCTTCTGAAGACTAACAGCTAAAATTGTCCACACAGTGATGTTGATTGCCACACAGCAATACCCATCACTCATCTTTTAGACAAGTCAGTCTTATCACAAGAAATACCTTAGGAAACAAGCTTTGAGCCAAAAAAAAAAAAAAACAACAAACAAACAAACAAGCAAACAAAAAAAAACAACCAAAGAAGGATTCTCACAGAAGGGCACTTGGCAGGGACACATCCATTACCTTGTCTGCTATAAGCAGTCATGTTCATAAGTCCAAAATAGATTGGCATTAAAGCCACAGAAAAAGTAAATGGTTATGAGATATTGCCAAGTATCAAATTTCTTGAGCATTCATAATGATGAACAAAGTTCAAATGTTTTTTAACTATATGTTTAAAGGCCAAATGCCTGTTGTGCAGAAATACAAACCTCAGAAATACAATTCCTCAGCTGTGCGTGTCTACTTGTCATTTCATACTCACATATTGGGAAAACATTTTGTAAGAGTAGTTTAAACCATTTGTTACACGGAGTTTATTTCCTTTGTTTATTATCATTTCTCCCTGTCCTTCTCTCTTATAGCTCTTAAAAGTGCAAGCATGAATTACTATGTCTAGATTAAGTTCAGCTGTCAATGAGACTGGAGAAAATGCTTAGGAAACTTTCCTAGGAGTCAAGTTTTCAAGACAGTCATAATTCTTCAGTGTGATGCTCTGTCCTTGAATTTACTTCTCCAGCCCAGGGACACTTCATGTTCAGTCCATCTGGCAGTGCAGCCTCAAACCAAATTTTCTGTCGGATGTTAACTACATCACATAGCCATGAGCTGGCAGAATCAGGTTAAGAAGCCATAGTAAAAATCTAAAGTCATCCTATCCTCTCCTGCCAGCTGGAGATGTTTCTCCTTCAGCATGCAGAAATCCTACAACTCTAGGTATCTCTTATAGTTATAAGTTGTCAATGGCTTACGGGCTGGTTCAGCCTGGTTACGTGATTAGTGGGGGGGATTTCACAAAATCCCATCACAAAATTCCATCAGAAGAGGGGTGGTCAGCAGGGACAGGGAGGTGATTGTCCCTCTCTACTCTGCTCTTGTGAGGCCCAATCTGGAGTACTGTCCAGGTCTGGAGCCCCCAGTACAAGACAGACAGAGAGCTGTTGGAGAGAGTCCAAAGGAGATCCATGAAGATGATCAGGGGGCCAGAGCACCTCCCCTATGAAGACAGGCTGAGGGAGCTGGGCTTGTTTAGCCTGAAGAAGAGAAGGTTGCAGGATAATCTAATTGCAGCCTTTCAATACCTAAAGGGAGCCTACAAACAGGAGGGCAATCAACTCTTTGAAAGGGTAGGCAACTGCAGAACAAGAGGAAATAGTTTTAAGTTGAAGGATGGAAGATTTAGGTTGGATGTCAGGGGGAAGTTCTTTACAGAGAGTGATGAGGTGCTGGAACAGGCTGCCCAGAGAGGTTATGGATGCCCCGTCTGTGGAGGTGTTCAAGGCCAGACTGGATGGGGCCTTGGGCAGCCTGGTCTAGTATTAAATGTGGAGTTTGGTGTCCCTGCCTGTGGCAGGGGGATTGGAGATTCATGATCCTTGAGGTCCCTTCCAACCCTGGCCATTCTGTGATTCTGTGAAAATCTGTGCCTCCGCAAAAGGAAAACAGGGGACCCCAAATAATTAAAAACACCAGCAATGATCTGAGGAGAAACAGACTATTTTACTAAATAGAGTATCAGAATGCAAGATAACACACTATAATACAATATAATTAGAACTGAAGTTATTAAATCAAATATAAGGAGAGTGTCAGAAAGGTGGATAGGCCTCACACTGAGGTGAGATGCAGTCCAGTTGAGCAGCAGGGAAGAGAGCCTGACAAAGAAGAGCACATCAGATGACTTTGCCAGGGATTATATCTCCTCTGTAACTGCAAAGTCTCCTGGGGTACATAGTTCCTCTCTTCCGAACAGGTGCCCAAAACTGGAGTATGAAGTTTAACTCCCAGTGGACATAATGATGTGGAATATCAATAACAAAAAAAAATATCATAAAACCACCACATAAGTGAAAATAGTAAAGCTAAGTTTGAGTCCTGACCATAAGATCTGAACATCCATATTGCTTATTTCTTAACTGTTCTTAACTAAATCTCTGGCTCTGATTTGAATTTTCAAACCTAATCTCTTACAGAGAAGGAACTGCTCTGAATTTTTGAGGATGCAAACTAGATGATTTTTGTTTATGTTTTATTGACACTGGACCCATGATTCAGTCTCTAGTTTCTTCTATTTATTCTGATAAATGTAAATTTTACATGGTTATATTTACATCAAAGGAAGAGTTTATAATTTGATAGTTCAATCAATTTATATCAGAATTCTTTATTATATTATCCTTCCACTGAAAAACTGACTGAAATTGAAATTGAAGTTCAACTTAAAATTGTCAGAAAATTCTTAAATGAAAATCTGACTCTGAAAAACCAAAAGAATTTTAGATGTACTCTATCACAGATATATTCTCATGCAGAGCTCCTAAGGCAAGCTTATATAGATGCTGCACCTATTGGAAGTATGTCAGTTATGGCATCTGTTAAGGTAATAGGTCTCAAGTTAGTTAATTTAAGGTCAATACAGTATAAAATATCTGAATTAAGATGACCTCAATTATAGTTTTTTGTATGAAATCTGCTTCAGTTAAAACTCCCAAAGTCTTTTCTTCCTTGAAGAATGCAAACTGTCTCTGTTAAAGTCTTTGGAAAGCACTGATATTCTGCAGGTAAGAAAAAGGCTTTGAGACTAAGAACCCAAAATTAACAACATTCCAGGTAAGACGTTTGTGTTTTTTTATGCCTGCTAAAAGCAACTACCAGAGTTATTTAGGAGTACTTAAGTGCCAGATTGGATATTCGTAGCAACTAAGATGTAAGCAAAGAACTTCAGCAGATATGAGGCAGTTTTAAAGTGATTTGACAGTAGGCATATATATCTTGTTCTCACTTCTATTCCTACTCATTTTCTTACCACTGAAGTTGTAATTCAGACAACAATACATGAAAGCAAAGTAGTAATAAATTCATAATATCTAATTATAGATTGTGTCTAACAGTGTTCGATTGTCTGAGGTCACCAGTTGCAAAGTTCCAGAGTACTGTCCATCTGTGTTGCTATTTTTCCCTTCCCTCCATTCTTAAATACACCTAGCTTGTGATCCCTTTCAATTGCATACCACATCTGTGACCTTGGATGTGCTTAGCTATTCTGACAGGTGAATGTATATAAATGGTGCTGAAATTACCTTCAGCACAAGCTCTGTATAGTCACACTGTCTCACTTTGTGCCAGAAACAAAAAAATAAAAATTAATTTCTTGTACAAATATGTAGATTAAAAATATGTACATCTCCTAGCCTTGCCATTTTCTGTCTCCCAGATTTTGAACAAATTTTTTAATCAGATAAATAAATAAATAAATAGTTCTAACAGATTTTTGTCAAATAAAGTCAGTATTACTTTTTTCATTATGAATAAACTTGAATTTGCTATATCCTAAGGAATTTCTTTGATTTGTATTTACCATGAGCCTTAAAAATATAAATGCAAACACAGAAAAAAATCACAATTCTTTAGACTTATTAGTTGGACCACCATTAAAGAATATTTAGTTTAGATATTACTTCAAAACAACAGCATCAGTGTGGGAAAATGATAAGCATCTTCAGCTACAGCTACTCTCAGCTACACTCATTCAGGTGAGCTTTTGTTATACTTCACCTAGGTACATAGTAAGTACAACACTCACTGTTCTCAAGCAATGGAAAAAGAATGCAAGTCTTTTACTTCAATCGGGCCATACCTGCATTAGTAAAATCAGTTATATTTTGTATCTATTATTATCTTTTGTACTTTTAACCACTTTACGTTTCCTATGAAGACAATTTAAATACAGTAAAGACATTAAAAACAGGATTATTATTATTATTTTAAATCTTTTTTAAAATCTGACAGTGAACAAACTGTCAGAAATTACTTTTCCCTTAGGCAGTGCTGTAGTCACTAAGGGACTGATATTCATCTTGTCTACCTTCTAATAGAGGGTGATATAGAGTATAAAAATAAGTACACATTCAGGTTCGCCCTATAGTATACTGGGGTAGCTGAGTAGCAGACCCGTGGCCTGTGTGGAAACAAAGCACACTCAAGTCATTAACTCTTTGGGTGATCCAAAAACTCTCCATGCAGATGTTGGTGTAGAGATAATGGAGCAATTTAGACCATATATTGACTTGAGACAGCGATTGACTGAACTTCTAGCAACCCTCTCAATTAAGAATTTGAATAATTGTTGCAGGATCTCTCCAGGCGGAAATTTCAGACTGCTCTGAAAATTTCCCCCAGGAAACCACGCAGTGCCTAGACCAATTTCAATGCTTAAATATGTTACTTATCATCCTGGGTGGAGAAACTTGCTATCTCAGAGTGTCTCAGGATGTTTCTACCACAAAATTGATCAAATTGTACATGGTCAAACAGAGCAGTCTTTTCTAGATAGCTAAGAGAGTTAGGAGATATTATGTCTATAGTTCAAATGAATCCTTTACAGTGGTGCTTGCTTACAATGGAGACATCACAGAGGACCAGAATCAGTAAAGAACTGAGCAGAACAGTGGGTTGGGAAGCCTCTGCTAATGCAGATGGAGACACAGCTTCAAGGACTCATGCAATAGGAAAGCCTTTTGCTCTTAGGACAGCCACCAGCTGTTCCATTTGAGAGATTTGATTCCTCACGTGTTACCCTGTGCCTAGATCCCAGTGAATTAGCTTTTAGCAAGCACTCAGTCTGTGAGTGAACAACATAATCTTCAAAAGTTAATTGCTAATCTAAACGCTGGGAAGTAATGCCATCTTCACAGTCTCATTTATATCATGTATGTTTCTTACTGTTAAAAAGTTAAGGGTGCACTGCTAATTATACTCATGTGCAGGTGTGCTAAGGGCACTCAGGTTCACCAGTTGCAGTCAGCAGAAGTGCTGCCTATTACAACCTGTGATTACACAGCTGCACAGCATCTCCTCCCACCACAAGTCCTTTTGACTTCACCTTCATTTATGTCAGAGCTGGAAACATGTCCTTGATTTTACTCAGGTTCTAGCAAGATACCCTATCTCCATAACTTTTTGTCCAAATACCTATTATTAAAAGTAAATGCACAACTCTAAGTATAATTTACAGTGGAAAACTATGAAGAGTTTAGTGTACCGTAACAAATGAGCAATCCTGACAAAAAAGAAGAAATTTGTGAAAGAGGGATGAAAGCTAGTAAATAAAAAGGAAATGTTTCTACTGCAGTTTGACTTCATCTTTAGCAGCTAGTGCTACTTACAGTGACCTCAGTTATTCAGTCCTGTTTCCATTTCACATCCTCCCAGCATAATTGTGTAATGATGACAGTGATTAAGAGAGTGATCATGATGAAAACTTACTTAGCAGAAAGAAAGAATTATTTTTCATTTTTGTCATATCTTCAGTGTGGCTTATCTCACAGTGGTGGAATGAGGAACCATTGGCCAAGGATACTCTGATCAGAGAGCATCTAATCAAAATCAATGCACATGAGTCCATGGGCCCCATTGGGATACCCCCATGTGTATTGAGGGAGTTGGCAGAAGTGGTTGCTGAAAATCTTTGAAAGGTCTTGGTGAACAGGAGAGGAGCTTGAAGACTGGAAGATAGCCAGTGTCAATCCAGTCTTCAAAAAGGGCAAGAAGGAGGATTCAGGAAACTATAGGCCACACTGGCTGAGTAGATGGGGAGAAAACAGTACCTTGTATTAGTCAAGGTGTCTCACACTGTCTCTCACTACATTCCTGTTATGAAACTTAAAAAGTGGGGAATAGATGAGTGGATGGTAAGCTGGACTGAGAACTGGCTGACTGATACAGCTCAGATGGTCCTCATCAGGGCAGAGTCTAACTGGGGGCCTGTAACTAGCAGTGTTCCCCAAGGGTCAGTTCTGGGTCCAGTCCTGTTCAATATCTTTATCAACGACCTAGATGAAGGGATGAAGTTCACCCTCAGCAAGTTTGCTGATGATAAAAAGCCCATGTTACCATTCAACAAGACCTGGGGCAGACTGGAGAGTTGGGCAAAGAGGAACGTGATGAGATTTAACAAGACCAAATATACAATCTTGCACCTGGGGAGGTATAATCACATGCATCAGTACAGTATGGAGGATGACCTGCTGGATGGAGATGAGCTATGCAGAGAAGGATCTGGGGGTTGTAGTAGACAACAGGTTGGCCGTGAGCCAGCAGTGTGTCATTGTAGCCAAGAAGGCTGGTGGTATCTTGGGATGCATTAAATAGAGAATGGCCAGCAGGTTGAGGGAGGTGATCCTTCACCTCTACTCTGCCATTGTGAAGTTACGTTTAGAATACTGTATCCAGTTCTGGGCTCATCAGTTCAAATAAGACAGTGGATCTCCTAGGTGTCCAGTAGAGGACCACAAAGATCTGGAGCACCTCCCGTATGAGGAAAGGCTGAATAACCTGGGTCTGTTCACTCTGGAGAAAAGAAGACCCAGAGGGGATCTGCTTAATTTTTATTAATATATAAAGGGAGGTGGGAGGCAAACAGATAAGACTAGGCTCTTCTCAGTGGTGTGTAGCAATAGGACAAGGAGCAATGGACTAAAACGTGAACATAGCAAATTCCATACTAACATGCAGAAGAACTTCTTTATGGTAAGGGTGATGGAGCACTGGAAGATGTCGACTAGAGATGTTGTGGAGTCTCCTTCCATGGAGATATTCAAGACCATCTGGACACCTACTTGTGTGACCTATTTAGCAGGGGAGCTGAACTTGATGATCTCTTGAGGTCTCTTCCAATCCTTGCAATTGTGTGATTCTGTGATTCTGTATGAATCTAACCACCATTTGTGGTAATGCAGGTTTATGGCATCTTAAAGTAAACAGCTAGCCTGTCATATCCAGAGTCATGCAGTACAGAGAAACCAGAATATCTTTCTAGAGCCTTTAAAAATCTATATCAAACAGAGGAGACTTTTCAGCAGTCAAGAACTGTCAGCTAACTCTACAGTACAATGTACAGTATATGAAAAAGAGGCTTTGTTTTATTATGAAAACTCTAACACTTAAGCAGAACAATCATTGATTATACACCATCCTGTATAGGAGTACTTTGGCCTATCAATAAACCAAGATTGCTTCGCTGAAGAATAAACATTATCCTAATCAAGCCATGAATATTCATAAAATAGAATTAAAACAAAATCAAGACTATTTTGATGTTATTTACAGAGGGACTGACCTCTTATTGCATTTGTTATGAAACCATGAGATCCCCTGCGATTTTCTAGTAGTTTATTTCCCTGCATAAAAAGAAGTTAAATAAAAAGCTCACTGATTTAGGAGTTCCAGTTTCAAAATAATGAGAAAGTCTGGAGTTTCAGAACACCATTATATAGACCCTGTAATTTTGGAAATATGATAATCCATGTGGTAATCTATCACACTACTCTTCTCTATTTGCAATGGACCAGATTCTAAATCACACGTCAGAAGAAAACACCAATAAGGAAATTCACAGTCAGTTGAAAAGAAAATTGACAGTTAGGGACTTAATAGCAGTATTACAAACAAAGAATTAATCATCATAAATACCACTAAATACGTACATAGAATCATTAAATAATTTGTGTTGGAAGGAACCATTAAAAGTCATCTAGTCCAACCACCCTGCAATGAACAGGGACATCTACAGCTAGATCAGGTTGTTCGGAGCCTGGTCCGACCTTACCTCTGATGTCTCCAGAGAAGGGACATTTACCACTCCCATAAATCCACCACAGAAAACTATCAGTTTTTTTGATTTCTCCATTGCATTAAAAAGGAAAAGAAAGCAAGGCAACAAACCCTAAATTACAAGAGCATTGTAAGGCAACACAGAAGTTCATTAGAATGAAGATAGAACAATTTTTGTTTTATCCTCTAACTTATGATCAGCATTGATAAAAATCTTGCAAATTGCTGAAGGAAATAATAGAAAATTGTAATAAAAATGCTTTAATTTAATTTAATTGATAAATTGCTAATATCTATTTGAAATAAACAAAACAAACAAATAAACAAAACCCCAAAAGAAACCCATATACACGATGATACAGAGTAGATTGTAACCAAATTGCATACTTATGACTTCAACACCAATTCTGTACTTTAGAATCAGATGACAGAATTTTAAAACTGCTTACCTTAGTCATTAGATCCTGATGAGTTCAATGTGTCTCTCATAAAAATATTCAACATCTGTCATTTTCATAAGCAACTTAAAGGTACTCAAAGCAGCAGCACAGGAATGATTGTCATCAGCCATGACTCCATTCTCAGAGACTCAGAGAGATGATAAATGAATTATGATCACTTTAAGTGGTTCACTGTTTCACTCACTGACTCCAAATCCTTATTACAAGAACAAATCAGTGTGTATTCTTTTGTGTCTGTAAGTTGCAGAAGATGCTTCTATTAAAACCTTAAGATCATAGAATCATAGAATGATTTGAGTTGGAAAGGACCGTTAAGATCATCTAATTCCAACCTCTTACTATAGGCAGGGACACTTCCACTAGACCAGGTTCCTCAAAGCCCTGTCCAGCCTGGTCTTGAGTGCTTGCAGGGATGGGGCACATACAACCTTGCTGGATAACCTGTTTCAGTACCTTCAGGTACTGGAAGACTCCCATAAGGTCTCCTTGGAGTCTTCTCTCGGCTGAAGAGCTTCAGCTCTCTCAGTCTGTCCTCATAGGGGAGGTGCCGGTTTAGAATTTAAATCTAAAAATCTGAACAGAAATACCTATCAAAATCCAAAGGCATTTCTCATAAAATGATTTACTTGAATATTAAACTCTTAGCAATTAAAAGTAGGATACTTTCATTTTTAACTAAATTATCTGTGTTTTTTTTTCACATTTAAAATATTTTTCTACTTTCTGTTCAAAATTACAATTTCTATTCTATTTTCATCATCTTCTGTTCTGGAGAGAAGAGTATGGTCTCGTAGAAATGAGTATCAAATGGAAAGGCAGAATAAAAGGACAATTGATATTAAAGATAAGATTTTGCAGTTTAGGGTATTTTTGAATGGAATCTCTTTGTTTGAGCCAATGAAAACTTAATAGAAGAACCAGAAAGAAATATTAACAGTAAGGTGACAAAGTCTGTAACGGAATATAGTTATCTAGGAAAGATGAAAAGCAGTTGTGAGATCTGCAGACTCATACAATCCAATATCAGAGACATCAGTAACAAACTAAAGTCAGTGAAGACAAATGTAAGGTGAAGCACAAGTAGAAAAAGCAATCAGATTTTCATAGGTAGATTCTGAATAGCCTGTTAATGCAGTAGAATCACAGAATAGAAGGGACCTCTGGAGATATTTGTTTGTTTGTTTGTTTGTTTGTTTTTTGTCTAATCCCTACTTAAGCAAGTCCACCTAAACTCCATGACAATCAAAGCAGTAAATAGAGTATTAGGAGAGGAAGATAGAGCAAAACAGAAAATTGATATGTTTTTCAGTTTCTCTCTCCTGGATCCCCAGGTCAGATCCCAAATAATTTGTTAACTTATTGATGATTGTTTTGGTATTCTGTTTTCAGAAATAAATGGGAAAAGGTAAGTGTAATCACAACTGTTCTCAAAAAAGCAAAATGAGATCTATTAACTGAATATGAGCCAGCAGTGTGCCCAGGTGGCCAAGAAGGCCAATGGCATCCTGGCTTGCATCAGAAACAGTGCTGCCCGCAGGAACAGGGAAGGCATTGTCCCCCTGTACTCAGCTCTGGTGAGGCCGCACCTCGAGTACTGTGTCCAGTTTTGGGCCCCTCACTGCAAGACAGACACTGAGGCCCTGGAGCGGGTTCAAAGAAGGGCAACAAAGGTGATGAGAAGTCTGGAGCACAGGGCTTATAAGGAGCGGCTGAGGGAGCTGGGATTGTTCAGTCTGGAGGAGGCTCAAGGGAGACATTATTGCTCTCTCTAACTACCTGAAGGTAAATTGTGGTGATTTGGGGGTCGGCCTCTTCTCTCCTGTAACTAGTGATAGGACTAGAGAGAATGGCTTCAAGCTGCACCAGGGGAGATTTAGGCTGGATGTTAGGAAATCCTATTTCTCTGAAAGAGTTGTCAGGCACTGGAATAGGCTGCCCAGGGAAGTGGTGGAGTCACCAATCCTGGAGGTATTCAAGGAACATTTGGATTTTGTGTTGAGAGACATGGTTTAGTGAGTACTATTGGTGATCACCCAGGTTGGACTGGGTGATCCTGTGGATCTTTTCCAACCATCGTGATTGATTCTATGATTCTATGATCAGTTACTCTCATCCTGGTACCCAGGAGATCTCCAGGGACTGAGTTCCCTTAGAACTCAGTTTTAGTGACTGAGATTAAGAAATAAGTATTTACCAATGGTAAATTATGGTTGATCAACCTGTTTGACTTCTACAGTGAAGCTGTTTATTCTGAGAATGTGATAGACAATGTTACATCAACTCCACCAGAGTAAAGATCCGAAACTGTCTTTGCTGGAGCTCCGTGGGATAAAGAAATTCATAATCTTGCTAATGAGTAAAAAACCTCAGCAGTAACTCGAGCCAGATGTAAACACACACAAGGCATGTGTTGTTGTGACTAGTTGTTGTTGCATGGGTATAAAAGGTTGTAAGCACCTACAATAAACGTCCTTCGTTCTGCACCAGTGAGGTAGTCTGCACCTTACTCACCGCACATGCAAGGGAACTCAGAGCCCTCTTGCCACGGAACACTAAGGCCTAGATTGTGGATTACAAGGAAAGTAAAAATTTGTATGGATCATCACACTGAAAAAGTAGTGGTTATCAATCCATAATCTAACTTGTGGTTGGTTTCAAGTGGAAAACCCATGGGCTATGCTGGGTATTTATCCTTTTTAATATCTTTGCCAATGTTCTGTGGAGCTAGAATGTGCCTTCAACTTTTTTGGATAACTGAATCAGAGGATGCAATATTGAAAGACAAGCTGGAGAAATGGGCTAGCAAGACGCTCATAAACTCCAGCAATAATGATAGCAATATCCTGTGCTAGAAGCAGATTAACATCATGAAGTCGTACAGGCTGGGGAATGCCAGAAAGCAGCTCTTTTTAAAAGGACATAGTGGGCTGTAGGCCAAATATGAGTCAGCTCTGTGCCCTGGCAAAAGAGCTCATCGCATATTGAGCTGTATAAAAAAAAAAACAACCATGGACTGTAGATCAAAAGAAATGAGTGATTTTACTTAGCAAGTAATAGACTGCATCAAGAATTCTGCAATCATTTTTCAGGACTTCAATACAGGAGAGTCCATAAAGTTGAAGGAGTGCAGCAGAGTCCAGAAGGAGGCCACCAAGATTGTTTAGGGCTGGAACACTTGTCCTGTGAGCAGAGCCTGAAGGAATGGATCCTACTCAAAGAAGAGAAAAGACAAAAACAGCTTTCTAATACTTGAGACGAGACTACCAAGAAGATAGATCCACTTTCTTTAAAAGTATGGAAAGAAGAATGAGAGAAACTGGTAATGAACTGAAACAAGACATATTCAAGGAAAATAAGAAAATAATAGGGAAATAATAATAAGAAAATAAGAAAGAGTCTGCTCTATGAGGACAGCATGCCCAGAGTTGTTATAGGATCATAGTTCTTGGAAATTTTCCTCATTCATTTGGTTTGTGGAAACCAAGTAAACACATCTGTCTTCACTCCCTACCCTGCTTTGTGTTAGAAATTGTACTAGATATCTTCCCAGGGTCCCAAAAATGCTATGATGTCATGATTATATATATCTAGGACCAAAGTGATATCCGGGAAATGAATTGTTCATAGCCAGATGATGGAAATTGAATAAACCTACTGTATAATGTGATAGGAAAACTTGTCTAGAAAGCAATGACAGTTGAGAGTTAAAATAGAAGTCTGTTGCCTTGTAGAAATCTCATGCTATTCAGCATATAGTAATTTAGAATATAGAAATAGAAATTAGTTTTATAAATTGGCATAGCATATAGTTTTATAAATTGTAATCATAAATCACAATATGGATCCCAGAGTCAAAACAATGAAGTTAAATGAACATATGGGGAAAAAAAAAAAATCAATCAATCAATCAACAGAAATGTAAGATTCTGCCATGTGTTTAGAATGGTTATTTTTTCCACTTACATAATGGTAAAAGTGTATCTGGGTGTCACAGTTCTGTGATTTCTGTTATCAGTATTCCACGTCATAACAGTATGTAATGCACTGGGAGTTAAAGAGTTAATGCTCCAGTTCTGTGGATTACCAATAGTTCTCGGTACCTGTCTCAGAAGAGAAGAGATGAACTACAGCTCCCAGAAGACTTCATTATTCTGTTTCTGTTTTCTGTTCAGAGGGAAAGGTAAAACTAACTGGGAGTTATGAGATGGCCCGCTTTTTTTCTGCTCATCAGTGCTATGCGTACTCACTAGCCATCTCATCTACAGCTTTAAAGTAAGGCGTTTGGTTTTGAACACTCCATCTCTTATTTTATTCAATTTATTAGCCTCAATTCCAATTATATTGTATTATATTGTGTTATCTCACATTCCTTTACCATATTCAGAAAAATAGTTTTTTTCTTTTTTTTTTTTTTACATTAGCTCATTGCTGCTGTCTTCCTCCTCTGGGCCCATCTGCCTATCTTCCCTCTTCTCCCTTGGCTTGGGCATGGGTCCAAGTGCCACTTTAGCCACAGAACCAGGCTGAATCTGACTGGAGCCGAGTCACTGGGTTTGCATGAGCATGCATCAATTATATTTTTTGGTTTTAGAATGTAGATCAGCACAATAAAATGCATTAAAAAAAAAAAAAGCAAAAGACAGTTAGCAATATTTTCTTTCTACCAATGTTAGCACAGCTTCAGTTAATGCATTTACAAGCATCAAACTACAAGTAAGATAAGGGTCAAGAATAATGTAGGATTCTTCTCACATGACCTGCAGAGAAAGTTTGAAAGAACTGTGGTTTATTCTAGTCAGAGAGACAGAAAAGAAACTGATAATATTTCTGAAATATATAAAAGGCTCATGTAAAGTGAAAGGGAACTATCTGCTTTTTATCTATGTAGAAGACAGGTCAAGAAGCTGTGAGATGAAATTGCAGCATAAGAGCCTTACGTGACACTGTGAAATCTTTCTATCTTTAAGAATAACAAATCACTGAAACAAACTGATAATGAATGTGTTAAGAGTCTGCATTAGCTGTGGACTTTGAGAACAGCTGTGGCAGAACCCTGTCAGGGATGGTAAAGTTTAATTGTTTCAATGTGAGGATGAAGAGATGGAACAGATGACCTCCAGAGATCTCTTCTAACCAGAAGCACAGAATCATAGTAAGAAGTAAGACTTTAACATGAATTTTCTCTTGCTAAAGAAATATATCATTTTATAAAAATGAAGATGTTCAACCCTTATGAAAAATCTCATTCAGCTATACTTTCCATTTGCGATTTGCAGCTCCACTCTTCTCAAGGTAAAGAGCCCTAAGGATAAGACAAGGGTGCCATGGGCTCAAGTGATTTATTCAAAATTCAAGTAATTTTGAAAAACTATAAAGAAAAAAAATCAAATTTTTGAAATACAGAATGCTTAAGAGAATGCATTCAACATGAATAAACAAATGTATTTAAAAAGAGATGATCCCACAAACCTTAAAAGTTTACGCAATCCTATTTGTGGAATGAACAGAAACGAAGACAAATTACCACTGCAGAGAATGTGACCCATCAGTAATGTCTCTCATGCTCCCGAACTCTGGAAGTTCTCACTTGATAATTTATCAGTGCTTCAATATATATATATCTGCTTCAGAATGAACTTCAAAATCCTCTATATGCCAGCACTAAAATAACTTTAGAAATGAATTTGTCAGAGGCAGGAAGATTACAGTGTACACTATAAGTTACTCACAATTTTCACTCCAGTTCACACAGTGCTTCTGTAAACAGAAGAAAAGCATATGAACTCCATTTTCTTTCTGACAAAATTAGTGGGTAGTGTTGTTTCTCTGTACAAGAGTTGTTGTGGTAATTATTAGGTTGCAGCTGAGATGTAAAAGCTAGATCCACTGCTGGTACTAATCAACACAACTGCATTCACTTCAGAGGAACTCTGCCCATTTATTCCAGCTCAGTATCAGATAAAAAATACCATATGTACAAAGAATGCATCTATTTTTATTAGTGAAAGGTAAATTACTTTTTTTTTTACTTTTCCAATAAGCTTGTATATTAAATGTAAATAAATAAGCTAGTTTATGCATTTCTCTTCTTAGCTAATTAACAGATTAAATATAATAAGCTTTTAAAGACATTCTATCAAAAATTTAGTTTGCCTCTTATTAGGCTTTCTTTCTAGGCATATTCATACTGAAAGTGTTACAGCAGGACTATTTCAAAGTGGAAATGGTTGTTGTCATTTAAGTTAGAGAGATGATTCAGGAAAGCTCAAGAATTAGAACTGCTTTACAAGAAGCTGAAATATTTTGCCTTAGAGAGGGTTAGAATCGATTGTCATTTCCTTGGGAAACAAAGGGAGAGGAAAACTCTTTAACATATTGAAAATTACTGATAACGAGCAGTATTCCCTATTCTTGGAGGAAAGGAGGTATAATTTTGATGACTGTTCCATCAGGGCAATGACTTCTCCACAGTCTTTGGTTGTTCTATAAGTACAAATAATGAGATTGATTTGCTGAAGTTGAGACATGGGTGAAACATGAGTATGTAACTGAGCCAAAATATATATATAAAAAAATAAAAATTAAATATCTTACAGTGTTTGCCCAAAACTTCTAATCAGGGAGTTATAATTTTTTGTTTGCTTGTTTTTGTTTTAAGCCCCAATCCATAAAAACTTAAGTCTTAAACAACAATCTATCAAAAACTTCAGAGAGATTGACCTATGTACATTTGTGTGTAACAGCTCACAGGATGATACCTTGAGCTAGTTTTTCAAAATCATCTAAGAAAATTAGGAGCTGTTCTTTCAAGTGCCCTTGAAAATTACAATCTCAACCTAGACCCCTGTAGTCATGGTAGTTTGTTCAGTCTATTTCCCTGTGAATACAAAACAGGTAATTTAGAAGTCTAATTTTTACCCTCCCTTTACTGTCAAAAAGGAATTAGACCATATGAAGTCATCAAGGACTATCTAAGGATTTGCTATAACACCTATCACCATAGTATATAAGTGCTTCCTGAAAAGGCCTATTAATCACCGTAACTAAGTGTTCCCTCCTACCTGATCTGTCAAATCAATGCTGGTTATTTTAGTTTCTGATTTATGTTCTCATGATGTAGCTTAAATGTGAATATTCAATAGGACACTGTATAAGTTCTCTGTTTTTTTTTTTTTCAGACACCAGAGAAAAAGATCCAATTAACAGATGAATTTCATTCTACTAAGGAGGTGTGTCAAGCTTAGACAAAAAGCATATTTTTTTTCCTGGAAACGAAGAACTTCGAGATTATACTGGAGATAAGAAAGGCATTGGAGTTAGCCAAGATACTAGGGAATTTTCAAACAAAACTATTTCCATATCCATTATTCTGACTTGTAGAAATCTTAAATACTTTGATAGAAATTTATCAAATACAGGATCAAAATGTTTATCATAACTGTTACTACCGTGTTCTAAAAATCAGGCTGTTATTCATCTCACAAAATGTGGAATATATAGAATAGAATTATGGGATATTTAACCTAACTTCAAAGCTCTTAAATATGCCACAGACTTGGTTTGACAAAAATCGTTGCCTAAGAATCATGAAACTTATGTGCTTGAATTAAAAAAAAAAAAAATCCTTAGTAGAAATGTTTTTATATATAAATGGATATGCATTTTTTCTGATCGGAATAATTAAAATAAATATTCAAAAGGCAAAATAACTAAATTAATTTTGGTTATCTTTTACCTCATTTCTCTGGAAATCTGGACAGTCATACCAGTTCATTAATTCAAGGAAAACAGCAAAGTTTGTTTTGCTTGCTTACAAGTAACTTCATAGAGTTACTGTTGGCTTTTTTGCCCTTCGTTTCATTCTTCCATTGTCCTCAATAAATAACATTTGCTGTTATTTGATTATTCTACAGCTATTTTTAATACAATGCTTTCGTAAAACACATTGTAATTTTAGAATAGTACATGTTAGTATGGTCTTCCTTGACACTTGTCAGACTGGATATTCTAAAATAAAACTCTGTGGTCTTCTCTCCAGTTTTCACTATAACATTGCAATTATTCTGTTATAAATCTTAGTGGAAATTACACATACATTCAACATGTTTTAGCAGTATATTGGAATAAGAGTTTTGGTAGGATATATTATTTTATTCCAGCTTACGTAAAAAGAGCATCAACTCTTAGAGTTATGGTGCAGTATTTATCCACTCACATCAGTCACTAATTCAGGTAAAAACATATGTATTAGCAAAAGATCTCTATGCGCTTCTGCATTGAGGTACAATTGTACAGAATTATGTGGAAAATGATCATTATGTTTTCCCAATGCCATTCAAATACATTTTAAGGAAGTTAGAAATTGAGTGCAATGAACTCATGAAAAAAAGAGGCAAAAGGAACTAATCAAAGCATTAAAATTTTGGACAAACTTTTTAATCAAGTCTATGTGTGAAGCAGTCAAAATCTTTTCAGTGTTTCCTCTTAAAAGAAATTTTGCATCTCTATCATGATTCTCATCCTCTGCCTCTGAATCTTTTTAAATTTTTGCAATAATTTGTACTTAGTGCATTATTTTGTTGATTTTAATGACAAAACACACTACTACGTGACTACAAATGTGTTGAGCAGTGTAAAAGACAGTGGTAAACCATAGTCCAGAAAAATCTTATCATAATAATTTGTCCAGGTCAGAAGAAAAAAAAAAAAAAAAAAAAAGCCAAAACAAAACAAAAAAAAAAGGGGGGGGGTTGGGGGGGGGAGGAGAGGATGGGGGTGTTTGGCCAACTCAAGCCAATTAAGTAGAAAAGAAGAAACATATTCCAGATCCTGCCTGTTTTTGTATAAGCCTTTTCTAGAAACTCAGTTGAACAGATGGTAGCTTTTGCACTCTTCACAATCACTGAGACATACATTCCTGTAGCATTTTTACAGACTTTATCTACATGTTCTTTCTTTTCCATATTTTTCTTAGGAACACCATTGTTATTAATTAAACTGTTACAGCTTTCTTTAGGGCTTATGCTTTTCTGAAGTTACACACCTTTAGTTCCTTTATTCAGTTTAAAATTACCTCCTCAGCTAAGGGTCTTGAATTCTGTACAGATCTCCCACTGACTTTTTTACTTCACAAGCATGAAAATCTATGCCATTGTCTTCTAAACATATATCGTCTCTTGAACTTTAGTAATCCTTATTCTATACCTGAGCATTACAGAATATATTCCAGCTCTAAAAATGCACTTCTCAAATTTTGTATCTCTCACATGAAAGAACAGAAATAAATGTACTCCCTGTAATTCTGTGAAAAAGATGTTTTTCCCCCATTTCATAATTTTTGATTTAATTACTCTATATTTGTTACTCCACTTTTTTTTTAATTTTTATTTTTTTCTGTATATACAAAAAACATAAATCAAGCATAAACACGTAGTGTTTCCTTGAGGCTATAAAAGCTTTGTTTCGTTTCAGTATCAGTGAGTGGTTAGCTAGTAAATTGATGAGAAAAGCACATGATTGGAATACAAGGAGGCTGAACTAGAAAAATTATGTCTTTAGTGATCAACTTCCCTAAACAATCTGCCTCAGTTTTCCCTCTCTGTAGTAAGGGTTTATGTGTTGCCAGAGACTTAGTGAATGTACACGCGATTTTGGCTTCAATAATTGTGAGGAAGAAAAGATCTCTATCTATATTTCCAGAATTCTCCTTTAAAGCCTTACTAAGTCACCTCAACTTCCAGTTTCTCCAGGTATTTTGATAATAAATTTTTCAAACTCAGAGGCAGAAATGAGGATTTTTCTTGATACTAATTAGTTTGCAATGAGCAGAAAAATTTTAAAGTTCTGCAGGATTTCCTGCTGGGCATCTCTGTTTCTACTCAGATCAACAGTGAATAAGCTCAGTATATGTTTCAGATATTAAAAAAGAAAACAGGCTTGAACTTTCAACTTGATACACTGTCCATCTCCCATTAAGTCACTTTTAAAAAATTGTCTTTGTTATTTTCTTTCTTGTCGAACATAGTTTTATTACTGCTCTTCCATTATCAGTGAGAATCTTTCCTGGCTCTATCAGTAACTAGCTACTAGCCTCTGAAGATCTCAACTCCTGGGATAATATAGCCTTCCTTGACATTAGTGTTTAATTAGAGAATGTTTGAACTCTTTAAACTGCTAGTCAGGCACAGTTGCTTGCATCACCTTTTCAAACTTTTAAACATTTATTTTTATTTTTAGAAATGCTTAATCCCCTTTTTAATGGAAGAGAGTGGAAAGGATTAAGCCAATGAGCAGTGAATTGAATGCTAAACAATAGGAGGAAAGATGCTCTGACAGCAGACTGCATGGAGCCATCAGGAAAGGCAATTGCTAAACTAGCAGAAAGATAAAAAGTACTTTAAAAATATGTGATTTTACAATTAGCTGTCTATTGCCATGCATACCAAAAGATTAGAGACACTGTTTAAGACAGATGAAGCCATAGGAAATATGAGGAAAATATTTTTAAAAAATGGGATCTGAAATATAAAATGATCAGGGATAGATCAAAAAGAAAGCACATACTGCAGTTTCAGACAAGTATACAGTTGGTCAGTATTCGTGCTTATTACCAGAAAGCTTTCACCTCAGCTGTGCCCTCAAAATGGGGGAGAAATACATGAGAAACTAGTAGTAGAAAATATTTTTGTAAATTTCCTCAAAAGTGAGTATCAACCAGAACTTGAGTTTAGAAAGAATCTCAGTAGGTTGTCTGGTTTGACAGTATTAGCAGGGATAGACTTAAGGGCTTTTGCTTCATTGAAGTCTATATCTGTTTTGTGGTACTGACCATATTAACTCTTCTACATCAGTTCACCAGAACACCTATGTTTATTTCAGAGTACAATTTAAAAAACTTTTAGGTATGTAATCATTTAGACTTCAGTGTACAGATATCACAGATATATTTTGTGACATAATTAAGTAAATAATTAGCTAAAACAACTAGAGAGGAAACAGATACCTCTGATATAAATGTGTACTAAAGATTCTAGGCATCTGCACCATCAACATGTGACCTGTCTCATGAGCACACAGTTTTCCCAAGTGTTTAAAGGGGGGGGCATAATCCAGATGCCAATCCAATTTATGCCATTTTTTCCAGGTGTTGGAGATTATTTTTCCTTGTGCAGAAAAATACTAAATAGTCTCTAACAGCTATCCTAATAAGTCCCTTGCAATTTAACATTTGATGTGTAAATTTTTCAGAGGACCCTTGCTTGTATAAGCACTTACTTAGCTTTTTATCATTTAAAGCTTCAGAGATAATACACATTCTACTGTGCTTGATTCAGGTTTTTCCTTTGAGCGTGAAAATTACTTCCTTGCAGCAGCATTTCAGTTGTTGTTCTGTAAAAGTGGGCCAGCTTCCTTGGTGCCATATGGGACTCTTTAGTGAAATTCTACTAATTTCGTTCAGCCTAAGTATTAAGGAGGCCATGAAGCCGGGGCCCACCTTGTATCTGAATATGCAAGGAATGATAATGACTGTGAAATCTCCTTTAGCTCAATGACATTCAAAGTCCTTGCTATCACAATGCCTGACCACTGGAGTTACTGGAACGGAAAAGACTGTTCTGTCATTTAATCAGCGCTTTCCACTCATTGGGATTCAGTCCCAGTCTCTAGTGAAAACGGTGCTAGGTTTGCTACAGCTTTAGGGCTGCAATAACTCACTTAACCGTAAAAAGGGGTGGGACAGATGAAGAAGATTAAGAAATGCAGTGGTTTGTGGAGGTTTGCTCATTTGCATATGTTTTCATCTCTCCTGTGGATGGCCTGGCATTTATTAATTTGTCCTCACACTAGAGCTTTTGTTTGTCACAGAAAGCCCCAAGATAGGTTTCTCATATTTGTCTCAAATATAGATACTATGCCACAATTATAGATATTATATCAAATCGAACAAAGCATTGATTGTTTCCTATCATATTTGGATGACCTCAGCTACTATGCAACAATTTTTGAAATGTGTTCTTTAGGCAGCTGTGTATCCAGGGGACTGTTGTACTTGTGGCTTGGCCTCTAAACACATTGTGTCTCCTTAACAATGAGATTTATATTGGCTGCATCCCAGAGGTGAATATAATGACCCCTTTCACCTTGTCAAAAGGGCAGCCTTGTCAAACTCACAGTAGTCAATATCCTACAGCGCATCCATTTAGCAAAGGAGCACTGCCCAAACTGGGACTCCAGAGTGCTGGTACTCAAATGCACAGGTTTGACAAAGACAAATAGCACAGGGCTATGCTAACCGAGCAAGGACAAAGGGACACTTTGCCTCCGCTGTGTGAGAAATTGAAGCCTGCTTAGATTTCTCCTGCATGCTTTTTATGATGTGAAGACGGTTTAATTTCTTGAAGTCCCTGATATATTATATGAGAAGTGGAGAAATATTTCTGCTCAATAACATACATTTTCTTTCAGTGTTTTGATTTTGTTCACTTTTCTATTTTTAAGGAACTTGAAACTTTATATTTTTCATATAGGCAGACTGGAGAGAATTCTTAAATAATATAGTTCCCTTATAGATACCCCAGTGCTCTCTGCTAAAGGTGTTAATTTAATACCTTCTGGTTAAACTATTACAGCGGTGCTCAGGCAAAAAATGATCATATTATTTATGCAGACAATTCTGATTTTTCTGATGACTCTCCTAATTAAAAAAAATATTGTGCTGAGAATGTCCCATGTAAAAATTTGAAGCACATCTGAGTTCACAGAGCAAGATTTTCTAACTTTTAGAAATACCGTATTTCAAATAAAAAGTTAATTTTGTATTGTACTTATTTGAAGAAATAATGCAAAAATTTGTGATGGAAGGGTCAAAATGTGTTTTCAATTAATTTTTGTTTGACCTATTTATAAAGCCGTAGTCATTTTTGTGTATAATTTAAGTTTTGTTGATTTACATCTGTGGCATATAAGGCCTAGGTGTCCTTTTAACTCAGTTTGATTATGTGAAGATTGTCATTTTTCAGTGTAAAGTTTTAAAATGTTCACTAATCTATTTAGAATTAGGATTGCATTTCCCCTTCAGGTCATAGTTTTCTGTTTGTCATTTTAACGCAAATCACAACAAGTAAACTTACTGGAGTCAGTGAAGTAAAATTTATATAAAATCACCACCAGTCCCCAATCCTACAAACACTCAGCATGTAGCTAGCTAATGGTAAGTCACATCAATTTCAACAGTACTACTAACAGTGTGCAAAATTAAGCACATTCATAAGCCTTCACAGGATCAGGGCTTCAGAGAGTTCACAAACTGGCCTTTGATGTTCATTTGTAAATCCCCAATATAATTAACAGGAGTTTACAGACACATCAGTAGCAGAGTATTTGCAGAGTATATTCCTGCTGGCCAAATAGTCTGCAGATGGAGTCCCAAAATATTCATTGACTTCCTGCTGACAAGAAAATTATTTATTATTACTACCTACATGATACAGTACTAACCTTGAAAATGTATTATATTCTAATGAGGCCAAAGACACTTAAATTAACAAACAATCAGCACCTCAAAATGGTATTAATTTAAGAAGACATTACCACTACCCTAAACTTAGAAATTTTTAGACTCTTTTATTCTGTCCCACGGTGGATGAGAAAAAGCCTTCCTGAAACCAAAATAATGCTTAACATCCTGAACTCTCTTCCTGTTTCTACTCAGGAACTCAGCACCCAACTACACATGAGGATAGAAGGACTAAGTGGGAAAGAAAGAGCAAACTTTTATTTCAAGGAATGATAGGATCACTGGATATTTTACTACTTATTTTCTCAATAGAAAAGTAATCAAAGACATTTAAGAAAATGTATTTACAGATGTTTTTCTGATTGCTTATGGACTACGTCCTGGAAAACAAAGATTTACTAGCTGCTTTCGTTTTTATTTGTCCTGTTTACCTTGAGACCTTGCTTGCCTTGCTTGGTTTCTGCACTGGAAAAAAAAAGGGCACTGGAAGATGGGAATTCTGCTCTGTTGATTTTTAAAAATGTTCTATTTTTTGATGTGATAGAGTTAATGGAATGGTGCTGTCTTTTTGATTTAGGATGAGAATAATGTTAATAACAAACTAATGTTTTAATTATTAGTTGAACAGTGCTTACATGGAACCAAGGACATTTCAACTTCTCCTGCTGCGCTGACAGCAAGGAACAGGCAGCGGGTAGGGGACACAGACAAGGCACCTGATCCAAACTGCTTAAAGGGAGATCCTGTACCATGTGGCATTATACTTAACAGTAAAACCTGAGAAAGTTATCTGGGGAATCTGCCTCTGGTTGGTGAGTGGATAGGCATCGATCAGTGGGTGATGAGTAATTGTTCTGGACATCACTCTTTTCTGTATAGCCTTTTATCATTATTATTACTATTATTATTATTTTCTTCTCCATTTCTGTTCTGTTAAACTGTCTATGTCTCAACCAATGGGTTTTGCCTTCTGGTTATCTCTCCCCCATCCCACTGGAGGGGAGTGAGAAGACGGCTGTATTGTGCAGAGCTGCCTGCCAGGTTAAACCACAACAAAAGACAACAGATTAATCTGCATGTGTTGAGTGAACCATTGAGCAGACATGCAGCTGTAGTGCTGCAGTATGGGACAACTGAAGCACTTTTTCAAAGACTCTGACAAGACAATTGTTTTTATTTTGATAAAGATAATAGGAAAAATTGTGAGGAAAAGTTTTAAGAAAGAAAAGGTTGATTAGGATAAAGCAGTATATATATCTAAGGACTTATGCAAAAGACACATCTGATCCTGATGTTTTGGAAGGGCCAAAACAGAATATGCAGAATAAGCCTCTCAAGGGTGTGTGGGGAAAACATAGTATTTTCTATCAGTATATATTCATAAAAATCTTTTACTATTTCCATGCTTTGCTCTTCACTGACTTCTGCAAACACTTTGCTTCATCTCAGATCAATGTCTTTTAACCAGAGAAAGCATCAAAAATTCTTTAATTGGCTGAAAGCCACAACCACCACCATTAACCGAGTCTATTTTGGTTTAGCACTGAGTCTGGACCAAGCTGGTTTATAAGTACAAAAGCAATGTAGTTTTGCTTGCTAACAGTGAAAAACTTCATTGTGTTTCACTGAAGTACATCAGATCATCCAGAGGAAATACAATTGACGTTAACATTTCATGTTCAGAATTAGAAGAAATAGATTTTGTATTTTGTTTCTGAGTCTCAAATTCAGCTGCTGTTTTAGCTACAAAGATTGACATAATGACTGTTCAGAGAAGGCAGCATGTATTTTTTTTTGCTTATGGCACAGTGTGAGAAAACTACACCTAAGGGTTCATGGTTAGATTTTCTACAAAGCATTCTGGAAACTGAAATAATAAAACTCTCATATAGTTAAATAGATGTAAATACATGCTCACTTTTTCTTCTTTGAGTATACTTAAATATCTGGGACAAATGAAAGAAACTGCTGTTGAGGGTTTTGTTTTGATTTGGTTCATTTTGTGTTTTTTTTGTTCTGTTTTTTTTTTTTTTTTTTTTTTTTTTTTTTTTGTTGTTGTTGTTGTTGTTGTTGTTGTTTTTCCCAAGAACATCAATAAACCTGAACACTTCACAAATACAGACATTCTCAATGGAAAGTTGTACTCATCATCCTTCAAGGTAATTTTATTCTCTTAAAACTTTGTAGTAGGCAACTGAGAGGCACCCTATCGGGATGTGATGCGTCAGGATCTCCCCTACTCTGTGATGGATGTATGGCACATGCTTTAGGGGCGTAGACGAAGCACATAGGGTATATATGCCATTTTGCTGTTCATCATATTGGTGTATACGTGCAGTTATTTGATCCTGACCTGGTTAGGGTTAGTAGCATGGAAGGCAATGCAACAAAAATCCTTTATTTTCTTTCATTGAAATATAAATACAGGAGAATTTATCCATTTTCTGTCTGTTTTCCACTTATTTTAACAACCACTGTTGTGAAAAAAAAAGAAGTCTACATGTAGCTTGATTTTTGACATGAGAAATTTTAGAATTGGTAATCTGTTGAATAATGTTTGAATGAGCTTTTGTGTTATGACAGGATCCTAAATGTTAACTCTATAATGGGTGTCAGGAGATCACCATATGTTATATTTTAATTTACCCTTGAGTTTCTAGAGCTTGCTGAGATGTTGGTTGAAAGGTCAAGGCTATGCTTAAAGAGAAATTCAAATAGATACAACAGAAAAAGTATAAATTATTTTTGTTAAACATGTCTAGAATGCCATGTGTAAGTATGGTTATTGTATCCAGGAAACATGAAGTCCTGTGAGGAACAGCTAGCAAGAGTGCGGTATTAGGATCTCCATAGTAAAGAAGATTAACGATGTCAAAAGATATTCAGGAGGATGCTGATGATTTCAAGCCTGGAACAGACACTGTCACTGATATAGGGATTCTCACTACATCTGTCCCAGATTTTTCCTTTCTAGAATGGGAAGGCACTCTATTCCGTTCTACCAAGTCCTCCCGATTATGGAATCAGCTTTAACATGTGTTATGACTGGGACAGCTTTGCTTTATTGTCCTCACAGCTGCGGTATAATAAAGGAGATACACTTGGACAACTCTAAATACATAATTTACACATCTTATTACCTCTTTCCCCATTCTGTTGCCCTCCTTTTTTCCACTCTTTCTCTGTTGCAGCCCTGTCCCAAATAAAGAACATCCCTCATATTTTTGTTTATTTTACACCCTTTGAAATCAGTTTTGCTACATCTGTATCCATATATGGCATTTTTTAGACTTCTCTACCTAGGCAATCATATGGTTTTATTGATGTGGCTATTTAGGTACAGTTAATCTTGAAAGGTTCTTCTCTCTTATGAGTTCCCCTGGTGATGCCTTTCAGTATCCTGTGGTGTTTAATCCTTTCTCATTTAACTCCCCATTAATTGTCTGTGAGACCCAGGCATTCCTCACAGTGCTGTCTGTAACTTTTGGCAGGTTCTGACAGTGTTTATCTGTCATGTCTGGCAATTTCTCATGTTTTTCATGTTCTGTTCGGTCATCTTAACCTTGCATCAGAGATTATTCAGATGTTTTGTTGTCTGCCAGCAAACCTAACAGAAAAGGAGATGAGACTTGACTTGTTTATCTTTGCAGTATGAAGTCTGCGGCAGAGTAAAAACTTAAAGATATATATTTTATAAGTGCTGCCTGTAGGGCTAAACCAATCGAAAAGAATAATTTTAATAAATGAATGGGTACTGCAGCAACTGAATTTGTGCTTAAGTACATATCTGGCATCTAGATATCACTGTGATGCACAAGAATGATAAGCTAGATCAGTTTAAACTCTAAAGCTAAACTTAACTAGACAGATTTTCATTAGCAGCATCCTTCATGCTAATAGTTTTCTACTCATTTTTGATCATTAACACCAGACATTTGAAACAGTTGGTCTTTAGGAGCCTCATGCTACACATACTGTGAACATTCCGTGAGGAGTACCATGGTGCTGCTTCCATACCTTCAGTGGTCACAGATTCTTAAAGCAGGCTCCAAAGCATTTCTGTGAGGGAAGCTGAGGTAGGTAACACATTTCTCCCCCCAGTTATAGATCTGTCTCCTTTATAAGATGCGTGATTTTCTTGACACCTCTGAGCCTTGGGCTTCTAGCTCAGATGCAGTTTCTGTGGGATGCTCACAAAGGTTGTCTTCCCTTCTGCGACAAGCATTCCTTCCTCCAGCCATGCTCTTTCCTCCTTGCTCTTTCTTTCACACCTTTTCTGAAAGGCTAGAAGTAGTAATTGACAATCAGTAGGCGGACTTTAGACCTAAGGCTTCTGCTTCTGCTATATATCCATAAGTTAAGCTCCTTAATACTGCTGAATTTGAAACTGGGTACCAAGCTTCAATTCAAATTGCAAGTTTTCACAGAAAGTTGTTAAGAGTCCTTACAGAACATGACAGATTTTACAAAGTCCCATCAAGAGCTTTTTTCTTCTTTTTTTTCTTTTTTGGCTACTATATAAATTGTTTATATATTAGAAAAAATCTTTGTTCATACTAGGCAGTAAAAGTGAAAGGAATCCTTTTCCATTAATCATGGAGATATAATGGTAAGACAAAAATATTTCATTAATAAACCAGAATTTCAAAATTATAAGAGGAAGCACTATATTGCATGTTTGTTTAGAGTGCCCACTCTCAGTTCACTTCTCAGTTCAGGAATTTACTTCCTATTTTATCATCCAACAACAATTTCTGTCTTGACTTCTAAAATCTCACTGACATCACTTTGCTTTACCTCCAATTTAAGCCATATTTATGCACTGTGTTTTTAAAATAAAGTTCACATCTGGAAAAAAAAAAAGGACACAAAACAAAGAATTTGAAATTAAAATTAATTCACCATTAATTCCATCAAATGTTAATTTAGAAATCAGTGGATAAGGTACCTGCTACCTACTTGAAGAATTGAAATAATTTCTAGTAGTTCATACAAAAGCTGCATTACTGTTGACCACTCTTTTACCTCATGAAAAGTATAATAATTACAGAATCAAGGGGGTAGAAAAGGCCCTCAAGAAATAATCAAGTCCAGCTCTCCTGCTAAAGCAGGTACCCTATAATAGGTCACACAGGTAGGCATCCAAATGGGTCATGAATATCTTCATAGAAGAGTTGTCAGTGCTCTGTTACCTTTACCATAAAGGAGCTCTTCTGCATGTTTATATAGAACTGCCTGCCTTCCATTTGAGAAAGAAGCAAGACAGACATGGGGCTGGTATTAACTTCCAGTCCTGTCCCTGCATGTAGATATGAAGATAATGAGGCACAAGTTATAAGAGCCACTGCCTAACAAGGCTGCTAACAGTAGTAGAAAACAGAGAGTATTTTGAATTTTATTCTACTGCAGTCCCTTTCAGTGATCAGTATGGCTGTTCAATGGCTGTAATGATACATTAAATTCATAACATAATATTCATAACATAATTTCCAAAGCTAACTTAAGGATGGGAGAGAAGGAATGATTTAAGTAAATTTTTATAAAATTCTTCAGGCAATTAATATACCCCAATCACAGATTTAAAGATTCTTCAATGCTACACTGGAGATCATAAGTTGTATTTAGATATATATAGCATATTTATCATGCTATGCCCATGATGAACAGGATGAAGCAAGCATGTTAAAGGTAGATTCATAATTATATCTGGGGAACTTTGCTAATTAATAAAATGGATAGACAAAATTTGTATTTCATTAAGGTGAGATGCATTGGTTTCCTCCTGTGGTGCTCCATGATCAAAATATTATACTGCAGTGAGCTATTTTCTGTGCATCATGTTGTGATGTTGTGATAAGTCACACAATAAGCAACATGATAAAATAATTTATGATCATCACAACAGGAAATATCACTTGAGGAATTCTGGAATCTAATGGCTCATGAATGAGTTCATGAATGAGTTGCTCTCAGACTTTCAAGTTGGTGATGTTACTGATGTTATATAGTCAATCTTCCCTTTCCTTCCCTCTCAGAAAATGAAAGAATAAGATATCTAAATGCACATACATAGATGGTAGAATAATTATCTTCTTATTGGGTGGATTGTATAGTGTAAGACTTATTATCTTGTACAGTGCATTAATCAACTAGTATCTTAATGCATTAAGATATTAATGAAAGGTGAGCAGCTATATACAGATAAATAGACAGAAATGTAAACATCTATTTATGCTCAAAATTCTGTGTTTATACTATACAGTTAGAAGTATAAGAAAACAAAATATGTTTTTATTGAAAAACTACAGCATAGAAGTTTAGGGAAACAATGTGAGTTTATTGCCTTCTCTTTCTGTCCTCTAAAAACACAAAACAAACAAACAAAAAAAAGCCAATGTTTTCCTGTAGTTAACTCGAAATATGAAAGAAAACTTACTTTGTTATTATACCCTGTATAAGAAAACTATCCAATGCTTTCATGCATGTGTGGTGTGTACACTTGTGTTTCTTTATCATTTTATATTCATATACAAATGTACAATTCTGTCCTTTTCATTGCAGAGCTTCTCTCTGATTCTGCCTCCCATGACTACTGGATTGTTTTGCCTAACTCATGTACTCCCTCTATTTTTCATACTACTGATCTGTTCTGAAACCTTTGGGGGGGGGGGGGGGGGGGGGGCATTGGAATGGAAGAAAATTGAATCTGTTTATCAATAATAAAAGACAAATTACAGTCTTAAACACATCTCTCCCAGTTCTTCTGAACAATGCAACACTGACATTACTGTCAATAGCATGCACTGAGTTCTTACTTTCTGCACAAGTAGCTAAAGGTATTCAGAATTTCTCATGTGTGGGTTATCATTTCCTTTATTTAAAGAATATATATCTGTATGTACATTTTCAGAAATCTTTGCTCTCTCTGTGCTGAATGATATATAACAATGTTCCCAGTGGAGAGGTTAACATAAATCAAGAACTAACTGTGAAGTAAAAGTTGAAATAACTTAGAGGTTAAAAATACTTGAAAGAATCTTTATTATTTGGATACAGTATTAATACAAAACAAACTTATCTCCATTTCTACAAAGATCATTTGATAAATCCAGGGGACAACATAAACAAACTATGCTTAACTGTGAATAGTTAGTTATACACTATCTTCTGTCAGTCCAGAATTTGTAGTCTTATCAAGGTTACCACTGTTTCTGTTTCTAAACAGTTTATTTAAAATCAATTGTGTAGCTTAAAAAATATATAATGTATTCCACTGCAATACTGTGGGAGCAAGTACTGCATGTTGTTTCAGCAATCTGTGGGTTAGGTGCTCCTTTCTCCAAGATTTTGGCCTTTGTTCCTTTCCAATTTATGCCTCATGTATTCTTCATCAGACATTTTTGAATAGCAGCTTCATAGGTGTAGAAACAATGTGATTTCATGCTTTAATAGATATAGTCCAGCTGATGTTTAAAAAATATATGTTAAATCTGGCACACTATACAGATAATTTTGTCTGATTAGCTGGAAAATCAGATCAGGACTTAAATATTTGAAAGTAGCTAGGAGTCTAACTTTTCTTGGAACCATTTTTCCTTTATTGAAATTTTCTTGCTGTTACTGAAAGCATGTATAAATTTGTTAAATGCCAAACAAAACAAAACATGGATATTGGGTCATTTTGTGTGGTTCTGTAAACTGAACTAAACTAGAAGTAAGGGATGGCAACTTTGTCCAGCACACAAACCTAAGGAAGTATTGCCACCCTTCTACAACTGTGAAGAATGGCATTCAAATTTTTTTTAATTTTTTCATTCTTCTACAAAGTACATAAGCTGAAAAGGTATCTGAAATGCTTGCAAGTCTGCAGCTGAAGAATTCCAGCATTAGCCTGTGGGTGGTATACGTAGTTCTGATGCTAGTTATTGAAATGACATCTACAAAGAAAGCATGCAAGATCAGCAGTTGATGTCTAAAACCAATCAATCAGGCTTCTTGAATAACTAAAAAAAAAAAAAAAAAAAAAAAAAAAAGTCAGCTGATTCACTTAGTGTATTAGCTACTAAAATGCATCTGGGGATTTGGATTTGCAGGCAATATAGCCCTTCAAGACTCAGGAAGAAAGATGCCATGGAGGCCAATTAACCTAGGAATAGATGTTAATTCCTTTCAGGACTTGTAGAGGGGCAACAACACATAAATATGTGGTACAAAAGCACTTTTGATGTCATTAAGCTGCTTTCTAAAGTAGTTCTTAGACAGTCATAGCATTTCAGCACTTCACATTTCTACAGTGTTGTACAAAAAGCTAATTAGGCCTCAGAGAAGATTGCTGATTTCCAAACCTTTCAGGCAGAAAAACTGAGAAGTACCCAAGTCCAAACTCAATGCCATCAACCAAATCAGGATTACAGTTCTGGAAGGGCTATAGTCAGTTCCTCATCGTGTTTCATCCCATATAAAATAACAGATTTTTGTACATGGGAAACATTATATTTACTGGACAATTTTTCAAGATCATTCTACATTAAAAATATACATATATGTATATGTTTTACAGTTGTATATTTCTTCTCATAACTTGATTCAAAGTAAAATCCAAAACACGTGCAGTGTGCTGTATTTTCTCATTCATAGAAGTGATAGAGTACTGTATTTTTGTTTGTGCTCGTTTAAAAACACAGCTGCATCACCATATTTTATAATCAACTACAGCTAATTTGTTTGGCAGGATCTTTCTTCTGTAGCTACAGAACTTTTTTTATAAGTCTCTTGCAATATGATTTTCCAAATATCAATAGTTTTTTTTATTATTACTTTCACACTGATAATTGAAGTTATTAACCTTTTTTGTTTCCCAATGGCAGCATAATAAAGAAAGAATAATAAATCTCATTTGAAAACACTGAGTCCCAGATAAAAATTAAGAAAATAAAATATGCAGTCAGCAAAGAGAATAAAAGATCAAAAACTGTATTCCTCTGACTTGTGTATACCAAATAGCCTAGAATAAACCAGTTGTTCCTTTTAATACCCCTGTATATGATATGTTAAATTTTATACACAAGGATTCATTTTATAGGAGTCTTTGATAACGTATAATACAATGCCCACTATTTTCTTGCTGTCACTCCCCCCTGCACCAGTCTGTACTTCGACTTCACATTTATAAATTGGCTTCTCTTATTTTCAAAAAACTAGGGGTAAGTTTATAAGAATTCTAATTTTACCAGAAGTTTTACTGAAAATCAAATATCCTGTGTTTTTCCTTCTATGTAATGTTATTTCAAATAGATATGGTAAATCCTTCAATCTCAGCACTGAAGTTTAATGAAAACGGAGAGTCAAAGCAAATGCACTATGTTAAATCAACATTCATGACAAACAGAGAAATGCTACTTCTATATATTAACTGTAAACAATTAAAATATATGCGCAAATATTTAGAATGTTATTAAAGAGTGAGAAAGTATACCTCTATTGCCATAGAACTATTTCATTGTTATTCTGAAACATAGAAATAATGATTTAATATCTAATTTTTTCCTCAGCTGTAACTCCACTTACTTCAATTTACAGCTTCCATGGAATTCACATTTGGATCAAGACATATTCACAAGAACCATATATATTATTCTTACACATTAGTTTCTCTCTTACTTCAGACCAAATGAATCACTTACAAAGTAAGTTCATCAAACTGTAAAGAAAGTGAGAAAGACCTTTTTTTGAATACCTCTTTTTTTTTTTTTTTTTTTTTTTTTTTTTTTTTTTTTGTTCAAAGCTTGCTTTGTGAATTCTTTTTGGTGATAAGACTAACTGACAACTGCAATTTATCTAGGGGGGCGAATGATGGGTGTCACCTTGCTTTCTGCTTATGATTGCAAAGATAAGCAGAAGAGGGACAAGCAGTTTATTTGGGGATGTGACTTGAAGGAGCTGAAAAATGCAAAAGGCGATAGTGTTGTGCATGGCAATGAAGGCACCATTGCCTGCTGGGGAGTGTTGGGCCAGTTGTGTCACACTAATAGCGAGAAAAGAAGAAAAAAAAAAAGAAACTGAGAAGTGGGGGATAAAAGTTCACCACTAAACTAAGGACTTTGGAGAGAAACTCCCAAAGAGAAGAAACCTTTGGCACAAGAATTCCCTAAGAGGAAAAATCATCCTAGAAAAGAACCTTTTGGGACCTGCTTGCTGCTATGGTATGAAGCTTGCTGTGTTTCTCCTAACCCCCACCACAGTGACCAAGCGAGGTCTTGGAATCAACAAACACACTACAAAAAACACTGGACCCATGGTAGTAACTATCTCCCTTGCTTTCTACAAAGACTCCTTGCTTTATTTCCTATCCCTTTTTCTATCACCTCTCTTCTCTTCCCCATATCCCTAAGCAATTTGTAACAAAGTGTTCAGGCAAACATTTGATCCATTGTGTCTTAATTTCACCATCGGGTATACATATATCAAAAAGAACCTTCTCCCCCTTGTGTAATTGGAGCAAGACATGAAGCTGTGAAGACAAATTCAGATTTTGAGTGTACTGTTGGATTTTCATCTGTATTTGTGAGGACTGCTTGACTACATCATGTTCCTCTCAAGGAAAAAAGATAGAACTGAATAAGGAATTGGGTAGATAGTCACACTTGGAGAGTCACAGACAAGGGCTCAGTGTCCAAGTAGAGACTGGTTACGAGTGGCATTACTCAGGAATCAGTTCTGGCATTAATGTTATTTAGCATCTTGGTAGGTGACCTGCACAGTATTGGGATTGAGTACACCCTTAGCAAGTCTGCAAATGGCACCAAGCTGAGTGGTGCGTTTGATACACCAGAGGAAAGGACTGTGATCCTGAGAGACCTGAACAGGCTTGAGAGGTGGGCTGATTCTTTACATCCTGTTAAGCTTACTGTGTGGAGTGCTTATAACTTTTTTTACTTCTCAGGATAAAAAGTTATATCCTAACTTGATTTTCTGTAAATTTTTCTTCTGGTACATATAAGAGGAATTTTCAAAAAGGAAAAATTACCAGAGAAATGCAACTAGCACACATTTCTGACTTTATTCCTTTGAGAGAGATGACAAAATTTCCTTCCTATTCTACAGTTTTCTTGCTGTTAGTGAAGAAATGAAAGGAGAAAAGAAACAGAACAAAACCTTGCCATTCACCTGAAATGTCTCATATACTGTAAAATAATGTCTCTCATATATCACAAGAACAAATTTTAATGATGTATCATTTTGTTTACTTTAAAGTCTAATCTAAAGCATCTAGCCTAAAGCAGTGTCAGGTAACAAACATTTTTTTCAGGCTAATCACAGAAGTCATAAAGCTGGTTGCCCATTCTAACAATGTCTTTCTTCAGCTGGAAATTGTTTATTGGGGATACAAACAAATACCTTCACCAAGAAGAGATTATCCTGAGCTGGAAAGAACATCAGAATCACAGAATCACAGAATTGTAGGGGTTGGAAGGGACCTCCAGAGATCATCGAGTCCAACCCCCCAGACATTATCCTGACTTTCATAGCAATCTGACAGGAACAATGCTTCTCTTCATGACCTCATGTCCTGTGGTCTGTCATGCTCTGAGCTTTCAGTACCAGATATCACAAAAGCGTCTAGAAAAGTAATTCTATCACATCTCTTATCTGCCCCAGCACTCGCCTCATCTCTATTTCAGAAAAAAAGAGATTGCAGAGGTTCAGGAAGGGGTAGATAATCAGAACAGAACAAGAATATATCCACCTAGTTGTGTTTTAGGGAAAGCTTCACTGAATTTGGTGGCAGAAGTGCTGAGACATAAGACCTGATTGCTCTCATTATCTCTGTACTGTTCTGCACATCATTTTATGAATCTGTATTAATGCTGGCATGAAGAGAGTAGATGAACACAAGGGCTTAAAAACTCAAGAAAGGAAAAGCAAATAATTATGCTTAAATGACTGCTTGCAGAGGCTTCTTAACAGCTCCCAAAGATTCAGTATAAAGAAACACCTTACAGCTTGAAAAAACAATAATTAAAAATGATGCAGGGAGAACCATGACTCTAGATGAATTGCTTTAATATCACTTTCAAAAATTAATGTTCAGAAATCTCACCTTAAATGTATGGAATATTTCCAGATATAAAGCATGTGAATGTAAAACAGATTAATTACAGAATAATTATCCAATAATTATAGACCAATTAAACAGGGAAGTTCAGAAGGGAAAAAAAATTTAGCTATCTCACAAGAGAAAACACTAGCTGCATCAAAGAGAATCCATAAAAAAATAATCTTTCATGTAAAATATGTTTAGCATTAAAGAAAAATTTGCAGCTACAACACTATAGGAATTGACAATTACTGTAGACTCCTCACCCATTAATTATTTCAGTGATGAGCTATGAAGGCCATAGAGTGCAAGCACCTGTATACCGATCTAAAGATGTTGTAGAGCAGCTCTTGTCCAGTGTTAGAGGAGGAATAAGAAGTGTCTGTTTGGTACTTGTCATAAATTTTTCCTGGGGCTAATCAGGGAATTAATCCTTTACATAAGACTGCACATCCCTGGCTTCATATTTCCCAGTTCATTGCAAGGGAGTTGGATTAAATGACCTTTGTAGATCCGTTACAACATTAAGAGTTCTATGATTCTATACAGTAGTGAAGTGGATTAATTATTATTTTTTATTTATTATTTTAATTATTTATTATTTTAATTATTACTGTATTAATAAAAAGGTGATAAAACGCATAAATGGTTCAGAAGGAAAATTAGATATTTTTTTCATTCAAGAATTTTCATCACATCTTGATTGAATATTTTTGAGTATAGTGTCCCTTTCTTTATCTGAATATATTTTATTGCACAGTAGGCAGCATGTTTGATAAATACTATTCAATGAATCACTGACTTTTTTTTTAGATTTTTACTTGTATTGTACTGTATTTCAAATGATTCTACAGAGTTCTGTTTTTCTGTTTGATTTTAATTAATAAATACACCTGTATACAAGGCATAACAGGTTTTTATTAGTTTGTAACATTTTGAGAAACCGTTTAAGAAAAAGGCCTTTGAGATCATGTATCCTTGAAATTCTTAAAGCAAACCAAGCCAAGGCAGCCAAATTTAATATTGTTCATGACAGCAACAGCCCTGATTTTCCAATTATTTACAGAACTGCAATTCTTTAAATTCACTACTCCTGTTAAAAAATAAAATACTAATAATAAAAAAAATAGAATATGCTGGTTACCTTTTCTAAAACTGTTCAAGAAAACTGCATAATTTCAGAAAATCAAAACCAATTGGATTGCAATTCTTATTTGTCTCTTTTTTTTATCCCCCAGATACTTAAATTATTTCAGCCGAATTTAGTAGTGAAAGGTCTGATTTCTTTTGTTTCAAGCTATAAATTCATATATCAGCACATGAGTAAGGGAAAAAAAGCCCAGTCAAGAATTTCTATTGCAGAAAAGACCATGGTTTACAGTCAGTAGGCATTTGATCAGTTCGTCCATCTGGATATTCCGTCAGAATAAAAACATAAAAACTACTTTACACTGGTAATGGCTGTGTACTGTTCTTTCAGTCTCTGGAAAAAAGAAAAGGAGCTAACCTATACTAATTTGGTACAGAGACCAGAAAAGTGAACATAGAGTGATGGAACAATTGAAGGAAAAAGAAATAGGCATTTAGAGACAGGTCTGTAGGAAACCAAGCACTACAACAACTTCATCTTATTTGTTTCTATTTAAATTCCAAGTGTACCCCTCAGGTGGTAACACTCCTATCAAATCAGCAACAGTAAGATCTAGAAAATCTAGTCATATTCACAAATGAAATAAGCTAATACTTGCTGTGGAGCAACACATTTGAACGTGTTTGTTATGCAAAGTCTGTTGAGATTGTAAATCGCGGTGTTATATACTAGCATTCGATAATTATCACTAAGATTTAATGGAAATCAATACTACTTTCAAGCATTGAAAAACCACTAAGTTCTAGTTCTGCATTTCACTTCATCATGAGCAACTCACATCAATACGAATTTTAAAAGCAAATGAAAAAAATAATTAAGTATCTTTAATATGCACAAAAGGAAACAATTCAATTTCTGTCATTTCTGTTGTTTATCAACAGTCTTTCTCTTACCTGTAAGTAGCTGCCTTCAGTGTTCTAATAGTACTTTTTTTCTAAGTATTTTTGAAGTAATTAATATGAGTACAGTATTTGAAAGAGCTTTCCATCACCAGAGCAGGGTTTTCCTCTCAATACTTATGAATTACTCTCATTAACACTAATTGCATTTACAAGGCAAGAACAAACCCCAGAGCATAAACTAAACACAGTCCAGCCAACTTTACAGAGATCAGTTCTATCACTGAATATTTTTACTGTACTTCCTGAGAGTTTTAAACACGTTTTAAAATTAAATGGAGAAGAAAAAAAAAAAAAAAGAAAAAGAAAAAAAAGAAAAAAAGGAAGAAAACAGAAAAGGAAGAGATTAAATTTATGTAATTTGGTTAATATCAAAATTGCAAGTACAAGATGACCTTTTTCGAGCATAGGTGTTCAGCAATCTGACTTCAGAACACACATACACACACCTCACCAAAACTTCTATTATGAATGTGTTAACACAAAAACTGGGAATTTTGCAGAAATCCCATAGGATGTACAGTCCTCTATCACAACAATTTTTTACAGCTTGTTACTAAAAAATACTTATTTGAAAAATGTGAGCCAAGTGTGTAGATGGATATGTATCTTGTTACCTTTCCATTTTGATACTAGAAAAATTATATATTTTAAAACTTGTGGGATTTGTCGTGTTTTTAGGATTCTGAATGAAAAAACTTATTTTTCAATGACAGAACAATGATCTAAACAAGCTTCCTCTGTATTTTGTGCAGTGTATTCTCACCACAAAACCCATGCCAAACCCTGATTTCATTCATAGTAGAAAACAGTTCTGTTCTGACAGGATGATTTTTGTGTCATTAGATTGCCATCGCACATAAATTGAACACATATTACCCCTGCCACTTGGCAAGAAATTCCAGAAACACCACTGAAGTTGTTCTCTGGGCATAAAGATAAACAGATGGGTGAATATTTGTAAAACTCAGATATTAGAAGTTAGAACCACTAACTTTGGATGATTTGGGATGATTTGACAAGGTGTTATCCTTTCTATTCATTCCCACTGAGTAAGGTTCAGAGACTATGTGCTTTATGCAGCATTAACTGAATCAGTTTTTATATTTGTTATTTTAGAAAAATAATGCATATACAGTAGAAATGACTCAATGCTATGTTTATGTGTTAAAACAAAAGAGACCCATTTCTGTGAAACCTACTCTTTTCATTAGCAGTACAATGTTCCTGACAGCTTTCAGCTTTCTGTTCTCCTGAGAGGTTTGTTTTGAAGTCCACAATTGGAGTTATGCAATACCTACTTATTCCTTTGAAAGTACAAGAAATGTTTTTTAGAGTTGTTAAAAGACGAAATAACTGTGGATGAGACAGAACTCTTGGTATGACCTATTCAGTGAGGAAAATAACTAATCAATTTGTTCCAGTTGGGATTTCCAGGCAGCAGGAAAATGTGAAGGGAACTGATCACCACCAACATGCTGAGATATTATGAACAGAATTTGTCAGGATATAATATGTTTGCAAACATTAAAAAAGAAGTAAAACTATGCAATTCATATGTAAGTGCTTTTGTGTAATCTCTGGCAAGCTACTAAATAGCACAAGAAAATAGATTTCTTTACAAAAAAAATACAAATTTTAATTGAAAATTTGATTTGTCAATGTTAAAATTATTGAGAGAGGAAAAAATCAAATTTACTTGCATTGCCTGAAATTGTTTGAAAGAAGACTGAATGAAGTTAATGCTTAGAAAACTTTTTCATTTCATTTTCAGAGAAATTTCTTTTAATTTTGGAATCCAAAACATTTCAAAAACTAATGACTTAATTTTATTTTTTTATTTTTTTATTATTTTTTTTTTTTTTTGTAAGGACATAAATTTTGTAAGTAAATAAATTAAATGTCTAAGAAATTAAATGGATTGGAAGCACTGAATCCTACTCAGCTCTACTCATTCTATCCTGTACTTTTTTAGCTCTGTGTTACAAATGTTGGCACAAACTGGATGCAAAAATTCCTGGACCAGACATATTTCAGAGAAAATAAAAAAAATACAAAAAACAGCATGACATTTACTTTCATCTATTGTAAACCAGCTTATTTTTTCTTACTTGTGAGGAATGATACTGATGCAGTTGAGGATACAGCCAAATACATTTAATAAGATTAGTATTTAATATGATTGGTTTTTAATTTCTCCTCTGAGCTGCATTTAGGTTTCTAAATGCAGAATTTGTCCCAGAGTACATGTTATTCCCTTTGTGGATTTATTTACTGCATATTATTCACAATTTGTATAATAGACTAGGATGTGTCATATTACCCAGTGTTTGAGATCTAACCCACATCACACATGAAAGTTAATCTCCTTGCTAAGAAATACTCTAGCTCTCAGAGGTGCATGTCATCTTTCTTCTTCACTTAAAAAACAAATAATGAGGTGGGCAAAAAAGGGTGAGTGTTTCAGAGGCCACACATTCATTTGCATGTTTAAGTGAGATAGGCTTAGTATCCATTTTCTGCAAGTGTTCATTGCAAAGTGAAATCTCGACGTGGAAACTGAGTCCTGCTTCACAAAAACAACTTTTATTTTGCAAGCAAAAGAACTATAGATTTTTTCTCTTTTTAATTGGCTCTGAGAGGGACATTGCTGTTTAACTTTAGACAAAATTTTAGTAGTAAGAAACTTCAGTATGTGTCTAACATGGGTAATCTCCTATATTAAAAAAAACAATGAAAAACTAAAGAACAATGGGAAATGCTGAAATGGACCATACTGTTGTTAGCAGTCATGTGTAACACTCATTTGGTGATCTGAAGAATGCAGATGAACTCAAGCTAACCCACAAAAACAGTTCCATAAGCCTTAACTTATAGGAAAAAAAGGTTATATGGGGAAGCCTCCTGTAATACTTCCATTATCCAAAACATATGTGATTCTTGTTTTAACACCTTTTTAAAACAATAACCCTTCTAGGTGTCATGCTCAATAAAACACTTGTACGCCAGAACTCAAAATGAATTAGAGAAAGAAGGAGAAATAAAAGCCATACTTTTTATCATTACATTTTTATTGAAATTTAAACACCCAAGTGAAACAGATTTACATAAAGGAATTTGACCTACACGATATACCATACATGATTGAAAATCACTTTGCTGTTCTTCATAAAGTCTCAGCTTGATTGGCAGATACTACGTAAAAGTAATAAGTGAGATCTGCTTTCATTTAAATTTGCACTTTCACATGTCAAATAATATTATATATTTTTATTTAATACTTTAAAACAGCAAGAATGTTAGATCAGTATCCTTCTAAAGAATAACCCAACATGTGCCAAAAGAGTTTTGGATTCTTTACTTAACCCTTCATGTAATAATATTTTCAGAAAGTTAAAATCTAAACAGAAGTAAATGGGGATGATTTTGTTGAAAGTAATAGGGATTGGGATCATAATTTTAAGGTGAGATTTATTTATTTAACTAAATCTCCAAGTTGAAGAATCTGTAGACTTCAAAGGAGTTAGGTGTCTAATTTCCCAAAGTTTGGGAAATCACTATTACTAACACAGATATCCAAATTATAAAACCTATTACACTTTTGTCATCTCTGGAGTATGGAAAATGGGATTTTGTCCTCTTTTTATCCCACTATTATTTTCAATGTGATACGTAGAAAAATAAAAATGTCAAGTTTCTTTCAGCATAGAAATATATATTTTTAAAAGTTTCCTCGAAGTATCCATTCACAGAAATCTTCCTTCATCTAGAATTTTTCTGTGAAAGATAAAATAAAAAAGATAAGGCATAATCTGATGTTTATCTGCAGTCTAACAGCAAAATTCAGTTCTTTCTCCATGTGTGATATAGATAAGTGACAGAGAAATGTTAAAATATACTACTAATCTGTTACTTGGCTCTTATAAGACTTCAGTAAGTAGCTAATATCAGGATGAAAACTGAGCAAGGAATGACCCAATACACTGATATGTGTTGGAGATTCTGCTAGGTTTGAATATGTGCAGAAGACAGTATGCCATGTAAAATCAAAATAAAATAGGTGTCTCAGAAATAGTTGCAATGAATGAAGTGCAGAAGACGACTTCAGGCATAATTCTGTGGGGACTGTACAAGAATGTTTTCTATTTTTTTTTAACCATTTCTGAATAATGGTTTCATAAGCTGGCTTCTGAGTAGTGAATAGGTTCTTTGAATCAGAGAATCACAGAATCATTCAGGTTGGAAAAGACCTCTAATATCATCTAGTTCATCTGTCACTTGCCACTGAAAGGCAGTCTGTAAAAAACAAAAAACTATTCCTAACATCAGCAAGGAATGGGGATTTTTAACAGAATAGTGATAAGTGATTATCCTTCAGTAACAGTAAAAAACAACTTCATTAACTTGAGTAAAAGAAAAAGAGGAAGATAGAAGAAATCTGATGATAGTTTTTTGAGATGAGAAGAGGAGGGGAAAAGTGAAATAAGAGTGAAACAAGAGAAAGGGATGAACCACAGAAGAACTAATAATTTTTACGGACATTAGTGAATTATGTTGGTCAGACTGAGAGTAATGCTTTCTAATTTCTTAGAAACGAGAACAGATACAAAGAGCACAATTACATTATTTGATAAAGCAAATTCCCAGCTGCGTAACACTGGTTTTCCATATGGTCATAACGGTTAGCTGTGTATTTTCACCAGCAATGAACAAGAGCCTTCATGCTTGTAAAAATCTGCATTATGGGAGGTATGCCTCTGTTGCTGTTGCCACTGCTGAAATGCTTCACTATGTTCACATCCACTGGTTGGTCTCCATAAAGTGTTCAGCAAGTGTTGGTGAGGGTCAGTGGGTACAATTTTTTCCACAGGGAGGAAGTCCATGCTGCACGTGAACAAAATGTAATGTGTATTGGAAGGAAGGTTCAGCCTCTACTATCATATCACCAACAACCACCTCTAACATTGTAGGCCAATGTAAGAAAATGGGAGGCATTACTATTGGAGCAGTCCTTGTATATAAGACACGGACAAAAGAAAGATAGAGCATGAGCGAGGAGAACAAAGGCATTGAATAATTAATGTCGGAAGAGGCCTTCAAGATTGTCAAGGCCAACTGTTAAAGTAGCATTGCCATGTCTGCTACTAAATCATCTTCATAAGCACCACATCTACATCTCTTCTAAATACCTCCAGGGATGATGACTCAACTGCTTTCTTGGGAAGCTCATTCCACATACATAGAAACTGCCTACTTTCATTACTAATGAAGATGTTTGGAGCTGAAGCAACAACAACAGTAGGGCGCAGATTAGGGTGCAGAAAGAATCTGTAGAAGTTGAAGCACTTCATGTATAGTCTTGGAAAAAAAAAACTAAAAGAGAACAATGAGGAAAAGAAAGGAAATGCTGGACAATAAAAAGGAAAGGAAACATAAAACCATATGTAACTTTTTCTAAACTATCAAGATACTTTAGCACAGGTCTTCAAGGTAATTCTTCACAGTGGAATCAAGCTATGTCCCCAGTCACGTTTAAATTTCAATGTTTTCTACCTGGCAGTCAATAAATACTATAATAATATATGCACTAAGTACTTTTTTCTACTGATTGAGTTTAAGAATATTTACTTCAAAGGAAGAGTGTTAGGATAACTTCAGTAATACTCTGCAAAAGCTTGTTCCTTTATAAAAAAAAAGTTGATGAAAAAAATTCACACAGAAAACTCTAGGCACTGGAGATTTGAGACACTAGCTCTAAATTTGCCACAAAGTAAAAATTTGAAAAAAGGCATTTTAGAATTAGTAAAAGTAATAATTTTTTCATGTTAAGTCATTATGTTTTGATTGGAAATGTGCTGTTATTAAAGGTGACAATATTTTAAATGATCAAGTTTTGCAACTTAAATTTGATAAAATGCATATGAAAATGAGGCATGCCTGTAAACTCCAGAAATCATAACAAATATATGAAGATAAGGAAATATAATTGTCTTATAATACAGAATCAGAACAAAAATACATAAAATTAAGAATACAAAATAATTCCAAAATACAAAAATTATACTCTTAACAATGTTACTGCAGAATGGAATGTTAATTTTTCAACATTTTCGTTGATACTTTAGGGTGAAATTTTCATTTTTGATCATCATTACAGTATAGGACTGTATTTTAAAGCTGAAAGCTGTTTCTCTGAATGTCTTCAATTCCATTAATAATGCTTTTTCTTAGAGTAGTGTTCACCTAGGAGGTCAAATAGGGATTCAAATACATAATCTTGTATTCTGTGCCTTGGCATTTTAAGTCAAGGTTGTAAGAAATTTATTTGCTGAAACGGAGAAGTAACTGCATTTCAGGAACCATGAAATATGTTGTTTTCCCATTAATTCAAATTTTCAGGTTTACTGATCAAAAATTTACCCTCTGCCTGCTTTGAATTGCTCGTTGTTTTTTTGTTTGTTTGCTTGGGTTTTTTTTTCTTTGTTTGTTTGTTTTTATTTTTGTTTTTATCCAGTGGTAACAAAAGTTTGAAATCAAATATTGACAAACAACTCATAGCATAAATTATTCTTGCAATTCTTCTTAGCATAACTGTTCAGCATTATAGCAGTCTCCTTGAGTATATCCACACATCTGTATTGATTCTTTTTCAGTAGTGCTCACTGCTACCATGCTGAAGTAACGCACACAAAGATTAGAGAGATTAGAGTCAACTTTCACAAGGTCCTTTACAACTAAGTCTGATACAGAAGATTTTGACTGGTTTCTCTCTACTTCCTGGGTATTTCATCTGTAACTATTTCCTTTCAAAGGAGGAACTTAAGCCTTTGTTCCTTTGCTTTTTACAGTCTTTGTTTGGTGTACGTGAGTCTCTGTGAGAGAAAAAATGTGGAGTACACTTTTTTTAAGTGTTATGTCCAGTGGTACCAGTTAGTGAATCTCTGTGTCTGTCCCTCATAGACAAATCCCTCTAATCCCCAATTCTTTATATATATCTTTTTTCTAGCCTTGTTTTTTGACAGTTGCTGTGTTTCATAGGATCAAATCTGTCATGATGGATCTCAGATACAAAGCTGTATCTAAGTAAAATATTTCCAAAGAGCTACAGGAAATCAAAGAATAATAGAATGGCTTGAGTTGGAAGGGACGTCAAAGACCATACAGTTCCAAACCTCTGTGGTGGGCAGGGTTGCTGACTGCTTTTTTGGGAACTAGATCAAGATGCCCAGGGTCCCAATCAGCCTGGCTTTGAATGTCTTCAGGGATGGAGCACTTATCACCCCTCTGGGCAACCTATTCTGGTGCTTCATCACTTTTACAATGAAAAACTTTTTCCTTATATCCAATCTAAGTCTCCTCTTTAGTTTGAAACCATTTCCCCTTGTCCTATCACAGCTGACTCTGCTAAACAGTCCTCTTCCTTCTTATAGCCACACTTTTAAGATAACCTAAAGATCACTATCAGGTCTCCCTTCTTTTCTCCAGGATGAAGAGTGCCAGCTCTCTCAGCCCATCCACATAAAGGAGGTGTTCCATCTCTTGGATCATTTTTATGGACCTTCTCTGTTCACTCTCTAATAGGTCCACATCCCTCCTGCGCTGAATATTCCACATCTGGAATTCCACTCCTGGCTGCAGTACTCTGTAGAGCTGAGGGGCAAGATCATCTCCCTGACTGCAGACTACACTTCTTTTGATGCAGTCCAAGATATTGTTGGCTTTCTGGGCTGTGAGGCCACATTACTCGTTAATGTCCAGCTTGCCATCCAACAGTATTTCCAGGTCCCTTTCAGCAGGGTTGTACCCTATCTTTAAAGCCCCCAGATTTTACTGATAGCAAGGATTGCTATGATCCATTTTCAAAGTCTTGCTTTTGACTTTGTTGAATCTCATGAGGTTCACCTGGACCCACTGCTAAAGCCTGTCTAGGTCTCTATGAATGGCATTTTGGAAGAGGTAGGTAATGAGAAAGTACCTGAAGAACTCTGTTGAAATAAACATTATCCTTCTGAGGAATGATCTGTATTGTTCTGTATCTCTCTAAAGAAAGTGGGAAAGAAGTTTTTCCAGATGAAATGAGGAGGTTAATTTTTCTTTATCTTCCTTATCCTGTGTTATTAACAGCTGCTTTTTTCAATCCCACGCTATTTCTTCTGCCTACAGTTGTATTACTGTGTAGTCCTGTCCTTTTAGGTCAAGGACTTATTTAATTTGATATATTTATATAAATATTTATCATTTCAATTCTTTACAAAGTGTATATGTTGGGCAAGTGATTTTTAAAAACAAAACTGCTGATCCTAAGCATCGTTTAATTAAAAGGAGTACATCTGGAATAGGCTTCTTCTAAGCTCTGCCATTTAACTGTCATTAAATTCCTGTGATGCAGTTTACTTACTTGTAGAATTAGTCTAATAATTATTATCTCACTCACAGCATCTTCTAAGGTTTGAGTTCTTTGCCTCAAAACTCCACATAGGTTGAAAGCAAAAAATGAAACTATCAATTATTACTAAGCAAGTAATCAAATTAAAAAAGAAAAAGAAATATTCTACATTCACATTAATATGCTTTCTGTGTTGTTTTTTTTTTTTTTTTTTTTTTGTAAAAATGTTGAATTCTTCAGTACTGAAATCTATCTAATCCTAAATTAAAAAAAAAATCTAAACACTTGTAAGTAAAAGTACAGTAGCTTTAATGGAAAAATAAATGAAAATAAAGGGCAAACAGCATTCTTGAACAAGGCTCCTTCCTTAATTTAAACAGCCTTTATAGTTCATAGGAGAAAAATGCATCAAGAAATCACAGTCATGGACACTACACAGCATAACAATGTCCCAATCCTAACATTAAACAAAGGACTCTGAATCATAGCGATATTTGAGAGAGAGAGAAAAAAAAAAAAAAAAGTAATAATAATGGAAGGAGAAAAAGGTAATGCGCACACAAGCTTCAACATGAGGAACTGGAGCTGGAGTGACTTCAGAGCCATTAGTTTTGGAATGTGAAGAAAGCAGAGAAAGGATAGATGTCAAAAAAGTTTGGGTGATGTAGAAGAAAGTAAGGTATTCATTAAATTTGTTCTCAAAGTTACTCCTCTTTTTATTCTTTCAGAGAGAATGTTAGAATGACAAAGTGACATTATATTCTAATATCATCTGAATCTTTGAAGCTTCCTATGCCCTACTTGATTCTTTTAGGGGACCTATTTGTAATCTTAGTGAACAATAATCTGAAGTACAGTAAAGACTCACAGAACAATAGTTCCTTGAGCCATTGTGTTCACAGCTGAATTCTCTATCTCTCAGGGAGAATACAAGCCAAGGATCTGCCCTGGATACATTCTTCCCGAAAAATAAACCTGCACTAAAAAAACATAAATAATATACATTCATGTACCTTTTTCCTGGTTTTCTTATTGTACAGTTAGATCTAATAAGTTCTGGATTCATTTCTTTTCTAGAATCAATCTAGTTTCAGAGAGGATGTATCAGGAAGAGAGACAGTAAAAACAAAACAAAACAAACAAACAAACAAAAACCAAAAATAGCACACAATTTTAAAGACTCAGTTTTGTTCTGTGCTTCATAAGAATAAATTTGGTGAAGGGATTTTACACAGACAGCTATCTTGCAATAATAAGTCAAAAAATACTCTTGGAGATGTCTGCAATAAGTCCAGGTCTGTCTTCTCATTCTAGTGTGATTGCTATAAGGATACAATTTTTTTTCCCCTGAGTTTAATTCCTGAGAGTTTAATTCTGTCCCTTGTATTTGAATTATGGAAGTTACTGCCAGTATTTTAGGTGAATGTTTTGATATTGATTTGTATTACTAAGGGATTTGGGAATAATAAGTGGGAAAAGAAAGACATTTTCATTTTCCAGGAACAGAAAGAATTAGAACAACATTCAGAAGACTTTGAACATAACGAGGATAAAGAGGATATGATCAAGGCCATCTACACTGAAAAGAAAGGAATCACGGAATCTTGGAAGCATGTCAATACCACCATATACAAGTAGAACAACAATGGTCCAGAAGAGTTTTTACAATAGTTCCCCTTAAATACAGTTTTTCAGCTGCTCAGGTTTATCAGAATATGCAGCTAATCTCAGAGAGGGATGAGATTTTGAATTAGTCAATGCTCTAAGACAGAAAATAAAAGAAACAAGACAAAATAATACAGGGGAAAAAATAGTTTAAAATGTATTGTCAATATAAACGTAGGTCAGAGTGATATATAACCTATGCACATGCAGGTAGCTATGTAGATGAAAGACAAGTAAATCCATTTGGATCTAATCCTGATGTATCTGATTTTGGCAGGAGAAAACTGGATTTTTCCAGTGTCTCATGTATCACAGTTTGCAGTTGTCTCACAGTTTTGACATGTTTCCTGTAAGTAACATAGCCATTTTTCAAGTCCCATCACAACCACCTATTATACTTGCAAATAATCAGCTAAAGTACATCTGTTCTTTACAGTGAAATATGAGTTTACATTTTGATTCTTCATGGCAGTGATTGTGGCATACTAAAATATATTTTTTTATATTTTCATCTTACATGCAGTATATTCTAGTAAAACAATGGATGAACATAGGCATATATGTAATAACATCATTAAAATTTTCTGCAAAATAAAAAGTATTTAGGAAAGAAATGTATGATACTTTTGCATTACAGCAGACTATTTTTTTTGAAGTCCTACAGCTATACAACTGACATTGATGGAAAATCTCAGAGAATGCTTTTTGCTCACTAAGCACAGATTTGCATGATGGCAAACAGTTTCTCCATTACTGCTGATATTAAGAAGCTGTATTCATCTACTTGACAACTTTGTTGCCTCCCTTCCCCCTTCCTTGTTTTCATTGTAGCTGTAATGGAGAGTAAAGATATTTCATTTAGCTGTCATCTAGACCCAGTGTTTTAGTCTGACACCCGAACTTAATTTAGAATAGTAAGATTATTGTAATGTAAAATAATTCCTAGTATTTGCATTTAAGATATGCAAAATACACAGCAATTTTAATGGGTTGGTTGGTCACGTTTTTCTTCAGTTGTTGCAGAGCACACTTTAAAACATATGTTTTAAATTACATAAAAATATATTTTATGATAGTGCATTGAAAGCAAATCTGGAGGACAAAATTTCCCAGCAGCAACAAATCTGGCATGATGTTGTTATGTTCCCTTTCTCTGAACTTTGTTTTTTGTTTTAAATTGTGCTTGCATATTATTTTTGAAGGGAAGAGGATAAGAAAGGAATAATATTTATCAAAATAATGTTGGACAAATTTAGAAATAAATCAGAATGAAAAATGAATTACTCTTTTATTTTTGTCAGCCTTAAAAAATGAAAGTGGAGAAATGTTAAAACACAGAGTATTAAATTCCTAACATATATTAGATTTAGTAGCTTTCTCTGTGTGTACTACACGGACACTATTAAAGGCTTTACCAATAAGTATACAAGGAATTACGAATAGCTACATTGAAAATAATCTGATATCTGATATGTCTGTGTGCTCTTGAAAACAAAATTTACCTATGGGTGTGCTGAACTACTTATTGTGTCATTACACAAGTCCAAGGAGTTTCAGACCTATCCATCTTATCATTAGTTTATTATATATGTGCTCAGTTCATAAAGGTACAACTACTCATACCCTGGAGAGATCTAAGGGAGAGCTCCAATCCTCTATTCAGAAGTTGGGAGGTGAGATGTATTTCTTTGTTATTTTGAAAGTGTACTGTCATTCACAGATGTTTTCTTTACTGATGACATTGAAGATGATGCTCAGTGTTCAGAAAACCTTGATGACTGGAGCAAATGATTCTGGTTGCCATGTTAAACAGTGTACTGCAGACACAAATGGCCCATAATGCCGTGCAACTCTTTTCCAGTTTAACGAGTCAGAGAGGAGACGTTTAAGGCAATAAAGTGAGGAACAAATGGATGAGTTAAAAGTTAGTGTTAATAAAACTCAAAAAATTAGTTCAATGGCCATCATTACCACAGATTGGCACAATTAGAAATATCACTGGAAAAAAAAAAAAAAAAAAAAAAGAGAAAAGTACTGCAATTACAGATAGATGACAACAACAACAACAATAATAATATACTTATTAATTCAAAAAAAGAATTTCATGCAGCTTCAGATGAAGATGCAGATTGTTCACAAAGTTTTCTGTAACGTAAACATCTTTAGTAAAGATGCTCTAATTGGAATTCCGATGGAGTTAGAGTTGCTGAAACAGACTCATAGTTTTCAGAGGATATTAACTGCCTTAGGTAGAATGTGTATTGTTAGACAGCTTTCCCAGAAAATGCTATCCCTAGCTCTCATGCTTTGCTTTAGGGTTGTGTTGTGTATTAACACAGACAAGCACAGTTGTCTCACTGATTCATAGATTGCAGCCAGGGTACAACCCGTTATTCTAACAATCACACTGAAATAAATATTCAATAAAGATATGAATCCTACGATCCATTGGAATAATGCCAAATTATAGCAAGTGAGAAAAGCTTGATCTAACTGCACATCTTATGTTCATCTGTCTTTCTTTCTACCACTTAAACAGCTGCATGCACAAGCTGCCTACTAGTCGTGCTATATGACAAAGACTTTTTTTAAATCAGAAATAAAGACCAAATGAAAAGATTCTTGTAAGAAGATATAAATAATGAAAAAAATTAAAATCCATATAAATCTCCAAAATACATCAGATTTACACACTAAGAGAAAGAAGCAGTCATTTTGTATCAGGTGATTATGAACGTCACTGAATTTTGACAGACATAAGCTTCCAAAAACAAACTCTGTTGAGACTTAAAATTAGAAGAACTTCAATACCACTGCCTGGAACCACAATGTAGGAGTGAGAAAATTAATTTCACTTTAAGAATGGTAAAACAAAAAAAAAACAAAAACAAACAAACAAAAAAAAAAACACAAAACAAAATACAGGATGTGCAAAATGATGAAGCCCATCATAAGAAAAAAGGAAAACGACACAGAAAGTCAAATAGCCATAATAGAAATAACCATTTTGAAACTATGAATGTTTCCTTGACTTTTCTCTCACTAAATCTTGGTAAGACATTGTACTTAAACATTTCAGAACTTTAAACTCATCCTTGCTCTAAGCTTGCACATAATATTTTAGCAATCACAAAAATACTTGCAGGTTTATAGCATTTACAAACGTTATCCAAAAATGATTGGCCAACAAGCAACCCAGCGTCTTATTGGAAAAGTAATGCATAGCTCTGTAGATTCGCTGAGGTAGTAAATACATTTAATCACTGACTAAAAGAACAGAGAAAGGATAGCAATGTTTCCAATTCTTAGTGCAATTTCTTATGTTCAATGAACAAGCACTATCTTAATCAACAACACAGCCTACAGCTTCTCAATCTATTCAGTCTCTTATATATAGAAAAAAAAAGAAACAGTGTATATTATTATCATGTCTGGGGAAAGATAACACATTCTTTAACTTTCCTAATATTTTTTTAAATAATTAATATCTAGATGCCCGTGTGTTTTCCTCACATCATCATCTGTGGACATTAGAGCAATTGCGACTGAAGAAAGAAAAAAAGACAAAATATTTTAAGTCTTAAATGACTGCATCAATTTCCAGTCATGCTCTAATTTATTTTAGTTTTATGATATGGACTTGTTCTCATAAATAAGTCAGAAGCAATTATTTCCAGTGATTCCATCATGTCAACCCCTATAATTTGACAACAACAACACAACAGACTGTGGTACAATATGTCAAGCACAGAGAAAGAGATTATTTTATTAAATTTAAGATTCTGAACATAGAATTTGGAGCAAATGAAAATCTCTGCCTTTAGGTTTCTTTATAATCTCATGGAAAGCACAGTCATCCTTTCTGCTAGATAATGTGGTTCTCTCTTCTTCCCAAAGTGAAGTTTCCTGAAACAACTAAAACAGAAGCACATACTAAAGGCTGCCTTTTAGAACAGCTATATTTCTGAATGGTATGTCTCTCCTGGGGAGAAACATGTATACTAGATACAATTTTTTCCCTTTTGCCTGTTAATAAAAAAGATTTTAACCCTGACAGGTATGTATGAAAGGAGATACACTGAGTATTTCTCAACTGAGTCATATCCTTCTTAGCTACTGAGATCTAAGGAAATAATTCACTGAAATATTCTTCTCATTACCTCTGTTGCTGAATATGAAACTAAAGAAAAGGAAAAAAAATCAGACACTCAACTTAATAAAACATAACAGCATGACTGTTTTCATCCAAAAATTCTTCAAAGTGTAACTGAATTTCTGTAAATACGAAAGTATCTAATATACCTCAAATAATCTCTCTTCTACCACCATAAAACTAAATAAAATAAATATAAATAAAGCCTACAAATATGTTAAAAAAAAAAAAGAAAAGAGTTTGCACTGCTCATAAGGTTACTCATAAAATTGCTTTACATTTTTGGAATTTTTCACAAATATCCATTCTGAAAATAAAATCAAACCATTTTGTATTTTTAATGGCAATTTATGTAAGAATATCCAGTCCTCACTTTTTAAAAGTACTTTCATCTAGCATGCTTCATTTATTATAGGTAGTGGAGTGTCCCCCTCCATGTGTGAGAATACTGAAGAATGAGAAATAAATGGTTAATCTCATGAAAAAGACGACCAGAACTGAAGCTGACTTCTCTTATAGTCTATACATTGATCTGAATGTTCATGAAGTATTTTGTGTGTTATGAAGTCCCATATACATTCCTGGATCAAACATTTTCTCTAGTCAAATAGCAATGACTTTTTGGGAAGCTATTGGGTCATTTGAGGTACAAGAAAATTCATGTCACTTTCTGTAAATCATGCTGTCCAGTAGTAGATTTCTATTTGCAAAGTACTGGAGATGCACTTAGTCTAGTTAAAAGGGATAATGTCAGACAATTTCTGTAACCAAGCTCCAGCATTGCTTTCTGCCTTGCCATTTTCTGCTTAATCTTTTAGTTTTTGGACTTTCCTACGCTAGTACTTGTACTATCCATAATAGATTTACCACTAAGTCTGCCTCTGGAAGAAGACAGCAAAACTCACAAAGAATTCAATCTCACATTGTTCTAGTACATTATTTTATTCTATATTTCTGCCACCCTGACAGTGGCTCCAGTTATTTTTGTACAGAAAGCATGAAGATAACCAGTCATGCAAGTGTGCATGTATGTAATACAGAGGGACAAATATACATGGTAAGTTAATTCAGTTTTAAAACAAGTGATATATTAGAATACATAACTTTTATTATTTTCAGTGAGGGAGAAACAAAAGGCACCAAGAATCATGGTATCTCTTATGGAGATATCAGCATGCACTGTTTAATTGCAGTATTTTAGAACCAGTTTTAACTACTGACTGTAGTCAATAAAGAATAATACATGCACTTGAACCACAGAATACAGAGAAAAAATATTGTACTGTTCCTTTTTGTCCCAGTGGAAAACTCAAGGAAGAAAATTCCAAATATGTAGGGCAAATATATGCAAGAATTGTCATATACCTCTCTTTCTTTCTCTTCCTTCCTTCCTTCCTTCCTTCCTTCCTTCCTTCCTTCCTTCCTTCCTTCCTTCCTTCCTTCCTTCCTTCCTTCCTTCCTTCCTTCCTTCCTTCCTTCCTTCCTTCCTTCCTTCCTTCCTTCCTTCCTTCCTTCCTTCCTTCCTTCCTTCCTTCCTTCCTTCCTTCCTTCCTTCCTTCCTTCCTTCCTTCTTTCCTTCTTCTTTCTGAGACTGTCTAGAAAGAGATTGCTAAGGCAAAGGGCAAAGGTTTCTAGGGGAGAAAAAAGAAAACACTTGAATGCCACAGTTTTATTCTCAGCCCAAATGAAAAGCTTTCATAATACTCTTTTTTAAAAAAAGTTCTGTAAATAAGAAATGCCTATAAAGTGTTACAGTTTTACCTGTTGATTTCTACATGCTTCCTGCTTTCCTTTTTTTCCCCGAGCATTTCTGTGAAAAGCTGAAAATACTCAAATTTAATTTGATAAGAAGCGTGTTCCCAGAGGCCAACCTAGGTAAGCTTCTTCTTGCACAAATTAGAAATGGACCCTCACTAATAATTCCATTTTATTTAATATGCGCATAAAAACCATGAGATGATCAATGATGTTTACAACTGAACACTGGATTCTGGAAAGGATGGCTGAGGGCACTTCAATGCTCTGTCACTGATGTTCTGTAGCATACTTACATTTTATGAAGACTTCTTGCTCAGGATAAAGATTAATGCTCTTTATTATTTAGTGCTTAAATATTGTGTATTGTTTAGTTTTATTTTCAGCTACCTGCCCAGTTTAAGTCTCTCAAAAATTTGAGTTAAAGACACCGTTTCTTTGCCTGTACTTGGAAAAGTATGAGGCAGGACAGTAAAATTTTTAACAAAAAGTGGAATAACCAGTATGTATATGAAGTGAAAATGAGAAAACGAGGCAATTCTTTCTTAAAAGGATGCTTGAAACAGAGTTCTCAAACTAAGCATATAACAAAACATCATGAGTAAAATCTGTGTAGCAATCCTGAATATCAGAATTCATTGGTTATTTTTTGACCTATATGAATACAAAAAAATGCCACGGTAATGAACTGTAATGAACTGAGAAAGTTTCTCGCAAGCTCTTTTCTGTCACTGTAGCCAATACTCCTTTCTCTTAGCAGTAGTGTGATTTGATCTTTTCCTTTTCATGCCTTCCATTCAATCTTGAGGAATGGTTTAATTTGAATACGAGAGCTAATTTTCTTCCCATTGCATGTCTTTTAGTTTTAGCTAAACTAGAGACAAGGAAGATTACCAGTTTATATTATTTTAACTTAGACTTTGCCTGATTCTGAGAGAAGAGAATGGCTGAAGGGCAATAAATTGTACATTTTCTTTCCAATTCATTTTAGAAACTATCACTTCTGCCTCTGATCTACTAAAACTTCCTCACTTATTCATCATCTGCAAATCCATTTCAATTTCATTGAATTTCCATGTCAAACTATTATTTTCACAATGAGATACACTCTTCTAAGCTCCATATCAATTCATACTTACAGTAACTAACAAATTATAATTCAGAGGAATGCATATTAACTTAAGGAAATATATTTCCTCAAGACAATACATATTAAGTGAAACTCAATTTTTTGCAACAAAAGAACATGCTAAAACTGAAAACAATTGCCTTTCCTTTTAAATAAGTGTTTGTTGTTATAGTTGCAGTGAAAATATTGGGGTTTGATTATTATTATCTTATGATCTTGGGGATGACAGAACACAATAGTTGTTATTCTTTTAGTTCCTTTTATAAAATGTTGTTATTACTCGTGAATGACCTAGAAATACACTGCCAGCCAAAAAAAAAAAAAAAAAGAAAAGAAAAAAAAAGAAATAAATCAAAGCATAGTATTTGGTACGATAAAATCATTTTATACTTTTGGCTTTAGAAGATATCTACAGTAGCCTCAGTGTGACCTTAACATACAACTAGCAACTTATTTTTATGTAGCATATTTTATATTTGAGTGTCTTTATCATCTATGAACAATGTTCAGAAGTGTATTTTTTATATGTTCAAAATCTTTCAGAGAGAATTGTAACAGTATAAAACAGGTTATGAATGTGAATGAACAGGCTCTTGTACTGGATATAGCGTGTTCATATAGCATAAGATAAGTGGTTTGTGGCTGACTTTATTATCCATTCTGTAACACTTTGGCAGTCATTGGTAGCTTCCAATTCATGCAGAGAGGATTGTTCCTTTATCATATTTTTTGTTCACAAGATTTGTAGATGCTATCTATAGCATTAGTTAAGACTTGTTTACACCAGTTAATATCTTCCATTTCTTAATATTACATAACAATCACCCCTACCTTCCATTGAGCTGTGGAAGATTGAGGAATTGATGCTATGTATGAGACCAGCCACCATACTCAGATTGTTTATGGAATTTTAGCATGATGCAAAGGTTTTGAAATCTAGGTTTTCACTTTGGAGTGTTACTTTGGCCACACAAAATGTACAGATATATGTTTCCTCTAAGATCAGATATTTTCTCAAGGCTGCTGACCTGTGTTAGATCTAGACCTTCCCTTAAAAAATTAATTTTCAGAAAATTAGAGAAAGAGCTGCCATGTTGCTAAACAAGTCTCCTCTACTCATGAGAATTTCATTGCAGAAGGCACTGGAAACTTGCTATAATCTCATTTTTTACAGTTCCAGATATCCTCTATTTCTAAGAATTAATAATCAAACAAATCAAATAAAGGTCTTGTAAGTGTATATATGGTGAGCTGGACACACATGTGCCCACACCTTTTTTAATTTAAAACTCTTTTAACTGTATATATATTATTAAGTTTTAAACGCATGCACTTTCACCCAAACTAATATAACTTAATATCAATGCATATTTATTGTTATTAGATTTTTATAGCATTTTTCCTGTATGGCACCTCATAGGCGTTAAGTTAGGAGAATTCTCTAAAAATCAGACTGTTTTGAGAACAATGGGTCCATTCACAAGCAACATTAGCTGCTTAGCAATTTATAGCTGTTATTTACACTTACCTTGTGCAATATAGGCAGCATAAATCATCACTGGAACCAAGAAATTAATATATTTGGATACAATGAAAGTAGAAAATATCTGAGATGTTTTCTTGTATTTCCCAAAAATGGTCTTTAAGCTTGAGTGTAAGGAATAAGATATTCCTATTATAATTTAAAATGAAATTTGGGAATATATTCTTCTGTAATAAAGTTTTATTTAAGTTTTTGTTCTCCCTTCCACTTTACCTTCCCCCTCATTTCCTATGTTTGACAGTGAAAGCTGGCAGTAAAGATTAGCTAAGAACAGAAAAGGAAAATCTTCTTCTACCAGCACACTGACACCAACAGTGTTATAAATGATGGCAAGGCTCCAATTTTTAAAAATTGTTTCATTTAAAATCTAAACACTGAATCCCTGTACTGTGTCTAGAGGCTTCTCAGCCTTCTCTGATTCAATTTAGAGAAAACATTTATGGGATTTAAATTGTTTCTTGCAATTCTGAGCTCGCTTGCATATTATACAAATGTATTTGATACCAAACTGTGCCACATGTATTCCTGAGAAATCTAAAAATACCCAATCAAGTTCCATTTGCAAACCAGTTTTATTAACAGTTGGTTGTTCTTTTGTTCTTTCCTCTTGGAATAAAGCACACTTTAGAAGTGATAACTGTGAAATATGTACACTCCTCCTCATATGGAATGACTAAAATAATTATACAATCAAATGAAATAAATTCTTCAAAACAGCATGTAGATTTCTTGTTCAGCTATTCTAGCAGGTCTAACACATTAGTCAAATATCATATAAGTCTGCATGGCAGAATTTGGATAATAAAACTTTGGGTTTCCTCTCCCATCCAATACCTTCCCTTCTCTTTCTTTCTTTTTCTTCTCCTTTCCTTTTCCTCCAGTTTATTTTTAAATTACGTAGAAAAATTGAATTATTTGACCTTCTGTATTAGCAATTTTAAAGTCAAATACCACACAGAATATTTTTTTTAATCCATTTTTTGAATATTTTTTTCTCCTCTTGGCAGTTGCTTACTATTCTTATATAAATATAGCTGAAATGACACAGCTGTGGTGAATTCATTCTGTTGGTTTCCCTTTATGTAAATATTATAAAGAGGGTGGATAATGACATGAAATGTATACTTGTATACACAGATTAAAAGAACATATAAAGGTCAAATACAGAGTAATGTCTTCATGTTCTTAAAGTTTTATTGGCAAGTACTGCACTCATGTCAATTTTTATTATGTAGTACATCAGTACCTGAGTGATGTTCCTAAAATATTTAACTTCCTCTTACCTCTTTTAAGATATTTAACTTACCCTTTCAATACACTGACTGTTCTTTTAAAAAAAATATTTCTGTTTTCCAACTTGTCTGTTTGCTTAATTTTCCTTTTTAATTGTCTCATTTTACAACATCCAATTTTATTTTCATCTTGTCTTTCTTGCCTTTTATAATTCTGTCTTTCTTTCTTTCTTTCTGATTCTATGAATTCTCATAGCTGGAAAATCTGAAAAGTAGCCTCTGTATTTTTATTATTATTATTATTATTTTCCTGACAGGATAATTGGCTGTTACTATACATTAGCTCTTTTAAGGTGTAGATTATTTGTCATACTTGTTAGGTAGATCGCTGGGGCCTGATTTTCAATGCTGATAGACATTCGCAGCATCCATTAACTTCAGTAAAATTGTATACTTCAGTATCTTTCTGCAAATCAAGTTTAGAGTGATGTTTTTGTCTTAATTTACATTTTATGCTAGATAAAACTTTTTTTAAGTACTCACCTTCTACCTTTTTCATGGCATGAGAACTTAGCAATTGTTTCAGTTCAAACTCTATCTTTGAGGTGATTGACAGTACCTCCAATTAGCATAACTTCAACTTGTTTGGTGAATAGTTAGAATTTTTTTAACTTTATAATTTGATTTAAGTTAAAACAGGGCATCATTTCTCTTTCTAGAAATCTAAAAGATTTACACTGACTGTTTGGAGCAAGCATACTTTTGTTTGCAGCTGTCAAAACAGGCTGTCATTTCAATTATCTGGAATGCCTATTAGTCAATTTTTAATAAAGCTTCAACTACTTTTCTCTGCTGTTTAATGAATAAGGTACTTCTGCACATGTTTTAAATACGTGTTTCATAGCCCCCATGGAATTCAGAAATTATAAAGAAAAAGTGATTTGACTTACTCATAAGATGCATTATAATTTCACAAGTTGCATGAAACTACTATTATTTTTTTACTTATAGGACCTCCTGCACTCTTTTGACAATATTAGCCTTCCTGCTGCAATTATCATCTTTCACTGGTAGAAAAATTTAAAAAGATAGGGTGCTGACAAAATTCTTTGCTTAAATATCATCCCATACTCAGTAAAAGAGAGAAAGAAAACTGAGTACTCACTTGCATATCAGTAGTTTGAAAAGGATTCCCTGCTTTATTTTTCCTACTAAGAAATATATCAATAAATAATGGTAAGGAAGGGGAGAGCAAAGTGGGTAGAGACTGAACCATATAAAAATCTTATGTTCATTGGATTTGTTTCATTTGCCCCCAAAGTTGATCAGATCTCCTGCAAGAGAGCTGGCCAAGTCATATCTTGGGTTTCATGCATATTTGTTTCATGCATATCATGAGAGGATGTCTCAGAATATTTGACTGCAAGCATGCCCCTTTCTGCTTATTACTGGTATAAATGAAGCCGCAGTTCTTAACAGTATGACTGAAGCTTGATATTGATTCTGATGTTTAGCAGCTGCCTTCTGGCTTTCCTCCCTGTAGGTTCAAAAATTATTTTGTCACAAAATTGTTGTGGTTTTGAGGAACTTAACTGACCACTAGTTCCTTGACCTTATCCTCCCTGGAAACTGCTTGTTGAGCACAGCTTTCCATAAAATATTATCTTCCTTCTGCTACTTTCTACTCAAGTAACAGGATAAAATTTTACTCACACTTCTTTTGGGAATTAATTTTTTTTTAATATACTCCACACAGCTAAACTCCTATGTGGTATGACACTGGTGACTTCACTAATGACAATGGAGATTGTTGCCTGGGTCAACCAAATAATCCAGATTCTCAAATATTTGGTTTGATTTGTTTATTTTGGGATGTGTGCCACTGTCTTCCTCAGTTTAACAATTCAAGTGATCTAAGTAAATCTGAACTTTGATGAGAGCTTTTATCCATGCTCAGCTGAACTTAAGACATGTTAAGTCAACATCCTTTCCATACCTGCGTGGTTATAAATCTTGAAATAATAATTATTTACTGAATAGGCAGTATTTCTTTAACAGTGAAGGAGTGTATATGAAATGTCTGACTATGATAAGACTGCAAGAAGCAGAGATTTTTTGATATTTTTTGATGAAACTTTGGTTAAAATGAACACACAAAGGATTTTTAAACGAAAATAATAAAAAAAATTCAGTTATCACAAACAAGATAAGAAGTCCCAAATCTTCTCCCTAAGGAAGGCAAAGCAAAGGAAAAAAAAAAAAAAAAAAAAAAAAAAAACTTTTAAAAAAGGAAGAAAAAAAAAAGGAAAAAAAAAGTGAAATAGAGAAATAAATGAAAAATCTCTCTTTCCTTCCTTTGTACATTCTCCTCTGACAGTGGATATCCCTCCCAGACCTAATATTTGTCCCGAATTTTTAAGTAGATTCTCAGCTGAAAGCTGAGAATTTTTACCCCTTCTTGTCCTAAGAAAAAATCTTCTGTTTTCTTCCATTTTCTGGGAGGCTTGTTTGCTTGCTTGCTCCCTCATCCTCTCTGGGACTGAATAGTCTCTGTTCCTGCTGTGGACCCTCTTTTTGCTCTGTGTCCTTCACACTCTGTTTCTCATATCCTACCCTCCAGAACCATCTCCCAGCTGAGCAAGGTCAGTTGCTGTCACAGAAAAGCAAAATCTCCCCTTCTTTCAGAGTATCGCCCCTGACCTACACTTGAGCTGTGTGAACAATGAAAAACAAAGATCTTTCCTCTCTGCTGCCCATCTATATCCCTAAAACACCAAAAATCCAAAAATCCATGCAAATGAAAAAACAAACAAACAAACAAATGAGAAACAACTACCACAATTGGAAATGAAGCAGATGCACAAGATTTACACTGATGTAAACCTTAACTCCATAGGTAGTCTCTAATCTTGAAAACTGGGAAACTAGGCAATTTGAAAAGAGATGATGGTTTTAAAATTATAGCCCATGTCAGAGATAAACAAGGCCATTTGAACAGAAGATTAGAGTAACCTGGTAAGAAAGAAAAAATGATAAAGACCAAAAAGTAGATCTCTAGTACTTTGCATCATTTTAAGTGGTATTATGTCATATTATTTTGATCTATCACCTTAGATGCTGTTCTCATCACCACATTAACTCTGTATATCAAATTCATCCTCGTAATTCCTGCATACTACTGAGAGAAATTATCCATGTCATGCATGAGGAAACTGATATTTGTAAAGGCTGAGGAAAAATCTAATAAAGTATGTAGCTGTCTAAAATAGGATTTTGCTAGTATTTGAGTGTCTAGATCCCAATATATCGGGAAAAAGAAAAACGTCTCCTTCATCACACTTGGCTTTGGAGATTCCTAAATTTCTTGGGGTCCACAGTTTTTCACCTGTAGCCTATGTGGTACTTCAAGCTACTCAAGCACAGGTTATTTTCAATTTGGATCTCCTAAAAACATTCAATTAGGATGTCAAAACCCCTCCTTTAGCTTGTTGTGTATCTGTCAGACTGTCGGAGCTCTCTGAGCACTCTCAGAATGCAAAGGCTTTCCTGAAAAGTGAAAAAGCTGCTGGTGTAATCTCTCTTTCCCTATTTAGTAGGACACAAGGCATTTATCCAGGATATAGAAGTGGATTAATTCCTTTCGCTGTCTCTTAGAATTTAAATATACATTGCCCTGTTCAAGGCCAGGTTGAATGGGGCATTGGGTGGCCTGGTCTAGTATTAAACATGTGTGGAAGTTGGTGGCCCTGCCTGTGGCGGGGTTTTGGAGATTCATGATCATTGAGGTCCCTTCCAACGCAGGTCATTCTGTGATTCCATGATTGTGTGATTCTATTTTTTCTGATAAAAACAATAGGCACCAAAACTATTCTTTACCCATGAGCTTGTTTCACTACACAGTTGCTCTAATACTAGGGCTAAAAAGCCCTTAACAACAAATTTACGTAAACATAGGTTTAAAGAGATTTTAAAACTTACATCTTTCATTTTCTAGGCCTTTTTCTAATTCAGATCATGCTACAAAAGGTGCGCTGTGGAAACAAGACAATCATTGCAGCCACAACTGTTATTTATGTCAATTATTATGGGCTTTTCTCCATAGCTGGAACATGCTTATTTGACCAGATTCGTTAGAACTGGATGTGCACTGTCACTGACTTTCTGAATATATTGAAATGTGGTACAGAATGTGCAGAAAAAATATATACCTGCTTTTAAAACCTCCAACATGAATAAGGAGTCAGCTGAAGATGAAGAAAGTCACTCAGTATCTACAGGGCTCACAGTTTGGGACTACATTTCCAACATATACCTTTTACATTTATTTTTTCTTTTTGATAGGCTCATGGATTTTGAACTTTAATACTGTATTTTAGTAGTCTCTAAGACTATGGCAAATCTTAGTTTATTTCATTAAATTTTAAGAGCAGAGACTAAGACATTTCAAGATTGCATATGGCATGTAATTAAAAATATAGACATTAAAAAATTATGTACACAAGACTTAGTAGCAATTGTCTATCTAACTTAGTGTTACTATAACCTGACTTTTGGTCCTCTACCAGGTATTATTTTTGAATAGAATACGCTTCTCAATACCCTCTGTACCATCTCACCACAATATTTCTTGCTCTACACTTAACAGTGATCCCTTTCAGTTGAAGACAAAATTGATTGCCAAGGATACAAGACAATAACTTGTATATGTATAATTTATAGCTTTACTTATGGCTTAGCATTTATTGAGAAACAGGACACTGAAAACAGAATTCTTTTTTCATAATCCTTGCACTCTATGCTTTTTATTGTTTGTAAAATCCCGCTGTCATTTTCATTTGTAACAGACATGACTCTACAAAAAAAAAGAAGAGATTGTTTGTTCATTTAAGTAGAATGCTCACAGGATAGAACAAGATTTTAGATCCATTTCTTACCAGACAAATTGAGATAATTCTAGTTCAAACAGAACCTGTTCTTCCTTATTCTAAATTTCCATTACAAAGATATGAAAGAATCCCTCAGGGAGAAGGAGAAGAATTGTAAAGGAACAGTTTTTGGACAGCTGAAGGAAAAGATGAGCACCTGCTGTTCAGCAAGTTGAGGGAATTGTTGTATACTGTAAATTGTCTATGTGCTATCAGGACAAGCAGATGGCTAGAGACAGAATTTTCTCCTTGTGTGTACTTTATTTCCTAACATCTCCTAATGGCCTACATTAAAGTTTCCCACCATCACATTCAGTTCAGTTTAACATAGCTAATATATATTTAAGCAGTACAAGTTGGTGTCAAAATTATCTACTTGGAAGAGATAAATCTTTCACATGAGTAAAGATGTCAGTATAAGGGACAATGTTGTATGCATTTCAGGGGACAAACTCAGATTCCTAGGATGAAACTGCTGCCTTATATATCATAGAGCACTTGTGATTTTTAAATAATGACTTGACTTTCCCTCATGGGGAAGAATATAACACTCTGTCTCATAGGAACTGCTGCAAGGTCTGATTTACACTGACAATGTGCAGAACTGTAGAACATTTTACTATTGTTATTATTACTATTATTTACATTATCTTTTTTGGAAATGCTTAGGTATTATGACAAATTATGTGCAAAATCTGTTCATGCCTTTATCAATTTCCTTTTCTTAAAATATCATTGAATGCTGATATACCAATTTGAATTATTAAATTATATTAAAAAAGGGGATGCTCTTCATTGGAGAAAAATGAAAGAATTATGGATCTGAAACCAGAAATTGAGAATCTCCAGAAAAACAATGAAAAACAGATGCTGATTTCTTCTGATAAGTGTTCCTCATCAAACTATACCTTGTCTAGCAGCTACTAAAATTAAATAAAACAAAAGAATTTTGTAAAAATAGAGTCAGGATATCAATAATTCTGAATTTCTTATATTTATTTTCAGTGTCTCTTCTCATCAGTAAGTCTACATTCTTGTTTGCAGTCATCCCAGTGAAACAAGAGAGATTTAGGTATATGTATAACTAAGCAGAATTTGAACTGGTGTATTTTCAGTCTTAGTTTATGGCAGAAAAGACTTAATGTCTGTGTGACCACTATCTTCTGTTGTGGAAGTAACTTCTACTATGAACCCATAACTGCAACCACAAATCAAACAAATGGACAACAGATCCTATTATTTCTACTTCTGGAGGACTCAATACATAAAATATTTGGCTAGTCCAGTTTTCCAAAACATATTTCAATTTTTCAGACCAAAAGAGATTGGAGAAGACAAGTAAGGATATTTAGGAAGCAGAATTTGTGGTTTAGATTTTTTTGGTGTCAGCTGCTCAAGACACCACAATTCTTGAAGCTCTTCAAATTGTTATTGGACTTTGAATTCAAAGTTTAAGAATCTCATCCAGAGGAACCTTATATCAATTCACTGATCAATCCAAGTAACTTGTTCATGAAATGAGTGCATAACAAAGCTATGCAAAACTTTCCTTATGCATCCCACTAACAAATGAAATTTGAATCTGCAAATTTATAAATCATTTCAGATAGGGGGCTGATCACTCTGATCTGAATATCAATCCAAGAGTAATCAGAGGGGCAGCAGGATGATGACTGAGACACTGTCTCCTTCAGTATACTCACAGGAACTCAGGGATGAGCTTTACAAAGAGGCAGCTCACAGTATCGGAAGTGCCTGACAAAAAAAAAAAAAAAAAAAACAACCCAGAAGGCTACATGTGAGATATAGATTGATTTGGGGAGTGAGAGAACTAAAACAAGCAAGAGAAGGCAGAAAAGAAGACGCTGAAAGATCTACTCTGGAGATGGAGACTAGGATTTTAAAATCAGCCTTCCTGTTGCTGCAAATGTTGCAAGCAGAGTTAAGTGAGAGAGGGCTTTCATAGAATCACAGAGTGGCCTGGGTTGACAAGGACCACAGTGATCATCTAGTTTCAACCTTTCTGTTATGTGTAGGGTCACCAAACACTAGACCATGGGGCCTTACAAGGGCCAAGTAGAGGGGGACAATCTCTTCCCTCTCCCTACTGGCCACCTCTTTTTTAATGCAGCCCAGAACACAGTTGGCCTTCCAGGCTGCAAGCACACACTGCTTGCTCATGTCCAGCTTCTCACCTATCAGGACCCCCAGGTCCTTCTCCACAGGGCTCTCAGGGAGATCTTCCCCCAGTTTGTATAAATACCTGGGATTGCCCCAGCCCAATTCCAGCACCCCACATTTGGCTTTGTTGACCCTCATTAGGTTTTCATGGATGCACATCTGCACAGCCTGTCCAGATGACTCTGAATGGCTTCCCCTCCCTCCAGTGTATCAACCGCACAACTCAGCTTGGTGTCATCTGCAAACTTGCTGAGAGTGCAACTTGCTTTCCTCCCTTTTGCATATTTCCAAGAATTTTAAGGCTATTTTTCTCCATTGGGATGACACAAAATTCTGTTGTTTTTTTTTTTTGTTGTTCTTATTAGCTAATTCTACAGATTTTTTCATGGGTAAATAACTAAGGCATTGACTGCAGTATACTAGAAACTCTTCTCTCTCTGCCATGTCTCATCATGAACAGGAGTTTGAACTCATATCTCTCTTACTTTAAGGGAGTGCTCAGCTACTGGGCCATAGGTCATCTTGATGTCATTTTTTCCAACCTCTCATTTTGGGAATTACTCCATGCTCTGTAAATACATGCACAGTTAGCCAAGGAATCCAATGATATGGAGTATTCTCCTGGAACTGGAAAAGCATTAGCTCAAAGCTCAGATATAAGTAACCCTTACATACCAAGTAAATACCCTAAGCACTAAAAGCCTTATTTTGAATCACATCAGCGCCTCAATAAATTCTTTACATGAAAAACTTTCATTACTCTGTGAAGAGTGTTGAGTTCACCTTCTCTTCTTTTTTGACAATTCCCATGAGGAAGAATATTAGGGAAATAAGCAAAAGTTGTGAAGCTGAAGTTAAAGAAGAATTGCTTGAAAAATGGTATTAGCTTAGGCAAATTAAGATTTTTTTTGTTCAAAAAAAAGTGATCTTTTGGAATATCAATGTCTTCACTATTTTATTTGTTTGTCTTATATCTTTCCTAAACAGTAAAATAATATTTGCTAAAATTCAGATGACAGAAATGATATACTATTGACAATATCAGCAGATAATTTCCTATATGCTCTCTTACCCACTGGGCCTGATCTTGGGAGACTGAATCAAGATTTGTTTTTATTCAAAGCATGTATTTTCAATAAGGTTTTAAACTATTTCCCTGTAAGAATAATGTTATAAGAAATGTTTTATAACTCTGGAAGTAGTAATTGTATTTTACTAAGAATAAGAAACTGAATTGCTTATGTAATGTTGCCAGAAAGAAAACTCAGTCTCTCACAAAAGAAATCCCTTTTCCTTACTTACATGAGCACTATTCTTGAAGGTAGTTATCATCAGGTGTGCAAAACAATCAAATGCATAGGCTTCGAGATAAAACTAAAGTTGTTATGGGTGTCATGCTCCACCCACAAGGGGAAGAAAGGGGTGACCAGATTTGTGGGTCTGTATTTGCTAGGCTATTTCATTAAGTCTCTGACAGCACAAGAGTGTTTTTATTTCTATCTTCCAATTGTATTAAATGCACTTCCACCATAGGTGTTCCCAAAACCCCTACTGAAGTCAATGTGAGATCTTAAGAATTGAACCATGGAAGAAGACCTGTGGATTATAGTGCTGGAGGCAGGTGTGAATTCTACTGCAGTGATCTACTGATGACAAAGGACTTTATTGTGTTTGGCTCGCTCTGTCATTTTTACCATATGCAGAAATTATGGATGCTCTTTAAAATAGTAGTTGTCTTGCTTTTGATAAGCATCCAAAACCCCTGACGATAATTTCATTTTTGATACTGCAAAATTGCTTTTCTTTCATTTGCCATTGATTTTATACTTTTCTTTCGTTTGAGAAGGTCTGAGAATATCCTTGTTATCAGAAGAATTTTTCAAAACCATTAAAATGGATGTCAGTTACTTATTATAATGACAGAGAAATACTTTTTTAGTCCAGAAAATCTCACCATACTCTAGACAAAGAATTTTAGCATTCTCTGGCCACCACAATGTGCCTGCAGTGTTTGAGCTGTTCATATGAGAGTGAAAGAGATTTGCTAGGCTATTTCATTAAGTCTCTGACAGCACAAGAGTGTTTTTATTTCTATCTTCCAATTGTATTAAATGCACTTCCACCATAGGTGTTCCCAAATAATCTGGTGTTTGGTTCAAGATCCCAGCATTAAGCATACAAATTCCCTATGAATACACTGAGAAATGTCTGAGTAATTTTCTGAAGGACTACCAAAGAGCAGAGAGAATTTCTGAAATTTCATCCATCCGCAGACTAGAGGTCATTTAGTGTTTGTGTCTCAACAACCTCTGTTCTTCCCAGTACTGAGCAGAAATAAGAATACTTTTCATATGTGCTAGATGTAGCATGGATGAGCATACACATCCTTTTCTTACTGCCCTTCCTGTTACAATCCTTTTCTGTTTTCCATTAGCCCATGTTCACTCAGACTTCAACTGAATTACTGATGTGAAACCATCAACACTTTGGAATTTGGTTCCACACATTTGTGCTCTATGAGAAGAGGATGTAAGTGGTGCTTTCTCTGTTTCTCTTCTGCATTAACTCTTCCTCTGAGATCTGGGTTATTTAACCCACTTTTTTTTTTTTCTTTTTTTTTTTTTTTTTTCCAGAATAAGATTGCCACTACCCTTTAATTTAGATTAGGTTATGTAGAGTAGCACATAGGAAATTTATCCACTACACTAAAAAATAATTATGAGCCGAAGATAACAAATACAGACACTTCCAGTTGTAAATAAATTTGGCTCACCAAGAATGTGAAATAAAAACCTGAAATACAGCAATTGCTGTCTCTTTTCATGGGTTATGCTGCATCAGATTTCTAATGCTTTACAGAACAACCTGTAACATAGATTTAGAAGAAATAGCACCAATAAAACTTTTCTGTTCATCTCAAGAGAAACAGGATCTTGGAACTGGCAAGATCTTAAGGTTAAAGTCTGTTGCACTGTATTGCTATCTGTATACATTTACCCAATTGCTAGCCCTGACACTACAACTATCCACTGAATAAATCCAAGTGACAATCTCAGTGGTAATATATCCCCCACCACCTGAACATGTTCAGGGAGGGGAATCAAGTCATAGTATTGTCTGGCTAGCAGTCCTAAAAACATCACAAGAAAGTATCTGTGGATTTAGACAGCGTTTATCTAGGGGATGAACAATACCCATATGTTCACCAGATGACTACAGAGTCAGGTTTGATTCAGTCAAAGTTCAAGGCTGCAACAAAAGATGTGTTGTTTCTTTACTACTGGCTTTGATTAGCTTGCTGTTTACAAAGAAATGTTTTTAAAAATGAATATTAATAAACATGTACAAGGATCCTTGCTCCTTTTTATGCTTTTTAATTTTTCAGATGTTCTATTAAGTACAATTGTTCTACCATGTATTTTCATGAAACATTTATTTCTATGACAGTGACTCACTTAGAATTATAGTGTATGTAGTTATCTTAATTCAGATGCCAGAAAACTGAAAATTAGGAAATGTCAAGAATCAGTACACACACTCTCATATTTTCACGGTATATGCATATACGCCTACAAATACACAGACAGGCATTGGGCCAAATAAATCTTTTAATGCATGTATGCATATATATGTATGTGTACATGCACACACACACACACACACATACTTGTGTGTAAGTATCTGCATGTCTACATGTAGTCATGTTTAGATATTTGTAGGTCTCTGGTTTTGTGTAGAATCCAAATTTATTGCTCCTCATTTACTAAGTTTCCTAAGTGAGGTAGAAAGATCTCATTTTCATATAGTTTTCCACATCCCAGACCAATAAAATGGAAATGCTATGCATCATAATATCCTTGAGCAAACCTTTACTATTCCTTTATGTTTCAAAGTCTTTCATTAAAACAATATAAATGTTATCTGTAGCAAAGAAGTTACCAGCTTTTACAAGTTTTCCGCTGATAAATATTTGCTATGCACTTCCAAAATATATTAATAATAAGGACTCTGAGTTCTTTTTTATGTTTATGAAAATTGAAGTAATGCAAATAAAAGCCTCCATTATTCTTTTGTATAGGCTACTTATACCTTGAGTTTAACTGGGCTACACTGTAGCTTGAATAAGCAAGAAAAGACAAAAAAATTTTGCTGCCAATCTGCACAGCATTATAGGCTGAGAAATAACTTCTCCCACAGACGTGGGAGGATGTAGTGTGGAATCCTATGCTTTCATGGATCAAATGGCTTTTGAGGGTTACACTTGGAGTGATTTGCTGAAAGAAAAATCTTTCTCAAAGAGAATAATAAACTTGCAGAATTTGGAGAAAAGGCTTGCTGTAACCTAAATGTACGTAATGGTAAGTTGACTTAATCATTAGACAAGTTTTGATTAAGTAATTGTTGTTGTTGTCTTTCTCCTTTGGACTAGAAACACTTAATTGGTTAAAATATTGTTTAATTAAAAATGAAATTGTAATCCATTATCTTGAGCAAATAATCTAAAACTCTGTTTAGAAAGAGGATTACAAAGTCCTTGTGGTTGAGAAAGCCATTCTGGGGGTCACAAAAATGTTGTTACAATGTCATAGTGTGTTGCTTAGTAAGTGGCTAGATGTCTTGGTGGTAAGAGATTCAATGCATTTGCTATTTATAAAGTTGTATTACTGTATGATATGAGAAGGACATATTCCAATACAGTAGAGCCAAGAAACAATGCTCAATTTTCTAAAATCTTCCATAAAATAATGTTGAATAAGAGCTAAACAAGCTAAGTCAAATGAAAATTCTTATGCCTTGGAACATGAGAAATTCAGTTAGATATTAGATATTTAGTTTTTAGCCACAAAAGTGATCAAATCCTATAGCAGACTGTTCAGGTAGTGGGATCTCTGTCTTTCAGAGTTCAAAACCCAACAGGCTGCTATTCTCAACCATCTGCTCTGGTAAGACTTTGAATAGGGATTGGTTTAGGTGACCTCTGGAGGTCCCTTTCAGACTCAGATAATGAACTCAAAATCTTCTCCCTCCTATGTTCAAGCTGTTGATATATAGTAGAAGTTTTATGATCTTTTTCACAAGAAAGCCATTTGGAAAGGAAATTTTCTTGACCCAATGTGGGTGAGAACACACATTAGTTAAATACTAATAATATAACTAATAATTTTCTGACTGTATTAACTTTGAGAAACATGTAAAGCTATGTATGCCTGATCTACATGGGTGTGTACAGACACACACATAAATGCAATGAGTTTTATCATCATAACTGTCCTGAGATGACTGGGAGTGTAACAACCAATAATAAAACATTAATAAGATTCCCTAACAATTAATTTTCCTAGATACATATATGTATTTTCAAGTTTTCATTCACTGCTCCATAACTAAGAGCAATGATCTTAAGTGCATCTTCAAGTCTATCAGATTTGAGATAACATTACATTTCTACAAGGGAAAAGATCACAGAGAGAAAAGTGTAGCTGGGACAATTAGAAGAACCAATGAGATAAAAACAGTAAACAGACATTGGTGAAATAACCTCCTATTGACAAAATGCTTGAGCAATGAGATGCACATGATGTTTATCTGTCATCCTAACATGACTCACCAAGTTTCTTTCATCTAATTATACATGTTCTTCCTCACCTTGGAAATTTTGCCCTATGAAGAAGCTGGAGTCCAACTGGAACTTCCACATGATATATTTATCATGTTACATCAGTATTTTATCAATCTGGGGAGAATCCAGTAGACTGTGCAAAAAAAAATTCGGGCAATATTTCAAAATCATTTTCATTCTGTACTATGTTCTGTTGGATTAAAATAGCTCTAAAATACAGAAAGTGATTGTAAATCAAAGAAAATATAAAAATAATTGGAAATGTTATAATAGGAATTTCCCTTAGCCACTTTGGTTCCTTTTTTTCTTCTGAAACAAAGAATTGCAAGAGTAAAAACAAAGTCTTTAGTTTCCTGTTACAGAAGATTGCCTTCAGCAAAACTTTTCCAATATGTAAATAAAAATTGACACAGAATTTAAACTCAGATCCAAAGGTTGTACCAGGGAAATATTTTCCGTTCTTCTTTTACTCTCATGCCATTCATTTGTCATAGATTTAGGATCTAATCACTCTCATTTTCCCTTGTAGTCAGTGAAACATGTCCTGAGAACAAGTGACTCATTCCTTCTGTAACTTCAAAAAAAAATGTTGCAGAAATGTCATTTTAAGCCTAGGCCCTTTACCTCAGAGATGGATGCCATTCTATGAATCTATTATCTTACCTTAGGAATACTACAGTTTAAGTTTGAAATTCCTAGGTACTTCTTACAGCTGGTGGAGAGAATTAAGCACGTTCAGCAAACTTCAGCACAGAAAATAAACTCTCATGTATTGAGCTGAAGATCCTGTAAAGACTGGTATATATGTTTCAAACCTCAACCATTTGCACTGAAATTCTAATAAAAGCAATTACAAGATAAGACTAGAGTGCAAAATTGTCTCAGAGTAACGTTTCTTTCCTTTTATTCAGCTTCATTAATGAGTAACATGTCTGACTTATCAAAAGCTTGGAAAGATGTTCCTAAAATCTACTTGAAATTCTTATGTTAAACCTAAAATATCTTTAGTATGTTTTGTAATTGAAATAAACTACTGCTAAGGGACTTGGCTGGGCATTGGTTGGTGCATGTTGAACTATTTTTTGTGTCATTTGTTTTGTAAATGTATCTTGTATTACTAACATTGCTTTTCTCTTCCTTTTCTGTCTGAGTAAATTGATTTTATCTTAACATACATTTTTTTTTTTTTTTTTAATTTTTTTCTGATTCTGTCCCTCTTCCCATTAGGGTGGCGTTATGTGGTGCTGAGCTGCTGGCTGGATTAAGTTATAACAGTGTACTGCTAAAGTAATAATTTTTCAGATCTGTTCTCTACATACTAATTAAATTCTATTGTTCAATAAGAAAAAATAGATGCATAACTTATTTTCTCAATTTTCAGTTTTTTAAGGGTACTAATGATCTCCTGAAAGATGTTTATTGCCTAAGGTATAGGAATTCAGGCTAGTCATTAATACTGGGGAAATATTTTGTGCTACAACCGTTGCTGCCAGCTTTCTTAACGTACCCTGATTTTAAATAAACTCTTACAGACTACAATAAAGAAAATTTCAAACTTACAGGATCTGGCAAGTTTCACATTAAAACAACCCCTTTGAACAGTCTTCTTTAGAGTATAACTCTCTGGGCCCTTATCCATTATTTTTCCTTTCTATCTGACCTACTTTTTGCTTGCACTTGTCCTCTGAAGTCCTTCAGTAATCAGGTTGTACATCTATCGAAAGCCCATGAGCAAAGCTTTGGCCTTTGGCTGAAAAACTTTAAATAGCAGTACATTCATGTCTCCTACTGAAAGACAGATAGGCATTCAACTGAGCAAGTCTGTTGTTTTTCTCTCTATATATGTATACACATTGATGTGCATAAGTTCACAAACGTAAACAAGCACACACTTTTTGCTCAGATTGCTGACACAGCAGAAAATATTCATACAGGATTTTATTAAGCAAACATGAAGTCTTACTCCATGGCTCCTGATTTCTCTGATTATACTTGTGGTCATTTTAGAAGAAATGGTAAATTGAATCTATTATTATTATTATTATTATTATTATTTATTATTATTATTATTTAAGATTTTCGTGTTGCAATAAATAGATGTCTGATAAGAATTTGCCATTTAATTTCCTTCTTAGTTTAAAAGAATCCAAACAGTGACTTGGTCAGTGATGGCATTTAGAACCTTCTGTCTACAGAAATTCAAGTTCAGCGTCTCTATCTGGTTAGTTTATTTGAATGTTACAGGGAGAGCCAGATTTTAATGTGTGCTGCACTTTTAGATGGGATTCACTCCAATACAGATAATAGCTGCATTGTTGTCATTATTTTTCCAGCAGGGACTGAACTGTAGAAAAAACGCTAACTTTACAGCTAGGACTGCATTGAAGCCCAGCTGGTGAGGAATTCTCTGACTCAGACAAGTTCTGGGCTGCCCTGGTACGTACAACCTCTTCCTTCCTGGGTTTACAGGCTGTCCTGGTGCCTTTCAACATGTCAGCTTCACCTCTTCATAAAGCAGGAAGACAGCATAATATCCTGATTTGATAGTTTCTGAATCTAAGTCAGTGACGGTTTAATTTCTACCAAAGGCTCTCACAGCTATCCTGCCTAATATCAAAATCGCTCATGTTCAGTTCAAATCAACTGCATACAATATTTTCTTGTTAAGATCCAGTTAGATAAATGTAGTACCTTTTGCAGACACTTCCAAACCATGACAAAACATCAAATTTTATCTTCCATGCATAACCATCAGAACTGTAGTGTTATGGTCTTAATCATAATCTACTGAATGAGAATACAGTTATTAACTTGAAGGCAGTCAGTGGCCACCCTGCAGATTCACTCATCTCAATCAGGGACCCCAATAAGGAGCTGAAAAAGAGTATCACAGTCTAGGATTTATCCAAGTCCTCATTATTTTAATGACATTTGTTTGTTGATTTATTAAATCTTTGCTGATCTTGCAAGCTCATGAGTTTTGAGCTCTTGCAAGTTCATGAGTTTATATATGAAGTCTGTGCTGAATTTCTATTATTTTTACCATTGTTTCACAAGTTTTGAAGAAGTGTCAAGCTGCTAAATTTAGTTTTTCTGTTTCTAATAGTACCTGGAATAAATGGCAGCATATGTCTTCATATTTTTGTATTGAAGTCTACTGGGGTGTTAATAGTATTTTTTTCTAAGTTAAATTATTAGAATTCATCTTGGGAAAAAAAAATTCTTTCCTCAGCACCATGAATGATACAATTTCTGCTGACCACCTTCTGCACTTTCATATCTTAATACCACACTTTCAAAGTAAGCTTGAAACAGTTTTTTTAAGGTATTTTCTTCAAAGGTAGGATTTGGAAATTCAAGTCATGATTTGTGAGTCAGAACTATCTTGAAATGTGTCAGGTGTTGAGTACTAACAAGGGTAAAATAATGTAAACTTCTTTGTTTATGAAGTAGACAGGAATTTATAGTCATGAATGCACATCAGGAACACCCCCGCATTTTAAAACAAAACAGTGAGCTTGTTTATTTAGATATGATATAAAACCTACCCTGAGAAAGATCATTACACCAAAATCAGCAGTTCTCCTTACAAGAACCTTCACATATATGCAAGTCCAGGCTCCTAACATATACCAAGGAGTTATTTTTTCAAGTAAAACTCACATTTGTCCTGTTGGGCTGCGTTTTTCTTTGAATTCTGACTTGAGAGAACCACAGGTTAATTAAAATAATAATGCATGTATTATTGCACACATCTTAGGCTAACAGTTAAGTATTAATACTCAGACATAAGACATAGGAGGGAGCTTGGAGTTTGCTTCAGCTTACAAGTTTATCATTAGGTATTTAAAAATAAAAATGGAAAAAAAAAGGATTTGTTTTATCTGACTTTCATAAAAAGTTAGTTGTGTAATAAAAATATGCTGTTCAAAGTCTATTATTAGTTGTAGAAGGAATCAAAAAAATATAGAAGTTAAGAAAGAAAGATGAACAACTCACTAAAAATGATCATCTTTCTCCACTGAATACACACTAAACAGAAAAAATAAAATAGGTTAGAAATCTTTTTGGAAAAAAAAAAAAAACAACTGATGTCCCCATTTGCTTTTAAAAGTATTAATGAGAATCTTGAACTACATACTTAACCTAGAATAAGAAAGATTATTTCAAACTAAACATAAGTAATTTTTTTACTCTTTTTGGTTACAGTCAGATTTTGAGATAGCTGATTTTCTGTTTTCTTTTTTTCTTTTGGTACCAGAAAATTAGGATTTGGTATATAGACATTATTTCCAAATTGGATGGATATAGACTATTTAGGTGCTGGATAGAGAATTAATTTTAATTTAAAAAATTCATTTTCATCCCTGTGGATTCTTTGATATTTAAATATCCCCTTTTGAAAACAAACAAGTAAACAATAACAAAAAAAACCACCATAAATTGATTCAGTCTGCTATTTATTTAGGCAGTTATTAAACCCTACTGGACAGTATACTGAAATGTTGACTGTATCAAAATGTGAAGTTCAATCTATTCCACAGAAAGTCCGGAAAAAGCAAATCCTTTTGCAATATTATGATGAATGTGATGATTCACCAGCAAATCTGCCACACATTCTCTAAAGTGGTGCATTTCATTGAATATAATTTCTTCTGTTATAAAGGTGCTCTGCAGCTATGTTTTCCAATTGCGCACACCATTCACATTTTGTTCTAATCAACTTGGATGTTATCATACCACAACTATCTGATGCCTGTCAGTCATCATCACAAAGAAATGTGATCAAGTAACAGAAATGGATGAAACAGAAGATGTGAACTTACTCACTGTTACTCATTTTTTGATCCTGTTTAAACATTCTCAGCTGTGATTTTGACAAAAAATATGCAACCTGGACCAGAATTTGTTTTTTCTGCCAGAGTCCCTGTTTAGTGTCTGTGGTGGCAGTGATTATGATAGCAGGCCCGGAAGCAGTGTTTTGAATATGTATGCTCCCTCCCTGTCACAGAATCAAAGAAAGGTCTGTGTGCTGTAAGTGAAAGATATGCAGTTGATTTACCTCCTTGCAAAACTATTTGTTTCTCTGAAGGCATTTCTTGCTTTGATCAATAAGTTATCATAAATAAAAACATAGCAATGGCATAAAAGGGTATTTTGCTTGGGAAATAATAATATAGCCTAGAAGCCCTGAAATCCCATAATCTCTACAATGTGGTATGGCTCCAGATCAAGGGCAATCTTTTCTTCTGTTTCCTGATGTCCAGACACTGTGGTTGGATGATTTGTGAAATGCTTTGTCTTCTTTAGGAAGTGTCCACATAGTGAAGTTTAGGGATTTTTCGTCTTTTTTTTTTTTTTTTTTCCCCAACTAATTGTAATATCTTACTTCACTGTAACAATGATACACTATTTAAAGTCAATAATACAATAGTGGATCACTAAAATTTTGCATTCAAGACAGAAAAACATTTTTTTTCTAATTTGTCTAAGGACAGTTTGAATGAGCTTTCCAAGAATAGTAAAAATTAATCTAAACAGTAAAGATTACTGAAGTGTTTGGAACTGTACAAAGTAAGCAGTAAGATGGTTTGTCTCTGCACTCATGACCCAAGTAAGATACAGGGAAAACAAACAAAACAAAATAAAATTAAACAAAAATAAATAAACAAATAACAAAAAGAGGGTGGAAGGAGAATTATTCATGGATTACTGTACGGCAATAGCACCAAGAACTACAATTGCTAGAAGATGTGGTTCACTGCTCAGAACAGAAATACAGATGAATTTTCTGCCCGTCCCCCCCAAAATAGTTATATTTTCTACAGTTACCAGATCACACTGTCTGTACACAAAAAAACTTACAGAAATATTTGTCTAGACGCAACACAAAGGACACTACTTCATCTTTCAAATCCCAGAATTCTTATCACACCAGAAATATAACATCTGGAAAGTGTTATGCAATGTATTGATTTTGTTTATTAATTGTTTTATCATGGATGATATAATTATCCTCTAGGGAAGATCAATCTTTCTATTTGTTTCTTGCATTTATTATGAGCCTTGCACAGAAAATGATTTGTTAATTGAGAGATATCATTGGCATTCAGATCTTCAGGTACGGTGAGCCAATTGTCTTCTGCCCTAAATTACCCTTCATGAGAAGCAAATGAAGATATAGAAAGAATTGTAAAAATTGCATATGAATGAGACAAAGTCATATATCTTCTGAGTGAAATATGGAATATTTGGGGATTAAATTCTATTACTGCTGCTGTTGTTTGATAAGTATTGACTTAGTCCTCCACAAGATTTAGTCAGATCTCCATTGAGATTAATGGTAATTCTCCCTTTCTTTTGTAATCCCTGAAGATTGGAAACAACTTGTTTAAATATAATTAAATCCCTTCAGTAGTTCTCCTTTGCAAACCAAAATAATCATGCACTTGAAGAGACAAACACCTTGATTGAAGATGTGAATTACCCTTGAATTGTCACTTGAGACATAAGAAAGATGTATAAAATAGTTGTTAACTGTATACCTCACGCAGAAATTTCAATTGCAGGATAATAAATAACTAGAAAAGAATAGACTAGAATAAATAACTAGATTAGAATAGCAGTTTATTAAAACAAGAACTTCCTATTCTTGAAAATATCTTGGCTACTAATAATTCTACTATATTCCAATCAGAAATGCTCATACTTCAGAAATAAACAAAAAGACTTATTAACTTCATTAAGCATAGCAGCCCACAAACGACAGTACTCATAATGAATCAGTAATTATAATCTGTTAATTTCCAAATGGGAAACAGGAGTTACTTGCAGCAATTCTCCCAAGAGTCCCTTCTTTAAATAAGTGATTTCAAAAAAATTAGCATTGTGCATTATGAATAATGAAAACAAAAGTTTGTGCTTGTTCCTTTAACAAGGGTTAACATAGCAAAACAGCAAGCTCCATCTGAAAAGTAAAAAAAAAATTAAAGAAAAAATGAAATAAAGATCAGTTACATACACGGTTTTTGGGACACTTGAGAGAGGACAATAAATAAGCCTCCAGAGCCTTTATGGCTTCTGCTAAGATCTTAAAACTCAGTTCTTTAACATGTCACCTGTGTGATATTTCACTGGTAAGCCCTTAAGTTTAGCAGAAGTCTGCTCTTTCTCCTTCTCTTCATTAGTCTCAATTTATGCAGTCAGCTTTTCTTCTACTGTTTTGCTGAAATAGTTGTTTTTCTAAATTGTTTTGTCAAGCAGTCTTTATTTGCTCAGCTGCTGGTTTTGAGACCTTCACTTCACAAGACACTTCTGTTGCAGATACCAGTTCTCTGTTCTCTTTCCTCTTCATTCTTCTTTCTTTTGAAAAAGTTCAAGCAATGTGATATTCTTCTTCTGAAAGGAGAAGCATTTAAATTTTAGGATTTCTTTTTTTCAGTATGGATTTAGTACTTCAAATAATTTCACAGAAATTAAAGTTTGGATTTTTAATTCTTGATAGCATTAACAATCTGAAATTACTTCAGGAAATTCCCACCACTTAGTTTAATCAAACATCTATAAACAGTTTTTAATAATAATAATAGAAATGTCAATAGTAAATGAGAAACATACATAATTTGTAACATCATGAATATCTTTGCTTTTTACAGTCTGTTAGCTACAGAACTGATCATCTGGTATAAAATTTTTTTAAAAAGTTAAATATTCAATTATTAAAAGCAGTTTATAAGGAAGAAGAGTCTTTTTCATTTTACTCAGGATTTTGTTTCTATTTTATTTTTGATTTGCTTGTTGTTTTTCATGTTGTTTTTGTTTGTTTTTCTTTGATGTGATTGAATTCAGACAAATGAAATTAGAAGAAGTGTGTATGTGCATATGTTTCTTTTGTTTTGTTTCTTTGTTTTGTTTTAAAATTGGAATAAGGAAAAAAAATCCTGGAATTAAATATCAACATTTTATTCTCTTCCAAACATCATTCACAATAATCTCGTGATTTTTCTTCGGATTACTATTTCCTCATTTTTTTCTACAAAGTATTTAGTGGGGATCTACGATCCATGGAGAAATTCAAAGTGATTGACTCAGCTGTATAGAAACTGTTTTTTTTTTTCACTCTTGATAATGACCTTGCTTAATTACAATTGAAAGCACAACCTGATTGCACGTAGCAAGCTGGTAAAAAAGCAAAGTATCAGCTGTATACCATACCACCTGGAAAACTAAATCCTTCTATGGCAGTTCTTTAATCTGGGGAATAGTAGAGAGTAAGTGTTTGCTGCTTTGGCTCCTAATCTTCTCCTATTCAAAAACAGCCAAGTCTGTCATTTCTCATAATACTGAATTTCCCTGTAGTATGGTGTATGGCGAAATATCTAACACTGCTGTCCTGCCTTCAGGAGATGACAAGGACAAATTAACATACACTTCCAGTCAAGCTGAACCTAGGTAACTGCTGCCAAGGAAATGTCTCTTCATCTTTAGAACCTGCACACTCGGAGAAGTATGGACTCAGTTAGACCTCCCACATAGTCCAAAGCCATATAAAATTGACAGGGAAAATGACAAATGCCAGTAGGCAGCGCAGAGCATTGGTCACCTATTATGTTAAGCATAAACAGCACCACCTGGTGTTCTCAGCCGTACCATCTGTAAGACACTGCTCCTACTGTAAATCATTCCTATACCCTCTTTTCTGTAATAATTAAAACAACACTCTTTGCTGTGCCCCTGGGTTAATATAATTTGTTTTATTCACAGCCCAAGTAATTTGCCTCCCTACAGCACTCCGCTATTATTATGTCTACCCAGCACTGGTAAGGGAGCAAGTAGAGTACATTTCAAGGTGCACATAAATCCAGTTCAGGCTATTTCAAATGAAATAATTAAGTAAGTGCAATATGTTTGACTCCCATAGGGAGAACTCATAGGAGGATAAAGAAGTATTCAGAAAAATCAAAGCTTTACCTCAATCACCTTCATTAAGAGAGAGAAAGAGAAGGGGGGAGAAATACAAAAACAATGGATAAAAAAACTAGGATAAAAAAATTGTAATATATGTCAATCTTAGCCAGTATGGGAATACCAATTCCTCTTTTTAAAATGGATATCAATATCATATCCTTCTGCCCAAGGTGACTGAGCTACAAGGTCCAGTCTTTCATCTCAACTCTTCTGAAAATTGGACAGCACTTTTGGAGAAGAATTCTAAAAGAAATCTATCTATGAAATAAAAATTTGGAGAAGAATCCACAAATCACTATGCTATCTAGAGATAGAGAAGAATAGGGCAAGATATGTAATGGTAATATCCTCCCAACTTCTGACAACTTTTCTATTTGAAGTTGTTCTATTCTAGTTATTGCTCATGCACTTAGTTATATGGAGAAAATAGATCTTCCAAATATTCAAAGTTGTTCACAGAGCTTCCTGTAGCTGTTTCTCTCTAACAGACTGTCTTTAACCAGGAATCAACAATAGTATCTTTCAGTGCACCTTTCACTAATTTGTTTTGTGTGAATGTAATGCTTACAAATACATGTTTTCCAGGATTTATCTTGGAATTGTTTTTAATATTAGTGCCTTTTTTCAGGCAGAGATGAAAGATTACATGGGCTATATATATTGCTCCTCAGTTCTCTAAAGCTTTCTTAACTTTTTCCAATTCATCCCATGGTTCCAAACAAAATCAGCAGAGTTAATTACTCTCAAAGTCATCTGCAAGGATTCATATACGAATCAAAAGATCTTTTCCAAGTACATGGTAATTTGTATATGATGATCATCTAAGGACACAGGACAATAAAGCTAAACATTGAACAAATTGATTTCAACTCCAGCATTTTAGAAGGTTTGTATTGTGGTGGGAGGTTGTAATTTCTACATTGTGTCTGTGGAATAATAAATCTAATCATCCTGTATGTTAATTATAAATAAGTGTCACAGGAGAGTGAGACAGCTAAATCAGTTGGAACTACTACAGAATCAGGTTTGAATGAGAGTTGAGCTAGAAAAGAGAATTTTTCATAGGAGCTTTTGAAGAATGGATTTTAGATCTAAATGGTTCTCAGTGAACACTGAAGACGGTAGGAAGCCAATAGATAAATATGAGCAGGACTTGTGGTTTTAAGCCTCAGAAATTATTGCAGATGACAGTCTGGGGAATTGGAGAGATGAAGGCTCTCTCTTTTGTTTGATTCTATGTTCAAAGACTGGACTGTGCAGGTGACTGGTCTGTGCATCAGTATTTGATTGGTGCTCTGCATTCTGAGAATGATGTGTTAGACTTTACTGTGGATACTGGAAAATAGCTTAGGGACAGCACTTCAGTGGGTTCAAACTTTGTTTTCTCAGCAACACCAGGAACGTCAGAACTTTGGTTAATATGAATTAAAAAGTTCATGCTTCTCTCTAGTGCAAAAGACATATTGAGGGGAAAAAAAAAAAAAGATAAAAAAAGAAGAAAAATCAGTGGTACTACTTGCTCAGGACTATACGTGTTCTAAGTATTACTCAAATTCTCCCAGTGGTATCAAATGAAATATTCTGGAATAAAATGCCACTCCATGTTAGTATATTCTATGAATAGAATCCCATGAATACAGGAAGATACTTCAGTATCATCTATCATTTTTGTACTTCAAAAATGTGGTACCTTTCTCCTTTTATTCTCTGAGCAGTCTTCGCAATCCTGCTAAGTTTCAAGCAGGATAATGTTAATTATAAAATAATTTACTTTATGATAAACTACTATATTCGCTGTCATTTCTTTATGAAGAATAAGACATTTAAGAAAGTAATTAAACAGATGTTTATTGAAATTAGTTTTCCCTCTTTAGAGGAATGCAAATAATGGATTTTAACTCAGGAGAGGATTCACTAATAGTAATAGAGATAGATGAAGATTTATATCTAGATCAATACGTCTCTCAAAGTTTTATGAGAAAATGTTTCATTGTTCTTCCATAGCCTGCATTTATTTAGTGAAAATATTTCTGAGTTAAAGAGACACTATCACTCCAGTGCTTTGGAAAAATGATGGAAAATGACCATAACTAACATCAAGAAAACATTTCTTTTCAGGCACAGAGAATTAACTGTCACATCTGACTCACCATTACCTATATCTTTTCAAACTGTGCCATTATGTTATTAACTAGTTGGAAGAACAATAGTGAGTATACAAAATATTTCAAGAGAGATAATGATTGTTCTATTAAAAATATAGCAATTCATCTTTTAGTATCATTAGTGGCTCATAACTGGTAATATGTTTATAATATTCATTGGAGATTTTATTGTGTTTCAGTCAATGCAAGACTTAGATTATCTGTAATAGCTGTCTATATTAAAATTTAGATACTGCCTGTGGAAAATGGATAGTAATTTGGTGATTATTCATATTTTTTAAACATTCTGCTTTGCACCAATTTGTTATGCAAAATTAAATTAACATACATAAAGTACGTGGATTTTTTACTTTTTTATACTTCTTTGTGACAGTGATGAATGGCATATAATTTATAACAGAGAAATTTAATAATTTTTATTATTCTGTTTACTATTTTTTTTTTCTTTATGAAGTCTCCTCTGATTTTGTCATAAGATTAGCAGGAAATTTTTGCTCAGCATCACCTTCTAATAGAACCCAGCAGGGACAATTTTTCATGCAGACTCAGTCTCTGTCTAAATTTCTCTAATCCCTTGATTATTCCTGGGGAAAATAATCAGATCCCTGTTGTGTTTGTATTCATAAAGAAAAAAAAACAAGACTCTGTACATCCAGGAACTAAGATCATGTGTCTACTGTTCAACCTAACTGAAAAGGATGATACAGGAAGCCTGGATGATCATTAAGGCTTTATTGAGATAATCAGCTTCATTTGTGGACTGTAAGTATTTGCAATGGCAATATGGCGTTAAGCTGGCCAGCCTTCCAGGAGACTCTTTGATTGGGAAGACTCCAACACCTGTTTACAGACTGCTTTCTTGACAGTCACAGTGCCTGAGCTGATTTGCCAGTAGATTTAGTTCAGTAAATCACTGGAATATCAAGTCCTTTATGAATTCTTGATAATATACACCACTGGCATGAAACCCCTACTCATGTTCAGATGGCTTAGTACACTTAAATTTTGTTTATTTCTGTAGCAGCCGCTATGACAGATAAGAACTTGACTAAGCAGCTCCCATCTCCTTTGGCAGCCAGATCAAATCAGATCACAGGAATCTGTCTGCTCACCTGCGAATTACTACTGGCAGAAGTCCACAGCAAGGTGCATTTTTCTTGGCCTTGCTCCACAATGAAATACCTGAACTGCTCTGGTTTTTGTGACTTTCATGCATAGCATGAGAGTCCTAAATTTAAACTTTCAGAATCTTTTGTATTTGTTATTACAGTGTAGTAATTTCAGAATGTATTAACCTAAAAATATGGATATTCTTTCAGAATTTCTTTTATCTTAAGATTCCATTTTACTTTACAAAAAACAGTTGGGAATGGGAAGAGAAGGGATATAAATAACTTGGAAATTATACTTGCACTCATTTAAAAGTCTCTTACATTGTCATGATAGAAAGATCTTGCAGTAAATAAGATTCTACTCCCATGTGTTTTTCATCTTACAAAAAAATAGACGTAGAGTAGCTTTTTCAGATGATTTTAGAAAGGGATATTTTCTGTTCTTACTGATGTTAGAACTCCCATCAATAAAGAACAGATTAAGCCAGTGCAGAGAGTTTTGAAAACACCTTCTAAATGTTACAGTATGCTATGATGCATTTAACTACACAAATGAGTCTCTCAAAATTCTTAAATCTTGAATACGAGCTTTTCTCATGAGAAAAGAATACAAAATACTATCAATCACTTTTTGTGATCAGAGGACAAAAGTAAACTGGGGATCAAGAGAAGAATTTTTAACAAAATCATGAATTTGTGAGGAAGGCATACATTTAACTGGTGTCAGCTTGCTTTTCTGCCTAAGGATGAGATGGATGTCAATAGCTTGATTTGAGATCTGTTAAATTCTTTACAAAGATTTCAGTGCTTGCAGCAGTATTAATGAGGCCAACTGTGAAGCTAAACTTTGTATATTTGACCTTGTCTTTCTGGGATGATTATTTGTACTTAGTATTTTGGTAATATGGAGGCTCAATAATTTGCTTCCTGATCTTAAACATCAATTGAAACACATGTATCTATGCCCTGCCTCATGATGACTCAGAGTACAAAATTCAGTGTATAATTTTTCTTGCAGTGTAGCACTATAAACAATACTGCGTTATCAATAGTTCAATGAAGTTCACAGAATGGCTGAAAGACACAAACACTACATTTTAAATACCATGTACCCCTCTGCCTCCTCACCTCCTCATCCCTGGATCATGTGCTTACCACGATCCCATTGGCAAATGTTTTTCTTCGCATCAGTACAGCAGCAAAGCTATAAACTTCTAAACTGATTGTGGAGAATCTCACATTTGGTGCATAAAGGTATTTCACTGTCTTCACCAAAAGGAAAGCATTTTTACATTAGCTGTCTTTCTCAACTGTCCTCAGAATTCCACGTGATAAAAAGAACATTATTAAATCCCTCTAAGGAAACAGTTTATCTACAGTGAGGCATTTCACCCTGAAGTTGTTTCTTTTCAGTCATCTCAAACAATTAATTAATTTGAAACATAAAGCTTTTTTATTTTTTGTCTTCAAAAAGTGGTAGATTTCTGTCTCTTTTAAGTATTTAAAATATTACAGACATAAGAAAGATTCCTATATTACAAATTTGCATGATTCTTTTAAATATATTTTACATATATCTGCTTGTTAAATTAAAAGTAAATTTAACATTGTTGAAACAAGAGATTCTCTTTTACAATATAATTAAACACAGAAATCACTTATTTATAGGAAGAATATTAGAAACACAAGTAGAAATTGAAATGTGTGCAATTGCCTATGAAGATAAATATTTTAGCAAAATGTGCTTTGCAAACTATCCACATTTTAGATAAGTTTGCAAACAATGTGGTCATTTCCTTTTCTGAAAGATTAAGTATTGTTCCAACGTGTGGTAAAAATAAATGGAAAATTCCAACTAAAGACACAATAATAATAAATTAGAAATAACATATAATTTGCAAAGGTAAAATAATAATTTATTTCTGTACAACAATAATTATTTTGTATCAAGATGCTAAATCACAATGATTTAAAGAAATACTTCAAATTAAAAGCAAAATGTGTGACATTAACTTAAAATATACATTTTAAAATATTTATTTATTTCTTTATATATATTCTTTCTGTGGCCAAGGGTATTGAAAATCTGAAATGTCTTGTTACTTAACTTAAGGACTTTTTAAAAATTTTAGCAGACCTTTGTCAGGTATTTTATTTCAATACATTGTGAAAAAACAGCATATTAAACGTGTGCTTGGAGAAATATTCATGTCAGCATTTTATCTTTCTTACAAACAGTTGCTCAGTAATAGCAGTAAAAAGATTGGTAGTAGTTTTGTTTGTTTGTTTTGTGTTATTTTCTCTCCAGTTCTCTGAAATGCTGAATTTTCATGAAAATTCTGACATTAGCAAGTAAAAGAAAGGTGACTCTGCATGCTCCCTTGCATAAATTAGAATATCAATCAGCTCTACTTTGCTGAGTTGTGATTTAACTAAGAGTGTACTTTATATTAAGGTTTGTTTCTTAATGCAGCCCCAACATATATATAGAAATAGAAAAGAGGAAGTCCTGGTGTACTTAAAAAACAAAATGATAAAGTTAAAATATCTGTGCTTGGATCCTATGAAGCACATAAAATGTGTTATTTCAAATATACTTGTTAAAGATCGAATCTCACGCTATCCAGAGTGCAAAGAATTTTACAGTGTTTGTAACTCTGTGAATCCAGCTAGTGCAGCAATGAATCTATACTGAGTCGTGCTTAAATGTTTGGAACATATATTAGTGAAAATGAGATTAGAGAAATTCTTTGTGTAAAAATGATGAATGAAGATAATAGCAAAGTAAAGAAGACCTGAGTGAAAATCTGAGATCAGAGTATGATCAAATATCTTCCAGATAAACGGTTCTGTATTATGTTGAATGTCTTACACAGAGTACCATGGAATGGCCATTGATTCTATGTCTTTTCTCCTTAGGGTAATTCAGGTTACCATGGAAAGCCATGTCTTCATCTCCTCTTAAAATCATCTTTTTCTTTGTTTTCAAGTGCAAATTGTCTAAAACTGTCTTTCAGGTAGCCACTCTTGCTCTTCTACAAGTGGCGCAGTGTTGGTTGTTCACATAGAGATACGTACAGTTATCTGGACTTACATCTGGGAAAGGAGAAAAGAAAGAACATTGAGTGATTCCAGCTTGTGGACTGTTTCTCAAAGAGTGTTAAATTGGACTGTGCTCACATAAACTTTTATTTTCTAGCTATTGGTGGTCACTCAGAAAAGAACCCCCTGGTGTACCATATAGCATGGTACTCCTGACATGTTACTCTACAGTCATGTTTTTTATGTCTACTTTTTTCAAGATAAAAAATAAAACAACTAATTAAAAACAGTAGTAAGAAAAAATACCCAGCTGTATGTTGGGAACTGAAATAAGGTGTATTCTCAGAGATGACAAATCAAAGAATACATATTTCTTTTCAAATTTATATCTATAAATGTTTGTATATATTTTTTGAATCTAAAACTATCACCAAAGTTTTTCTTGTAAGTTATTTTAGCAGACAGGCAGAAAATTGTTAGGTATTTTTAAATGCAGACCTTTTCTGATATTAGCTTTTTAACATATTTGACATATTTACATTTAATGCAAACTCATAATCAATGTGATTTTCCTTTTGAAGAGCAACAGTGAATAAAATGTACGTGATAGGAAGCAACATCAGCTCTTCACAAGCTTGCAGAAGGGTATCTTGTGCTAGTCTCCCTTGATGTTTTTCAATGCCATTCATATTCATTATCAATACATTACTGATTTCTCAAAAGAGATGTACAAATGTTTATCAGTTTCACAAAAGTGTCCTGAAAACTTTACAATAACAGTAAATCTTTTTGCTGTGTGTGGGGGGGTGGGGTGAGAGGGGACACAACAGAATCTTAGAAGTGTAAGATTCAGCATTGGCTTTTGCACGTGTATTTTCTTCATGATATTAAACTCTGAAGTGCTAGAACAGAATCTCCTCTGTACTTCAAGTAATAATAGGGAAAAAATATGTTAAACAGAAAAAGTGATTTGGAAACTACTTAGAATATGTACTTAGGATTCCACTGATATCTTAAAACATCACTCTGCATTAAAAGATTATGAATACACTAAGAATTTTGCATGTAAGGAACACAGCAATTATATACCACTTCGAAAAGATTCTGAGTATTTTAAGCAATAATTATATCAAATAATGACATGAATTATGATATAAGATATACCAATATTAATAAATAGTAGAGCTTTAGGATGATCTTTTTTGATCTTTATCATATTAATTATTGTAAAGCTGAGGATATAAAGCATTTTCTTGGTGTGAGTGACGAGTAATTTTCTGTTGAAATATACAACATTTTGTCATTAGATAGTCCCTGAACACCCTCAAGGAAAAGGAATGGTGTTTCCTCTTTCTAAAGGAAAAGAAAAAAAAGAAATGAACAGAAATGTAAATTATGACATCTTAGCAGAGTGAAATGGAATTAAAAAACATCAATTTTTAATCAGTGCAAAACCAGAAATCTGCTTCTGTTCATTCTACTCCTTTGGGTTTAATTTCAAAACTCTTGGTTGAGAATCACATTTTACAGACCATATTGAGATGTATTTTTTCAGATAAGCAGTATTGCAGAATTCCCCTAATGGAAATAGTATAGGGAATTAAAAGCAGAGCAAGTATAAGAATTACTGTGGATACAGTGACACACTATATGAATACTTTAGTTCTGCAGTAGCCTGAAGATCAGCTACAGAGTACAGCAGGTATTAGTGACACAGTAGCATGATACAAGCAGCCATTCTTTAGCTGTGTGGAACATTCAATCTTCTCACTGAAGATGCTTTTTTTCAGTTCATATATGTGGTTATTTACCGCTTTTTACAAGGCTGAGCATGTAATCAAAATGATATGTAGAATCAAACTCAGAGATCTCTCCTTAGTTTGAAACATGAGGCAAATATTTACTGTTCAGAAAAATAGACTGTCCAGCTCAGGTGCGAGAATCGCTATTTTAAAGGAAAGAAACATATTGCAGATAGTTTCTTGATGATGTGGTGGGAAGACATCCCCATGTATTGGAAAAAATGGCATGTTTGTCATTGCCTAACTACTCTGAAAGGCTGTGATAAATTATGATTTCTGATATTTAAGGAAAGAATTTTTAAAAGTACCAAGAAATTATGCATGTCCATCAGTCTCACAAATCAAGTGCAAGATTGCTCAAATGGTGTAGGTGCCATAGTACCTCCAGAGTAAGCAAACAGCCTCCACTGGGCAATTCAGGACCACCATAATCAGGGCCTGGGCTCCTTCTACCTTAAATGCAGACAAGATAGTGAACAAAAAATTAAGGGGCTACCTGATAAGAAAAAAGACATCCAAGTTCAAGAGTAAGTATTACTTTTACTTTCTTCTCCTATTTGGACCTACAGTGGGTGATCTGGTCTGCATATTGAGGTATAAGTCTTATTTATTAGTCAGGTTCCTAGGTTGGGTGTTTTGGTTTGTTTATTTGTTTGTTTGTTTGCTTTAAGAAATATTTTTTTCCCCCGAATGTAGAATATTCTCTGAGGTTTGTTGCCTACAAATTGAGAAACCTAAACCAACTGCTTTTGCCTGAATTCAAAATTTCAAAATTTCCCAGAAGGTACAAACACATAGCAAGGCATAGGTGTCTTCAGTGTACAAACAATGAATAAAATAAGATCACACACATTGGCAAGGCAAAAAATTCAGGGAAGACTGGTAATGACCAGTTGTATTGAAAATATAGCTACCTTACTTTCTGCCAAAAATAAGCTATTGAAAACTCAAGAAAGCAAGAGGCATGAGGGAAGTGAGAAAGCAAACATCTGAGCCGGCAGTCAGAGAGAAGACCCTCAAGGACAGTGAAGTTTTAATTCATACAAATAATCTTTCAAAAGACCGTATGCTTACCTGTGCAAGTACTTGTTTAGGGACATAAGAAGAGCTGAAGACCTATATCCATATAGGTCATCATATTCTTAGATAATAAGACTTTGGGCAGCTACATAATCATTTCAATACCCTTTGAAAAGAGTGTTGTTTGCATTATGCAGTAGTAGATATTTTCTTTGGAATAGTTTAGAAAACTATAATCTGAGCAGCCATAAAACATCAGCTCTCCCCAGATAAGAATAGAATGATATTGGATGATAACAGCTATTTTTGAAAACTCCAAAGGAGATTGGCTGTAATTTGCACCTACTCAGATACCTTACCTGAGGACAGATGACTACTACAGTCACTGGATAAAATCAGAACAGAACAAGAATTTGTCACTGATGCCAAAGGAAGCCAATAGGGACTGTTTCTGCAGTATATTTGTTTGCTCTCTTCCAAGTGACCAAGATGCATCTAAATACTAAATATTATGCATATATTATATTGTGTTCACTTCCTATCCTAGTTTCCTAATGAAAGTGGGATTATTTAATCCTGCTCTTTTTGAGGTCTTGTCTGCCTATCACTTCTGTCCTATTAAGGGAGTCTGAGTCTATATAACGGAGATGCAAAGATAGTAACATCCTGCAGGAAGGCAACAAAGCATGTTTGTTTGAAATTGCATCCTTTCTTTGGTCTTCCAGGACTCAAAATGCTACATGTTCTGCTTAGCACAGAGCAGGCAGGAAGATGCAGCCAAATGCTAAACATCCCATGCATGTTTGCCAGCCAGTCCAAGTCTGCATTTCCAAACATATCATTCCATGACTGCCCTGCCAGCATGAGTGCTAAGTCATGCTAAAAAAAGCCCCAAGAACAATAATGGTTCACAGCGCAATCCTGTAGATGTACTAAAATTACGGCAGACATCTCTTCAGTTCGAGGTGGTACAGAATCAGAAGTTGCCTCTCTGTCATCTTCTGTCTCAGCTGCAAATTTTGTGCTGTGCATGCTACAAACCTTCAACCCTTATGGTAAATTGGAGCTTGGGATCTGATCTAGATTACTTAGATATAGTAGTGACACTGAAGGTTATTTAGCATTCTGTGTTGCCAATGTGTTTCTTTTAGAATTAGCACAAAAACAACATTTAACAGCACACAGATGGAATTAGATTACACTGCAGGGAGATACCATGTACAGGGAATCTCACCTTGGGGGGGAAAAAAAAAAGGAAATAGTACTACTCAAAACCCCTTCTCACCCATTTCCTTACAACAGAGGAAGTGGTACCAGAAAGGACAGGAGAGACAGAGCCCAGCATATAGACAGATGGATATCAGGCTGACATAAGGCCTGGAATATGCAAGTATTGTTCAGGCATTCTCAGGGGATTTACAACAGCACATTTTTTGACACTGAGGAAGCTACAGTGAGCTCAGTGACTTATTTTTAATCTTTTTGCATGCATCCCTCTGCCTATGCTGTATTTATGTAGTAATTTCATCCAGACTAAATCCTTTGGTAAGATTGAAAGAAAAAAAAAAAGAAAAAAAAAAGTAGAAAGAAGGATGTGAAGCTTTTTCTCACACTGAATATTTAATCTAGCTATGTGATATAAGTTTATATGTGGAGGTTGGCATGAGGAGAAGCAAAACAGGAAGATCAAAATGATTACAGCGTTACTGAGAGTCTGAAATTAAGGCTTTTTTTAAAGACTATTGAAGTGAAAAAAAAAAAAAAGAACGAAAAAAAAGAAAGCTTATACAAACCATATGAACAAATGAGTGAGCAAGACAAAAATATATAGAAAAGTTGAATCCAAGTCATGACAGGCAAATCTTACAGTAATTATTCTGTGCTCAGAAAGTAAGCCATTAATTTAAGGTTTGTTGTAAGCTGAAGACAGTACACCAAAGGTTATTCAATAACCACAAGTTTCCAACCTGAAAGGAGGAGTTGGAAACACTGATGTAAATGTTCAGTCTCTATTTCCACATCCAAAGTCTTTCCACAAAAAACAAAAATTGTAAAATATTTCATATAATTTTATCATGAAAATATTTTTTCATTTAACTGCATGTGTATTTAAAGCATATATCTAGTCTGAAATAATAGGAACAATACTACCTTCTGTTGCCTCATGTTCATTTCTCATTCTTGCCTATTGTAGACAACAGCCAAATTTGTCCCAATATGATCAGAGAGTCTAATGCTTTTTCTGCAACATAGGTAAAGAACAGATGTGTTTTTCAAACAAATAGAAAATAATTTTTTTATTTTTAGGCTCAGTTTCATATATCTCTAAAAATTAACAAGTATTCATGTAAGAATATATGTACTTAACAGAAGCTCCTCTGTATAAAACCAGATGCATTATTTGTAGAAATATTTCTTAATCATATTACATTTAAATTGCATTACAAAATACATAAATCATTAGCAACTCCACTGAAGTCCATGAAAATAAACCCAAATAACATTTTTTTTATTAGGCAGGCTAAGGCTCAAGCTATTAATATTGTTTAAATTTTTGTACCCTTCAAATACATCAATATAGCAAGTAGTCTGTTGTTTCCTCCTTCTTTCTCCTCTCTTCTTTCATATTGTGCTGAGAAAAGCAAAATCTGCATGTTTCTTTCAATGTTCCTCTATATTAGGGGCCAGGTCTCTCCATTAATTTTTAGAATAACTACCCACTGAGATCAATGCAGGATGCTACTAAAAACTTGACAGCAGAGTGTGACCCTATAATACCAAGAAATATATCTTTACTTGACTAAAAGCACACAAAGGTAATCTACCAACATTAAACACTGTATTGCAGCATTGGTATGCTGTATCCTATCACATTCCCAAATGTGGTCATTGTTTATACTGTTTCAAAAAATTAAGCTTCATTACAGTTCATATTTCTCATTAAAAAAAAAAATAATCACACATCAAAGCCACAACTTTAAAACAGATAAAGAGCCACCAACTTTATAGAACCAGACCCATAAATGCCTTATACACACATTTATTCACATTGCCCAAATTCACTTTGGACTGGAAACAGAGATATCAAACTACAGGATTTTATCATTAAAAGATTTATGTGCAGTTTTAGATATGCAGTAAATAGTCTACCTAAGGCCAATAAAGAAAATCAGAATTCAGAGCACGAAGCAAATGGATAAGATCTTTGGAGAACTGGAGTCACACCAATTGTTTTCAGAGACTTTCTCTCTTCTTTGCAGCTGTCATGAACCCTGCAGAAGCAGTGATGGTTTATTAACTGTAATATACTCCCACATACTGCAGCACAAGTTATTTCAGGTGAGGTGAATATTAGAGAGTAATCATACACCAAAAAAACAGATAAAATGCTGTAGCTGCAGCTCTAGCTAGATCATTACAAATAAGCCAGGCAAATCAATCATGGGAATGACTGTATTCATTCTCTGCATTTTACAAGCTCATTTTGGTTTTAGCAAGTCAGTCAAAGGCATTGATGTACGTAATATCTATTCTATTCCTCTTCCTTGACCCCTTCTGTTTCTACACATACATCATGCTGTATACAAGTAAATATATTTTGATTCATTCTATTGGCATAGTTTTTGTCTTTCTATGAAGTACTGAGGAAAAACATTCACCTAGCTATATCACCATTGTTATAACGTAGAAGTAAAGGGTGGTGGAAACATATCCCAGGCACGCACTGAAGTATTCTGACTCCCATAAATTAGAAATATTCTTGCAAATGTGACATATTCAAAAAAGATTCAAAACCACCATTTCCAGGGTGCCTAAAAATTATATTAGATGAGCAATGTGATTTCCAAAAAGGTAGAAACACAGATTACAGAATCACAGAGTCATAGAATTATTGGGTCTGAACAGGATCTCTGGAAATCATCAACTTCAGTCACTGCTAAAGCAAATTCGCCAGAGTAGATTACGCAGGAAAGTATCCAGGTGGATTTTGAATATCTCCAGAGAAGGAGAGTCCACGGCCTGTCTAGATAGCCTGTTCCAGTTCTCTGTCACACTCAAAAAGATTTTCCTCATGTTTGTACTGAACTCCGTGTGCTCCAGTTTATATCCATTTTCCCTTGTTTTATTTCTGGATGCCATTGAAAAAAGCCTGGCCCCATCCACTTTACTCCCATCTGTTAAATATTTATACATATTGATAAGATCCCCTCTCACTCTTCTTCAAACTGAATAGTTCCAGATCCCTCAGCCATTCTACGTAAGAGAGATGCTCCAGGCCTCTTATCATCTTTGTGGCCCTCCATTTGATTCTCTCTAAAAGTTCTTGGTCTTTTTTGAACTGATGAGCCCAGAACTGGACACAGGTCTTCAGATGTTGCCTCACCAGGGCAGAGCAGAGTTGAAGTGACAACGTTCTTTTTGATGCACCCCAGGATACCTTTGACCTTCTTGGCCACAATGACACACCACTGGCTTATGGCCACCCTACTGTCTACCAGGACACACAGGTCCTTCTCTGCCAAGCTCTTTTCCAGCAAGTCAGCCTCTAACCTGTACTGATGCATGTGTTAATTCCTCCCCAGGTGTAGGAATCTAATGTTCAGGTCTTGCTGAATAGTAGCGCAACCTTTCAGTGTGTGAGCCATTCCTCTCAGCTTCGTATCATCAGCAAATTTGCAGAGGTTGCACTCTACCCCTCCTTCATCCAGGTTGTTGATGAAGATGTTGAACAAGATCAAATCCAGCACTGACCCCTGGGGAACAAATGTTACAGGCCTCCAACTAGATTCTGTGCCACTGATCAGAGTACCCTGAGCTCTGCTAGTCAGACAGTTCTCAATTCACCTCACTGTCCACTAATCTCTACCACACTTCCTAACCTTCCATATAAGGACATTATGGGAGACAGTGTCAAAAGCCCGATGACATACATTCCAAGTTGCCTTTAAAGCAAAGGGTAAGCTTTTAAATGCTATAGTCACCTCTGAAATATGGTTTAGATTGTTGAATAACTTAATGCCTTTTGAAAATTTTGCCTGTCACCAATAGAGTGGTTGGGTTCAATGTGAAAAAGGAGACTTAACATCATCACACAAATTCCTGAGCTTTTTGGCTTAATATTTGTTCAGGCAACTATAATTTTCAGAAAAATTATTTCAATTTCAAAAATTATATTTTGTGAATCTTCTTTTTGCAGAATTCAGCAGTGGAACTTTTTGCAGCAAAGAATGAATGAACTTTTGTAGACTTATGACCTTCCCTAGGGTTATCTGTTGCAAATCCTATCCTGTGAAACACGATATTTGGAAATTGAGGTCTAAATTATTCTTTTGAATGTAGAGGATTTTTAAATATCTTCTTTTTGATTCAGATAGAAGTATAATAATTGATAAAGGTGGGGTATGCATTCCACAAAAACATAAATTCTTCCCATAGCTAAAATCGATACCTGAGTTACCATCCCTTTTTAAACAATAAGGCCCAGCTTTTTGGTTTAAAAAAAAAAAAAAAATACTTCTGTGTTGGGTCTTTCTTTTTCAAGGAGCAAAAAAAAAATTTACTCTGCCAAAATCTGCTTCTTCTGTGGTGGCACTGCAGCAAAGAAACACATTTTCATTGTAAAAAGCATTGTAGGTGTTTACAGCGAAAATATGTCTGTTCCAACATCCTCGAGTATCGTTCAATAATCTGAGTCAAAACTGCTTTTTTGATCTATCCCCAATTCATGATGGTAATCCTTCATAGTGCACATACTAATGGCAAAAAAAAAAAAAAAAGAGTTCCATTCCTAGTTATGTAGAAGACAGTATGTCTTAGGTAGTGTCATTTCTAAAGCCAGCTGATTGAGGAGAGAAATATTTGCTTGGATGTTACAGACAGAGCTTGGATCTATCTTAATCTCCCTGGAGTAGTAAAATAAAAGAAATATTATAAATGAAAAAATAAAATAATTATAATTATAATTATAATAAATGTTTTTATGAAGTATTACATCTACTGCTGTCTTTAATGTAACTTAAGGCATATAGATGAATAGTTGCTGAATTAATTCAGTTTCTGCTGAATATTTTTGGACATTCCATTTATAACCCTAAAAATGTCTATCATACCAACAGAAACATAAAAATAATAGCATAGTAGAAACCTGTGGAAGACTTTATGCCAACTGACTTTCCATACAAATCTATATCACTTTCTACTTAAATGAAGTATGTGTGTTCAACTATGCTGAATGAACACTGACAACTGAATTTTGAATAAAATAGTAATCTTGTAAAGTTATGCCAGGTAGATATTTGGGCCATAATTTCATAGAATCACATAGTTCCAATCCCATTGCCATGAGCAAGGGCATATTTGCCTACACAGGGCACCACCCACTCTGGCCTTGAATGCTTCCAGGAATGGAGCATCCACAGCTGCTCTGGGCAATATGTTCCAGTGCTTCACCACCCTCTGAATAAATAACTTCTTCCTATTTGTAATGTAAATCTACTTTTTTTTTAATTTAAAGTTGTTAAGCCTTGTTCTATCACTATAGTCACTGATAAAAAGTCCCTTCCCAGCTTTTCTTTAGGTCCCACTTGGGTAATGGGAGGCTGCTCTAAGATCTCCTTGTAATAATTGCATGCATGGTCTAGCTGGAATGCTCACTAACATTGTTGTTCATGATAATAAGCAGACTAGCAAACAAGGAAAATTCTTAAGGACAGTAGAATTCTGATTTTCTGTAGAAGATAACTTTGATTATCTTCACATGCTCTTACTTATAACACACAATAAAAAGAAGAAAAAAATATGATTAAAAAAACCACTCAAAATATCTTCCAAAATGTTGAAAAGTGTAGGTATTTTGAAGGCTGAGACTCTTTTCTTTTATGAAAAGCACAGCCTTGAATTCTTGCTTTTTGACACTTCTGAGGAAAGATTCCACATTTCTGGAAAGAAAAATATAGCACTTGTGTTCTCCGTTCTCTCTGAACTCATGAAGAAGAGCCTTACAAATATGTTTTCAGAGCTCTTTCTTTTTTTTTCCTAGGATGTGAGTTAAATAAATATCTCCGCTTCTGGACCATATAATAATGTCGCCTGCTATGTTTATTCTTTCTGGCTGCGCATCTGAAATATGTACAGGAGCCAGAGAATCGTGATATGCTAAGAAATGATATTTGTATGTTTAAACTTGCTGCTTCTGTACTTAAAATTATTCAGCTGCTGACACATACAAAAGAAAACTGTTCTCAGAAAGATTCACATATGTGTGAGACTTGTTGGGAACAAGTCTTTCCAAAAAGCCATTAGCTATAAACACTATCACATATTCCATCTTTAGAACTAATGAGAAACTGGTGTTAATGAGGTAAACAGCAGTTTTAGCTGTTTCAGACTGCACTGTAGTTTGCAGCTGGGGATTTCATGAGCTCCAGCAATGGAGGAAATAAAAAATATCACATTAATACCTATTTCTGAGAAGTCACAAAATTGATAAGTTTCAACAGAGCACATATATGCATGTGCACAAAATCACTTTGATACTACTCAGTCTATACTTATGAGTAAAGGTGAGTAAAGAATCATGTCATTGCCTTTTGGGACCAGCCTTCATGAATGGCCTCCAAGTATTTCATTAACATTAACATGTACAGTGTGTGAAAAGTTTGAATATGAGCTAAGTTGCCTAGGGGTTTTTAGTTTTACACATGCTACATACCTAGACATTCCCATCTCCTTCTCACTCTTTCTTATCTTCTGCTCCTTTTTCCAGCCATATGCCACTAATGTAATCAGAAGCCAATAGGACAACTCACTCTCAGCTCTGATATTGAAAAATATAGTAAATGATCAAAGCTCAGGTCCAGTGTGAGCACCTGGTTGGCTTTGATCAGCATCATTAGCTATGACAAGTAGTAATCCTCTTGTTCTCTCAGAAAAGTGTTCACAATTGTGGTATATTTATTTTGCTTTCATACTGATTATAAAAGTTGACTTGTGATTAAAACCTGCAGCACTCTACTGGAAAGCAAAACTGCCTCAAAATGACGGGGATGGAGTGCATGTACCTTAAAAATGAAAACAATAGCATGATGCTTTTAGCGTGCATTGTCCTTATTAAAAAAAATCCAAACTGTCTAGAATAAATAAATGTAGGTGTATGACTGAAGGAAAAAATGTAGGAGCTTAAAGGAAATGCAAAATGTGTAGTCTCCATTTCAATCTTATTGCCATATTAGACCATAGTTATATTTGTGGCTAAAAACATTTTTTCATATTCATTTTTTATCTCCTCTTCATAGGTGTAAAAAATAACATTCTGTTACAGAATGATTTTTGAAATATTGAGCTTCTCCTAAATTTTGATATGTGATTGGCTTTTTCCCCGTAGATTGATTATTTTTCTTCCAAGACTATTTTCAAATTCTTGAAAATATTATAGTATATAGTGTATAGTATATATTTATAGTATGTGTTTTCCATGTAAGTGTCTAAACTAATTCAGTTTCCATGTTGATTTTTGTTGCTGTTGCTTTAATGTCATCTTGTATCAATGAGTTCCATAGGCGAATTATTGTTGTGTGAGGAAAGCAGAAATCTTTGAATAGTTTGATATTTTCTGCCTCCACTCCTGCTCTGTGATATCAGAAGGGGTAGGTCTGAAGCGCCTTGTAGCTTTTTGACATTTAACTTGCTCATTTGAATTTTCTCTTGTTGTAATTTATTTACCTCTTTCTAATGCTTTGTGTTTCAAATTAAACTGCACGTAATTGCATGAAAATAACAAACAGCAGGGAAATCAGGAATATTAGATAATGAGAGATTAATCACAGCCAGTCTAGGTGGTAAATTGTCCATTAAAAATTAAAAAAAAAAAAAAAAAAAAGACTGTTCTGCTCCACTGATCTTCTACCTGTTATCTGATATTCTTTGTAATAGTTACATGATTTTACTCACTAAATAGAAGTTCTGAATTACTTTTTGCAAGAATTTTCCTCCATCTCCCTGTCTCCTTCTCTCTACTCCCTTTCATTTTTTTATCATTGGCTATATGTATGAATACAATAAATATTTTTATATATGTTATATATATTATACACAAAAGCAGAAAAAATCTAGTCTCCAGACTTAAACATTGCTAAAGCAGAAGTCTCCTTCTGTCTAGAATATATGTCCTCAGAAACGATGTAATTGTCATGCTGTTCTATTCATTACTTTTCTTGAGTGATCACTGATATTTTTCTTTGCATTGCTGTTCCACCAAAGACAGTGTGGACAGTGTACAAGCACTTGTTAAAACCACCCAAGATGAACACAGCCTATAAGGAAAGAAATACTAAATATAAATGGGGAAAAAATTTGTCTTAGTCACAGCCACTTTGCAGAGGTAGAGTTGAAACATCCTGTTCAGTTTGCCCTCCTTCATGATTGAATTTAGTGTTCAGTCCTGCCACCCATCTGGTTGAGCTGCATCATACTGTTCTCATAAATGACCTTTATTTTGCCAAACAGCTCCAAAAAAACAAGGGAGTTAACTTCTGGATTTTACAAACTCATATATTGTCCCTTTAAGATGCAATTACTTTTTGTTTTCTCATTCTGTGTTGGTTGAAATCTCATTTAGTTGCAATACCATGAACCTATTATTGCAGGCATATGGATATTTAGGGCAGCATGTTATTGACAAATTCTCTAGACTGATGATTTATTATGTACATCAATGGACAACACTTGTTCTGTCTATGAAGCCTGTGTACTCAACTCTGTTCATCTGAGAGAGACATGCTGTTCACAAACGGGTATGTGGGCTGTTTTATCCAACTGAACCTTCTACGGAGCTATGTATTTCATTATGATTTATGCATACTTTAACCCCTTCAATCTGTACTTTGACCTACAAGTATGCCATTCCTAACTGAATCACACTTAAATACATAAGTGTTTCTCAAGTGTAAGGAGAATTCTGGAGTGGGGAAAAATCACCTCTCCCTTAACAAGTATGATTGCTCAGAGATCAAGTCTGAAAAATGACATGCTAAGTCCTGTTAGAGGGTTTTTAATGCAGATGAACACTGGTGACTCCAGAGGGGCCGAATGTGTAAATATTCATCACATGATGAATAGCCAGATCCTCTGAATTCTGTATGTGAAAAATCAAAAAGTCTACAAAAGCTGTATATTGATGGCATGTTGTAGCGTTTCTAAATAAGACTGGCATTTATAATCATCCCAAAATATAAGTTCAGAGACTGTATGTCTTGATCTATCAGACAGCAAAACATACAGTCATTACCTGGAAAGAATCACCCCATAGTATCTAAAAGAGATGTACTGTACGTGTGCTCTAGCTAAAAGCAAAAAAATTCATATACTTTTTACAATATGTTTATTTTTTAAGTAATTTTTTTTTTCTTTTTTTTTCCCTCAGCTATTTCTTTCTAAGTTTCAGTAAAAAAGATTAAGGCTCTTGAATGAAATGAGATCAGATGCAAAAAGTCCCCAGGGATTCTTGTAAAGTCTTCTGAAATCGTACGCTGGCAAGTACAAGAGATATCTCACAGCACACACAGGAATGAAGTTATACTTAATGCAAGCATTATTTAACATATTGAATGTACTCTTTTTAACAGCTGCTGTTATAAATAATTAAATAATACAATTACAGTTTTCTCAGGTTTCCCCCCGCAGCACGGCTTATGATATAGCCTCTTAGGTAAATTCACAGCATAGCTTTATTATATATGATCTTGACCAATCCAATCTCCAAAGCATTCTTCATGTGCAATGCAGGGTTTTGTAATTTATTTATTTTTTTAAGAAAAGTTTTGACCTTGTGAACAAGTGCAAAGCAGAAGATAAAAACTTTGGCTTCAGCTAAAGGATTCTTAGTTTGGAACTGGAATATGTGGCAGATTCACAGGGACACATCCTGTGACTCCTTCTTCAGTCAGTGCAGTGAAAAGGAGAGAATGCTTTTAGGTCTTAGAGACTAAAAGGGTATTTATACGTATTTATACACAGGCCAGTACCAGAAATGATGTGTTTGTAACATATTATATAGCTGCAAATCAGAAACTTAATTGAAATCTTAAGGTTCAAGGCTTCTTTATTCTAATTACAATCCCAGTAATTACAAAAACATGGATAAATTTTTATCATCTTAAAAAAATATCTTCAATTAAAAATGTGTCATTTTCAGATTTGGGGAATTTTTCATCATCGATGCGTTTTCTGCTCTATAACATTAGTAACCTACGTGGGAGAAAAAAAAAAAAAAAAAGAAGTGACTCAACAAACTGCAAAACTTTCAGCTGATCATGCATTAGCACTGCAAGTTTCTAAATTTTGAGAATGTTGTGTAATCTCTATCCATATTTCTGCAATAGTTGTAGATCGTAATTTTTTTTTTTCCTTCTGGCAATTCATAGATATTACCTTGCAATTGAGAGGACTGTCCAGTCAATTGAACAAAGGAGACTTGCATACAGCTATAAGTTCAATCACAAACATCCAATGTGATTTACTTCAAGCAATCTTGTATGATGGGACTTAGGCTACTTAACTTTTGAAAGTATCATAGCAAAGACTAACATCAGTTCTGCATATCTAAGCTAGTTGTACGTGGAAAATCACCATATTCTAAAGCTGTTGAAAAGAATTAAACTTCAGTGGAATCTTTCCACTTCAATAGACAGTATTCAGAATCCACAGCTTGATCTAGATAATTGACTTCTGGATTTCTCCAAATACATGAATTGAGTCTAGACTGAAAAAGTAATCTCTGGGACTTCACAGAGAGAGGAGGATAAAGATCTGATTATAGAACCAGGACCCAGAGATTACCATGACAGTATTTTTCTGCTATTTTTCTGACAACCATTGTACAAAAATTATGAAGTGACATAAATGGAGGTCATGCTGTCAGAATCTTAAAATGCTCAAGCTGAAGGCTCTGTTTGTCATTCACTTTAGCTGTCCTTTAAGGACCAGCTCACTTTACCGTGCATTTCTCTTTTTATGAGAAGGTGTCAGCTGCAAAAGGCAGTCAGAGATAGATTCCAGTGCTTGAACAGTAGAGGATACTGGAGAAAAACGTACATATGTACATGCATATGTATTAAAATACATCCATATAAATATACATATATGTGTTCATATTATTTGTTAATATATTAAATAAATATAAAGCTGTAAGATACGATCTACAGAATAGTATAAAGATTTAATTTCTTATGGACATTGCAATATACATTTTTCTATAATAAGTTTATAAACTTCTGATGCAGTTAATAGCTTGAATGAAACCCTTGATTGCTGGGAAAGCAGAAGACAAGAAACAAGAGCTTTCAAAAAGCTGAATTGAGTTGTGGACACTGTTCACCTATAATTAATTTCATGTTCAATATCTTACTAAGTCCTAATATGCCTCCCACATTTAGAAAATAAGAAAAAAATTCAATACAAATTTTTATTTTGCGTTTTAAATTGGATGTATCTGAACAGAGTGAACATAAGGGGTTTCTTATACTCTACAAGTCTGAACTCAGTTTTTTGAACACACTTCAAAAAACTTCATTATCAGTAGCATAGTCTTTTTCTGTTTTTGTTTTTGTTTTTTTGAATGAGCCTCCTCTGTTTCATAAATAATTCTGAGCAGTTTCATTGAAATTGTTTTTCTATTTTTAACATTCTGACTGTATCTGATATTCTGTCTTTCCAAATTTTACCTGATAATTTCATAGAACTGAAAAATTGACCCTGTGGAAGTTTCTCAGTATTTTGTGATAAGTTCTGTATTAATAGGATGTTCTGCTTCCTAAGAAAATATTTACAATGACACGGTAATTTGCATGCATTGAGACATCATATTTTTTGAGAGGCATGCCTAATGTGTATAATTTTTGTATTTAAAGGCATAAAATTTTGAAAAGGACTAATTATATCCTGCATTATCACTTGATGAGACAGTATCAACAATCTATTTTAAGTGACAAGCAATCTGTAGAAGAAGCTTTGCCTCTATTTTATATCAGTTAAAAATAAAAAGAATTTCTTTCATATTATGTATTTTAGGGAGGCATAGGGATTGGTGCTAAAAATCAGTGGAAAAAAATAACTACGCATTTGAAACTATGCGAAAACTGAGTTTGAAAATGTTCAGATAAATTGAGTTCTAATAAAACCTCAGTAAATGTTACATCAGAATGGCACTGCAGCACCTCTTCTTTTGAAGCTGTGGTCAGTAGCGGGTCATGGAGTGTCATACAGTATTGGATATTCAACTTTTAACGATGCTCACTGTAGTACTCTGTCCTGATAATCCACTCAGCACCTGTAATATTGGTGAAAATTTTGACATCTCAGCACATTCTTATTTTTCTACTTGGTGTTTCCTAAGTTGGAAATTTTCTGTTTCACTCAACAGTGATTTATCTGACTTTATGACTATTTTCACTTACCAACCAGATCAGTAGGAAAACATGCTTAACAAGAAATACATGTTTTATATGTCATATTGTTCATTTATCACAGACTAGCATTTCAGAAAGTATGCATTTATATTAATAATAAAAGCATAAGGATTTTGTTGTTATCTTGCAAGCACTTATGATGACTCTAGATGCTAATATTTGATTAACTGAATTATCTCTGAATATTCTTAGAAGAACTAGTAAAATCTTAAAATTCAGCAATAAAATATACAGTAGAAAACAAGATTTTATGAATTAGTTTTGAATCTTTTAGTTTGGTGGCGTGGCTTATCATTCCTTATGTACATTTTTATATAGCAAGTGTATTAGGAGTATGACGCATAATATTTCTAAAGACCAAAAAAATTGCAAGTAAAGCATCTGTTTTACAATGGAGGAACTTACGTACTTTAGGGATGAATAATTAATTATGAGATAAACTATTTCCTTAATTAATTAAATCAATTATTTATCCTTCATCTATCCTCCTTGGAGGTTTTTTTGTTTGTTTGTTTGTTTGTGTGCTTATTTTTTTTCTCTACTGCAAGATTTCTGTCATTATAGTACTCATTTTAAAAGCACCTTTAGTAATTATCAAGTAGCAAACAAGGATGCCCCAGGATCTTGATTGCAATTTTCACTCTCCTTTAAGTTCCCCTTCTGATGTTTATATTACCAACTTTCCTCGAATCATGCAGCAAGTACATTCAAACATCCATTAAAAATATGTAAAATAAATATATTTTTAAAAAGTAATTGATGTTGTAATTAAAATCTTAAGAATAACAATACATGTTCCAGTGAAACCAATATTTTTGTCCCACAATCAAGAAAAGCTAAAGTTTTACAGGAAACTGATGAATAATAGAGTATTCAGTGATAAAAAAGGAAAAATGTGATGTGTCGAGTTCATAATTTTAATCGTAAGAATGTTGAACTTCATTCCATTCTGAGCAAATATGAATTATGCTTTTTAAACTCTTATCTCTGAAAAAAGATTCAGAATGAAATTCTAACCAACAAGCTTAATATGGGCGCATGTAATATTACTAGTATCTATTAACTTCATTTGTATATCTAATACAGATTTCTTTTGTCTCCATTACTTGCATTCAGTTAAGATAGGAAGGATGAACTATTCTGTAAAGATGACCGATTTTAATTTGACAAGAGGTAGAAGGAGGTCTACATGATGAACTTAAATTAGAAATGCAGTTTTTTGACAACAGACAGTAAAGAAAAAAATCTCAAATACTTAAACCATCAAATCTTCCCTTGATTTGTTCTTAATATGCTATGAAAAAAAGTACGCAGTTTATAAAATTTTTAAAAGACAGTGAAAATATTACATATATATACATATATTCACTTTCAGTACAGTTTTTCCAAGCTTAAATATTGGTAAAGGGAAATAAAATACTTAAAAAACAAAAAGAAAAGCACAACCTTACCACAGAGTCATTGTGTTAACCAGTGTTCATAGCTTTCCATTCATTATGCATGGATTCTGTAGATTTTACAGTTGCATTTTATTTAAAGAATCTGCATCTTACTTCTCCCTCCAATGCTTCTCAAAAGCTATTACCATTCATAATATGGAGTGTTTTACTTCTCCTTTCCCAAGAAACCATAGTGTCATGCAATTAGAATGTAGTTGGCCTAAGGTGAGGGTCTTGCATGCAGATTTGAATTATGTCACCAATGCTCCACAGGCAGAGAACACTTAGCAAAATGATGGCTGGAAGGTATTCTGGGCTTTAATAAGGAGGGCAAGGTTTTCAGGAACTCTACCATGTGATTACATAATATAGAAGGTGAAATAGTGCATGTCAAATATAGAAATTATGAACTCAGAAGGAGTAGAAAGGTGTTTTCACAGAAGAAGTAGATCTAGAAATACCAAATACATTTCATGTTGTCACAGCTGTCTTTCAAAACGTACAAAAAGGGCAGGTACAACGCATTACACAGAAGGGTAGATCAAAATACTTCGTAGACTGATATAACTCTGCTTAATTAAATTTTATTCTGGAATGGTGGTTGCAAGTCAAGGAATACTGACCTCAAACTTGGCAAGTCACAGCTAATGTTGTTGCAAGCTTTTTTACTTTATCTAAAGTGAATTGTGTAAGGGTTATGAAAGTATTCATAACAGTTCAAAAAGTTTTAGACATTCTTTTAGCACTTAGCAGAGAAAAAGATAAAGAAATAGTTAATTTACCCCATACCTTTAGCTGAGTACCAAGGCAAATGAGAAAAGTTTGGATGTTTTTTCCTCTAACTTTTAAGCATAGTATGATTTAAGAAGGAATGTCATACTGGTTCTAATGATGCTACATGGGACAATGAGGAAGTGATGATTAGTATTACAGACTAATTGATATTATTCTTTAACCACTTTAGCATCAAATAATTTATCCTGTTTACACAGGTTTTGCATTTTTTTTATGGTCTTGAGTATGTGAACAGAGAGGTGAAAAACAGAAACTGAAATGGCTCTTTCAGCTAGCATGTGTAAACACTTCGTAAAGTGGGGAAAAAAAAAAACAAGCTTGAAAAATTTAGCACTGGATTTTCTAGAATTTTACAATAGTTGGGACAGAAATGAAAAACATCTTAAAATTTGCACTGTGAGACTGAAACCAAAACACATTCTTGAGCTGCTAATTAACCCTTCTGTATTCATTTAGACTTTAATTATCTATGCTTTAGCTGTGTTGGGAAGGCTTGCCAAAGAAAAGAAAAATTACACAACGCAAGCAGATAAATCATTTAGACTTTAAAGCTACTAAATTTTGAATGCTTTCTTTCATTATCCAAAGTTGTTTACCCTAACAGCTAAAAGCTATGAGAGAATGTGTTTTTCCATTGTGATTTCACAGAATCATAGAATCCTTTGAGTTGGAAGGAACCCTTGAAGGCCATCTAGTCCAATTCTTCTTCAATGAACAGGGACATATGCATCTAGATCGTATTGCTCAGAGCCTGGTGCAGACTGACTTTGAATGTCCTGAAGGATGAAGCATCCATCACATCTCTGGGGATCCTCTTCCAGCACCACATCACTCTTAATGCAAAAAATTTCTTTATATCCAATCTAAATCTCCCCTCTTGCAGTTTGAAACAACTTCCCTTTATAATATCACAATACACACTGCTAAAGTGTCTATCCCCCTCCTTTATTGTAGCCCCCCTTTTGATACTGGAATGCTATTATAAAGTCTCCCCTGAGCCTTCTCATCTTCAGGCTGAAGAACACCAGCTCTTACACACTGTCCTCACAGGGGAGGTGTTCCATCCCTTGGATCATTTTTTTTGTGTCTGTTCTGGATGCACTCCAACAGCTCCACATCACTCCTGTGCTGAGGACTCCATATCCGGATGGAGTACTCCAGGTGAGGTCCCACCAGTGCAGAGCAGAGGGGCAGGATCACCTACCTTGACCTGATGACCATACTTTTTTGGATGCAGCCCAGGTATGGTTGACTTTCCGGGCTGAGAGGGCACATAGCTTACTCATGTTTGCCATCTACCAGTACCATCAAGCTCTTTTCAGCCAGGCTGTTCTCCATCTTTACATCCCCAAGCTTTTACTGATAATGAGAGTTGCCATAACCCAGATGCAAGACTTTGCACTTGTATTTGTTGAACCTCATGAGGTTCACATGGGTTCACTACTTAAGCCTTTCTAGGTCTCTCTGGATGGCATCCTGTCTTTTAGGTGTGTTGACTGCACCACACATCTGGGTGACATCCACAAGCTTGCTGAGGATGGTCTTGATGATCCTGCAATTAACGCCACTGATAAAGATGTTAAAGAGTACCAGTCTCAGTACTGACCCCTGGGGGGCAGCACTCACCACTGGTCTCCATCCACAAAAATGGCTCAATCAACCCTGAGCCATTGACCACCAATCTCCGGGTACAATCTCGCAACCACATCTTAGTCCACCAAATAGCGTACCCCTCAAATCCATATATTCCTAATATACACAGAAGGTTGTTATGGGGGGGACTGTGTCAAATGCCTTACTGAAGTCCAGATAGATGACATCGATTTGCTCCTGTGCACTGACACAGTTACACCATCATAGAAAGCCACAAAGTTGGCCAGGCAGGACCTGCTCTTGGTGAAGCCATGCTGGTTATCCAGTATCATCCCCCTCTCTTCCATATGTCTTAGCATAACTTTCAGGAGGATCTACTACATGGAATAGCACTTTCTTAGAATAATGTAGTACAAATGTTTAGCAACTTCCTAGCTTAGAACTTCAGAGAATGAAAGTGGGGGAGGCTGGAAGTTTCTCCTAAAATTCTTTATTGATTGCTCAGATAATTATCCAGCATGATCTGATACACGGCAAACACTAGATTTTCTGACAAGTTGTCTTTTATAATTCACCATTTTATATAGAACTAAAGAGCTACTGGAGACAAATAAACTCAATTAAATAGGTAGAAAATGTAGCATAGCTTTTTTGTTGTTTCTAATTTTAAATCTCTTTTCTCTTATTTCCTTAGTTGCAGAAATAATGGTAAGATTTAACCGTTCATGTCAATGTTCCTTTATAAATGGAGGAACACAAATTAGTCCCATTTTCTATCTTGTTTGACAAAGAAACAAAAATTTAATACAAACCCTGCTTTAATTAATTCTCACCAGGAGAAACAAAAAAAGTGGTACAGAAAAGAAGATTTGCTTCTTATTTCCAAGAAGTGAAAAAGTATGGATGCCTAAACTATAGAAACCTTTACAGTTAACGAACATATCACCTAGTTTATCAGAAAGGTAAAAGTTATAATAAAATCAATTTCCATTTTGATCTAACTAGAATGTACATACCTCGATTAATTAGGAAAAAAAAAAAGCAAAATAAGTACTATCCGATAATGTCTGAATATCAGTGTAATTTGATTCTTTGAAGGAAACGAAGAATACAGACTTGTCTTCTGTTTCCCCAGGACGTAAAAGCCTCCTATATTCTAATGTTACTGCATAAGATTTCAGAAGCTTTCCTTCAGAGTATCTTTTTTAATTCTGAACACATATAATATAAAAAAAAAAAAAGAAAACAAATGCAAATTATAAATATAGACAAAAAATAAGTTTAAAGACAGATATCAGAAGGAAAAGAAAGTAGTAGCTCTTGGTATGATGCCACTGCCAAAACAGAACATGTTATTTGAGACAAAGGAAAAAAAAAATGTGGCTGAAGGGAAAAACTTATGCTGTAAATGCAGGTACAGAATTTTGTTCTCATAATCAAAAAAGGTAATTTAATACAAATAACATTGAAACAAGTGCTAAGCAACTTCATAGGATAATTGTTTGGAGAGACAAAAGGAGCTAAATCTAGGTGGAATCTTCAACCTTTTCACTCACAAAACATAACAGATCTTAACAGGAGACAAATAGATCCCCTTTACTTTAAAATATCCCAAATGAGAATTTTTGTTGTCTCAGGCAATTCACTGTAATTCCAAATCAAAGGGATGTTTACAAGTCTGGAAGGAAATGTAACCTATATCATTGAATAGAACAAGACAGTGCCCATTCTTCTACCCTGAGGGCAAGGACCAACCATGGTTCAGCTGTTCTGTTCACAGGTCACCAAGCTCCCAAACGATGCTGAGACCTTTTTTGTTCTGTATTTCTCACCTGAATATCCTACATGTTATGATAAGATCTGCGAGGCATCTTCAAGTTTCAAAAGTAATTTAAATTACCTATGATCACTAAGCCATTTAATTCTGTGATCGTTAAATGAAGTAATTAGTCCAGGTAGTATTTAACTTCACGTTTTGTGCAAAAGAATAAATTCACAGCAGAATCTTTTCTGTTCCATCTTTCTTTCCCTTCCTTCCCACCTTCCTTCCTTATCTCCTTCCTTCCCCTTGTCCCCCCCCAATTCATTATTTGCAATTACTCTAAAAACAGCAGTTCATTTAAGTGGTTGGTTAACAACTTCATTTCCACTGTGTCTGTGCATATTACCATACACACACAAGATCATGTCCCTTACAATCATGTAAGAGATGATTTTGGAGTATGCGACTAACAGAAAGGATTATTTTTTCTTTTGAAAACTCAAAGCCTTGGAAAAAAAAATGCTTGTTTATTTCACCAGGACATAGCACCAACAGAAGAAAGCTGAAAAAGAACCTAACAAATGCTTTTTGTAACTTAATCTCTTCGGTTTAGATGTTCATAGAAAGGGATTTGAGGATTTGCTTTTGGTTAAGCTTGATACATTCTCCTTGAAATCAATTCCATGATTACTTTCAAGGGAAACTGAAAGGTACAAATCTCAAGGTCTTTCGAAACTCCAAATCTCAAGGTAAAAAGGAGTTATCTTCATTTAACACATGTAGTTAACATTTTTTAAAAATTCTCTTCAATATATAATAACTGAAGAAGCGAGTTATGAAACAGAGACACCTTTAACAAATTGAATTCTATTTGCCAAAAATCAACAGGACAATAAAATTCGTACCACTATACATTTTACAGAAAGTTGCTTTATTGCTTTGATCCAAACCTGAAATTTCTTGATAAAGTAGAACTCATTCTATGGCTACACAAGAGACATTAGACTGTTTCCAGCCCTCACAGCTTGTGAGACATCCTCTCACTCCCTGAAACCCCATATTGTCAGCCTCTCTCGTACGTCAAAGTTCAATGTGATTGGTATGCTGTAACCAGCTTTCCTAATCTCTTTGACAATATCCTCTTAACATTTTAACTCATGTTCTCTGTTAGGACTTGCAGTGATCTCTTCACTGGCCCCATCCAATAGTCAGAGTACATTTTGCTTGAGGGAGCAAATCTTCCTTTTGAACTTGTGTAGTAATTTCCTCTAACATTTCAAGCACTCCTTTGATTTTTACATAAAATTACTTCCCTCTCCTACACTCTGATTTCGTACCTGCTAGAGCTCATCCAGTTTGTTGTTCTTATCCCAGGTGTAAGTGTATATCTTTCATAGTGTTCACATTCACTCCTGCAGCAATACTTTTACATCTAAGAATGCCTTTGGATGCTAATTAGCCTGTTTTTGTTCTTATGTCAGTTATTAATCAGAAACAGTTTATTAAAGTCACTGCTTTTGGAAACAAAACCACAAAAAAAAAAAAAAATAAAATAAAAAATTTTTTTCTCCCCCAATGATTTCAGCTGATCCAAGCCAACTGCAAGAATTATCTCACAGCAAATCTTATCCCTCCTAATCTGCAACATTCAGTGAAGCTGACTCAAAAGATTCCAAACATTTTAATCCAGAGGGAGGACAAATGATTTTTTAATTGTTGTTTAAACAATTAAGCATAAGAATCATAGAATGGTTTGACTTGGAAGGGACCTTTAAGATCATAATTTTCCAACACTTCTGCCATAGGCAGCAACACCTACCTCTAGACCAGGTTGCTCAAAATCCTATCCAGCCTGACCTTGAATGCTTCCATTCACAGTCTCACTGGGCAATCTGTTCCAGTATCTGATCACTCTCTCAGTAAAGAATTTCTTCCTAGTATCTAGTCTAAAACTACCCCCTCCCAGTTTAAAACCATTTACCTACCTGCCCTTGTATTTGTTGCTGTCTGCCCTTCCCCATCTTTCCTTTAGCCCCTCTCTGTGTACTGGAAGGCCACTGTAAAGTCTCCTCAGAGCCTTCTCCAGGCTGAAGAGCCCAGCTCTCTCAGTCTGTTTTCATAGGGGAGGTTCTCCAGCCCTCTGATCACCTTCATCACCCTACTTTGGAGCTTATCCAACAGATATATATCCTTCTTGTGCTGGGGGCTACAGAACTGGATGCAGTACTCCAGGTGGGGTCTCAAGAGAGCAGAGAAGAGGGATAGAATCAGTTCCCTCAACATGCTGGTCACACTTCTCTAGGTGCAACCCAAGATACAGTTGCCTTCTGAACAGCAAGTGCATGATGTGACTGATAGCTCATGTTGAATCTTCCATCAACCGACCCACTCAAATCCTTCTCCTCAGGGCTGCTCTCAAGCCATTCTTCACCCAATCTGTAATCGCACATGGGATTGCCCCAGTCCAGATGCTGTACCTTGCACTTGGTCTTGTGGAACTTCATAAGGCTGGCATGGCCCCAGCTCTCAAGCCTGTCCAGGTCTCTCAGAATAGCATCCCTTCCCTCTAGCATGCCAACTGCACCACTCAGCTCGGTGTCATCTGCAGACTTGCTGAGGATACTCAATCCCACTGTCTATGTCACCTACAAAGATGTTAACACCAGTCCCAACACTGATCCCTGAGGAATGCCACTTATCTTCACTTGGACACTGAGCCAAGACCACGACTCTCTGATTGTGACCACCCACCCAATTCCTTATCAAGCAAGTGGTCCATTCATCAAGTCCATTTTTCTCCATCTTGGTCATTCACCAGCCCTTCCTTGTTGGTGAGAACAAGATCCGGCATAGCACCTTTTCTCATGGATTCCTGTACTACAAGACAGAGAATTGGCAAAATAAGTGATCAAGATTCTGCTATGTATTGGTACTTTAGTGAAGACACTAATTTCACCACCTTGCCATTATGTTTCAACTAACACAAGTACAATGCTAAGTACTAAGGAAACTATGTCTAAACTCTCAGGGAACCAGTGGGGAAATTTTTCTGAGTTTGATAATTCTCCATTGCAGATGAATCTTAGACAATTTACGGATCAGATCTACATGTTCTATCTTTTTGCCTCAAATAATGCCATATAAAACACAATATAAATTATATGTCCATAGAAACAGATTATCCTAGATGCATTACAGAAATTTTAGTATATGTAAGTCTCAAAAACTCTTGATTTTTTAGCATTTTCCACATTTTATTTTTTGAGATAATTATAAAAGAAGACTGAAAGATAATGCAATGTTCTAAACAAAATGCATCTCTGAGTTTTCACCATGCTAATTCTTTAAACAGTTGAGCATCCAAATATAATCTCTCAAGCCCCAACTGCAAGTATATTGCTGGAGCTGAAGCAAGGCCTGGGCTTTACGCATGTTAAAATCACAGAAATTCTAGAAGTGCCATTTATATGTTATGTGGTTGTGGATGGTTTGCTTTTTTTTTTTTTCTTCTTCATTTTCATACCACTTCCCTACACATATCATGATAAATGCAAAAATTTGTATGTGGAAGTAACTAGTATGGTGAGAATGTTCTTCATTGGAATTTGCCTATTTTATTAAGAAGTCTCCCATCTCTGGAGACTTCCAAGGTGAGGCTGGATAAGGCCCTGGGCAACCTGATCTAGCTGTGGTGTCCCTGTGCATTGCAGGGGAGCTGGACCAGATGGTCTTCAGAGGTCCCTTCCTACTCTAAGGATTCTATGACTCAATGATTCTACAAACATCATAGAAATATGAATGTTAAACAGCTTGCTCCTAAATGCATCCAGGTGGGAAAAGATGAGAAGTAGAAAATGAAAAGATTTTGTTCAAAAAGGGTTTTCCTACAAAATCTTTAACTTAACAATAAAAGAAAGCTTGCAACTATTGTAAATATAAAGAAAATTTTTCTTTTTTTCTTTTTCTTTCTATGAAGAAAGTTTTTACTTTCTGAAACAGGAATATGTCCTTTCTGGGTTATGTATGTGTGTGCACTTATGTTAGTTTTTCTAATAGCCTCTATGGAAAATATTATTGTAATTGAATATATATCAATTTTTCATTGAAGTGCTACTTCAACATCTCTCTCCATCATACAGATGTCAGACCATTTTTTTCCTCATGATTTTAAATTTATATATTATATTAAAAGTTTTACATACATATATATGTAAGTGTGGAATAGTGAACTGCTGCAGTATAAACTTATACCTAGGCCAAGTTTTGTGTTTTAACTCCAGGCTTGAAGCAAGACTAGTGTGTTCAGCAGTTCTTTGTTCTGTGTGTCAACTGGTAGGATGTTTTTAAAAAGAAAAAATAGAATAGTGCTTTAGCCCTTCAACTCTCTTTCTACTATAAACAGCAAGCAGATGGTAAACAAAGTAAGAGTCACATTAATGTTTGCTGTTACAACAGAACAAGACCTAAATAGAACTTCCATGAACCTGTGAACATTTAAATCACTGTGTGGGGATTTTCACTGATGTTGCTGATATCATTCCTCTGCTGAATTTAAGCAAATGCTTAAAGGATAGGTTTGTCTAGGGCTTGTGAGCAGAAGCTTATCCTAGATTTTTTATTTTTTTTCCCCAAGCAAACATAGACAAATGAAAGTGTACAGTCAACAAATATACAGTTGGAAGAGCGGTTAAGATAGTACTTCATAGCTGTTGGAAAGATTATTGTGGTGGAAAAGAGACAATCAAAGAAGAAACGCTCACCTATATCTGAAGATCGAAGATCAAGGCTCACAGTGGAAAGCTACAGAAAGGAGGGATCTCCAGAAAGGGATCCTTGCCTAGTGGTAGTCAGCCCTTAAATGGCATCTCGGAAGAATGGAGCCAGGCTCCATCCCTTCCCATCACAGAGGTAAGTTGCCTTCACCTGCGCTTCCATGGCTGACCCAGTCCTTGCCTCAGGTGATCAATCAGTGGCTCAGGCCGTGACTCAACAGTTCCCAAAAAGCAAAAAATGTGTAATGTACACCACTGCACTTCATGTTGGCTTGGAATAGCACTCTGAATTGCAGAGAAGTAATGTAAATCAGTTGTGCCGACTTTCTGCCTTTTGAATTTATCTTTCAGTCATCTCCTTTGACTCTTCGAGAATCTCAGAGTTTTAAGGGAGATGACTTCTCACTAGATTGCAATTTTCATAGTAAAAAAGAGATCACGGCAGCTCACTGGACAACTGTAAGTTTCAGATGAGTCTCATCACTTTTTTCCATCCTGCTGAAAAAAGTATTTTCAATAACTCCATCAGAAATTAGTAAAGCAAGTTTATTGAAGAGATGAGGTATGATCATTTTTTAAAAAGTAGCAAGAAAATTAAACTTTCATTCTGATGTGTTATTGTTAATGTTTCTATTTTTTTTCTCTTTTGGAACTGAAATATTTTTCACTTTCTTGTAAGCTGCAAAATTGTTTCACTTGTTGCTTTTTGAGCCCTTTCTGAAAACTAAGATTGCTTCTCCAAAAGTAATGCCTCCTATTTTATTATGTTGGCCTATGATGTCAGAAGCAGATGTTGGTGATATAGCAATAGAGGGTGAAACTTCCTGACAGTATTCCATTGTATCTGGTTGTCATGTGACAGATGATAGCAGAGGGGCAGCCTGACAAAATGGTGTCTGACATGGAAGTTCAGATGAAGCAAATCTGTGTCATGGAATTCCTCCATGAATTGAAAAAAGGCACCCACTGACATTCACCAGTCCTTTCTGAATGTTTACAGAGAAAAAACAATTTATACGAGCATAGTGAGGTTGTGAATGGTGCATTTCAGTAGTGCTGACAATTCAGCGGTCACCTCTGCTGATGCAGATTTTTAGGAGTGTGACATGTAGTCTCTTGTTTATTGTTATGAAAATGCTTTGCTAATGGTGGTGACTGTGTTGAAAAATAATACTGAGATAAAAATAGTAGCTGAAAAATAGTAGCTGAGAATCTGTCAAACAGTGTTATTGTGCTTTTTGTATCTGTTGTAGTTTCTATGGAAATAATAGGAGGCATTACTTTCAGAGTCGCCCATGTACGTCAGTCTTTTCCAAAAATGTTATCAAGACTAAGATAGATTTCACTTATACACTTGAATGTATCCTCTTCATCACTAATGTTTCAGAAAGACATAATTATGTTTCTTTGGTGCCATTCAATAAAATTAAACAAATCTGTATATTTCTCCTTGTATTAACTTTTTGAAACAAAGGCCGCTTGTGTCTTCTGTATTGTGTCTAGGGAAAAAGGTGAGAATGTATATTTATTTCAGAATATACAACCTAAGATCATAAGCTGTCTATATACAAAATGCTGAAATATTTTATTAACATTCTTTCTGGGTACAGTCTAGCAATCAAAGGTTTCCCACATGAATGAGAATATAGCTGTATTGCATCACACAAATGGAAACATACTGATGATATTTTGGTTCAAATGTCACTTATATGGTCCCTTTTAAAGATATAACTCTGTGTTCTGTGATTGCAAACAGTGACAAAGGGAGTTGAAAATTATAATCTTATATTAAAGTAAGGGAAAAGAAGTAAGCATTTTCCATGTCTTCCTTAGTAGAAGAGACACTGGCCTATGTTTTATTTGATTAACAAGTTCCCCTCTTTAGTACAGATCATTTTCAGTGTTCTATTTCATAGTTAAACTCCCTGAGACCTGATGTGGGATTTAGTAAGCTTTAGATAACATAATCTCCATCTAATGGGAATTTCTGAAGCCGGTCACTAAGTGTATGAATTATAATAAGAGAAGAAAATCAAATTTAATATCAAAGAACTAACTTTAGAAGTTCAAGCAGCGGACAATATTCATTTTCCATTGACAGAATTGTTTAATAAGAATCTATCAGCAATACAGGAAACACTAGGTACTCCGGCCATAAGTGAATCATGATGGCTTATTTCCTTTTAATTCTGTGATCCCAGCTGGAACAAGGTGTGACTGGAGAATGGTTTAATTGTTCGTAGACATCTGTCTTTGGATTCAATTGAAAAATAATATCCTGGGCATAAAATGGCCTACAGAATTTTTGACATTTTTATATCTTTCACAATCAAGGCATTGTCAGAAAGTCAGGTAGTGGAGCCCTTAAGAACTTATGGATATATTTAAAGTAGAAGAGAATAAAACCGTAGCAATATATCAATATACACAGCTGGAAAGCAGATGTTCAATTGAGTGCACTCAGTACTTAGAGAAAGCTATTAAAGCTTTTACTTACTCAAATGAGAAATTTCTGTAATTTATTGTTCTCGCATTTTTTATTTCCCCCTTTCCTTTCCTTTTAAGCAGACTACAGGATCTTTTTTTTGCATTGTTGAAGTTAATTACCCTAGAAGTCTTACTTAGTGCAGTACACTACATGATTGCAGAAGAATGCCCAAGGCTACCGTCAATCAAATTAGCCAGTGACTTATGAGTTGTTTACTGTACTGTGAAATGAAGTGATAAATGTGTGGATAAGTGTGTCAACCAGTAGAATGTGACATTTAGTATTGAATATACCCACTTGAAGTAGGTTTTGTGTAAGCTTTATTCATTTCTCACAAGTCTGGCACAGATTTTTAACTGAACTCTGACTACTAAGACAACATATAATATTAAGCTTTATAAGGCATTGGAAATCATGCAGCTCAAGACTTGGAAGGCTTGTGTGATCCTACTCTTGCTTATTGAGTATCTGAGGTACACACTCAAGCAGAGCTGGCATGCCACTGAACAGTCACAATTTTCATTTGCCTGATAAGGAGTGGAGAAACCGAGTGCTTTTCCCTTACTTTAATTCAAAATAATAACTTTAAGGGAGCATGTATGGTTAAAATCATTAATGAAACAGTAATCTGAATAAATTAAAGACTTATTTCTTTTTTTTTTTTTTTAAACTAAAATTGAAATTAGAATCTGAGGATATGATCAGTTAGCATATTTTAAACGAAGTTTGCATTACATGACTTCACAGACAATGACTTGCTAAAGTATTCATCTGAGGTCATACTGCAGTGAAACTCTAACCTTCTGGATTTCTGAACGCTTAAGTAGCAGTTTGTGAAAGAAAATCAGAACACTGGAAGTCCAAACTAAACAAAAGCTTTTGTATTTCCTCCAGAGAGAGATGACTTGCCAATCTCACCAAATGTTTTATTAAAAATTCAATTTATATGCTTGCAAAATTTCTCTTCCCATGACACTGAAGAGAGCTCACCTCTTGGCCTGCTCATAATAGCCAAGCACTTATGTGTGTTAGAGATGCAGAGAAGGAAAAGCTACTGATATTTTCGCTTATCATTTACTCAATATTTGCATTTCTGCCATAATTCCAGGGAAAATTTCTCTGAAACACAATGAAAATTTGACAATGCCTGTCTTTAGAATATTATTGTCCATGATGAATAACCAATCTTTACTTCTGCCTGACTATTAGGGATAGTAATTATGTAAGAACTTTCTTCTTATCTAAAGGCAAACACATGTGCCAATAAGAAATGGAAGAGATATCTGTGAATTGACACAGGTTTCATTTTTTGTTGCATCCATATTTTAATAATTCTCTCTGTATTCTAATATAATTCTTTAAAAATCTATAAAGACATTTTTAAAAGGACCATCACAGTGACAGCCACAACTCTGTCAACTTCATTTTACTTTTTTTTTTTTTCCTGGTTCTCGTGCAGTATGTATCAACTTGTTATAAGTCTCACTAGTTTAAATTTATGTTATCTGTTTGATTTCAGAAATATCCTGCATTTATTAAACTAAAACCGTATAAGCCTAAAGATGGTCAAGGTTAAAATAATTAACATAATTTTCCTCATCGCTTTGTACACGTCCTAATTTAGTATTACAATTTTACTCTTCCATATATAATATGACATTTGATCCTCATGAGATAGTGAATGAATAAAGAAACCCATCAGGGACTCAGTGGAGTCTCAAGAGATAGTTCCTTAGTTCTTAAGCTGTGGGTTTGTTCATGTGTGAGAGCAGAAAAGTCTTTCATTACTTCTAAAATAACCAATAAGCTGACATGAAAATTTAGAACAGAAGAAGTATCTACATCATCTTCCTAGCTTTTCCTTTCTTCTCACCTCAGGGGAAATTTTGAATGGGCAACAGCAGCCAGCTTCCAGTTTTTTTCAGACCAGCCCAACAATTTGATGGAGACAAATGCGACAGGAAGAATCTGTTCCAATGTGTTTAGCTTTCCTGAGTAAAAAAAAATAAATAATGATAATCATGGAATATAATGCAGCAAAATGATCTATTCACAATAAGATGAAAATATTTAGAATATTTTACAACTTCTACATTAAAAATTTTTGGAATCTTTTACAACGCTTGCATTAGCAAATTATCTTTAATTCCCTCTGTCTTTTTTGAAAATATACTGAGCACATATGTTTATACGTTAGGGACAACATTTACAATATTTTCCTATCCTCTAGCAAGAGAACTTTCCTTTTCCTGTTTCCAAAGCTCAGTTTTCCTAGGCCCCTTATCTTGGAAAACTAGAATTCTATATTGGGCTGGTTCTGCTGGGCCAAAGCATTATAGTGACAATAGAATTCTGTACTTTTCAGTCCTGCACCTTGTAAAAGATGCGGAAAGTATGTTTATATCATTGTCTTTACATAATTTCAAAAACTCTGTTTTGACTTTTCTCATTCCTCTTCAGGCTTGTAAATCTGAAAATCTCATTTAACTTATCTGTTTGTCTTTTAATTCTGGCTTACTCTTAGTACAGTCTAGGTCATTCTGGTGAAAGAATATGCAGTGCTTCTGTCATGTGTTTGATCAACTAAGGTGCATATTGACACAGATGTAAAAGGGTTGGATAAGCATCATCTCAGAGGTGAATGAGTTTCTGATGCCATTTAATGAAAGAAAGCTAAATTATTTTGTTCCAGCTTTTCACATCCTTCTGTAGAAGGAAAACCAGATGACTTTATTTTTAATGTGTAACTACTGCTTTCAATGTATGAATTAAAAAGTAACTGAGAAATTTCATAGCAAATACTCACATAATCTGGCAAATCATGCACACTGGAGACACAAATACAAGACTGTTAAAATAATTTAATTCCACAGCAAATATTTGTCTCACTCCAATTTTTTTGGAGGGAGAGGAGGTTCTTTTAATATCTGTATACCTGGCATGAGATTAAGAAACAACGGTTCATATGTTGGTCTGACAAGTTTATTACAAGTCTTAATCAGGGAAATGGGGAAGGGGAGGAAGGACACTATTGCAATTTAGGGTAATGGGGAAGGGAAGGCGGGTGATAGAAAGGATAGGAAAGAAGCAAGGAGTTTTTATAGGAAGCAAGAGAGAGATAATCACCACCATGGATCCAGCATGGTAGTTCAGTCATTGATCTTCAGCAGTGGTGGGATGTCGGGCCATTGTTATTCTGTTGACAAGGACCACGGTGATGATGGCCCCTTTTCAATGGTTTCAAAATGGTTGAGGCAGCTGTCTTTGGAGTGACAGCTCAAAGCCAGAGTGGTTGAGTCAGCTCTTCTTGGAGTGGCAGTTTCTGGCTTTGGGATCTCAGCGGAAACTCCTTTGTTCCTATCTTCTTGGCCTTGCCAGCAGATAAGAGGGAGCAGGGAGGCATCAACTTGTATCTTGGCTTCACAGGATACAATGGCATCATCCCCCAGTCTCCCATAGCAAGCTGGAGTTATTTGATCACAGGCTAGATCTTCTGCCAGTAAACTGTCCTGAGCACTATCTTCCAAAGGCAAAAAGCTAAAATTGTCCACACAGTGATTTTGATTGCCACACAGCAACACCCATCACTCATCTTTTAGACAAGTCAGTCTTATCACAAGAAATATCTCAGGAGCCAAGATTTGAGCAAAAAAAAAAAAAAAAAAAAAAGCAAAACAAAGAAGGATTCTCGCAATATTTAACCTCATTGATCACATCCGGACCAAGCACAGAATAAGAGACCATGACTGTGAAATGCAGGACCTCCTTACTAGCTTTCACATGTAAAGTTTATTTCTAAAATAACAAGGCAAAGGAAAAGAAAGGCTGATAGCAGTCCTGATCTGCCCTTGCTGGGACAAGGTTCAGCATGCAGCCAGCACACAGAGCTCCACCTGGGGATGAAAAAAACATTCCTTGGTCAGCCAATTTACTCAAAGCCATTGAAACCAAAAGTTCTTTTGCTTTCCTTAGGGCAGGATTTTAGCTAGCTTTTCTGAAGCTACAGAACACAAGTGATGCCCTGCAGCAAGAATATGTGAGCTGGCAGGGATGACATAAAAAGCAGCAGAGTAAAATTGCCATTGCAAAGGACACAATAGAGCATCCATATTTCCAGTTTCATGACAACTCACAAATGACTGAGAAGTACTGCTGTGCTTGATATTTTGACCTAACTTTTAAAAATATGCGTAAATTGAACATTCAGACATTACAGATAAAGACAGATTTAGCATCTCAGCTCATTGCTTGATTTTCCACATGCTCCTGAAACCAACTGCAGACAACAGAGAGGAGGTTCAGTACTCTCAGGAATATTTATTATGACGTCACCTTACAGTCATAGGCTGCACTCTGAATAAAGATCACTGTAAATTGTTTGAAAGTGTAGTCAGATATTGTGCTTCCTGTGGGCTTTCAGTGCAAATTTTGTTACCTCTTAAAAATTCACCTTCTGCTCTTTGTCCACACAAACTTCAGAAACAATTTCTTATCTTCTTTATTTATGACTTCTAATTTTCGTACATTGGTAGCAAATATCTTTTTTGACACAAAACAGCAAAAAATGTTTAGCTGCTCCCTTCACCTGGGCTCAGTAGAATAGACCTCCTCCAGCTCATCCCTGTTTTCCTTATAATCTGTTGACAATGTTTTCCCACCTGCTTATCACTTTACACTGAAGCCCTGATGCTAATGGCATATTTTATCTTACCCTGCTGCAATGAAGCTTGCACCTACCTGTTTGAGGACTACTGTAGATTACAATGTTGGCAACTTCCCATAGGGAAAACTGTACTTCCAAGGAGGTGGGAATATTACTGTTCCACTATCATCAGATCCCTTCACAATATTTGCAAAATCCTTTATCTTACTGCATTAAGATTCACTGATACTTTACAGACATTCTACTGCCTGTTCTTTTCTATTCTTTTTATGTTTTGCCAGTGTAATTTTCATAATTTCTTTTCAAACACACTACCGTACATAGATCTATCTATTTTTTGAATATCAAATAACATGAAAGAATTATTCAGAGTACATTATCAGCCTACTTTCTTTTTCATAATAAATATGAACACAGAAGTAAAAGTGATCTTCTCATTGTGATTTTACTAGTATAGTTACTAAGGTGAAGAAAACTTAGTGTTTGTACTTAAAGGAATGTAGGGGAAAGGATAGGCAAATGTGTAGCTATCTGGCCTAAACGAGGCAATGTAAATGACCATGTGTATGTGAAGGCATGTTGTTGTTCCTGCTTTCTGGTATGCATGATGCAGAGATGTGAGGGTAAACAAAGACAGCAAAAGTATACACAGAAATTTGCTAGTCTTTATGAACTTGCAATAAATGTAACAGGAGATAACAACTAAAGGAATGTTTAACTGGCAATTTGCAAGCATAATTACCATATTTTCAGATGCAATTATGAAAGCTGCGTAGCATAACAGAGGCACATTGTATACAATACTTCTCTAACAATTGTGACAAGAGTGCTCTCTGTGGATATTTATAAAAACCACCCTAACAAAGTGATACAAAGCCAAACAAAGGAACACTTAAAAGGTAAATCATTGGTATCTTCTCTGAATCTGTTGTAATGATGATAGTGGGGGTTTTTTTTTGTTGTTTTTTTGTTTTTTTTGCTATTTAAGCAAAATGTTTGCAAGCTACCAGAACTGTCATTCAAGTCTATATGAAATCATGTGCTAATTAGTATATTCTCTTTTCTAGTACATCAGCTAATTTGTTTTCTACCTTTAGTAGAATTTATTATGGAACTATGGAAATATTTCTGTCTGTTCTGTAAACAAACTCCCCCTGCTGTGGCTGATAATCTACACTCAGAACTTAAATATCATTAAAGGCTTTTCTTTAAATTAATCAGAGAGAAATCTCTAACTGTTAATATTTTAGTGTACAATCTGAAAAAAATTATGTTTCTACCTTAAGGTAAGACTAGCTACTTATCTGACCATTTTGGCAAGATTTCTACAGACTATGTAGAAAAACTATCACCTAGCTCTGATTTAGATATCTTTTTTTCTGAATAGCTAACATTAACCTTTTATATATTACTAATTTCCAAATGAACATAGCTAGATAAATAGAATTACATCTGTATATTATTTACATATGAATTACATATGAAATTGGTGTTTTTTTCTTTGTTACTTGATCATCTATCATTAGTTTTCTGATCTCTTATTTCTGCTACTCTTCTAGATAGAGTACATAAAAATTATTGTAATCACCAAAACCAAGGCAATATAATCCTTACAAAGCATTTACATGGAGCAAGTGTTAATGTCAGCCCCAGCTGCATGAATCTATCCACAAAATTTTGGGTTTTTAATTTTTGTATTTTAGTGAGATATGTAATGAAATGAGACTCCTGTGCTTTTTTTTTTTTTTTTTTTTTCTTTCCTTCTTGCTAAAAATACAATCAGCAGTGTAAGATTTCTTCCTGTGAAGTCTACACTGTCGTATTTTTTTCTTCTTCTCTTCCTGGTCAGAGAAACACACAAAAGATAATCCACCCTCAAAATGTTTAAGATAAAATAAAATATAAATTGTTAAATATACAGAGAATTTTCTATTGATCCACATTACTTTCTTTTCAAAGGCCATTACTCAATACAGCAGTTTTCTTTTATCTAAAGTATGAATAGCCATTAGGTTGTTAATTTAGAGATCTACTTAGATACAAATTAAATACCATTTTAAACTTTAAGTATATTTATTTCCAAAATTTGAATAGTATTATCTTAGTTCTTCAACACTGATTTAAGTAAAAGAAAATGTACAAATGCCTGTCAAAATTAATTAACCATCTGTTTGTCAGCCTCTTCAGGCAAGGGTTCAAAATCAGCATGATTATCCACTTACCACTAGCATTCTCAACTTGTGAATTTTCACTGAAATATCTGAAAAAAAAAAAAAAAAAAAAAAAAAAAAATTAAGAAGAATAAGTAGAATGAATCATTCATTGTTTGCACATCTGAGAAATCACCAGAGTTTTAAATATCTTTAAATTAAAACTAAAATTTATCAGGTAAAATATCATCATCAAAGGGAAATAAAGATTATGTGCCTCCCACTCATTAAGAGTGAATGGGAGCTAAGGAGTTGTTACAGTAAAGAAATCTTTATGATAACATCAGACTACATAGTTCAGAAAGAAAATAAGAAAAAAATATAAAAAGCAAAGAAAAACAAAGCAAAAAACAAATGCCTACCCTCTTTACCTACATTAAATTTTATATTTTGCTCATAAATGATCCAAGTTTTGTAGTTTCAGTCTCCGCCAAATAAGTTTTACAAGTCTTGACAATTTACATGTTCAAGTACAGAGAAAGAAGCAAAGAATAATAAAATGAGTTGCTAAAATACATAAATTAACACACTGTAAAAAATTAAAATGACCAGTAGCGTGTAATCGCTTTGAAATGACAACCAGTAAGATATCATTGTTTAGAATAACATGTTGGAAAATTTCCACCCAAACAAATTTCACAGGGAGAAAGTGTTGAAGTGTTTTCCTGATTTTCAAACAATTTATTTGTTAAGCTTACTACATTTTTTTAAATATTGAAATAATCCAATTATTCTTTATTTGAAACACTGATGAATATATTACTCTACACCCCATATTCTGCTGCTTAAGTGCACCATTTTTAAAATTCAAATGTAGTAGTTTTCTATCCTGTCAAGTATTTCCACAAGAAATCACATTTTATATTTTTTTCATACAGAAACACGTTTGCCTTAGGAAATAAATAATTTAAAGGGCTTTGGGTTTTTTTGCTGTTGTTGCTGGTTTTTTGGTTTGTTTGTTTTTGTTTTTGTTTATTTTTAATAACCAACTTCTATTTCCAAACTTCTATTTTCCTTTCCAGAACAAAATAAGTTTCAGAGGGTTAAAAAATTTCTTTCTGTAAAATGTAGAGAAATAAGAATTAGTACTGGTAAGATGATATCTTCTACAAGTTCTCCAGAGCTGTTTAAAATTAGGAAAGAGGCACTTTCCAGAAAGCTCTGTGTTCCCCTTTATATTTCACTTTTCATCCCAATCAGCATTCTCTATATACACATATGTGTGTGTGTATTGTATGAATGTATGTATGTACATATGTATGCAGCTAAAGTAATGTGAGACCTAAACAACTTCTGGTTTTCAGAAAATATCAGAATTTTCTCCTTTTTTTTTTCTTTTATTCTTATTTTTCTTTTTTTCTTTTTCTTTTTTTTCCCTTCTCTGATCAGTAATTATTATAAACTAGAACTATTCAAATTATGTATTTGCAAGCTACATCTGTATATTCTGCAAATGTCTATATACACTTATAAGCAATATACAGAGCATGCTCTGAAACCTATGGCATTGAAGAATGGGGGGAAAACCTGTTAACCAACTCCAGCAGAGTCATTTATACAATTGCTCCTGCTCATTAGCCACTCTTTCAGTAGTCTTGATCCTCTCCTCAATTTCATATTGAATAAAAAATACACTTAGAATTAAAAGAAAATAAAATGGATAATAGCTATACCTACAATTGTCTAGCATATATGAGTACACAATATTTTTAAAAATAAATGTCTTTCCATTGAAATAACTGTGTTGAGTGCATTAATTGCTAGAAAATGCTTCTGCTCACATACCCTCCCTCACCTGGGCAGTTCCAGCTGTAGTATGAACAGTCTGCCTGGATCACTTCTAAAGTCTCCTCTCCTCTGCAAGAACCATAAATAAGATACTGAATTTAGCAGACCTTTCGAACTCTATTCTGGTCATTTATAGTTACACTATGCTGAATTATATCATGTGCCCTTTATGTGGCCTGTGGGACAATTTCTCTGCCAAGAATTCAGACCAGTATAATCTATGGCAAAATAGCTGCCTGAAATGACAAGAAGGGTTTCATTATTAATTTGTTTTATTGAACAGTTTTTCAAAACGTCCTTAGATATGTATCCTCCTTTTAAGGATACACAGTCCACTTGAGTTAAAATGTTTGTCTAGAGATGTTATTCAAAGAATCATAGAATCATAGAATCATAGAATCATGGAGTGGCCTGGATTGAAAAGGACCACAATGATCATCTAGTTTCAACCCCCCTGCTACGTGTGGGGATATATCATATATACTAATGTGTACCAACGTGATTTCACATAATTTCCTAGAAACAAGAAGCTAAGAGTCTGCAGTCACAACACGAGAGAGAGCACAGATTTATTCTTGGAGGAATATAGTCAAGATACATATGCATACTTAACAAAAATGGCTCAAGCATAAATGAGAGTAAAAAAAAAAAAGGACCAACACACTTTCAGGGATACAGACATTTCCAAATCCCTGTAAAATGGGTTGAAAATTCCTGACCTAGAAGAAAAAAATGTAAAAGTAGAAGCAGGATATTGTTCTTAGTTGAATTCCAGCCACAGTATTTTAAAAATAACATTCATGCAATATTGTGATGTGCTGAGGTATTATGTTAATAAAGGCCAGATGGATTGAATTAATTGATAGAAAATAGAAAAATAGATAGAACCTGTTTGACCAAGTTATATTACTGCACTCTGAACTGAAAATAAGGAATAAAAAGATGCAGGATTAAAATCAGATCCAAGGGAAACTGATGAGAAGATTCTCATTAACTTTAAGAAGATTAACTCTGCCAGGCACCTATTGAGTACATTATGTTAAACATGAAATACCATATCCATTACATGGAAAGATAGAACAGCTGTTTGGCATTCTTGACAATAGAAATATTAAGATATTCTTAAATTATAGCACAGTAGGTCATGGTACAGCTGTAATCCCTGAAAGTTAGCCATTAACTTCAACAGGAGCTAAACTGAGTCCATAATAAATCTCTGTCAACAGGAGAACATTTTAAAATAACATAATTTAGCCTAACATGATGTTACACTGCGTAAATGTAGGTCAAAGGCAGAAAGTCTATTCCGTATCGTGTAGCACCATGCTTAGCAATAAAAACTGAGTTGGGGGTGTTTTCCGAGGTAACTTTTGTTCTGAGTTTTCTGGACATTTGTCTGCTAGTTAAGGGGTAGCAAGAGATTGCCTTGGTACCAATTGCTTTTTTAAATCTGTTTTTTAAATCTATTCACGTATTAAATTGTCTCTATCTCATTCCACATTTTTTCTCCCTTTTACTCTTCTCATTCTCTCCCTTATTCCACTGGAGTGGATAATGAATGAGAGAGCGTGTAGGTGTTTCACTGCTGGCTAAGGTCAAGCCACCACAAATGCCTAAAGATGAAATAGGAATAGTTTCATATATTCAAAATAGATTTTGTCAACATCAGACATTGTGTAATCTGTTTTGTCATGTATATATGAACATACTGTACATATGAAGATACTAATTTTAACCTGCTTGTGATTTTGTCTCTGATCTATGGATATGCAGAATATTTTAAGACCTATGCAACTGGTAAATTAAACACTGAAGCAAATCTCTCTTCTGTGTTTTGTTTGGTGCTACATTATCATATCTACAATCGCAACTAATACTGATTTTCATTAATGAACTTAGTGTCTTCTTTTGGGGTGATAACTTTAAAGTGAACGGTTTGTCAGGCAAAGAGTTAAATAAATCTTATATCCAATAAGTTCTGTTTAAATTATATCAAATTTAATCAAGTGGGCCTCTTCAGAGAGAGGTACTAAAGGATTTCATAATGTTTATTGCTCTCATTGAAATGAATAAAATTAAAGAATCCTAATGTTTATTGCTCATTCTGAAATGAACCCAATTAAAGGAGACAGCAAATGTGATGATATGATTATCATGCTATGTTCACCTTCCCCAGATAATGTGTTGCTTAACACTAGAAGAACTCTTTTTGGACAGACATTTCTTACTGAAGTTAATAAAAATATTTTACTTGCCTTTCTTCTACCTAAGCAAAAAATGTGACCATATACGACTACGCTTTTCAGTTTTAGAATCTAACAAGCACTTTGGTATATTATTGTTCCTAATGAGAATGAATTAAAACCCAGCAGAGACATGACCCAGAACCTTTTGCTTCCTCTTATCTGTCAATCTGACTTTCTGTAACACTGTGATCAACTGCATCCTTACTGGGAGCTGACACTGGCTCAACTTTCCACAAATGTGGGTAAAATGGAATGTGAACTGCCTGAAATTCAGTGCTGATGCAACATGGTTCTGCACCATTATGCATAATCAGCATCTACAGCTTTGTATAGCTACAATTTCATTTCTTTAATGTCACGGTCTTTGATAAGAATCACACTGTGGGCCTTATTTCATTGTTTGGGCCTTTTTTTTTCTTCCTCTTTCTTTTTTTTTTTACTCTCTTCTGATATTCTAGTTTAAGTACTTGCACAATGCAAAGTTCATTTCAGAAAGAAATCCTGTCATTGATCTTTAATAGCAGGTTAATGGACTGTAAAGTCTTAAATTTTCAAGAATGATTCTCTTAGCAGAAGTGTTCTTTATATCTTCTGTGTGGTAACAAACTCTTTTAAAAAAGATCTTAAAGCCTGGCACATGAGAAGAACTGTATCACAAATCATGTGTAATTATGAGATTTTCTTTATTTTCTTTTTATACCAACAACTTTTTTTTTTTTTTTTTTTTTTTTTTCTAAACAGCTACCTCAGGTAGATTTTTCTAAGCCTCTGTGAATAAATAAAACTTTCTGCAATAGACTAGAGAATGAGCCTGCTGTGAGCTTACAAATATTAGATGAAAGGATTCACATTCAATACGTGGCCCATAAGTTAGTAGGTTAACTCACTGTCATCTATTGGATGACTTCTTTCATTATTTGATGTATTTGCTCTATATTTGGTATTCTTGTTTGGACTTTCCCTTAAACATTTTCCCTATATATGATACTTACGGAAGGTTTGTATCTAGATACATACTTGTACAAAAGGATGCATGCGCATACATACTTATGTACACATATATGTATACCTGTGTAAGTATCTATGTGAGCATGTATATACTGAAAGAGATTGTAGGAGAGAATAATAAAGATCATGAACAAGGAAGTATACTCCCCTAATTTTTGAAGTCATACTGCATGTGGCCATTTATAAGAGTGTGACAAAGAATGCAGACTTCAGTAGCATTTTACAAAATTTCTTTCTCAAAATAAATGATCTACAAACTTTGTAGCTCCTCAGTACAGTTAATTTAGGAAACGTTAAGACAAGAATTTAGAAGAAAAAAAAAAAAAAAAGAAATTGTTATATGGCCAACTAATATCTTTGTGTACAATTGTTTAGTCTTGGGAAACAGCTTGACTGCATTTTTCTTCCCTAAAACCTGACAAAATATCATCATTCTGTCTCTTTAGTGTTACTTTTATTGATGCAATACCTAGACAATCTATTTAAATGAGAATCATTTCTAAACATGCCTGATACGCATGTTAGCATAGCTTTCCAAAGCACCTTTCACTTTGACTGAATTTCAAGTTTTTCTTTTACATAATTTCTCACTAACAAATGTGTCTTAAAGATGTGAGACAAAACTTGACATATCTTGAAAACAAAGCTCAAACTTGTGAATTTGAACAATCAAATTAATATATATCAGCCTGTTCTGCCACTGTGGCTGCCTGCATCATATCCAGAAAGCTACTGTTTCATGCATAGAAGAAATCTTTAAAGAGATTATCTTTTTAGAGATTATTAGGCTATGAGATCCCACCAACAAATTCTCAGAACCTGCTCAACACACCCAGCTCTGCTGAGTTGGAAAAGGCAACATGCAAGGCTCTTGTTCTCGCTAGCTCGTTCAGTCATCTGTTCATATCCAGAACACCCCAGCCTACTTTCTGGATGTCCTGCAGTGTTTATTCATGAGCCTTATTTCCCCTAAATTCTCAAGCAGCATTTAGTCTACTTCAAAGTCTGACTGTAGGTATACAGATTCAAAATTGAAGCCATGCAACCAGACAAACTGTCATTGTCAGTAGTTTTGCCTTAGGGGACACGAATATGCTGTGTTAATGCTAGACAGAAGATAACTTTAGAATGATAAAGACCAAATAAATGAAAGATCCTTTGCCTTCAATTCAGTTTTGAATCTGTAAAGTATATCCAAGTCTTGTGATGTTCAGGCTCTGCTCTTCAGTCACAAGGTCAGACAAATTTTTACAAAGTTCTGACTTAAAAAAATGTCTTCAGGAAAAAAATATATATATATTAAATGCCAAAAAATTGTAAAGCTGACAGTTTTTCTGTGACAGTTGCTAGCTCATCTTTGATCTATATGTAGTTTCTTCTTTCTTGCTATGTGTAAGTAAATATTCATGATCTTAAGGAAAAAGAAATCATTCTGTTTCAACATTATATGCATTCATCAATTTTTGAAGTAATAATTAGACAGACATATTTATTTCGCAAAAGTGTTTCCTAATAATAGTGTTGTATTTATTAGTGCTATCCTTATTCAGCACTCATAATGCAGATATAATTAAGGTATCATAAAATTTGAAAGCCCTGTCATTTTTTAATATACTTTAGTTTATGAAAAAATATTATCCATCTGACAAATTTTGTAAACATTACTGCTTAGCAAAGTTACACATCAGAGATGAGAAAGCCCCTCTAGGCTTGCTCAAGACTCATGAAGTCCCTGTCATTCACCTTTGTTAGGTGTACAATGAAAAAGAATCCTGAAAGTTGTCAATATTTATATTTAACATCTCCTATACTCATGAATCTTGGTAGCATACTTAGTTTGTTATTTTCACTTGAAAATGTTAGAGATGGCTAGCATGAAGACTGTGTTTTTTGTTTTTTGTTTTTTTAGTTTTATTTTTCTCATCTATTACTAGAAGAATGTACTAAGAAGACTGTTGGCTTAAGAACTGTCCTTTTTTTTTTCTTTTTTTTTTTTTTTCCTTTAGATAATGTTCTCATAGCTTTCAGGCCTCCCTGAGAGCCTTAAATATTCTCTAAATTTTTGCAAGTACAATCATCTTCTGGAAATCTTGTTCATAGTTGAAACTAATTTTAGGATTATAATTTAACAGATCACTCAGAATCAGGACTAGCTCAGGTGTGCTGAAGCCTCTCTTGAGGCAGTTCTTTCTTTTTACTGATTATAAACCAGGAAGTTTTGACAGAAGTCCTACTGTACAGAATACATACGCACTTCCAAGCACGATGAAGTTGATATTACTTACACGTGCCATAGATGTCAGATAATGCAATTCTTATATTACAGCCCATTTGAGGTGGCTACAGCTTGAGTAATCAGTAAATATGTGCTTGTAGACTATCAGCAGTACTCACTGTTATTTTGCATAATTTCTTCCTAAATATGTAATGTGAATATAGTAGAGAACAAATAGATAAAGTTTTCTGTGAACAGAAACACAAGTATAGAAATAAAACAAATCTATCATATTTAGCAGCATTTTAAAAAATTAAGCTGATACCAGAATCTTCAATTAGATTGCTAATCTGATAAAGATATAGAAAATGAAACAAATGTAATGAGAAGGGGAATTAGGATTTAATACCCAGAAATATACATGTAGCTTCAGTTAACTTGATCTGGAAGTTAGAGAAATGTAATCTGTTATAGTGAAACGAGTACAAAGGACACTACACAAAAGATGAAAATGGGAGAATTTCATACTGATTCATAAGGATGAGAGAGGAAAATATATAAATAAAAAACTTCTACAGTTCATCTGAAATTAGTAAGGTGCAAAAAGGCTGTAAAATAATTGAGGTGTTAAACATATAGAATCATATAATTTTTTGAGTTAGAAAAGGTCCATAAAGGTCATTCAGTCTAACTTCCTGTCTTCTACTTGGCTCAAGAGGTTATCCTTGATAGATTCCCAGAGTGTTCTGGATTTTTTACAGCTTGATGTGCTACTTTTCCAGGAGATGTTAGGGTGGTTGAAGTTTCCCAGCAGGACAAGAGCCTGCTGCAGCTGTTGGAAGAAGCCTTCATCAACAGGCTCAGTTTGATAAAATAAGAAGCTGTGTTGAATAGTTATGCTGCTCAATCAAACAAAAAATGCTTCAGTAGGATGAAGAAAAGCAATGGAACAGAAAGTGGAGGAGTGGGAGGTGAAAAAACGAAACAAGCAACAAGGAAATATGCAAGTAGTGAGGTGGAGATGCAGAAAATGATTTTATATTTTTATACAAAGGATTTTTTATTTTATGCAGAATAAAGTTGCTTTTATATGAATGGGAATTGGTGAGAAAGGAAGAGAAAGAAGAGCAGTCTGATCAACAGAGCAGAGGAGTGAGAAAGAGACACTGAAATGTAAAAGCACATATAGATTTTCTGAATTTCTGAAGAGAGAGGGAGCATGTAGATACAAATCAGTTTAATAAAGATGGAATTGCACGTCTAATCCAAATTAGCCATGAATCCATCAAATTTAATGGAGAACTGCATTTGCAAAGTCCTCACTGAAATAAGTAATGAATAATCAGTTAATTATCTACACGTTTCCTTCCTATAATGTGCTGGTTGTGTGAATCATGGATGTCTTGACCAAGAGAAGTCACAGTTACTTGAATGCCAGATGATAAAAGCTGAGTATGTCAGAAAAACAGAAATTAGTAATTCTTGTCATTCCTTTCTTGGTTTAACACTAATTGTAAGAATCAGGTAAGAATTTAGCAAACAAGAATATTGATGTAGCCCTCTCCTCACAGGATCAGAACAACCATCAGATTAGTAGAATTTAGTCAGAATAGGAAGCCAGAATCAGTATTTTAAAAGTGTCAGAATTCTTATGCATAAAAAAAAAAAAAAAGAGGGGAGGATTGATGACTGTATATTTTACTTTGCTATGAAGTTCTGTGGTTTTAAAATTCATTTATATTTATTTTATCAAGATTCTGATAGCCTGTGACAAATATATTTTTTAATCTCTAAGAATTTTAAATTTTATGGAAATCAGAAAGGCATACAAGTAATTTTTGAGTAAGTTACTCAAGATGTATACTTGTAACTGTAATTTTCCACCATGGAAATTAATGGATCTTTTTAAAAGTTTCCTGTGGAAGTAAACTTGCATTGGGCTAGTTCAGTAAGACTCTAACAAAGTTCAGCCCAAGACCCTGTAATTGTCTCTGGACACTGGGCTGGCAAAAGGGTGTTCCACGCGATTCGATGAATGGATTACCCACTGTCAGGTTAGAGAAATTAGTTAACTGGTGGCCAGAACAAAAGATCCAGAATCTTCAGGAAAGTAAAACCCCAGGTCGTAGGGTCTCTCCCAGGGAACCTGAACGGCTATCCAAGCCATTAGAAAACTGATGTCTTCGCCCCTCCTAAGTGAGCGGGGTGGGGGCGGTGAAGGGTGGATGCATGAGAAAGCTCACAACAAAGGGAAACAAGATCGTCGATTTAACACCTTTTGCTAAAGGCCTCACCACTCTTGCCAGTTATCCCTGTGAGTCACGATCCAGTGGCTGATAAGCCAGGGAAATACTTTTACCTCCCTGGCCAGACTGTGTCTATTTGACTCAGCTAGCCTGAGGCCAGTTTCCCCTAACCTTAACAGGATCCCTTAACAAATATCTTTGGAAGGCTAAAGACACCCCGAAAAAGGAATATGAAATCAACACTTGCTGTATTGTTCCTTCATTTTTTTAACCCTATTAACAAAGCCCAAAAAGGGCAAGTTTGTGTCTTGTTTTATTTCACAGAAGATCCCCGTGGGACCTTGACAGAACACAAAAAGGCTAATAGCAGATTTTAACTATTTGTGTTTTGTGACAGAAATACTGATTTGATTATGCTAGAACACTGAATGTACCTCTTGATTACATTTTTTTGGTTGCAATAGTGTTATGTTTTGTGTTGTTATGGGTATGGGTGGTGATTGGTATCAGTCCTTGGATCTGTTAAACTTCACAACTGGGTTCTGGGTTTGTATAGGTCATCCTGGTTTACTGGTACTCCCTGCACAGTGATGCCATTTCTTTTGACCCCTTCTTTCACCCCTTTTTACCAAACTGATTATGATTTGCATGTAACTCCTCCACAGTGTTTCCAAATTCCTGACAAACTGGGAAATGAATCAAGGGACCCATCTAATATCTCTTAGATGTGGTCACAAAAGAAATCTATCATAAAACCTTTTGCACTGATGCTTTTCAGTGTCACAGCAGTCCAGGAGTTCCATCCAAAACACGGTTGTTGGAAAGCGCCTAAGTTTTATAAGAGATGTGTATGTTTCTGGGATTACCCCTCGTTGATGGTTTGTACTGTGGGGGTATCCTGCACACACTGTCCTGTGAAAAGTTCTGTGGACTGTAACAATACTTGAACTTGCCAAACTAATATTTATATCTCTTAGCATTTGAAATTGCTTTGGAAATGCTCAAGTGTAAAGTTCTCAAGACACTAAATCATCTTAGAAAACATTACATGGCAAGTCCACATATTGTCAAATTAGACTAGATATGCTTTTAGTAAATTAACTGAAGTGTAATATTGTATGGCTATTCATAAACACCACAACCTCTACTGAAGAATTCCCATCTGGATCCTGGCTTACACTGGGAGTTCCTGGGTGGGGAAAGCAGCTGACACAAATACCTAAGTTTGTTTTACCAATTTATTTTTTATTATTGGTTATTGTTAAATGTATGGTTGTCTCTTTTCATTTTCTACCTTTTATTCATCATGTAACATTTGTGTCACCACTCCTGAGGTGTCACCGAGTTGTGTCTGTGGCAAATTGAATGATTCTAATTGTTGTCTGAAGATTGATGCTAATGGTAAAGTTGTTAAACAAATTGCCCAGGGTATACGGAAAATAGCCCATGTTCCTGTCCAAACCTGGAAAAGCCTGGATGTTGACTTCTTTTCCTGGCTTCCAGGTGGCCCATGGGTCAAACGTATCCTGTTTTATCTACTATGTGTTGTTGCAACTCTTACGTTTGTACCGTGTATGATTCCATGTTTTATTCAATTTATACAACGTGTTGTATCCTCCATGTACTTTGTAACCACTTCAACCGATGATGGACAAGTCCAACAGATCAGGGCAACGTTTGTAACCAAGCCCAAGAAATCTTTTATAGTAATTGTGTAACAATTATCTTCCCCTTCTCCCCCTCCTCTTTCCCTCCTGCTTGTTTGCTGTCTTTCCATTTTCTCCCTTTTCTTTTCCTCACCACCATGGAGGGTTGCTTATGCTTCATTTCAAGCAATCTTTGAGCCACGGGGTGGTGTGAGAATCCTTCTCTGTTTTTTTTGGCTCAAAGCTTGCTTACTGAGGTATTTCTTGTGATAAGACTCTGAAAGATTTGTTGAGGAGGCAACTAATGGGTGCTAACCGTGTGACAATGGATATCGCTTTGGGAACATTTGAAAGCCCCTTCCCCCAGAGCTGCTTGCTCTGTAGAAGAGCGGATGAGAATGCTCAGGAGTGTTTACTGGCAGAAGATCTGGTCTGTGACAAAACAGCTCCAGCTAGGTGTGGGAAAATTAGGGAACGATACCATCGTGTTCTGTGAGAAACAGGATGCAGATGGGCATCCCTGCTCCCTCTTATCTGCTGGCAAGGCCCGGAAGATGGGAACAAAGGAGTTTCTGCTGAGATCCCAGAGCCAGAAGCTGCCAGTCAAAGGAGAGCTGACTCGACCACTTTGGATTTGAGCTGTCACTCCAAAGATAGCTGACTTCACCACTTTGAAACCATTGAAAAGGGGCCATCATCACCATGGTCGTGCTTCGTCGTCGTTGGCAACAGGACAACTCTGCCTGACGACCCACCGCTACTGAAGATCAAAGACTGAACTATGAACCACGCTGGATCCATGGTGGTGACTATGTCCCTCTTGCTTCCTATAAAGACTCCTTGCCTCTTCTTTTCTATCTTTTCTATCGCCCTCCTTCCCTTCCCCCATTATCCTAATTCATAATAGTGTCCGTCCTCCCCTTCCCCATTTCCCTCATTAAGACTTGTAATAAACTGGTCGGACCAACATTTGAACCGTTGCTTCTTAATCTCACACCGGGTATATAGATAATAAAAGAACCTCCTCTCCCTCCTATAAATTGGAGCGAGACAGACCCAGATCAGGGATCTATTCTGAATTCCACCCCTGGTCTGTCTGGGTCTCTTCCTACAAAGTCTAGTATACTGAAAGTAGAAGAGTAAGCATCAATAATTATCTTTTCTCATCTTAAGGACATATCTGCATGCAAAGGTAGTGCATGGGCACCTAGTTTGGGAAATATACCAAGTCTATTCAGCCACATTCTCTTTCCACAGCTCAAGCACTGCCAGAGGAAATCTGTTGCAAAGAATTTGCAAAGTAGATCACAATAACAAAAGACCTACTACCTCTGCCTTAAGCCTGCTCCCTAATTCCACCTATTCAATACTACTTAGGAAACTGCATTTAAGAAGCACATTTGGTTTCCAGTACTTAGCTAGATATCTTCATAAATGCTCAACTCTTATTTATTCCTTCCTGGAAGGCAACGAGCACGGCTCAGTTCAACTTGAGCAATAACATTTTATTGGCATGACAAAATCTGCCGAAGTATAAGTAAAAGAGCCAAGATCCTCAGGGGTTCCATACAAAGTAGAGAAGATCTGTCCCTTAAGCTCTTGTTCCCCCTGGAAGTCCTAGACGATCAGAAGTTACTTATCTCAGTTACCTAATTATTAGTTGGAAATTCCCTTCTCAGGATGAAGCACCATCACATTCTTCTAGGCTAACAGATCACAGCTATGGTCCATCATTCTCTTCTGTGTGTTTAGCTAAGCATATATAATTTTATTTTTTTCTCTATACAAAATGTTCAAGCAACTTAATCATACAAAGCTTGCACTGTCATACCTAAAGATTTTTTATTCATTCAATTGAGAAGAAAGATCCATAAATAAATGGAAAAAGATTTATTCTTCTTTATTTTCTATTAGGTTTGGGTAATAGAGTTACAGGAGTTTGTAGAAACTAAAGAACTTAGACCATGTTTTCTAAAAAGTGAAGTGAATGCCTCTCCCTTAATTGTGAGTCTTGGGATTTCTAAATATCATGCTTATGTAAATATATCACAGTAATTTTTTCTTCCGATCTTTGTTTTTATTTTGACATAATTAACAATATTTACTAAGAAAAAAGGGTGAAAATTAGTCATACAACAATAGTTTCAGTAGTTTGTGCTATTAGAAATGTTCTCATCATATCTATGTAAAAGACCAAATGTATATATGAATCTGAGTAATCACCTCTAAAACAAAAACAAACAAATAAATAAATAAATCCAAGTCTCTGTCTTCCCCTTTAAGCTACCCTTTTGCAAATGATGATTATTATCATTATCTCTGAATCCTCTAGTCAGTTAATGTATTCTTTGAAAAGATGAGGCTTTGATAATTACAATAGATTGAGAACAGCTTGTTTCATGTATTTAATGTATTATAATTCTGTTTGTGTATCAGAATTAACATTCAGCTTTTCTACTTCTGTTCATGTCTGGCTCTTTGCCCTCTCTTCTGATTCTTTCCTTCCCAGAATATATAGTCCATTACTTTAGACTAGGTAGAATTTGCACCTGCCTTCATTGAAGTGAAACCTTTGCGTCACAGTCACTTTGAGTTTGAAACCTGTTCACCAATCTGCTTAAAGTCAGACAGAGCCTGGTGCTCTCTGTAGATGTCATTAGCAAACTCCTGATTTCATTTTCCAGACTGTTAGGGGAAATACTGTATTATTCAGGACGTTAAGAAATGCATTTTTTACATCCTTCTGTTTTAGGAATGAGTCACTGATAATCACACTCTTAGTACAATTTTCTGTTCAATTTTTTGTTTCTATTATCCATCCTATGTTTTTATAGTCAGCTTGTAAGATGTCTTGTGAAGCAGTGTTAAAAGTCCTACTGATATCAAAATATATATACTTGCCACTTCTTCCCTATCCACAACTCTGTTGCCCTCTTCTGTAAAGAAACTGGAAATACTTGATATGATTTACTCTTACTAAATTGTCAACTATTTGTTAGTTTTCATAGAATCATAGAATCACATGGAAACGATGTACAATATCAACTAGTCCAACTGTCCTCCCACTACCATTGCTTCTACAAGCCACTAAAACATATCTCTTAGCTCCTCATTCAGAAACCTCTTGAACACTGCCAGGGACTACAACTCCACCACCTCTCTGGGCAGGCGATTCCAGTGCCTGACCACTCTCTGAGAGAAAAAGTTTTTCCTTCCTTTCTCTTCCTTTCCTCCTTTTTAAAGATACGACTGTTTTCATTTTCTTTTACTCTAGAACTTCCATTGCCCCTAAGTTCTCAAAATACTCAAAAGTGAATTTCACCAATACCAGAAAATTTGAAAAGTTTTTTGCTTTTTTCATTCGCTCTTCTCACCATCAGTTGCTTTCAGAACTTCTTGTGTGTGGACCTCTCCCATTTTTTTCTGTTTTGCTTGTCAAAGGTTTATTCTGTTCCTGAAAATCAAGTTCTAGGTTTTAGTACTGCATGAAAACATTGGAGCACACATCTGAATAACTCCTCCCTATATCAGATAGCTGATCCCAGTGCCATGGGAGAGGAAGAGTGGCAAAGTTGGAATGCATCCTTTGAAATGTTACCTAAAAATGAACTTTTTATATTGTAAGACTTAGTAGATACTAGCCAGTGAACAATGGACTTGTGTATGATCAAAACAGAAGAAATAAAATTAATTGAGAAGAATGTGTACACCAGTACACCTGTAGTGATGCAAGGGAGCATATTGATGGAGCTTGATTGACTGATATTGAAGTATGGAAAGTGAAAAGATATTTGGGAGCAAAATAGACAAGTGTTTGTAACCTGCTGTTGAAGAAAGAACACCAGTTAGGATGCAGATATGAGAAAAAAAAAAAAAATTAAGAAACTGTAAGAAAAATGAGGAGAGAGCTGGCCAGAGGATAATCCTAAGAGTTACAGGAAGTTTGCAGAAATAGCGATGATCCTGCTGAGGAAATTATTCAGTTCAAACTCTCTATATGAATGATATTATCTATTCCAGTAAATTTCCTGAAAATAGTTAGTCTTAAGACCTCCAGTGAAGCTCTCTTCACAATCCCCTTTTACACTTCAGATTCATAGTTAATCATCTCTATTTCATATTGTCTTAGCTGACTCTTCCTTGCTGCGCTTTAAGTCCATTTCTGCACTCTTGATCATAGACATAGAGAACAAATATTTTCTCCCTCTTTCAGTTGCCTTATTTACAATCTTATGGATATTTCTTCTTTAAGCTAAACCAACCCTGTTGATCAAACCGTCTATATAAACAACATTTTCCAAGCTTTTGATCATTGATATGATAATAAAATAAACTTTTGAGGTCTCCATTCCAATCTCTGGCTCAAAAAATATTTTTTTAATGATCTTTCTGCTTTCTTCTAGATTTTTCTCAGCAAGTGATACCCCAGAAATGAATAGATTGCTCTAGCTGAGCACATGCTAATGCATATCTATCACAGCTGTATTTCTTTTCACATGCTCATGGCATTGTTGATTTTACTTACCATTTAAAGTTCTCTAACTTTTCTGTTGACTCGTTGATGGTTCCTTATTCTCTCTCATATTTAGCCATTTATAAATAAAGAAAACTTTGAACATACTACTCTTAAATGATGTTGAACTTTCAGAAATAATTCATCATATTTTAGGTATCTTCTTTAGGATGAATAGAACCACACCCAATGTCTTACTTCTACCACTCTCTATTGACTCTCAAAGAAGTCAAGGGAAAAGTCTCGGATGTATAAACCTGAATTTGAAGTCCAGATAGTTATATTGGATCTCTGAGAGGCTACCTAAAAAAAAAAAAAAAAAAAAAAAAAAAAAAAAAAAAGTCGTATTTTAACCTGATACAAAAAAGGCAAATAGAACTAAAAGTGAAAATAGACATTAGGTCAATTTAGCTAAATTTAATTAAACTTCCCTTACTATTAGCAAGCTTTGCTCTCATGAAAAAAAAAAGCTTCATTTACATTGATGCCAGAGAGGGAGTCAGCATCAAAGAGATTTAATACTGAGATTGTTACCTTTGAGAATGTGGATTGTTTGATTTTTGTTGTTGCTGTTGTTATATTTCCAACATGATCACAATATCAAGCATCAAAATTTTAACAGTATTGTGTCTCAGCTAAACAGTGCTTTAAAGAAGCATTCTTAGCTGGCAATTCTTAGCCAGCACTTTGAAATGTTTTATGTCTAACTATAACACTGCATGCTGCTAAATGTGATAAAATATAATCAGGACCCGGATGAGTAGATGAATAATTGCTTTTGAAGAGTAATACTTTTGCAGAGTAATACTACAAAGTCAGAAATTACTTAATTGTGACTTTGCAGACATTGCCTTTGGTAAATACAGTTGTTACCTAGGATAAAGCTGATGCTGTCATTCAGTGCGTGACTTTATTATATACAGATCTATCCATAGGTCTTACTATAGCATGTGGGACTTATTTGATAAGTTCCCAAATCACTTTTTTTCATAATCACCTACTGATTTTAAATGACTAATCAGCAAAATATATGCATTGTTCACTAACATTTCATATCTTCGTTGATAAAGGAAATGAATAGCTCCCTGGGATAGCAATTGCCAGTTGAGTTCAGTTTGGCTTCAGATGAAAGGGCCCAATGCACTACTGACTGAGCAGATTAGAAGTTTTTGCTTCATTGTCTTCTGGTGCTTTTATACTAATGCAGTCTCTCAACGGTATCTTGATAATGGGTTGCAGATTCTCATCAGGTTCAAAAATGATTGACTTTGAGCAGATTTTTAGGGAACATCTTATTTTCCTTTCATCTCTGCTTTTATTTATGATATGACTAGCTCTGTGTTGTTCGAAGTAATATTCTTCCAGGTTAAGCAGCAGCAGTGAAAACCTCTCCTTGGAGTACAGCTCCCGCTCCTGCTGCCGCTTGTGGATGAAGGCCATGGAGCCCCCCGGCCTCGGTGCTTTAAGGATTTTTGTATTAAGAGAGTTCCTTAAATGATATGAATCTAAGGTAAGATCTTCAAAGTGATTTCATGATAGTCTAAGCAATGTCAGCCTCTGGTTTGTTGGTACTCATATTAATGTCCAGAATTTGCACTGGATGCCTGAAGAAAGTTGATGCTTTTCATATGGGACCATAAGAAAGGGCATACTATAAGCAGTTGAAAACTGGCTAATGCATGTGGATGACAAGGAGACCCATTATACAGGGTGAAGACCCTGTGCCATTAGCCATGGACTAAAACCTTCCCCACTGGAGTTTTTTCTCACTTCTTTTAAGCCTTCTTTAAAATTCTTCTGTTATCAGGAGAAGCAGAGTAGGAATGATTCTTGTATCAGCATATAACCTGAACATGGAACAACTGAGTTTAATTTCCTCTTCTGACCAGAATTTTTTAAAACCTCTTCCCAAATCTTCCTGAACAGTGCTCTAGTGGCAAGATTATTAATTCCAGAGGTCTTCCTATAAAGGCATCAAATTTTGTGTGATCCTGTGTATTATGCATGCTTCTGATAAAGAGCACAAAGCACTGTACAATAAAAGCAGCTTCCTAGGCCATAGGAGAGGCAATGAGTGCACAGCTTGCAGTACCAAGACACCTGAATCCTGTCTGAGCTTTTGCTACCTATCAGGAAAGGTGATACAGCCATGAAATTTTGGAAAGACTGTAAATATTTGGGTACTACATGAGAAGTCTGCAGGCAGATAAGCTACCACAAATTCATTCATCAACAAAAAAAGTGCAATACCTTGTTGAGCAAAGAGATTGCCAACTAATTGTGTGCTATGCTGTTTATATATCTGTTTTCCTCTTTTTTCACTCCCTACATCATCATGCTGTTTCATTAAGCTAGTTGATTCATCATTTGAGAATAGAGAAGTACATCACACTGAGCACTTAGACAGTTTAATTTAATTTTCTCAGGTTGTCAGATGGGGCTCAATTTGATATGACCCCTTGAAATTGAACCCAGCCCTTGCTGTTGCTAATCAAATCCTAGCACACTGTTCCATCAGTGAGTTTTACATTCTAGTAATTTGTAGTTTGTAGGGAAGTTTATTTTGTAAGACATGGTAATGAACCCTCTCTTCATCCATTTCAGAAGATAGAAAGATTCATCATGATTATAAACAGCTTTATAGTGAGAAACAAAAAAAATGAGCCTATTTATTTATTTATTGCAAATTAATTTCAGCACCAGAAGGACATCTGAATTTTCAAGTTTTATATGTTAGGGTTTTCCTTAGATTTTTTTTTTTTTTCTTTTTAATTGATTTCTATTTTACATTTGGTGAAAGAAAAAGGTGTTTTTATTTTTCTTTTAATTTTTATTTTTTTTAGGTACTCTCACCCATGTCCAGGTGGAAAATATTCCACTTCAGTTCTATAATTTGAATATGAAGGTGATGGGATACCCTTTGTGAATTTTGTTCAGCATTCTGTTGCAGAGAATTTGTTCTATAGTAGTACTATGCTCTTTGTAACTTTTGCAGTCCCCGTGGAAATAAACATAAGGTACTACTTTGGGAGAAGCTTATTTTCATAAGATTATTTTTTTAATGATTTTCGTAATATAAAATGTGTCTCTGTGAACTAGGTTCATTAGCATTCATTAAATTTCAGGTATTGTTCTGGGAAAGTAAAAATTTTCACTGCCTTTCCAATTTTTTTTTTTTTTTTTTTTTTTTTTTTTTTTTTTAATATTCTTTCACATTTTCACAACTGGCAAAAAAATGTACTTTAAGGGTTTTGTTGTTCTCTTTGAATCTGCTGTTCAAGGCAAGAAACTGTCAAATCCAGTGTAGCAAAACTTATTTTCTTTGAAAATGACAAATCTGACCTGCCCAAAAGACTCATTCTGGGAAATATTCAGAGTGATTTTCACTAAAGCTTAAATTGCTTAGACTAAAAGCAGAAACAGAAAAATGCTTTGCATTGATTTACAGTTTACAGTCTTGAGAATTATAGTAGCAGGCATTGTTCAAATGTGACTAGATACAGCGTAAACTCAGTGGAAAAAAATCCCACAATAAGGATTTAATTAAGTTGAAAGCAGCAGTTCTTTGAACAAAAGAACTTGAGAACTTTTTCTAGAGACACTGCATAATTATTCCTCTAGAAAATGATATATACATAAATGATGGTCCAATATTAATGTCACATTGTCACATTTAATGGCATAACAGTATCATCAATCTTTTTCTACTTCAGAATTCTATTTTTTCTAGCAATTACCAGTGTCAAATCCCATTGATTCTATTAGTGTATTATTTTTAGTATTTTTTAATATATATTTTACAAAAAAAGAAGAAAAATAAAATTTTATATTAAAAATGTATTAATGAATATTTTTTAGCTACACATACCAAAGAAAAAAGGTATAGCCAGGATAATATCCACTGCATTGACAGTTCTTTTTAAATCTTAGTGCTCTGTTAACATCCATAATTATTCGTATTAATAGCTCATAAACTCCGTATATATGTTATGTTTCACTCTGCTGTAGTTTTACCTGTCAGGTTACCACATCATCGTTCACTCACTGCCCCCCTTCCCTGTGAGATGGAGGAGAGAATCAGAAAAAAATCCAAACATGCACACATAATAGAACTTGTGGGTTGAGATGAAATTATTTACTAAGATAAAGGAAAGAATAATGTTTGTGAAAGAAATATATATATATATATGTATAGTATATGTATACGTACATATACATGTATATGTATGTGTATGTGTATGTGTATGTGTATGTGTATGTGTATGTGTATGTGTATGTGTATGTGTATGTGTATGTGTATGTGTATGTGTATGTAACAAGGGATGCAAGAGCAATTGATCACCACCCTCTGATCTATGTCCAGCCAGCCCCTTGAACAGAAGAAGAGAAAGAGATGAACTCCCATTGCCTTTAAAACTCCATCCACATGATGTCATGTGGCATGGAATATCCCTTTTGTCAGTTTAAGTCAGCTTTCCTAATTCTGTTTCCTCCATGCTCCCTGGGCTCTACACTACAAATAACCTTGGCACTGTACAATGCTGCTTAGCAGCAACTATAAACATCAGTGTTTTATCATTGTCCTAGAACCAGAAGTTAGTATCATGCTAGACACTCTGAAGAGAACAGTTCTGCTCCAGCTGAAAGTGGGGGGTCAGGTCCCACAGTTTTTACATATCCTAACTAATTACCATCAGCTTTATTGTTTTTTGATACATATATACACTCACATATTATTCCCATAGTTTATTCCTGTAAATTGCCCATGTTTCTCACTTAGTTCATAATTTTGGGCTTCATCTGTTGTAACAATCTTTCAGTGCAAGGGGATGATTCACAGTGTTGCGTTACTGCATGCAAAAACTAGGTCTGGTTCCATTGGAGTTCATTCTTGTTTAACCTAGGTAATTCTTCATGTACTATTGTTACGAAGACAAAGAACAGCCATAATAATGATGACATGCAGTATTATGCAGTAATTTCACATCATATAATTTAAATTATTTGCTGTTCTCAACCAGCTAATTGCTTGGGAGGCAACAGTAAACACTGATTTGATGTCAGCATTGTTGTCCTAGAACATCATACCAGACACTCTGAAGAGAAAAATTCCATCCCAGCTGAAACTAAGACATACTCAAAACAATTTGTAATTCTATACAAACTTAAAAGCAAACAATATAAATTAATGAACTGTGGTTGCTTCAATAAACTACTACAAGTTGTCAAAACTTGAATTTATTAACACTTTGCTAATGGAAACAGAGAATATATTACTCTTCAGACATGTTTGGAAGGGGTCATTCCTTAAGACCGCTAGAGTTAAGCATAAAATTATCGAGAAACTTCTATAACTATTCTATATTGATCCCTGTCTCTGAATAACAGGAGAATCCCAGTAATCTCCATAGGTCTATGTATAAGATAGACAGTAAGACAGAAATGGCAAAGAGGTTGTGGTGCCTTAACTTCTAGATTCTGTAGCAGCCATTTTTCTCCACACTTGTTTTTACTATGAAGGAATGTGACTGTCGAATATACAGCCCACTATTCTCAATGCTCCTATTTTGCAAAACATACCAAATCAAGGACTGCATTTTGCTAATTTATAAGAAATATATTTCAAGGCAGAAATAATTTTGAATCTCTCCTTTTTTAAAATGCTTTTTAGTGTAACGTTGAAAAATGGAAAATTACTGTAAGCATTCAGTATTACTTTTCTTTCAGTTCTATCTGTTTTGATGACCTAAGGCTATATTTATTGTGCCTACTAATGTCAAAGTCATTCTACAGAACTTTCAGAACTATGTATCTGAAGAATGTGATAGAGCAAGAATAGAATTTTCATTTCTGAAATAAATTTATCAATAACTATTTTTTCTTTGTTTGTAATATCAAACAGAGAAATAAAGAAACATCGATTTGGATCTGAACAGATATTCAGCAAAGACGAAAGAAAAATGTTATAGTAAGTCATATATTGGTTGATCTAAAATAGAATATTCTGAGGTTTTAGGTTGCATTTTTCTTCAACATATAAAAAGAAGTAAATTAATTGCATTTTTAAACAAAAGAAATAAAGCAGTTCCAGAAAGCATTAAAGTACATAGTTGTCTCCAAAAAATGGTTTCCATTTATTTACATGGAAATCACAACAGATACAAAAAATAGATACAAAACTCGAAGAGTCATCACCATTTTCTTTGCATTTTCATCTAATATGAACAAGAGCCTACATGCTATACTCATGAAAATCTGGAACATGACTCGTCCTTCACCCCACTGTCACTACTGCTGAAGCACACAATCCACCATATCACTATGCTCACATCCACTGTCTATTCAACATGACTATTTAGCTAGAGTTACTGATTGTCAGTGGATGCCATTTGTTCCACAAAAGAGGCATTCAATGACACATCTTTGCTTCATACAGACTTCCATGTCAGATATGATTTTGTCAGACTGCCCCTCTGCTGCCATCCATCACATAGCAACCAAATGTAATGGAATACTGTCAGGAAGGTTCAACTTCTACTGCTATATACTAATGCCCTGGGCCAACATAATAAAATTAGAAAATATTAATATCAGAACAGACCTTATATCTTCTGAGAACTTTGGTTTATAACACAAATAAAGTTTTGACATTCACATTCCATATGGAATGAAATTTTAAAGTTGCAATTCACCTGTATATTTCACACAGATGTGATGAAACATACATATGTGTGATATTCTGTTTGTTTTTTACCTGAGAACCATAGTTTGTGAGGTCATACATCACTTCATAGAGTAATGCACTCATATTTGGTATCTAGTTCCCTGAAATAAGGGAATTAGCTTTTTTTCACCTTTTCTTGTAAGGAAAACTCACTGTATGTGTGATTTTTTTGTCACTGCCCATTAGTCCCTATCCATATCTGCCATATTCCTCAGCAATAGGGGATAAGAACTCTACATGTTTTCCAGGGACATAAGATGAATATGAGTATATGAATTGGAAATAAAGTTATTCCTTGCTCCTTTTCCACTAGTTTCTAACATTTAATTAGCTTTATTGGCTAGCATTTTCCAGTTGCTAAATTCATAGGTTAGGCAGAATTTAAAACTGTCTATCCTCATGCATCACCTTAAACTTGTCTTCACTGAATTTTAATTTCTGATTACATTATGTGCTAATGCAGTGATGTTTCTTTGTTGATTCCTGTTAATTGCATCAGCTGTGCATAGTAGATATGCAGTTGCTATGGAGTGGTAGCCAAAAATTAAGATTGCTGTAAAATATACAGCTGACATCTCAGAAACATGAGCATTTTTATTATTTACACATAGAAAATATGTTCACATCTATGACCCATTAGTTATTTCACTATATAGTTTCCCATTTGTATTTCTTTTCAGTATCCACAAATTTCACATGTACACAACGAAGGAATACACAACGAAGGAATTAAAGTTATGTTTTATGTTTCAAATGAACATAAGACTGCGCAAGAGGTGTTCTTCACAACAAGACATCCTCAACTTTTATTCTACAGCTTCATACATTTACTGAAAAGTTATATCTGGGTTAATTTTTCCTATGTGTGACATCTCATTTCTGTGGCTTGGAACTTATGTGTAGAGATTATCAAATGTCAAATGCAAATGTGAAATGGATCCATGCTGTACAAAATAGTTTCTTATTGATTTGAACTGTCTATTTCCTTTAAATGTTAATGAAACTGCTGTAATTACTGAAATACCAAAACAGCTCAAGAGCTGGAGATCACAGCTGTAGACCATTACTTGTAAATAACTCGCACAAGCACAGTCTTGGAAGAAAGAGTTGCATGAGAACTTGTTCTTCATGTTTCTCTTCTGTGATAGACTAAGTACAAGCATAGAGAGAAAACCAAGCAAATTTCTTGCTCTACAAAAGAGACACATAAACACTACACCCTATCAGGCTGTATTTCTCCCCACCTCCTTTTTTTTTTCCAGTTGGACCCAGAATTGAAATTGTTTCATAAAGATACTGAATATATAGTGACATGAAATAATCTTTTTAACTCTTTGATAAAGATTCCCTTGTCACATTTTCAACTGAAATTAATAGTTACGTTTTCTTTTTCTTTTTATTAATGGGAAGACTATGTTCAAAAGCAGATAGACAGGATGGAAGGAAAGTAAGCTAAATAATGGAGACAGTGGTACTGCATTCTTTGTTTGCCTATTCTTTTCAGCCAGAAAGTCTGTGGCACAGATGCAGCAAAAAAGAAAATTGAGTACTTGAATGGGGTAAGTAACTTTAAGACAAAGAAAAGTCTGATGGCTATGAAAGCATAACTAGGCAGTAAAGAACCAGTGATATCTATACTAAAGAAGGCTGGTGACACCTTGATTCTTTGATCTATGAACTGTGTGACAAGCTTGCAAACGGATAGTTTATTATCTGGGAGGTGAATAGAAAAGTCCTACAGCGTTTCACAGGGTTAATGTGTATAAAACAGCCATTTAGATGTGCGCCAGGAATAGATTGTGGGAGGAGTTTGCTTCAGCATGCAAGGAAGTTGTACATGCGTCTGTGTCTATGTGTATATCTATGCATATGTGATGCGCGGAGAACCACGCAGTACTCAGCTAGTCAAAACAGCTGCATCTGAGAAGATCTGTCCCGAAGCAGACTGTGGAATTGCCAAATCCTCTTAATTCACCTTCTGATGACATCAAAGGTGGTCCATGGGACCGTATTCTTATTTTTGCGGAGGATCGCTATCGTTTCACTCCATTTAAATTCGAGAATAAGCATCTCCCGACGCCATGCTCCACTGCATCGGAACTGTATCAGCCAGGAGGTCTTGCAGAGAGGGAGAAGCAGAGCACTTTCCAGACTGAGAAGAAAAAGCAACATTATCTGGTTTTGCTGTCTCTGGATTGAATTTTTTTTGTGCTCTGGTTTTTTTTTTTTTTTTTTTTTTTTTTTTTTTCCCACAAGAAATCTGTCGCTTGAAGATATTGGAGTAATATTTAATATTTCTGTAAGCCTTGTATCAACAGCAATAAATGTATTTGTATCAAGAGCAGAGCTAATTCTGCTGTTGTTCTTACAGGGATCAGTTGTTTTGTGGATCACATGGAGAATTCCAAAGAGAAGCAATCTTCGTGCTACCAGACAGTGTATGAGCTTAGTCATCCCTGGCAAATCATTCATCTTTTAAAGAAGCTTACATCTCACCTAAGCTTATTTATACGGGCAATCTTTCCTCAGGTGCTGACACTTAATTTCTTTTCCTTCAGTCATTTCTAAAAGTATCTTTGGCATGATGTGTACTATTGATGTGTGGTATTTCTGTTTAGTTAATTTTCTTTGTTTAAAGGGCATCTTTTGTTAGACACAAGTAAATGTGAAACTGAAAAACAATAATTATTGATTCAACAAAGTGTAATTTTTGTAATAAAATAGCTAAATAATTACCGTAATCCTGTTGGCACATGATGAGTATCTGAGTATCTAGAGACTATCTGTTCTTTTTGTTATCTTTACTCCATTACTCCTCATGGCTGTCTCAAGGAAAAAAAAGAAGAAAAAAAAAGGTAGTCATGATAATCTACAGAATTACAGAAATAGCAGTGAAATAAAAGTAGGTCAGATAAGTGAACATTAACATAAAGCACAAGAGACTTCAGTTGCTTTTTTGTGTTTTTTCTTTTCCTGTAGTAGAGAAGGAATTAATTGAAGTGAACATATACAACATGAATGCATAGATATTTTGTAAAGAAAAATACAGATACAAAGGATATCAAGAGGAAAAAATATATATACTTGAGCAGCATGAAAACAAAACTGAGAACTACTTACATTTTTGAAAATAATTCTTACTTAAAATCTGCAATGAAAAAACGTAGAACAAAGGCTTTGCTTGCCTGATATGATAATTGAATAATAAGATATATGTACTGCTGCAAGTCAGTTTCCTCATTCCACTTTAGAAGTGCAATCTAGCTCTGACAAAACAAAATCTTTACGGTCCTATGGATTGACACCACAAAGCCATGGTCGTCCTTTGAAATCTATGGAACTGTGATAAATCTTCATAGCCCTGTATTCTAAGAGAAGAGAGGATTAAAGAAAGATTTTCAAGAGTGGTATATTACCTCTTCCGCACTATTTGAAGATGAAAGGACTGGATTATAGTGGGCTAGTATTTATCAGTTTTTCTTGAGATTAATAATTTAAAAGAATTTATAGGAATAGGAAAGTAGTTATACTGTATAAAGCTTTAAACAACAGAAAACTGCTTAAACTACTGAGCTTGAAACTGAATTATAGATATGTGTGTAAAATATATATATAGAAAATCTTCCTTTACCAAATATACTTTCTTAATTGTATCCTCTATCAGCACTAGAGAGAGCCATAGAAAAGCAGCCACTGTAATTGAACTATATATTTTTTATTGTTAAATAAATGTCAAATTAGTTATAAAATACAGTTCTTTCACTCAGAAATGTAGATCACAGTTTATCTGACAGACCTGACATTCTCTGCATATGGATCTAGGATTAGTACTGTTCTGCTTTTAGATCCAAGTGTTTTTATTTAGATTCTCACTTGGGAAATTTTTGAATAAAATATCTCTGGGAATAACAGAAGAAAGTAAAACAAACCTAGCAGCAGAATCTTCTTCATACAAAACAGTACGTGAGTTTTTACTGAGTGAAAAAACTGTTAGAAGTATTTATTTAAGAAAATCTGTGCTGTTTCTTTGATAATATAGGACTAGTCAGAGTTCTTACTTGCTTACTTGATGTCTTGCTGTTCAGGTTAACTGGAAAATATTTTGAATATTCAAGCTTTTGGGGCTCATTCTACAGTGGGACAGAAATTAGACGACTTCTGTGAATGTGAGTGTTAATCCACATCACATCACCTCGCAATTAGTTCTCTCACTTATTTGACTTCCAAACTCCAATTCAGCTTGTATGTAAGAAGCTCAGCTTGAACTTCTTTCCAGGATAAAATTCACCATGAGGAAATAGGTTACTTGCCACTGTAAATATCTAAAACTAGATATTCATATTTTATTCCTGTTTAGTTTTGCAAAAGGATGTGCTTAATATGTTCTCAGCAGCAAAATTTGATTAAGTGCTTTCACAGAATGGTTATGGCTAGAAGTGAACTCTGGGGGTCTTTGATTAAACTACTAAGGCAGGGTTTTGTTTTTGCATGATTTTATATAAATATAATGTTAGTACAGAGTCAGACTGGCCTTTTTAAGAATAACTCTTCCCTTTTAGCAAAAGATTGGATGCCAGGATCCCTCTTTATTTATCAGTATATCAGAATCTGAAATCTAAAGCAGAGACAACTGGTTGCTCCAAGTAATCCAAAATCTTTTTTTCCACAGTAGAGTACACTAGTTCTATTACCAAGGAAATCTTTATACCTTCAGAAATAGGCTATAGTTAATCCAAGTTTAAGTATGACAATATTTAATAAAGACATATCAAAGATGTTTTCAAAATCCCTTTTAAAAAGTCATTGAAAGTTCACATGTTTTTTGTGTGCTGATATTGCTCCCTTAAAAAATAAACAAGAGATTATGAAATATTTTCTACATCTAAGTATGCATGGAGATACAATGACTACAATACAAGTTCAAAAGATTCCAAATAAGCATTAAAAAAATGACCGAGTGAGCATTGAGATCTGTGTCAGTCCATGCTAATGAACAGACACTCCTGGATCTAAAAGAAAATCCAGAAATTTATTATTATATTTACTAATAATACTTTGTTCTTAAGTTATGTTTGTAAAATGTCCACATCTAGACAAAGTTGGATTTCTTTGCTTATATAGTCAATTTGTTCCAGTCCACATTTTTATTTTAGCTGAAGAAACCCATTTTTATCTCAAACAGCAGTGTTCCCAGATGAAAACATATGTAACATTTTAGTAAGCTAGATTTATGTCAGGTAGGCCATGAACCTTTATTGTGTTCCCGTGGCAAATAACATAAACAAGCAGAAAAGCTGTTGATCACTTGTAATGAACTGGCTCTCTTATTTCACTCTGAAGACAGTTTAAATGAAGTAAGAAAAGGAAAGTGTACATAAAGCTGCAGAAGCCACAACAAATTGATTTTTTCCACTGCTTTTGTTACCTCATGGAATTTCTAAAGTGCAAGAGCCAAACAAAGTTACAAGCAAGCTTTTCCCTTCTATTTTAAAGAGAAAATTATACACACTACAGAATATCTTGTAACTATACAAAATCTAAGCAATAAACTGGATGAATATTTTACTTTTCTACTTAAATTTGTTTTTCATATATTTGCAAAAGTATTTTGCTATCAGCCAGCTCATGGAGTAGGCAGTTTGTATAGAGTTCTCTTGATCAGATTTCATTTCTCAAAGGATTATCTGTTCCATACCTGAAAGTATTAAAAAAGTTTTATAATTAAGGACATGATTTGTGATGCTAGGCCAGCATAAACCTTTTTAATCCTTGACATCTGCAGACCTCTGTGTCATACTTTTACAAGTAATGTTGGTAGTATCTCCAAATTACCTTTCCTTCTTAGACCTTCTTAGATTACTTAGTGCTATCACGACAGCCTAGATTTTGCTTTGCTGTGTGCAATACAGTAATACTCTTACAACATATCTATACAGCAATCAGAAGTGTGAAACAAGCATACATAAGAACATCTGTGGCAATTCTTCCCTATTTGGCTTGGATGCCTAGAGAAATGTTTCAGTAGTGACTGCATTTGTTATCCCAAGCCACTAGGTTTTTAAATGACTGACCCATCTTTAGAAATACGCATCTCCAACTGTCATTTCATCGCATCCCAAAATACGGGAGTCAAAGAAGGAAACACCATCTGCAAGTCTATTTTTTCCTCCAATGACTGTAAGGAGAAGAAATTAGCATAGATGATTAGCTTGGGCCAGCTGTCTTATTTTCAGTTAGATAAAATTAGATAAGGTGAATCTCATCCTAAATGACTGGAAGTTCCTTTATATTCTGAGCTGAATATTTAAGGCAATAAACCGAGGCAGAAAAAAATTATTTCCACTGGACAGAGGGGAACAGTCGAGCTTTCCATCACCAATGTCTCCAGCTGCTTGTTACCTTAAATGGAGCCAGGATTTGAGCTCACGCACCCAGCCACAATCAAAAGAAAACTGTTTTTGTCTGGATCCATTATTTCCTCTGGCCATACACTCACTTGTGCTTCTACAAAGAAAATGATTGTGCATCCTTGTGAGGAAGAGAAAATTGCTTCTGTTTACAAATGCTAGAACAAAGTGACTCTAAAACCATGGTCTCCAAAATACTTATTCTATTTTGACTGTTTTAAGCATTCTAACAATGTGTATTGCATTATGCAGTGAAGAAACCGTAGGGCCTATAATTAAGGTTGTGAATTCCAAGTCCAGACAAGGCACATGAATTTTAGACACTGCAATACCGAGTACAATTCCACATCACCTTTTCTGAACCCAAACCCTGCAGCAACTACACCTTTCCTTCTGAGTTGCTGCTGATATGGGATTGGATCCAGCCTTAGCATGTTTGTGTATCTGATCTTCTTGAACTAAGATACCAATTCATTACTATTCACAGTTTTACAGTGTAAGATTTACGTTGTCTAGATGTAGAACCAGACCCTGATTTCCCCTTGTCACTTAAATTCTATGGAACAGCCTTCCGGATCCGTAAGCAGTTCCTCTGAGTGCTCCCACAGCCATCTAAGAACATTCCCTGTGAATCCCTACCTTTCCATTATCAGCATTTTGGACTGCAGTTTCACTTCCTAAGAAAGAATAGGTAAGAACCCAAGCAGAAATGCATCCTGGATTCAAAAAGGCACCAAGATAGAGCAAAGTCTTTGTCCCATAGTACCCTTTCTCCAAGCATAACCATATATGATTCAGAAAGAAGAAATTCAGAAAGATTTCAGAGCAAGAATTTGAGAGAAAAGTGGATTCTATTGTAGGTGTAAATGTTTTTTTAAATCCCTTTCTTATTTTATTTCCCACTCCTCACAAGAGAAGGTTTTCTGGAATAGGGATGAATATTCTTTCTGCTCTTTCTTTGCAGTGAGATTATTTTCCAAAACCCTGAGAGATCTGGAACTTCACTGATGTGAGACTTAATATATTAACACATTTTTGCTTTAAACAAATCAGCTAATATTTTATCACCAAAAACAATGCTTTATCATAGTAATTTATGTATGGCAATTAATTCCAACTGTAAAATTATTTACCTGCTTTAAAAAAAAAAAAAATCTATTTAAAAATATGTACAAAATAATTCTTTAAAAGCTATTAAAAATAACCTTATAATTAGATAAGTGTGACAGTTTAACAAACTAAGCATATATTGAGAGAGTGAACAGAAATGTTTCATTTGGAATGGTTTAAAAAGATTGTAATTCATTTTTTCCCTTAATTTTTATGCTTGCGTATGTCAAAATAACAGAAATGATTCTGTAAATGATACAGAAAAGCACAAAATCTACATTCCTTCTCTGAATAATTTTATCTATGCTTGTAAGAGTCTTATATGTGTGCATGTTTATGCATGTATTATGTGTAAATGTGGCAATGAATATAAATGTTTTTGATGAGGGGAGTTCAGAAGCAATGCGACGTGTATGCACAAAATATCAATTATGTATATGTTTGTTAGCACCCATTTGTATGAACTGCAATGCACGAATCAAAGCATTTTAATTTTCAGAGATATTCCACACAAGATATCTTGGTTGCCATAGCATTTATCATGCAGACTGTAGCCCCAGTTCAATGCTGAATTAAGCAATACACCTCCAAGCAGCAGCAGCACAAATTCTACAGTATATACTGTGGCAGAGAAGCTATGTCATTACAGCAGCCATTCTCACCCCACCAAACAACTGCTTCTTGAATGAATTCAGTCATGTTTGGGATTCAGACAATAACAGGTTTTACATTCCTCATTCATATGTATATTTGATTTTTGGCTCCTTTTTGCTTAATATATTACTTAACTGAAATTGTTATCTCCATAGCTCTGCCTAGAAGCTATTAAATGGGAAATATTCCTCCTACTCTTGCATAATGTAACTCAGAATTTGCACTATATATATATTTTTAAGGTCATGAAATGGTAAAGGACAGTCAGCTATCCTCTATCACTTTTGTAATCAGGAAGATCTAGCAAGAAGGATCCCAGTCAGGCCTGTGGGAAGCCTTTTGCCTCACATTTGTTGCATGGCTTTTGACATGACTATTAACAGTATCTAAGGAACAGTGCATGGTACTCTACCTCTATAATGATGGATGGACTAAATGAGGCATGCATTGTTTTATTTGCCAAAAAAGTAATTTGCTCAAATAGGTACTCTCCTTATGCACCTTGGAGCACTGCTATAGAAAACAACATTAAAATCCATTCTTTCCTAGAGTTTACGCATAAAAAGATGTGTCTACACAATACAATGAAGCACAATCCAGAAACAGTAAGGATCACATGAACATTACCTCTTCATGATGCACCCTGACATGCACACTTACAAAAGAAAACCGAAAACTTTACAGAGATTTGGAAAATATCCATACTTAATTTTTCTATCCAGCAAATTTTTAAGAATAGATTTTTGTATTCTTAAAGTTATAATTAATCATATATTTTTTATTTAATATGAAAAATTGAGCTGCAACTTGGAGACACTGTTATAATGACTAAAATCATTTGAAGTAATCCAAGCCAAGATTTAAGTTTCTTCCCTCTAATAGGATGTAAACAAATATTTTTTTGATGTTTTGATTTACTAAATCATAGGACCTAATTCAACAGATTCTAACAGTTATCAGGCTACAAGTCAAACATTATGTTATAGAACATTTCCCCGTACAAGGAAACTCACCTATTTAATTGACTATTTAATTGACATTATTGGCTTTATAAAACTATTTCTTACAGTCAAAAGACTTTTAAAAACCTTAAAAAGGAAACTTAAATAACCTAAATTGTTCTTCCATTGAGTCTCTACTCTTAGCTTGGTATGAATGAAATAAGGCTCTTTTAGAATTGTATGTCTGGGAAGTCTTGCAGTCCTTCAAGAATCAGATGGTCACAGGTAACATCAATTTTCCTTTTACAGCCGATGGTTCAGAGATAGTATGTTCAGTGTTGCCTTCTTTTTTTCCATACTTTAGTTTACTAGATAGGTTCTAGATTATTGTGCTTTTGTTTTCTTATACTTTCTCTCATTTCTTCAATTTCTTTCATTTCTTTATTTTATTCTTATTATTATTTGTCTTTTCCTTTTTCTTTCTAACTTTTTCTTTCTCTCTTTCTCTTTCTTGCTCTTTCTTTTTCTTCGTGCTCACCCACTCTTTTGGGCTCTCCCTTTTTCTCTCTTTTTTAGTTTTCTGTTTATTCAAAATAGACTATTTATTTTATTTATTTATTTCATTTCTAGTATTTCTGGGTTCTGTGATACAGCATCTTTTCTGCATGCCATCTATACCTAGACCTGTTGGAGCAGGTCCAGAGGAAAGCCATGAAGATGATCATAAGGCTGTAGCACGTCTTCTACAACGAAAAGCTGAGAGAGTTTGGGCTGTATACTGGAAAAGAGAAGGCTCCAAGGACATCCCATTGTGATCTTCCAGTACTTAAAGGTGGACTGCAGGAAAGATGGGGAAGGGCACTTTGACTGGGAGTGTAGTGACAGTGTAGAATGAGGAGGAATGGTTTTTAAACTAAGAGGAGAGATTCAGATTACAAGTTAGGAAGAAATTATTTGCTGTGAGAGTGGTGAGGTACTGGAACAGGTTACAAAGGGAAGACGTGGATGCCTCATCCCAGGAGGTGTTTAAGGACACGAACTGGCTAGAGGGCTGTGCCCAACGGGTAATGGTTAATGGAGTTAAGTCCAGCTGGCGACCTGTTTCAAGTGGTGTCCCCCAGGGGTTGGTACTGGGGCCTATCTTGTTTAATATCTTTATTGATGACCTAGATGAGGGGATTGACTGTACCCTCGGTAAGTTTGCAGATGACACCAAGTTGGGAGGTGGTGTGGATCTGCCTGAGGACAGGGAAGCCCTTCAGAGGGATCTAGATAAGCTGGATTGCTGGGCTGAGGTGAATGGGATGAGGTTGAACGAGTCCCAGTGCCAGGTCCTGCACTTTGGCCACAATAACCCCATGCAGACCTACAGGCTTGGAGATGAGGGGCTGGATGAATGTGAAAAAGAAAGGGACCTGGGGGTGTTGGCTGATGCTTGGCTGAACATGAGCCGACAGTGTGCCCAGGTGGCCAAGAGGGCCAATGGCATCCTGGCCTGCATTTGAAATTGTGTGGCCAGCAGGAACAGAGAGGTGATCATCCCCCTGTACTCAGCACTGGTGAGGCCACACCTCGAGTACTGTGTTCAGTTTTGGGCCCCTCACTACAGGAAAGATGTTGAGGCCCTGGAACGTGTCCAGAGAAGGGTAATGAAAATGGTGAGGGTTCTGGAGCACAAGTCTTATGAGGAGCGGCTGAGGGAGCTGGGATTGTTCAGTCTGGAGAAGAGGATGCTCAGGGGAGACCTCATTGCACTCTACAACTTCCTGAAGGGAGGTTGTGATGAAGAGGGGTTTGGCATCTTCTCCCAGGCAAAGAGCAGGACAAGGGGAAATGGCCACAAGTTGTATCAGAGGAGGTTCAGGTTAGACATGAGGAAAAACTTTTTCTCTCAGAGAGTGGTCAGGCACTGGAATGGCTGCCCAGGGAGGTGGTGGAGTCACCATCCTTGGCAGTGTTCAAGAGGGATCTGGATGAGGAGCTGCGTGATATGGTTTAGTAGCTTATGCTAGCAGTGGCAATGAGAAGACGGTTGGACTAGATGACATAGGTTGTTTCCAACCTTGTGACACTATGATTCTATGATTCTATGATTCTATGATTCTATGACAGGTTGGATGTGATACTGAATGTCTTGATCTATTGGAAAGTATCCCTGACCATGGCCAGGATGTGGGGACTAGATGGTCTTTAAGTTCCTTTCCAACCTAAATCATTCTATGCTTTTATTCTATGATTCTAAAATCACGGAAAAAAAAATTGGTTAATCTGCTGAAATCTACTGTTTTAAAAGGGAAAGAAATACTCTTCCAACATACTAGAGAACAAAAATTTCTGAAAGTTATTCAGTATATAGACTCTCAGAACAGGACTGTAAGAATTGGGAAGCCGGGGATCAGCTGCATCTTCTTAGAATGTCAGTGTGGAGTTCACCAGATCAGCCAAGTGTCTTCAGAGACTGACATTTGTTTGAACTCATTTAGTGTTCTGATTTCCCAAAAACCTTCCAATCAATTTAAGTTCTGTCCTAACTCTAAAAAACTGGAATGCATGCAATGTGTTATATCAAGGTATATATATGACTGATGTGCTTAAGAGGACGGAGACTTCCAGCAAAGCAAAGAATCAAAAAAATTTACTAACACACATGTAGTCAATCTGAAATTGATAACAATATACACTTCATGACTGTAAATCTATATTGTCTGATACTAGTTCTGAACTGTTTTTCTATGTTTAATATCTGTCTTGTGTAGTTTTGCATTTATTGTTTTGACAGTGAAGAAACTTGCCATTATCCACAAGACAATTAATATAAACATATAAGCAATTAATCCATCATTTCTAACCTAACCCTCAGCAACTCTTGGCACCAATTAAATTAGCTGAGGAACCAATATTGGAATCACTGGTCATGGCAAGAATGACAGATAAAAATAAATTCATTTAGGAGAAGTGGAAGAGAAAAACAATCATGTCAGTACAGTGGAGTGCAGCATGTTCTTCCAATCACACGAAAGTGGAAAAGTAGCACAGCAACAGAAATCTATTATCTACACATCCAACCGTGGAAGAAGCCATGACCAAATCTGATCCCTTTTGTAATACCTTGACACCTGTCATAGATTTTCCTACCGTGAGTACTTAATTGGTTTGTTCACTTGTAAGAGATTATTCTGTTAACTTCTGTGTCTAAAAGCTTGCTGGGGACACAGATGGACTTGTTCAAGTCCCGAGCAAGGATTGTGAAATCCTTTGTCTGAAGGACACAGATGAACAAGTCCAGGCAAGTTCTGGGCCAAGGTTGTGAGATCCTTTGTCTGGGGGAAGGCAGATGGACAAGGGCAGGGGCGACAAGAGCGAGATGGACTGCAGATAAATAGCTGTGAAGTGCTCCTTTGTGTGGTCTATCTCAGGATGATGGGCCATCTTAGAGGGTACTCAATGACTCTTGCTCAAGGCCCATCCTTGTCACATAGGCAGGAGAACAAGAAGGATAAAAGAGGAACTGAGAACCATGAGGATAGGTTTTCTGGCAACAGATTCCTCATGAAGAATGGAGGATTTCTGGCAGCAGATTCCTCATGAAGAAGAAGAGGGATTCTGGAAGATTGAGGTGATTCCTGCATACTGTCAAACTCTCCTGAGCCTGCTGCCTGACCGCTGTTGCTGCTTCAAGAATTGGCTCCTCGACTTCCTCATCTACCTGCCTGCTGCTCAAGGCCGGCCACGCTGCTGCTCCCCGTCTTCTGCTGCGTTCTGCCCGGGACCTTCAAACGCTGTGCAACGGGACCGCAGCTGGATCCTGCTGGTGACTATCCCCGCTTTACGCAATTCCTGCTTCTTTTCCATCTTTTCTATCGCCCTCCTTCCCTTCCCCGTCTCCCTGATTACGCAACTCCTGCTTCTTTTCCATCTTTTCTATAGCACTCCTTCCCTTCCCTGTCTCCTTGATTAGTTTTTAGTAATAAACTGGATGCAACAACATATGAACCGTTATTTCTTAATCTCACACCGGGTCTACAGATATTAAAGAACCTCATCTCCCTCCTATAAATTGGAGCGAGACATCACTGTAATGAAGTGCAATTCTCTTTTTTAGGCTCTTCAGAGTAATGTAGCAGTCCTTACTTGATTGCTATCTCTCTTCAAGAAGATCGGCTTTAGAATATGAGGAGGAATGTGCTACAGTCCTCTATAGGTCTTTATGATCATACAAAGATCCAGCCAGCTGCTTTCTGATGTACCTTTTACTTTCCCTTTATCAACAGTACATTTCAGCATCTCCGTGGTGATGACTAAGTACGCCAGGAAATAAGTATTTTCAACGATTTTCAGAGCAAGAAATGTGCTCTGGTGATTTTCATGATTCAAACTCAATATTGGAAAGGAAGCAAGACATTTTAAGAGGATGTTCAGCTCTTTTCTGACAAGAATTTCTAATCAACTCTTTTTTGTCATCAAAATAAGTGGCTCCCATCAATTCCAAACTGATTCTTTTCTTGAACTTAGCAAAGAGCATGTGTTTCCACACAGACACATTCATAATTATTTTGATGCTATATGTTTCTCTTATAAACTGAAGAATATGTCTTCTTCCTTTAGATATTAAACCTGATGTTTGCATTTCCACTTATCTCCATGATCCCCAATTTTTTCAGAATGTTGAAGTGGAATTTAGTGAATACCATCATGACAACCTGACATTGATCTTTCTAGTTAGACTTGATGAAGCTATTGTAGGGAAAACAGTCACAGATGAATTTTATTAATCTGCTGCTTCAGAACAATGGCCAAGTGGCTTTCATGAAGAAAATCTGTTTTGAAGCAGTTTTAGAAAATAAAACAAAAACAATAAAAAGAGGCCACCATGAGTGACAGGGAGTCATCAAGCCTTTGAGATACCTTTCATTACCCACCACCTCTGTAACAAAAAACTCCAGCATTTATTGACGACATTACTTTGTGGTACTGAGTCCAGAATACATCTGAATGTGATTTCACTGAATCATATCCTGATTCAAGCTATCTGAGATTCCTTTTCCCTGTTGTGGTGAAATTTCTAAAGGGAATTATGTTTGCTACCATTCAGACAGTAACTCTTTCCTAGGGGAATTACTTCAATTTCAACAGTGCTATTGTTTGCTCACATAAACTTTCTTTCTCTATAATAGCAGTGTTGTTGATAACTGCTATGTAAGCCTAAAAAATAACAGAAACCTTTCAGTTTATTAAATATCCTCTGTTCTAACCTTAAATTTCTATCAACTGTTTATGTTGACCAATTTCTGAATTCTCTCTTTTTGTAATCTGGTATTCAAGACAGACATATATATCTGACAAAACCATGTCATAGTCATAGAATCACAGAATGGTTTGGGTGACTTAAAGGTCACCCAAGGACCTTTAAGATCACGTAGTTCCAACCCCCTGCTATAGGCAGGAACACCTCCCTCATTTCGCTAAAGATGGCAGAAATAAACAGAAAATTACTGTAACACAGTAAGCAATTTGGACCATGGAAGAAAGCATACAGCTTTTGATACACGCCTGTTGTTAGTGGCACTACACATCCCCATCAACAGAGCTGCTTGTAAACAGGAATTTGATTATATTTCCATGACTGCAAAAACATTCTAACACAGTGAAAACATTTATTTTTTAAGGTTTGCTTGTGTTTATTTGTTGTTTATTTTTTTCCATAAAATTTGGGCTAGCACTTTATAAAACAGTCATAAGTCAATAAATGCACTAGACTTCAGTTATGTTATTACGTTCCATTTGAAATTTACCTGATATCATATTTTGTTTGAGGATGAGAATCATAAGATAAAAGTTTCAGTTTGGAAAAAAAATCCCAGATACTTTTTGTGGTAAATATTTAATGTGTTTTTTATATTTAGCATACCTGTCCCACTGTAGAAATACAGATGAAGGTAAACTAAACCTAATGAACATCTATTTCAGTGTGAAATGAAAATGTTAAACTATATTGAACTTCAAACATTACTTAATGCATTTATTTATTTATTTATTTATTATTTATTATCTACTGCAATCTGTTACCATTATTTGCTCCAAATATTTAAATACCTGTAAATCTTCTCTGATTTGTTGCTTCCAACCTATGGGTAAAGCAATACAACAGCAGACCTATATTCAAGTTTGATTTCTAATCCCAAATCATTGACTTGAGTGGTCCCCTGATCAGACCCTTAGAAATCTTGTTTTCAACATATTTTTTCAAATAATATGTACTGCATAATTTACTGTAGTCTTTAAACTGACCCATGTGTTCGCTGTTCATTATTCCTTTCCAAATCAATATCTTCCATACATGGCTTCATTTTTGTCTCTTCTACTTTATCTAGTTTTCTACGCAGCATCTCGTCTTATTTACGGTTCTTTACCTTGTTAGTAATTTTTGGAGTGGAACCTTGCCAAATGCTTCTTGAAAATTCAGCTCTGTAACACCTACTAAATTCCATTTATCTATCTGTCATGTCAGTGTTATCTTGAAAGAATTCCAACAGGTTATTCAGCCACGACCTTTCTTGACTGAAACTATTCTGTCCATCTTTAATGAACTTTAGCAGATGTTCTCGTACTGATCTAATCAAGATTTTTTCCCTGCATCTTATGTTAAATTGCATGGCCTACGCTTCTTGGTTTCTCTCTTAAGACCATTTTTCTAATAATGCAGTTATATTTATTACTTCTTTGTTCTCTGAAATCCCTCCTATACCTAGTTAACTTTAAAAACATGCCATTTGAAGGGTCACTATGACTTTACTATGTTCTTCCAGAATATATATATATAATGTACATTATATAATGTGCTTGACAACTAATTCTTAACAGTTGTAACTTCTTTTTTTAAACCTTCCTCTCTCTTTATCATTATCAATATCTAAAAGTGTCCTCCTAGCAGAAGTAATCATTGCTTAAATAACTATTTACCCTTGTAGAATATGAACTCAAAAATCTCTAAGTATGCATGCTTCTCCAAAAGTCATGCCTCCTATTTATTTCCATGGAAATGACAACATATAGAAAAAGCACAATGTCACTCATTATTAAATTTTCAACTACAAAGTTCTATTTTCTTATATTGTCGTCACCATAAGCTATGTATTTTTGCCAGTAATGAACAAGAGCTTGCATTTGTAGAAATCAGTATCAGTGGAGGTGATCAAACTGTCACTGTCCCCCACTGCTGAAACATACCACCCACCACCTCACTGTTTTCACATCCACTGTTTGTCTCCATAAACATTCAGCAAAGCTTTATGAACATCAGTGGATGCCATGTTATTCCATAAGGTTATTCCAATGATACTTCTTTGCTTCATCTGTATTTCTCTGCCAGATGACAGTGTGTCAGACTGCCCCTCTGCTGCCATCCATTGCACAGCAATAGAATTTAACAGAATATTGGTGAAAAGGTTCAACCTCCACTAGTATCACCAACATCCTCCTCTGACAACGTGGACCAATACAATAAAATAGGAGGTCTTACTTTTGGTAAAGCTATTATATGTACATATTCTGCAATTTCTTCATCCCAAATTTGTTTATTGGCATTGTATTAGGAGTTTAGATTGCTTTAATATTTTATATTATATTGAATATCTGAATCGTGGCCTGAATCTCTGATTGACCACCTGAAGCAAGCAATGATTCAGCCCTGGGAGCACAGGTGAAGACAATTCTCCTGTGCTACTGGAAGGGGTGAAGTCTGTCTCCACCTCTCCTAGATCCCATTTAAGAGCTGACTACCACTAGGGAAGGATCTCTTTTGGAGATTGCTCCTCTTGGAGTCTTCTCAGCAAGCCCAGGACAAGGGCTTCTTCTTCACTGTGATAACCTATTTAGCCTAACTTTCCTGTATATTTCTTAGCTATCACATCTGTATATTCACTGATTACGCAAGTATCTTAGTTGTAGGGGACAGTTAAAAATTCCATTTTAATTTAATGTTATTTTCTCTATCAAAGGAAAAAAAAAAAATGATGAGATATTTTCATCTGTCTTATTAAACTTTTTTTGAGATTTCTTTTTTTCCAGTATACTGATGACTAGTCTACATCTGTAATTCTAATCACTGGTCACTGAGACAGTTTGATCACTAAGTAATTTCCAAGCAAGAAAAAGAGAAGAATTCATAAGGAAAAAAAAATACATTTCTCCAGATCTTAGTGATTCAGTTGTTGCTTGAGAAAAAGGCAGTATAAATTTAATAATTGGGTATTCTAAAAGGAATTTTTCCTTATGGTTTATAAGATAGATTTCACAAGGGAGCTGACAAACTTTTACCCTCTAATTTTTTTTCCTGAAAATTATATGAAGGAGTATCCCATGTTTTTTCCAAAAGGTCATGAAATAACCTGAGATACAACAGTTGATGAAAGGAAGAAAATTCAGGGAAGTATTGAGTCCACCACTTAAGTAAATCACAATGGCAGAAATCAGAAGTCTTACAGACCTTGCCACCTTTAGATAAAGTAGAGAGAATGTGGTATGAAAAGATGATAAAGCTTAAGGCAAAACCAGATAGAGCAGGTACAGTTCTGCCAAGTGGAAATCTGTGACCTGTGTCAGAGATGATTCAGACTCCACTAAACCAGCTCTGAATCTGAAACCGCCACAAGAAGTTGAGAAGGCAGTAACTATATTGGACCTCATAGCCATATCTGCCATTTTAAATAAGAAAAGTATTGATAAAATCTAATCTGGAATTTTTTTAAGCCAAAGACAGTAAATAAAATGGATTAGAGAAAACCATGAACAAACACAGTATGAAACCAAGTGGTGAAGTTGTAAAGAGGAGTAGGAGTTAGACAAAAACTATAGCTATGAAAAAATAGTATTGAGTGTCCAACAAAAGAGCACCTCTTTGATGAGAGTATTGTTCAAAACTGAATGCAAAGAGTCATCTTAAAACTCAACTCTGGGAAAAATGTATAAAGCTATGCAATGACAGTTTTGTTAAGAAGACAGATGTTCAACAAACTATTTTATGCTAAAGGAGAAGGACTTAATTTGTAAAACAGAAAACATAATCAAGAAAGTGGGTAGCCTACCTAAGCACGGCCGGGGCATATGTGTACTGTGCCCCACCCAAAATGACACAATCCATGAGTCTTGATCATGATCCCACTGCTCACACTCTGCATTGCAGAGTCACAGATGCTTATATGCAGGAATACAGACACTTACATGGCAGGAAATGCTTTAGTAAGGGCATAGATAATAGGTAGTCTAATTGCAATGCAACAAAGAGTTGGTTGATCTTTTATTAAACAGCATAGTATTCGAAACAGACAAAGTCTTCAAAACCATATGATTATCTCCTCAGATCAATACTTTTCATGCAATGGAAGCCAATATCTCTGAGGAAATTACTTTGTAGTTACTGTTAGCAATTGTTAACTATTGAGCAGAAATCCTTGTCTGGAAATAATAAACCATAGAGAGAGCATAGAAACCTGGTGAGTAATAAACAGTCTTAAGAATAATTGGCTACTAGTGAAAAAAGATATTTTGCTTGCCTGTTCTTTAGCAAGAAAATCTCACAAAAACCATGTCAAGTATATACTTCAGTGTGTCATTGAACTACTTTTTACAGTCAGAATTTTTCAGTTCAGCACTTTTTGCTTTTTTTTTTTGGACTTTACTTTAAAGTCATTTGATTAATTGCAGACATGTCTGTTGCTGATGGCTGTATTTTGTACAATCTGACATCAAGCTTTTCATGTATAAATAAGTGGAATTTAAATGTCAGTTACACCATTTGTAGTGTCATTGTGCATCTTTCCTTTCTCAGAGTGCAATAATTCAGTGGTTAACAGAGATGCAGGTGAATGCTTCTGGTAGTGTAAAGTTTTAAAGGTATTTTACTGGTGGAGGTTGTGTTTTTTTGGCTGGTTGGTTTGTTGGTTTTTTTTTTTTTTTTCTGTTCTACAATGTTTTTGTAGCCAGCCTTTACCAATTAAATAAGGAGCTGTTCCCATGAAGACAAATGAAAACAGATTACAAAGATAATATTGTCTTATCGTGCAGAAGTTTCCAGCTAACCTTACAAAGAACAGAGAAAAAAATCATTTGCTCAGTACTTCTCCACAGTTGCAAGGTTGTTATTATTCGTTTCATTGTTAGATGAATTGTAGGCCTTCTATGCAGTAAACTTAGATGTCCTCAACTTTTATTTTTGAGCAGGCCAAGATATCAAACTATTTTTTACAGAACAAGTAACATGGGTCACACATAATGCACTAAGTAGAGCAAGATGACAGAAGCAACTTCATAGTCTATCCCACAGAGAAAACACACCTACAGAATCATCCTGTTATTTGCCCAAATATCGTCACACTCAGCTGGTGTTCAACCCAACTCAGCCTTAGGTGATTCCTTTAAATAATTCAAAATGCTTATGATTATATCAAGTCAATTTGCATTATACTAAAATATTTTTTGAACATATTACTTTAAGCAATTATACTATTTATTCCATAATAAATTGTTTCTTGAAAAAAAACACTATTTACAAGCTGAGTTTTTTTGCTCCAGGCTGACAGCCACTGCGTTTTGGCTTGCTTCGTAAGACTCTGCATTTAAATACAGTTATAAATCTGTATAAATCTTCTGTAAGATTCTCCTGCTCCACCCAGAAATACAATCTATTTGCCCTCTTCAGCTTGAGAAATTTCACACCACTCAAATACTCATAGAATGTATCTTTCATTCAACAGAGATAATTACTTTCAGTTACTTAAACTGAGCAACTATTTTCCCTCAAAGAGGATATTATATTTGCCTAACGGCACTTAAGTACTAAACACTGTAAAGGATAATGTTTCCTGAGAATGGCTTTTTTTTTGGCTTTGCTAGTAGAAGGCTAGCTGTCTGTTATAAGGGTCTGTAGAAACTACAGACAGTGTGAGTAACAGATGAGAATTCACAAATCAGTAAGCACATGCACACTTTTTTCCCAAACAACTCACAGTAATTCTTTTCCATTCATATCCTTATCACAATTCATATCCTTATCACATGCACTAAGTAAGCATGAAAGGTAAATTGTTGACTTCTTGTTATGTTATGAAACAATTAAGACTGAGCTGAGCTAAGCAAGAAAGATACTAGTCTGCAGATTTCTGCAAAATACCTACTGAGACATCAACCACACCAGCCCTATTTTTCTTTCATTTTTTTCATTTCTGTCTTAATTAAAGAGCCCTTTCCACTAATGTGTTCCAGCAAGATATCCACAGTACAGATGCTGTGGTTTCATTACAATTAGAACAGACACATGCTATCCAACTTTGACTTTAATTTTTGGCTAGACAAACAAGCAAACAAACAGTAGACAAAACTAATGGTGAGCTTAATTATATCTATCCATCAAGCCCTAAATTTGCTTCCTTTCAGAATAGCAGGCACTGTCTTTAAATCCAAAAGGACTGATGGCATGATACCAAGTTTAAAATTCTCCCACTGTCAAAGGCTGTTTTACTAATTATCCAGATTCCAAGGCAATCATACAACCGTAATCATTCACCTCATGCCTGGAAACATAAGTCTTGTTCTTTTGATGAATATTTATAAGACAGTGTAAAGCAGACTACTTTCTTTTCCCTTCAGGCAAGACAATTTGGAGTTCATCAATATGTATTACCAAGGACTTTTATAAAAGGCACTTCAAAGGAAATTCATCAGGCATTCCTTTTGTCTTGATTTCTGTTAGACTGATACTTCCTTTTGACAAGTATCAATAAATTATCCTTTGATGGCTAGAAACTTGATGTCTTATTCAGAAACTTCCTTGTATAGCAAAGACTGGTCCTAAAGTTTCTAGTGAAATTTTTAGTATCTAGATTCTAATTTAAGATAAAAAAAGACTGAGGAAGCAAATGAAGAATAAAATAATTAATGTATAAATAAAATAAATAATCAATGTGTATATACAGTGGTTCTATGATATATTTTACTTTCACACAACATGAATTTTCCAGTTAAAAATTCTCATGATCTACGTTCCTTGCTACTTTTACCACTACACCTTTGGCCATATTTGGAATTCCTTAAAAGAAAATTTAAAACTCTTTTTTCCTAACGCTCAGAATGAAAAATAAGCAAATTAAAATCAGATTGATTTATGCAGATACATAGTGTTGAATCATAGAATCACAAAGTTGCAGAGGACTTACAAGATCATCTACTCCAACCATCCTCCCATTACCATTGGTACCACAAGCTACTAAACTATATCTCATAGTTCCTCATCCAGACAATGAATTGAATGGTGTGATGTCCCCATCACAGCTGGTTATTGCTTTTCCTTCTTCTGGATGCTGGAGAAAGGACTCATTTCTGGAAAAAGAAGGCAAGAATTTAAAATGGAGTAGAAAAAAAAGAAAGCTTTTCTGACTGGTATGCAATAAAAATATTTTGATGTTGTATATTGTTTCTTTTATGAATTTAAAAGTGAATGTCACTTTCGCAATTATTTGTTTTGCTTAATTTGTGTGAACAATCAAACTATCATGAACCTTACCTAAATGTATACTCTAGTATGCAATAATAAAGCAAAACCAAACAGTACAATAATGGGGCAAGTATTGGGGAAAAAGAAATTGCAGTTTGAACTTTTCCTGGTTTATGCTTTAAACAAAAAAATGGTATTATCATAAAAATGCTATCTGCATGTGCTTGTGCCAATTACAATATTAGTTTAAAAAGGAAGGCATGAGTTGTAATAAGTGAAAGCAAACGTTCTTTATTATACTACGGGTGCAGAAGACATGTTTTGCCTTATTGAGTGCACATACTGACCAGTCTCCTCTTAGTTTCCTGGCAGTAAAAGCTGCAACCTTCAAGGCATGGTGTACTGGTTTTTACTAAAGTGTGTGTAGGAAGTGCACACTTCTTCTATCTATGTTTGTGTCATCAAGGAAATCATTTGAGATACAAAATCTTGTCAGGATACAAGCTAAAATTGAATCTCTAATCTGTGTGTAGTGGCTGAGGCGAGAAAGAGTGGTCTTCATTCCCCTTGCAAAATGTATACATTGAGAAGAATATTTCAGAAGGTTGTGCATTTTTCAAAAATTTTTGAAAGAATTCAAGGAAAACTCATTCCCCTCAATGACTGTTGATGAGAAAAGAGCAGTGGAATTAACTTGAATACTGATATACTGATTCAACTTTTAGACTGAGCTTATTTGAATCAAGACATAATTGAATCTTGATAAGATTGAATCAAAATACTAAGGGTAGTTTCTGAACTTCCCCTCAACAATAAACCTTAAATAAAAGAGCCATTTTTTCCCTTGTTAATAAAGACTTACAAACTGAATGGCATAGATAGTTAAAAACTTAAGAACGTAGCTGCACAGAGAGGAAAACACGTGGAAATGTCCTGAAATGAATGGAAAGACTTTTCATTGCTGGATTTATGTTCTACTTAAAATTTTCTCTTTATCTTCTGAAGGCACAGAGGGACATTGTAAATCAACAGTAGGTAATAAAAATAAGTAATTGAATAAAAAAAATATAGAACATACTTTCTATCATAGCTCTATCATTTCTACCTCATGTCATATGAGATAGAATTAACTTTTGTGGATCTAGAAAGTTAAGTAATTTGATACAAGAAGAAAATAGAAAGTCCGATTACCAATACTTATCAATTGCATAGAACTCAAACTGAAAAAAGTAGCATACCATGGCAGATGATACACAAGGTTTACTATTCTGAATTGGCACTCTGCTGTGCCATGATCTCAGCTAAATTGGATTGTTTACCAAATAGAATGGAGGACAATTTTCTCAATATTTCTCTGGGTAAAAAAAAAAAAGCACCTCTGTTTTCCTCATAAATACATTCATTGTACCACATGAAGTGCTTAATGTTCAGATTTGAAAAGCTGGTTATTGTGGACATCTAATTAGAATAACTCACTCTTTAAATTATTGAGCTTAATGTGTTACTCTGAATAAATATTTAATATGCTACCTCAGGTGTTCCTGTCTTATGATTTTGATATCTATTTACTAATTACAGTAGAGCAGTTGTAATGCTGAAGCTCATGCCATGGTCAGTAGAATTTCTAAGGAGCAGTTCAATGTGCATTTTAAAATATTCATGAAAGGTTAAACTATCAAGACTGGTGAAAATTCAGAACAAAAATATGCAACATGCCTCATGCTACTCCTGTTAAATAATTGCACATTAATAGATGAATGAAACTTCCCCAGGATTTAGCTCACGACAGACAACATTTCTTTCAGGCCTTTATTAGGAAAAAAAAAATACCAAAACCAAGCAGTGCATTGGAGGGTGGGAACAATATATGACCATCAGCCCCAGGGATGCTCCTGGCATCACATTTTCAATTCAGCGTAAAGAACAGCAACAAGAATCACCATTCTTGAGTGACCCTTAAATTAAAACACAAATGGAGTTCTTAATTTTGGAGCCCACTCTGTTTTGCATACTCTTTCACTGTTGTGAAAGAGTATGCGAAACTCTTTTTTGCAATCAATTTGATATGCTTAGCTTCAGACATGAATGCAGATTTACACTGCCTCTGGTTCTTTGTCTAGCAGGTAGGACATGCTTCATTGCCTCACTTCAGGACCTGGATCCCTCCAACCTGAGGAAACAAGTATTGAAAATCTAGTTTTTCTGGGTCAGATAATTCTACTTCATGAAATATATGGGGCTGCAAAAGCTTTTTTTTCAGTGACAGTATTCCGAGCCTTGGGTAGGTATCCGATGGGATGCAGATTGAGTGCCATGCTCACTTAGTATTTTTCTTTTCCTTAGTATTTTCACAGGATGGGGTTCCCAAACCTTTGGGGATTAACCATTTTCCCTTTACAATGTGGTAGTCAGGCAAGGCCACAGGCTCAACCAGTGAAGCATTCTGCATGGCCTTATTTTACACAAAACCTGCCCTTTGATACCATTTTTCTACCCATCCTACAATTATACCTTCTGCTGCCCCTCCCTCTATGTACCCCCATGGATTTACAGCATTCTTTAGTTCCAACACCCTCCCAATCTGAGCAAACCTCCTCTCACTCTAGTTCTTAGTGCTGTCAACTGCAAAGCCCAGGTGATATTCCTGAAAGTGACACCTGTATCTTGGTAGCCCATCAATAATGTGATGGAGAGGTTTGTTTCTTGTCATCATCTATATTTTCTTTTTCTCAGGCCTCTATCTCAGCATTTTGCTCATTTTTTTCCCTCTTATTTACTTCTAATCATTCTAATCCAGATATCTTCACTCAGGCAACCTTGCTTGAATCAACATTCCCACATTCTACCTCTCTCCTTATGAATTAGTAAAACAGATCAGATCTGGTTCCTATCACTTCCTCTTTTTCTTATTTGCTCTCAGAAAAAGGCCTTGACTAGAAATCCTTCAGAGGAGCAGATGCTCTCCTACATACTGTTCTACTTTTCAGACGATATGTTTGTCAAGATAAAGAAATGAAAGTGTGTGAACTTGTGAACGTAGGGATGTTAGCATTTATAACAGGGAGAGAAAGTGGCCACACTTTCATTTCAGAAATCATGCCTTGAAATCCTTGTAGAGTTTCTTCTGTGATGTATATTAAAATCTTTTTCATCTGATTAAAAAATTTGGTCATGAACATTCTATCAGATCTCTAAAGCATAACAGGGGGTGTCTGTCCTTTCACAGGACACTCCCATAGTGCAATTGGGCTCAGTAATAGACACTTCTAATGGAGAACAATTCCTTTCCCCTTTGCCACACACATTGTTGTGCTCTCATTTACACAATTTTCTCCAATGGGAAGCATTTTCTTACTGACAAACGATTAATAATTTCAGATTTGAACCATTTGATTCCAAAAACATTAGAGAAATATTCAAAACAACCATATATATGCTAAAAAAAAAATGTATATCACATGTTCGTTTTGTACATGCTCATTTTGTAGTTAATGTGGCACATCAACTATTTTCAGCCCTGTGGACATCTAGTGGACCGATATAGCCAGCACACAGAATAGATGGACATCTTTTTGATAATGAAAAAGCTGTAAAATATGTCTTCATATTTGCACTTCCAGTTGCACTGTGTGGTAATGTGTTACAATAATAGACAACAAGGCAAAATAGTGACTGACAAAGCATTTGACAAGAAATTTTTTTAATATTATGTTAGTAGTTCTCTGTCTACTCAACATTTTTCCATATTCATTAAGCTAATTTAAATAAGGTCAATATCATCAAAAGTTGTTATTTGACAGTAGTAAAACAATAGATTTGTACACAATTTATGTGAAGAATGAAATAAAATATGTGAGAAAAGGAGTTTTAGAATTGAAGATTCTCTGTTCCATTGTTTGTGAGCCTGGAAGTTTTGCATCAGATTTACAGTTAAAAATCAAGAATCATTAATCTTTGCTATATTTGATGCTTCATAGCAATTTTGGGAATAATTTTAAATTATGGCTTTGTATATGTTAAATACAGTGAAGTATCCATGTGTAAAAGCAATTGCCCAGTTCAACAAAGATAAATTACATCAGACCTCAAAAAGAAATGAGTGGAAAACCATTCTATGGAATATTAGGTTTTTTTCTTTAGAATCCATATTTCTCAAGGCATGGAATCCAAAACTGTGTTCTAGTTTGCACTGTTTTGTTCCACTGATTTTTTATATTAAGGCTGTAGTTGTTGGTATTTCTTAAGAGTTCATTAAGCAATGGTTATCACCTGTTTCTTTCCTCCTCTGCAGCAGTTTCCTCTGTCAGCCGTGCTCTAGATTGTTTTTGTTTTAGCTTTTATTATTTCCCAATTCACATAAAAAACTGTCTCAGATATAATATCAGAAGAATAAGGATCAACAAGTGCAACAAAAGATGAGATCTTCAAAGGTTATGCGGTTATTTAGGGAGCTTATTCTGCTTTATAAAACAAGTGCATTAAAAATTTTGGTTGCCTAGGAGCTCTTCCCTTTGTCCTATCTAGTACATTAATAAAGCAGATTTTGTACATCATGGCCTTTCTTTAAGTTCTGAACAGAAGTTTCAGTTAGAGAACTGAAAAGAGAGCAAAGATACCTACCTCATCTCTCATGTTCCTGAAGAGGCAAACTGTAGCATTCTTTATTTGTGACTTCCCAGCTCAGAGGTGGCTAAATAAATAAGTAGGTCATATTCTGGGTCTGTTTGGATGGAATAGAGTTTCCCAAGGACCAAGAGAGATAAGCAGTTATTATCAGCAGCTTTAGGGTAGATTTATGGTTGGGACTTTGGTCTCTTTTAACAAGATCCAAAGTTATGGTCCAATATAATATAATATAGCAAATAGCATGTGAATAAATATTAGAAATAAAATAAGGTAATATATACTTTAATGTATTTAAGTAACCAAAATACATGTTACTGTAATTATAAGATGTTGAGTAGAAAGATAGATCTGAGATAGTGAAGATTCAGAAAAAAAAGAGAAAAAAAACAACTTTGCCATGGGTAAGATGTTAGGGAATCCAGAAAGCTTTTCTGTTTCTAATGACTCTCCTTGGTGACCTTCAGAGTGTAATGACTTTGTCATGCTTAGGATTGTCATGTGGACACATGAGTATTTGTATGAACTGCATCTGGGTTATGTACCATCTCCAAACTGCACACAAATGCAAATGTGATCAGCCTACATTAAACATACTGAACTTCCATAGGACAACATTTATTTACTTTTCAAAAAATTTTATTCTCTGGAATTATAATAATAATGAATAATCAATAATAATCACATGAAATAAGTAGATCTCTATATATACCTGAAACTCAGAGTAAAGCAATCTTACTGTTTACTTCACAACGTCTCTGGGCAGCTGTTCCAGTGCTCTGTCACCATCATAGTGAAGAATTTTTTCCTCGTATTCACATGAAACTTTCTGTGTTCTAGCTTGTGCCCATTACTCCTTGTTCTGTCACAGGTCACCATCGAGTCTGACCCCATTCCATTTGACATCCACGCAATAGATATATATAGACTTTGATTAGAACTCCTCTCACTCTTCCCTTCTCCAGTCTGAACCATCCCATGTCTCTCAGGCTTATCTCATAAAGGAGATGTTCTGGGCCTTTCATCATCCTTGTGGCCCTCCACTGGACTCTATCTAAAAGAAAGTATCTCTTTCCTTCTTGACTTGTGGAGCCCAAAACTGGATACGGTACTCTAGATGTGGCTTCAGTGCAGAGTAGAGGTGAAGGATCACCTCCCTTTGCCTACTGGCCACGCTTTTTTTAATGCACCCCAGAATGCCATTGGCCTTCTTGGCCACAAGAGCACACTGCTTGCTCATGGTCAACCTGTTGTCCACCAGAATACCCAGGTGCTTTTCCTCAGTGTCTCTCTCCAGCAGGTCAGTTCCTAACTTGTACTGATTCCTCCCCACACGTAGAACTCTGCACTTGCCACTGTTGAACCTCATAAGATTCCTCCCTGTCCAGCTCTCCTTCCTGTCCAGATCTCACTGAATTGCAGCACAGCCTTCTGGTGTGACAGCCACTCCTCTCAGCTTTGTATTATTAGCAAACTTTTATTCTAGGGAATCTTTTTTCTTTTTTTTTGTTTCATTATTGTAGATATATCAAGTAGATGCTAGAACTGCTGAACTGTGTTGAAAATACAGTTAAGCTTTCTGGAAAGGAAAATTACTATGTGATATACTCAGTACATTAATTATGTGTGAGTCCAATGATTGATTACACTGTGGAGTGGGAATTGCTCTCAACCCTCCCCCTTTGAGATTTTGCTACAAACTTATCATTAGAGCACCTGGATCCTCACACAATCATTCAATGATATCATCACTGTTTTTAATCTTCCTGTAATTTGGGGAACCTGCTGGATGCTCTCCAAGGTGCAAGGAGGACATGTTGTACCCATTAACCTTTCCATGCAAAGATTGCTTGCTACATCCAGCATTCTGACAGAGGCCCAATCAGCTACTGGATAGGACCAAAAAACGGCACTTTGTTTGTACAGCATATGCTACTTGCTAACAACTTAAAAATCATCTTCTGCATGGATTTAACCTAGAGCAGAGAAATTAAAGCTCACGTAATAAATAAATCATTAGAATGTCTGCTTGTGTATCAGGAACTGGGAAAGTAAAATGTGAGGACTTAAAGGACTGCCTCAGTAACAAGCTGTATGAAGTAGGAAGATATAAAGAAAATATGTTGTAGTGTTGAATTTTTCATTAGAAGTCAATAGTCACCATAAAGCTGTCAACGTTAACTAGCTTACCTTCTGCTCTTTGCAAAAAGGTTAATGGATACAGCACATTTGCCAGCATGACAGTGAAAAACTAAGCATGACAAATGGTATACTCTTGTATTTGTTTTGTTTTATTTTTTTTTTTAATTATTATTATTTTAGCATCACTATTGGTGAAAGGGTGAACTGATAGTAGGGAGGCTTGAAAAACCTGACTTAAGTGAAAAATAAGATACATAGCCATCATGCATGTCCAAGAGCTAGATTTTCCCAAGACTAGGTGTGGGTTTAAGCCCACTGTAAGCCCACTGTTTAAGTTTCCACTGTACATTCAGCTCTTTCATAGTCAGCAGATCATGTTTCTCCTTGTCTACTTAGACTGAGGGCTTGCAGGTCAAAGATTGCCTCCAGCAGTTTCATGCAGCAGGTAACACAATGAAACTTTGATTGCTGCTAGAGTTTCTGGGCACCAATATAATACAAATAACTAATAAAAATCTCTTGAGTGTTACTAGAAAATCATGTGTGCATGCTTAGCAAGTGTCATTTTGATTTAGGTAGGGAGAGAACTAGAAACATTTCACCAGCTATACCTTCTGCTACCACACACTTCACTCATTATGTGAAAATTTTTCTCAGATCCTCAGGTAATGTTCTGTACAAGCTTCATCAGAAATGAATATGTCTAAACTTCTAACATATGGTTCCAAATTTTATTTATCTACAGTCTTTATTATTACTACAAGTAGATATGTGAATGTCACTAGGCCAATGTCTTCTAAGTGAAAAAAATTAAGGAATGGAAATCAGCTGGCCCCTTCAACTAGCTACATTATTTCACTAAGAGATGAATTGTTTGGACAGTACATACCCAATGTACAAGACACAAATGTATAAGAAGTGAAACAAAAAATATCAAGAAAACCAGGCCAATTAGTGTCATTACAATTACAAATCTGTCAAATTTTGTGAAAACAGCAATTTGTGGCTGGGATCACTTAGACATTTCTTACTTGCTCAATTCCCTGCAAAAGTACTATTTAATTACAGAACTTCTATCTCACCTGTTGTCTATATGAGGAGTGAAACACTCCAGCCAAACTAAACTATGTTTATTATAGATAAATCTTGAAAAAAAATATAACAACCTGTGTTCTTCAAGAGATCAGATCGGCAGACCTTTTCTGGCCTGATCTCCATCAAATCATGAATAAGGTTAGTCATTTTTTTATACCTTTTAATCTTCCAGTTTCAGATGTATACGGTCAATACTTTCAAATGAACAACTCTCAGTCATAAGAGAACTCTCTTGTCATGAGCACATGAATTCTTATAAAAAAGTGAAACTCATGGAAATACAAAATATGTATTGTTATGAAATGTTATTGAATTAGAAGAGTTAATTTATTAATATTGGAATAAATATTGCAGTAATTTTATGTAATAGAAGCATGGGAATAAATTCCATGAAATCTCTAAAATCTACCTATTTCAGATCATCATTATACACTTTACATTAAGGAAATGCACTTATAACAAGCTTGTGTCTGACACTACACTAAATTTCAGAATCCTGGACCAGTACAGAGCACAGACAACTGCAATAGCCATTTTCTTTCATTAGACTGGCGGACACACACAACAGTCATAAGAGGCACATAGAAAATATAGGTTACATATATTTTTGTTTGCTTGCAAGAGGAATTAGACATACCTAGAGAGAGTTCATCTTTTGCTGAAAGAAGCTGGTAGAGTCAATTCAGAATTCTTGATATCTTTTATTTGTCTGAACGTAGAGCTTGCTAACATTCTGCCAGAACCTGTTTATAAATTTACATTCATTAAGTAGTGTGCCCAGAATATTATTTTTTAATGTGCAACGTCAGAGGTTATTCTACAGTGTTACACAATCTGGAATACCAAAAGAAGTACACTGCAGCATTTAGAGCTGTGATACATGTGACCTTTCTCTACTCTCCAAACAAAAGAAGTTCCTATAGGCATGGTCTAATTAAACACTTTAGAATTCACCCATACTGAAATTTTCATTGTCCTTGGATCTTTCTTCCTTTTTGGCTGAACCTACTTCCTTCTCAGTAGATCTTCTTTCTCCCCCACAATCCTGCTTTTGGAGAAATATAGGCATATAGACTTATTTATCTCTGCTTCCATCCTCCATCCTTCCTTCCCTAACCAGGCCAATTGGATTCTCACCCAAGGTGTGTAATGGACATTAAGTAATATCCTCAGACTTCCATAGAAAATGCAGTGAATGCTCTCTAAGTAGCTGTGTCTGGTGTACACAGTGAGTAAGCCTAAGAGCAGTAGTAAGTTAATTTCTCCTCACATAATGTAGTTTCTATGTATAAGATGCTTGCATGCTCTTGAGCAGTCATTACAAGGGCAGCAAACGAAAGAAAGTGAAAGAAGTTTTTGCAGGAACAGTCATTATACCAGGAGCTAGTTTTAGGCTTAGAGTAATATAGAGATAAAATAGAAAGGCTGTGACCCTCATTCTTCATCTCCCTACTGCTTGATAGCTTATTCCTCAATTAAATCCTTCTGGCTAAAATAGTAACAATATCAACAACAGAAAGAAAAAAAATGAAAGATTATTTTTAAGGCTACCCATAGAACAGTCCTCAGAGTTAACTTCAGAATATCATCTTTTTACTTCAGACGTAACATTTTTTATTTTTTTTTATGTACTCTTAAAGGCTTACAGCATGTACCAGCTCACCAAACCAGTTCATTAAGCAGTTGAAAGCATATTGGAAACAATGTGACCCAAAGAATAGGACATCAAAGAGACATAGGCTATTGGTGACTGTAACTTGCTCCTGTCCTATGTTTCCAAACTGATATCAAATGCAGTTTTGGAAATGAATAGCTGAGTGTTTAAAATGAAATAAATGTTACATAAGGAGAAAGACAATAACAAAGAAGAGTCCTGGGAATCAGTACAGAAAACTATATAGGACTGTGCCTCAATTTCAGAAAATATTTTCCTGTGTCTTTCTTATTTCTCTCAGAAACATTCTGCAGTTGGGGTACTTTATATTACGATTATTATTTTATTTCCCTTCAAAGAAAGAATAATTCTGTAAATTACACAGGGGAGAATTCATGTGAATACTCCCATCCTGAGCAATATACACAGTAGAGACAAGCTATAAACCTGCCTTACAGGAGAACATAATTTGACAGGCATGGACACAGCATGATAAACGCTTTTCCTCTTTTACTCTTTCCGTGTAAGAGCTTAAAATTTTCCATCGCTTGAGTTAATTAGGTAAAGCTATTGGGATATTTGAGCATCATTCAAACATTCAAACTTATTCTTCAAACATTCAGACTCATTCTTCTTCATCTCTGCCCACTGAGTTTTTCACTTGTGCACTTTTGGCCTTATTCATAAAAGTAGAATTGACTTGAAATTGAATATTAGCTTTTTACTGCTTTATTGGTTTCTGTGGGTAGTTGTTAGTTTTTTTCCTTAAGTTAGAACAAAAGCTTTTCAATTTTTATGCAACCAGTGGATTTAATCATTTTTGCTCTGTTTCCCCCCCCCTTTTTTTTTTTTTTTTTTTTTTTTTTTTTTTCAAGTGTAAAAAAAGAAAACTACTTTTCTCTTTTCAAGTTAATACTCTTGCTCCTCTTCAAATCGCTCATGTCACAAGAACTCTCCACATTCACCTGACATCTTCATCCCTTCTTAATTTCAAAACCCTTCGCTGGAGCAGAGTGCCTTGTAAATAAAAAGTCTCCCATATTGGAAAACAAATATGTCTTTTGCTTTTCTCCTTCACATCCCAGGAAATATCTGGCCCAATTTATTTTGATAAAATGCTCTTAAGATTGCACACACTGAAGTACAACTCACCAGAGAAATTACTGACCCAGCTTTTAAGTTCACTAAATTAATAGGTCATTGTAAACAAAGTTGCCTAGAAAAGGACAAATCTCAAAATGAGGAAAGCAAGATGTCATTAATAATGGAATATTATCTATACATGAATCTCTTGAAAAAGTCAGAAGAAAACACTTTATTAGGCAAATTTTTATACACAGAAGAAGAGGAAGACTCATACCATAGAAAGTTGTTGAGATTTTTGCTTTTTGTTTTTTTGTTACGTCTTAAAGTCAATCAAATTAATGTATTACAACCTTAATCTGCAATTAATGACAATCATGATGCCAATTGCCTTATATGAACACTGTCTTTGCTGTCATGGCAGCACAGCTTTTCCCATCTCAAGAAGCAGAGGAGGAAGTATGAAAATATGGAAGAAATGTTGTCCTAATTACGAACGAAAACTCCACAGAATTAAGATAGTTCAAAGTAAATCTTTCCTCTCTCCTTGTCCATTTCTCTTCCTTCTTTTTAATTCAATATTTTTGATATTTGATATTTTTAATTTGATAGTTTTGTTTCTTAATATTTCAAAATTACTCAGATAAAATATATAATTTTTCCTGCCTCTAGGTAACAATAATTCACTCTTGTTTACAACTGTTTGGTGATATAGTTTACTGGTGTTAATGATGTTATTGACAAGAATATTGTCCTTTATATAAGCAGAATCTCTATGTTCAAAATAGTCTCATATCTACATGTGCTTGCTCATGCAGTATGAGCCCACTTACTGCAGGCAACTGTATTTGATCCATAGCTATCAGCATGCAACTGACAATTTGATTTTAAAAATATAGCCTGAAAATAGCTTCATTCCACATATATTACTTTCTGACTACTGCTGTGATTGCTCAGCCAGAGTCCAGCTGTGGAAATGTTAAATCTATTCATCATGCACGAATATTCATCAGAGTGGTATTCTTATTTTCCTACACATCACTGAGATGGCCACAACTGCTAGGTGAGGGGTTTGAATTACACATGCATGCAAACACACGCACACACATACACATGCACTCCAGACACATCCAGAAGCACACAGAATTCAGCTGCCTGTGCAGCTGAAAGGCAATACCTTCTGCTTTCTCCTGATGCAGCTTTAGCCAGTATGCTATTTGCCTTACTAGTGCACTGATCAGAATGAAAATACCAGTTCTAAATAATTACAAATTGCAAATCAAGCTTCTCAACTCATGAGCTCAGTTTAAAATCACGAAGGTTTTTTTGAAATAAATTATTTATACTTGCATTTTGGACTCAAGTCCTTGGGGATTAAGAGACAAATTAAAACATGCTGGTTTTAAATAGAGGTTGAGACTGATAAGTAATCACAGATCTGGAGCTTAAAAAAAAAAAAAAAAAAAAACAACAATAAAACACACAACTGTAAAATTGAAATCTAATGGTGAAACTGCTATTCTGTAAATGTTCATTGACTCCAGTAGGAAAGAGATTTGGGTTCAACCAAAAAAAAAAAAGTATGCAATCTCAAAAGAAAATGATGTAACCCTTAGTGATGCCATGCCACATATCCTTCAAAAGATGACATAGGGAAACAAATTCTGCATCTTGCATCCTGAATAAAAAAATAAAGGGTGAGGCCTACTGCTTCCAACAGTGCAGTTCCTGACACTGCATCACAAATGACATTCCTAAAAGATGAGGCCTGGCGCCAGATCCACAGTTGGCATAAACCAGTAAAAGTGTTTTGATTTCAGTGCAGCTATAGCATTCAACACCAACTGAAGATATGATCTATTAGCATCCTATTGTTTCTAGAGCATCTGCCTATAGCTTTTCCCAGATGCATGTTCATTTGGCAATGAAGTTATGCTGTGGTTTAACCCAGCAAGCAGATAAATGCCGCACAGCTTTTGCTCACTCCCTCTTCTCCCAGTGGGATCAGGAGAGAACCAGGAAGAAGTTAGAACTCATAGGTTGCAATAAAAACTATTTACTAAGACAGAAGAGGAAGAGAAAAATAGCAGTAATGATAGCAATATAAATATTTATATTCAAAACAAGTGATATACAAAGCAATTTCTCACCACACACTGACCAGTGTCCAGCTAGTCCCTGAGAAGAGGCAGACCATTCCTTGAACTTCCTCCTTTTTCAAGATTTCCTTCTGTACGATATCATATGGTATAGAACATCCCTTCAACCAATTGTGGTCAGCTGTCCTGCTTCTTTCCCCTCCCAATTCCTTGTCCTTCCCAGCCACCTCACTGGCAGGACTGTTCAAGATGCTAAAAAAAGACAAGAAACTGAAATGTGCTTGGCTCTGTCCAGCACTGCTCAGCAACAACTAAAACATTTTTCTCCTAAAACCAAAACATGGATAGCATCATATCAGGCACTATGGAAAAAAATCAACTCCATCACAGATGAAACCTGAGTGAGACAACATGAAAAATCATTCGACTCCAATAGAAATATTTTAAAGATTTTTTGGCAATATTCATCAATAAAATTCACACTGTAGCAGAAATATTGCGCATAACTTGAACAAAACCTATGTCCTAGGTTTTTCTTCTTGTATCAAACTTTTCTTTAGGACAGAATTTCTTATTGAATATTTTTCTAAAGAAAAAAAGGCTGAAGCATTTTCCTAGTGTTAGCTGGAACAAATGGTGTAAAAATACTAGCCCAATATCAATGTTGTTAATATAGTTAAAGTGACACAATGAAGAGAGTGAGTATAACAACAGCTTTTAAGCAGAGTTGCATGCCTTGCTAGATTACAATGAAACAATTGAAATTCATGATTTATCTGACCTGCTTTGGACTTATCTGTGTGCGAGTATATGTACATACATGTGTAGGTATGTAAATATTAATATGTATGATCAAGTAATACTGAATAAATCTCACGTCTCGTGTGATTAATGCTACGCCCATGCCATTAAAATATCTAGAGATTATAGCTTGGAAAGAGCGAGATGAATCTGCCTTTCAGGAAGCTGAAGAAAAGTCATTGGTATACTTAAGAGATCATACAGGCTCTGTTCCTTTTGGTAAATGTACTCCAGTCTGGAAGATTAAGAAAAAAAGTTCAGGCTTCAATTTATGTCTCACACATCATAGGAGAAAATTTTAATTGCCAGAGTATACTGGCTTGCAAAATGTTTTGTTATTCTAGTGTGTACCAAGTACCTGATAGTGAAACAGTACGTTATTGATCCTCTAGCTTTTTTGTTAAGACACGTGAACTTTGGAGCTGTGTACTCAGATGCTCTTTGGAGGGGAAGAGTGTGAACTTTTCAAACTGGTGAGCTGTGGGCTAAGCTACAGGAAGGACTATTGGTTTCTGGAGAACTAAACCCTGATTTAATTAGAATCAAGCACGAACTATTTGGAGATGATTGAAACTGTATTTCTGGCTAACGTGGGCAAGAAAACATCAAATAAAAACATCGCATATATACCAATCAAACTAAAAACTGTATCCTAAAATAATAGCACTATGTTTTATAAAGCACTAGGTAAGATATTTGAAACTACTGAGGTCCCATTTCCAAAAAGTTTTACTTCCAGAGGATCATTAATTCTACTGAAATCCAAAGGAACTTAGGCTAGATTGATTTCAGTGGGAGTTAGTCATTTTGAAAATCTCATTAGGGTACCTGCCTACATCTTTACACTCTCAGCTTTCACCATTTAGCTGCTAAGTGTATTTTCAAAATGAAAGTTTAGACACTGAAACAGCATAGACTTGGATTGTTAGAGATATTTATTATCTTCCAGTGATTTCAGTGGAAATGAGGCACCAAGATGCCTTTCAAAATTCTAACTACCATCAAAGTTAAACTTGAAAAGTATGCTACAGAAAGGGTTTGTGACATCTGAGATTAAGTAGCATGTTTCTCTGACTTATTTTCTCACTTCTCAATAAAGCAATATTATGTTTAAAATTAAGTCATTCACTCCTGTGTTTGTGTGCCAAAGAGACATACTGAGCTAATGTAGAAAGAACAGAAAGAAATGTTCTAATCAGAAAAAATGCATGAAGACTCAGAGTAGTAAGCTTTGCCAACTCATTTGACATGTGCATATAATGGCTCAGAGGCACATTGCAAATCCAAAGTGTAAAGGCTATAATGGCTCAAAATCATCAAAGTAATGCCACTGAATGACATGCAGAGCAGCTTAGAGCAATAGGTTCTGCCATCACTTACTGGGAGTTCACAAATTTACAGACCTTTCTTTCAATTTTTATCAGGGAGCTGTGGGGAAGAAAAAGCGAGGGAAGAAAAGAAGACTGGGCCAAGATACAATGTTCAAACGTAATACCTGGACATCTCGCATGTGACCTGACCACTCAAGAGCTGCATTAAATTAGGGAGAGTTTGAGATTGATTGTCTGTTCTGCTCCTGGGAAAATTTACTTTTAATGTAGGAGTTCTGCAAAACAGTTTGCGGTCCCCTCAGTTTCTTTTAGAAAATGATAGCTAGATTGAACAGAGCACTTTTCATTTCTTGGCTTTTAAAATCAATATTTTTCATATTGTCATGAATATTTTTTGTAGATGCCTCAGTAGATATTTTTGTTCATTGTAATAGTGGCTATAGGTGAAGATGGAGTACCTTTCTCTCATTATTAAGAGCTTAGTAGCCCTGAGTTAAAGGCTGCAATTCTTCATGTCACCACTGTGGTGGCAAATAAGATTTTCTATTTAGTTTCACGTAACCTCATTTGTCAAAGAGTCTGTATTTGAAGTTCATATAGATTTGAGGCAAATAAAACTGGACAGTTAAATGCTTCTTTTGTCCTAGACTGTATTTAATCCATTAGCAAAAAAGTTAAACTAATGGAATATTAACTTTGCTGATATGCTATCCTATTTCAGTCTTTGTGTAAAGAAAGCTCTTGAAGTTTATATAATAACTAAATCATCTTTTCTCTAATGAAAGTTTCAGCAATCTGCCAGCACACTCTCATACGCTGACGTGAGTTTCATACAACATTATAGATATATTTTTCTTTGCAGAATTTCTCCCCTTCCTTTTACTTTATGTTTTTAATTTGTGTGTCTGTGCGCATGTGTGCATACACACAAAAATCAGGAACATGGATTGTCAGAAATCTGGCACAGATTCTTAAAAAAAAAATAGCAGAAGAGCTGTATTTTAAAGAGGGATCTGTTTTCATGGTTTTCTTGCAGGCTCTTTTTTTATTATTATTATTGTCTCTTTTTTTCAGCAGTATTTGGGATAGAAAAGATCACATTATCAGAAAAGAAAGTAGCATTTCTTGTATCCCTCAATCTTCATATGATATGCCTAATGCACTTGGTGACTACCCTTACTTGGATGTATAGTATGCACCAAGTGGCATTAACTGAGGCTTTTAATCAATGCAGATGTATAAATCTGACCTAGGCACCTTCATGCACACTAGCTAAGCCAATATCAATTTTCAGCTCTTTTAGAGTATCATGACTGAAATCTGTAACTGCTAGTTTTTAGCTTCAAGTTTGTGATTTGATCCAACTTAAATTCACTGAAAGCATTTGTATAATCAATGAATATTAAGATGTTATTATTATGAAATAAACAAGAGAATTAGGCAAAGCAGGTTATAATAACAAAAAGAGGATAGGACGCTTACCCGTATCCTGCGCTCACTTATGAAACTCAAGCAGAAAGGATCTCCAGAAGAGATAGCTGACAGTAGTCAGCTATTAAATGGGTTAGGAGAGGTGCAGCCAGGCTCCACCCCTTCCAGCAGCACAGGTGAATTGCCCTCACCTGTGCTCCTACAACTGATTCATTGCTCACTTCAGGTGATCAATCAGAGGTTCAGCCATTCCCATACACTCCACTCCTTCACGGCATGAACCAATGCTCAGGTTGACTAAAGGGTAAGCTTTCCCTAATACAGAGATCCGCAATATCACAATGCTTATACAATTTCTATTGCGACATGTTGGTACAATTCAAGATGAGCAATAATCTGTGAACATCCGTATTCTTTTATTGGCCAGTGCTCGATGATGTTATGGATGCATGCAGTTGTGAGGTGCAGGTCCGTCCTATGTTCCATCAGTCCCATGTAGACCATCACCAGGTGTTGCACATGATCTGCCAGTAACACTGGAATGCTTTGATGGCATTTTGTTCCTTCTGGTGATCCTGAAGGCTCAAAGACTAACAGGAGTAATATAAATGTTTCAGGGGAACCAGGAGGGGAAGGTCTGCCCTCCAAGGCAAGATACAGGCCGTATTTCTATCCTGGGTCAACACTTCCGCTTGTACTGGGGCACGTCCTGGCCGCCTGTACCACACCTTCTGGCCAGATGTGTGCGGCTGCATAATATATCAGACACCAAAGGAGGTGTGCTGATCTGCCACAGGAACATAATGGGGGTCCCTTTAGCAATGAAGATCGGAGTGTTGACCACAACATCTGTAGGCCATCTACCTATTACTGGAGGGACTACTGAACTTTCCACCTCCAATAATCTCCCCCAAGGTGCAAGTAGGTCACACCACTTGGGTCCTACCTGCACCTTCCAAGGCCATTTTATTCTATGGGTGCCAGGATCTAAATTCTCAGGGGCAGGAAGCAGAACATTATTTTCATTACCAATCTGGAGTCTTACCTGATTATCAGTGCCCGTAATTTGGATCCTAAGCAGGGTGGCCCATGATGTCTGCAACATTCTGAAGACACTGGGTCTGCTGTCTCGGTATCTTTCATTCTGGTCTCCCAAGGTTTCATACAGTCTTTTTACAGTCCACTCCTGCAGGGACTGGGAGTATGTCTTCAGGGCAGCCTTAAGAATACTGTTATAACTTTCAATGAGGCCTGTCCCTGTTGAATTATGTCAGGTGGAATCACCATTTGATGTTATTTTCTTCTGCCCAGTGCTGTATCATTGCACGAGTAAAATGAGTCCCATGGTTGCTTGCAATGACTGAGGTGTCCTGTAGGCAGATATCAGTTTAGTGAGTGCCTTGATGGTATATGCCTGGTTTGCTTTAGGTACTGGATAGGCCTGCAGTAGCCCACTTGCAGTGTCAACGCAGGTCAGGGCATATCTCACTCCCTCAGACCGAGGAAGGGGCCCAATGTAATTGACCTGCCATCGCTGGAGAGGATTCTGTCCTCAGCAAGATAGGCTATTTTTTCAGGCAACAATCTCAGTCTCACCTTAGAGCAAGCATCGCAAACCTGGCATACCTGGAAGATGTCAGGTAGCTGTATGGGCAGTTCCCATGCTTTAGCAGCTGCTCATATTGTCTTTTGTCCCACATGCTGTAGCTTCTGATGTAACCAGTGGGCGATGTTCTCAGATGGTGAATTTTCAATCCATCAAACTCAGGCCAGCATGTCAGCTTCATCATTTCTAGTGACTGTAGGGGCTGACCAGAAACATGATAGACATGTACAGTCCTGTGTTTGACCATATTCCATATGTCTAACCACATGCCTTTGCCTCATATTGGTCAGGCATGGATAGTCCAATCTTGGGTGGCCCACTGTGCAATCCAAAGAGTAAGCCCCCAGTACACAGCCCAACTATCCGTACCGATATTCAGAATAATACCATCACCAGGTTCCTTGGTTATAACTATCCACATGGATCACAGTTCTGCCCATTGGCTGCTCTGACCATCCCCCTCGTCAAACCAGATTGTCTCGGTGGAAGGATGGTATGCTATTGCTCCCCACTTGCTCAGTTTGCCCTTGCTGGACACATCTGTGTACCAGGCATCTTCAGGGATATGATATTTTGCCTCCTGAACAGGACTCTTCTCTGGTGGAGCAACCAGTATTTCTTTTGGTACATCACTGTGATACGTCACTGGGCTTAGGACCTTTTGAAGTTCTTCATTCAAGAGTGATGAAGACAGACTACTCCTTTGGCTGAGGTAAGCGACCCACCATGTCACTGTTTGTGCTTGGGCCACCCCTGTCTTAGGAAAGTGGGTCAGATCTTTCACCCACCCCTAAATTGGCAGAGTGGTCTTGACTGTAACTTCAGCCGTTTGAGTTATAAGCTCTACTGCCTGTAATGCAGAACAGGCAGCCAATAACTGTTTCTCAATCATACTGTATCTTTCTTCTGCTCCATGCCAGAGCTGGGGCCAGAAAGCAAAGGGGGTCTGAACAGAATTCTGGCGTTGCCACCAGCCCCATCCAAAGCCATCTTGAGTAACATGAACATCCAACTCGGCTGCGAAGATAGGATCAAATATACCCAATGTCTAGGCTTGTTTTACTGCCAGTTGCGCTTGTTGGAAAGCATCCTGTTCTGATTCCCCCAGTCCCATAGCTGCTCCTTTTTTGTGAGTCTGTACAGTGGCCTTAGCAGCTGCGCTAGGTGAGGTATAAAGGAACTTTCCTGACCAAACCACCCCCAGGAATTTTATGGAAAGGCCCAAACCTTGCACCTTTTGGGGGATTCATAGCCCCTCCCCTCTGTTGTAAATAGGCAGTTAATGAATCCGCCTCCTGCACTACTGCCTCCAGTGAGTCAGACGTCAGCAGGAGATCGTCAATATGATATAGGTTAACATCATCAGATTTTCTCCAATCAGCCAGGTCACACACCAGCGGATTGTGACAATATATTGGTGAATGCACGTACCCCTGTGGCAGGACCTGAAAGGTCCACTGCCTGCCTCCCAGTGTAAACGCAAACTGATCTTGTGATTCCTCAGCAATTGGGATACTGAGGAATGCATTTGCTAGATCTAGGACACAATGATACGTTTTTATCTCCTTACTTAATGTGTCCATTAGGGAGGCAATATTGGGTATGGCCGCATGAATAGATAGCATGACCTTATTTAATTCTCTGTAATCCACTGTCATTCTCCATGTGCCATCCCACTTTTGCACTGGCCTTATGGGGGAATTATATGTGTGCTGGTCTTATAATGCCTACTTTTTCTAATTCTAATTTCTAATTCCTGCAGCATTCTTGATATTTCATTTTGCCAACCTGGAAGTCTATACTGTCTTACATCAGCAATCCAGCACAGTTTCAGCAGGCAAATAGAATCATGTTTCACATGGTCTCTTAATATTGTCTGCATTGCCCAGATACTGATACATCTCTATCGAAGTCTGAACTCTCCCACAGTTGTCTGAAGAGCCACACCCCATAGAGTATCAGTGCCTAGGATGTATTCTTGGACTGGTGCAATAGATACCTTATACTCTCAATTTCAACTATGTTTAGGTGACAGGAATAGTCTGTTCTCCAAAACCACTAATTACCACTCTGTCTCCATCAAATTTGGTCGAATCTCCGTAGATAATTGATGTTTCTGCTCCAGTATCCACTAATGCCATAACTCTCTGAATATTTTTTCAGGACCAATAAATCATTCATTCTACATAGGGCCTCCAGTCCCGTCTGGAGGCCCTAAGGGGACTAGCATTCCTTGTCACACCATGAATTGTGCTATGGCCAATTCTTTTACTTCCTGTGGCTCAGGCACTGGGGCCCAAGACACCTAAGGCAGCTTTTTCTTTTCCTATTAAGAACAATGAAGTCTTCTAGGTTCCATGTTGTTGGTGGTATTCTCTCTATAACCCTTACCCTTGGTTTCTTAAGGTAGTTCTGAAATGTTTGGTTGTCCTTTAGTTATCTCCAAAGCTGGAAAAGGACATGGTTGGGCTGGCAGTCAATCTTAGCAAATTGGACCAGTCCGAATTAAATCATTAAACATTTGTTTTCGAGAGACCCTTATGGGTCCCAATGGAAGAGCCTGAGTAGCCAGAATTTCGGTTTTAGTCACAACAGGACCTCAGCTTCTTCTAATGTCCGAATATTGCACCTAGCCTGCAGGTGTTCTGTTTCTCCTAGGTTGGCCACTAATTGGGCAGCCTGCTGGACTATCACTTCTGAGGCCACCAGGGGATTTAATATAGAGACCAAAGTGCCAGATAGATGAGAGGGAGCTTGCTATAGAAATAAGTCTCTCACCCCCACTGAGAATTTTACCATAACAGGGCCATCAGATGTGTCTTCATAAATTGTTTCCCTTACGCCTAGTTTGCAGATATAATTTTGAAGGTCCTCCATGGAGAACCACATCCCTGTATGTAGAGTTACATCAGATTTACTCAGCCATACCATACAGCAGGCCTCCATTAACCATTCTATTATAGAATGGTTTTCATCAGGATCTTGATTACCCGCATATAACCTCTGCCTGAGAGCAGGATGGACAGTCGTGGTGGCCACTTGGCTATTTCTGGGCCATTCATCAAAATGCTTCCTGCCCCAGAATCCCACCGTCTTAATAACCAACTGGCACACTTTCTCTAGGCTTCTGCTGAAATCACTGTACTAAATCCATCAATTCTGTTGCCGTGTATGGCCGGGCTGTTATGTGTAAATGAGGCTGGGCAGAGGGCCACTGATCAGGCAGCACCCCTGCCAGTCTGTCCTGTACTTTCTTCTTTTCTGAGTTATAATAGGAAGGACTTCTAGTGAATCTGTGAAAATCAGAGATTCAAGATCAAATTTAGACCTTTTATTTTCCTGATCAACAAAGTCTGTTGATGCAGGAGTCTGGTCATTGTTTATTGAAATGTTACAAACTTAACCTATTAGAAGATGTAGAATTGGTTTCTTCCTAGTTAATATGTCAAGCTCTTGCTTTAACTTTTCAATACAGTCTTTCAGAAGTTGGTTTTCGTTCCCTAAAGTATTATTCCTTATTTCAGCATGATTTAAAGCATTTAACAACGGCTGTGCCACTGTGGAGGCAGCTAATTGTATTTCTTTAGTGATCAGTATATCTTTGCTAAGTCCGTGCAAGCAATCTACCATGCAGTATGGGGAGATATTTCCCATAACATGTAAGGGACCTCATTTTTCAATGATAACCACTAGTTCATAATAGAGAGATCCCACAGATCCTAGGATCTGCCCTGGAATCATTTTATCTAGAGGAGTAGTGTTCTCCCCTCGATCCATTTACAGAAATTCCAAAGAACGGACATGATGTAAATTTCAGTATATTTGGCCTGCCTAGCTCGCCAAGTGTATAATCAATGAATATTAAGATTATGAAATATTATGAAATAAACAATTATAAATAACATAATAACATAACATAATAAATAATTATGAAATAAACAAGAGAGTTAGGCAAAGTAGGTTATGATAACAAAAAATAATAATAATAAAATAAAATAATAAAAAAATAGGATGCTTACTTGTATCCTAGGCTCACTTATGAAACTCCAGCAGAGAGGATCTCCAGAAGAAATGCTTCCCCACTGGTAGTAGCTATTACATGAGTCTAGGAGAAGTGGAGCCAGGCTCCACCAGCAGCACAGGTGAATTGCCCTCACCTGTGCTCCTATGGCTGACTCATTGCTTGCTTCAGGTGATCAATCAGAGGTTCAAGCTGTGATTCAGCAGTTCCCATACAGCATTAAATTGCTAATGACTTACCAAATTAAATTAATATAGCCTACGTATCATACTGTGTACCATGCTTACTTTATTTTTTACTTAAATCTATTTTTGTTCCTTTGGAGTTCTTGTGACACATACGCTAGTCAGACATCAGACTGTACTTTTCACAAATAGTGCAAACAATTAATGATTCCCATAGACTATTGTGTTGATTAGGCTTTCTGAACACCCACAACTTTGATTCAGCAAGCTGAAAAGGGGCAGGAGTTTATACAGTTGCCTATATTCTACTATATTTGACTAATTTACTACTGACTAATATCTATTAATATATACCTATATTTGCTGACTGTAAAGTGTGAAAAAACTCCACACTTTTAAAGCAGAGAATGTGGTTCTGGATAAATATTAAATCATATCGCATCAAGGAAAAGGCTACAGTCAGAGTAAGCAGAGTAATCTATGACCTTTAATTCTGTTCTGGGCTCTTTCAGGATGTGCTTGTTATTTTCAGTAATTTTAAGTTTGCTCTTGCTTTTACTAATTATATTACTTTCTGTTTTTCGCTATGGCCATTGATACAAATTCAGGAAGAAGAACCATAATTATACTTTTTAGATTATATATATCTTGCTTATTACCCATTATTTTTATGATAGACAAAAAAAAAAACAAATTCTGAGTTAATGTTTTCATGCTATATTTTACCTCTGCATATTTTTTCTAGAATGTCTGTTTCTTAAGTTTCATATAATAGGCTGATTATTTTTGTACTTTTTATTTCATTTTAGGAGCTGAAATATTAGTGACTTTTAAAAAATCTACTGTGTCACTTACCAAGCACTTACAAAATGATTTCTGTCACCATTAATGTAGATTTCTATAATGGAGAAGTATTTTATTTTGTCTATTATTAGCAAAAATAATCTTTTATTGGCAATAGTAGACTGAAAAATGAGTCTTAGATGCTTGTATTTTTCAGAGTTAGATTGAATTCTGATCCCAAAAATTATCCATCTTTATGTCATTACAAACAGTAAGTCTGTTTGACCTGGCAGCAGAAACATTTCTTTTCCCAATGCATAACATATAAAATAACAAGAACAAATCAATTTTTCTCACTTCCCCTAAGCAATCTATTTTTAAAATATTTATATTTATTTTTTAAATATGAACGTGTTTCCTAGCTATTGTCTTGTAACCAAAGTAATTGTTATTTTATAGTTGCAGTAAATCATCTCTTTTTTCCACTATTCCATTTATAATTTTTTAACAGGTTATTTACTAACTCAAGTAATTTAAAATCTCTCTCTTGGGCATTAAAAATCTTATCTAAACTCTTTTTTTATTGCAAAAATGTTTGAAGAAATGTGTTCCAATAACAACAAAATAACATGAACATTGATTTATCAATATCTGCTTCTTATTTATACTTTTTTTACTTACTATCTCCATTTGGTTACTAAGGTTATGTTCCTATAAAGATATTCACAATGGCTGCCTATATACCACATGAAATTGCATAGATTTAATTGATTTTGTATGTGCTGAAGAATCATTATAACTATTTTTATAAATAGTAGAAATAGCCTGACTGCGCTTTAGAAAGTGTGTTTTATGGACAAAAAGAACACATACTGCATTTCCATAACTTTTAACCAAAGGAGGAATTAATCTTCAAAAACTTGAAAATCTCCCTGAGGATCAAAGGTTTGCAGACTTGGTTCCTACTCACTTCCTGAATAGCAGTTTTCCCAGCATTTACTAGACATATCACTTTTCGTTGTGCCCCTAATTGCCTTCCTAAAGGAGAACACACAGTAGGGAAGCATCCCTCGCCACCCCAGTGCTTTGTGCAACAGAGTGCTGAATATTACTGCATGTTATGCTGCCAACAAAAGCTTTCCTCACTATGAATAGGAAATGCATTGGTTTTATGAGTGAAGAAAAATTAAAAAATAATTTACCCGAAAGAGGAAGCAAATTTACACTAGGCGAGATAACCAAATACATTTTTGACCAATAATGATAGTCATAGAATCATAGAATCCTTAGAGTTGGAAAGGCCATCTATCCAATTCCCCTGCATTGAATGGGGACACAACAGGAAAATCAGGTTGCCCAGGTTCTTATCCAGCCTCACCTTGAAAGCCTTCAGGGACAGGGCATCAACCACATCCCTGGAAAACCTGTTCCAGTAACTCAGCACTCTCACTGTAGAAGACTGTTTCCTTATATGTAACCTAAATCTACTCTCTCTTGAAGCGTTTCCCCTTGTTCTACTGCCACAAAGTCTGCTAAAGAGTCTGTCCACTTCTTTCCTGTAGCTTCCCTCTAGATAGTGAAGGGCTACTATCAGGTCATCTCACAGCCTTCTCTTCTCCAGGCTGAAGAGCCCCACTTCTCTTAGTATCCTGTCCTGTCCTCACATCATTTCTGTGGCACTTCTCTAGAAGCACTCGAACAGGTCTGTGTCTATCCAGTACTGAGAACTCCACATTTGGATGCAGTAGTCCAGGTGAGGCCTCAGAAGTGCGGAGTATAGAAGCAGGATCACCTTCCTCAACCTGCTGGTCATACATCCTTAGATGCAGCCCAGGATACAGTTGGCTTTCTGGGCTGCAAGGGCACATTGCTGTCTCGTGTACAGATTTCTCTCCGCCATAACCCCCAGGTCTGTTTCAGCAGGGTTGCTCTCAATCCCTCTATCCCCCAGTTTGTATTGGTAATAGGGGCTGCCTTGACACAAGTGCAAGACGTTGCACTTGGATTTTTTGAACCTCATGAGGTTCACCTGGACCCACTGCTCATGCTTGTCTAGGCCCCATTGGATGGCAGCTCGTCTGTGTGTGTCAACAGTACACCACAGCTTGATTTCATCAGCAAACTTGGTGAGGGCACACTCGGTCTCACTGTTGATGGAACTGATGAAGATATTAAAGAGTATCAGCCCCAGCATCAACCCCTGGGGGACCAATCATCACTTGTCTCCACCCTGATACTGAGGCATTGACCACCACTGTCTGGACTTGATCCTACAGCCAGTTCTTCATCCATCAAACAGCCCACCCATCAAATCCATCTTTCCAATTTGGATGAATCCTTTCCAAAAAGAAATTGATGCAGTGACACCATCATAGAAGTCCACCAGGTTGGTCAAACAGGATTTACCCTTGGTGAATGTGCCTTAGCATAACTTCCTGAAGTATCTGTTCTATGATCTTCCCAGGCACAGAGGTGAGAATGACAGATCGGTAGTTCCTAGCGTCATCTTTTCTATCTTTTTTAAAAATTAGTATCATGTTTCCTTTTTTCCAGTCATCAGGACTTCACCTGATTGCAGTGTTTTTTTTAAATATCATAGAGTCATTTGGCAACCACATCAGCCAATTTCCTTATGATTCTAGGGTGCAGTTCATTGGGACTCACAAACTTGTGGATGTTCAGATTTCTCATATTCTGTATCATCTTTAGCATCTTTTGCATTTTCTGCCAGAAATGCAGATCTTATCTGCTGTTAAGAAAGGAGAGGGATCCTTACATATGATCTTTAAATTATTTTCATTGATTCAAAATAATCCTTCAGGACAATCATATGCTTATAAGCATTATGAGTTCACATTTTTACTGAGCAAAACATTTAAGCATCAGTTAAGTATTGTCCATTTATTTCAGTTTATATAATACATGTACCTGGAATTGTATGAATGTAGAAATCCACTTAGTCATCTTAATAGCCTCAAGTTATGCCGGTAAAGATTCAGGTTGAATGTCAGGAAAAATTTCTTCTCCAAACCTGTGGTCAGGCACTGCAGTAGACTGCCCAGGGACATGGTTGAGTCACTGTTCCTGGAGGTGTTCAAGGAATGTTTGGATGTTGTACTAAGGGACATGGTTTAGTGGGGAAATATTGGTGATAGGTGAATGGTTGGACTCAATGATCTTGGAGATCTTTTCCAAACGATGATTCTATGATCTTCTGAAATTTCTTTCTCTCCATGAAATACTCCATGAAATAGATCTTCTCAGAGAATTTAATTATGATTCTAAGTACTTCGTTTTTCTAATCTATTCCAGAAAACTAAACTATCATTAAAATCTTTCAAATCTTTCAAACATGTAGCTCTTCACTGAAGACAGAGGAAAGTTACAGTCCTTTTTAAAATAATTCTGTTACCACAGAATTCTACATGTTCTAATAGCCTAGTTTTTGTGAGCTCTAATAGAGCTATTGCTGCTCTGGGAGTTTTCTTCATGAATTCTCAATGGTCTGTTCTATTAAGAAAATATTGGTTTGCTTGACTGGAAATGAACCAACAATGTGCTTTATACATACTCTTGGTTGGAAATATGTCATTATTATAACGTGTCACTTGTATTTTCACCACTTTGAAAGAGTAGATCAGTTATCTTGTCTACATACTGAATAATTCAAAGAAGTGTTCTTTATTAAATATTTAGTCTATTCAAAATTATGCAGTCACAATATATATCAGTTAAATGCATACGTTTATGGAAGCCCACTTTTATTAAACCAAATTAAATATTGAATAAAATTTAATAATTAAACTGAATTACTTAGTGGATCAATTTAAAACACAAGAACTTCAATTTATGCTACAATACATGAGTAGCAGTGGAATAAATATTGCATGGGTTAAAAGTAATCATACTTATCTTCTGCTGGAAATAAATTTTCTAAACTCAAGAATTAAGAGATATGTGCACGTGAATATACACAGAGGTGTACTTCTTGGACAAGAGGAAATGGTTTTAAGCTAAAAGAGAGGATATTTGGATTGGATATAAAAGAGAAGTTTTTTTTCAATAAGAGTGGTGAAACAATGGAGCAGGTTGCCCAGAGAGGCAGTGGATGCCCCATCTTTGGAGAGACTCAAGGTCATGCTGGACCATGTTCTGGGAAACCTGATCTAGCTGCAAATGCCTGTTTACATTGCAGGGGAGTTGGACTAGATAGCCTTTAAGGGTCCTTTCCAACTCAAATGATTCTATGATTCTATGATTCTTCCTTCTATTGATCTTCTTAAGCTAGAGAAGAAGAGTTGGTATTGCATAGTTAATTACACTACAAGCAAAAAAATACTAAGAAAATGTAGTGTCTCTGTGTTTTGTTATTACTAATCTAACTGTTAATTATCTAGAGAATTTAATAATATGAGTCTTTTCTTAAGGGATTTTCAAGGATGTCCTTTTTCAAACTTCTCTTTCTTATTCCTAACCACACTTATACACTGTTTTTACATAAAAAATATTCTTGATTATATTCCTACAATATTTCCTTTGATTTCATTAAAGTCAGCAGTGAAAATTTTGTATTTTTACTATTAGAGATGCCAGGAGTTCTAGTGTAATTCCAGAGCCATGTGTATCTGGTTATCATCTACCAAAAACAGACTTAGAAGTTCTAATGTGTTGTAGGCTGTTTTGGCTAGACCCCTGAAAATTATTTGAACTGGGCACCCCAAATCCTAAGTTTATATACTACACTGTGTAAGTTTATATACTGCACTACTTTCATAAAAAAGCCAACTCTCCTTGCATCTTTGTAAAATACCATTTTCTTGTTCACTGCGAATTGTAATCCAGCAAGCAATTCACCTTTCAAGAGTTTTCTTACCAGAGCAATTGCAAGCATGTGACGAATGAAAGAATCTAATAGTCCAGCTCTCCCTGTGGATATACAGGACCAATCAGAAACAGAGGTGGGCAGATACACAGTTTTGGCCCATATCACCAGTACTTAGACTTTGATAGATAAAGACAAACTAGCTTGTCATGTTATCATTTAACCTACTTTGTAAAATAGCTTAATCTTACTAAATACACAGGTCACTCTGAAAGTTATGCCTCTGATTTATTTCCATGGAAATTACAACAGATACAAAGAGCAAAATCACACTATTGGATAAAGCAAATTCTGAGCTACAAAACATTGTTTTTCAACATAGTCACCACCATTAGCTATGCATTTTTACCAGCCACCAGCAATGAACAAGAGCTGTGCTCACCAAAAGCAGCAGATACGGAAGTGACCCACAGTTTCAAGCCACTCTGAAGGTGTTGTCGAATGTCATCATCTGCCTCCTCACTGTGCTAATGTCCACTGTTTGGTCACAGCAAACATTCAACAAGCATCAAGGAATATTAAGGGGTGCAAAGGCTCTCACATGGAGAAATTCAATTCCAGATCTTTGCTTCATACACACACCCAAGTCAGACGTCGTTTTGTCAGTTTGCCCTTTTGCTGGAATGTGTCACACAGCAACACAATTTAACAGAACGTTGGTGAGAAGGTTCAGCCTCTATTGCCATATGACCAACGTCTACCTCTGAAATTTAGGCCAACATAATAGATTAGGAGGCATTACTTTCAGAGCAGGCCTCACATATCCAAAATGTATCAACGTGATGAAGGCATGTAATAAACAAGGAGCAAAGATGGATAATATAGGGAAAAAAATTACTGTGCATTAAAAAAAAAAAAATTGCATTGACACTAAAGCTGCAGGAGAAAATGGCAGGAGAGAGCAGAATGAAGGGAATAGAACTTCCTTGCTTCATTCAGAAACAACTACTACAAAATGATAGTTGTAAATCAATGCAGAAAGAAAAGATTAGTTTTGCCATCACTAAGCTCAATGAGAAATCATGCTAAAATTCTCCAAGAAAGATCCTACAAATATTTCCATGATCCCGATTCTTTTGAGATCTGTGAACAGTGAAGTCCCATGGGAGGCACATTTCCTGAAGGTGACATTTTGCAGCTTTTCTACAATGAAGGGAGCTTATAAGAAAGTACTTGGGAGCTGATCTGTAGCCTAACAATTGAACATATTTCTTTAAAATATCTCATAATGCTGTTTGGTCTGGCTTTGCAGTGAAAAGAGAGAAGATGAGCAGGAATTTCACAATTGTTATATTAGCTAATATTTTTAGTCTGATTATATTGTTTGGAATGCTGAAATAATTTTATTACTTAGGTGTGCATATTCTTAGGAATCATCCAGAAATCAATTATTTAATTATTAATTACAATTCATCATAATTTAAGGGTTTAATTTAAGGGTTTTATTGTTAATCCAGCTTTCACCATCTGACCTTTTTTGTTTAATTAGGTGAATTGTAAGTCTTGTAGTTGCTAGTAAATGAGTTTGAATAGATGCTAGTTTGCAAAGACCAGCTTACACTTAGATGTAGAAATAGTAAATACTTTCTTAGTCTCATAACTTGTCTCATCTGCATTTCAGCTGCATACTGGAGCAGTTTGGTATTCTTCTAATTCCACCAGAAGACCAGACTGAGCAATTCACTAGATACACATCGTAAGGGATATTAAGTCTGGTGAATGAGAGCACAGGAAATGAAATAGCATGCTCTGGGAAGTAAGTGAAAAGGCAATGGTACACAACAACTTTTCAGAATTTAATGCAACATTTTCTTAGTCTCATAACTTGTCTCATCTGCATTTCAGCTGCATACTGGAGCAGTTTGGTATTCTTCTAATTCCACCAGAAGACCAGACTGAGCAATTCACTAGATACACATCGTAAGGGATATTAAGTCTGGTGAATGAGAGCACAGGAAATGAAATAGCATGCTCTGGGAAGTAAGTGAAAAGGCAATGGTACACAACAACTTTTCAGAATTTAATGCAACATTGGAAGAACACGTCTGCAAGCTTCAGCAAATATTTGCATTTAATATCTAATGTCCATAAATGAAACTAAATCAGCAAAATCCAATGATGTGTTGTTCTGTGTGTATCTTTATCTCTCCCTTTCTTAAGCTCTACAAACCAGGAAGAACAGATAAGCATCATTGTTATCTCCATAGATAAAATTACAGTACAGTAATGTCTGTATTGACATTTCTCACTTTGGATTATGAAAACAAACATCAACTTTCTACAAACATTTACTATTTACTATCTACTAACATTTACTATAAACTATTAGTGATGAAACAGGACAAGAAGTTTCAGAATTTCTGGGATCTAGCATTGTTTTCTTCACACTTTTCCACCTTGACAATACAAATAAGTTACTTGTTCACCTAAGTCACAATCTAGTGATAAGTCCTTTTTATTTCCTCTGTGACATTCTCTTTTCACTAAAGTCAGCATTTTCTTACTTGTCTAGATGACTGTACAGCTTGGGTGTTCAAGCCAACTAGGGAATTACAGCATTTAATTTTGAAAAAGAAATTTGGAGGTTGATTATCAAAGATTATCTTGGGAAGGAAGAATTATGAAATAGATTCCTGCCATCTCCTAGGCTTGTTGAAGATGCGCATGGACAAGAATAGCTACCTCATTCATGCAGACCAATGTGCTGTTCTGGGCTGCTGCTTGTCTCCTTGACTTCTTCAATGTGCGAGACACCTAAGAGGCTCGCTGGAAGAGAAGGTAACAAGAACAGTTCAAATGTTCATTTTTGCATCTGCCATATTGCTGAGGAGAGACATACAGTTCATTTAATTGAAAAGAGATGAGCTGATCTACCAATATATTCTTTCTGTCTTTTGGATGACCATGACTATATGACTCATCTTGGAATAAACATTTTAATGCAGATAGGAGTTATATACTGGTGAAGTTTACTTGGGCTGATATTCTCCAGGTTTAAATCAAGTCTAGAAGTCAAATACAGTGCCTGATTAAGGGTAGGGATCAGTTCACTGGATATCCTCCAACCTCTGCAGATGTACTGTGTAAAACTATGCTTCTGAGCTGATATAAGGTCAGCTGAACCAGTCTCTAAGCTTTGTATACAGGAGATGCTAAATCTCTGAAAACTATAATGAGATTTTTAGAGCTATAACTTTGTTTTTGCTATGTGAAAAAGAGAATTCAGGGTCATCTCTGAAACCTAAGGCAAGTAAAACATAAAAATCTAGCAGATGTCACAAACTTCTATGGAAGATTTGATCTTTTCAGACTAGGTAGATGTTCAAAAATGTCGAAATGTGTAATATATGCCTATATTCAGATTACTGAGTCTGATTTCTCAATTCAGATATCAAATTTACTGACTAGCTTCAATGCATATATTCAAAGGGCTTTCAGACTGCAGACAACATTATATAACCTTTGAAGTTTAGTTTATGCCTTATGTCACAGCCTATGTCTGCATGACTTCAAGCAACATTTTGTCATTTATAACATCCAAATGTGTCTCCACTGCTAAGAAATTATGTAGATCTGACCTGAAAAATGATTATTCATTACAATTTCTTCTCAATAGACAAAATCAGTTCTTTTGGAGACGTCCCAGGAATTAGGCATTTGCGACTGTGTGCTTCCTGCGTCGACTGAAGAGTAGTGCTTAGTATGTTGTACTGCAATATCATTATGTAATCTTGAGAGAAGTGATAAAAAATATTTTGAAAAGTGAATGCTATCCTCATGAACCATTTCTGACTGCTCATCCTACAGAAAAAAAATCTTACTTCCTTCACATGTTAACTAGACAAAATAACCTTGTAAGTCAATAAATTTACGTTAAAAAATTGAAACATATTTTTCCAGTCACTACTTTCTTTTTTGTTCTCAGCTTACAATGAGAGAGAGGAAATGCATTTTTCAGAATGCAAATGTAAATTGCCCTTGTGCTACTCCATACCAAGAGGATGTTCATCATACAGAATATCAAAATTTGAAAGTCTAACACTCTTGAGCTGACAATTTAAATTTGAATTTCCAGCTAAGAAAAAGAAATTTTTGCAGTGTTAAACTCAGATGTCATACCCATAACCCACAGAGGTATAATCATCTGATTTGATTATATTAAACATTTTGAGTGTCTCTCAAAATGTATTCTTCTCAGATAAGAAGCAAATGGAGATTGAATAGTACATGTATGGGATAATGTAAAAAAAAAAAAACATAAGTCACGAGACATAAAAGAAAGTGCATATTTCTGAACAATGAACAATGGGAAGCTGGGCAAAATACTCTACCTGATACTTAGATGTCCAGCTAGGCAACTGAGACCCATTCCTGATTTCTAAATAGATAAAGGCATGAGTTGAGTCCCACCATAAAGATCTAAATAATGTTCCTAGCAGTATGCTCAACAGTGAGGTAATTTTTCTTGGGTACTGCAGAATCAGCAAGACAATGGGTTTAAAGAAAAATAGTTCTGTCTTTCAAAGAGCAATTTAATGAAAATTTGCTTCCAAAAGTTAAGTTCAAAGATGTCTTACAGTTCCAGCTCTCTGTAATGGTTTCATAGCCTGACTTTCCCCTCAGTGCTTCCCATTTATGAATAAAGCAGACCTGACTGTACTCTTAACTTTTCATGCAGAACATGCTGTCGGAATCTAATACCACAAGCACTGCAAACAGCTGCACAGAAATTCAGATTTGTTAGACCAACTGACTTTCCAGTTCTGGCTTACATAATTATATTTCTGGCATTGCCAGAAATGTGCAAAAGAAGTTCATTTTGTAATGAAACTGTTCTGTTATCTAAAGAAAAAAAAAATCAATTTATTTTATTTTGTAAGAATGATTGTTGCACTAGAAGAGACTCTGCTACATCAGGCCTGCTACTGAAGTTCAACTGGAAATGTAAAGGCAACTAGAAACAGCAGAAAATTGTTTTACAAGTCTCAAATGTGATTATTAATGTAGAATTTCTTTCCTTCTGCATGATCACTTCTCCTTATCCCTGCTGATTATTCATATTCTGCCCCTTAGCCATGTGCTTCAGTTTTGTTTTTATTGGGAACTGGTGGATACATCTACCTGTTGCTGTGTTTGTTGCTCGTTAATACAGAGCTGTAAATTTTATTGTCTACCTGCTAAAAATTCAAATAATGAGATGTATCACATATTTCTTTGAAACTAAGGCACATTTATTCCATGTATCTTTTAAAAGACAAATAAAATATAAAAATATATATGCAAAACAACAACAAAAAGCACCAGAACATATCTGTGTAAAGTAGAAGGAAATGTGCAATGTAGAAGAAAAACAGTCTCGCACCTACATAACATAATAATAATAATAACAAAAAAGCAATAAAAGTAATAAATACATAAAAGTAGTAACAAAAATACTGAAACACTACTGTGTTGCGAAGTAACAGTTAATAGTAAGTAAAATAAAAAATGACCATAGTAAGGGAAATCACATTTTTTAAAGGTCAGAATTTTATATAAGATTGGCACACAGATGTATGATTTCGTTTTTCCTCATGTAAGGACTCAAGAATTCCATTCGGGAGTATATCCTGTCAAGGCTAAACAAAACTGCAATAATAATGAGAATTAAACCAATTATCACAGACAAATCCTAGAGACATCTGTCCAGTCTTACAAAAAGGCAAGAAGATGATGGATTTAATGACAATTTAAGGCCCTTTCTAGAACTGTTTATGTACAATTCTCTGGATATTAAAAAGACTTGGCTTTCTTCCAATTAACTGGAAATACGGTGATTTCCAGGGCTCTGATATGAATCCACTGTGAAGCAGGACTCTCTCTAAGGGAAAGCCAAGTGTCTGTGTATATTCTCTCCCCAATAGAAAGCAGTTTGCATATGTCATATGATGAGTTGTGGCAGCATAAAAATATCTTCAGTACTATATATGAAGAGAAATAAGGACTATGGCACAGTCTTTTCTCATTTATCCATCTCATACATCCTTATCACATTCATATGAACTAGAAATAAAGTATTAAAGATGAAATTTTCTTTAGCTTGTTTTTTTTTTCTTCTAAGCTTTTTCAGTTTAGCTGCCTCTAACAAAGAACAAATTTTGAATAAAACTTCAGGAAGAAACATAAAAAAATATGCAATTATATATGTCCAAATGATTTTGATGGAAAATTCAAAGAATATGAATTTTCTGATAAAAAGTTTGCTTAAATAATTTAGCTACTTTGATCTGATATTTCAATATTCACTTTTAGTAGTAGAGGTCATCAGTGAGACATTAAAGATTGTTACATGGATTATTTTACTATTAGATGCTCCAGGAATAATGCAAATTTAAGAGGAACAAGGCTGGTTTAGAATCTAACATCTAACATCCTCTGTGAAACACCATCAAACTTTTGACATTGGAGGACCCCAAACCTATCAAGATCTTTGTTATTTAATTTGTTGTTAGCTAATTCATCATACTTGTGAATTTGTAGCTAGTTAACTCAAACTGTAGAGCCTGTGTTTGATGTCAGCACATAGACTGAAAATAAATGCAATGCATTAGAAAAGGGATAGAATGCACACTCTCTCTATAGCTGGCAAAGCTGCACCGCTAGAAAATGTCATGGACTTGACTGGAAGATCAGGAAGCAGAGCCATTGAAAGAAATGAATCTATTTTACCACAATTAATATTTTACCACCAATGAATATTTTACCACAGTTCTTTTACCTGAAGCAACACCTTGCAGGGGATAAATCGAGGAGAAGAGAGATAATCTAACTGGCCAAAACCTCAACTTTAAAACTTGACATGTCTAAGTTAGGTGAATAAACTAGTTGACTTTAGCTTTTATTCTTTCCTTATACTTCAGATATTTGAGTAATCTTGCATCATCCTATAGAAAGTCAGTGGCAACAAACATAAAATCTTAGGAAGAAATGGACTGTATCTTTACATTCCCATCCATTAGTCTTCATTCACATCTGTAGCCCTCAGACTCCTAGTCTTTAAAATACCAGAAAGAAACCATGGTTCAATTTCATTGAGAGCTGTTTTTTATCTCTTCCAACTCATGCCACATGTTTTTTCTGTTGAATTGGTTAAACAGGTATTAAAACAAAGTGTACTTGACACTGTGATAGGGAGGCAGTTTTCAGGTATTATAGCCTTCGACAAATTTGCTATAAACTTCTTGTTTCTTTACCTGTGAAAATTACACCATGTTTTAGTTACCTAAAATATGAATGTCTTTATTTATTTTCAAAAGAAAACATAAAACATCTTGAATTGCTTTTTTTCTTTCCTTGTCTCAAAAATCTCCATAACAGCTTTACATTTGAATTAAGTTTCTTAACAGACATATGATCATAACTGAGAAATCATTCTAGTCAGTAAAGCCCTAAGCTAAGTCTAAAATCACTTGATCACTTGTAAATCATTGTCACTTGAATGTTTTCTCAAATATGACTTAATTAAAATTCAAAACAGTGTTAAACTTCTGGGAAAAGACTTCCATAAAGGGGTACTTCCTGGGAAAAGAGGGAAATTGAGAGCTCTCAGCTAGCATTGCACTTTATTATTCATGTATAATTCCTCAGCATCACTGAGCATCTGCTAATAAATTTGATTCAAGATTCCATGATAGCTTTTACCTTCATTACTCAATCCCAGCATGAGTTTTATATCTGATGAGAATTGATATTATTATTAATAAGAATTCTTATTCTATTAATATCATCAGGTAAGTTAAAAATGTTTCTAAAATCCTACTCCTTAATTAGAATGATAATAATAATGATCTTCATTTAGAAGAAAATATCTTTATTTTCCCTGGAAGCTAACTGACAGATGGTCACCTTGGCAGTATGTTGCAGTAGTGTAACCAAACACTTATTAAGAATTTCTGATGCAGAAGGTGATCAAGAGCATCAGAAGCTATTACTTCTAACTCAGGGTTTTGTCAATCTTCTTTCCCTTTGTACCTTCACATTTATAGATAAGCCTAAATCCAGATCAAATATAAAACTTTATTTGAACAAGTACAGATCTGTCATACTGATTCGGTCTATGACTTTGTTCCATGTGATATAATTATTTTCCATGTGGTTAGACCACAGATTTGCGAGTCTAGTTTTCTTTCACAGCTGTACTTTTCTGAATTATAATTAGAAAAAGACAGATCTCTAGTGGACTTGATTTCCTTCTACCTTACTTTGTAGGCAATTACATTCATGCAAAATAAAAGCGTTACTGAATGAGAGTGATAGTATTTCATACTCAATTTGGACTCAGGTATATATTTCTCTTTGCAAAGTAACAAGTATTCAGATTCTTCTTCTTTCCTTGGTACAGTTACAGATATTGAGAGGGAAGCCTGGTTTTCTTAACAGTAGCTTTATAACAGCCTTAAACTGAGAAAGGTGTTCTGTTTTTTGCAAAATGAAATACTGCCACATCAGGTCAAAACCTGATAGAATAGACTAAGATTCTTCAAATACTTACAACCAAATGAACAATTTTCACATTTTTACAATCAGAAAGCTTTCCTCCAGGAATTCTATGATGATGCTCATAGCTGGTATCTGGCCATTTTGTGCAATTTGAATGGCATAGGGCAGTAGATTTCTGGAAACCATGATATAAGCTGTGCTGTCTCGTGCAAGGAAATAAACATAGCTGACTACAACATTAGTTTAAATATTTTCTAGATTGACCCTTTCTTCAGATGCATTCAGCGATTCATTTAATATTGTCAAAAAGCTATAATAAAGGAGTCATAAGTGGAACAGTCATCTTAATTTACACATTTGGCATTCTGGAAATCAGTTAATTACAACTACAAACAATTATGATGAAAATTCAATTTAGGAAACTTTCTAGCAGTAATGATAATGAAGCAATGAAATAGATTGTCTGGGGTCATTGTGGATTCTCACTGTTGGAGATCTTTAAGAATAGGTTAGACAAACATCTGTCTGGCATAACAACATAGACACATCCTTAGCTGGGAAATATAATCATAATACATTGATTTTTCTTAAGTGCACAGACCGTCCCAGCACACTTATCATCACTGGCCCCAAGCAAAAGTAGAGACTGTAGCTCCATTGTAAAAATGGAATCAGCCGCATGGACACTCTACATGTCACTGAAAATATCTCCATTTGCAACTTTTTTTCTCTGACACGGGGGATGATTAAGCAATGGCAGTAGCTTCAATGGATGCTCATTTTACATATTGTGGAGTTTTTGTAACTTACTGAAAATCCTTTATCTGCATGGGGGAAATCTGTATGGACATGTCATTGCCATTCTGAGGTAAAAAATCAAGATGGTTCTTTTCTTCTCTGCCTTCTCTGCTGAAGATCAGCACAACATGCAAATCTGTCAGTCATACTTCCGGTATTCCAGGTTTTCATCCTATAAGTCATTAATTTTATAAAATATGCAAGAGCATTTTTAACACAGAAGTATTCCAGCAAATTATTCATATGGATAATCAAATCAAAATTAACATTATCAGAAATAGAAGAAAGTATACTTTGCTCATTATTACCTGTGCCTTTGCTACTCACTTGTGTGCTCTCTAATTTGACATAACACTGTCCAGACTGTCTCCACTTCAAGACTCACCATGGAAGAGCCAGATCATGCAATGCGGTGCAGCAGTGGGACTATCCAACAGCAGCATGAAATGTGAAAGCTCATTTGCCTCTTTATTAAACCTTTGCTGTAGGCAAACAGAAAAACAGTGATGGCATTAATCAGTAGCAAAGAGAGGTTGTGGGATGGGAAATTAGGCTCTACACATGGATGAGTCCCTCTCTACTGGTGGCAGAAGATGCCTAAGAGGAGTTCATTCTCTTTGAGGTGCATTTGCTTTGAGAGTTTAGATTGTGTTATCTTCACACATTTTCAACTTTCCTATTCAATCGCTCTCTTCCTAAGCAGTCTTAAATTCTTGTGGAAAGAGATTAATAGGATGAGGCAAGTTAAAATTAACTTACTTTTTATTTAAAAATGCTCCATTTTAACTTATCATTATCTGCTCACCAAAGATGGTAACAGATATTTATTTGCTCCATCACACATAAAAATGTCTGTAAGGAATCACAGGAATCAAGTCAGAAGAAGAACAAAAATATTTTTCAAGATCGTGAAAGAACATAATTTTGTTCCTTAAATCCATGTCAGAACTTTCAGTTATTGCCCCATATGTCTCTTATTTCTGCTTTCTGTATGCTTTTTAAATCACTAATGATAATACTTTGGTTAAATGCCTGCAAATTTGATTCGTTGTACCAGACCAACCACCCTAACTCTTTTCATCAGTCAGTCAGTACTAGTTTTACTGAAATTTCACTGAAGTCTTTGCAGCACTAACAATTACATGAGAGCTGAATTAAACTCTGTCCTAAACAGCTAATTTATTTACTGTGTATAACCTACAAAGGATGTATCATTTAAACACATATAGACATAAAAAATATGATCTTTTAAAATTTATTTTGAAGAAAATCAAGATCATCTTATTTGCTTGTTTTAAATTATAATCCTTGCTTTCATTCAACACATGAAACATGAGATCATTCAGGATTCTTTTCTTGAAGCTTATTTAACATGAAATGTTTCATTTTCTTGGATTGGCGCTTTGCAAGCATTTTCCTTAATACTATCACATACCTTTGATTTAATTGAGAAAAGTCACTCTAAAAGAATGTCATTTTTCTTACATGCTAAAACAAAAGGTAATGTAATTAAAACTATGCAAAGCAAAGGAAAAAGAAAAAGATCAACAGCAAAGCCAGCAAAAAAACTTCTTAAGTGCCCAGGCTGAACAAAGGCACGTCAACATCTACAATAAAAAACTGCTGCAGTCAACATGTAAGTAGGTGACCTGTAAATTATCTAATTTTAAAAAATCACATTATAACGGTTTCAAGGAGGAGAAAGACAGAAGGAAAATGGAAGAAAGATAAGGAAGGAAGGAAGGAAGGAAGGAAGGAAGGAAGGAAGGAAGGAAGGAAGGAAGGAAGGAAGGAAGGAAGGAAGGAAGGAAGGAAGGAAGGAAGGAAGGAAGGAAGGAAGGAAGGAAGGAAGGAAGGAAGGAAGGAAGGAAGGAAATATTCTAGCTGCCAAAGACTTATTCAGAAAGAAATATTTTTACATTTTTATCCCTATAATTTTTAGGATTTCTGCTAAAAATTTGTCAAAGATTTAGTAAAGGATCATTGAGGAAGACCGAAAACGTCTACTGAAATCGATTTCAGAATCATCAATGCTACAAATTTAGATATAGGAATCACATTAACTTTTAAGTGTTTTTTCTAAATTATGATTAAAAAAAAGAAAGAAAGAAAGAAAGAAAGAAAAAAAAAAGAAAACAGAAAGAAATCTCAGAAAGATATCTGGGAGCCATTGAATTGCCTGGGAGCAACACAGGTAATGGATCAAGACTTGAGGCTTGAGCCACTGTAACACTCTCTTTGGGTTTTTTCATCAGCAAAGTTATGTCTTTCACATCTTCAAAGATAATGCCAAGAGTATCTGCTGCTGTGCTTTCACCTGCACATTGTCATGGAAGAAGAAAGAACTCCTGCTTAGAGCAGATTAAAGACATAACGAAAAATAATTGGTATGAACAGCTTAAAGGTACACAAGCCTTTATCTGTCTTTGTAATCTACAGGATATTTGAATGACATTAGATGGTTAAATAGTGAGACAGAACACAGATGTAGTGATTTCCCCTTTGTGCAAATGCCTAATAAAAGGCTTTTCCCATCAAAACAGTGCCAAAAGAAAAGATACAGAGTAGTTTTTCTATCATGATTTTTTCTCCCATCATCAATACAGAAGATTGGTATAAAGAAGAAAGTGTGACCAGTTTGTGAGCACAAAGAGGTAGACATGATTCCTCTCAGAAAATATCCTTTCATTACATTAATTGACTAAGGCTAAGAGTCTTGGCAGCTTAACTCCACTGGAATTGAAGGTATGAATGCAATGAACAACCTGAAACAAATTTTCTGACCTAAAATAGACTTTGAATGAGTTAAAAATAGGAAAGAATTCTAATCATCTTACTGTGTTTTATTTTTTAAATCAGTCTCTATGTCAGGTTATTGCTATAAATGAGAGTTATGCCCAAGGATAATTGCAAATACTTATTTTTAAAAGAGAAATCATCACACTTTTCAAATTCAAAACCTGTCTTTTCTTTCTACTTCTAAGAAAACAATGTTATGTTTTTAAAAGCTTTTCTTGATTAGCAAATTTTCAATCTTAAACATACTTTGCTGGTCTGAGTAGAATACTTGAGATCCCAAAGTGCGAATTACTTTCTCATCTCTTTTTATTTCTTTTTATTAAGACTTCTTTTATCTTTATTGAGCAGAAGATCTTAGTCTTTGCTGTATCTGAGCAGGGCATGAAGGAATTGAGGAAACTGTACAGTTTCTACAATGTGGAATCACTGCAGTCTTTGGCTACCTTGATACCTTTTCATTCCCTAAATCATATTGTACAACAGATAACTAACAAAAGGGCAGATATATACCTCTAGAGACAAATATGCTCTTGGACATTTTTCTAAGTTGATTGTTGACAGTAGCAACAGACCCCCTACCCCTACCCCCCCAAAAAAAATTACATCAAACAATCATTATCAAAAACATTTAACTGACTGGTTCTCTGGATGGATTATGTCTGATTTAATATATAGGGTCAGTCAGTCACCATATGTTCTATAATAAAAACTGTGCATTCACTCAGGCAGATTAAAAACCAAAGGAAAAAAAGAAAACAGAAGCTTTCAGAGAAAGAGAGGAGTCATTAATAAATTTGCATAAAGAAAAAAGGAAAGATTTCTTTGCTTACTTGTACTTATTTATTTACTACTCCCCAGCTCTTAGCTGTATTTCTTTCCTTAGGAAGAAATTTTTCCTCAGACTGTCTTTTTTTCAATGCCAGTAGAGTTTGGGGATTTTTCTATCATTTAAAAGCTATCATTTTCATTATGCTTCTCCTATTTGCCATGTTCTACTTAGAATGGCAGTTCTGACAAACCATGACAGGGGAGACAGAAAACCAACAAAAGGTATCTAATCATTTTTACACAATACTACAAGCCTCAGTAGAACACTGGATTGTTACATAGATTGCTAGGGACCACAGCAATTCAACTGTTCTCTCATGTGGTTTAAATCACAGTGGCCGTGAGGCATCTTTAGTAACAGGAGTGCCACCATTACTAGAATTTCTCCCTTTTCACATCCCAGCAAGACTGAACTTACAGTCCTGCAATCTAAAGTTGTTTTTAGTCATCTTCTTATTATTATGAGTAAACAGTGTCTTATTACACAAGTATCCCATTGAAACTATTTGCCCACATTCATCCAGAATGAACAAAGAGGCATAAATATTTATTACTCTTGATAACTCCACAGTAAGTCCTATGTTTGTATTTAAGTGATAATGATTGAATTTTCAGAATCTGACTTATTTTGAATTACTTAACTTGAAAATTTCACAACGTAGACTCATTGACTCTAGGTTCATTAGATAAAAGAAAACAGGTGTCCTAGTTCAAAGGAAGAACCGTCTGAAGAATTTTAGACAACTGCTTTGGACTGAAATGAACTGCACTCAGAATCACCTTCCTCTCTTCATCAGCTAGAAGAGAAGGCTAAGGAGACTAAATCAGGTGTCAGCCTTTCCTGTCAAGAGGTTACATAGATTGCACCACTACTTCCTAAAAAGACAACAACAAAAAAAACAACTAAAAAAAAAGATGTATACTCTAAAATGTTGAGTACCTCAACCAAAGATAATTCATCTATCTGCTTCATGTCAATTTAAGGGCAAAATAATTTGTTTTCTGGAAATGCTAGGCTATTTTTATTGATTTTCAGCTCAAGTAACATCAGCCTTCTAAATAAAAAAACCTACTATATACAAGATTTCTAAGCAATTTTATAGTTCTGGAGAAAAATAGGGATTTTCAAAGGTGATTTTGCACAGTGTAACCATCTTGGTATTTCAGAGAGGTAGCATAAGTCAGGTTTGAAAGTGGACACATAATTTCTTCATTGATAATAGATAAGCAGCCAAAATGGCTAGGCTCAAAGTAGATGCTAAATTTTGGATTACTGAAGTTAGACCAGTGACCAAGTTGTACAGGTTCCACAAAAATAAAATTCTGCCTAATTTGCTTAGGTACCTTCATACAGCCTTTAAGTAGAAAGTCATACAGCCTTTAAGTAGAAAGTTAGAGCACCCCAATTCTTGCCTGTTACTCAGACTGACTAATGATCATTTTCGATTTTATATGACCTTCAGATTTGATCAATGATTCTAATATTTATCTCATAGGAAAAGCAGAAGAATGCTGCATTTTTTAGATTGTAGTTTCTATAGAATGATGGCTATCCTTCTGTTATGTACATAGATACTACTACATTTAAACTTTGCACTGCTACATTTAAACTTTTAAACTTTTATTTCTGAAGGATTCATACAGTCTTGATCTTATTCCGATGATCATAATAATGGTAACAGCATTAAAAACATAGGCACGCTATAACCTTCCCATGAAAATGAGGCAGCAAATGCTTTCTGGATATCCTCAGAGCAGTGATTTGCCCACTCAAGGGTGTTATTGGGAACGTAGTAACAAAGTCATTCATCATTCCAACTGGTATATGTTTATCACTTACTTTAAATGTCTGCACCTGTTAGTAGAGATTAAATGTGTTCCTCTTTTGTTTTGTGCTGTCTTCTCGCCATGTTATCTTTTTGATCAAACACTGCATAGCAAATTTCTATTGTCAATTAATGCCTTTTATAATTGTAAGCTTTAATTTCCTAGTCCAAACCAAATTCTTCAGAAATACCACATAGACCACTTTGAAAAATTTCTTTCACAGAAAGGCAGATCTTGCCTGCTCTGTTCTACCTGCAAATATTATAATGAAGCTATGCGGTGAATATGTGGTCTGTAATTGATGGATTCTCTTTCCACACTGCATTGTTTAAGCATGCAATACTGGTGTTGCTCCCATTCCTGTAGAACCTCCTGCTTTCCCGTATTGATTTGTTTGAATTTTTACACATATAATCAAGCCTGACCTGAAAAAAGAATGGTTACAGATATAATTACATTTCAAAAGACTTAAACCAAGATGTGTGCTAATGCATTTATTAGGTACTTTTTAGGGACTGTCTGCATTAACAAACATAAAGGTCTAGAACTAGTGTGTAGAGAAAGTGATAAAGGTCAGATACATCAGGGCAAGGGGGCTACTTCAGACTAGTTCTTACATGGCTAATATGAGGTCTATGCTATGCTATGCTTTGCTTTGCTATGCTATGCTATGCTATGCTATGCTATGCTATGCTATCCTATCCTATCCTCTCCTCTACTCTCCTGTCCTGTCCTGTCCTGTCCTATCCTAACAATAAAAGTGAAAGCTAGATCAAGGCTACTGCATAAATTACTTCAAAACAATCATATAGATATCTAAAAAGAAATACTAAACTTTTCCTAAATAAATTTTAGTGTTGCATGGCCAAGCAAATTGCTGAAAAGTTACTTGGGCTGCCAAAACTCTAAAGCAGAAATATCTTCCTAGACCATTTGAATAATATTACATCTCAGTGATCTAAATATCTGAAGAGGGAACACTAAAAATCCAGTTAATATCAGATTAGTGTTTGGAATTGGCTGTGATCTTAATGATCAAGAACAGCACTATCAGTGTTGAGAAATGTCTCTATTCATTTTTACAAGGTTTACATCTACATGACTTAAGCAATAGAGTTCTCAGACATATTTCAGATCCTTATTCAGCAAAAATTTACAGTTTTGAATATTCCCACAAGACAGCTGCAGATGACTCATATCACAGCTATTAAATATATCAGAAACAATTTTTCTCCCTCCATTTTCCAGTATGGTTTCTTCAAGTTAACTAAATATATTATTTATTAGAGAATATGCTATCAACAAAATAAAGGGAAGTCCACAGATAAAAGTGAATAGACGGTTCTTAGTATGGAATACTTCCAGCATTCCTCATAAAGCAAGTAAGACATTAAAAAGTAAATTGCAGTTGTAGGCTGTATGCAGAAAATCAGAGAACTTCAGGAAACATAAAGAAAGAGAATAAGATAAAGTTTTTGATATGCTTCTCCATCACTTGCAGAACCTCCACCACTGACAGAATAATGAACTACTAGTTACATTGAATATAGAATGGGATATAGTAGAAGATAATATAAGAATCAATGTAACTTTTTTAATAACATGATCACAATAAACCAAATGTAAATAATAAGCTGGGATTAATTTCCAAAAAGTGTTTAGAGCTCTTTTGTTTGCATTCTGTATACTGCAGCACCAGACATAATACCGATAAAATTTTACTGAATACAAAAGCAAAATATCAGTCCTACACCTTTTCTTTTCATTTGTCTTCCCACTGCATGAAGTTTATAAACTGTGCGGCTATACGACTGGATGATTCACAATAACTCAGTGACAAGTTTAATCAGAACAATCATCGGTAATGATATGTTGTGAATAATGCAGCCACAGATTGATTTAGTGCAAACCCACACGTACATTTCCACATGATTCATTGGAAAAAGCTAATGCTTTGTACTACAGAGTGCCTTGAATTTTATGAAGAGGTTTCCTTATATGGACGTTTTGAAGGTTTTCATATGTGGAATTATTTGCATATTTTTATTGCATTTACTAGCAAGACAAAATTAGAAAGTTAAAAGTATGCCAAGAGGGAAAGAAAACCATGCAAATTAGAGCTCAATTACAAAGAAACTGGAAAGGATAGGGTGGATGGAGACATATTCCTTACATATCTCAACAATTAGTTTAAGCAGTCAAAGTCAAAAGATTCTAATGCTTGATAATCTAATAACACAGTCAAAAATAATGTATACTTCAATTTTATGGAACAGTTCTTCACTTGGGAAAAGGAAATATTGTGGTGAGGTCTTTGCTCAGAATGGCATCCATCCAGGCTGATGAAATCTGCCTTTGACCTCTCCAATAATGAACAAGTATTTTCTATATTTATAAAAGAAACTGGAAATCAGATACATCTTTATCACTAGTGTTTAGCTAACAGTGATTACTGCATAACACACATGTCTTTAGAGTTCATTACTCTTAGGCACCTTCATTTTGATGAGCATATAAAGAATCTGATTAACATGTATAGCACTGAGCTTCTATGTTATTTTGCAGACTATCAGGATCTATAATATCAGTAGCATTTATTTGGCAAATTACATTTATCTGGAATCCATGTTTAATGCAACTATAATTCACCTTCCAAAAGACTAATATTGAAAAGGAGATGTCTAAATGTCAAGTGTTGCAAATGACACTGATGTAAAGGCACTCCTACATTATTCTTTTAGATCAAAATATCTGTACCTTAAACAGTTTTCAGCAAAATTAACACATTCCATTAAAAAAAAAATAAAAAAATAAAATCCTATCTCATTTGGGGTCTGCAAGGAACAATTCATTCCTAGAGATAATGAGTCAACCTTGAGGCCAAAGAACTTTCAGAATTTTCAAATTTGGACAATGATTGAAATTTGAACATTGGAAGCTTGGAAGGGTGCTGTGAGACACCAAGATACCTGAGCCATGTCCAAATGTCCTTTGACTATCTCCAAAGATGGAGACTCCACAACATCTCTGCCTGCATTTATGTTTGTACAACATAGTAATTATGTTTAGACAGAGCCTCCTGTGTTTCCATTCATTTTTTCTTACGCTGTCCCTGAACACCACTGAAAAGAGTGTAGATCTATCTTTGTACCCTCCCTTCAGGTATTTTTTTACACATTTATAAAATCCCTCCTGAGAATTCTACAGGCTGAACAGTCTCAGTCCCACAGACCTTCCTCACAGAAGAGATGCTCCAGTCCTCTGTGCCCCTTTTATGGACTCTCTCCAGTATACCCATGTACCAGAGAACCCAGAACTGGACTACTTCAGATATGAGCTCCAAGAATCAAAGAATCATAGAATTGTAGGATTACCTTTCTTGAACTGATAGCAATACTTTGCTTAATGCAACCCAGGGTACCATTATTACTTCTTTGCAGTAAGGGCACACTGCTGGCTCATGTTCAATATGGCATCTACTAGAATCCTTGAGTTCTTTCCAACAAGGCTAGAAGAAAATCTGTCTAACAAGGTATAATAAACTAGGTAAATTCCAAACTTCAAAGAGTTTTAATTAGGGCTGGGGATAAGATATAGCAAGGTAGATAGATAAAGATTGGAAAACAGTAGGGATTTGGGGAAAATAGTTAAATGTAGAAAGGACTGAAAACATGTTATTGCTTTTATTATTATTGTTATTATTGTTGTTATTGTTATTATTATTGCTATTTAAAATCCCACCAGAAAAACCCACTTGATATGCTTCAAAAAAAAAACAAAAAACAAACCACTATGCTATGCTGATATGCTAGTAATGCCTGGTAAACTCAATACTCTGCATATACTTAACATTCCAGTATTTGACCTCAGCTATTTAGAGGCTTGAAATGAGGTTTCGTTCTTAAAATGGGGTAGGTAACCGAGGTGCTGACAAGCTACCTATAAGGCTAGATCAAATAGGATATGCTAAACAAGGGTTGGCATCAACAGTAGCAGCAGCCTTTGCTTCAGGAGCTGAAACTAGCGGGAGTTTCTGAACTGCGGTTATAATAAATGCAGGTACAATTTAGCCAAGACTGCCATGGTATTATTGTTGTGGAAAAATTATACCAAAATATCTCAATATGATAAGGATAAAATGCAATTATGCAAGTCCTATAAACAGAGTTCTATCAGTATCAATCATAGTTTAAATAAGAGCCTGGCAATTTCAAAAATTAGAAAATGAATATTAAAAATGTATGAAATAACTTTTTTCTATTCTTTTCAGAGGTATTATTAAAGAGTTGAGATTAAAATTTATCTTTTACTTTCCTACTATTGTCTTTCTGCAGATTCCTATTTTGACTAGGCATGGACCAAAGATTTAAAAGGATGTAATATTTCCCCTATCATAAACCAAAAAAGAACCCAAAATCTTTAGACCACCACATCCTAAATAAATGACAAAGTATGTGAAGAAGTCGAAAAAGTCACTTTTAGAGCTGTGAAGAGAACTCCTTTTCAAGTTTCCCAGTTCAGTGTCATGGTCTTTACTTTCTGCTACTCTTTTAACATTTATGGAGATGAGGGAAGAAAAATGTCATTAAGTACTGTAGTTACATTCTTACATCCTTGAAAATCACAATCATTTAACATGTAAGCTTTAATTCTGCCTCATTTTTTCCACATTTCTATTCAACTTTCTTGGCCAAAAAAAAAGAAAAAAAAAAGAAAAAAAAAGAAAAAGTTGACTGATTTTAGATAATTTCCACGAGATTTCAGAAACTTTTTAGTGGTATGTCACTGATCCATCAAGTATTAAGTTAATATTTCAACTGGATAAATTTGTTGATGTCTAAAATTGCCATCTACAATGTATTAATATACTTTGTATAATTCCTTCAGAAGATCCATTCAAAAAAAATGAGACTTGTTTGTATGTAGTAAAATCTAACACCAGTGCTACAATGACTATTTTTGATTGTTCCTTGACATATTAATATTTAATGAAATACAGCTGGATAATAGGTCTACTCTTTCAATAATTGGATACAGGTTTCAGTTTTTTATAATCTTGCCTGACTAAAAGTTGTTATGAAGAAATTTTCCTGGACAAATATTTGGTTCAGAACAGACAACAAATTTCACAAAATCTGTCCAACTAACAATTTGCAAATGATCATCCTATCACAACTTTCACTCCCTCAACGCATATGAGATAAATGATTTTTTAAATTGTTCAGTACAATATTTATTTTGTTTAAAACATAGATAATACTGTTTCAAATCTTTCAAGGACATGTGAAGGTGTACTTGCAGCAGTCTGGGCAGACTTAAATCGTCATACTGTTGCATATATTAAAAGCAAGTCCAAGAAAAAACTAAAAATTCTGCTTCCACAGAGTATGGGCAAAGGCCACTGCCTAACAAATGTTACTTTAAGTGATAGATAAGGACACTGATAGTGATGAAAAAAAAATAAATTATGTGTGATCATCTTTAATACAGTGACAGGAAATTAAGAGATTTTAATTAAAGTTACAAAGCCCAAAACTTTTCTCAGTGTTGAAGGGTTTGCCTTTGCAAACTCAGTAGCATTCTTTTGTCACAAGGTCTTTTAAGTACCTATTCAAGTATAATATACCATTAGTCAACTATTTTTCACATGAAATCTGAATTTGCAACTTTGAAAAAGTAAATCTCAACATTGGTTCATATTTTTGTACTACCTCGGCTAAAAAGGGTCTGAGTTTGATTAATTATTGATGTGGTCTTCTGTTTCCACCTAGTTTTTACATTAAGGTAGGCTGGATGTTCCATGAATTGAAAGCTGTTATCTATGTGCACAGTAGGTCAGTGTATCCTAACTATGGAAGTGGAAGAAAAGGAAGAAGGGTGAAATGGATAAAGTTATAGCAACGGCTTAGTCAAGTCATTTGATTTGACTTTCCTCCATCTTCAGTGTGCTCCAGGGATTCTGGATGAAATAGTACATAGTCCCCAATCGGTTTTCATTTTTCTTCCTATAGTAGCTTTTAATGATAACAGTATAATGGAGAAATCATAATCAGAAAGCTGCAGGTTTAAGAGATATCCCTCAGGTCTAAACTTGCCTCTTCAGCTTTAGCAGTACATTCTAAGTATATTTGCAGCCTTGACTAGTTTTCTGCTTTCAAACTAGATTCCATTAAAGTGGGTAAGAGGGAGGAAAAGGGAACAAACAGAATACAAATATAGCACCCTATATACAAGGACATTTTTAGAAGGATACAGATATTCATTATGGCCTTCCTCTCAGTCTGAGGGAAGATTAATGAACTGTTGTCTCTTTTGTATCCAAAAGTTTGGCTATTCTAGATGGTGTTTCATGCATTTAGTTCGAAAAGCTTATTCATTATCCAGTGCTATGAGTAGTATGCGCCTAACTGAGCATATTTAACTTAAACTTAATTGCTATTAACTTAGCTTAATTGCTATTCCAAGTGAGGAGAACCAGTAACAACTCATTCTTCCATTCATACACTGATCTGCATATAAGAATCTATCTCAAAAATGCAGACTTAGTTTCAATTTTAATTTATAAAGAGTAGTTAACTTGGATATATCCCTCTAAACCAGTGAATTATAAATAGAGGTTGTAGTGGGTGTAGTCAGAAGTAGAAATAAACCAATTAGGGGATGCTTAAACATTTGAGACACCCTTTGATATCTAAAACACAGAAATGCAGCTGGTGGACATGACACAGGGACATCTTCAAAGTCAGCATCTGCGAGCCAGGTGACATACTGTGAGCAACTGAACCATAAACTGAAGTTTGTATGTGGATCAGTCTATTCATATAGAAAGACACCCTTGGACTAGACCTACAAAGTAAATTATACTTCCTTACTGTAACCAGCATCAAGGTTAAAACATTTTCCCCTCCCTCTGTGTAGAAATAAAAGCTTCTCTTTTTATTAAAAAAAAAAAAAAAGATTATTAAAAAAAAAATAGTGTCTTTTAAAACTTCTGAGTCCTTTTGTTAACGTACTGACAGGGATGATGATGAGTGGACATTCTACATTTTCTGATTCTTAATAAAAACATTTCCCCTCAAGCATTCCAAATAAGACAAAATAAGGATTTTAATCTGGGTCTCTGATAAATTATCTGTACTTTTGCCTCACCCTGAAAATGTCATGTATCCAGCTACTGTTTCATACAGAAAGACTGAAAGATTATGAATCTTCACATTCCATTCAGAAGAAATTTGAATCCACCCTTTTCTATCTTGTATGAACAATTTCGGATCTTTGTTTTTTTCAGTCCTGTTAAAATGTAAATACTCTGAACATGTGGATGAACAAATTAGTTTTGCACTTGGAACTCTGATATGTTAGATTAATTCAAATAAAAAAGAAGTTTCTGTGGAAAACATAATTCTTACAGCTATATATATCACAAGAGAAGAACAAATGAAAAAAAAAAAAAAAAAAAAGTGAGAAAGTGCAAAAATTCTGCTGTATTTCAGCTAGAGGAAAAGTCCAGGAAGAGCTAAGTCCTTTCTCTAAAAGCTCAGGTCTCTGCTGGAGGTAGTTACTGCCAGATGTAATCATATTCTCAAAACAAATAGCAGATTGTATACAGATGAAGAACTCCAAGAGGTAGGAAGGAAACTAGTTACTGTGAGTAGTATTTTTGCTGCTGTTTTCTCTTGAACTGCACAAAAGTAGTGAGTTATCATTACAAAGCAGTATTTTCTGCTTATGTTGTGATAAAAAGGTGCAGAGATGCCTGTCAGGATGCTAGGATGTTCCCTGCTGAGTTCATCTCCTATCAAGGTTGACACTATTTCCTATCATGCTGCACAAGTGAGACTTCTTAAACAGACATCTCAGTGAAATCCTGATGACCCATGAATCATTTCAGAAAATATCTCCAAAACTACATTTCAATAGGCAGAAATAAGGAACAGATAGTGTTGACTTTCAATCTGAGTTCTCCCCATACTCCCTAGTGTAATATTCAGCAGCAGAAAAAGATTATTTTGAATTGCAGCCACAGTGTAAGATTTCAGGATTTCTCAGCCATCAGACAGTTCTGCCACAGGGCAGAACTATGAGCCTTCATAACTAATTTAAGCTCACTCTACCAACTGCCAGCTAAGATACTGTCTGTATATGATACCAGCACTAAATTCTCACCCCATATGCTATTTTGTGTAGCTGCACTCTACAGCCTGCCTCCCTTTGATATAATCCCACATCTCTGGCCACTGAAAAGAGGACTTAATTACGTGCTTGCTTGTGAGTGTGTACAATGTTAAAACTAATAAATGCTGGATATTTACTCTTAGTGCAGAGTTAAAGATGCCAAATAGAGCTGACAAACTTGAAAGTAAGATATTAGAGTGCAATGAGAAGTAAATAACTTGCTCATAGTCTTCAGATATAAGACTATGCCACATGGCAATTACTTTGGGATGAATAAATGGAGACATGAACACTGTTACAGGAATAATCCAGCACTATTATTCTTTGACATATAAAAGTACTTCTTTAGAAAGGTAAAAAATGAGAGTTGTAACAAGGGAATAGCAAGAGCTGAAGTGCAATTTAGAAAATCAATCAGAAGCATAAGGATTATATAGAAAAACAAGGAGAAGGAATGAAAAAATGGTGTTTTCATACAAAACAAAATAACAACAACTAAAGAGTAAAAGAATAGGAAAAGAACATGGTCATTAGAAAGCCAACAGTTCTCAAAATAAAAGCCAACCAGAAAACAGGAAAAAAATTCAGGAGCAGGTAGTCCTTCAGGAAATCTCATTTGTTTAGAATACAACATACATCAAAACTATGAATACATGTGGAGAGCTGGCCATCTAGGATACCGTTTTATCATTTTGGTTCAGTAAAAATCATGCCTTTGTTTGATCTGATATGCCGATACACACTCCGTAGTATTCTTTTTATAAAATTTTTGCTTTTTCCCAGGACTTACATCCTGCATAGTCATGTGTCTTTATGTGTTTTTATGCTTGACAGAATATCCAAACATTTTAAACATAAGAAATAAAACGTATAAACACATAAAATAATAGCAGCAGTAACATATAAAATAGAAGTGAAGCAGTTTCAAAATAAGAAGACACTATATCATGATAAAGTAAATATTGTGGATATATAAATGTACTTACACCTCTTTTAGGGTAAGTGTATTACCAGAAAAAATACAGAACTACAGAAAATGAGACGGCTGAGTAAAGGAATATTTCTGTGTTTTTAACCAGTGAGTATAATACATGTAACAAACGAGAGAACTTTTATCTGTTCAGATTATAGTTCCTCTTGCCAGAGACAGTTTCAGTCTTGAGCAACATTCATGTAGAGCTTTCTTTTTACCATCTGTAAATAAATAAAAAAAAACAACATAGAAAATAAAATAAGACGCATCAGTTCTGCTGCTGCATACTAAATAACAGGCTACATTGCTATAATTTAGATGAAAAATTGGTGTAGTAACATAATGTCACCCTCAAAGTTTGCCTCAATGAACAATTGACCCAATAAACGGAAGACAAAATCAATTTCTTTTGTATGGAAATCTCTCAAAACTTGCACTAAACTTTGTATCTTTTACTTCTTTGCTGTTAATGTCTCAGTAAATGCCAATGAGCCCAATATCGTAAACTTAACTACTAAGAGACCCTTAACAATATTTACATCAGTGAAGAGAAGGTCTTAACTTGTGAACTCATGGTTTTTCCTGAAAATCAATGTCATACAACATGCTGATTGCAGTCAGAAACAAATAGTTTCTAGTGTCACTCAATCCTAGAAGGTTTTATCTGTTGATTTATATGTATGTTTTCATCTCAACACTTATTGTATTTTTTTTTTTTTTAATCAGTGAATGAGATGTATATGAAAAAAAACCAAACAGTGCAATGGCTGACCAGATGATCTTGGCTTAACCCAGGACACCTTCCCAAGATGGCTGAGCCAGACACCTTTTTTGTGACAACTCCAACAGGCTGTTCTTTGTCTTGGCTCAAGTGGGCAAGGTATAACGAGGAAAATGAATTTCCTATAAAAATGGAAAAAAAATTCAAATGAATTAGAACATACTATGTCAAATGCTAATATTAGGGGCAACTACTTTTCTTTTAGAGAAGTGAAATTTAGGCATTAGTTCTGAATAAAGGCATTCATATCACTTTCTAAATTGGATTTGATTTAATTACATTCTATCCCATTTTCAATTTTCTATCATTAGTTTTAGGTAAAAGGCTTTGAATTTCTGTTCTTATATATCAGCTCGCTGCCACCTAAATGATCACGCTTTCAAGTAAGTATGCATGAGCAGGAAAAGGGGTAAAGCTAAAAATAATTTGCTCAGCACTTCAGTAGCCTCTGACATACATACAAAGAAATTCTTTTAGGAGCTCAACACTAATAATTTCAGTATTGATTTTTAAAGAAATTCTGGCACTCGGGTGATGCATATCAACGGTTTGTTGAACCATTTCTTTCTAAAACAACGTTTTCATTATGCTGTGAAAAGAATGAGAGAGAAGTTTTACCACCAGAGTTGATGGAGCAGCCAAACCTGAGCCAGAGTGTGAATGCCTTGATCTGTCTTAATAGGCTACATGGGTTCTTAGATGCCAAATCTCTTTTGTTTGTCTAGAAATAGTTCTTAGGCAAGAAATATTTGGAGTACCTACAACTCTAGAAAAGAGCTATGAGTTGTACTTTTCTGATTAATTATCTGCAGCACACTGCTAATTTTTTTACAGAAAAGAATATTATTTGGCCCATTAAATTTAATGGAGCTTACAAGAATAAACAACCTTTTCTATTATAAAATATACTAAAATAAATATAAGCATGTTCTCTATGTTTTTAATATCCAACTGTTTGTATTAATTAAAAGTTCATTCCAGGGCTGTAAAAGCAAAATTTCACAGCCAGAACAGAACAACAGGCAAATTTTTAAGAGGTAAACACATTCTTCTCACAGACATTCTGAATCTGCACAAGAGTACAATGAGTTTTATGAATTTCTGAATTTGTTTTTTTGTTTTGTTTTGTTTTGTTTCATTTTCACTTATGACTTTGAACTAAGAAAGAAAAATCTCCCAAACAAATTGTAAGAAAAAATGCTTAAGGCAACTTTTTTAAAGGCAAAAATATTTGTTTATTAAATATTTGTTAGGTGTCTTCCTTGTGAATAGTGTATACAATACTGCTTTCATAATATTTTGTTTTTCCTTTGGCTAAATCACTTGTTTTCAAGAATAAAAAAGATTATCTTTAATGTTGACACTGGGAAAAAATAAGCGTGAGGCAGATATAATTGTATTTAATACGTTTTCCCATTGGTGTCAATTATTTCAAATCCAAGTTCCAGTTATTTCTATAAAAGTGTGCCAATCACTAAGACAATGGATACCCTTAAAGAGATCAAAGAGTATTCAGAGATTGATACATGTTGAAAAAATATATTCATTTGCTTTCTTTTATTTTTCACAGACTCTGAAAGTAAAAGTCAGTAGAGCCCGTAATTGGCAGAAAAAGTGAAAATATTCAGTTCATTAACTCTTTGGATTTCAGATTAGAGTGAAGCAATTGCAACATTAGATAAACTTCCTACATGTAAGAAGTCTGAGAACATAGATATCCATGCTATTTCTAGTATATAAAATAACTGTATAGTATATAATATATAAATATATAAAATAACTGTATAGTATATAATATATAAATATATAAAATAAAATATAAATCTAGTAGAATGCTGAAGCAGTATTTGGATCATCAGTGATGATAAACGAGGTTCTGGACCTTCATGAGATCTGAGATTTAGTTCTGAATGTTTCAAGAAGCTCACGTCACAATACATGGGTATTCATACTTTCATTTCTCAACATAGGAAATGCACCAGCAATGGGCAAAACTCCAGCAAGTTACTGTTGTAATCAACATTTCTTGCACCAACAGTTTTCAAGCCGTCACTTTTTAATAGTGATACTCAACATCACCTGATCCTCAAGATTATTAATTGTGTGTTAATTTAGATGATTAAAATTTAATAGTCACTTTTAAAGAGCTGGTTACATTTTGTATGCATCATCTGCATGCTGAATGCTGCAGCAAGTGAAAGCAATGCTGAATATGACCAGCAAGTAAATTCTGTGTCTGAATCAAGGACTTCATAGGACATATAAATAAAACAGCTTAGGTACATGATATGATAAATGATTATGCATCGATAGGATGCAGAAATCTGTATGAGAAATAAGGAGAAGAGAAAGCTACCGTGGAAGAAATGTACTTATACAGAGTTAAACAGCTGTGATGAGAGTGCTTGACAGAGAAGAAAGAGAACAAAAGGAGTAAGTCTCAAGATGTATTGAAAAGGGAAAAGAAACGACTACATGCTGCAAAAGCAAGAATGTTCAGGTCTTTGGAGACCTTTGAATTGTTTTGAAATCCATTTTCTGAGGAAATGTTAAGTAGGTGTTATAAATGGTGAAAATTGCTGGGAAAAAAAAAAAACAAACAACTTCCATTTTTAGCTGAAATATATCTTTTAGAGGTCAGTGTGAGGTCTAAGATTTGTTTTTAAATCAACCATTGCAACTGTCGAACGGAATAGTTGATACTTACAGTTAACCTATATCTCATCTCTTTGTTTCACAGGAGCTATACATTCTTACTGCAGTTACTAAATTTCCAAGAATATGTGTAGTATGGACATCCTCTCATTCTGAATTTTTCTTCCCATACTGAAGCAGCTGCTTCCATATTGCTGCATCCATTCTTGCAAAATCCTCTTAACACAGCACTTCTAGCAGTCTGTTCTACAAAACTGCTGTTCCACAAGAAACCCCAGCATTTTAAAGCATTCCTATCTGATTCAGGGAATGGAAACTGAACTGTGAAATTTCCCAAGCTCTTCATTTATCAAATGAAGGAGAAAAAATATCCTTCTCATACTCAGTAGTCACTAGCATGAAAATGTAGGAAGGCTCTAAAGTGACCTTTAAGATGATGGTTCTCTTGTGGAATCAACATTAGTTTTGGTTTCAGTGTAAAAATAGATTTACGAGAATGTTTGTTCTCAGGTTGAGACATCATTTTCTCTCTAGATTCAGAAAAGCAAGAATGTATCTACACACAGCTGGTTGGCTGGGGAACTTGGCTAAGCTATCAGAGGATCAGCTTTAAACCCTTATTTAATCATCTTAGACCAGCACAGCAACAAGCAGAACTTTTGTCATCTACATCCCCAGTAGTATTGAGCCCTCAGGGTTTCTTACTTTGCCAAATGATATATCTTTATTTGTTACTTTGGCTCTTACATAATATGAACTTGTCTTTTGACAAGCTTTGTCTAATCTTAATAGAGCTTCTTATAGAAAAACTCATTTAGAAGATTTAATTGGTTATGAAGAAAAATTTAACGAAAAAAAAAAAAAAAACAACTAAAACTGGTAGTTTTACACTGTGCACAGCTTGCAAATTCAGAGTGTGATATTGGATCACATGAGAAACTCCTGCCCTTTCAAGATTTCCCTTATTTCCAAGTAAGGGCTTTCTACAAGGTCTGCCATCTGGATAGAAAAAATAAAATAAAATAAAATAAAATAAAATAAAATTAAGACTGTAACAAAGATCTGTCAAACTACACCAGAAGACATTAAAGTTTGGATTTGTTTTGCGTATCTTCACTCATCTGGGAAAAGAAATGTGTAAACCATAGGCATTTCGGATTGAAAGGTAGTGAGTGAAAAGGAGCTATCTTGGGACACATATAATATATATAATATAGTCAATGTATGTAAGTAACAAAACTGATTTTATTATGTTACATTTATTATTAAAACAAAAAACAATAGTAACAAAAACATAAAACTAGTGGAATATTCAACATTTTATGGAAATAATGCATTGATGTCTAGTTCAATGGAAGCAGTTGTAATTCCTCATGAGTTCTAAAGGTGCTCATTAGTGATTTTTTAATCTAATTTTACTCTTCCTGTGCTTCATCCTTGAAAATATGTTGATTGTTCTGAAAATAATGCCTCTAATTTATTTCTGTTGAAATTACAATGCATACAAAGAGCACATAACACTGTTAGAGAAAATTCTTAGCTATGAAATGCTGTTTTTCAACTTAGCTCCTACCATCAACTATGCATTTTTTATCAGCAATGGACAAGAGCCTGCACTCTCAAAACTCAGTATGGTTGTCTTTAATGCGGCTTGTTTTTTACACTGCTGTTGCCACTGCTGAAATAAACAACCCACAGCCTCACTGTCCACTGCTTGGTCTCTATAACAATTCATCAGGCATCAGTGAATGTCAATAGGTGCCATTTTTTCCACACAAAGGAATTAAATGACTTTTCTTCATATGAACACCCATGTCAGACATCGTTTTGTCAGATTGTCCTTCTGTCCATCTGTTACACAGCAGCAAAATGTAGGAGAATATCGTTGGGAAGGTTCAACCTCTACTGCTATACCACCAACATACACCTCTGAAATTGTGAGCCAACATAAAATAGGAAGCATTATTTTCAGAGAACCTCTCATAATTGTTCTAAAATATATCTACTGCCAAAAATGATGACATGACTAAGGCAGGATTATGAAATGGATATTGTTCTCTGGTAGTATAGATCTTATAAATATCTCATTAAGAAAAAGAACAAATTTTTCTTTGAGTTGAATGCCTGTTTGCAACAATTAATTTGAAAATTTGCAGAATCTTTTCAATTCTATAAATGACTTGATTTCTTTTCTCAAATCATAAAAACTTTTTAAATTTTATCCCAACTTAGCCACCAGTATGTTGAAATATCATAATCAGCAACTGCTGCATTTTACTCAAGAGTCACAAGTGCGTGTAACGTGAAATACAAATATTTCAATTTAACAGAGTGTGTGTGGTAGGTAGGAGAATTGGAGTTAGCACTGCACCCTGCTCTCCACAGAGTTCCCTTGTCACCTCTGCAGTTTGTAGTCAAGCTATGGGCAATTGACTCGTGAAAAATATCACTAAAAATCACATCATGATGTTGAAAGTTTATGATCTTTTGGGCCACATCACTAGATGTCCAGGGTCATGTGCAGTTTACAGGCCATAGCCTGGACAAAGAAGCTATCTAGGCCCCTTCTAGAATAAAGATATAGAAACTTCTAGAACGTTATCAATCCTATGTATTACAGACACCTTGATTTGGAAATGTTTAAGTTTTGATGGGATATATGAAATCTTGTAACAGGAGTGTGCTTTCTGCATGCAACAAAAAAATTCTGGAAAGTCACAGTCTTCTCTTTGTTTTTCCTAAAGTAATGTAGCTCAGCATCACCCCTGAAATAACTTACCATCAAATAGTACTATTTTATATATTATATATATATATTTTATATATTATCCAAATTCCAAGATGAAAATTCTCCAGTATCACACACAGATCTAAGAGATATGTATTTGTACATGGAGTATACTTTTCATTTTAAATTGGTTCCCACATTGTCCCTGTGCAAAATTAAGCACAAAAATACATTCAGTGGAAAATAAATTAGTAATAAAACCGTTTGAGCACAACCATATTTATACATTATAAAGTCACTTACTGCTGATACTAACAGATATCTAGAAATCTCATGAATGCTAAGAACTATTTATGATTTCTACCCTGAATCACAATACATGAGAGAGAGAGAATTCAGATACTCGGATGACTGCAATATGTGACGTTTTGGAGGACAGCATTACTTCGGAGTTTCCCAATCAATGTATCATTGAATATAATTTGTTCCATATACATGCTGAACATCTTCTTTAAATTACAACCATTAAGATCCATTATTTTCCTCTAGGAAACTCCGTCAAGTGCTTCTACATTTTTTTCACCATACTTCTGAAAATGTCATTAAATTAGGGAAGAGGACATTCAATACCCATGAGAAAACAGTGTGCCTTGAAGCACTGATTCATTAAGTAATATTTATGTATAAAGGTTATTAGATTTCATCTCTTCCAGATGTTCGTCTTAGCAAAAAGAATAGTGTAGTTATCAATCTCCTAACATCATTCGGAAACATTAATTAATCCTTCTCCACTATGCACACAAAATTATAAAATGCATACAGTAATATGATGATTGAATTCATGCATTTAAGTTCAGTGTAGGAGCTCTAAACAGGTGCTTTCTATAACAGAGTAGTTTATGATGGAGTAAAGAATATGTGACAACTTGGCCTAATGAGATACCTACCTTCAGCATTTCCTATGGTTGACTTTAAATAAGAACTGACATTCAGTTAAACTCTTATTCAAATGTAAAACTCAAAGAAATATAAAAAAATATTGAGGTATTCTCATTATTTGGCTACTTGGTTTCAGAAACATTAGCAAGAAAATGGGTTTATTTCCTTTTGTCATGTGTTTTTAAGATCTAAATAAATTGGGTTGCATATTACAAGTAAATAGACCTGCCTGACAAAATTATTTATTTTTCTGCTTTTAGTACGTGTCAGTCTCAATCCTTATTGCTGTGTCATCTTAACCATACCAATGCACACAGCACTGGGAGTAAACGGGAAAAACTAGAGATCTGTATGAGGTCACAGTACCATGAGCTCACTGAGATCACAAGGACATAGTGGGACAGCTCACATGACTAGAATGATATCATGGATGGCCCTGTCCTTTTTAAGAAAGACAAGCAGTATAGTCACTCTCTTTGTGAGAGAAGACCTAAGCAAGTCAAGCTCTGCCTAGGAAAGGTTGATACTATGTGAGTGGTAAGGTACTGGAACAAGCTGTCCAGAGATGCTGTGGATGCCCCATCCCTGTAGGTGTTCAAGGCCAGATTGGATGGGAGCCTGGGCAGCCCGGTCTAGTATCAAATGGGGAGATTTGTGGCCCTGCCTGTGGCAGGGGGTTGGAGATTCATCATCCTTGAGGTCCTTTCCAACACAGGTCATTCTGTGATACACACAAATCTAATTGTTATTATTGTTATTGTTATTAGGACTGGCCTCTGCCCACTGGAACAAAACACACATTTAAAAATAGGAAAAATACGAAGGAGGAAAAATATCTTAAATAAACAATATGGATGTATGCAACAGTTATTGTAACAGTTGTAACTGTTACTATGTAACAGCTACTTAGTTTCTTTCCTTAAAATCATTGAATTTTACATACAAGGTTAGCTGTTGTCATAGAATTAAAATAAAAAATAAAAAATAAAGAGAGAAAAATTAGCATTTTCCTGACTGTTAATGTTTTCTGGGTACTGCTATGTCACTCTTGTTCTTATTCTCCAAGAGACTATCATTTATGAGAGAACTTGATCAAACTGAAGCTAATGAACTTCCACCTGACTCTCAGACACTTGTTTAGTCCCACATGAGACACTGATTTAGTAGTATGCAACATCCCCAAAATACCCTAAAACTTCCAAGCTAATCTTCATGACCAACCTCTGCACTGACTAACTGATTTAAAAAGACATATTCAATATTAGTAACAGACTAGTAGTCTGGAAAAATTTAATCTTATGTAAAACTGCATAAAGGTTTGCCACAGATGACAGCTATGTCCCCCACATTGCTGGTCTGGCAGCTTGTGGCAATGCGTAGCATTGCAGTAGGCGAGCATAATTATACTATACATTACTCATTCTTTCCATGAAACATGACCGTGAACTTCATTTTATTTTGCAAAACATGGGAACTTTAAAAAGAGCTTGCTTAGCAAGTAATATTAGCATTTTCCATCTAGCAGTCTTTTGAAAAGAACACTGTCCAGTCAATTGTACCCGTAAACTGAATGTTAAAAGAAGAAAATAAAATAAATAAAAAAAATAAATAAAAAAAAGGAGAGATAACTTCAGGTTCAGGTACCATACTCAGTCAGGCTATGATATTCATAATAAGATGCTCAATAAAGGTACTGCTCTTTTGGGTTGTTGCTTTTTTTTTTTTTTTTTTTTTTGGGGGGGGGGGGGGGGGGAAGGGGGGAGAGGAGGAGGGTTTGGATTTTTTGTTTTGGTTTTTAATTTTCATTTTTCTTCTTAGTAAGAAGAAACCCAAGATTTAGTTTCATGTACTCACCAAACCACTGTGAGGTGGTCTTCTGATCAGACTATATACTATCCTTAAGAGAGGAAAGTTTTATATAGTACTATTTACAAAGCCAGGGACCATCTACTGCTTTCATTTGATCTTAGGAAAAATTCTAATCATTTCAGATTTACTCTTGTTGAAACTGAAAATAATATGGACAACACAGAGAGAGTGACCTTTTTACAGATCTTCAGTTATTACTATTACTATTATTCAGTTACTGTTATTTTTTTTCTCTAGATGTAGCAATGGTAAATTTTGCTTCCAAATCAGAAGCCTATAAGGAAACAGCAACCCAGAAAATTCTCTCTTGCGTTCCCGGGCTATACAATCTGATACCTAAAGCTGCTTGAAATTGTTTGCCAGAGATGAGAACTGTGGTGGTGTTGATGATCCCTGCCTTCAAAAGCTTTTCAAGATAACAGTCAAGTTCAACTTTTGCTAAGTCTGTCTGTGAACTTTGGATATAATCTCTTTAAATCTCCTGCTAAGCTCACCAAGCTTTGCTGGGCTTTCCTTCCCGCAATGTTTTTTGTTATTTTTTTTTAACGTTTGAAAAGTTTCAACAACCTATCCAGGAGAATATGAAGAGCCCTTTTTTTCTTCAAATTCTCATCTAACAAGGTAGAAAAGCAGAGAACTGGACAAAACTTGAAAAAAAAATGCTTGAAAAAATGTTTCGAATGCTTTCTCATTGCAAGCTTCAGTTGTGCTACCTTGACAGATTGCACTCATTTTTGTCAGGCACAGGTTTTCAAGAAGACTTCTAGTGTGACCCATGTCATGTAACACATGTCATGTTCCACTTAAACAGGTAAATTCAAATACAGACAAGTGTTTTGAACTATCTCTGGCATCTAAGCTCACTACTATACTTTTTACTTAACCTTCATGTCATGGAATCAGAGGATCACAGAACATCCTGAATTGAAAGGGATCCAATGGGATCACTGAGTCCAACCCTTGGCTCTGCACAGATCCACCCAAAATTCAAACCCTGTGTCTGAGAGCATTGTCCAAATACTTTTTGAACTCTGGCAGCTTGGGCCAGTAACCCTGGGGCCCCTGTTGCAGAGCCCAACCACCCCCACCTGACCTCCCCCTACCCCGACACAGCTCCATGCTGTTCCCTCAGACTCTGTTGGTGTCATCAGAAAGCAGAGCTCAGTACTACCCATCTGCTGCCTGTGAGGGGGTTGCAGCTGCCGTGAAGCCTTCTGGCCTTCTGCAGAATCTTTCCACTTGCTTTTGTTAAATCTCATGCAGTTGGTGATTTCTCAGCCCCCCTGTTTTTCAAGATTCTCTGTCTTTCAGGGATTCAGCAACATCTCTTAATTTAATGACATCTCTAAATTTACTTTAGCATGCTTTTGAATCCTGCATCCTAGTCATTTATTAAAGAGAACATGCTTGAAAGCTGAGTTGAAAAAAGATCTGTGTCATCTTTCTACTGGTGTGATTTTAATTGATAATTATAGCCAGACAAAAAAATTTTGTAATACTATGTGGACAGTGGCTGATAAGTTGATTCCAATTAAGACAGTGGTCCTAAATGCCAGCCATGCCTGCAGACTGCACTTCATACTCAACATAGATGCCCCAAGAGAGACAAAGGTGTGAAGTCTAATTTGAATGCATTCCAACACCATTCATCTTATTTCCCTTGTACGAACTAAGAACAATGATATCAATTAAATTTAAGAAGGTACAAGCCTCTTCCTGACAAAAATAGAGGTTTGGTATAAAGATCTTACAACTCCTATTAAATGCTATGTAATTGACCTTTCTGTACTTCCATCCAAGCCATAATGGCAATATGAGTCTACTCAATAGGTGGGGTTTTTTTTGCTGATATGACTTTATTAGCATACAGTAAAATTAGTAAAACACTCTAAGTGACATAGGTTGTAAAATCTATACAGTGGATAATGCTCAATTTCATACACTATAGGTAGCCAAAACAGCTCACATTGTAACTTGAGAGACAACACACACCTACAGAAACACTGATTCATATTGATTCCTTAATTGTTGTAGATCTGCTGGTAAGGAAGTTTTTAACTTTTATTTTATTTACCTATGTTCACCCATGATATTGCATCAATTGTAAGAAATAAAAGCATGATAAATATTTCTAAAGCAAGAAGAATTTTCACATTGCTTTAGAATGGATGTTCTGTAAATATTAGTGAATACTGTTTACACTACATTTTTCTTTTTTCACAAAGTACAATATTTTTTTCCTTATTAAAGTGATTTTTGTTCACTATTTTTTTCAAAATCAAAAAAGTGTATAGATTAGAAATAATGACAAAAATAAAGTGATGGGAATGTATTTGCAGAACATTTTCTTTTTAATCTCTTACAAAATCAGTGATTTTATTAAACCAAAAAAATATTAAAAGAAACAAACAAAAGTTACAATTAAGGTTATAAATATATGGCATGACTTAGCCTAAGGGAGATTTTAAAGTCCCAAAAAAGAATACGTTGGTCTTATTTGTTCACAGTGGAAGCCTGAAACAAATAAATCTGATTGTGATGCATGTGTATACATACATTCATGTGAAAATATTTTTCCCCTTGCTAAAATGTTATTTCATATAAACTTGCAGGTGCAAGAGTTTCTATGAAAGTTAAAGAGAAACATTAAATTCAAACATGGATATTCAATTCTGATTAATAGAATTTTCTTGGTGTATGCCACATGATTAGATTTAGAAACAACTTGCTACAAGACAAATAATCTAGCAAAATTCTAGAAGAATTATACCATCATATAAACTACTAGAATATCTGTCTCTTTAAACATAGAATATCTGTCTCTTTCAACATGCTAATAGAAAATCTAGAAGCACTAAGCCTGCATCAGATGTATAATTCAGTGTCTTCTATCTTTAATCTTAAATTGAGACAAAACTTTAATATTTTATTCATATTTTATTAGCAACACTAGGAAGATTTTTGAAGAGAAAATGTTCAAGAGAACAAGATCCTACCATGTAAGAATTAACTACTGTACATCTCTGAGACATTACAAAATTCAGTAAGATATTGCAGTTAAGAGTTGAGAAGTGGCTGTGATGCTCATGTGATTATTCATAAAAGTGACTTTGATGTGAAAAGAGCCTTAAAAATGGTGCTGTATAAGTGTTCAGATTCTGAAGTCTGTCGTATTCTCATTTGAGAGATCATTTTCAAGCTTGGTTGGTTCTCATTCCAGCTTATAAAGTTCTATGTAGGACTAAATACAACATTCTCAGTATTGAACCTAAATTTATCTAGATTTTCCCCCCTGTATTATCTCCAGAAGCATCTGATATTATGTTGCTAGTGAAAACACTTCAATGAAAGAAAAATAAACTATATGTCAAAATATATCACTGTACTGTGGAAATGAAAATAAAAGCTACGTATTTTGACTGGGTCACATCTAGTAGTGCCTAACCACAAAATCAGAAAAGAAGCTGGATCAAATATTCAGAAGAAAATAAATATCTGACCTTGTTTGAAGATGTGTGGAAAACATAAGGGCAAACTAAATAGAATAATCAACCACATGACCGGAAAAAAACCAATATTGTTAGACTTTTTTCTGATACTTTTCACAAAGCAGCCCAAACACATACATTTCCAGCGCTGCCAGAAAGGGTAATCTGTAATAAAAGGTTTGCAAAATTAGGACTGTTTATACGGAAGATTGTAGAGCCTGAAAGCTTTAACAAAATAATACAAGGTCAAAGTAAGAGAGACTAGTTATTCTATTAACATAACAAAAGAGCAAATATCAAAGCAATCTCTGGAGCAATTACAGTAACTAAGAAGCTACATGTCAAAAACAAACATCCAAGCAACAGAGAGAAAGAGATGAGGTTTATGCAGAAAAGAAAACATAAAATTTTCCTATCTCATTACCAATCAGCCGTGTAACTGACCCATGCTCAGCAAGAGAATGGAATACATTCCTAAACAGAAATTTCCTATTAGTGCTGAATACATGATATATAGGGGAATAAAAAATGAAAACAGACTTTAAAGACAAATAGCATTCCACAGACCAAATCCATAGCTCCTGTGTATGATACCAATGAACACTAAATGGTATGGGATGATTTGATGTGTCACTGCTGGTGTTAGTTCTGCTGGCAACTCTTTGCTGTCCTGTAATATTAATAGTGTTGCAGCGTGATCCAGCTTCTGCGAGGTCAAGCAGGGCGTTTTCTTTTCACTGAAATGGGAAATGATTCACTTTTCATAATAAAGGAATGGTGAGTGGAAATGACAAAATAAACACTGAAGGGTATTCATAAGATCTGCTTCCTACTTAGCCCAACATATGTAGCAATTGTACTTCCCAACCATCAACCCAGGATGGTAAACTAGGGTGTTATAGTCTCTGTCTCCTGGCTTCCTGAAAGAGAATAATGGCCTCAATTTGCACACAAAATGCTATATTCCCTCTGCAACATTTTGTGCCAGAAAGTATTCTAAAGGTGGAGGGAGACCCTTGGTATTCCCCACTTCTGTCCTCCCTGGTTGCCAACATGGAGGACTACATCTCTGAGGAAACTCCTCAAAAATAGTTGTCTGTGGCACACCATGCCAAAAGCAGATCAACACACCTCCCTGGGGCTGAATAAATCATTTCTCCATATGCATGTACATACATGATTTTTGGCAGTATCTTCAAATATGACACCCTTAAGTCAGTAGTAGTAAAGTCTACCTCTTCAACCAGCGTATTACCAAACGTCTATTAAGAAAATGGTGTCTTAAATTTTTCACTACTTTTATGCCATTTCCCTGACATCATCCCCAAAACTCTACATTTTTTTTTAGCAACCAAGGCAAGATGCTGACATACCTATTTCCAACAGTTTCAAGGATTGATCTCACTAAAACTTGGTCCCATACAATTTAGTCCTCTAGCTCTCTAAGAAGGCACTCTTCTTAGAGAACTTTGGACACTCATCTCAGGATGAAAAAAGCATGTGATGTTTTTGAGTTGATTGCACATTAATAATTATCTGTCTGGCTCTTATGTCTTTGGTGGCAGAAAATACTACATAATAAATACTTCAAAGATTGCTTGGGGAAAAATGAATTTCTTGCTCATATGTTGAGTTTTTTTAATGTCTCTTTCTTAGTCTTGATATCTTGCTATGTTTTGTCCTGTGAGATACAATATTATTCCTACAGTATTTTTTCTTATGTAAACTTCAGGTAGAAAATAATTTGCATGATTCAAATAATTTCTCTGAGCAGGACAATTAAACCAATCAATTTTTTTATATAGAGAAAAGATACTCAAAGCATGCCTCCTTTTTTCTTTTCTTCATCTGCTAGCTATAGTCATTACAGTCATTCCTTTGGGCTGTAAATAGATAATAATTATGGGAAAAATATCATTCATATATCTGCAGAAATCATATGACTTTTTCCCAAGACTTTTACTTTTTACTGAAACTTTTTCTGCCTGAATCCTCTACAGCAAAGTTTGTTCTCTTCTGAAAAATAGCTACATAAGTCTTCAAAAAGTTCTTCTTCTAGTCTGGAACAAAGAAAGAGAATAAGAAAAGAAATATGGCCTGGACACTTTGACAGATAAAAAGAAGGAAATTATCAAAAGATTAAAGTATCACATTCCATTAGACATTTTCATTACATTAGTATTTCCCCACAGGAAGAAAGATTATTAAACATAAATACAATGTTCTGTTTGACAGAGTAAACTGTTAGGATCTCCCATGTACCTCTGTTAGTATGAATGAGTTGTATGACTGCATCCTCATGCATTTAAATAGGAAGTCGTATGTTTTCCATAATGTAATATGTAGTGTCTTTATTGTATTCTGATAACTATTTCCTAACGACACCATGTATTCCCTCTGCATAGTATACAGTATAAATGAAGTAATTATAATATTTATTGTAGATGAAGGTGCAGATACAAATATAGCAGGCACTGTAGAACAGGACAGGTGTATTCATGACAAATATTGCATCCAGATATTATCAAGACTTTGCAGTGTTAAAGGAAATGAGCTTTTTGAATTACCTCACTGAAAACTAATTCTTCTTTTGCATGAGCCTGTTCTAAATCACACTGAAAACTTTGCTGTGCTAAACTCTCAAGCAATTCTTGCAGCAATGTAAAATGTGATAACCAGCGCATCTATATTGCGGCATCACCTGTGACTCAGGAACACTTAGCCATCACAGATGCAAATGCTGTCAAATCTTGCCTCACACACCATGCAGGTTATCTTCATGAATGCATGCAGCAGCTTTGAGCACTTTGTTATCTCACTTTGGAGATCACGCTCTATATGACAAACAGTTGATTAGAGGCTGCAAGGACACTGGATCTCAATCAGTCATACCCTGGGAAAACTAACTCTCTCTGATACAAAATTTTCTGACAAAATAAATAAATAAATAAATAAATTGATAGAACTATCCTACATAACACCTTTATTATACACTGGTTGTCTTCAAAAGCAGCAGTCCATGACTGATAGAACAAAAAAATTGACTATGGGCAGATTTGAAATTAGGAGTTTGGTACACAGATCATCCAAAGTAAAACAGAGAATCTACCTATCAGGAATGACTTGTTCCTTCCCTCTCTTCTTTGTTTCTTTGGGAGCTAATTGCTGAGGTGCTGATACACAAAGTATTTAATTTCGTAGTAATATTTGAGATAAAATGATCATAAGCACAGTACCAGAACAGTTGTGCTCACTGACATAAGCATACACAGATAAAGTATTTGTTTCTAATTCCACTGCCTTTTATCGTTAGAGATAAATGAGTTTAATTTCTCCTGCAAACAAACAAATCTTCCACTCCTTCCTCGCATTTTCCATTCAAGATTTTCCTCCATTTCCTATTGCTGCTCATTTCTTTTTGCTGCTTACTAACAGGTCAGTTAGTCAGTGATCAGTCAGATCAATGACTTCTCAGTGCAGCGCTTACATGATGTTCTTTGATTAAGGAGCTTGAGTTGAAGATGAGATTGAAGAAAACTCCATTTGACCAGAGAACCCGTTATCTGATGATATACCTTTAGTAATTCTAAGATGGATTTTGCAGGTGAATCTAATACTTTTTTAAATGAAAATTACTTCCTCAAAAATAGATTTTATTTTAAGTTTTAATAATTATCATACTTTTTCATACATTTCAGATGTAGAACTTTGCAGTCAATTGCATTAGATTCCAGATTTTTCTTTCTTTCATTCTTTTTTAGTCCCTCTTCATTGGATTCTCATGACCAAAGAGGTTTATTTTTAGTGCATAATTTGATGACAATCAAAATTTCACTTTCAAACTGTTTTCACAAATGCTGCAAATCACTTGGATACAGACAAGTCTTCTTCACTTAGTATCAGGATTAGCATTTCCTTCACTCCATCATAGAGCTGACAAAAACATACAGAGTGGGGAAGGAAGAAAGTAGCATTTGTTTGCTTTGCAGAGACTAATTCTGACTGCACAGAACTTTGATTTTGTTTTAGTCAGTAGGTGTTTTAATACTCTTTTCAGTGCCTATCGGTCTAGACTTTATTAAAGAGGTTTTTGTGGATTTTTCCTTTTTTAACTTTTCTTTAGAAATATATTATTCATAAGGGAAATCAAACCAGCAAGAGCAGCCCCTTTTAAAGTAAATTTGGTAGTAAGCTTCAGAAATGCACGTTTAAACCTGAAATTTCTGTGAAAAATTCATGTTGCTATTCACCCCACCATCACCATCAAAGACCTCTGCATAATATGAGTGCTCTCTATTTCCTTTGATTTCACAGAGAACTAGAGAAATTCTCTCATTAAAGGGAGGTGGTTTCAGGAGTTTTCAGTTTTGATACTAAAGGAACTATGGAATTTCTGATTTGAATTTCAGGTTGATAAGAGGTTGAATGTAAAACATACACATGCCTCAGACTGGCAGTAGACAAAGATTTCCACATGAAACATTGGAATTCTTTGTATACTTTTATCTCGTCTTTTAGATGCTTTTTATGATGAATTCACATAAGAGAAACTGTTTCTCATTGTATTCATTAATACTTATATCAAAAGCACTCAGTCACTAATTCCACTGCTTAAAAAACAGAGTAGAAAATTAAATAATCATTAGGTATAGAAGGTAACAGCCTATGTGAGCAAACTGTGCACGATCTAGTTATTTTCTACACTATGCATTGAACTACAAATACACAGCATATGTACACATGTGAACATATTTATGTATTCACATACATGTTATTTGTCTATGTGGTAGTGGTATCCACAGCTCTTTGCACTGAGTTTTTCCGCTCAATCCTTGAAATGAACCAAGTTTAAATGAAATATCTAGTGTTAAGCCCATTTCTCCAAAAACATCAACCATTGAATTGAACAGCTTGGTGGAGTAGATGTGAAGTCTTTTGACAATAAATTTGAGAATGATCTTGGTCCTAGAAGGATTTTTCTTTTTTCCCTAAAATATTAATACACTTCACAGTTTTTTCCATATGTTGACTCCCCTTTAAAGCATAATTAAAATGAAATTTGTACTCTAATGAAGTTGCACAACTGCTGAGAAGCCACCTCAACTACTGTTACCCTCTACATTATTTTGCTGTACAACTAGTTAAAGGGAGTATGCAGAAAAGAGCCAAATTAATTCCAGCTTTGCACAGTAAAAGAGCAAAAAGCACTGGACACTGGAAATATCAGTTTGATTTAAGGATGTTACAGTTGATGTTACAATGAGGATGATCAAACACTGGCATAGACTCAAGAGAGAGGTCTAGGATTTCCAACATATTCATATTAAATAATACGATTATATGAATCTGAGGCTACTGATTAAGCAGTTTTGAATGTCCTTACCATGATATGCAAGATTTGCTGCAAAATATAATTTGCTGCTTCCCTGCAGATTCTTTATATTTTCAAAAATGTCTACATCATTAAATTCCTTGGGTATCAAATTCCATCTTCATATTATTTCATACTATTTGTAGGAGTAGCTCCTTTTATTTTCAAGATTAGTTTGGCAAAATCAGGCTCATTTGATAAGACTGTAGTACATAGCAAAAGGTTTGGATTGCGCAAGCACTGACTCCGTTGTTCTCCAAGGGACTCACAAGGGACTCAAAGAAATAAACCATTTCTTTTCACTTATTGGGACTGAAAAACACTATGCTGAAGTGCACAGTAAACCTTCTACTATGCACTTCTATCATGCATTCATACATTGAAATGAATGAACCACTCACATCTAGACAGACCTAGATTCAGGAGACAGAAAGAATGAGGTGAATGTACTGTTCGACTTAACTCCCTTGGGCATCATTCTACATTGTGGCTTTCCTTGTAGGTGATCCACTTGTCTCAGTTTTGTTGAGTGCTGTTAGCTTACCTACCTCTAGCTTCATAGGGATTTAAGGGCACTTAGTGCCAATCAGAACAGAGCTTTAGTCTGCCGATGTATTTAAACTCTAGATATTTATTTGTAATGAATAAAGTAACACTCTATTTCATGCTCTCCCTTTTCACTAGTGCTTTTCTCTTTTCAGGCTTGATTTAGAAATGTGTTAAGTACAACTACCACTTAATTCTTCCTTTTTGTGCACCAATTATGTCTGACAGATTCAGAGTCAAATGGTTAAGAGGATTTCTTTATCACTTGGGTAGTCTTTGTGCTGGAGTGTTAAAACATAGTATTAAATTCAGCGCTGTAGAATATCAGGCAGAGAAGCCTGTTTAGTTTTGTCTGTTTGTTTTGTTTGTTTTAAAATGTACTTTCCTAAATCAAATATAGAAGGACATTTCTGCCCAGGAACCCAATTCTTGCTCTGTAAAATGTGGCAACTGTCTCATCATCCTGCAAGCAGGATACTGATTTTAGTTTAGACTAGTTACTGAATTCTTAACTGAACCTTCAGTGCAGTAGGATGAAAGCACTGCAACTGATTCACTCAGTGCCTCTCCTTAGCCACTCAAGTTGTTTGAAATAATAATTGTAATATTGAATCAAAAAGGATGAGAAGTTGGTGAGATTTCCAGCTCAATTCTCCTAACCAAGAAATAGATTCTTATTCAAGGAACAATATAAAAACTCTTTGAAAGAATGTATAGAGAGTGTTTTATGTTTCACTTTATTTTGCCTAGAAAGTTATCTTGTGACAAAAAAAAGAACAAAAAGTAATAGAGCCTGCTCTGCTACAGTCAAGAAAATAGTACACTACTTTGCTGTTAATGTTCAAAGTCACATGCGTTAGTCAAAACAAGGGCCCAGCAAGTGATTTACATCTGATCTTGTGTCAGATGGATAATTCTCAGCCAGCTGTTTTAAATTCCTCTACAGTCATGGTATAAATGATTGTTACAGAGAGAAAGTATGTCTACTGACATATTAAATGCTTAAGAGGACTAAAATGTTGGGAACAAGTAAGTTAAAAATTGCTGTATCTTTTGCTGATTTTGTAGCTAAATTGTGACAAAAACAAGTTGATTTTGATTAACCCTGCAGAAAGGAAGAAAGGATAGTAATTCTGGTCTTTCAAAATGACCTGAGAACTGTTGTGAAGTCTAGGTCTCTCATGTCTTTCAACTATACTTTCAGCCTTTGCACAGATTAGTGACAATATCTTCAAGAGTTTAAGAGGAATGTTAAGTATGTTATTCTTCCAAACACAACAATAGATTTTCCCAACTGTGATGATAGATCTTACATTGAATAGACCAGATAACATACTCTCCTGAGGCACTGCAGACAATATCAAGTTGGGAAGGAGTGATGTTCTGCCAGAGAGAAGACAGACATTACAAAGGGACCTGGATAGACTGGATTGATGGGCCAATGTAAACTGTATGAGTTTCAATAAGGCCAAATGTCAGGTCCTGAATTTTAGTTACAACAACCCCTGGCTAACCTACAGGCTTGGGGAGGAGTGGATGGAAAGCTGCCTGACAGAAAGGGACCTTGGTGTACTGATGGACAGTTGGCTGAATAAGAGCCAGCAGTGTGCTCAGGTGACGAAGAAGGCCAATGGCATACTGGCTTGTATCAGGAACTGTGTGGTGAGCAGCACAAGGGAAGTAATCCTGCCCCTGTGTTCAGCACTGGTGAGGCCTCACCTTGAATACTGTGTTCAGTTTTGGGCACCTCAATACAGAAAGGGCACTGCAGTGTTGGAGCAGGCCCAAAGAAGGGCAACAAGGCTGGTGAAGGGCTTGGAAAATATACCCTATAAAGAACCTGGGGCTGTTTAGTATGGGGAAGAGGAAGCTAAGGGAAGGCCTTATTGCTCTCTTCAAGTACCTGAAAGGTGATTGCAGTAAGGGTGGGAGTGGTCTCTTCCCAGAGGTGACAGGTGACAGGATGAGGGAAAATGGCCATAAGTTGCATCAGGATAAGTTTAGGTTGGATATCAGAAAAAGTTTCTTTACTGAAAGGTTTGTTAACCCCTGGAATAGGCTCCCCAGGGAGGTAGGTGGTTGAGTCACTGTCCCTAGATGTGTTTAAAAACCACTTGAATGTGGTGCTCAGGGACATGATTTAATAGAGGGTTGTTAGAGTTAAGGTATAATAGTCAGGCTGTTGTTGAACTTGATGATCTTTAAGGTCTTTTCCAACCTGAGCAATTCTGTGATTCTTCCTGTATAAAACAAAGAAAAATTCTCCAGCTTTGTATTCCTGTGTCATACTTGGAGTGAGTTTTCTATGGATTCCTTGTCATATCAGAAAGAAAACAAAGAGAAAAAAAAAAAAAAAAAGAAAAAAGAAATAAAAACAAAAATCTATGATGTTTGTTTTCTAGCCATGTGAAGCTTGGTGAGTCCTCCAACCTTTTGCAGCCATTCAAATGCTTCAACTGGCAAAAGGGAACAGAAGTGAAGTAACAGGAGGCAACACTACCTCTCTCAGCAGCAGTACATCTTTTGTTGACTTAAATCACACATGAAATTATCACCTTAGATGGGTCATGGGACATTACTTTGAATAAAAGTTGGATAAAACACCAACTAGAGAGAAAAGTGCATGCAAGTATTCCATGTCTTTGGCTAACTATGTGATCTTGAATTAGTCATTACAGTGAGATTCTGTAAAAGACTTCAGTATTTTAAACATCTCACTTCCTTCTACTAGCAAGTGACAAAAGTGTTCTTTGGCACAGATGATGTGATATGACACAGTTGAGTTTCTTGTAGTTTGACAGTGCTACTTAAAAGTTTGGCATGAGCAACCTCCTGTGTTTTCTCTCAAAACATGAATTTGAGCTTAACTAAATATGTGAACCAAGACATGAGAGATGACATGCAGACACATGTGTTGTACACACTTATGCTTGATGTTTCAGCAGGCATTGCTGCAGGTGTAGTGGTTTTCTTAGTGTTTAAGTTAATCACTGTGAGGCATTTAAAGATTCCTGTGCCTTAAATAGAGTGCAGAGAAATTCTACTGTATGTATTTTCACAGTGGGGTAGCAAGAACCTATACGTATACACAGAAAAAAAAATTAATGTATAGGTCCAGGAGTCCTCTGTTTGCTGAAGCCATGTGCCTTCTGTACCCAAACACTGTGCAGTGAAAAAAATAGTGTTCTCTGTTACCTCTGCTTCTCTCAGTTAGAGAGATTTTTTTGGGATAAGGAATTGGTTTTTACAATGAGTTTACGCTGAAAGAAGAGCATGTATGCACGTTGTCCAATTAATAAATACAAACATTGAGTACCTAGGAAATAGGAAAACAAAACAGTGAATAAAAAAAAAAAAAAAATTACACTCTGAAATGTTCTTTATATAAGGTAGAAAAGATTTATCGTAATAAGACTGTCAGCTACTTTGATGGCATTATTTTATATTAAATATAGGTAACAGGGTATGATATTGCATTAAAAAGTCCTGGTTGTATTAGAATTAAATAATTGCAGCAGCTGAGACGATGGAGAAAAGTGAGTTTTCTTTTATCAAAAAAGTTCCCCACCACATCACTTGTGCATTAACAGCAGGGGCAGAGGTGGGAGTAGCTCATTGCTTGCAAAAGGCTGGGAACAGTTACAACATTCACACTTATTAGTATTCCTTGTCTTACAGCCTGGCAAGTGAAAAACTAGAGACCTGTCATCAATTAGGATGGTGATGATGAGCCAGCCTAAAATAGGCCAGTGAAAAGAGTAAGTGCCCCTGTGGTTTGCCAATTACCTAAATGATTTGCAGTAGTTTTAGTGCACTTCTGCAATGAATACAAATAGTAAGCAATGTCCAACGATGTCTGGAATGCAGCATGTTTAAGATCAGCTTTGGTGTTAGCAGAGGACAGGAAACAACTGACATGCTTCAACTGAAATATTTCAGAAGAGGATGTCTCAATCACATCTCTTTCCCCACCTTCTTGCATGTAAAATGAACTTCATTCTGTTTGACAGCACAGCATTTTATGTCAAGAGTGAACCTGACAGAGAGAAGTATGGTTCTGCAGACCCTGCAGCCAATAACATTTGTCCAATTTCACCAATTCCTGGCAGTGATTAACCCGTGATAATCATGGAGAAAGACAATTGGTCCAATAGCAGAGGAACACTGCTCACCAAGGCTTTTATCTATCATAATTCTTTTTTAGACATGTGACAATGAGCATGAGAAAAAGAGAGATTTAGGCATCACAGGAGTCTTCAATTCACCCAAATTATACACAGTACTTAAAAAAAAAAAAAAAAAAAAAAAAGAGAACCCTTTTACAGTGACGCACAAAAACTTGTAGCCTTGTGACTCTGAACTTTTATTTCCCACGGGGAAAGCAGCCAAATTGTCTCTAGTATGATGAATGTGTAGATTGATCACTATTTCTTGGTCTTCCTTTCCACCTCTTTGTACTCTTCCCTCGCAATTCTCCTTTAGATACTTCAGGAATCCTTGGGTAATTTACTGAATTGATATTCACAGTTCTTGTGTCCAACCACAGTAACTTTTTTTATTTAAAAGACTGTATGAGTAACTACTGGCATCTCTTAGAGTTTGCTGTCCATAAAAGGTATTTTGAAATATGTTTTTTATGTGGCCTAACAAGCAGCTACATTTTAAATAAAAAAAGCTGGTTGCAGTAAAAGATTTGAAGTACTACACTACTTACAATTTTATATCAATGTTTATGTACAAACATCCACATTTGGTTAAGAAACCAAAATGGAGGTCCTGTCACTTATCGTAACTGTCCTCAGCATAGCCTAAGTAGACAGATCAGACTACTGAATGGAGCAGTTCTCTAATTTTCTTTTATTGTCTCTGGGCACGCATAAAAAGTATTAGTAGAGTTGCCTTCCCTTCAAAGAACAGATAATTTAGGAGAATAAGCAAAAGAGCTCAATTCAACTGAAGGAAAAGCAGAAAGGTTATTATTCTCTCTGAAGTATTGAAAAGCAATAAGCTATTAAGACTTGCCCAGTGAAATAAAGTAAGTACTAAGACCCAAAATGGGATGAGAGGTCTTTATTTTGCAATGTGCCCTCTAAGAAAATGCTGTGGTATCAATTGATGTTATTCTGCCTACTATTAACAATATGTACGGGTTCTAAAATGGTGAAAATATATAAAGAATTAAGATTTGGTAATTTTTTACAGCTTCTGAGTGGGGTACAACATTCAAAACCAGACACTGACCCTTTAAAAAAATCTCCAAATTCATGTACAGAAATACTATAGAAATGTAGAGTAGAATTTTACATACTTTCTGTTATTGGACATACTGTCATATTGCTAACATAAAATGGGCTGATTCACTTCACAGAATATCCAGTATTGTTACTAAATTCCACAGTGACTGTTTTATTATGCTAATTGATAATCTACTGTCCTCCAAAGATTAAAGAAAGATGAAATTAAAGCTACAAAATCAAAGGGTAACAACTTTATAATGCCTCTTTAATTTAGTGAAATACAATTAAAATCTCACAGAGATAGAATTGACTATGAATACCAAGATGAAAGTAATTGATGGAGTAAATGTTACAGAGCATGGCTGCATAAGAGCAAAAAGAAATGTCAATACATTTCAGCACCACCGAGTTATCTGAGAAGGCACATTGAACAGCAGAAGACTTAAAATCCATGGGGACTTTAAGAAAGATATGATTAATGTTTATGAAATTACTAGTAGATAAATTGGAAGGGTCTGATTTTATAGACATGAAAAAAAACCACTAGAAATGCAATATGGACTGTAATTAGAGTAGAAGCTTAACAGTGCATTAAAAAAATGCTCCATTGATTGGAATAATTTGAGAAGAACATGCTACAATTTGCAAAACCTTCACTGCTGGTAACATGCATTTAAAAATTGGTTTCTTATAAGCTGTAATCTGCAAAGAAGTTTCCTTGATATTCACATTAAGCTTTTTGAGGCTGGTAGAGACACTGAAATATAACCTTTCAATTCATAGTACGATAGGCCAGTAATTCAATAGTTCTGTGCTGTGCTACATATTAAAATGGCATCTGTTATTATACAATTTCTCCTGATAATTCCTCTCTGATTAGATTTTGCCTGGAAGAACTATATCAATTGTATTTATCCTCAGATCATAACTTCAAGCTATTTTTGTGGACTGCTGGAATCAATAATGGTCTAGAAACACTTTTCAGGAGTGACTACCAGCGCCAGTTCAATCCTGCTGTTTGTAATTTGAAGGTATTACTTTCTGCCTTGTGACCATGTGATAAATGAGGCAGTCATGGTTTGTGTCCAGTGTGACATTCATATTTATCAAAAACATCATTAGCATAACTTGGAATTAGTTACATTCTTGTTGACCATGCAACAGTAGAAACTCATAGAAGCTGCAACTTTTAATTTCTCTCTTATTATCTCTATATATAGAATGTTTGGGCCCAGAAAAATATACTCTTCTGAGAGTACCTTCAATAAATCTGAATCTATTCTATGAAGAGAAAGCAAGAGTCTAGTCAGTTCCTTTAGTTTTCAATAAAACATATTCATAAACTGATTATTTTTAGATTGTATAGTAAAAGCAGAATAAATCTGTGCTAGTGGATTCATTTTAGCTGCTTAGACATCTAAAATGTTGTTTACATACATTAACTAAGTTACTATGCAAAGAACTTGGGGTTACTGGTGAACGGCGAACTTGACATGAGCCAACAGTGTGCCCTCGCAGCCCAGAAAGCCAATCAAATCCTGGGCTGCACCAAAAGAAGTTTGGCCAGCTGATTGAGGGAGGTGATCCTGCTCCTCTACTCTATGCTGGTGAGATCTCAGAAGAGATCTCCAGAAGAGGCTCACAAGGGATCAAAGAGTTGAAACACTTCTCTTACAAGGACAGGCTAAAGAGCTGGAGCTGTTTATTCTGGAGAAGAGAAGGCTCCAGGGAAACCTGATAGTGGCCTTTCAGTATCTAATGGGTGGCTTATAAGGAGGAAAGGGACAGATTCTTCAGCAGGTCTGTTGTGATAGGACAAGGGGAGATGGTTTCATACTAAAAGAGGGGAGATATAGACTGGACATGAGTAAAAAGTTTTTAAAAGAGTACAATAAGAATAGTGAAACACTGTAAAATGTTGCCCGGAGAAGTGGTGAATACCTCATCCTTGGATGCATTCAAGGTCAGACTGGACAAGGCTGCAGATATCCCTATTCATTATAGGGGACCTGGAGTAGATAATATTTCAGGGTTCCTTCCAAATCAAATGATTCTACAATTCCATTATTCTATTTTTAAATGGAGGGAAAAATAGTATCCTCTAGAAGGTAACCCTTAACTGAGAAAGATGCTTGAAAAAAGTTGGACAAATTATGGATAAATGTTTGTCTAAAAATGCTACAGCTATATACATTGTAAACATTTAATATGAAAAGAAAATAATCCTTTGTGCCCGTCGAGGATAATTGAGACTATAATTGTATACCTTCTAGAATATAAATTGTTTTTATGAACAATTGTTTTAATCAAATGTATTTACATTCCATTCTAGTGTAATTTTTATTCTTTTTGTCCACAGTTTCACTTTTTTTTTGAGAGAGCAAGAGAGTGAAATGAGAAGCTTTTAGAAAGAAATCAGTGGTTACATCCTGCCTCAGATATGAAGGATATACTTTTTAAGAACCTCTCACTTATATAAATAAGTCTTGAACAATAAATTATTGGGATTTTTTCTTTCTTTTTTTCTTCTTTTTTTTTTTTTTTTTTTCCCTGCTAGCTGCAGTTTCTGCAAATGATGCATTATTTGAACTCATCTTAAATGAACGTGAGAGAGAGAGAGAACGTGGCAAGTTGTAGACTAGTAAATTATACATTCATAGACTGTTTTTGGCACTGAGTTTCACTGACCCATCTATATGCTTCTAAATCTTCACATTATGCAAAACAGAGGGTTTGCAAATTGTCTGCTTGGAATCGCACTTGATTCAGCTTAATTCTCTCTCTGTGCCTGGGACAGATTTGGGATTGTTATTCTGGGTCAAAATGATGCCAGGTGCTATACTAACAATTTAAAGTATACAATTAAGTTAGGCAATTAGGATGATCAAGGCCAATGATAGCTTCAACAAGTTTGAATTTTCTAGTGAAAGCAATGATGTTGTAAAATACCTGATTTGTTTTAGCTTGCATGTGTAAATAATAAAAAAAGTTATTTTAGACAGATAAATCAAAGTGAATACACAGTGAAGCTGTGAGATAAAGCTAGTGTCCCAGATGATGGTTTACTATGCTGAAATACTTTCAGTTAATCTGCAATTTTCAGACAGCAGTTTATCACTGACTTTTTTTCTTTTTATGCTGTGAAGTCCATGATACCTACCAATCAGCTGAGAAGATTTATATAGAAATGTGAATCCAGTAGTGTGGTTTATTGACCCCAGCCAGCAGTTAAGAAACTGCAGACTTACTTGATCACTCCCCACCCACCCCAAGAAGACAGAAGAGAGAATCTGAAAAGTAAAAACAGTAAAAGTCTCATGGGTCAAGATAAAGACAGTATAATAAGTGAATGAAAAAGATGAGAAAAAATAAAAAAAAGGTGATGTAAAAGCATTCACTTATCACCTCCTACAAGAAGAGTGATGACCAGCCAGTCTCAAAGGAACAACTGCTTTCAAAAAGATTGCCTCTCACCTTTATGTTAAGCGTGATGTTACATGGTATGGAATATCCTTTTGGTCTACTTAGATCAGATGCCTTGGTTACACTTCCTCCCAGCCTCCTGTCCAGCACAAGCCTACTTGCTGGGAGCAAGAGTGATAAATAGTGAAAATCTTGCTGCATAAGCACTGTTCAGCAATAATCAAAATATCAGTTTGCTATCAATACTGCTTTAACCAATGATCCATAACATAGCACCATACCAGCTGCTATGGAAAACAGTTAATTCCATCCATTCAGACCCAGTAGAAATAGCTATTACTCAAAATGAACTAGAAACTTTTGATCTCTGAAGCTCTTGCCAAAAATCCCAGATTATGTGAAAAACATTAAAATAAATATTTTGTTTCTGAAAATAAGACATTTAGAAAATCAGTAAACTTTGATAGATTCCTGGGATCACTTTTTTTTTTTTTTTTTTTTTTTTTTTCCTGGAACAACAAAATACAAAGGTATAGAGATCAGCGAACTGAAATAATGACATTATTCATTACTCTACCAAACTTAGATTCAACTAAAAATTTTAACATTTGCTGTCTTTCGTGACCCAGAAAAATGTTGAGATATAATGCAAATTATTATAATTCAGATATTGCTGTGCTCAGTAAATTATAGGATTTTAGAAGTAGCCAAACATCTTTACCATGCTAACTATTTAAAGTATAGAGTGTAAATTTCTAATTCCCAGGAATATTCAGTTTCTCATTTGAATTGATTAGAAAAGAAATAAGCAATAACTCTCTAATCTAAAGTAGCCTGAAAACTAGTTTATAAAAATTGCATGCAAACTAAATCAGGAATGTATATTTTGATTCAGAATACATTGAATTGATCATAACATAAAATTTGAATGCACTGTGGCCAGTTTCAGTCAAGAAAGAAAAAAATTTACCTTCTGAGACTACTTTCTAACACATACTTACTCAAAAGCTTGTTAATGAAGATTACAAGAGAAAATTTGGAAGTAAATTGATGTGGTATATTCTCTGTGAGTAGGTGTATCCATCCATGGGTGTGTATGAACATATGATACAATAGAATTTCAAGAAAATATCTTATAGTATGAAGACTGAAAAAAAAAGGCAGTGGATGCAATAAGTTAGAAAAAAAGGGAAAAAAAAATCACTACCTGTAAAAGGAATTCATAACTCTTCACAGCTCTGATCTCTGCCTTAGGACTAAATTGCCATCTGCACATTTTTGTGAGTTTGAAGTAGCCAGCAAAACCTCTAGTGAAAGCTGCTTCATTATTAACAGTATCTCTTCCCGTGCCAATGTGTAATGACTTCTAAAGTGTGTTGCAGCAGTGGGTTGCCTGTAATCCCTCTTCAAAATCCTACTCACAACAGAGATAAAACTCTGGTAGGATGTATTCTGCTGTCCACAAGGTAAAAATTATCCAAGCTTTAGTTATAGATTTCTTGGCCAGGAGTGTAAGACATGGAAAATGCATAGTTCACTCCAAAAGTAATGCCTCCTATTTATTTTCATGGAAATTACAACAACAACAGAACTTAACAGAATATTGGTGGGAAGGTTCTTCCTCTACTGTCATGCCACCAATATCCACCTCTGACATTGTGGACCTACATAATAAAATAGGAAGCAATATTTTTGGGTCATTCTTCTTAAATAGTCACAGTGACTAAAAGAATAATTTTGTCTCCGAGTCAGAATCCTAGGGTGCTTTATGGCCATCATATGTCCTTTAGTAGTCTATGAAAGCCAGTAAAACTCACATATGAGCCTTTCGTGAACTGATGACATCTTTACAATATGAGTGAGGTAAATAACGTATGGGTTTCTGTATTCATTTGTGGGTGATTGAATTGTGTTTCAAAAATTAATGCACCCACTCATGACAAAAGGAAAGCAAAAGGTGTAAACTCATGTCTGGAGAGAAGTATAGAAGAGGCAAAATCCAAAATTCTCGTTAAGTACATTAAAGCATTTACTACTGATGGCACAGACATTCATTCCTGTGACAGCCACAGTTTCTTATAAATCTGTGTAATAAATACAGCTAGGCCCTGGATGAAATCTTGTATGAGCAATGCTTGCTCAAGAATGGTCCAAGTGTGGTTTCAACTTCGTCAGGAGGAGCATTTCATCTGCAGCTGTCAGTGGCGGAGATGACAACTCCCAGAGCTTTTGCCAGCATACATGGGAAACCCCTGAGAGAAGATCAGTTACAAACCAGCAAGCAGGAGTCTCTGATACTCAAATGTGTCATATCTTAAAAATAGGAAACTGATGAAACCTTTTCCCTATGATAAGGAAACAGATCAGATGTAACAAAACACAGAAATGCAATGAAGATTTTTTTTACTAACTTGGAAAAAGGGAGAAAGGGCTATGAATGTATTTGCTACTGTATTTTCAATGACATCTGAAGAAAAGCTTTCACCTTTTTCTTTCCTTATTTACAAACAAACAAACAAAAACAGAACAAAACTGTAGAAAATCCCAAGTTGTCACTGCTAAGTATAGATAGATTCCCTCTTATAACACAAGGATGCAAATTTTTCTGCTGTGGAATTCGTTGCAAGGTGATGACCAAACAAACATTCAGGTTTGCTTTCCCCAGTCTTCACAGGGAGGCCAAAATTTAGAGAAGTGAGCTACACTTGTATTTTACATGCATTGAAAAGATATTATTCATAATTTTTTTCTTCAAATATTGTTTTAAAGTTTCCATATCTTTCTTTTTTACTGACAATAATGTACATATGGATGATAATTCTACTAATGTAGTGCAATCTGATCTAGCATAACCATTATGTACTGAAAGAAATTTCGGAGTTTTATATCAGCTGTGTGCTGATACCATTTTAAAGGCAAAAAGAATTGTCTAACAGAACACTGGCCTAAGACCACTGGCAGTAGATTTCTCCTTTCTGGGTCAGACCCCATAATATCCTTTTCTTTCACACTGGGTTTCAAGGTGCATGAGTCAATAATCAGGGAGTCAAGACAAGCAGAAACTTCCAGTTAGACATCTCTTGCTATGTACAAAGTTACATTCAAGTAAGAACATAAACTTTCACTGTTAGGACTCATTTGTTCTCGTCTAAAAGCTCCATGATCTTCACGTATAGTATTATGCTATAAAGAATGCAGACCATAAACTTAAGGTTTGGTGCATAAAATATAGTCAAGCTGCCTTTTTACACTCAAAACTGTACTGGATTATATTGAATATACTTATATTTATCCTTTGTCACTTAGGAATGCACTGTGTAGATTTTGAAAAGATAAGTAAAAACAAATTTTGTAAACGTGAAGTTTTGGCACTACTGTACTAAATTTAATATTTGAACTTTTTTCACAGTTCTAAATAGGTATATCCACCCACTGCATTATTGGATTTAACTAGGATAAAAAGAATTGTCACTTCATGCAAGAGGGACATTTACAGTGTACAGTCTACATTTCTGGGAATTTATGACAGGCACATTTATTTGAGGTTATTAAGGAGGTCTTAATATGATTAATAAGTCCTCAGAGAGTCATAAGTTAAATCCGATATATTGATAACAGCAGATAATTCCTTGTTTCCCAAGCTGTTTTTCTATAATTCCTAGTACTCTTCCTTCCCTGTTTTTTATAAAATGCATTACCTTGTTTTCATCTTTGTAAAAATGTTGAACTAAACTTGCCTTAAACATATCTGGGTTACAGTTTCACTGATTATTTTCTAGAGTAAGCCTCCCATATCTACAATTTCCTTTACAGTAATTTTTAACAGAAGTGCAAGCACTGATTTAGCTGGCCATAAAACGAGAACATTCATTCACAGCATCTGGCTTATATGCTATATTCAGAGTGTGAAAAACATTTTTGATCAAAAGAGCATTGGTTCATCTGGACCATATCCCTGTCTGTGATACTATATAGTTCACATTGCAGCATTTAATTGAAAACTAAGCAGCCAAACAAATACTGTTTTGCAGCATCCAGAATTCCACCCAAGAGAAAAATGATAGAAGAAAGATATGGTAAAAACTACCAGCTGATAGAAGAAGTTTGCAAATCAGATTTCAAAGAAGATAAAATAATAAATATGTAAAGGATTTGTACTATGTTTAAAAGTACAAAACTATATTTGCTGCAGGCTCCGAGCCCGTTCATCTCCCTCCAACTCCTCTTTATGTACCATATAATATATATTCAAAGTTTTAACACCATTCAATTTCAGTAATATAACATTACTGGTGAAATAATTTCATTGTTGCAACTTCCAGTGAGAAGATCGTTATATTGGTATCTTAGTGCTTTTACAAACTTAATTTTCACATTGGTATAGCCTCAGTTTTTTAACTGGGTTAATTAATATAAAAATAATGCAGATATATAAATACTATCTTGTATATTTCTGTATTCTCTGACCTGTTTTTCACTTGGACTTTTTAGGATCTTTTCATAGCATGACAGATGCTTCATAACAGAAAATAAAAATAAGAAAAGATGTAATATAGTAAAGAAACCAAACTATTGTTTGTCTTTATTATATTATTTCTTTACTATAAACTATCATTGGGTCACACTGCACATTACTCACTCCAGCAAGGCAGAAAACATATAATACAGTTTTCAGGTCCTGAGTAGGAGTTAAACACATGTGCAGACAGTTTAATTATGTTTACATTTTCCTTTCTGATCTAAGAACTTCACATCAAATATATAGTCTAAGTCTACCCTCTTCCAGGGTAAATAGTTATAAACTATGAGGGATGAGGGTAGGTTTAGACTAGATATTAGAAAGAACTTCTTTACTGTAAGGGTGGAGTGACACTGAAATAAGTTACCCAGTGAGACTATAAATGCCCCATCCCTGGAAGCATTCAAGGCCAGGCTGGATGGGGCTTTGAGCAACCTGTTCTAGAGAGAGGTATCCCAGCCTATAGCAGGGGATTGGAACTAGATGATCCTAAAGGTCCCTTCCAACCCAAATCATTCTATGACTCTATGAAATTGTATTGTTCTACATCATTGCATACTATTGACCTAAACATTAAAGGACAATCAAGCAAGGCTGTGTAATCTTTTCAAGTAGCAGTGGCACCCTTTCTCCAACTGTGATCACTTCTAAAGAAGATCAGAAACTGGCAAATATAATGTCTGTGTAATAAGATTTTGTAATTCTGCTCCACACTATACTTTCCTCTGTGCAGAATTCCAACTCCCAAAAGACAAATTTTGTGATGAGCTCAGTAATGAATCACTAGAGAAGGAGAAAAACTTTCTAGTGAAAGCAGACTTACATTCATCCAGCCTATTTTTCAGTCAGCGCTAAGTGCATTCAACTGTCACATTTTGACTATTATCTTAGGATAAGCATCACAAATAAGTGTGAACTTTGATGAGGAAATTAAAGAGATCTTCAACAAATCATTAGCTAGTAAAATACCTACTTTTCTCAAAGATTCACATTTTGATCCTAGAACAATCATTCAATAATTTCAGATCAGGGAGAGAAGATATACTGCTAATGTATATGCATAAGTATATATTATACTTGGGTTTTGAAAGGAAGTGCCTGAATGGCACATAAATAGAATCATAGAATGGACTGGGTTGAAAAGGACCACAATGAACATCAAGTTCAACCTCCCTGCTGTGTGCAGGGTTGCCAACCACTAGACCAGGCTGCCCAGATCCACATCTAGCCTGGCCTTGAATGCCTCCAGGAATGGGGCATACACAACCCCCTTGGGCAACCTGTTTCAGTGCTCATAAGCTCATGGCCAAACACAAGAGCACAGGAGATCCAGTACAATAAGAATTGCCAGTATCCATAAGAGTTGGTTGCTCACTCCAGACAAGTTGGATAAAACTGGATATAAAGCTGGATACATTAGGGATCCATATTTCCAAATGAAGTCTCACAACATGAAAATTGTATTAGGAAGGCTGAAACCACAATACGGTAGTCACTCCATTTCCACATCTGTCACATTTGCTATTGGTTTTTCTCAAGTCCCTAACATATCAGAAGAACTATCTCTGAGTATGAATTACAGAATCATAGAATATCCCAAGTTGGAAGGAACCCATAAGAATCATCAAGTCTAACTCCTGCAGCCATCCAGGACTATCCAAATAGTCAGATCATATATCTGAGAACGTTGTCCAGATACTTCCTGTACTTTCTGGAGCAAGCGTGGTACTATGACCACAGCCCTGGGGAACCTGTTCCAATTCCTAATCATATTCGCAGTGAGAAACCTTTTCATATCCAGCCTCAACTTTCCTTTTGTGGCATTCCCTCTGGTTCTATCATGGCACCTGCTCCTCTACTCCCCCTTCTAAGGAAATCACAGGCTGCTCTAGACTGTAGAAGAATCAGGATGAAACTACTGCATACTATATTTATATTCTATTCTACCTATTACATTTTGAAATACGAACTGAAAAAAAATTGATGGTAAAACATGGAAAGAATGTGCTACATTGAAGTACAAGAAGAGAAGAAAACAATGAATAAAAAAGGAAATGCATTGATGAAATACGATGCACTCTGTTATTTTTATTGTCTCATGCTTGCCAGAAAAATACTTTATTCATTCTTGCTTACTCAGTTCTCATAAATGATACTTCCTCTTTCATATTTAAAAAATAAAAAAATGTTCTCATTGACTTTAATTCAGTCAACTACAAGTCTAAGACCAAAATCCCTACAAAACAGTAGAAAACCAACATCCTAAGCTAGATCTAGAAAAAGGGATTCATTTAGGAATGAATCATAAAATCACAGAATTGCGGGGATTAGAAGGAACTACTACAGATCATTGACTCCTGTCTGGATGCCTACCTGCTCTAGGGCACCTGCTTCAAAGCAGGGGTTGGACTCTGTGGAGGTCCCTTCCAATCTCTGCAATTCTGTGAGTCCAAATCCCTGCTAAATCAGGCTCACTACAGTAGGTATCACAGGTAAGCATCCAGACAGATCTTGAATATCTCAGGAGTGACTCCACAACATTTCTGGGCAGCCTATTCCAACACACCATTACCCACACTGTGAAGGAGGTCTGCAAATTTGTGTGGAACTTCTGTTTCTTTCCAACACTCTAGCTCATGGGATATCTCCAAGTAGGTCCTTGAAAAGATCAAAATTTGCATTCTTGAAGTCTAGCGTTGCAATCCTACTTATTGCTTTGCTTCTCCCACACAATATCCTGAGGTATATCATGTCGTGATCACTGCATCCCAAACTGCCCCCATCTTTCACATCTCCAGTAAGCCATTTCTTCTTAGTAAGAACAAAGGTCAGCAGCACACCTCTCCTCATCTGCTCCTCCACCACCTCTATTAGAAAATTATCTTCAACATGTTGCGGGAACATCCTGGAGTATGTACATCTGGCTGTCTTACTAATCCTACAGATATCAAGATGATTGAAATCCCTCCATAAGAACCAGTACCTGGGATTGCGAGGATATTTCCAGCCATTTGTGGAAGACATCAGCAACTTCCTCCTCCTGATCAGGTGGCCTGTAGTACATACCTGTAATTATGTCACACATGCCGGACACTTAATTCTCACCCATAAGCTCTCTCCCTAATTGTCATTCACCTCCAGGTGAAGTTCAGTGCATTCTAATTGCCCTCTCACATAAAGAGCACACTTACTATTGTCTTGACTCAGTCCCCAATTGATTGCAATAGCATGATCATTGCCATTATGGACCACAAATCCTTCAGTTTAAAGCACACCTCACTAGGGTAGCCAGCCAGTTCACAAAAAATTGCCCTGTGCCTTCTAGACAGGTGGATCCCATTCTTCTCTAACAGATTATATTATTTGTAGAAGGTCCCATTATCATAAAACCCAAAACCTGCACAACAGCATGAGCCACGTAGCCAGGAGTTTATGTGTATTGTGTTTCTCTTCCTGGCTTCCCTCTTTTCTCCAGCTGGCAAAATGAAGAAGGCAACCAGGGCTCCATTGTTTTTCACTTGTGCTCCTAGGACTTTATAGTCTTCCTTGACAGCTCAACTACTTGTCTTAAAAGATCATTCACCTGAGAACACCTAGTGTAGGTACTTGCCTTATCAGTAAGGTATGATCCAGGGCTCTCAGTAGAATCACCCACCTGAACCGTGGTCTCCTTTCCAGACCAATTTTATCTGGAGAAATGCAACTATTATCTCCTGGGATTTCCTTGAAAGGGTACCAGTTTTAGATCTCAGGTGAGTTCTTACCACATCAGTGCTTCCTTGGCTATGAGCCTGCAAGCTAACCACTGCAATGGAGTTCTGCTTCTGGCAGAGCCGACTTCACATAATCATTGTATTCTTCCTACAGAAATATTAAGAAACATTTTAAAACAATTTTTTGCTGAGTTCTGTGATGACAGTTGTTATTTGTCATTGTGTGATAAAATGATCACTTGTAAAAACAGTGTACAACTTGAAGCTTACATTTGCAGTACTGGACCTTTGGGGTCTATGACAGATTTGAAAGAACATGAATTAAATAATGCAGCTTTGGGAAACAAAATTCATGGCCTCAAGAACTATCCTGAGACTTAGGGCTTAGAAAAATACAATCTGCTCTAAAATTAGCCATCTTCTGAAACTATAAAGAAGAATGCTGTGCATTTATTCAAGTAGAACTGTAAACAATGCATATTTTTACACTACTCTAAGTGTTAACATATGTTTTATAGCACATGAAGCTCACTGCACAATACACAGTTAATATCATAGCAACTGTTGTCATCAAAGGGAAGGAATGTTGAAGATCACTATCAGATACACAGATCCCAGGGGCAGGTTTATCCGTATATTGTCTTCTATTGTAATTTTTCTGTCTCATCCATTCTTACTGTTTCAGTTCACTTGGTCTTTGAACTAGTCTCTCTGTATTTTATCATGCCAAAGTGCAGTGTATATTAAAATAAATAAATAAATAAAGGAATAAAAATCAAACAGAAGGTAGTGGTATGGTTTTCCCAAGCCACTGGGAATTCTTTGCTGAAGATGAATCTGGCTTCATTTTCTGTTCCCAGTTTCCTTGTCTAATTTTCTGTTTCCTTTCAGGATTTTACTGTTTCTCTCATCTTCTGCTGTACTTGTGACACAATGAAAAGATGCTTCTTGGACCACAAGGAGAACCAGATTTCACTCTTATCACTGTGATCTATCCTTCAAGAATTCGTCCTTGAGAGCAGCTCTGTGGAGAAGGACCTGGGGGTCTTGATAGACGAAAACCTTAACATGAGCCAGCAATGTACTCTTGTAGCTGGGAAGGCTAAATGGAATCCTGGGCTCCATTAAAAAGGTGTGGCCAGCAGGGATAGGGAGGTGATTGTCCCCCCTCTACTCTGCTCTTGTGAGGCCCCATCTGGAATACTGAGTACAAGTGTGGAGCCCCCAATACAAAAAAGGCAGGGAGCTGTTGGAAAGGGTCCAGAGGAGGGCCATGAAGATGATCAGGGGACTGGAGCACCTCCCCTATGAAGACAAGCTGAGGGAGCTGGGCTTGTTCAGTCTGGAGAAAAGAAGGCTACGGAGTGACCTCATTGCAGCCTTTCAATACCTAAAGGGAGCCTACAAACAGGAGGGGAATTGACTCTTTGGAAGAATAGATAACAGCAGGACAAGAAGAAATGTTTTGAGGTTGAGGGATGGAAGATTTAGGTTAGATGTCAGGGGGAAGTTCTTTACAGAGAGAGTGGTGAGGTGCTGGAACAGGTGCCCAGAGAGGCTGTGGATGTCCCATCCCTGGAAGTGTTCGTGGCCAGATTGAATGGGACCCCCGGGTAGCCTTGTCTAGTACTGAATGTGGAGGCTGGTGGCCCTGCCTGTAGCAGGGGGGTTGGAGATTCATGATCCTTGAGGTTCCTTCCAACCCTGGCTATTCTGTGATTCTGTGATTCTGTGATTCTGAGAGATCTAATTATATCTTGTCAATGACTATTTGAGCCTAATAAGATATTCATCTGATCTGCCAATGTAAGTTCAACTCAGTTGCCCAAACAAAAGATTTTACTGCCATCTGGGATCTCACAGGTTATCCTGAAAGGCATTCTGCTGTTTCTATATTAACATGAGTACTTCCCAAAGGTGCCACGCAGCATCTGTCTGCTTTCAACAGAAGTTTTCTTTCTCAGTGGAGTCTTAAATGACAGTATACACAAATACTGAACACTAGTGCTGTGGGTATCCATTTTAAAGTAAGCTGAATAGTTCTTCAGGCTTCACTAAGCATGCAGATAGCAACTGTAATAAGAAGCTAAACAACTGTCTCATGTACAGATACCTACACTTTGAAATTTTTATTTTAGATGAAACCTAGAAGAGACTAGACTGTGTATGTCAGTCTAAACATTAGCAAGGATGAAGCTGGACTAGCTGGCAAGCAGGACAGATGTTTGGAAGTCAGATACTAAAGCAACTGTAATTCTCTCTGAGATATCAAAGAGATAATTGAGAAACAGCGCTGGCTACTGGGACCAGGAGATCTAATTCAGCAACTGTGGAGAAGGTAAGTTCTGGGAGCCTACTGGTAAGGTGGTAAGTCTGGACCAACTACAAGAAAGATTTGTTTGCATGAAACAGCTGGGATACAAGGAATCTAGTGCCCAGCTACTGGTAAGACTGAAAGTTTAAGGCCAGCTACTGGGGATGATCCATTGTGCATATGTACAAGAAACAGCAGCTGAACTGGATTTGTGAGCCTTGGGAGTTCACACATGCAGGTGCTAGCAGCTGTGGAAACTGGGGATCCAAAACCAGATCTGGACAGACCTGGGTTTTTAAGGACAGTAAGTAGACATACACTATATATGTTCTTACTACCTGCTGACAGACTTTCAACCTGAACAACTGTAAGAAGGGAAAAGATGCCATCTGCATTGGTGTGGGCGTCTTCATCTGTGTTTGTGTGGTTGGTAATGTAAACATGTACATATATTTGTGTACAAAGAGTATACTCCAGAATATGTGCTTAGTCTTGCTATAGGCTGAACCTGGAGATGTGCAGCTATTCCATCCTTGTTTCCACTTGGTCAACCAATTTGGTACACCTAAGAGAAATCTGGAGCTCAGTTTTGCTAACAGTGTCAATTTAGCAATCATAAGGAAAAAGATTACACCAGATTTCTCAGGTTTGTTAGAAAGGGTGGGATAGACTCGGCCAGTTCCTACCATCACCACAAGGAAACTTGGATTCTTGTTTTTTTCATGCTGATCCTCTATCACTTTATGATCAGAGGATTTTCTCACCAATGAATTTAGATTCTCACTTGCTATGAGTACAGTGATTTTTTAATGATCTCAGCTGATGCTGTTCAGAAATGAAATACACGGTATCTCTTCAGTAAAAGCCAGTTTCTTTCCTAAGATATGGCAAAATTACTTCGTGCTGAGCTTCTGTATCACTGGAGGTCTCTCATAATGCCCTGATATGTTCACAGCCATGGCTGTTTCTTTGCTTAACTATTTCCTCTTGCAACTCTTCCCCGCATCTTATAAATAAGTTTTTAGGAGAAAGACATCAGTATATTTACAATAATGCTCCTTCCACTCTTGACCTGCAGAAATACATATTTCATACAATTACTCAGTTCTTGTGAGACAATACCTGGAGTACTGTGTTCAGCTCAAGTGGGCAGCTTTCAGGTGCCCAAAAAGAAAAATAAGGACTTAGAGCAAGTCCAGAGGAGAGCCATGAGGATGATCAGAGCACTCATCTCTCCTATGATCAAGAAGAGTTGTTCTTTATTGGAAAGTGTAGTGGTATGCCTTAAATTAGAAGATGGTCGATTTAGATTAGACATAAAGAAGAAAAATTTTTATCAGAGGGTGATAAGACACGGGAATATGTTGTCCAGAGAAACTGTGGATGTCCCTTTCCTGGAAATGTTCAAGGTCAGGTTGGATGGAGCTTTCAGCAGTTAATCTAGTAGGAAGCACCCTTGCTCATGGTAGGCAAGCTGGCTCTGGATGATCTTTAATGCTCCTCCTAACCCAAACTGTTCTACAATTCTGTGATTCTATGATTGTAACTTCCCAGTAAAGGGCGTGGTTTGAAGCCTGCTGAGATGAACATAATCATTTTAACTATAGGATCACTAAATTGTGAATGGTAGCAAATGTATTTCATATAGGGTTACAGAAGAAATTATGTTTTACTGCCCAAATATTAACATTATTTTCCATGTCCCCCAGGAAGCTGGAGGATTTGAGTTGAATTATCCTTCTTTCTGATAACCAGAGGCAAGAGTTTTGGAAGTAGAAGTCTAAAATCCATATTTAGTTCTCCGCTCAATTAAAAGCTGAATTCCTACTCATTTTTTTTGAGATTGTTTAAGAATCAAAGAAAGTATCAATAAGAAAGTGAGAGAGCACACCACACTAATCTTATCTATTCCTGAACTCTTACTTTTTAAGAGTTTGACCCACTGTTCAAGATTTTACTTTGTGATGGAAGAAATAGAGGGAAATTACAAGATCTGAGTTATTTTTGTATAAAAACAAACAGTAGGCTTCTTCAATTGTGAAAGACTCTGACGATGTTTTCTGATGTGTATCTCATTGGTGACTGGGAAGGGCTTGCATAATGAATAATAAGCACTGCAGAAACTCATGTCTGTTACACAAGTAAACATATTAAATTAATGCATTTTCCATGCAGCATAACTTCTGCCAGGAAATTTGTTGAAACTATTGCTTTACCACTGACAAAGGCAAATTGCCTTCACCTGGTCTGAGTGGACACAGATTATCTGCTTTCAGTGGCTTTGTGCCCATTCACACCAGGTCTGTAAACAGCCTATTGTGCTTTAAAGGCTTTCATTATCCAAGATGTGACAAAGTGCAGATAAACAAATTCTCCAAGTATGGAGGAGTTTTTTTAAGGGTCAACATTAATTTTCAGTTTACTTAAAAGACATAAACTTCTGATTGAGTTTGATCTGTGACTATCACCTTTCTAACCTATAAAATGAAAATTGTTGGTGCTCTATCAGCTCCCTCTAATCTGCAGAACCGAGAAAGTAAGCCAACGTAGAAGGCAGTACCTTCAGAAACTGTATCTCAGTAAAAGGTGGGAAGCTGGACTGATTCAATAAAAATCAACCTGACATTTCTGTTCTGACTTTATCTCAGGCAAAATCTCTTTGAAGTTTCAGAAATGTTTTTGTTTTTTTTTACTCTTTCTCTCCATATCATGTCAAATCAAAACTGTAAGCATACAAAAAAAACAATATAAGATGAACTTTTTTATCTGAGCTCCTTGATCTTGTTTAAAGGTTTTAAATTATACAATAAATATCTGAGTTATGTGTTGTATACACAAACTGAATTACATACCAGAACCTTCTGAAGTGTACCCATCCAATATCAGAGAGAAGGCGTATTGTTCTTGAACTCAGCATTTCCTTAATCTCAGATATACCATACACTGAGGACTCTCCTATCCTGTCCTAATTACTATCATGCAAAGACGTGCTGCCAAATGTCAATTTGGCAAAGAGTTACTAGGGTGAACAGTATGATATTTACCCAGAGAAACATTCTATAATTCTTATAGTAATGCAGGTATAGAAATGGTTTAAAGGTAGTTAATATGAGAGCAATGGATAATGTCTTCCTGGACTTTAGTGGAGCTTTTGATACTTTTCCTTATGAAGATATACTATGATACTATTCCTTAAAAAAATTTAAAAAAAAATAAAATAAAAAATAAATTAATAAATTAATAAAAAATAAAAAAAACCTGTTGAAGTATGGGCTGGCTGAGAAGATAGCAAGACAGACAAAGATTGTATGAATGGCAGGATCCAGAGTGTAATAGTCAATGATGCAGAGTCTAGTTGGAGGCTTTGTAATTAGCCTCTAATAAAAAGCAAAGTACCCTAAGGGTCAATATGGGATCCAGTCTTGTTTAACATTTTCATTAAGATTTTCATTATGGTGAACTGTTCTCTCAAGGAATTCACAGCTGACACAAAAGCAAGGGAAGTGGCTGACTCACAAGAGAGTCACACATTCATCCAGATTGACTTTGACTGTCTGGAGTGACGGGCTGACAAGAATTGCATGAAGTTCCACAAGAAGTTTGAGGTACTGCACCCAAGAAGGAAAAACACCAGATACCAGGACATGCTGGGGGCCACCCAGTTTCAAAAACAGCTGAAGAAAAAAGGACCTGGGTGTCTTGGTGGACACCAAGTTGAACATGAGTCAGACAGGAGAGGAGGAAATGCACACAAATTGGAGCACAGGGGGCTTGCTCTGAATATCAGAAATCTATTCAGTGTTGTGTAGATGACAGACCACTGGTATTCCAGAGAGGTTTTGGAATCACCCTCTTTGGAGATCTTCAAAAGCCATCTGAACATCATTCTAGACAATTGTTCAAGTGTACCTGCTGTAGTCAAAGCAGGAGTTGGACAAAATAGTCTCCAGGTGGCCTTCTGGCCATAACAATTCTGTGACATTATCTTGTAAAATTTAAGATTTTTTACATCCCAATCTGGCTTCACCTAAAGGTAAGAAATCTTTGTGCAATTTGTCAAAGATTGATAAAGTATTGACTTTCATAATGTTTTCATCATAATTTGAGTTTGTCTTTCGATTTCACTAACACTCTTACATAAGAAGTACACCTCTTAAATATCCATGGCTTAAAGCTTAAAAAACATGTTCTTTGCTATACATGCATGGCATAACAGCAAATAGTGCAATTCAATCAAAGCTGAGATAATCTGCAGTTCCACTGACAGATATCTGCACATAACTTCAATGTGACTTACATGCAAAGATAATGAATTCTCTAATGCAAATTTACACACGGGGTCAAATAAGGAAGTTCTTTGTATTTGACAGTATATTGGGTATTAGGTATTTATCACAAAATAAATAATTCATCCCACATAACCGCTTGCTATGTAAATGATAGTCTATGTATATTAAAGCATTTAGCACTTAGAATAAAATGGACAGCTGGGGCCAAATGAATATCTCTCAGGACACATTACCATTACAGTTCCCCTGTGAGTTTTTAACTCTTCACTTCTAAGGGCTGCCATGAGGACATTAGTTAAATAAGGCATAGAGTTCATTCTAATACAGGCAGAGACAAAAAAAAAAAAAAAAAAAAAAAAAAAAAAGGAAAAAAAAGAGGATAATTTGTAGCAGTAAATTAATTTCAGATTCTAATTTCCCCCATTTTCAGTGTTTCTCATAACCCTGGTGTAATCTGGATTCAATTCAATCTAAGGAAGAGTTAGGAAGAGTTAAATATTTTCAAAATTTCAAGCAGATGGTAACTAAAATATAACAATAATAATAATAAAAAGGATTAGGGCAGAATTTGCTTCCCAGTTCTAGGACTAAATTCCACATGAATTTAAGACTCATTGAACACACCCTTTCATTTAAGCTTTCTAATAGATTCTTCTCTAATTTACAGACACCCATGGTGAACTTTAAACAGAGAGCGAATTTTCATACAATGAAGTGTGGTCACACAAGTGAACAAGCTAAAGGTAAAAAGCTAAAGGATATCTCCAGCCCATATGGAAAGTGTAAATTGGAGAGCATGCTTTCAGTCTTACTCAGTCTTGCAGAAATTTCTTTAAAAGCTAAAACTGACAGAAGCTGTTTAACATTCTGTGCCTGTCTTCTGCAGTTAGAAACATAATTGGAATCAAATCTTCTCATAGATTTCTACCTGTGAATCCAGATAAACACCAAATATGGTAGAGTTGTCTGAGATCTATACCTAGGTTTAGAAATCAAAGAATTCTTAAAGTTGGAAAAGACCTCCCAGATCATCTAGTCCAGCCATCCACCACTTATCATCAATGTTGCCCACTAAATCATGTTCCTGGAGGTGTTCAAGAAATATACAGATGTGGTATTAAGTAACATGGTTTAGTGGGCAGTGTTGGTGGTAGGTGGATGGTTAATCAATCTCTGGACAGCCCATTCCAAAGCTGTCTCAACCCCTTCTTTATTTTTGGTTCAAAGCTTGCTTTCCGAGGCATTTCTTGCAATAAGACTCTGACTTATCCAGGAGATGTGAGGTGGGTGTTGCCGTGTGGCAGTTGTCATCACTGTGTGGACAATTTTACATTTTATAGTATTTCTTTGGAGCTGTTTGCTTCTGGAAGAGAGTGCTCAGGAGTGTTTACTGGCGGAAGATCTAGTCAAATAAGATTTGTGACCAAATATCTCCTGATTGCTATGGGAGACTGGGGGCTTATATCCTGTCAAGGGAAGATACAAGTTGGCACCTCCATGATCACTCATCTGCTGGCAAGGTCGAGAAGATGGAGACAAAAGGAGTTCCTACTGAGATACAAAAGCCAGAAGCTGTCACAGAAAAAAGCCAATTCAACCACTTTGGACTTATAAATAAGTTTGTACTGCCATTGGAAAGAGTTACCATCATCATTGTCAGCTGAACAACAATCCCTGACAACCCATCACTACTGAAGATCAACGTCTGAACTATGAACCATGCTGAACCTATAGTGGTGACTATTTCTCTCTTGCTTCCTACAAAGACTCCTTGCTTTTATTTCCTACCTTTTCTATCACCAGTCTTCCCTCTCCCATCTCCATAAACGACTAGGATTTGTAACTAATATTTGACCCATTGTGTCTTAATCTCATTGTCTGGTATACATATATTAAAAGAACCTTCTCTTCCTCCTATAAACTTGAGCGAGACAAGAGCATTACCACTCTTTTGGAGAAGTTTTTCCTAATACCCAATCTGAACCTCCCCAGCACAATTTGAGGCTATTCCCTCTAGTCCTGTCACTAGTTACCCAGGAGAAAAGGCCAACATCCACCTCATTGCAACCTCCTCTCAGGTATTTAGGGAAGACTATAACCTCTCCCCTGAGCATCCTCTTCTCCAGACTAAACAAACTCAGCGCCCTCAGCCACTCCACATAAGACTTGTTCTCCAGTCCCACCACCATCTTCACTGCCCTTCTCTGAACAGACTCTAGGGACTCAGTTTTTCTTGCAGTAAGGGGCCCAAAACTGAACACAGTACTAAAGATGCAGCCTCACCAGAACTGAGTATGGGGGGGTTGATCAAATCCCTTCTCCTGTTGGCTACATCATTTTTTATACAAGCCAGGATGCCATTGGCCTCCTTGGTCACCTGGTCACACTGCTCGCTCCTGTTAAAGCTGAGCATTGATCAACACCATCCTTTTCCTTTTCATAGTCTTCCAGCCATTCTTCCCCAGGTCTGTAGCATTGCCTCTGGCTGTTGTGGCCAAAGTGCAAGACACAGCAGTTGGTCTTGTTGAACTTCATCCCATTGGCCACAGCTCAGCTATCTAGCCTGTCCACGTCCCTCTGTTTGGCCTTCCTAGTTTCAGGCAGATCAACAGTTCCTTCTAACTTGGTGTTATCTGCAAACTTACTGTGTGCGCATTCAATTCCTCATCCAGATAGTCAGTAAAGGTATTAGGCAAAATGAGCCCAAGTACTGTCCCCTGGGGAACATCACTCGTGACAGGGTAACAGTATGCTTTAACTTCATTCACCGCCACTCTCTAGGCTTGGCCATCTAACCAGCGCTTTATCCATCCAAGGCATGGGCTGCCAGCTTCTCTTGGAAAATACTGTGAGAGACAGTGTGAATGACTTTGTTAAAGTCTAGCTAGACAACATCAATTACCTTTCTCTCATCCACCAAACTGATCATCCACTCATAGAAGGATATGAGGTTGGTCAAGCAAAACCTGCCTTTCATGAAATCCTTGCTGCTTGGTCCTGATCTACTGGTTGACCCACACATGCCGAGTGATCTCTCCATAACCTTTCCCAGCACCTAGTTTCAGTCTGTAGTTCTCTGGATCCTCCTTACAACCCTCCTTGTAAATGGGAGGCACGCTGGCAAGGCTCCAATCCTCTGGGACCTGTCCACTTGACAAGTAGCACTGATGGTGAAAAACAGCTTGACAATCTCTTCCATCAGCACTCTCAAGTGCAGATGGGGTCCATCTGACCCAATGGACTTTTGATAGTCCAGGTGGTTTAACAGGTATCTAACTGTTTCCACTTTCCAATTTCCTCAATCATGGGGGTTTATTTTACTCCCCATCACAAATTTCCAGCTCAAGAGGTAATCAACAAATTAACGTGAGGATAATTGGTTTAACTTTCAATGACAGGTGTAAAGAAGGCATTGAGAACCTCATCCATTTCCTCACATTCACCACCATATCCAGTAAAGGATGGAGATTCTCCTTAGCCCTCCTCTTACTGTCAATATATTTGTAAAAAAATTTTTTGTTGTTCTTTACTACAGTGGCCAGGTTGAGTTCAAGCTGGGCTTTTGCCTTTCTAATTTTCTCCGTGCATATCCTAGCAATTTCTTTGTACACTCCCTAGGTTGCCCATTCCTTCTTCCACCAGAGGTAGATTTTCTTTTTCTCCAGAAGTCTCAGCAGAAGTTCCCTGTTCATCCATGCTGGTTGTCCTCCCTAGGCTCATCTTAAGGCACTTAGAGACAGCCTACTTCTATGCCTTTAAGACTTCCTTATGAAGAAGCATCCAGCTTTCCTGGGCCCTTTTACCCTTCAGGAGAAACTCCCAAGAAATTCTACATACCAGTATCCTGAGTAGTTCAAAGTCAGCCCCCTGAAAGTCTGAGGCAGCAGTTTTGTTGGCCCCAGTCCTGACTTCTCCAAGAACAGAGAAATCAATCATTTCATGGTTGCTGTGGCCAGAACAGGTCTCATCCTCCATATCTCCAGCCTGTTCTTCTCTGTTTGTGGACAGCAGGTCTAGCAGGGTCTACCTCCCCTGGTAGGTTCTCTTACCAGCTGCATCAGGAAGTTATCTACTAGACACTCTAGTAATCTCCTAGGCTACTTCCTCTGTTCTGTATTGTATTTCCAGCATATATGAAGGGGATTTAAGTCCTGTATGAGAACAAAGGCTGGCAATCACACAACTTCTGCTAGCAGTTCATAGAATACCTTGCCTGTCTCTTCATCCTGTTTAGGCAATATTTAACAGATCCCCCACCAGCAAGTCTGCCTTCATGGCCTTATTCCTAATTCTTACCCATAGAGACTCAACCTTATAATTCCTAGCCCCAATCTCAACAATGTCGAAACACTTGCTAGAATAGGCAGCCACTGCCTCTCTCCTTTGCCTATCACTTCTGAAGAGCTCATAGACATCCACTGCAGATCTCCAGTTGTGGGAGCAATCCCACTACATTTCAGTAATGGCAACTAAGTCGTAATTTGGCTGGCACACGATGTCTTCCAGATCCTCCTGTTTGTTGCCCATGCTGTATGCACTGGGTTAGATGCACTCTTGTCCTTTCATAACTAGTTTAAAACTCTCTCAACGAGCCCTTCCATCTCCTGGGCTAAGATCCATTTCATCCTTTGAGACAGGTGAGACCCATCTGCGGGTATCAGGCCAGGCATTGAGGTCATGGTCAAAAAAGCCAAAATTCCTGCAATGGCACCAAACTCTTAGCCACGTATTCATCAGATGGGTTTTCATGTTCCTCTCAGTATTCTTTAATGCCTTCAAAGGGATAGAGGAAAATATCATATGCAATCCTGGCCATCAGTTAACTTCCCCAGTGCCCTAAAGTCCCATTTTATAGCCATCAAGATTCTCTCAGTGACTTCATTGCTGCTAGCTTGAACTATCAGTAAAGGGTAATAATCAGAGGGTTGAACCAGATCAGGAAGTTAGTTTAGTAATGTCCCTGACTCAGGTCCCAGAGAGGCAGCACACTTCCCTGTATGTAGGGTCTGGCTGACATATTAGGCTCTTCATTACCCTCAGAAAGAAGTCACCTAGGGCAATTACCTTTCTTTCCTTCTTGTTGGAGGCTGTTTTCAGGTGTTTAAACTGCACCTTTTCTCCAAGAGAACTGCATTGATATAGATGCAAATTCTTACACTATTCAATGGTTTCTACTATCATGGAATAAATCATCACAGGCCTGATTTACTGATCTAGTCATTACATGCATTTTAGTTACCTTTTACTCAGTGATCTCAACAACTTAGGTTTCTTTAGGGGTAATTTAAAAGTTATAAATCAGATTATATAGAACTATGATATAATATGCAGAAAAATCATTTAAAAATAAAGGTTTGCCATCTTTGATCATCCCTGTTGTATCAGCACAAGCTGTAAGTAAAATAGATTACACAGCTGGATAGTAGAAAAGATGGATGGAAGTCTAATGTTCTCATCATTCGCAAAATTTGTCTGTTCCCAAAGTAGCCTCCTAAATCCCAAGTCAGCATGAAGTTATTTTTAGTACTACATGCCAACATTTATTCTGACTTCGATTTATGTTGTAATGATACTTGTTATCATAAAATGAGATCCCTGCTGAATTCAGCTTTGATTTAACTAGAGGAGTTATAAGAGATATACCTATTTGTGTCCTGGATTTCCAATATTCCAGGTCAGCAGAAAAACTGTTAGTGTAATCAGTATTTGTCCTCAACATTTTCCCATCCAGTTCTAGAAAACAAAAGAACGGAGAGAATAGTGTTAGATTATCAAAGATACTTATATATTTTATGTTTCTCAAAAGTAGAAATTCAGGGGTTAAGAACTTCAAGGTTCATTTAGAAATACAAAGGAAAATTCTTCTCCTTCCAACTCCTGGTCATCCTAACTTCCAAACTAGAAGGATAGGAGGAAACAAATATAATTGTTTTAAACCAGTTTCAAGTCACCCAAGAAAGACAGTGATTGCAATCTGGTAACAAAGAAAGAATCTCTAACTCCTTCTGAAGTCACTTCCAAAGGAGGCAATCTCTAAAGTAGACCCTTCCACCCGTGCTCCCAGGGCTGGCTATGCCCCTTCACTAGGTGCTCAGTCACCAGTTCAGGCTTTGACCTAACAGTCTCTCTATGCAAATACAGATATAAGACACCAGAGGAAGCATTATTTCAGTTCGCAAATCTTTTTAACACAGTATAAGCTTCTGCAAACAGAAGTCTGGGCCTCAAGTAGCAATAGTAGTATAACAATGGTCAGTGTCAGGCTCTAACCAGGAATCTAGTCTTTGCTATTCAGCTCAGGTAGAAACAAAGTAAGATTTTGCTTTATTCTGCAGCTAACATCCACAAATGGACACAATAGTCCACCTCACTGTCAATATGCCCTCAGGTAAGTGTTACTTCCATTTAGAACTGTAAGCATTTTGCCACATTATAATCTAGAAAGGAAACTTTTCAGGGGCTAGGAGAGCAGAGAGCAAGGAGGAAGAAGATTCTCTTTAGTTTTGGTTAGGGCCATCTAAAAATAATTTGCTTCACCATTTCAATAGTATATCCTTCCTCACTGTTTTAAAAATGTCTGTCTACAATCCAATAACACCTATGCAGTCAACAGTACAGCAAGAGGAACTTAGACCTTTTCTGTGATAATTCTAGTCCTTGTGGAATTTAGCTCTCATTGGTTTTGCTCTCAAACTCATATTTGTAATATAGTGACAGCTGGCTCAGTGCTTTTTTATATCATTAAAATCCAATGTCCTAAAAGAGTAAGCTGTGAGATGCCACAGCAGCATTTTAAACAGGGAACACAGAAAATGTACTAAAGTCTCAGTTGGAAGGCTTTTCTCTGTGAAATAACCTGTCCTTCAGAGCAATGATTGAAGGACACTAGTAGGTGGTGTGAAGTTGCCATGTGCAAGGTAATTTGGAGACCTATAAAAGTCTTTAGTAGAGAAGGGCAGTAATTTCTTAGTTTGACTAGTCCCAGCTGAAAGTGATGTTTGCTGAATTGGTGGCTGCAGTGTACAATCATGATACCCTTCCAGTGGCGCATGGATCACACATAATGCCACTTTGCAGAGGAGAGATGTTTCTAGCTCTCATGGTGGCATGAGAAGACACAAAGGATGGATTGAAATTATGAAATAAAGAAGAGACAGCTCATTCTCAGGGTCAGCACCCTGACCACAAGTTTGGTGGATTTTCTGCTTTCTCTCTGTTTCTTGTGCTCCTTCAGTAGCAAAATGCTCAGCTTCTGTAAGGATGGAGAGCTTATTCCCTTGCTCATGAGCTGCTCCCTCTCCTGCCTTTCTCCATTTAAGATTACCCTTTCTTTGTATGATCTTGTCAAGAACAAAAAGAACATGAAGAAATACTATGTTTTTCCAAAGGTATTTCCTGAAATATTTGATCAGTGAGGGTGATGTTGAAGACTGTGCAGTAGTAACAGTAGGTACATTCAGAGTATGAACAGTACAAACAGTATATTAAGTTTTCAAATCTATATTTATCTCAACTTGGATGAGATATTATTCAATAAAAGAAAATTCTGAAATGAATTACTGGAAAATGATTTTGGTCAATCAAAACATTTCATTTTGGTTAAATTAGTCTTTCAATAAGATTTTAATTTATTTTAAAATACAGTGAAAAAAAATGTGCGTAATGACAGAAGCTTAGTTATTTCAAGGGATTAATTAAGCCATCTTGTACTAAGATTATTAAAAGCAGTCTTCATTTTTGACAAAACAACTGTGTCAGCTGCATGTGCATATATCTACAAAACATTTCAATTTCAGAGAAACTGTTAAGTTCTGACCAATGCTAAACAGACAACGCTTTTATACAAAAAAAAAAAAAAAAAAAAAAAAAAGGAAGGAAACTAACAAAAAATAAATACATGGTTTCCATTTGTTCATTCGTGTATTCTTTTACTCTTTACTTGAAGACCATTGAACTTAATGGAGAGATTTCTCTGAACCCGTCCTTTAATTTCTGAGCAAATATTGAGACAAACACAAAGAGGTTTATGTGTTTTCCCGCATCACACTCCTTATATTACTTGCATGCTAATCCAGGGGTTGGCAATTCTGAGTTCTTGATGAACAATTAGTGCAGCAAACTGTGAGGTGTTTATTGTGATGCACAAAATTTTGGCAAAATATTCCCTTATCTATTTTACCTATGAAAAGTATTTGAGCTGTTGATCCCAAGAGTCTGCTGCACTAATTGTCTTCACTTCTATCACACTCCTTCTTCCTCACTTTGATTACTTCTGAAGTCTGGATTGTTATTGCTCATTATTCATTACTTTATTATTTGTTATTCATTTCCTTGTTTACTCTTTCTATTTGTCTTTCTTCTTTGCTATTGATTTATTTATTTTCATCCTGTTTCAACAATATTTTTCCTTTTGCTATTATTTTTCTTTATTAGTTGCAGTAAAATTTTATCCCTGTGTATTATGTGGTTTGTTTTTGTTGTTTTTTTTTTCATTATTTTCTGTGGTTGTATTACATAGTCACCACTGCTCAGCTTCTAAAAGTCTTCTAACTCTTCTCAATACAGCAGTACTGAACTCTACTGATAATGCTTTATTAAATGTTACACTGAAGCTGAAATCTTACACAGTAGGTAGCATAAAATCATTTCAAGCTTAAATATGTTTGAGGATTGTTGTGGTTTAAGCCCAGCAGGCAGCTAAGAACCACACAGCCACTCACTCACTCTCTGCAGGTGGAATGTGGGAAAGAATCAGAGGTAAAAGTGCGAGAACTTGTGAGTTGAAAGAGATTTTACTATATAAAGCAAAAGCTGTGTGTGCAAGCAAAACAGAAAAAAAACTCACTTTCTACTTCCCATTGGCAAGCAGATGTTCAGCCACTTCCAGAAAAACCGGACTCACCGCATGTAGAGGTTTCTTGTGAAAACAATATCCATCACTCTGAACTTCCCTCCCAACTCCTTCTTTGCCCCAGCTTTTTTTTGCTGAGCATGGTCGGAGACCATTTGGTCATTTAGCCAGCTGTGGTTAGCTATTCTGGTTGTATCCCCTCCTAGCTTCCTGTGCACTCCCAATCTCCTCACTGGCAGAGCAGCATGAGAAACAGAAAAATCCTTGGCTCTGTCCAAGTACTGTTTTGTAACAACTGAAAACATTGATGTGTTATCACCATTACTGTGGTAAAAAAAATCCAAGACAGAGCATCCTATAAACCTCTACAAAGAAAATTAACTTTATACAAGACAATCTGTGAATATGATCAAGATGATAATGATAGCAGGAATGTCCCATCAGGGGTCTCACCACTTGTTACATAATCCACAAGCAACCTGCATGTGTGTTTTGGTTCCCTTGAATGTCCACACAAAGATTATGTGAAAGTATTAAAGTCTGCAGTTGATATACATAGATGGCTCTGCAAAGGTCTTATAACACAGCTTAAGCTGTCTTTTCATTTTTATTATTATTAAAATTTTATTTTCTGTGAACTTTATGTTATTAGTAAGAAGTTATTGGGAAATAAAAGAATTGTGTGAGAAATGTGTACATAAAAGCCTTACTTTGTGGATCTCTCCTATAAGATCATTCCGGAAATGTCATCCCACATTGTCTTCTCTTTTTAAAAAGTCTATATGAATGATCTCTCATTTCTTTTTTATCTGTGGAATATTCAGATATGTAATATACAAAGGATTTGTAAAACAAATAATGACTCTCTGGACTCCAAATTTCTTCAGTCAGAGCAAATGCAATGTTATTAATTTCATAATCTGGTCTATATTTCAGGTATTAAGGACCAAAATGAGTTAATATTTTCCTGAACAAAGCTATCAAGCAGACAAACAACATAAAAATTTTATATAATCTTTTCTTTACATTGTGGTAGTGTAGAACACTGATTCTCATATTCACAGTTTTAGAAATTTAAAGGATGGAGATTTACTGTTTCTTTAATAATAATGGGCAGTTTTGTAAACTGTGTGATGCTCTCTACATGGATGGTCAAGATTTTTAAGCCAAAATAATAACCAGACTTATGTTTGCTTTTTATATTATTAATAATATTTTGAAAGGTCCATGCTCTGCCATAAGTCTGAATTTTGCTCTAAATCCCTTGAAAATGTGTTCATTCGGAACAGTTTATTTCTTCTCCCTTTCTCCCACCCCCTTCAGTGACCTACCTGCTCTCTAATTGAATCTCTGTTGTAATCGGAGTGTAAATTTAGCATGTTGCATTGGTGTTCAGAGTAGGAACCCAACATGTACCTAATTTAATTAAAAAAAAAAAAAAAAAGCTTGTTCTTTGTCACTTTTGTCATAAATATCATAAATATACAAATGGTAAAACCTCCAAGTCCTAAGTGTATTATGTCACACAAAGAAACAGAGTTTGAATTCTAGCCGTAACTCATTTCACATAGATCAAAATATAACCAGAATTTTAGCCAGTGCTATGCAGTAGCTGCTGCAAAACTGGGACTGACAGTATTTTTGTACCATATGATTGTGTTGCTACCTTTTTTAAACCTTATTTAAACTAAAAGCTATATTTTATCTACTTTGCTCACTGAGACTGTGTCTGATAACACCAAATCACTACATTTTAATTGTTTTCTCCCTCCAACACAGACAAGACACCTAGAGTTTGCAACAGGACAGCTAAAGTAAAAGGAAAGATAAAGTAAATTCTTAATAGAATCTTCCATCCAGCCAATTCTGCCTAAATTATGTAAAACTTCTCTTCTGTGGGATCTGCAGTAAAATATGTGCTATGAAAGAATAACTCTTAGAAGATTTCATTGAGAGTGAAGCCAAGAGAACTGTATTAATGCCTGACCTAGTCTTACAATGCTACAGATTACACTTGCATGACTATTGCTCTATGAAATTGCTTTTATTTCTCGTACTGTTTAGTTCTGCAATTCTTCCAAGTGGCCAAATCTCACCTATTCGTATTGGTTTAATACCAATGCAAAAAGGATGCTATAACTTTCAGCTAAATAATTTTCCTTAAAAAAAATGCACATAAAGTGGAAGGGAGGAATAGTATATACATATATACTCCCTTCTCTTTTCTTCCTGTAGCATGAGGTAAATTGCACAATAAATCAATTTTTATGGATGCTGTTGACTTGCAACATTTGCTGCTTTTAAAAATTAATAGCTGAAATAATGAACATTCTCAAAAACTCTCTAAACAATCAACTTGATTAATTCCTTGAAATGAAAAGCAGTTGACATGTGCAATATTCCTAGCTGATTTTTGTTAGCCTGATCAGACTACAATCTAAACTTGTTCCAGTAACACAAGTTTGCTTACTTAGGCTTTAACGTGTAGGAAAATAAACAAACTGAACTCCCATATTGTGCTTTGCCTAGACATGCATACACAAACATCTATGAAATTAAATAAAGCTGAATTTTTCTGTAAATATTATTTTGAAGGCATAACATCACTGCACAGTGCAAGTGTCATCAGTTCATATTAATATTGCATTATTGTGAAACTGATAAGACATTCGTGAGTATAAGGAAATGTGCACTGCATTCTGAGAATTCTCTGAATTGTAGTCAACATTCCAAAGTGGTGTAACCAGGAGTAGCTCCTCTGAATGAAAAGCAGTTAGACAACTTCCCATCAGGATTTTTATTTACTCCCCTTTCCAAGCCTCATTTTTCATGGTCCCTTAATGTAAGAGCAGTAAAAAAAAAAACAAGAAAAAAAACTATTTCTCTGTCTGATTTCTTTCTAGATCTGGAATTAAATAATATTGTTGTCTACACTGTATTATCTGATCTAAATATTTCATTTTATATTAAATAAAAATAAGTAATTTGGTTAAGCATTAGCAGATCATTTTTATCTTTAAAATGTACATAAAATTATAAATATCTGAAATGGAATACCATTTCTTGTTCCTTATGTCTCTGCTTTTTATTGCTTACTGAGATGTAGGTCTGAAATAATTGAGACAGATGCCTGAAGTCATGGTTAATATGTCTACATGACACACCCAGACTATCCAAGTGACCACACATTACGTCACAAGTAGTGGATGGAAATGAAAACTTTCAGTGAACAAAGGTCATCAGTTGCTCAACCATATACACTGTCTGTTACTTACAGAATCCTTAACATTAACATTTGTAAAAAACTGTCTGAAAAATAGACAAAAGGTTTTTTCCAGTTGGAATGTAATGTTGCTGATGGTCTTTCTTCTCTTTCTTTAGGTTAAGCTTGACATCTCTCCTTCTTCAGCTGTGTAAGTTTTTCTTTCATCATTCAAAAGTTTTCACTTCTGACCAATGGTTTCACTGTTAGCGTGAAAGGGTAGTGTGGAGGTAACTCTGGTTGTACGTGCTGGCCAGTCACTAAAGTAAATAATGCTATATATAGGTGTGAGTTAGGTTATCTGAAGGAAATATTTGAAGGAATATTGGTGAAAATTTCAACAGGAAGATAGGAACATCACCTATGTTGTCAAACATAACAAATTTTACTCTCGTGATATTCATATTAGATAACTTCTTAATCGACAGCTCTTGGAACTGTTAGGTACCCGGGGAGCTGATAGATTAACAAGATGTCAAGGCTAGTCTTCCTTGTAGTCTTACTAAATAAAGGGAAAACTCAAGGGAACCTGCTTCAACAGAATTCATTACATTTCTTAAATACGCAGTGCAATTACAGGGAGATATTTAATAAAACCATACAATCTGTTTGTCAGATATATCAAAAAGAAATTAATGTACAAAAACTAAGCATTTTTACTTCAACATGTAGACCATTTTTACGTTAAGAGTTTGAAATGCATACATAACCCATGAAAAGAAGTTATCAGAGGACAGAGGAACATGCAGAAGAGTGCAATGGGCTTAGAAATATGACTCTGGAGACAAAAAATTAAGCTTATCAGGAATAAAGAAGCAAGGAAAGAAGCATCTGTATAACAGACAAACTGAAAAATATGAAGGTTTGCTACTAGTTAGCTCTAATCAAGCTTTGCCTCTTTGTTCAACTAAAATTGCATTGCATCCCTGGAGGAGAAGCACATCTTTCTTGAAAGCAGAGGAGCATCAAGGTCTTTAGCATCTGTCAGTATATTCTTGCTAAAGGCTAAATTATGTCTCTGTTTAGGCAGTGTCAAAAATTGAAGGATTATTGAGGTCTCAAAGCCATCCTGCTTACAAACAGAAAAAGTCTTCACAGAGTAAGATTCTTTATAGTGCATCTTGTCTTGTCTGGGAAAAGGAATAATTTGTACTATGCATGGTATCTTGCTCTCAGATAAAGACTAGAAAAACCATTCCATATCTGGTCTTATCCACATCTTGAACTTCTGCAGCCATGATTGTTTAATTATTTTACATCTCCATCATCTATGAGTTACGTAGTGAAAATTTAGCTTGATTCTATATATAAATATATGAAGATTGTTATAACTTCATCTTAATTATGATGAATCTCTATTAATTATATGCATTTACTATGCAAAATTAGTCTATCCATTTGTTTAGGTTATCACACACTGATTTTCATGATCCTAAGAGGGAACAAATTGAGATCTCAAAATCAGACCACAAGGTAAAACCTGAAAGCAGCATGTATAAATTAAAGAACTTCAGCAGCAGTGCCAGGAAAATCTGTCACTGAGCATAATATTTGTGTTTTGCAAGTAGAATAAAAATTCCAATAAGAGAATAGGATGTCAAAGTCAAATAAAATAAAATAAAAACCACCCAAATCTTTATTCAGAATTCAATCTTAAAATTCTGTTCCCGAGTCAGAATAATTCCAAATTTTTTTATAACTCAAGGTGGATGGGTACTTCACGTTTTTATGATTAATTATGGATAGATCTGAGCACCAGGAATCTGTTCCATAAGATGTTTGAGCCATGAGGAAACTAAACCCACTCCAAAATACCCAGATGTCAACTTCATTGGAGTCATTTACTCCAGGGAACCAACTTAAGGCAAAACAACACAAGGACTGAAGAAACATTAGGGAGACTAAAACACTGTCTCACATAATAATTGCCTGAGCTATTAAACAAATAGAAACACATCTGGTGCTAATGTCTCAAACACTGTAGTTTCTGTATATCACATATGCCTTTATGTTAATGCTATCATGAGCTGCTGTTGTTGGATTGTTGTTTTCTCATTGTGTTTTTATCATTATTATTATTGTTGTTGTTATTGTAATCTACTAATGCAAAACTTATCAGTTTGATCCCATTTGTTTGTATCTGTTCACTCTCAGCCTTTGCACATTACGTTATATCTCCACTCACCTTCTACCACATCTCTTTCACCCATTTGTCCAAGAAAAATTAGGAAAATTAAATAAAGGAAAATCCTTCTGGCCAGCATAAATTTGTTAAGATTGAGTTAAAGGATACAAGTTTGTAAAATTTCATTACAGAGCCAAATAACTTAAAAAAAAAAAAGATACTTATTACTTGCTGAATAATGCTTTTATATATTTCAAGCCTAATAAAGGATAGACTTGATAAGAATATGCTTTTAAGATAGTAACCTTGAGTTGCCTTTTGTGTAGGAATCTAATGGGTCTAAATTAAAATGAAATCAAAACAGAGGCTGCGAAGGACTTGAATTTGAAAGAGGGTATATTTGTGCAGACACGAAGAATAGAAACTATTGATAAATTTGTTTCCAAGTATTACATGCTGCAAAAGGCATTTACACTTGCTTTCTTGAAAATGTCCTCTCTTCTGCATTTTTTAAAGACAGAAAACAAGTAGGAAATTCACAGGTATCATACAATGGCTCATAATTAATTAGAAGTTAAAGGTATTGTAAACACATAATCCTATATGCTTTCTGACAACACAAAGTTGTCACATTGCAGAAGGTAGTTCAGCTAACAGAGCTAAAACTTCCCTACCATTCTGTGAAATAACCCATGAGAGTTGCAGTTCCCAAGAGTGGGCTGGCCATTTATTCTTTACAAATGTGTACGGTTTCTTATTTTCCCACAAAAATTGAGTGCATTAGCCTCCCTCCAGTCAAAATGCAACTCATTCATAGTCTAGAATGAATAGAGAGTAGATTGCATCATCTTCTTCCTCATACAAAACAATGATCTTCTGGAAACATGTTGCTTACAAGGTTTGCTCTGAAATACAGAATGTTTATCTATATAAACATGCATATATAACACACACAAGTCTTTTGTTCTACTTTACATTGATACAATAAAGTAGGTACTCAAGATTCTTGAAAATCAAATTTACCTCTTCCTGCATCGTAAATATATTTCCTGTATAAGTGGGTTTGTTTAGTTATTTTTCCTTATTAAAATATCTATAAAAGCAAGATATATATGAAAGCCATTTTATTTTTTATGTTATGGTTTGTTCTGTTTTGTTTTCCAGAACATGCCTTGTAATGTGGTTAACTGTTAAATATTACCATTATTTTTTTAAATTACTCTTGGCTCCAAGGCTTCCAAGAAAGTGTCTGAGTATGATTGTCTACAGAAGAGTTAGAAAAACAAGCAAACAAGCAAAACCCACAAAACCAATACTAAAAATACTATAGCCTTTACTTGTATAAAGAATGCAGTGCAACAGAATTTACAGTATTAGTTATCTCTATAAACTCTTTTCAGTATGAATGAAATGAATGAAAATTCATGAGCAGCCACATTTTTCTCTTGTAAGAAAATGCTTTAATGCTTTAATGAACGCAGCATCTCTGATGCCTAGATGTAAGAACTATCCTAAATAAGTACAGTAGATGAACTTGAATACTCACTCTTATACCTTTGCATCATTTCCAGAGACATAAATTCAACAAGCTTGCTGTAATCTTCATTTGTCTTTCCTGAATCAGTAGATTTTTTTTTCCTCCCCAAATCTACACGGCAGATGAAAGCAGTCATTGGTGTCCAAACATGTATAAACTTTTCTACAAGAGCTTTGAAGGCTAACAGCAAGATATTTGTACTTTGTGTTAATTATCATTGCTTGAAAGAATTAAGAAGTGGAAGTTAGGAAAGAATCACAGAATCAGAATCATTTGAATTGGAAGGGACCTATAAAATATCGTCTAGTCCAGTTCCCCCACAGTGAATATGGAAAACTACAGCTAGATCAGGTTCCTCAGAATCCTATCCAACCCAACCTTGAGTGTCTGCAGGAATGGATCATCTGCCACCTCTCGAGGCAACCTGTTCCAGTTTCACTACCCCTATCATAAATAATTTTTTCCTCATATCCAATCTAAACCTCCCCTCTTTTAGTTTGAAACAATTTCCCCTTGCCCTATCACAACAGACTCTGCTAAAGAGTCTGTCTCCTTCTTTCTTTTACCTTATCTTTTGATATTGAAATGCCACTATCAGGCCTCCCTGGAGCCTCTCTTCTCCAGGGTGAACAACCCCAGCCCTCTCAGCCTGTCCTTGTATAGAATGTGTTCTATCCTTCATATCTCTTTTTAGTGTTCCTCTGGATAAGCTCCAGCAGATCCAAATCTCTCCTATGCTGAGGGCTCCACATTGGAACACAGTACTCCCAGTGAGGTCTCACCAGCATAAAGTCTGGATCACCTCCTTTGCAATAAGGAATAAGATAAATGAGCAAAAAGAATAATTCTGGCCATAGTATTCTGTCTAATTAAGGAGTGATATTTAAAACTCACCCACGTAATTCCAGAGACAGCAGGATAGCTTTTTGGAATGGAAAACCGTTTTGTTCAGATTAGTTATATACCATAGACAACAAAACTCATAGAAAATATTGCTCATGCACAGTATTTTGATATAATTTTAAATGTGTTGGTGAGTATTTTGAAACGTGGGTGATACAAAGACAGAAATGTAACTGTTACAGTAACTAAACTGAATGGGAAATGTTCTTATTATTCTTATGTATAATAGGAATAATGTTTTCCAAGAAAATGTATCAGTGCACAGCAGAACATGAATGGATAAAGCACAGTCAAAGAAAGCAATAACATGGACAAACTTCTAAAGCCACATAGCTAATTTACCTAGTGTGTGGTAGGATCAAAAATATGTATATACAGTCTGGTTGTAGAAAACACCTGTAATAAGAATTTCTACTTCCTTCTTAAATCACAATGCTTGAGGCATTATTTTTTACAGAAAAAAAAAAGACTACTTCTATGTGTATAATCACTTTCTGTTTATTGGAAGCCATTCTTCTCCTCTCTACAGAAGATATGATCTATTGTCATTCCCAACATTTCTTAGAGGCCATGTTTTCTAAACCTCCATATATTTATGTTTGTTGTTCTTTTTTTCCTTTTGTATTTTTTATTTTAAAGACTTTCTGTTTTAATTATAATCTTCTAACTTGCTGTGCCAAAATAAAACACAAAAAAGAATAGACTTAATATATTTTAAGGAAAACGTAAAAACTACCTGCCATGTATTATATACTGCACAGTGGTAAATAAATTACTTTATTACATCACACATTTTATAGGGTCATTTTATAATTTTCCTACAGAGATGGCTTCTAAGTACACTAGCTCAAACTGATCTCCAAATATTTTCTTCAGGGATGCTTGGGATGGTTCTTTTTTTTTTTTTTGCTACAACCATCTCCAATTTCAGTTGCACGCTCAAAAGTCTCTAGTTTAGAAAATGTTCATCCAACTGTCAGTATTTCTAATGTGTATTTTTTTGACATAGCTGGTAAATCCAAATATTTAATAACATCATATTCATACCTGTTAAAAATATTTTTTTCCTCCTAATTCAGTAAGAAATCATTAATGTAGCTACATTTTATTTACCTTTCCTGGACTACATTTTCTTACTTTCAGAATTAGAATATTCTCACTATGTCAAAAAAACTTGCTAATAATTTACATCTGCCTCCATCTCATGCCTCATAGTTACCCCCTTCAGGATTTAATATGGAAGGTTTTGAGCACACTTGTTCTTAGCATACCCAGTGTACACCTTCTCTGGGTTTTCATAAAACATTTGCTTTCCTATAGTACAAGTATTTTTCATTTTTGTCTTTTTTTCCATCCATTTTTCTAAAACAATGTTATTCTTGTCCTTCTTCAGTCTTGTAGAACCCTGCTTGTCCTCCTAGAGTTCTTGAACATAATTACTAATGGTTCAAAGACAATTCTGGCTTAGTTAATTTCATCATATCCTGATAACTTGGCTACATCTAAGATATTTAATATTCTTTAACCTGTCCTTTCCATATTCTGACCTCTCTCCTCAGCTTTTGTTAAAAATTAATTGTATTAAAAATTAGCTGTTAAAATGAAATATGCAAAAATCACCTCTGTGCTCATACAAATACTGAATAATACAAACACAAATAAAGAAAAGCTAGACTTTGAAAAACATGGGTTTAACCTAATTTAATTCAACAACAAAAAAAGGTCATACTGACAGCTGCAGCTACCAAAAAAGTCCCAACAGGGAGACAGATAATGTAAGCTCCTCGCGCTTCTTTATCCACCTATTATACAGTGAGAGGGTGAAGTTAAAAGGGCCATTCAGACTTAAAGGCTTGTAAGATCCTTGATTGCAGCAGAATATTGCCAGAAGGTACTAGAAGATTTATTGCTTTCTGCAGTGTGAATATTCAAGAAAAAAAAAAAAAAAATTGGTTTAAATCATCAGTTTACTTCCTCTTTGCTTCCCAAACTAGTGACTAATACTAACTGTTATCAAGGGGTATTTTGGATATAAACACCTTAGAACAATGAGTAATTTGACAGGAACATATCATTTTTCTCTACTATTTTCAAACAGAGAAGCTTGAAAATAAACGAAGTTCGGGAACTCCTTGGCCTCTTTTCTTTCTATTGTGCCCTTTTGTTATTGACTGTATGGTATCACAGAGTACGGGAGGGTGTCTTGTCCCACTCAGTGGGTTTTGAGGGAGATGAACCTTTTATTATCCCCTGAGTCACCCATCTCCTAATTAGCAGAGGTCACTACCATGATGGAGTCATCCAAGACCCAGAAGCGTAATACACATCAATTCATTGAGAACTTTCTTAACAACACCTAATACTTTAAAGGTAAAGTTAGCTAATTTGCTAATTACAATGAATAAGATTTACAGGTAAGATAATATTAGACAGTGGCTACTACAAAGGGTAAATAAGTAAAAGAAGATAAAGAGGACAGATAGAAAATGGGGACAGACAAACGGATACATAAAAATAGCAAAGTAAAGTGATTTACCAGTTCTCAATCCACTGGTGTGTTGTTGTCCAGTGCTGATCTTCAATAGTGGTGGGTCATCCAAGATTGTGGTGGTCAGCTGATGACTGAGAGCACGATTACGACGTGCTCTTACTTAGTACAAAGTTGGAGGGCCTGCTTTTCTGGAGTGACAGCTTCTGTCTTCAGGGGTCTCAGCAGGAACTCTTGTTTCTGTTTCCCAGGCTTTGCAAGTTTAAGTCAGTAGACAAGAGGAAGCAGGGAGGCACCAGCTTGTATCTTGCCTTCACAGGATACAGTGTTATCATCATCTCCCAAGCAAGAAATGTCATTTTCTAGTCCAAGTCTTAAGCCAGAAAACACTTCTGGGCCCTCCAATTGGAAGGTAAACAGCTCCAAAGAAGCACTTTCAAATGGAAAACCATCCACAAGGTGTTTTTTGATTGCCTCATGTTTATTTTGACATTCCTTATTGATCTCATACAGGAGAGTCAAAATGATTCTCCTTTTTAATATATTACTTTACATAGAAGTTATTACTCAGCTTTCAGAGAAGGTGCATCATTAGTCTAACAAGCCTAGAAGTACACTAGGACCTAACGGTTGTACAAATATTCAGAGGCATTTCTCCTGAGTCCTGGCATTAAAAGCTTATCTTCACTGTTAAAGAATTAAATATCATATAATATATACAAGATTATTTGTTCTTTTAAGTTACTCTTGTGGGTCACTAACAAATTGCATCAGAAATAGATGCACTGGCTAGTACATAAAGCACTGCTATTTTTGAGCTAATAAAGCAACTAACACATTATTTGATCTAATCCTATATGAGTAGCAAATCTGGTAAAGTTAACAGGATCTGTATTTTATCTTTACAGATCATTTTCAATTTGTCACCACTAAAGCAAATCTTTTAGGAGCACCATCAGTAACCTCCACTAGGCTAAGTACATTCATCAAGTCCTCAATTCATTTATCGTTGTTATCATGGTAGTCATCACTTTTCAGATCACTGTAACAACTAATTTCCTAGAAATTAGGACATAGATTGAGCATTTAAACAAGTAACCTGTGACTTTGCATTGTTTTGAAATATCAGCTGGTGCATATATTTAGTAGTATCAGATGAGGTATCTGCCCCAGAAGAATGCCTCACTTCTTTTGAATAAAAGCTATTTTTTTCTTCTGTGTTCTTGACTCTTTTAAAAACCTTTTGAAGAATTTCATGCGTTTGAAAGACATAATGAGTAACTTATTCAACAGCTGTATTATCTACTCTCCAATCAGGAACTGCTTGTAACTCCTTTTAATGTCAGTATAAGTAACATGCGTGCATTTAGAATAGAATATGCTCCCACAACACAGGTTAAATGATTTAATATAAGCTACAAGTCTCATACTTTCATTACTTAATATATTATAAGATAGGAAAAAGGAACTTCAAAAGCATGTTCATCAATAAATACTGGCAATAAAATAGATTCAGCAAGCAAACAAACAAGCAAAAAATGGAAAAGGAAAAAAGATTATGATCTTTAAACTAAATTGTTTAATCTAGTTTCTTCTGAAATTCAGCATTCACATTATTTTCAAATAACAATCTCTTAAATGGGTTCCATTTAAAAGTCAAGATTTGCCATATCATACAATCTGTGACACCACTGTAATATTTTAGCTTAAACATTGCACCCATAATGGGGTGATAATTAAGCATTACATGATAATAATGACCATAATTTATAGATGAGCACAAAACACTCAAAAAACGAAATCAATTAAAGTCTGGGATATTCATGATTAGAACCACATAGATTCAGTCATTTAATTAATTCCTGGTAAGAAATCAATCCTATCCCTACATTCCTTCCCTTGAAGATACATTATACCTTCTGCTTCGTTTCTCAGTTCAAGAATAGGAAATGTTTATACCCATTAAGGGAAGGAGGAAAGTACCTCCCATACATCTTGGAAGGCAAATCTGCTAAGATCCACATCAAGAGGGCAGAGATCAGGGACATGAAAAAGTGTCTCAAGACATAAAGAAAGATCAGAAGGCTTGAAGTGGGTAGCATCACATTTAGAGGGGCAGTAACAGTAAATTCAGAGGTTTCTTCTTGGGAAACCAATCAGAATTCTTCCTTTGGAAAGAACATTTTGATCAAACCGTATACCTAACTGGACTACCATTAAGAAACAAACTAATTTATTTTTTCAGGTTTTCTATCAGCTGAACCTGCCTGAGAGACACTATATTTTCTTATCTTATATGCCTAGTGAATTGACAGGAAACAATCAGGTGTACATAAGCAAAGACATTAAATAGAGACTGAAAAGGGAACACATTATGTACCCCTCAGGTCAGCACTAATTTCTAAGAATCTCTGATCAGAATAGGCTATTACCATTACATCAGTCAAACTATTATAGATATCTTTGGTTTAGACAAATCTAAAATTTAATGTCTCTTCTCATTTCCTGTTATATTCAGAATGCTGTAAGTGAGCTGTTCTGTGACAAGGCCTGAAGCATACATCACTAATGGAAGAATCAGACAGTGCTTTGTGCTTGTGCAGAAGACACTGATACAGTGGTCCAAAAACTCAAATCAGCAATATTGAAAATATTTAAATAAAATTCAACATAAAAAACATTTTGCCCTTTTGTCATGTACTTCTTAGGCTCCACCCAAATTAAAATGTATAATGAAATGGTCAAGAAGCCAAACAAATCTGATTTACCGCCTCAAAAAGTGTCTTGTATATTTACTAACAGTGACCAATGTGAACAACCTAGTTGACAAGGTGAGGTTAAAGAACTGGCCTATTCCTCAAAAATTGTCTTAAAAGTGATCAGGTTAGGAGGTCAACACTCAGCCATTGTAGTAATTGATGTAGTGGAAAAAATGAAAACTGAAAAGTTTCTGTAATGATAGAAGAAATAAATTGACCTGGAATGCAGACAAAAATGGGAAAGAGGAAAGAGTGATACAGAAAAGACAAGATGGTCTTTTTATCCCAATAGTTTGACGGAAAAAACCACATGCAGTTAGTATTTTCAATTTTCTTAATATGCGATGTTAATCTGTATTAAGAGATGCAATTTTTTTTGTCTGTTTTTCCTGTTAAACAAAGAATGATTCTTTAAAATTTGGGCTATGATCCTAAGATATTGTCAAATTCAACTCAGAGAACATTGTACTGCTGTGAGTTTCCAAAGATATAACTGTATCTTCTAGTGACAAATAGCATTTTTCATGATTTTTTAAAATTGAAACAGTTTGCCATTACCTCTCCCTCTCCCAGAATAAATGCCTCTACAGTTTATAAAAAGTGACAGTAAAATATTCTAATTCTTAGATTTTCACACATTGGTAGAAAAAGGAAAACAAAAACAGTTGGAGAGTTAACTCCTTTCTGTCCTTACTAGTTAGTATTTCTGAGCTGAGCAAGAATACAAGAACTTCTAAGACAGCTAATAGAGCTGAAATCCCTCTATCACCAAAATCAAAACACATAATCTGTTTGATTATTAAGAACTAGTGAATTCTACCAACATGAATCACACACCATCTTTTGATCATAACTGATCCAGGGTGGATTCAGACCAGCAAGTCACAGTTAAAAATCTCTGCATCATAACATTGCCACATACATTAGCATTCAAGTCTCCTATAATATGTTTGAACACTTCATTTAAAAGGAAAAAAAAGTTTTCCTAACAGAGTTTTTCAATAAAATTTTAGTATAACATCATGCAGCAGGTTCCACAATCGTTAAGCAGTCTCATTGATGAGGTTCAATATGAGGTTTACACATGACTGCATACTCATAATCGAAAGTCAGACTTGCCTGGAAAGGAGGGGGGAATGACATTTTGATTGTATGAGGGCTCTAATTTTTCATAAACTTGAGAGATAGGAAAAGGGAGATAAGATAAATGCAACTGATATTGCAACATCTGGAATACAGAGAGAGTCAGCAGCCTCTGGATAAGATTTCCACCTCAAATAAAAGTAGAGGGCTGAATAAATCAAATACACACTGTTTAGAGCTAGCAGGGACACTGTAATCTTTTCCTTCCATAGCCTATTTGTCCTTTATGGCTGTGAATTAAACAACCTGAGGCGATATGAAGAAGCTGTGTGAGATAACCACACAAAAATCCCCTAACCTTTTCAGATTCAGTGAAGTAGTTTTTGATAAGGGCTCTCCAGCTAGATATATACAAACAAGAAGCAAATATTGCCTCCAGTGCTACATAATTGTTCTGACTAGCTGTACACTTACTCATTCCTCACAACTGCAAGGCCTTCTTTTATATGTGAAATTTAATACAAGCATTAGTGCTGTTCAGCACTTCAGAAGTCAAGGAGCAAACTTTTCTAATCAAGGCATTAGGCTTCCAAACTGAGGACAAGAGTCTACGATAGGAATACAAATGAGCTAAAGCTCACTAATACCACAGAGAATGTGAACTGATCTGGTTGTGCCTGGCCATGGAAACCAGAAATTAGAAATCAGCTTTATTATATGAACAACAACCACATTCTGATCCACTTCACAGTCAAACATAGCTGAGATAAAGTATCTTCTAAAAACAGCAATCTCAGAATAATTTCATCATATATGCCCGGTTCTCTCTGTCATGTATTTTCCATTTTTTCTTCTTAAAATATCTGCATTGAGGATTACTTTTGCAAGTATTTTCTTAAAGGAAAATTCACATCCTTCATAACCTTTTCACATTCAGTATTAACATGGTAATTGCAGGGGAGAACTGGTGTGCAAGAGCTATTTTCTTACATGGTTGTCCACACCATAATCCCAAATAAGGTGCTGAGATCTCTACGTGACAGTGACTAGACATACAGTTTGCAGCCTATCTGTGGACTTGCCAGCTCATATTTGAATTACTATAACTGTTTCTTGGCAAGGTACACTCTCTCAAATGCAACACCATTTTCACTTTTAGTTGATCTCTGTTGCACTTTTGAATAATTTTGTTTGCACAAATGAAAACAGTTCATATTTGTTTGCAGCTGAAATTTGTATTTAAATGTAAATGTGGTCTTAATCTAGCTGGAATTCATAGCGATTAAATGTATAATGAATCATTTTGTCGGCTAGTTTGGTAAACACATCTCATCCAGTAATCTTTAGCATATCTGAGGGATAGTAACTAACACACAGTCAGGAAATTCAATTCAACTAAACCAAATATGTGTAACCATGTCTGCAACTATATGTATTATACATAGAATCAGATAGAAACAGAAGAACTGGATAGTGGTTTTACAAATCTTTTTTTCATGAACTCTAATATGGGTTCACCTAAAATTGTCATACGGAAGCATTACTTCTCATGTACTGAAAGCGTGATGGGTCATACTTTTTCACAATGACTATTATGAGTAAAAACTTTGCTATACTTTAGTCCAACCCTTCACAAAATTAGCCAGTGTCTGAAGGAAGGAAAGTGAAGAGAATGCTAACGTACCTTAGATATGTTCTTTGCTGTATTTCTTTCCTGCAAAGGAAGATAACCACAGCTTAAACTAGTACGAAAACTTGTATTAGAAATAGGATTAATGATTTTTTGTATTACCAATATAGTTCTATTTTAATAGTACTGCCCTGTCTTTTATCATGAAGATTTTTTCGTACTTTCTCTTTAGACTTGCACAATTCCAGAATCGTTCTTTGCCCTTTGGAGGAAAACTCTAAATATATTCTCATTTAACTGTAAGTAAAAATTTAAAAATATAAAGAGCTAAACATATGTTGCTTACTTCTAATATACACAGTAAGAATGCAACAAAATAAAGACAAAAGGTGACAAAAAATAAAAACACACTGACACGAAAGAACACCAAAATAAATAAGAAAACAAAAAAGCAAGTTCTTTTGTTTATGTTCTTGGAATTGAGGATCTAGAGGAGAGTTTAACTGAAATGTTTCACATCATTAGTCAATAATGTGCAGTTTTGCCTTTAGGCATCTTGGGAAAAAAAAATAAACTAACAGAATTATTTCATTTAGAAAAAGTACCTGCTGTGCAAAAAATAATCTTCATCAAAATTGTAATAATGCAGTACCTAAGCATAGCAGTCCTATTGGCATAATACATTATCGTGGCTCCAGAGGCTCATGCATTGGTTAGAGCTTTGTCAGAACTGCTCATGCTAAGAAACACCTCAACATGAAAGTGAGAGGAGCAGTGGGGGGCATGGAGGATTGTTAATTGGCTATAATACTTCTGACATCTATAATGTGATTATAAACCTACTCAAGGTGATAGCCATGGAAAGGTGTTGCTCAATGGGGTGCATTAAATGATTTTTGTATTTCCTAAACAGTTCCAGTTTTGTCATGGCCAGGAACTGGGACATCTGTTGCTGCCTTTAGCCCTGTTGGAAAACCAAACTCTGGTTTGCAGTCTGTGGTCACTTCGCAATTAGAGTCTGCTGCTGAAAGCTGTTAGAAATTTTACAGCTATGTGGGCTGACCATCCTATGGAATCCTCACCCAAATTTTCCCCATCTATCTTTCTTACTGTTGATCAGCACTCATGTCAGAAACAAATGAAAGGAAGAAGGAGTAAATGATAATCTATGTAATGAAAATTGTAATAGGGGTTTGTCTGGAACAGTAAATCAAGAAGTGCCTATGCACAATCCCATGCAGTGTGATTTAGTTTTGTATATAGTTAAATTGCTACAACAGGCCCAGGTACACTTTTGGCCAATCCTGAGGAGTGTCTCTCTACAGGCACTGTTCAGGAGTTAGTATGATTCAGAGTCCATGCTAGTTTGGATATGTACACCCAAATCGGGATTTTGAGAGAGTTCTTATTGGTATTGACATGATCTGTTCCTTTTGTTTTAAGGGTATGAATATGCCACAGGACTGCCTATTCTTGTAGAACAGATATAGCCTTAGGATCCCCAAAGGTATTATTAATCAAATAAAAAATATCTGTAGCAAATTAGTACAAACATCTGCACCCCCTGTTATGCCCATCATATACAATATTGTACAGATTACAGGTTTCAAATGAATTTACATCATAATAAGAACTCTGACAGAGTCTAGGTGGTCTTCTTGATGAAATGTATGTGTTGCAAAGCCTTTCAGCTTATCACTTCAAGCTAAGCTCTATTGGAAAAAAAAGTCCCCAGAAGTCTTGTTCACATTTCATCTGATATTGTTCACTATTTTTCTGAAATTTAGGTTAATTTGCATGCACACATAAAATAAATTCAAAATCATATTTATTATGAAAATGAGAATTTAATTCTTCAAGAATTTCCGCAGTGGATGTCTGCATATTTATTCCACACAGAGAAAGCAAAGCTATGCCTAAGAATTAAATAATATTCCAGGATGTAGAGGGGCTGAATACGAAGAGTTAATGGAAAGATGTTTGTTGGTTTTTTGTTTGTCTGTTTTAAAGAAACAGACAAACACTGAAAAAAAAAAAAAGTCAGAGAACAACTATATATGTATTCTGAATAGGAGACGAAGAAAAAAAAAAAGAAGCTATAATCTTAAAGGGCGTGATTCACTGCACATCACTATCTCTAACAAATACATACCTAACTGTACGTGGAATATAATTTCAATTTCTACAATTCTCTGAGAAATGTTTGTCTGCTAGTCATTCTAAAATCTCCCTGTCAGGAAAAGAATTGGGAAGAGAGTTCATTTGTTCTGATATAAACTAACAAAAACATTCAGTTCTGATTATCCAAATTGAATTGAACTTTATTTGCATTTGTAGTGGCTAGCTAAAACAGTGAGAATATGATGAAATTATTAGGCATGTGCTTGTGTTCACTTCAGGAACTGGAGTTAAATCAGTGTGACTAATTAAGACCTCAGTGCTTTGCATATGCTGCATAATGGAATTCTCCTTCCAACTACAATTTGAAAATAAACACCACCCCTATGATAGTGATCTTACTTATAGTTTGGAAAGAAATGCAGGAACATTGGCTTGTACTTTTAGACCTTGTAGCCCACAGAGAAATAAACAAAGAAAAGTATGCCTTATGAGTGCACGAATCATAATGCTTGTTGCACTGCCTTCTGGAGGTGCCCACCTATCCCTGTTCTATCACAGAAGCAGAGGCATCTAGGATTATTTTGGCATTCAGCACTGGTGAGGCCTCACCTTGAGTACTGTGTTCACTTTTGAGCACCTCAACACAGGAAGGACATTGAGGTGCTGAAGTAGGTCCAAAGAAGGGTAACAAGGCTTGTGAAGGGCTTGGAGAATATGACTGACAAGGAGAGACTGAAGGAAGTGGGGCTGTTTAGCCCAGGGAAGAGGAAGCTGGGGGGAGATCCTATTGCCCTCTTCCAATATCTGAAAGGTGCTTACTGCAAGAGCAGGGTTGGTCTCTTCTCAGTGGTGACAGGTGACAGGATGAAGGGAAATGGCCTTAAGTTGCACCAGAGTGTTTATGTTGGATATCAGGAAACGCTTCTTTACAGAGAGCATTGTTAAACCCTGGAATAGGATCCCCAAGGAGGTGGTTGGGTCACCATCCCTGAATGTGTTTAAAAACCATTTGATGTGGTGCTCAGGGACATGATTTAGTGGAGGATTGTTAGTTAGCATAGTTTGGTTAGGTTGTGGTTGGATATTGTGGTTTTGTGATATTTGTTGTCGGTATTTCACAACAGAACATCATGTAAAACAGTGGGAGATAAAGAGTTAATGTTCTCCTTCCATTGACTGCCGAGCAGCATTCCCAGAGGACTTGGTGCACAAAGGAAGAAAGGTGGAGTTCCTGGTAGGTCACCAGTCGTTCTCCCTCTCGTAGACTCTCTCTCTCTTGGTTTCCCACAGAGAAAAGCAGGTGCTTCCCCTGCAATCTGCTAGCATAAGACCTCATATTTTGGACACTCTTTTCTCTCTCATTTTGTTTGATTTTGTTGGATTTAGTAAATTACTGTTCTTCCTCAGATTGTTGCTGTTGGTTTGTTTTTTTAGACCCATCTGCTATCTTTGTACCCTTCCTCCTCTCTCCCTCTTCCGAACTGCAGTGCCTTGCCTCATTAGTCATGGGCCAAGGACTGACGCACTGCAATAGGTGGGGTAGTTTGTTTTTTCCCTCTCTCTTTCATCTCCTCTGGGCTTGTGGCCCTGTCATGGACTCGGATCTAGAGATAATTCCATGACATTTGAGTCGACAATTTTAAGGTCTTTTCCAACCTGAGCAATTCTATGATTCTACAGTGGCTGCAAGTGCATTGCTTGCTTCATTATGCACAGAGAGCAGTTCTGTTTTTTAATTAGCAATGTAGTTCTCCATTGCTCCCTCATTCAGTGAATAAATGGAAAAGTGAACAAAAGTTACTAGAAAGAAGATACTGGTGAAGTATCAAATGGTTTCCCACAGTTTTTTTGTGGTTTTTTTTGTTTGTTTGTTTGTTTTTGTTTTGGTTTTGGTTTGGTTTGTTTTTTTTTGTGTAACAAAAATTGTTTTTCTTCAACATTTTTTAAATGGTTCAAGATTTGAAAACTTTTAATCATTTTTTTTGTTGAGTAGGATCATCTGGCAAACAAGAATGCTCTCTGATATATATACACGGTGTAACTATTCAGATACATATTCTGCAGCTTTATATCTGCATGTCTCCCCTGACATATTTTGATGCCCTTGTGGTATAGTCTGTATACCCATGTCAATATTATTACAGAAAATGGGCCAGGGCCTGTCCCATTACCCTCACCCAGCTGATACTGCACAGGTCACATTCATACAGCTGAATACTTCCAAATTCCCAGTAGAAGCTGGCAAATTTACTTTCTTACTGATACAGTCCACTTACTGACAGCATCTCTGGAACACTGTTATCTCCTCTGTATGTACAGAAGCCTGCCCGAACTTAATAACATGGATATTTTCGTTCCAGGACTCAGGTACCAGCTTCTTTTTACTGTTAAATTTACTATAATAGCCATATCCACTGGACCAATGGGAGCTGGAATGAAAGGTCAGTTGCTGTGTCAGATCGTGGTCTATGAGACCATTACTCCTCCTCCATCAATAATAACAGGAGATGTAATTGAAGGAAAGAATAGAACTTTGACTATTTTGTGTAGCCTTTATGCTGTTCCTCAAGATACTGAAGAACATCTTTTCTTGTGGGTTCTGAGACAGTATACTCCAGAAATCAATAATTTTTTGCATTTAGTAACTTTATCTCTGCATCTTATCCTGACAAGGCATTGATACAGTCAATACGCATATAGTTTAAATCTCTATCACCAACTTTACTAAAGCTGCAGCTTCTCTAATCTTATTTAACATGTCCTGACTATTATCACCCAGTAGTACAATAGTACCACATATTTACTGTTAGAGCGTGGGATTCCACCCACAAGTATTTCTCTATTTTCCCATAATATTTTCTGCCCTAACACTGTATGTTATGCTTCACAATATGTGAAAGATATTTCACATCCACATTCCTGGAAAGTTGGCTAATTGCCTCATGTCTCTTATAGATTTATAGAAGTTCTCTGAGATACTTTAATTTGACAGCAAGCATTCTACATTTCCTATTTTATTGCTATAATTTCAACATTTGTCTTGAAGCACTTAGAAGTTTTGTCCTTGCTCCATCAATACTTTATGTGTCAGTCAGCTAGAACTGCAGGAGGTCTCTTTTACCTTCCCTATTTATTATGATGGTGTTGTTATTCCCCTTCTGGCCCTTTCAAGGACACACTGAATGTTAACTATGTCCCCCTTGTCTCTGTTTTACTGATGCAAAAACAAATAAACTCAAACTTGAATTTTTCTGCATAGGCCTTTTGATGTCAAACTTACAGAATTTGTACTTCAGTAATTCCTAATAACTTAAGAATGGAAGTCTTAAATCCTCTTGATAAAATTAATTTATTAGTCAAACTTCTGTGCTTCTCAAAGACATTTAGAAAGAAGTCTTTCAGGTTTTACTTTGTGGAGTAGCCACTCTTCTACAGGATATTTCAAGTAAAGAGTATGGTTTTGTTCCTGATATTTTCCAAGAAAGTACTAGTTGTTTTTCTTAACTTGACCATTAAGTTACAATTCTTCACAGAAAACACTGTACAATCTAGTTTAAAGATCTTTTATGTGTTGATTTGTTTTCATAAATAGATCTGGAAGTCTCTGTTTCACTTCCATTTTGAATAGAAGGGAAACAGAAGGAATGACTGTGATCTGCATTCTTCCACTCCTGTTGAAACAACTTTTTCTGTACATTTCTCATATTAAAATCAATGAGTCTATTCCACCCCCCATCATATATATTTGTATTTCCATCTGTCCTGTGACGAAAAGCTGAAGATATTTGTGTTGTCTGGTTTGGAGAAAAGGAGGCTAAAAGGTGAGGAGGAGAAATGGAGAAGGAGGTAGTAATCTCCTCTTCCAGTGATTAATTACATGTTGCAAGGGACCGAGACAAAACTCTACGAGGAGAGGTTCAGATTGGAAAGTGAGAACGATTTTGTTTACCACGAGGGTAACCAAACACTGCATAAGTTTCCTAGCAAAGTAATTGATGTCCCATGCCTGTCAGTGTTCAAGAGATGTTTGGAAAATGGCCTAAATAATTTGATATACCTTTCGATTGGCCCTGAAGAGGTCAGGAAGTTGATTTATCTTTTCCATCTATGTGATTTATATAGGTTCCTTTCAACTGAACAATTCTGAAAATGCATATTTTTTATTTAATCTGGCTCTAGATAGTGAAAATGAATAATGGGAACCTTTGCTTTTTATATGTTTGCTTTTTTTGTTTGTTTGTTTGTTTTGAACTATGCCGATCTCAGGACCTATTAAAATTCTGTGTGCTGATCTCTAATAATTGGTGTGATGGGAGCTGAAATTGGACTATGTTGTAGTCAAAAATCCAAGAGAATTAACATGGAACAACATGTACTCACATAAGTAGTTATTAGGTTGTTTTCACTTAGTTATTTTTCATACTGATAGAAAATTTGCCCTTGAGATCTAATACTATGTGCAGAATTAGAAGTTTTCCTTTGTTTCCATTAGTAAGAAAAACAAGAGAGTGACACCATGTAGAAAAGCAAGGCAATATTCAGAACAAATCCAGCTTCAAAGCTCTATAGTGAAAGTAGTATGTGTGTCTATAAGTGCCTGTTTCATTGCAATATGAGGTAAAAGGCATTTTGATTGCTTCCTGAATGACAACAGAATTTTGAAAAGCAATGACATGCTAATCACTGCTGCAAATGTCAGCACAAGGAGCCTGTGGGTTGTGGGTCCCCAGTGCAGAAGTTAACAGCTTTACAGTAAAATCACTGGGGAGCAATTAAAGGGAAACTGTTACTAACCTTCATGCATCCTTTTGCTGAAATGTCTAGAGAAAAAGGTCTAATTATAGTCCTAACCTTTCCCAATGGGCCATGAATGAGCTTCCAAATATAGAGTAGAAAAAGAAAAGAAAAACAGCCATGATATGTTATTTTCACATGTTTAGGATCTCTCATAGAAAGCACTCAGCAACACAGCATGTGTTGAAGCACATTGAGATTTACCCTGAAAATCAATACACTGTAATGTTAACTATTGAATTAGGAAGAACGTCAAAATAAAAGTCATATGAAAAATGGAGTTTCTGAATATACGGAAAGAGAAATTGAAGTCAACCTAAAAAGTAAGAACAAAGATCAAATATAAAACCATGAAACATATAGAATTATTGTGCCAATTACATTTGAGGAATTTTCTGCATATGACATTTATTCCATTTCATGTTTTGTTTTTACAATATTAAGAGCAAACTTGAAATGAAAGTGGAGAGAAGCAATTAGAGATTTCCAGCAAATGAGAATACTACTAAATTTGTAGAAAGTGAACTGTCTGAAGGACAAGAAACAATTGTCCTAATTTGCTTTCTGTTTCTCAGAACATCAAATAATATTGCAGTCACGACAGATCACAGAAAAAGAAGGACATTGTGAAAACTACCTTTTCTCTTTAGACATATGGCATTATCTGGATTCTGGTCTTCCTGTATCCCACACTTCTTGGACTCCATAAGCGTACATGAGTCTGAATTTACTAGCTTTGCAATACAAAACAGATCTGGACTGATACAAAGTATATACAGCAATGAAACACACTGACAGTAAATCATTACATGCTAGTAACATGTATGATCTGTTTTAATTGTCCTTCAGAAACATATCTTTCTTTGCCTCAACAGCCTCTGGTGTAGCTTTGTTCCAGGTGCTCAGCAAGGAAAGCTAATGGATGGTTACAAGAGGGATGACTTAACGATTCTCCATTCAAGACTGAAATCTGAGGAGAGCAACTTCCTTATGCAGGCAGTGTTTCACAGAAAGGTTTGAATTCCAGTCCTGTATTATCATCATGAGACAATGCTCAGTACTAAGAGGGAAAAAAAAACCAAAAAAACACAACTTGACTAGGCTTCCCTGAGATCACAAAAACTTTTACCACAGATGCTGTCACATTGACTCATTTTGTGAAGCTACAAGTTTATTCTTAAACAATATCAACAGGAAACAGCAGATGGCCAAATTGCTTGCAAATGCTTTTATATTACAGTTTATATTCACCAAGACATTTCCACACTGACATGAGCAATGTCATTTTCTAGTAATGTTTGGAATTAGTCCCTTGGGTCACCAATTCCCAGTCATTATCAGATGATAACTTTGAAACTGTGATTACTTAAATATTTTTCAAATCGTGAAGTACACTTAAAAGGATACAATTTGCAGCTGTAGGAGACTTGTTGCGGTGTTGCTATACATACAAATTCCAAATACCTAGTTGTGTTCTAAATCTCAGTCATACACTTCTTGGTAGAAAATGTTCAGTAAATGAAGAGTGAAAATATGCTGAAGTCTGTTTTATAAGATCTTCATCAAATGTGGCTTATAACTTATTCTGAAGGAAAATAGACAAACAAACAAACAAACAAAAACGCTCACACACATTTTAAAATTTAACAGGTGTATTTAAAATACACTAGAACAAAAGGCAAATCTCTCAGTGTTGTAGAATATTTTTGCCTCTTTTAAACAAAGGAATATATAATTTGTCACTACAAAAGTACTGACATAAGGTGATTCGATTTTCAAAATATTTTAACATTCTGTTGTCTCCATCTCGTTCAGAAAATACAGCTGCACTTAGTTTCAAGTTGCATGGATTCATGCCTGGTGTTTTATTTGTATATCACAACTCTTTTCACATATTTTCCCACATAATTCTCAATATAACCTAAAAATTATCCTTTTCATTCTTCCCAGAAATGTTTAACTTCTGTAAGTCCTAACTGGGCAAAGTAACAAGCAAATAAAAATACATGACTTTATATCTATTTGTAGGTCTTCTCTTAAACATTTTAATTAATGATAGCACTTTCCCATGTTAATTCTCTCCAGTTTTTTGTCACTTAGCAGTTAATTTTTTAAATTAGTGTAGCATTAAATTTATAAACTCTTCAAAGAAAGCAATCAATTAGATGAAAACATTTTCAAGTTCAGATCAGTCTTGGTATTTCTTTCTAACTCCAAAAAGCAGACAAAATACAGAAATGCATCTCCCAGACAAGTCTGGCTCCCATTTTTAAAAATCTCCCTTTCTCAGGTTATATCCAGCTCCTAACACATACCACTTCATATCCAAAGTATCTGTGCATTTGGAGGGTCAACTTGAATAACTTGAATTGGCTTTTTCTCAAGCTCTTCTTGAATTAAAAAAAAATTAGAAAAATGAAGATTTCATACAATTAAAGTTTTAAAATAAAGCTGGATTTTAAAATCAAAAGCATTAAGATTTCATACACTTGAATTTGTTTGTATGAGTTACAAGCACAAACTACTTCATTCTGATCCAAACTAAAATGTGCTCTTCTTTGACTGATGACCACCTAAGGCAAGCTACTGTATTCAGCCCCTGCAGGGAACAGAAGCTCTTTGTGTATACTTTTATTGATGATCTCTTCTTTTGTGGGTGTAGTAGTAAAATGCCTCACCTATGCTTCATGGCAAGTGTTCCTCTGTCAGACTTTGTGCTACAGCACAACAGAAACAGAATGGTAAGGAAGGATCCAACTAAATATCATTAAACTTAGGGAAAATAAATAAATAAATAAATAAATGATAATAATGAAAAAGCAGTCTATCTCCTTCCTGGTGCAGGATGTCCTTGACTGTATTTATCTATTCTGGAAATGAACAGTACAGAAAATAATATATTAAAAAGTGATAATCTGTATTATTCTCCAGCAGTTGAAATGCTATGACTCCCAGCTGATTATAGAACATCTATAATGAACTGTGGGGGTGTGGGCTGTGAACATCTTTGTTGCTCATTTTGAGGTTTATAAACTGTCTACTTAAAAAAGAGCAAATCCTTATACACAAAAATTAAAGGCATAGATTTCATACATGGCCCACAGTTGGATGTACTACATAAAATGACTGCTGCTGCTGCTACTAGAAATTTGTTGACAATACAAGCAGGGGTGTCATGTAGGCTGGAAAGGGACCAATCAAGTGAAAAATAGAATCAAGTGTCTAAATTTCCTCCCAAAGGGAATAATTCACAGTAGCATAGCTTTGATTCTGAATCAGGCTCTGCAGCTGGATGAATTTAAACCCTGGTTTATGATGACAGTAGCAGATTGGGGTGACTAATTGGGATCCAGATCATTCTTTTCATGGCATCATTTTCTCAACACCCTTTTGAAGCTAGCCATACTGCACCACTAATTAATGATTGCATCACCTGAAACACAATCCCATTAATTCAACAGTTTGTACTATCAGAAAATAGACCAGACACATGTGGAAGCCTCAGGCAGTGGCAGGTCAGGAGGAAAATGGAACAGAAGAGTAAAAAATGTTGTAAGCAACAACCAAGTATATTCATAAAAAGAAAACCTTGTAAAGTGTGTGGGAGAAGTGAGGCAGTAAATTATGAGAAACTAAGTTTTGGATAAAAAATAGAAAAAAGACAGATGGGAAATGGGTGGCATAGACCAAATTGGTGTTTATACCAAAATATAAGTTCTCCTTGTCATTTCCACAGTGATAGTCATTGAAAGGAATGAAGATAGGCAGTCAAAAATAAAGGACGAAGAGGATGGGAATTTAGAGACATTAAGATGAATTGTAACATTTCCTGCAGATATAATGGCACAGAAATAGGGGTGTTAGGAATTTCTTTCAGATTTCAGGACTAATCAGTCAATCACTCATGAGAAACATAAATTAAGAGGAACAGGGGAAGTTTGAAAAAGGAAAGCATAGAAAAAGAAATAAAAAGAAAGAAAAAGTTAATCTTATTCTTCTCTACTGCTGCTAGATACGAAGTTACAATCTACTGATTCTTTAAGACCTTCCTCCAAACAATGTGGAGGAACAGTTATCACTCTCATCTATTTCTGTAAGCCATAGCTCTCTGATTAGAGTTTTCTGACTATGCTTAAGAAGCACAAATTGAATTGCATCTTCCCTGGCAGCTGGCATTGGGATATCCACTGCTGTCAGCATACAAGTCAACTGTGAGTCTGAGTCCACGCCAAGCGTGGGTGATAACTTATGCACCATTTCTTATGTTTCATATTCAGTCCTTTCAAAACAGGTGAACATAAAAGTGGTGCTTTTATGGGTGAAAGAGCCCATTCTCAGTTCATGTTCCAGGTGGTGTCTAAGCATCTCACTGTCCTTCAGTTTATGCAACACTTGCATTTCTTTGTTTCCTTTATCTCTGTTAGTGTGATTCTCCAGATTCTCTCTACACTTTTTCTTTCCTTTTTCTTTCCTTTTTCTTTCCTTTTTCTTTTTCTTTTTCTTTTTCTTTCCTTTTTCTTTTTCTTTTTCTTTTTCTCTTTTTTTTTTTTTTTTTTTTTTCTTTTACTTTGTCTTTTTCTTTTTTTGCAGTGACAGGAGAAAAATAAATAGGATATGTAATATATTTAACATTTTATTGAACATTTCTACAGGCAACTGAATTGAGCCTAGATCTACACTGATAACAATTTAGCCACCTACTGTCTGTAGATATCTACTCTCTCAAAGCATCCACATTTATAAATTTAATCTCAAACTCCCTTACTGTCCATGAAATTTTGCCAAGTTTGTCTGAAATTGGTGAGAGCTTAAAAATTAATTTGGAAAATATATGAGCATATAAACAAGCCTAAAGTTTTAGTTTCTAGGACTTGCCAAACAATTTGTGTAGAAGACTCTCAAAATTAAAAAAATAGTAATAAAAAAACCAAAAAACCAAAAACAGAATTTGAGTTGCCTTTTTCTGTCTCCCTCATGTGAACACATAATGATAAATCTTTTAATTATGTACATAGTCACACACCTTTTTCCCAGAGGACGCTACTTCATTCAGTGCACAGAAGATAGAGTGTTCATTTAATGAGCAGCAATTCAGTATTTTGTTTTCTCCTTTTTCTTCGCTGTGTAGCTCTAGGCCTTATTTATCATGCACAATTTTAACACAATTTGGAAGATAGAATTATTAATTTCATCATGTTTTTTTTCTGTGTAACTCGTCTATCACACATCCATTTTCACAGCACCCTTTCCTCTGTTCTCAAATGATATAGTAAGGTTTGCAGAGATTGAAGTGTCTATAGATTTGAAGTGGCCCATTTGAATCACTGAGGAAATTGTTTTTGCAAGGATTTAACATTGTCTTCCACTTTATAAGATCTGTATATAACCCTCTTAGCATCTTTCTTATGCAGACTGCTCATCATTTTTGCAAATCAAATACCAGGTATTTGACAGGATTTAAAAAAAAAAATAATAATAATTTTTGAACCATCACAAAAAAAATTGTTTCATTAACATCATAGGTTTCTTGAAAACTTGATTCAATTTTTCATTATTCTTCTTCTAATACTTATTTATTCTCTATTCCATCTCACTTATTTTGTTCACCTCAGTTGCAGGCCTGACTTCCGTATTATTGTGGTTTAACCCAGCAGGTGGAAGAGCACCACAGTCTTTCACTCTCTCCTCCTCCTTCTCAGTGGGATAGGGGAGAGAATTGGAAAAAAATAACTAAGTAGAAGTTGTGGGTTGAGATAAAACTATTTAAGATAGAGAAAAGGAAAAGGATAATAATTATGACAAATATACATATATATGATTGTATATAAAAATGGTGCACAAGCAATTGCCCACTACCTGCTGACCAGCCAAACCCCCAAGCAACAGAAGAGTGCAAGATGAACTCCCCCCCTTCAAAACTCTTACTATGCATGATGTCATATGGTATATGTAATATCCCTTTTTCCAATGTAAATCAGCTGCTCTGATTCTGCTCCCTCTGAGCTCTTTACTAGTAGCAGTCAAGAAAACTGACATGACCTTGGCTTTGGGCAACACTGCTTAGCAACAGCAAGAAACATCAGTGTCATCAACAATGTTTTTCTCCTCACAACAAAACTTAGCATCATGCCAGACACTCTGAAGAAAAACAGCTCTGTTTCAGATGAAACTAAGACACTTATTCTGTATTTAGTCTCTTAAAGAAAACATATAGCATCAGAAGTGGCTAAAGATTTCTCAAAGTCTTCTCAGTTTTACCATGTTTATTGCCTAGAAAAGACTGGCTGAACTGCTTTTGCCCTGACAAGTGGCAGAACAGGGACGAAGAACTAGAAAAAAGCATTGTGAGAACAAGTTTGGTCATGCTGCTTCTGGAATGCTGAAGGGAGGTGAGTACAGAGCTGAATGACTGCTAATTCTTCTCTCAGATGATTAGAACTTCACATCACCCCCAATAGCTTCCATTTGGATTTAGAATCATAGAATCAGAGAATCACCAACGTTGGAAAAGACCTAAAAGATCATCCAGTCCAACCATTCACCTATCACCAATAGCTCCCACTTACATTTGGCAAAGGAAAGAAGGAAGCAATGGATTCTTTGCTTTCTGTTTCCCTATACAAATATGTATTTTGTCTACATACATAAGATGACCTGGAATAGTCCTACCCAACCTTACTTTACGTCAGGTCTCCCACTTTTCTTTTTGTCTTTTCCTGTCTCCTTGCCTGCAGACAGATATCTCTATTGTGTTGCCATGGTAACCAAACACAAGCCCTGCCTCTGTGTAGTACAGTCTGCATTTATCATGTGCCTCCCGTGGCATTTCAGCTCAGTGATATTTAAACGATGCTAAGAAATCAAGCCCCACTTGGTGTCATCCCCAAGAAGCTGGTGTAAGAGGATATTGATTTTACAATTTGATACTGATAACCCTCAGCACTTACTATCCCCACTAGCTATCTGCCCTGCATCTTGAATAGCTGTCTTTCATTTCAAGATCCTCCACAAAGAACTGTCCATTTTCTGTGCCACCATTCTTTCTGCGGCTTTGACAACTTTCTTTCTGTACAGAATTTAATAACATGAACATAGAAATTATTCATATTAATGGTAGCTCACTTTGCCCTTTCCAAAAATTCCACCAAAAATACAAATCTTACCAGTCATCTGTAGAGTTGCCCTCTCTTATGACACTTAACAACTGGCTAAGCAAGAGACAGAATTCCTTCAAGCAAAACAAATGAAAAAACAAACAAAATTATCAGTTATTCTTTTAAAGAGAAACTGCTGACAGAATTACAAACATAGTACTTTAGCATAGTAATCAGTGCTGAATTGTAGGAAATGAAGTAAGCATATAAAGTGAAATGAGATTATATGACAGGTGAAAATAAGAATTTCCATGATTCTATGTTATTTAAATCCTAGTAGACAAAGTCTGAAAAATAAGTTTCTTATTGAGAGGGCATTCTCTTAAAAGGGAACTATAAAAAGTACCTTCACTCTGTGAATATAAATAATAAATTTTGATCAGTCAGCATACTAAGAAAATAATGAGAAAATTTAAAAGAAGACTTCAGTTACATCGAAGAACATGAGAAACATTTAATTTAAGTGTTAAGAATCTTAACATGAGAGTTAAACAAAAGCTCTGGAAGAATAACTACATATTGATGCAGGTGTTAATGAGTGCATTTCATTCTACTAATGATTAGCTATGTTTGTTCCCTCTGAGAACAGATTTCTTTAGAGCTTTTGTTGGAAAATGAGAAAAGCCTGACTGAGTTAATATCTGCAAGATTATGTTTACAGTTGTATTTTGTTTTGTTTTGTTTTTAAGAGGAATGGGGAAAGGGAAAGAGAAAAGGAAATAGAAAAGGGAAAAGGAAAGAAGAAAGGATTAAAAAATGGGGAAAAAAGAAAATAGGAAAAAAATTGAGGAAAATAAAAGTAAAATAGGAAAAAAGGGGGAAGGGGGAAGGGGAATGGAAAGAAGGAAAGAGAATCGAACTCTCATAATGTATTTGACAAAGAAAAAAAACAAAGTAGCAATAAAAACAGAATCCAGACCAGTATTTATTTAAATAAAGGTAGGACTTGTATTGGTAGTCACAGGCTTTAGATGAGGCCTGAGGAGAACCATCTAAACATCTACAACACGCCAGAAGTAAAGGTCCCATGGAATTGACTTGGAAGGTGATAGAAATGTACCTGTTGGAAAGAACTTCCAAAAGAATTTCCATAAGTTATTCAAAGGATTGAAATTCCAAAAGCAAAATACTTGGACATGAGGAACTGAATCTCTGGACTCTGTGAACAAAGCATGGGTCAAGTCTCAAATCTGAACCAAGATACGACTATTTTCTCACTTAGCTATGTCAAGAGTCAGTATGATGAAAACTTTCTGTTCTGATTACACCAGCTCAGCTTTTTGTGGTATGTAGCAATTGCTTTCTAATTGGTCTGCATCAGCTTTTCAAAAAGGCCAGAAGCCAGTGAATCATCAAATACAGCTGAATAAAGAAGTCTTGACATCTTCAACAAATTGCTTTATACAATATGAAAAATACTGACATTGACACTGAATTGTTTGGCTAGTTAACAAGTTTCCTCATCATTGGTAAAAACAAAGATAGGACTGTGTTCTCTATGCTTTATTTGCCCTGCTCTTTTAAACATTTTGCCTTGCATTGGACCTCTCTTGCTACTAGAAAAACGTATTCCAGTTGAATCATGAGTTCTGTAATATAAGTTGTCAAGAAAGCACTGAACTCATTTACAAATTTACATAATAAAAGAATCATAGAATCATTAAGGTTGGAAAATACCTGTAAGATCATCAGGTTCAATGGTCAGCCCATCACCACCATGCCCTCTAAACTATGTCCCTCAGGTGTCACATCCTTTTCTTGAAAACCTCCAGGGACCATGACTCCACCACTTCCCTGGGCAGCCTGTTTCAATGCCTCACTAGCAATTGCTGTAACTCAGAATAAGCTTTGGCCATACTTATACTGTGTTGGTGAAAGTAGGTAACTGAAGTCAGTGCCTCTGAAAACGTCACACTCTACACAGAAAGTACACTAGTTTACCACAGAAATGAGGGAGCAATTGGACTTTCTACTTGCTATGGAATTTAATTATTGTGTTCACTACTGATAACACTGTCAGACAAAATTATTCAGGAGAGGCAGACTAATTGGGATAAGTTAAAAGCTTGTCTGCTGCTTGTGCCTTTAAAATTTTTAAGAATCGAAAACATACCTGACAAAAAGACAAATCAAATTTTGTTTCACCATAAGAAACATCAACATGAGCCACCAGTGTATACTGAAGAAGACCAGCAGTATTCTGGGCTGCCTCAAAAGAGGAGTGGCCAGCAGGGAGAGGGAGGTGATTCTTTCCCTCTTCTCTGCCCTTGTGAGGCCCTATCTGAAGCACCGTGTTAAGGTCTGGAGTCTCTGACTCAGGAAGGTTATAGAGGTGCTGGCACAGGCTGCCCAAAAAAAGCTGCGGATGCCCCATCACTGAAGATGTTCAAGGCCAGACTGGGTAGAAGATCTGGGGGAAGATCTCCTTGAGAACAATCCTGCAGAGGAGGACTTGGGGTCCTGGTGGACGAGAAGCAGGACATGAGCCAGCAGTGTGTGCTAGCAGCTCAGAAGGCCAACTGTGTTCTGGGCTGCATCAAAAAAGGGTGGCCAGCAGGGAGCAGGAGGTGATTGTCCCCCTCTACTCAGCTCTTGTGAGGCCCCATCTGGAGTACTTAATCCAAGCCTGGGGCCCCCAGTACAGGAAAGATATGGAGCTCTTGGAACAGGTCCAAAGGAGGGCCACTAAGATGATCAGAGGGCTGGAGCACCTCTCCCACAGTGAAAAGTCGAGTGAACTGGGCTTTTTAGCTTGGAAAAGAGAAGGTTCCAGGGAGACCTCCACGTGGCCTTTCAATACTTGAAGGCAGCATATAAACAGGAGGGGGAACAGCTATTTACAAGATTGAATAGTGACAGGACAAAGGGCAATGGTTTTAAACTGAGACAGGAGTGGTTTAGGTTAGATATTAGGAGGAAGTTTTTCACTCACAGGATGGCAACACATAGGAACAGGTTGCCCAAGGAGGTTGTGGATGCCCCATCCCTGGAAACATTGAAGGCCAGACTGGACATGGCTCTGAGCAGCCTGGTCTGGTGGTTGGCAACCCTGCAGACAGCAGGGGGGTTGAAACTCGATGATCATTGTGTTCCTTTTCAACCCAGACCATTCTATGTTTCTATGATTCTATTATAGGGCCTTGGGCAGCCCAGTCTAGAGGCTGGCAAACCTGCCCATAGTAGGGGGCTTGGAAAAGGATGCTCTTAGAGGTACCTCCCAACACAAGCCATTTCTATGATTCTGCGATTCTATGATTATATGATTTTATGACACGTTCTGGAACAAAGTTCAGAGAAACTCAAAATGAAGTACAGTGAGGTATAATAATAATATCTCATAACTGATCTGTAGTATTTGAAGGTGTACAACACCTCTTAGGTCTTCACACTCTCTAATGTATATGGACTAAATTATTGTAATTTCATGTCTCATTAAAATGTCAGTCATTTATTGTTAAACTTCATGCTCTCTAGCATGACAAAAATGATCTCAAACTGATCTATAGTGCTGAAATTAGAAAAGTACTAATTAGCCTTTATGGACAGGGCCTTCACACTGAAAGTTAAATGTCCTAAGTTCTGACCCTGACATTAGCACTGATTCTTGTTTTGGCCTTTGATATTTTATTTTCTTTTGCTTCCTCAAGTTCATTTTTTTTATGATTTAAGAAAATGAATATATTATCAACTCTTTCTATCAGGGTACATTAACACTGATCCAGTCAACTGTGAAGCATGTTATTTTTCAGTGTTCTTGCAAGTGCTCTCTATCCTCCAGATGAAGAAACTGTCTTCATGATACTATGATTCTTCATTTTTTCAGGACTGATTTTGTAAGAAAAAAAACTCTGGACTCTAAAAGATTCAGTCATACAGCTTGAATATACCTGATCTTGTGTTGAAGTTAAGGACTCCAGGGCCAGCTTAGCACTTGGATGAGAGACAACATGGAAATCTCATAGGCACAAGTCAATGAGGCATGTTAAATTACAGAAACTGAATTAGTCCAAAGACTCGATTAGGTTTTGCCATTATGACTGAGCTGTTGAAAATGAAGAGAAGGGTGGCTGGATGGTTAACTATCATTTATGCCTTTGAAAAACTAGTAATAATTGAACTCCCTCTGACCCTTTCTCTTTTCTTATTCTTTCTCCTCCACTGTCCTTTTGCAGATTTCTTCTGACATGAGAAATCTGCTCTTACACTGAGAAGGAGCAGAAAGGAATCAGAAAACAGCGATCACTGTATCTGTCATAAATCGGGGAAGAAACAGTCCTAACCTTCAGTCCAGTGAAACTTTCACAAGTCTGTAGTTTTATGAAGAAAGTTGGAAAATTTTGAAGTCAAGCAGACTAGTGGAAGAAATCTCTGGAGGCAAAAAGAAGATAAATGATGTTTTCATGTCTACATTTTCTTGTTTCAACGCAACTAACAAAGGAAGAATTAGTTTTCTTTAGTGGCATTGCTCCAAATCTTACTTGAATATCATGCTTAAATGTACAAGTAAATTTTTTTCTTAGTCTTTCATGATGCCACGTTACTGATAGATTTTGGCAGTGACAAATGACAAAGCAAGCCTGCCTCTGAAGCATTCTCATTTGCATTCTTTCTAGGTTCTAATCTATCCCTTTGGAAGTTAAAAAAAAAAAAAAAAAAAAAAAAAAAAAAAGTGAGAAAAATATTTAAGTAACATAAACTGTAGCAGTATTAGCATAACATTAAATGCAATACAAAGTTTCTTCTGACTTCTCTGGATATGCAGGTGTCAGGTTCAGGCACGGCTGGAAGTATTTTTTATAAAATCATTTCTCTTTCTCTAAAAAAAATGGATTTTGTGGCAAGTATTATTGCTTAGAATTCCTTAAAAAACAACAACAACAACAAAATCAATAAAAACCAACTAGTCAATGTTTTCCTTTCATTATGATGTGTTTTCATTGCTCTTGTGTTTTAAGATAAATGTGAAAAATGAAAAAATTTTCATATGAAAATATACTGAAGTACTAATTTAGGGAAACAACTATGTTGTCAATTAAGTCAAAATTTTCAGCTGAATAAGTTCTGAATGATTAACAGATTGAGGCCCACTTTTACTTTTGGTGAATTGACACAAGACATAAAAAGCATAAACCTGAGAGGAATAATCTGTTTTCATAGAAAGATAGAATCACCAAAATTGAAAAAGATCTCCAATATCATCCAGTCCAACTGTCCATCTACCACCACTGTATCTTAATATCTTCCTAATATATCAATATCTTTAATATAACTATAATATCTTCATCAATTACATTGACAGAGGGGTTGAATGCACCCTCAGCAAGTTTGCTGATGACACCAAGCTGTGTGGTGCGATTGACAGACCAGAGGGATGGGATGCCATCCAGAAGGATCTAGACAAGCTTGAACAGTGGGCCTACATGAACCTCATGAGATTCAACAAATCCAAATGCAAGATCTTGAATCTGGGTCAAGGCAATATCTGCTATCGATATGAGCTGAGGGATGAAAGAATTGAGAGCAACCTTGCCGAAGAGGACCTGGAGTTAATGGTGGATGGGAAGATAGAAATGAGCCATCAATGCAGCCCAGAAAGTTAACCATATACTGAATCAAAGGAAGTGTGGCCAGCAAGTTGAGGAAGGTGATCTTGCCCTTCTACTCTGCTGGGAACGCCCTACCTGGAGTACTCCATCCAGATGTGGAATTCTCAATACAGGAGAGACATGGACCTGCTGGAGCATGACAAGAGAAGGGCCATAAAAATGATCCAAGGGATGAAGAAAATAATTTTCTCTTTCAGAAAATATTTTTTTTTTCTTATGTTCAACCTGAGTCTACCTTAGTACAGCTACAGCTTAAGGCTGCTTCCAAAAAAAAAAAAAAAACAAAAAAAAAAAAAACAAAAGGGCAATGAAGTCCTTTCTTATTTTGCTTCATGAAAAAGAAATCTTAAATGCAAAAGATTTAAGTTTAAGCATTTAAGTTTCATTAAACAACAGACATACATGAGGCTATTTTCTCTAGAAAAGGTTGTTTTACCCAAAGCAGTTCATGTCACTTAGATGAGCTTTTCTAGATTTAATAATGCTTACAGTTTTTGCAAAGGGTTAAGTAGGAAATGTCTTATCAGTATTTTTTAATATTCTATGGACAGGTAGATGTGTGAAAGAACAGAGAGGTTGAACGTTTTATGTGTTCCATAGCAGACGTCTATTATTTATGCTGAACAACAAATCCCATACAATGTCAAGACGCCATAAAGAAAGAATGTTTGATTGCAAATATTTTCAGAACTGTGTAACTTAAGAGTGATGCAAATGCATTATGCAGAAGAATACATATATTAAAAAACCATAATAAGTCATTTTATTGACAGTAAGCTATATAAAACAGTTGAAAAGTCTTACAGAAGAAGTGCAAAATCCCCATGCCTTGAGGTTTTTAAAATCAAACTGACCGAAGCAGTAGAAAACTACACTGTGGGATATACTCTTGCAATGCTGGTAGGGTGACTTAATTGATGTCTTCCCGCTATAATTTTTACAATTCAAAATCCATGGCTTGTGTATTTCGCTCCTTCAGCTCAGCATGGAAATACACTGATTTTGGGTTTTAAAGGGTGATCAGCAGGAAAACAGAAAAAGAGTTAATGAAAGCAGAAAAAAATGCCTCCCCCTAGAGAGGTAACTGGCAGTGCTAACAAATATCTCAGTAAGTCTGATTTCCCATGAGACCATCTCTGATAGTAAGACCCAGGCAGCCAAACCTACATGCATGGCAATAATAATTAGATTCTGATGAGTGAAAGACTCACAAGTGGAATTACTTTTCAGGAGGAGTTAATGAAAGGAAGAGAAGGAAATATGCATATTTTAAAAAGAATTTTTACTTTGAAAGAGTCTTTCAAGTAGTTATATCTTCCATACTAACCTATAGGTGTATATTCATGTAAGGAAAAGGAAAGAAAGAGATAGGGACAGAGAAGACACTTGAACCTTAACAAAATTGATCACAGCGGGGGAGTGGTAATATGTGTGCATTTCTAGTGCAGTAAGATTCAGAGAGACCAGTACCTATTATTCAAAGTCAGTATCAGACCGTTTAATTTTCTGCTTCAGTTCCTTTCTTTATCCCCTCTCCAACCTGAGTGTTATGGTCATTCACCATCTTTTCTTCTGCTATTCTTCCTCCTGCTTTTCTGGTCCTTGTGCTCCTGATGCTGTTTTGTGATATTAAAGTCCCCCAGTGCAGTATCCATCTTCTTGAGCCAATATGAACCTTGGAGCAAGTACTAATAGCTCAATAAGCGTTTTATGACCTAACTCCACAAAGAAAACTTGCACCACCGATGTGAACACATGCAGGGCTCAGAATCACTGAACTTTGAATAAGATTAATATTTCTGCTACCAGTATGATGCAGCTTTGTTTTGGGACAGAGACTCCAAAAGAACCTGCAGGGATACACCTAATACCTACTTCTGGAGAGGAAAAATATCAAGTCATTGATAAGTTACCTTCCAGAGACTTTATTTGTGCTGGAAAGGTGTTCATCCACTAAGAAGAAATAGTTTTCTTCAGGCATACACCTATTCAATCTATGTAGCTTCTCACTCTCCTTTTTGTATCATATTTAAGTCACAAAATGGTTTTATTTCATTTATATGTACCCTGCAAGTGAATTTGCTTCCAGGATCTGCCTCTGAATAAATAGGTGTGAGTGTCATGTATACAAAAACTTGCTATTAACACACTAATATACTGCTGAGTACACAGACTACTGTTGATAACACAGACCACTGTTAACTACCAGCAGCAATGAGTGGATGATCTCTGCATTGTCCTGGGCAGATTCATTCTGCCCTCCAAGAAAAAGAGGTCTGCATATTAGTAGAGTGAATCTAGATCAAAACATTATTATTACCTTTATTTATAAAGGAATATAGCTATATAGGTATATATGTAAAGGTACCTGTATTTATATAAATACGGCCTTTATCAAATGAATAGCCATTAATTTATTAAGTTACATTAACCACATACATTCATAATACTGCTCTCCATGAGTTCACTATCTGGACAGTTGATAAATTAATTGCATGCACAGTAGTTGCAATTCTTGCTGAAAAAACTTAGCAATCTGCACAAATACTTTATGTGGATCTTCTATCTGTATATGATGGAATATTCCTCAAATAACAGAAGCAAAGTTTTCTAATATGTCAGCGTGCTGACACTAAAACAAACTGATATATATTGCAGGTTCACACAGCCAGAGCTTGAATGATCTTTTGCAGCCACTGATATATTGTTACTTTATAGCCTATTATAATACTGACTTCTGACTTCTTATGTTATCTTCTTCATCCACTGTATTCCTCAGTAAAGGTTGAGGTCCTAAGCATCAACATTAAATGTAATATACAGAGGATACTAAAATGAATAATTCCAATTAATCCCTGATAACTGAATTAACCTGAGAACCTGGGGTTGGTTCTGAGCTCTCTTCATCTGTTTCCTAAAATAACTCTTTTCTTGATTCAGAGCTAGAAGTTTTCCCTTACACCAATGAACTTTGAGGCTTCTCTTATCCCAACACATGATTTGATGCAGCCTGCCAACTCTTGTGGTAATTCATACGATAATTCAGTCCCTACTCTGATCAATCCATGAACAGTATGCATCACTTTGGTATGTATTCCTTTATTTTAAAATATTTTTTAAATGATTTCACACTGTTTACACCCCAACAACAGGGCTTTAAAAATCTGTTTTTGCTTGCAATTTGTTTTATTTACACACAAATAGTGAGGTAACAATATGTCATCATTCACACCTGTAGGGTAAAGTACTGTTTATAACCTTATACAAACTCTTACTAAAAGACATATGATTTATGGTGTGTTTACTATGGTATAAAAGACTATACTTGTACTTCATATGTCATAATTCTCATTTCTAGGCTTCTGGGGTTGTGAGGGGATTTATTGTGTCATTTCCAGTGTGGTTTCATAGAAAGAATGAACAGACAACCAGATTTACTATTAACTGTATCTGCCCTGCATGGAGCTGTTATACAAGCTGTAGGATCTGCATAAAACTACATCAGGCTGGTATTCTTATATGGTAATGCCAGTGTCTTTTAGCACAGTTTTATGCTTAGAAACTTAACACTTAGAAACATAAAACTGAAAGAATTTCTTGAAGTGGCCTGATCTAGATCATCAACAACAGCAACAACAAAAAGAGAGAGAAATTAATCACAGAATGGCCACGTTAATAGAACCTTTGCTCCTGATAGTGCAGAAGAGTTTAGAAGGCTATGTTTTTACCCAGATTGTTTTGATGTGGTTAGATTATTAATACCAAATGTAGCTTGGATGAAATTCAGAGATTAAGACAACAGGTACTCTTTTATGTGTGACTATACATTGTAGAGGAAGATGGGAGAATCATCTTTACCTGGATTGGCCCAGTAAAAAAAATTCTTGCAGCCATCTTGCATTCACACTTGTCCAGATGAAAGAGCTAAAATAAGAATGTACTTTTCCAAAAAGGAGCCCATCCAAATCATGTAAGAATACTCAATGCATCTCAATACTCTCTGTTCCTTACACACATGCATCAATCAGTACACTGATCTCTTATTAAAAAAAAAAAAAAAACGAATTATGGATTTCCTCTCAGGAAATTCAACAAACCCTGACGGTAGTTTTGTCTCACTAGTTTAGGTACTTTCTGAACAGATGCCTTTTATTCAATAAGAAAGTCTCTTTGAATGCTTGCCAAAATAATGATTGTGACTACCTACAAAACTTAGTCATATGCAGTTTTGTTCAATGAGTTTTGTAATTCAGTAACCCTTATCTCAAGTAGCTGCAGTGTCAAAAACAGGCAATAGTAAGTGTGAAAGATTTGTCTTGGATATTTAGTCCCCACTTATAATAGGCAAGCTGGTAGGAAGGCACAAATCAAATTGAAACAAATTTCACCATGGGCATGTCTATAGAGTGCTATATGACGAGAACAGAGCATTAAGACTACTGGAATTTTCATTTTAATGATACACAAAATATTCCCATTTTGCCTGTACAAGTCAAGTGGGAAAAGAGTTTACAGGTGGTGACGACCTTTTAAATGCACAGTGTATTAGAAATATCACAATTAATTCAACAAATGTTTTTTATGGAGTGCTTTCTGAAGCAACTGCTAAATTAAATGGGCCCCAGAAGTGCAGTAGTTAGCAATGTCATTTATAAAATAAAGGAGGAATGTAAGACTTGTAGCAGTTTACAGATGTTTTTATTTAATATCTCTAATCCAAAAGATCTGACAAGATGAGGCCACCCCAGCGTTCTTTGACAACAGTGTCCCTAGGGCTTCTACACGTTGCAACAAGTAGCAAATCCCTATTAATCCCTTTAGCATTTGTTGTAATGACATTAATCGTGCCGAACTCTTCCAGTATTAATACGGATGTCATCTATAATTCCGAAAGAATCCCAATGAAATTTGAAGAGCAAACCTCATCTAATTGGAGTAGGAATCACAGAATAATTCAGTGTTTCAATTTTACCGAAAAAAACCTAATCATAGCTCCATCATTTTAAAGCCTAGCCAAGTTAAATTAATTTGTTAGCCCTTGAAATAGCATTGATAATATTCAGTTTATTTGTAGAAGTCACATTTATATATGCTGCCATGCAATTCAGCATCTGTTAATGGATTTTTTAAAAAATAGTGTCTGAGTATTTAATCACCAGTTTGAACTTGCTATTTTATAAACCAGACCTTATGTCATTATGCATTATGTTTACTGCATGCATAAAGTGCCTAATAAATTCTTGAAAACATTGCCATAAAGCCTTTTTAAACTATTGCATTTCTGCACAGAGGTAGTTCAATTCTAGCATTGAAGAACCTGGAAAATCCTTGGTCTAAATCCTTTTTCTGCTGTCTTTGCTGTGAAAATGTTCTGAAGATATTTTTTATGTATTCTTCATACACAAATATATATCTCCATCATACATATATCAAAGTATTGAAAAATTCAATTCAGATGCTTTAAACTACACAGCACAACCAAACCCTAGCGCAATACAGCAGTGAGTAATCATACCAAACATGCTCCATCAGAGCACCACCTATTAGAAGAGGTTCAATCTATACCCTAGTTGGTATCATTTGAGCTATCAACAGCCAGATGTATAAGAGCATTCTGTATGAGTGCATTCTGCTGATTCTGCTTAATCAACAACCATCAGCTTTGCAAGGAAAGAGTGCCATGGGAGCCAATCAAGAAGAGTGAATATTGCTCTGAAGAAAACAATTTCTTAAGTAACAAAGAAACAAGGGAATATTTATTGTTTCTCAACCTAACTTTCAGAGCAGAACATAGGTTTTGTGGAGTAATCTTGAACTGCTAACCTCAGATCAAAGCAGTGTTGTTAGCTCCAGTAGATGCATATCACATAACTGATAAGGAACAAGCAGGAGTAAACTCTGAAATGAATTTTGCAGGACAAAATTACTAAAATGTATTTTGCTACTTGAAAATAACATTGAATGTGTCCTGAATCATAGAATCATAGAATGGTTTGGGTTGGAAGGGACATTTAACATCATCTAGTTCCAACCTCCATTCCAGTTTGCTCAGAGCCTCATCCAGCCTGATCTTCAACTCCTCCAATGAGGGAGCATCCACAACCTCTATGGGCAACCTGTTCCAGTGTTTCACCATCCTCACAGTAAAAAATTTCTTACTGCTATCTAGTCTAAATCTACCCTCTCCCATTTTAAAGCCATTTTCCATCATCCTCACTTATATAAGAAAGGGCTGGGCTTCCTATGGTGAGGAAAGTGGGCCACACAACACCTTACTGGAGCATCATTTGTGAATTACTTCCAAGCTTCCCAGCAAGGACAAAATTCATAGAATCATAGAATCATAGAATCTCAAGGTTGGAAATGGCCTGCAAGATCATCCAGTCCAAATGTCCTCCCATTACCATTGCTACCACAAACAGTAAAACTAAACACAAACACTAAATATCTCACAGCTCTTCATCCAGACACCTCTTGAACTCTGCCAGGGACGGCACCACCTCCCTGGGCAGCCATTCCAGTGTTCCTTATGTCTAGCCTAAACCCCTCTGGTACAACTTCTGGCCATTTCCCCTGGTCCTGTTTGTTGCCTGGAAGAAGAGGCTAAACCCCTCCTCATCACAGCCTCCCTTCAGGAAGTTGTAGAGTGCAATGAGGTCTCCTCTGAGCCTCCTCTTCTCCAGACTAAATAATCCCAGGTCCCTCAGCCACTCACCATAAGACTTGTGCTTCAGACCCCTCACCAGTTTCATTGCCCTTCTCTGGACACGTTTCAGTGCTGAGTAGAGGGGGATGATTACATCTCTGTTCCTGCTGGCCACACAATTTCTAATGCAGGCCAGGATGCCATTGGCCTTCTTGGTCACCTGGGCACACTGTTGGCTCATGTTCAGCCAAGCATCAACCAACACCCCCAGGTCCCTTTCCTTTTCACATTCATCCAGCCCCTCAGCTCCAAGCCTGTAGGTCTGCATGGGGTTATTGTGGCCAAAGTGCAGGACCTGGCATTTGGCCTTGTTGAACCTCTTCGCATTCACCTCAGCCCAGCAATCCAACTTATCTGGATCCCCCTGAAGGGCCTCCTTACCCTCAAGCAGATCAACACCATCTCCCAACTTGGTGTCATCTGCAAACTTATTGAGGGTATACTCAATTCCCTCATCTAGGTCATCAATAAAGATATTAAACAAGATGGGCCCCAGTACCAACCCCTTGGGGACACCACTTGAAACAGGTCACCAGATGGACTTAGCTCCATTAACCACTACCCATTGGGCATGGCCCTCTAGCCAGTTCCTTACCCAAAGAAGAGTATACCTGTCCATGCCATGGGCAGCCAGTTTCCCCAGGAGGATACTGTGAGAGACTGTGTCAGAGGCTTTGCAGAAGTCTAGGTAGACTGCATCGACAGCCTTTCCCTCGTCTGCCAGTCTGGTCACTCAGCCATAGAAGGAGATGAGGTCCATCAAACACGACCTGCCTTTCATGAACCTGTGCTGGCTGGGCCTGATCCTCTGGATGCCACGCACATGTCGTGTGATCTCAACCAAGATGACTTGCTCCATAACTTTCCCTGATACCGAGGTCAGGCTAACAGGCCTGTAGTTCCCTGGATCCTCCTTATAGCCCTTCTTGTAGATGGAAGTCACACTGGCAATCCTCTAATCCTCTGGGACATCTCCAGATAACCAGGAGCACTGTTAGATGGTTGAGAGTGGCTCGACAATCACCCCCACCAGATCCCTCAGCATCTGGGATGAAGCCCATTCAGTCCCATGGTCTTGTGACAATCCATATGAAGGAGGAGCTCTCTAACCATCTCTACCGGAATCACTGGGGATGTATACTGCATAGCATCCCAGAATTCCAGATCAGGGCGTAAATTGCCCTGGGGATAACTGATCTGCCTCTTAAAGACAGTTGTAAAGAAGGCACTGAGGAGCTCATCCTTCTCTTTATCCTCAGTCATTACATTCCCTACTGCATCAAGTCAAGAACAAGTAAAAAAATTCAGTATTCATTAGGTCAGTGAAAAAAATTGCCTCTATTCTTCTCTGCCAAACATAGCATGTGGAACGAGAGAAGCTGAGATCCATGCCTTTGCTCCTTCATTATTTGTACAAAGTAAACCACCTCTTACAGAAGAAGAAAGAGAAGTGTTCCCACATTCCATAATTATCCAATGCTTTTGCTCAGTGAGGCTCACTTTCTTACTTTAAAAGAAGCTCAGAAAATCAGCCCAGTTCCTCAGACTCAGGTAAGTAGCAACCTCCTGTTTTGAAAAGGTATGCATATGTATGTTTAATTTTGCAAGTTGTTTCAAGGTTTTTGGTGTACCAAACTTGCTAATCTGAAATTGCAGCAACTTTTACTTCTGAGATGCCAAAAATTACGCTTACTTGTGCATTGGTAGAGATATGCGATTATCAAATTTCCTTGGTTTGTTTTATTTTTAAAGAAATTAAAGAGTAATTTTGTGTGACTTGCAAGAACTCCATCTCTCTTTGAACCACTTTGCTGGAGGTAGAGCTCTGTGTTGAAATTCATTAAATATACAATTTCTAGGAAGCCTGGAGAGAGAAATCAAACATAGCTTATATCCCCAGATCATGATAATTTAACTGCAGAATAGTTACTGTAATTATAACCACATGAGCAAAAATTGATGTGTCTCTCTTACTCTATCTTCCATCATCCCTTGTAATATATACCTTCTCCCACTGTCATTTATGCCTCATTTTACCTTTACTATTTAAGCCAACTAAAATTATTTTAGAACATTCTTGTATTGCAAAGTTGCTTCTTATTGCCTGGCACCCCCTACTGCTTACTAGAAGTTTTCACAAAGATATCTATAAAGTTCCTCAGCCACATGAATTTCTCACGCCTTCCTTCCCTCCTCTGAGCTTAACAGCTGATCTCCTCCACCTCTCCCATTGTGACCAAAGAGTGCGTGTAACTGTAAAGTTTGTTTTGCAGAGCCCTATAACCTTCAAAGAAAATAAATGGAAAGGAGAAGGGGAAGGGGAAGGGGAAGGGAAGGGAAGGGAAGGGAAGGGAAGGGAAGGGAAGGGAAGGGAAGGGAAGGGAAGGGAAGGGAAGGGAAGGGAAGGGAAGGGAAGGGAAGGGAAGGGAAGGGAAAAAGAAATAGCAAAGAGAAAAAGAACAAAAAAATCTTTCAATAAGACAGCCTTCCCACTTTTGCATCAGATGGAGAAACAGGTCACTATAATAAATACTGACACAATCTTTCAGCCCTGAGACCTCTGATTCTTTAAGGCTGAGTGTGTCATAAAACTATATCTGAAATTAACTTAAATTTGAATTACCAGTCTCACTTTGTGCTTGTATGTCTTACAGTATAAGTCAACTTGTAAATTTTAGAACATAGGGGGAAAAAATGTGTAAATACGTGGGCTTGAGTACATAAATAAGTTACCTTTGCTGTTCTGCCTATACAGGTACTCAGCTCTTGACCAGATACTTACTGATAGAGGAGTGAATAGATTGCTGCAAGCCACCTACTTAGTGTCACCTAGAGAATATAGTAGCACAGACACTCCACGGTCCAGGCACCTTGTTAAAATCACTTCTATACCTCTACAGAAACTTCTTCCTGGCCTTTTACCTGAAATTTTCACCATTTTTACCTTACATCTAGCTTTACATTACATACAAATGGATCTAGTCTATGACTATTAGGACCCACTCCTCAAAAGTGTATGTGAAACTACAGTCTGCTATTTTCTGAATTTACGCTACTTCTCATACAAGAAGAGCAGATGCAATATATCATCTCTATTAAAACAATCCACAAGTTTTGCAGAAAAGTAAAGTTAGAACAGGAATGGCTTTGGTAGCCACTTAGAGTACATGAGAGCTTCTTCTTGGCACAAATCTGCTTTTCATCAGTATGGACTGTTCTGCTGTGCACACTCACATACACCACTGACAAGTTCAGAGTAATTTTCTTCAATGAAACAAAATTTGACGGTTCCTTCTGAACATCAATGTTGCAGTCAGGACATAGAGCTCTCCAGCAGATTACTCTCTATTGCAATCATGGTGTGCACAATGTACGGTATGAATTTCACTGCCAATAAAGACACAGCTTGGGCAAGCAGCCCTGAAAACACAACAGATTGCAACAAACTGATTACCTTTCCATTTCGTACTGTAACAGCTGTAATACATACATACTCAAAGGGGCAAAAATAAAATCTGTTTCCTGCTTAGAATACAGGTAACTTTGATTAGAGATTATTTGGATTACATATTTTGTTTAAGGTTAAATTAGTCATCATTGAGGATAGTGACAGGATATTAATACAAGTCTGAACAGACAGTGACTTACTTCTTTGCGGTTGGACTTGATGATCTTTAAGGTCTTTTACAACCTGAGCAATTCTATGATTCTTATTAAGTTAATAATATTCATAGAGTCTACCTTCTGCTATAGCTTTTAATGACATAAGATGTTATGAGAAATAGAGATAGATAATTTTTTTCCAATCTCTAGGTAAACTCCCTTCATATCACAGTGCCAGACAGCAAACATGCTTGCAGAAGTTGCATAGTTACTGATCAGGTTTCCACAGAAGATAAATCGGAGAACTGATTTTTATTTAAAAAAAAATAATAATAAAAATAAAAAATATGTTCATGAATAAAACTACCTACACTCAAAGAGTAGGAGTAATTTACAATTAAGGTAATGCAGCTGAAAGGTAGAAAACAGTTAGCCTTTCTTAACTCCTCACAAGATGCACGGTGAGGACTTCCAGAAAGTGATTCATCTGACTATGATGAGATAGTTGGAATAAATTACTTTATAGAAATTTGTAGCCTGGACAACTAGATAAAGCTGCAATTCATAGAATATGGACAAAAAAAAAGATATTTTTGGAGACAGTAACAAATTTATTTTCTATACATTTGCAGATTTAATGAATTAAATTCGGAATATTTTGATATATACATATATATTTTAAATCAAAATTATTCTACTTCTCTTATGTTGAAGTTACTGATTTACAGATCCAGCCAAAGTTCTCTTAGTTACTGACAGGAAAGATAGGCAACTGTAAGTGAAATTAGTTGTAACATTTACCAAAAAAATGTTTCAGTTTGAACGCTGCGAGACTGCAAGTTTACAAATCCCTTGATTAGAAGTACAGAAAAGAGAATAAAAGAATTACCTACCTCCTCAATCCATGAAAGAGAAGAGATGGAAAAGATTAAAACTGACAAGTATAAAATCTTTAAATATCCCAAATAATTCTACCAGAAAAATATCTTACATAGATTACAGAATGACAGATATAAATGGAAATTGAAGAACAACAGATCAGAACAAACCATTTTTCATGCAGGAAATGTATGAAGGAAGATTGCTGCTGCAAGCATACTCACTTGACTGAAGAAATAGGTTCTATTCTAAGTCAGCAACTGTGATGTGTTTGTATAATTTTGATACACTACATACTCAGAGAACTGCCTGCAAATCTAAATGAAAAAGACATTCTCTCAGAAAGTTTAGTATCTGGCAAAAAATCTTGGAATTTAATCATCTTCCAGGAGTATGGAACATTGTTTTTAAGTAGCGTTGTTTGCAAGTTCTTTTACTTTATTGAAACATACAGATTATTTTTCTGAATCAAGATTTCAGAGAATTATTTTTCACTCTATTGGTTACAGAGAGTTCAACAGGCAAAAATAGAAATATATATATATATATAAATGCATCAAAAAGAACATTTATAAAATAGCAGTTGCTCATGAATTCTTTGCCAGTGTTATTTATTAAAGTTATTCATCAATATGGCTGCACTCTATTTTGTTCTTTCATATTCAACAACGTCACAAAAGCAATCATGGGAACTAATAAACAAAATGCATCAGAGCAGGAGCTCCTAGGATTTTGGAATACCTTCCAATACGAATTTCTAAGATTCTACTAGGACTTGAAAAAATCTGGCTAGAATCATTTCTATCATTTCCTACAAAGCAACATCAAATAGGCACAGAGGAGTTACAGATAATAACTGCCCGAATTTCAGATTCAAATAATAGAAGATCTGATAGTGATATATTTAAAATATTTCTTTTTCCCAGAGTACTTCAATGTCCTTGGAGCTAATAGTGCAAGTATATGAACATTCAGTTTTTCTGACCTATTAAAAAAACTCCTTATATTTTAAAAAATGAACCAAATAATTCTGGAAACACTATCAAATTTAAAAAAAAAAAAAAAAATCTAGATTATTATTATTCTTTTTTACATTTAAGAAAAAAGTTTTCTGATATGATTTTTTTTTGAAAGATCATATTAGTGAGATTCATCCCTTCCTTTCAGTATTGATTCTACTAAGTACTGTATAGACCATAACATTCAGAAAACAAGAGATGAAATTTTTCATTTGCTTTCCTTATCTACCTCCTGGAGTATCATCAACTTCCAGCCAGGATTCTTATGAGGGATACCTCTAATTTGCTTCATGCTCTGGAGCACGTGTACATGCCACAGGGATTGTATATACAGCAGTCTTCACCTACTCCTTTCACAATGTCACTTGACAAGTCCTGAGTAGGCAGATAATTTCAATTTCTGTCTTAAAACTGTTTCTACATGTTCTGAATGAAGGATTATAAAGATTGGAGTGCAGGGGTCCTACAGAACATAATTCTGGGTCCTTATGGAACTGAGCTTTTCCAGATACTTGTGGGATTTCAGAGTCCCAATAAGCAATTTATTTTATGGCTAAGAAGCTTGAAAGAGTCCCAGCTAAATGGAACTGTTAATAAAGACCCTAAATAAGTGAGGCAGAAAAGCACAAACCAAACATAGACTACTGAGAGAGCTGCCATAGGAGAGAGAAAGATAATAAGAACCTCCCAGCAGTCAGCTACTGAGTGAGTATCTCAGGGTCCTCCAGAGGAAAAGAAACTGTGTTAATGTTAAAGGCTTCTAATTTTAGTAATTTTGTATGGCTAGATGTATCACTGTCAACTAATGATCCAGAAACATTGGCATGGATACCTGAGTGTTACCTTTCATGGATGATCAAAGCAATTAGTGCAGCTCGCACATCAGATTCAGAATGGTGGAAAAATCAAAGATGCCTGGTCTTCAGGTAATTTTAACAGCTTAAAAGATCTATTCTTTGTGACCTGCTATCAGAAGAAATACTGCAGTCTTTGGAACCACAGGTGTCTATCAATGCACATAGATTTTCATCTCCTCCTACAGAAAAGTTGGAGGTAAAAGCACGGTTCTCTTCCCACATATCTAAATGTTCTGTAGCATTTCACATAAACTGATAAAACAATACAAAGCTCATAAAAACAGGGACAAATTATCTCTTACTTATCCTCATGGAATTAGTAAGTTTGTTGCTCTTACAAGCATGTGTGAAGGACATTGCTGTCTATTTCTTTCCCCAAGTTAGCTGGCATTGCTAAAGCAATGCAGTGTTTAGGGTAGGCTAACATCTAATATTTACTTCAGCTTTGCAGGAGGATTTTGCAGCCCATAATAACTTTCAGGCTTCTGCAAGCACACTGCTATTGTAACATGAAGGTTATGCCCACACATGAGCTGTACCTCCACCTTTGTCTCTGCAGCAAACATATTGTTGGGCTCTTAAACTGAAATCCTGGCCTCAGTAATGTCAATAGGCTTTTTTCCCCTCAGATTTCAATTTTGATTTGGATTTCATCATCAGAATCCAAATCCCACTCACTTCAGGAAGACTTAAGCTCTTACAGGTGTTTCTTAGCTTTTGATGTGTATAAGAAGTTCATCATCTAAAGCTCAGTCAGTCACTTCACAGTCATTAAAGAGAAATAGGCACCTTCAAAAAGTAACTTGTCCTATCTGTCTCGTAGAGTGAGATGAATTGCCCTCTGGATACGAATGTTCATTGGCCAAAAAAGAGACTCCAGATTTAGCAGTTTAGGCTTAAACCATTAACCATTTACGTTCTCAAGTTCTGTGAAATAAATTCTAACTTTATCAGCGTAGGTGCAAAAGAAACATTTAAGGTATATGTATCTGGCATATACACACCAGTGCTTAAAACCTCTGCCTTAGCTGATCAGTACCAAGCACAAGTTGCTTGCATTTCCATTGATTTGTTTCTGCCCACAGGTATGTTTAACTGTCAGTGGTTGTGGCTGTACTCATCTCACATATGAGAGGTTTTTGGAAAACTATGAGAGACACCTAGACACAAAACCAGTGTCTGTGGGAAGCCGCACTCTTCAGCCTGACCTAATGAAGAAGAGGCAAATGATAGCCTCACTTTACCTCAACGCCCCTCCTTAATCTTCTTGATTTTTACAGACTTGGCAATTCTAAGCTGTTCTGTCTGGTAGCTGTCTTTCAGTGCACAGAAAATTGTGAAGAAAGTCTTTAGGCCCTTACCTCTTATAGAACCTCATGCAGCACTCTGGTCTGAATGGTAGCCAGCTCCAACAGCTTCATATTTTCAATTCACTATTTTTCTGTTGCAAATTTAGCTTCTGTCATTTAGAACACTTCCAAAAGTAGATATTGACTCAAGAGTAGTATTAACTCTTTAGAAATCTAGATGTATTTCAAGGACTGTACTTAGTACAACAATGAAATACAAACGTGTGTTTGACCCCAGTGTGGTGGTGAGCAGATGTCATGGTATAGGAAAATCAGATCTTGACATTGCACTTCTGTAAGAGATTATTCTTTTGCATTGTCTCAAAATTTGCTGGGGACACAGATGGACAAGTTCAAGCAAGTCCTAGGCAAGGGTTGAGAAATCCTTTGTCTGAGGGACACAGATGGACAAGGTCAGGGGCAATGAGAGAGAGATAAGCGCAGATTAATGGCCAGGAAGCAGTCGTGTGGACTTATCTCGAGAAAGATGGCTATCTCAAGAGGTGCTGGACATGACTCCTACCCAAGCGCCCAGGAATGCCACGCTGGCAGAAGAAGGGTAAAAAGGAAATCTACAACCATGAGGCTTAAGTTTTCTGGCAACAGATTCCTCATGAAGAAGAAGAGTGAGAAGCCTCACAACCAGCCTCTCTCCTTCCTGGACTTGCATGCTGAAGAAGGGCAAATGTATCTGCCATCAGATTCCTCACTACGGAATTACTGCATGCTGATGGACTCTTCTGGGCCTGCTACCTGAGTCCTCTGCTTCCTACTCTACTGGCTCTGTGACTTCTTCCTGCTACCTGCTTGCTGCTCAAGGCAGGCCATGCTGCTGCTGCTCTCCCCACGCTCTTTTGCCTCGGACCTTCAAAACGGCATGCAACAGGACTGCTGCTGGGTCCTGGTGGTAACTCTCCCCACTTCACGCAATTCTTGCTTATTTCCTATCTTTTCTACCACCGTCCTGCCCTTCCCTATCACCCTAATTCATAATAGTCACCGTCTCTCCCTTGCCTGTCTCCCTGATTAGGATTTATAATAAACTGGTCAGACCAACATTACTATAAATTGGAGCGAGACAACTTAAAAATCAACTTAGTGGTTTTCTGTGATGATTTCACAGCTAAATGCTCAGTACATCACTGAATTATGTCCAGCCTGAGCGTTCATTTTGAGTGAGATTATGAACAACTGTTATTAATTTCTCTTGTCCTGTGTAATATTGCCCTGATCTTTGGACACAGGTTTCTTTCTGACAACAACTGCCAAACAATCAAGCTATTTTTTACTGTATTTTAGTTTCTGCATTTTGTCTCACTTCCATTCAGCAGAGGTTAGAGGTGATAACATTTAAATGCTATTCTATCTGCAACTGCTCTTCAACTGGAGGTACAGGCTTATTTTGCTTCTAACGGTGCTTGGTAGCTCCATAAATGTTAAAATCTGACCATGTTTTCCATTGTAATCACAAACAGCATACTGACATTCACACAGCTTCGAATGAACAGTTCATGATGTTTAGTTGTCTTTTAAAACTCTGATGGTACATCATTTTGTTGGAAAATATTAGAATGCTAACAGTACAGGACACAGTACTATGTCTTTAGAAAAAAAAAACTAAACATGAAACAACTATATAATAGAATTCACAAGCAACTTATTCTTAATGCATTTAAACTGTTCTAAAGTGTATCACAAACTTCTTAAAGAAGAAAGGGAGAAAGAGAGAAAGAGAGCCAATTGCAGAGCAGCATCTACACAAAGTAGATGCTTTCAAGCAGTGATGTTAAGGATGCCATGATGTTAAGGATAGTCAGGCTCCCACATAGTTTACTTCAGTGCTATGACCCATTTATTTAGTGAACTAAACATTTAATTGAAAATTTACATTCCAAGCAGTCACTTAATAAAAACTACTTTTCTAAAAGTGTTTAACATGGTATTTAGGAGGAAAAGGAGGCATATTAAACTAATATGCCCTATAAATATATTATTATATAAATTATAAATTCATATAAAAATTCTATAAATGTAATCAAAAATTTGACAAACTTTTGCATGACATGATTTTTCATCATCTATGTACTGAAAAAGAAGGAAATTGCTTTCTCTGGTGAGAAAAAAGTTTTTTTTAAAAAAAAGATAATCTTAAAATTTTATTCTTTTTTCATACTTGTGAAAATTTTCATACTCCTCTTATGTAAACATACTTTTCATACTTGCTCGTGTATCCAACAGCATGTTGTAATGTAATTGAAAATAAAATAAATATATATTCCAAGTCATTCTCACCTTTTGCAGGGACCAGTTCCTTACTTTGAGATTTAGCAGGAAAAAGAAGCATAGTATGAGGAGAATAAAAAGAAAAAAACACTAAGAACTCTAACACCAAAAGTCAGAGTGTTTTATTGAGAAAGCACTGGCAGAAGACTATAGCATCCTTTTCCATTGTTTCTCCACAAATAGTCACACAGCATACATTAGGAACTGAAGCAGTAAATGAAAGATTCCCTCACAAGTGAAAAAGCAACAAGTCGTAATACAGAACCACAAAAGCATGATGTTCACTAACATCATGCAAAAGAACAGAAAAAGCAGTTTATAAAGGAGCTGTAACACAGCAGTAGCAGCCAAATAAACTACAAATGCCAGTTCTAGCAGGTAGTGAGGTGCAAAGATTTCACTTTGCAAGTGTTAAAAAACACAGCCTACACTTTCCCGATAGTGGAGAAAACAAAAATCACAGAATAAAAACAAAATCACAGAATAATAAGGGTTGGAAGGAACCTCTGAAGATCATCTAGTCCAATATCTTTGTTCAAACATGTCCCAGCAGGTTTTAAATATCTCCAGAGAAGGAAACTAAAACTTCTCTGGGTAGCCTGTTTCCTGAAAACAAATACATTTTTCTTCATGTTTGTATGGAACTTCTTGTGTTCCAGTTTGTGCCCCTTGCCCACTGTTCTGTCTTTGGGCAGCACTGTAAAGAGCCTGGCCCCATTCCACTTGTCACTCATCCAAGAGATATTTATAAACACTGATAAGATTCCCTCTCACTCTTCTCCAGGCTAAACAGTCCCAGCTTTCCTCAAAAGGGAGATTGGCCAGGCTCCTCATCATCTTTCTGGCCTTCTGCTGGATGGGATGTAATCCTCTCTCTCTTCAGTGCTGTTGATATCTCACCTGGAGTGGAATTCAATTCACAGTATAGGAGTGATGTAGACCTTTTAGGGCATGTCCAGAGGAGGGCCACAAAAGTAATAAATAATGCATGGAATGGAATAGCTTCCCTACAAGGACAGGCTGAGAGAACTGAGACTGTTCATCCTGGAGAAGGTTCCGAAATGATCTGATAGTGGTCATTCAGTATCTAAAGGGGAGCTACAGGAAAGAAGAGGACAGACTCCTTAGCAGGATCTGTGGTGATAGGTTTCAAACAGTAAGAGGGAAGACTTATACTGGATATAATGAAGAAGTTCTTTACAATAAGGGTGGAGAGGCACTGGAACAGTTTGTGCAGAGAGGGCATGGATGCCCTGACCATGGGGATCTGAGCAACAGCTATAGTGTTCTTGTTCACTGCAGGGGAGTTGAACTACATGACTTTTTAGGGTCTTTTCCAACTCAATCATTGACCTTCTTGGCCACAAGGACACACTGTTGGTTCATGGTCGGCATGCTGTACATAAAGACACCCAAGTCCTTCTCTACAGAGGTCCCTTCCAGCAGGTCTGTCCCTAATCTGCACTGATGCATATGATTATTTCTCCACAGGTGTAGGATCCTATGCTTCTCCTTGTTGAATCTCATAGGTTTCCTTTCCATCCGACCCTAATACCTTTTTCTTCCTTTTACCCAACATCCTTTGAAATGCTGAGCATGGACCTAATACAAAGAATTAAATGCTTTCTGACCAAGTCATTCCTACTGGATGTGTTTCACATTTCACACGTTTCACATTTCCTTAAAATGCTAGTATAATTTGGAGTGACTCATAGCTTTCTTTCCTGTATCAATCTCTTTTAATTAGTCTATAAGGCTTACAGTTGACATGTAGGGCCAACTACAATATGTTCAAGCAGGATTTGTTTAAAACAAATTTATTCAGAAAGAGAAAGTAGCAACTGAACTGAACTGTACCAAGTGGTAGGCAAATGGCCAAATACCAGACTATGTTGAGGTCCTCCTCTTCTTCCCAGCTAAGTAGAGGCAAATATAGTTGGAAGGACCATATAGACTGATTGACTAAATAAAATAAAATAAAATAGAACAAAACCCACCATATTAATATTCTGTCTTTTTCCACTGAGAATATGTTTACCCAAAAGGAAGGATGGGGGATAAAGTCCATCCTAAAAGTGATAAGGAGAAAAGGGGCTGTTTAATTTGAAGTTTGAGCAGTTTAGCTCAGCCCTAGCTGAGACAGAAGGCAATTTTCACCTCTTAGAGGAGGTCAATTGCATTTAACAAAGCACAGCAGACCACAGATAGAACTTTAATTGTCCTGCAGTATGACCTTCTCCAGAAAGGAGAAAATTATGCTGTTTAAGAAATTTGTAAAGACCAGAGTTCAAAAATGTCATCTTTCAAACACTTCTTTGGCTGACAAAACATTTGCAAGATTAATATTGTGCTAGACCATGTAGTATAGAGTTATTCTAGAAACTTGTGCAGTCTAGAGAGTATGGGAGATACATAGCACAGGCTTGCAGTTCAAAGCAGCATCTCCCAGAGGCTTTTAGTTCTATACTTTTTTTCCACCATTCAGATAGCAAAAAGAGGGAATAAATCAAATAGACATAACCTAGGAGAAACACCTCTCCTGAAAAAATCTATATTGGTGCTGGATCCAATTCATATTACCCTTTATAGTGTGGAGAAATTTGCTGAAGAAAAGTTAGCAAGATACTTCTGAACTAGTCAGAGACCCCAGCTATTCTTAGCTGTGTAATAGACCTCTAGAATGGCTGCTGCAACTGACTTAAAGGAAAGAAATTGACAGCTGGTAGATTTTTACTCAAGCTGAAAATCTGAAAAAATATGGAAAGTGAAGAAGTCATTTTAAGGAATAGCCTTTTTTTTCCCCTTAAATATTTCCTTTTTCTCCACCCAGAGTAAGCATTTACAGTACAGCATTATGGACAGCTGCCTTACATTTTAAACAATATAATTTAATTTCTCACAGTCAATTTTATCAGCGTATTCCTGCTTTTTTAATTGAAATTCCATAACTAAGGGGAAGGTTTCTTTTTTTCTGAAGAAAGATATCTTATAAATTTAATAAAAAGTTAATGAAACTTTCCTTTTTCTTCAGTAAAACTGGCCTGCTATGGAAGTGTACATATTCCCTACAGTATACAAGGAAAGATACAGCTGACTTAATCCATTGAGCTCTGTATCTCCTTATTTGAGGAACCATGTAATCATTACACATCACATTCTTCATTAATTTGAGCCACTACTTAATTATCAATCAGATTTAAAAGTGAGTTTGGGTTTCTACAATTGTGTTTTCCCTGAAGTATTGGGAACTGTAGGTTTGTGATATTAATTCAGTGTTTGTTTACTACACTCTAGATCTCAAATCTAATGCATTGTTCAATAGAAACAGATTGAAGCCTTAGAGATGAGGATACATCAGCTCAGCAACTGCAAAGCTACAACCTCAAAAGTATTCAGCAGCAAGGGACAACCTAGAAAATCAATAGCAAATCTTATGTCAGCAGCTGGAACAGAAAGGTCACCTATAGAGAGAGGAAACTTACTGAAAATTTAAAGGACATCAGTACAATGTTTTCACCAAAGAGTTGTTCTGGAAATGGAATCAGTTGCTCATTAATATATAAACATTATAAAAGTTGATTGTATCAAATAACTTGATTTTTATTTTTTCCCCTTTACAACAGAGTTCAGGTTTTGTCACAGCTCATTTATAACTGAGGGGCTAGGCAAAAAGAGAAAAATATGGAAGAAAACCTATCAGAATAAGGAGATACAATGGAGTAAATAAATAAAATCTGAATGAGAGTGGAAACACAGATGTCTGTGGGAAGCTTACTCAAGGTACTCCTGAGTAAGAGGCAAGAAAGGACAGGATGATGATGGGTGATGAAAGGTGGGGAGAAAAGGTGGGAACACAATAATTTCCTGCCCTAAGCATGGAGAACATTTTTATAGTTAGAATTGGGATGTCTTGTCTCAAAGGAGTATCACTCACTAAGGTGGAGCATAAATTCTAAACAGTATCTAGCATGGCTATTCATAATTAATGAGCTGTTCTTGTTTGTTAGGTCACTAAGCATCATGGAAATATGCTTCAGGGGAAGTTGTAATGTAACACTTGTAAAAGTATTAAGTTTAACGTTAAATTATATCCACAAACCACAGTTATTTTTGCACAGCTAGACATTTTAGTTCTCTTTCTCCAGGCTGCCTCTCCACCGCATCTTTTCCTCATAGAGCTCTCAAAACCCATTTATGCAACAAGGCTCACAGCCTGATACTTACACTAAGTCATCAATATTGTCACATCAAGGGAGCTCAACGGTATCTCCAGCTTCTGCCTACTCCTCACTTTGTTCCTTCTGGTGTACTTCTGTGTACTTCTGCCACTACATAAGTCTACATAAGTCATGCAGTTATTTTTTCAAAACAATTATTGTACCTACAGGGTTAAAACTATGCAAGAGTTCTATAAGGCTGAGTATTTCAACTCAAGAGCTATTGCAACCAAGCAAGTAACTTAATACAGAAGAGGCAGCTTAAGATAATAATAATAATAAAAAAGTGTCTTTGAGTCTTTTTTTTTTTTTCTAGTTTAGAGATAAGCTATAGCACTTTAGAGGTACATGCTTCTATCTATGTTAAGGTTTTCTCTGTGGGTCTGTTACAGTTTCTGTGTTGCTTTTCTCCCTGCCAAGTTATAGTTTTCATTTGTCCAAGCTCACCACAACCTATAGTTAAGTTAGCATATTTTACTTATACGTGTAACACACCTGAACTCAGTAGAAAGGTATGTGGATCAGTTTTACACTTAGGATCAAAAATGCTAATTGAGAAAAGTTGGATAATGTTGGCACTTTTGTCAAGTATTTTTTCACTTTCTTTTATATTAGATCTATGGCACAAAAAAAATAGCCTCCAATCCAGGAGTGAACATTGTGCAACATGCAACACAGTTATTGTGAAACTCATGTAATTAATGAGGTGCCAGAAATAGGTATGAGGAGACATGAAGAGATCTGACAAGGACAAAGGCTCACTTTTTTCCCTTTATAATAATTCCATATGCCAGAAATCACTGTTTTTCTGCTGTTGAGATTTCTCTCAAGTTGAATGTATACTATTGGACGAAAAAGCTATTAACACTATTAAATATTTAAACAGAAAATAGCAGAGCAGAAAATTATGAAAATGAGTCATAATTTAGCTCTCCAGAAACAACTCCAGAAATACAACAGGGTAAGTTCATTGCTTGTTTCTGTGGAAGCTGATGCCAACTAGCATGTACATGACATGACCAAAACTTATCTTTTTTAGTGCACCATAATGTTAGTGAAATACTTTGGCAGATAGACAGAGCTAAATCTATTTTTGATTTATTTAGTTAAAGGTCATATTCAGTGCACTTCTCTCTCTAGTGATAACTTCTTCTGTATAGTAGAGAAACCTTATTTTTATTGCCCTCTTCTATTGCTAGGATAAGCACCAGAATGTACACTGACTAAAACTAACCAAGTGAACTCTCACCCCTCTCTGTATCTCAATTAATTTTGCTGCTGGCAAAATGTACTTTAATCCTTCTCTTTCTTCACACAGTCATTCCTTATTTTTCTCCACATTTACTATCAGTTTTCCTGTAGTTCTTCTTTCGTGAGGAGTAAGTAAAATTTCATCGATTTCTGAAGATGTAGCAATAGCTTCTGCACACATTAGTGGCACCCACTCAAATACATACAGCTCCTCTTTTTTTAATACACTAGTTACCTCTTTTAAAATCTTGAACAGAAGGAAAAACATGAGCTATTATTTTTATTCCTTATTATCCAGGAGGCACTCACGCACTGAAGTGTTGAAAACTGCTTAAATGCTTAGGCACAGATACTATCCCGATAGCCTTTTCACTAATTCAAGCCTCTCCCACAGTGGCAAATAAAAACACCAGAGAAGCGCTGTGGATGAAAAATGAGGTTCATCCCCTCCTCTACATTCATGATTAAAAGAATGAGATATATTTTTTTCTAAGACCATTAGCTGTATCCTTTTGCCAGGAAGCCTCTAAGGCAATTATGAAGACTGCTCAGAAAGTAATGCCTCCTCATTTATTAAGTTGGCCCACAGTGTTAGAGGTGGATGTTGGTGCAGAAGATGTTGAAACTTCTCACCAACATTCTGTTACATTTTGTTGCCATACAACAAATGGCAGAAGAGGGACAGTTTGACATAATGGTGTCTCACATTAAAGTACATATGAAGAAAAAGTACAGAACTGAATTCCTCCATGCAGAAAAAATTGCACCCACTGACATTCATTGGCTCTTGGTAAATGTTTATGGGGACCAACTGATTGATAAGAGCACAGTGAGGAGGTAGTAGTGTGTTTCAGTTGTGGCAACAGCTACAGTGGGTCAGCTCTACCGGTGCAGATTTTTAAGAAGGTGCAGGCTATTGTTCATTGCTGTCAAAAATGCATAGGAAATGATGGTGAGTATGTTGAAAAATAGTGTTTTTATTTGAGAATTTGATATAACAGTATTATTCTACCCCTGGATCTATTGCCTCCTCTATGGAAATAAATAGGAGGCATCTCTTTTGGAATAAGCTACATATTTATTGACATACAAATTTAAATCTGAAATAGAACTTCTATTCATGCCCTCTGTGACTCTTTACCTAGCACTGATGCTGTATTTTATGAAATTTGGAGTGTAAACAGAGGAAATCAGAAAGATTCTCTGTTCTCTGTTTCCTGTACAGCTCTGATTTTATTTCTGTTGAAAGTTTTAAAGCTGTATGTTTCAATTGTCTTGAGAAGATTCCTTTTCTCTTAGGAAAATTAAATACCAAGGTTACTGTTTTATTTTATTTTATTTTATTTTGAAATTAAATACTTGTATACATATTGTGTTTTCTTTTCCTTGGGGGAAAAAGTGACTCAGGACCCAGGACATGCAGACAGAAAGACAGACACACCCTGAGTTTTCAATATAGAGACGGAAAATTGCATTTATATAAAATTTAAGAAAGAAGAAAAACTCTGACATGCTGCAAAAGTTTTCATCTTGTCTTGATCTAATATACAACAACTCCTGATATGCTCTCACATTTTGGAACAAGATCCAAGGGGCAGTATTCATTCAAGAAAGAGATTGCTTCGCAAAAATTGTACAAAAAAACTGGAATCATTGGCTTAAAAATATGCTCACATTCACACTGGATCCTTTTTTAAACAAGTTGCTCCCAATAACATCTTAGACAAAATATTCAGTAGAGGAATGAATATGCACATTTTGAAGGAAAAAGCTGAGCTAGCAAAGACATACACTGCTTCACAGTAAATGGATTCCAGAGGCTGCCGCCTTTTTGTATTCATTCAGTGACAGATCAGCCTAGGAGAATGGTAGCATCTGGATGAGGGCAGATGGCTAAACTGTCAAATAATGACATTTTACAAAGTTTCAGCATCTAAGCGCAATATGGTTCCAGTCCCAAAGGCAGGCAGGTAAACAATGGCACAGAAGTTATATCACTAGCATATAAGATTATTGATTATAATTGTTCTAAGGGAAATGATTCTTCTCAGAAGATTATGTTGACAGTAAGATTTAGAACTCTTTCAAAAATAATGAAGTGATTGCCTCCCGGTTTAGTTCAGGCATCTACATTTTCACCACAGAGAAACCTGTTGTGATGAGCTAAAATAAAATGAAAAGTCTCAGGGTAAGGATATTAAAATCTGCAATTTATCTGTAATTCATCTTTCCTAAAAATAAAATTGCATTGGGTTGCAGGGATTCACCACCAAGTCAGAGCTGGCTGCTAAGAGAAGCCTTTGTCCTTTGAACATGAACACAATTGGAAGCCAAATAAATCTCATCATCTGTATAGTTCACAGGAGGAAACTCATTTGTAAAGATACTAGAAAATGTTTGTTGATTCTGTGGAGAGAAATTAAAACATCCTTCCACTTAGCTGAATTCATACAGAGACAAAATTTCGAGTACTGTATAGTCTCTGTAAAAGTCTCTGTAAAAAACAAAGTGAAGATGGATTGTTGGTTTGTTATGTTTTTTTTCTTGTTGTTGTTATTGTTTTTTTGTTTTTCATTTTTTGTTTGTTTGCTTTGTGGTAAATAGCATCAATTTTGAAAGAAGGTAAGCTAAGAGAGAATACATCTTCACTAAGCATTTCTATTTGTCTTGTACATCAGGAACAGTAAAGCATCATAGTGATGAAAAATCACAGAATCATAGCATTATGAAAGGTGAACCATAACATACAGTACATTGTGCCATTCTTGAAGATGGAGAGTCCTAGCTGCAGTCTTTACATCTGTGAACAACCACTGGCACTATCAGCTATGCAGTTAGTTGAATTATAGCAAAGTCATTACAGGAATGACTGAGAATTTCTTCTGTCTTAGTGTCTTAACATGCAGTTGTTCTCCAGCACTGTATACACTTGCATACATAGCTTTCAGAAACCTGGGCAGGCTGGAGAGTTGGGCAGAGAGAAATTTTATGAGGTTTCTGAATGGCAGCACAAGCCTTCTGAAGTGTTAGCCACTCCCCCCAGATTTGAACCATTAGCAAACTTGCTGAGGATGCACTCTATCCTTTCATCCAGGTAATTAAAGCAGATGTTAAACAGGATTGGACCCAGTGCCAAATCCTGGAGAATACTGGCTACAAGCCTCCAACCACACTCCATGCCAACAATTACAACTCTCTAAGCTCTTCCAGTCAGGCATTTCTCAATCCACCCCACTGTCCACTCATCATCCCATACTTCCTGAGCTTATCTATTTTGGGGAAATAAATATTGTCTTTGCATAAAAATAAGATGTTATAATGCTAAAGAGAAGACTCAGACCTCTGATACAAGATAAATTCCTGCTTGCGGAACAGAAGACCTGCATTTTTGATGTACCAGTAAAAAGCAATTCTGTGGTCTGAAAAATAGCCAGAGAGTATTGTTAACTATGAAAGGTTATCCCAGCATACCAAAATAGGTAAAAACTAAAGAATAGAAGGAGAACAAGAAGGGGATAAAACAGGTAAACAGGTGGAAAATGTAATACAAAACTTAGAGTCATCAGGCTCTAAACTCTGGAATATTCAATCAAAGAGGAAGCGGGGGGGGGGGAATTTGAGTTGAGTTGTATGAAATATGAACTGTTGTATTTCTCCAGTCATGTGTGCCTACTCTGTAGGTCAGCCACCCTTAAAAAGCATGAAACAAACTGTGCTTCATAGCAAACTCTGTCTGAGCTTGGATTATTGGACATGAGCACTTCTCACACTATCAGAATGTTTTGGGAGAAAGTGTTATATATTATTGCTGGTATGACATAATTTGCATTTCATGTTATATTCTCATTATTTTCTGACTTCATACTTGGCAGCAATAACTCAGAATTTCTGATCTTCTGAAATACTCTTTTTACTACTGCAATTAATACAATATTATTGAAGATACCTTTAAGAACTAACATTCTGCTTGGATATATTACAAAATATTCATAGCAGAACAGCATAACAGGATAATTTAACCTTGGTCTGTGTTGATAATTATATATAGGTAATGTCAATGCATATGGTATTAGTTACTTTAATTTCAGAACGTTAGTTGTGAATTAAGTGACATTAAACATTGCAGAATCTTTCTTCCCATAATTACATTCTCACTCTTGATATATGGAATAAAATTTTCAATGTTAGATCCAAAATGTTTTCAATAAAAGTTCTTTGGAACTATGCTTTCCCAGTTAGATCACTACTGTGTAAAATCAGACTTAAATTTTCTGGATTACTAGAAAGCAGACTCTTAGGTGGCAAAACTCTTCTTCAGCTGGGTATAGTGGACTGAAATTAAGAATCTTTTTTTCTTGCAAAGGGATACCATTGCTAACTTTCCAGAACACAAATTCAGATTTAGCAATCTGTAAATTACAGATTCGATAGGAGTTAACTGTTCATCAAAAGAACCAAGGTAAATTACTCAGTATATATCCAGCTGATTTTGCTCATATTAACAAGTAGACATTTGGTTGTTTATGGTAGAAAGGACAGAATCTGACTTATACTACAAAATGGATTTTGAGAATAATTTTGTTGGTTATCTATAGAAAAGCCATTAAAAACTGTTGTTAGACGTATTCATGGTGTACCTGCTCTCAAAGAATTTTGTTACTGATTGAAGACTAATCTACTCTCCTGTTCTCAGTACTAAAATTTTAAAACTGTCACTCCAAGCCTAAGATCAGAAATAACATTGATCTTCCTTGTCTAAAATCTGCATATTTTGTTTCTTATTTCTAAACTACTGGCCAATCTCCTCTTAGGGAATGTAAATAAGCATATAAGTTGAAGAAAATATGTCTGGGGAAGATAATGAATTACCAAAAAGAGAGTGAATTATAGCTAGCATGATTCACACAAATATTTGTTTTAGCTTTTGTTAAAAACTTGCTTGACAGAAATTCCAAAATGCGATTTAAGTAATGTTTCAACAATCAAATTCCCTTACTGCTTTTACTTGTCCTAAATGTCACTAAGTGAAGTTTAAGCCTTCAGAGACCATGTACTTCCATTAAAAGTAGAATATGACTACCTCTGCAGTTAGAGATGTCTTCTCAACTTCTTAAACTATTTATAAAATCCCATGCAGACTGCAGAGAAATTGAAAACAACAACAACAAAAAAACAACAACAACAACAAAAAAAACACCATATACATATACATAAAGATTCTGCTTTTTATGGTTTCACAGGGTACATATGAGACAATTAACATACTAGGCAACAGTAGAGTAACTTAATTTCTATGTTGCCATCTCTAAAATAGGAAATGTTTAAGCTGCTGGTATGTAAAATCTGAGGCAAATGTAAAGGTGAGGTAAGTCTAAAAGTACTTAGGCATAAGCTGATTCATATTCATAATCCAAAAGTTTTCATATTCAGAGAGATTCTAAATATATAAATGTCCCAGAAGAAAAAAAAAATAGAGTAATATATTCTCATTAAAGATAATATTTGCTATGTCACAGTAACCAGTTGGCTAACAAACACATACATTTATGAAGATTCTGAAGACAATACTATACAAAATTTGCTATACATTTATATATACAGTGCTGAATAATGATGTGCCCATATTTGGACAATATCATTATAAAAAATATATATTCTTTCTCATGAGTTCTAATTTTTCTATATGATCCAGATTAGGAAAAGGAATAAAATTCAAGTTATGGCTGCCCATTCAGATTTTAAAATTATCCTGGCAAAAGAGAACTTGTTGTACCTCCCTGTATCACTTTAGAGTATGTATTTTTACTTCAGCTTTCACTGGTAATAAAAGCAAGAATTACTCTCTAGATTCCAGTGATCGAATTGAGGGCTCTCCACTGACTACAAAGGTAGTTCAGATATCTGTCATACTATGCAGACCCCACCATATAAATATCTGACTGTAGGTGCCTTAAAGTGGTGTTGAACTTCTCGACAGTGATTACCTACAAAGCCATCTAGTACCATTTCATATTATATGGAATCCCTCACTCAGTGTCCAGATTCTTGTCTAGATCAAGACTGTTCTGTATCCAATTTCTGCCAGGTCTGTGAAGGTATAATTTGAAATGATGCTAGAAGCCTGTCTTTACAGAACCAAATCTTTCTAAGGTCAAAGATTAATTGCCGAAGGCTAAGCTAGTCCCTGTTGAATCCCATTATTCAGTGAGGAAGAAAGGTAACCACTAAGAGCAATTCTTCAGTGATCAGTGTCAAGAACATGATCTCCTGCATGCTGTCAAAAGTGCTGGGGTTCATGATGCAGACAACAGACTGCATCATGTCAGCATGCAAAGCCTTACAGATATCCACATCATACTTCAGAATGGAGATGGGGTATTTTTGTAATAACACAAGAACAAGGAGGAAGAAGTTGTAAATGAAAGATTACAGAAAATATAGTTACAAGGTGGACAGGGCAATTAGTGCTTGAATGTGTACTCAAGACCCTTAGGAAGTTGGGGTGCTTTAGTTTATTAAGGACCATAACAGAAAGAGAGTTAATCAAGATATGCAGCACGATTACAGGTACATCTCATTCCAGCCTATATTTTACTCTGCAGCACATCAAGAAAAGGTCATAAATCAATTGAACTAATGGCCAGTAAATTTGGAAGCAGTAAAATAGCTATGGAATAAAAACTATTTGATGTATTTCAGAAATAGCCACTGAAATTTACCAACAAAGTCATCATCAAGTACTGTGTGGTTAGAGCCTTAAAAGGTCTGGATAATTCAATCAGCCACTAGAGCATTCATAATTATTTTAAAAAGTTTTACAAAAAGTGCTTATGGATCTCAGTTGATCACCTGCCATCAGGATGGATTTTTCCCATGGACTGTATCATTATGAGGGTAGCAGAGTACAGTGTGGTATGTTTTACTTTCCTATAACGCATCAGTAATGGAGAATTACCAGAGGTGTGAAGCTAGTTAGGAAATAAAAATGGTTCATTCCAACACAACTGTAATAAATATTTCAGGGAAAAAAAGTCCATTAAAAAAAAAAAAATCAAATAAAGAGTGATTTATCAATTACATTTCATGAGATTCACAGAAATTACATTTGTGATTTAAAAAAAAAAAAAAAAAAAAAAAAAAAAAAAAACCTAACACTAAGTATAATCAATACATTAACTTATTAAATATGTATTGCTAAAACCTTGGTCAAAAAGGAGTATGAATTGTTAGGGATGGAGAGAAGAAGTTCTTGATTTAAATTAAAAATTTTGCAGAAACTGTATCAAGATTGGTCCACCCATGAAGAGTAAGAATAATTTATGTTAATTCAGTATCATTGCAAGAGTGAGAAAAGAAGATTAATCTATGCATTTCAGTAGTATCTATGTAGACAAGATAAGTTTTTAAAAATATATAAACACATTAACAGAATATAAAGTGAATTAAAAATGTTAAATACTTCATGTGGGTGGGGGCTTCTTGACTGCTGGGTTTGATGCTTAAAATAAGCGTATACTGCTTACTAGAAGAAAAGAAAGAGAGCAATTAGAATTTGACAAGTTAAATATAATGCCATCACACAGTCAAGAAAATATCGTGGGAAATTTCTTCCAGAAGCACAGAACTACTACTAATTATTTTCTTTAAATATATTTAGAACAGAAAGACTGTCAGCAATAAAACAGACATGATCAACATGTTGAAAGAGTCCCCAGGGAAGATAAAATCATAGTTGAAATATTAAATATATTCTGAGTGCTCATTTTCATGTTGGGAGAGTAATTTATATTTTTGGGAGGTGACTGAATTAAACTGAAATTTCAACAGAATAAGTTTTAGAATAGAGTGGCAAAAAGTGGTTCTAAAAGAATACTGTATTGGGAAGCTACAAACTGTGCTTTCAATTTGAAACTAAAACTGATTTGCTACTAAAGAAATAAAAAAAATATCGTAAGGGTTAACATGGGAATCTTCCAACCGGTCTGATTTCTTTAATTAGCAAATTTGTTGAAATTAATGTGCCAAGTGAAATGAGTAGAGAAATTGAAAAAATGTGATATCATGGGAGCTCCTCTAGCAGTAAGCCACTATCCCTCACAAATTGGTTGGCATCATTTGACTACATGTACTATCACATGGAGAAGGATGTCTTGACATTTGAGGACAACATTGCCAAAGCTATCCAAATCTAAGTCAACTGACTGGAATACATCTCAACTCAGGAAAGGGTCTAGGTATTAAATTGCCCTTTAGAAGTAGTGAGTAGGCTATCCACAGAGCTGAACCGTTGCATCTAAAGACTTGTAAGCTGGTATAGTTGAGTTTGGCAGAAGATTGAGATGCTTGGCATCATCATATATTGTCCACTGTAAACAAAACACCAGTGAAATGAAGACAAATGCAACAAAACACAAGGAGTACACAAGGGCTGTTCAGGGACCTGTGCACTGACAAATTGGTTCCCACACTTGCAAGTATTAAGTTATGTAAAAGTCTGTGTAAATCACACAAGCAATCTTAACCACTTCACTAAATCATAACAGCACAATGTAGCCTCCAGGAAAATTTTGAAGAGATTCTTGCAAGAAGCACACTAATATTATAGATGAGTGTATTATAAGCTACATCTGTCCTACCTGTCTGAACTAATATAAGAAATGTAGGAAGTCAGAAGATTATCACAATATGAATCCTTTACAATAATAGCAGAGAGCAAAAAGAAGCCCAGTCACTCAGTCCACTCAGCAATAAACGAGTTCATTTTGTAGCAGTCAGATGGGATTTCTGCTTCTGCCATGAACAAGGTCAGGCCACTGAGCAGGACGTACAGAGACCACCACACAGCCTCAAAGCCTCCACAGGTCACACTCTTTCATCATATCTACAGCAGATTTCATAAACTCGCTTTGTTTGGGGAATAAACAAATCAGAGCAAATGAGAAGATATCTATTCCATCAAAAAAGAGCTACCAAGTTGGTTTCCTGTCTTTCCTCCACCCTTCCCTCCTGCAACATATGGTAAACCTCTGTCTATTAAGCTGGCAAAGCACAGAAAAATTGTGATAATACACCAGTGGTCAATGAGCCAGCCTTTAAAGGAAAACACTGCTGATAAGATAAACAGCTTGTGATGTACTTAATTACAATATTTCATACTCATTTAGCCATCTCCACATCACAGCACTAACAAAGTGGATTTCAAACAGGAAATAAGACTACTTCCCACAAGCCCAGAGGGCTAATTATAAAATAGCAACCTACATTTTATTTGGTAAAAAGCTTTTTTTTTTTTTTTTCCAGCAGAATTTATTGAGCTCATTACCAAGATGCTTATGAAGTGATTTGAAATGAGGCAACATTAAAGCATTCTGAAAATCCCTTGTACTTAGTCATCTTGACACTTTGTTTGAACTTGAAGCATTAATGTGAAATAACTGCAGCAGCCCCACATTTCTGATTCTGTTGTTTGACAGTACATTTAAAAGCTAAAAGATGACATGATCAAGAATTTTTAATCAGCACAGTAATTTGTAGAAGTGTCTCAAATATTCATAAGTTTGAAAAGACCAAAGGGACATGCCTGTGAGAAACAAGACAGGGACAGTGCATGTCAGCTTAGAATAACACAGCAATGTGAAACAGGGAGTGCAAGCATTGCCAGAACAGAGAGGGGAGTTATTGCTTTTTACAGGCAAGTCTGAAAATTGAAATATACACATCAAAGCTACTAAAGAACTCCACACACTGTACCTTATTAGCCTGGTTTTACCTTCCATAATCACATTATATAATATGCATCACCAGATGAACCTGCTTGGGGTCAGCAGAGAGGCCACCATAAATATATTTGAAGTAAAACCTGGGAAGGTTTTCAAAGTGGAAAAAAAATCTATAGAAAGGAGTAGTAAAATCCATGGAAATCTCTAGCATGTTAAAGTGAAATCTGTGAATAGCTTTGCTTTTCATCATTTCCCCCACATACCCCCTGTGTTAGCATTTGAATTAATAATTAGAGCCAATGGAAATGCTTCTGTTGACAGAAAGGTTTTAACAGTTCTTCATCCTTCATTCTAACTACATTCTAATGTTCTGCCTACCTTATTACAAAGTCTTTAAAGGAAAGGGGAAATCATTTGCAAGAAAACAATTGGGCATTGGTAATACAAACATGGAGCATATCACAGGGCAAGCAATCCTAAAAGTGTTTTATAACAAAAAAGGGTGGATTCCAGCCAAATGTGCATGTCAGATACTAGAAGCTCCCTCCTTTTTCCAGTGTTTTCATGTGCTGGAGAGAGATTTGAACACTACAAACTCCCTGCTCAGGAGAACCAATTCCAACAGTACCTCAGGACCTGTAGTCCTTTGCAAGACTAATCCCTTTTAGAATGCTTGATAGCCCCTCATGCTCAGCCCTAAGCTAATAAGGAAACAAGGAGATAGAAGAGATGGGGAGAATTCATGAGCTAAGCAGTATCTATTTATATCATTATTTAGATAGGAGACCCTCAAGGACTTACCATGCAGTCAAGAGTAAGAGTATCAGACCTATTTTCCAAGCCTGTCCAGCTCTGCTAATAAAAGCTGATGCCAAGCCTAAAATAGAACACTCCTTATAGAATAAGATTAACAAAGCAGAGGGGAAATTCAGAGAATGAAAATAAATACAATGACTGATCAGCTGCAGCAATTGCAACTCTTCCCGTTTAGTTGCTATATGGGTGGAGAATTCAGCACTTAATCTGAAAGGTGACTTGAGAAAGGATTTCAAGAATAATGTGTTGCCTTTTCTGGTATGGTTCAGAGTTCTGATAACGTTTCAAATCCATCAGCTAGATTTTAACAACAGAATAGGTTGTCTTAGTGGGAAGTTCAACAAACTGATGGGACACCAGAGCCTGGCCTGAATTTTTGAATTTTTTTTCTATTTCCTTGAGAGAAAATAAGAGAGATCTCTGTACTCTGTTAAAGGAATAAGCATGCATAAAACAATAACAACAGAAAGAAAGTTCATGGAAATGTGTATTTTATAGTGCATATTTATGAGAATGGAGATTCATAACAAATATATTCTTTTTCACTATTACTCCCTTAATTTAAATCCATGTGAACTGATCATGATTAAAATCTGTGACCGTTTTAAGTTCAGTGAATATAATGAGAAGATATCTTCCAGGCTTCTTTTCTTTTCCATCACAAAATGGTGGCACAACATCAGAAAAGCTAAAGTGATACCAAACATACCTTTCCTCACGATGAAAAATAATGGTGTTCAAACGTCTTGTATTGTCAGTTCAGCTTTATCTATTGTTCTAAATAGTACTTAAAGATACAGATTTTTGTTTCATCCCTTGGGCTTAGAATCACAGAATCGTAGAATCATTAAAGTCGGAAAGACCACTAAAGTTATCTGATACAACCATAAACACATGCCTGTGACCACTCTAGACCACGTCACACAGTGCAAAATTTACTCTTTTCCTGAAAACCTCCCGGGTTGGTGACTCCACCTCCTCTCTGGGCAGCCTGTTACAGTACCTCATCACTCTTTCTGAGAATTAATTAATTTTTCCTAATATCCAACCTGATATTAGCTATCCAACCCTATACAGGCTTAGTAGTTCACTTTAGTTTATTCATTTTTCTGCCTTTAAACTACTATCAGATGAAAAAAAAAGAACTATTATACTCCTCTCACTTAACAAAAGCTCTATAGTAATACCCAAAGTAATATATCTCCACAATTAAGAAACTACCAAAAAAAAAAAAAAAAAGATGGAATGATTTTAATTTGCTAATTTCCCTTATGAAAGATATAGTTGTTTTTGTTTGTTTGAAAACCAATACGTTTTCTACACTTTAATATCATATACAGGATAACTGTGGGCATGCTATATATTCTTCTTCTTAAGAGTAGATCTCAGAGCAGTCTTCATCACTGACAGAAAATTTGCAATTTTCTCGTTGCATCCCAATGACATACGCCTCAAGTTTAACTTATTGTAACACATTTTATTGCTTATTTGATATAGTAAAAGTTTAAGTTTGTCCATGGGAAATTCATTGGACTAGTTGAAAGTAGAACATTAGAGTTTATAAGTGGAAATGAAATGGCAGTGAGTTTCATGTGAGAGTAGCAAGTATATTCTCTGGAGTACAAAATGTCTGTAGGAACAAAGCTATAGAAAGCATGGAGCTGCTCCTGTTCCAGCATTCATCTGACACAGATGCCAAATGAGGGTAAATGCACTTTAACTCCAAGAACTACAGTTACTGGCAGCCCAGGAATTTGCCAACAAATTCTGGAATTTCAGCAGTTGGGATTATTACAAAGGTGGGTGATGGAGGAAGGAGATCAGATTTTTGCTATGGCTACTGATCAAACTATAATCATAAAGAGCTAATGTCTGAGAATATATAATAGCCTGTACTATCTTTTTTTTTTTTTTTTTTTTCAGCTCAATGAGACCAAGCGTTTTTTCTCTGGTCTCATGATCATCTGTTTTCAGTTCTGACTTCTATGGACTGCAGCTCAGAAGTTTTAATGACATTCAGTGTTGGCTCTACTCAGCCTAGGACAACAGTCTGACGTAGGAGCCAACGCTCTTTTTAAAGAGAGTCATCTCCTGCTGAGAGTAATGGTAAACTTGAGTCTCCTGCCTCCTAGGTGAGTGCTTCAGCTACACAGCCGTTACATAAAAGCCAGACAGCATCAACACCACCAGCCTGTGAGCTTTGGGCAGAAGTGAATACTGCTACAGCATGTTTAGTTTGCCCATTTGATAGGAGGCTCTGCAAAGGGAGCCCCAGAACACTCCTTTATCCATTGGCATTATCCAGAGATGAACGCCCAAATGTTCTGCTTAATTAAACAGCAGTATATTTCATGCGCAGTAATGACTTGTGTCATTTAAGGCAACTTTCTTGCAAAACCTTGCTTGCCTCTGCCTACAGCTTTGCAAGTGAATAATTAGCTTGAAAAGAGTTTTCCTGGAGCATTTCCTAAGTTTTATGTTTCTAGCTTCAAGCAAGTACATTTTCTTAGGATCTTAGCCAAGGTGCCTCAGAAAGTCCATAGGCAAATATTTGTCCCTATATGCCATTTCAGACTTGAACCACAGTTCATCTTTCAGTTTGTGGTCTAAAAGATTTAATTCCTATTCATTTACCTTTAAGAATCTCAAACTTGCAAACTGTGAAAAATCACAGATAATAAAATATCTAATAGCTTTTCTCTGGACTAGAAGGATTTTACCAGCAAAAGGATATCAGCATATATATATAAACTATGTAATCTCAGTGGGGATCTGATTAAATGGGATAAGATGAATTTTATAGAAAAATTCATATAGAATTTGAAGAGGCAAAAAGACTGGCACAATACCTTTCTGTCACAATATCCTCTTTCTTGTAGTGTCTTCAGCTGGGTGGAATTATATCCCTTCACTTTCTAATGTAAGATATTTAGTCTGACAGTGCAAAGCCCTTGACAAGATGTCTACTGGATGTTTCAGTTTCTACTAGATGCAACTCTTAAAAGATATTTACTATCCTTAACAATCTCAGTGTGGGTGTCTGAACACAACAGTGACTACAACCACTGTTAGTGTGACAGCCATCCCTGGAAACAGTGGGGCAATGCATTTAGTTTCAGAATTAGCAAAGCTACACAGAAAAATTTGAAAGAGCAGTGAAAAGTAATGCAAGTTTATTTCCCTGTAAATCAGCTGATCATTCTAGTTGAACTTTTCAGCTTTTTCAGCTTGGAAACAAACAAACAAACAAAAAACAGCTCAGGAAAATTACTCCCCATTTGGTTTTTGCTGATATCTAGAAGTACTAGGAGATAGTTAGATAGTTGTAACTGCATTCTCCAGGAATTCCTGACTGCTATTCTATCAAGACTCCTCTTAAAAATACTTTAATTCATGAATGATGACACTTTCATATGTACTTCTTACATAATCTTGCTTAGAATGTATGCTATCTGCTTTTGCAACACTTACAGGTATTTCATTGGAATCTAGATATGTGCACAACCTTCAGTTTCATCTAAATGGCAGCTATTCAAATCTGATGAAAGCAAGGAAAACTTACTATGCTGTCACAGTTTTCCATAGATACTCCATATCAAGATGTAATGCAGCAAACTGTCAGTTAGGATGGCTGTAGGGAGCTGCAGTTCCTGATGCTGCTGGTTTTCAGCAGCTCTGGTTGTTCCCATGTGGTTTCCAAAAAAAATATGGAGTACTTCATGAATTTGCTTGTCATCCAAGCAAAGAGGCCATGCTAATCTTCTCTGTATCATTCCAATATGGAATGCTTCATGACATATATTCTTTTCAATCCTGCTTAATACAACATATTCTAAAATTTAGAATGGGGCTAAAGGGATTGAAGCTTTTGTCAACAAGTTGTTCCACAATTTCATGTATAGAAGACATCCTTGAAAGCAGAAAGCTTTTCAGGAAGAATTGGTTGTATCATACTCAGGTTGATTAGGCTCTCAGTCTACAGCTCAATATTGTCTCCTTTAATTATGAAAAAGCAAAAGACTTCGTAATACACATTGCTGGTAAGAGGAAGGTGATACTTTGTTTGAAACCAAAAGGGAAAAGACAAAAATGTCTTCAAAAAAAAAAAAAAAAGCATCTAGCACAGAAACCTTCAAAATAAATAAATGTATACGTAAAAGATGCAAGTAGAAAAAGATAGGTTGAACCAAATCACTGGATTTATTTATTCAAACACTGCTCAAAAAAGAGATATCTTCAAATTTGACTTAAGTTTGTAGTAACTTTGTTTATCTAAATGAAAATCATCAAGATTCGATGCACATCTATGCAGGGTAACCATTCCAAATCCCTAAGTGACCTTTCGGTTTTTATTAAACCTTCTGCAAGTCCTTTTAAAAAGAGAATTCAGGAATTTAAGCTATACCCATTAATACAAATCATTTCTCCATCACTTATTGTTAGGACAGTGAAAGCTAGAGATCACAACATCGCACAAACAGAAGTGATTCCCCACATTCTAGCTAACAGGGCAAAGCTGTTCAGAATGAACAATACATGCTAAAATTTCAGGATTATTCTGCAGTGCTCATAAAGTCACAATAAATTTTGAAGAAAATTTTAGGTCAGGATTTAAGTGGGGAAAAAATATCTAGACTTGTTTGACAAAGTATTGATTAGAAATAATTTGATTCAATCTGACACTTTCCCTGACACCTTGATTTTAGTAATCACATCCACTTTTTCATAAAAGCAATAATTTATCCGTGATTGAATCTAATTTTTCTGTCTGTTGTATAATGACTCACAACTTCTTCATTTTATAATGAGTAGAGCTGTGCTTGGAGGTCACATAACACCTGCCACAATAAAGGGAAATACACCAGAAGACTGAGTCTGAACTACAAGTTTTCACAAGTATACTGTATAACACACCTTTTACTTTTTCCCTCTACATTTTCAAACTAGCTTCTCTTTCAAAAGCATTTCTCCAACTGTTTAATTAGCAATCAGATACATTTAATTAACAAGCTAGTTAGATGGAAACCTGCAGGGGGTGCTGGATTTTAAAAAAAGTCTTTAGTATTCACTTTCAAAAGAACAAAACTTTCTTCTGAAAAAAATCTTTCAAACGTCTTTATCCTTCTTTCAGAAGTACCAATGTATGTGCACTGCAGAATTTGAGGACATGCTAACTTTTTCATTATAAGACCCATTTTGGGGTTCCTCTAACTTCTGAGCATCTGAACCAGCTCACCTCAAGTTGAAACATCTTAGAAGGTTTCAGCTCAAAGGATTTTTACTTCCCCAGAGAACATGGAATAAAATTACTTTTATAAGGTAAAAAATTACTTTTATAGATATAGTATTTTTCTTCGTTTTTCTTTTTATTGTATGATTTAAAACTCGTCTTATATTGTTTCTTTTCAAAGATGACATCTTACCACCCCTTAGCACAAAGGAACTCAATATTTTATGTCCTATTTGCAAAAAGAAAAGTAGCGAGTGATATGCCTTGAAATTCAATAGTTCTTTGTGAGCAGTGTCTGTTCCTTTGCACATTTGAATGTTCAGAAGGGCCATGGTGAACCATGGAGTTTGTGCCACATGTAGCACAGGAATGGGTGACTGTGAAGCCATAATCTTGACATAATGTTTTTCAAGCGGAGAGCAAGACGCTAACTGTAGATCTGCTAACTGTCCATTGCATAATACCTTCTACAACAAAGGCTGTTTTGGGGGGATTTTTTGTTTGTGTGTATGTGCTTTTAGTTGGGATTTTGTTTGTTTGTTTCCTTTTTTCTAAATATTAAGTAACAAGAAAATATTTCTGAGAGGAAGAACTTCTATGGTGAAACTGTGATACATGCAGCATGATTCTGCTGCTAACAGACTGGAAATCTTCTTACCAATTTATTGTTCCAGTTCAGACAAGCCTAGAGTCCACAGTCCATTTATTAATCCTAGCAGCTTCTCTCTCTATAAATGCTGTTTATGTTTCAGTTATTTTTCTTCTGGTTCAACAAAATTCTGTTGAATTTCATTTTTCTCCAGTTTTGATTCTCTACTGCATATTTATTACCTTCTTCATTTTTGGCAAGTACCATTTAATTCACCAACAGAGGAAGAACCAGTCACAAAGAGACTCCTAAAATGACTAAGTATGTGTTCCCTACGAGAGGGGGAGATAACATCATGGCTCCTAATTGGCTCCCTTTGCTGAATGACTAGGACTGATCCGTAAAGCAGGACTGGAGTGCAGTGGAAGATAATGGAAAACATATTAATCATGATAGCTTAATTGAATTGAGAAGCTTTTTAAGAGAATTGCTCTAAACAAGGAGACCACAGTAATAAGCAAGCAGTTTAACCCAGCCTGGATGACACTCAGATAAATCTTGTGCTGTGAATCAGAATCCTTCACTGTTACCTCTCAAACATTAGTACTTTGTGTTACAGTTCAAATGCTTAGTAAACATTACTTCAACACTCACAGGCCCAGAGCCTATATTAATACACACAGACTGATACAGTTATGTGGTTGCTCATCCTACACTTGAATCAGAGTTCTGTCTTTGTCAGGTAATGTTAAAGAAAAGTATTAAAAAATGAATGCTATTCAGTGCTACTTTTTCTTCTGTAAATTGCAGAGTTCTCCTATGAGGCTTTCAGTTTACAAATAATTTAAAACTTTTAGCTGGTCTTTAAGGAGAGAATAATTGTGACCGTTACTCTAGTTAGTTTTCTGCACTAGTTCTTGAACTCATTAAGAAAAACACAGTACTTTAACAAGCTGATATTCCTAGAAATTGAAGACTGTGGGGAATGAGAGATTTACATCTTACTTGCAGCTTAATAAATTATATCAAAGCAACTGAATACTGGTAAATACAGACATTCTCTGCCTGCTGCAAATGCAAGGTTTGACTCAACTTAAACCTCAATGAAAAAGAAAACAAACAAACAAACAAACAAATTTGTGTGCAGACTCTGTCCAGTGTTCAGAAAGCTGCAACCCTCTTATTGTACAGTTTGGGTCCTCTGTTTCATACTTTGATGTGATGGTATACTTCATACTACTATGAGCACTATGGAACCAAGACCAGAACTTTCTGTTCATTCCAAAATAAATAAGTAGAACTGATTGAGTTTGTACCATTGAAAATGAAGAGCTGATGAAGAGGGTTGGAATTGGAAACTCGTGGCGGATAAGAAAATAAGATATGGTAATTTCCACATTTTGTCTCTTGAGAGCTTGTCAGAAGAAATATATTCACAGACCACATGCAGATGTTCTCTGCACTCTGCACAACTGTATGTAGAAGGGATTAGCATAACAGAAATAAACTGGCATTTTCTTAGTTCTTTCAAAAACATAGCAGAAAGGAAGAGAAGAATCTTTCTCCTAATTAGAAAAAAAAAAAAGCAAGGGAGGAAAAAATGCTAGACTGGAAAAACTGAAAGAGTAAAAAACTGAAAGCAAAGACCTTCTGTTGGTCTCAGTACGATTTAGGATGAAGGGATGTATGCAATAGATATTCTCAGAGATTAGAAGAGTCCAGTTTTTTCACTCAAGGGAGATAGATTTTTTTTTTTTCTTTGTCTAGGAGCAGTATTCATGGCATTATCACTGTAAAAACATAACTTACGTTTTCAAAATTTCTTTTCAGTCTTAGGTAAAGACTTCTGCATGTGGCTGATATTTGTTCTTTAATAAAAGTATCATTTCTGAGGATCTACGCAATTCCTCCATATTTCATTCTGAATACAATAACCAAGTATCTAGAATTTTTCTATGAAAAATATTTCCACATCACACCCTAGAATAACTTCCACTATTAAGAAGTATGTTTATATTTTCAAAAATAATTCCATGTGTTCTTTGCTCCTTTAGCTGGTTGAGAGAATTTGGAATCGTACTACAATTATAATAGACAAATGCAAATGCATTTTCCTGATTTTCATGCTATCTGTAAGCAGAGAACATTGCTGTTCTGTCAGACTCCAGAAGAATACCTGCCATGTGACTCTCACATCCCTGGATCATTTTGGGCATGGTAGCGTATCCAAACTCTTCCTACAAAAGGAGAAATGAGATCTCCTGCTTATTGAATTCCTTGGCTTTCTAAGATATGCTGCTCACATATACTGTTTACAGTGGTATGAAGTTTTCCACTTATGGTTCATGGAGTCAAAAAATGAGACTAAACCACAGAACTGCTCATATGCATTCCTTCAGGCTATACAAGAGAATAGATCTATAAAGTTCTAAGATTTTCCAAAACAAATAGATGCTCCCCCATGCCACCTGTCCAACATTCGTGAAGCTTTTACTCTTTTGAGAGTAGTGGAAGAACAATTTCTTAACAGCTAGGTCCTACATCACATTAAATTTTAATTAACTGTATGATCTCTTTTCCTAAGGATTTCTTAAAATCCTTGACTTTCATCCATAGCACCATAGATAATCATAATTCAAGGGCTTGTTATTACAGTTTAAAGCTTGCTTTACTAACTTGCATTCATGAAAGCTATTGTAATCAATGGAGTACCTCTGAAATCATGTTTAAACATTTATTACAGACTTGCTTATATATAAAACTCAAAACCATCTGGATACATTGTGGAACACAGGTCATTAATTTTCAACCAGATATACTTGCTTTTTTCTTACAATTCCATTTACTTTCTGTAAAAGGCATCCATCGTTGAGATGAGGTATAGATAATCTAGTATTTCCTGCAATAGCATGTTCAGCTGCTTAGCCAATATCAATGATATAAATATTTTTAGGGATTTTTTTCTTTTACTTGACCTCAGCTTTTAAATACTGATTATAATTTTTCCTATGATATACAATTTTGATACCAGGTTTCATTGGTGCTTTTGTGTGTTTTTGTGCTTCTATTGTTGGTGGATTGGTGGATTTTTTTGGTGCAGCTATTTTTCCTTTCACACATCTCTTAAAGTCATTATTATACACTGTAAGCAAGTTGGTTCTTGAGCAGTTTTTATTAAGTGAAATTGATTGAAGTTTTCAAGCTTTTGCATGCAAACTATTTCTTCCCACTGATTATTCTTGCATGCTGCTCCAAAACTATTCAGTTTCCAACTTATCTTGGAAGATCTGGGCATCAGAGTACTTTGTAATACAAAGACATTAATTCATGCATAGAAATGCAGCCAGTTGGTTAACCTGTGTTCAGATATTTGGTCTGCTAATGTCTTCTTTGTCATCCCAAGAAAATTTTTCAGAAACCGATTCCTCAAAACTGGTTCTTAAATCCATACCTACTGGTTTAGTTTGGCTATAACTGAGACCACTTCTGTATGATCTCTGTGTTCTGGAATGCTATATTTAGTATGTATATCTTGATTTATGAATGCTTGCTTTTTAGCATCTCTTCTTTGGCTAATATACTGCTGTATGGTGTAACAGTCTCCTTCAGAGCAATGATTTCAAAGGAGCTGCCATGTCATATAAAGTGAAATTTAAATATTTCCAAATGTTCCTGAACACATGTTAATGATGTTTGATTTATTATTTATGCAGACTCCATTGAGAGAAAGCAGAATTCAGAGCATTGCCGCTTTTCTGCTGGCTAAAATGGAACAAAGGCAGACAATCTCATTTCAGTGCTGAGGCTCTTAACACTTCCTACAGTCCTGGATCACATAAAAACTCATGGCTAAGTAAATAGATATGCAGGGAGAAGGAAATTAATCCTGGCATCTAATTAGTCCTTTTTAACAGTTTTTTTTGTCTGTTTTTACAGAACTTTCTGTATTTTGCAGCATGAAAAGATCTCGGTTTCTCAAGGAAACCTAGATGAAATCTGAGCAAGTTCTCTTCCTTCAACACAAGGAAACTCTAGCTGGACTAGCCCCAGTTAGCCAGCTTGCAGAATCTGTTTAAAGCCATCAACCTCACTGGCTTGCAGAACAGAGAGCCAGGGCTGACTGTGTTGAGAAGCAGGCATGCCAAATCAGCCAACAGGCTCAAAAGGGAAGCTGCATTGTGCTGTTCCAGTTGTCGCTGAATGCCGTATCTCTCAGAAGAGGACCAAGTAATGAAATCCATACAGGCAGAGGAGATTGTTCATATATCACGTCGTCAAAGTAACTCCTTGCAAAATTTCAGCAGAAAACTGGTAGTATGGGGTGTTCAGGGAGTCAGGGAGTCTGCTCACACCTTCAGGAGCTGAGTTCATAAGGCATTTGTCCCCACTGAGAACAGAGACATTTTTAACGAGTAATTGATAGTAGAGGGAAGAAAATATGCTGAAATTCCCTTGTCATTCACCTCTCATATGCATTTTATGGAATCAGTCTGTCTGTTCAGTCTTCATAAAAGGGGTCAGCAGTGCCATGAAGCACTTACTATTTGCCCTCTTCTTCCTTCAGTCAGTGATTTTCCAGGTTCCAGGGTCAGCATGTCATGAAATCCCTTTCCATACCAAGGGCCACAAAGCCACAAAGGGGTCAAAATACTCACCCTTCTAGCTTTATGAGTTCATTTCATCATACAGTTTGCCTAGACCTTGCTAGATCGATAGGACTGAGCTCTTCCTCACACGGAGGTATTTATGCCTTTATTTGTGGCTGAACTTTTTTCAGTACTTCTAGGCTTATTAAGCTCTTTAGAATGGACACAAAGTACCACATCAGAAATAAGACAAACATTTAAAAGTAAATTTTTACTTTCATCACAGGCTTTTTGCTTCAATTTTTGTGAGAGACTTGTGGCTCCATAGCTGCATTCACATAAGGACTTTTGACCTCTGTCCTTCCTCTTAACTGTATTAAAAGGCAAAAAGCTTTTACTTTTTTCCCATGAGGAAGATTTTCTTTCCTTTGAAGACACTCCATCAAGATAAAATTTTCTGATATCAGTAGTTCAAAATACTTTTATAACAACATACTTCTAGCTGATTTTAATTAATTAAATAATATTGATTCTATGCTGTTTAAGCTTCTACATGTGTTACTTGGTATGGAATAACTGCATACAAAGATAGTCTTCAATGAAACCCTCCAAAAAAGAACATGGATTTGAATTTTACAATTTTACAAACTTTATATTTACACTAAAGTAAATAAAAGAGGTGTTATCTGTAATATGAAAGCTTTTTTAAAAAAATGATCATAAAGTAAACAAAGAGCAGTCCAGGCAAGTGTTTAAAAACAGTGGAATTTGCACCAAGATTACAGTAATAAAAATCCTTTCACATTTCATGAGGACCACAAACCTGATCGTTCCATCCAAGCTTCTGAATAGCTTTAGCACAGAGATCCCAGAGTTCCTAGCATGATGAATATCTCCCACGTAAAACCTGAAAAGAGACATTTAAATTTTTTCAAGTAAGGTAAAGTGTAAAGAATGGTTCATGGTTCAAATACAGTTTCCTACTGTCATCTGCTTCTGTGCAGAAGATTTCCTAAGGAGAGAACATGGTGAAAAATAAAGATCTTATTGTACCTAAGAGACAGCACGAAACAGGAGAAATTTCCTTAAATTCAAAATTAGAATTGATAGCTCAGGACATATCATTCCTGGGTAGTATTCACTGAGATTTAAGGGATAGAAAGGAAGTCTTTCTCTAAGGGCCAATAGTGGCAAAGTCATGCCAAAATGGTAGCTGTTCAGGACCTGACCGACACCTTGGCCAGCACTTTCGCTACCACTGATTGGATTCTGATCTCCAGCTCATTTGTGTCCTTCTTCAACCATTCCCTTTCCTAAAACAAACAATCTTAGAGTTCTTAGAAGGTCAGATTTACACGGTAGTTTGTCTCAACAACAATGTTTCCATCTGTACTTCTGTTCATAAACTGCACATTGACCCTTTTTAAAATAGCACTAATTTTGAAGTTGCAATAAAGCAATAACTGAGGGTGTTTTATCCCCTGATCACTGTAACAGAGACAATTTGTTTATTTGTTCTATCAGTGCTTTCTGTAGCAAAGTTATTGCAACATTAATAGATAGTTAAGCTGGAGACCATTTTTTACAGTTGTGAGAAAAAAGCTAAAATTAAAACCTTAGAAGGGCAGCTCAGTCAGGGAAGTTTTTTACTACTCAACAGTGACACCTTTTGATATTCAGCAGAATATTACTGATAACCTTTAAAGGTAATTTAATACACTGTTCAGGACAGAGTTCTGTAGTTAGTGCAGTGTATCCCAAAGGAAATGGTATTTCGTTCTTGGTTTGTTCAAGAAAAAGCAGCTCAGCATTTAACGTATTGTTCCAATATGAGAGACTCAGGAAATGAAAAAGTTTATAGGAGAACAGCTCTGAACATTTAATCTGTATCTTCAGAAAATGCTAGTATTTTGATATAGGCTTTTGTCATGAAATTGGAAAGCTTTAAAATTGTCACAGAAGAAAAAGTACTAAAAAAGACATTTTATCAGCTTTGAGCTTTTCCTCTGAAATGTTAATGCTTGGAACATGAATGTTGAAATTGATATCTCCCCTGAAAATTTTGCATTCATTGAAACACTAGTTTTGTCAGAATGTTTTATTAGCAAATTTTTCATATGCACAGCTTCTACAAAGGACCATATCCAAATGTCAGCAAAGAATCTGACTACTTGTATATTCATTTAAACAGAGTTTGCAACAACCGCAACCCCATTTATTAACTCTTAAATATGCTGCTATACTGCAGAAGAGAAAGTTCAAAATGGCCAAAGAATTGAACGAATGAACTACAAGGAAACTAGCCCTTTAACAAGAATTCTTCATCCAGTAGGGTATGGAACATGGCCTACCTTTCTGGTAGCTAGGTTAGCTGGCTATGAGACTGCATTTGGAACTCAGCCAGGAAGAGTTTAAATAATCATGTTTTCTGGGCCAAAAAGTGAGTGTTAGAACAAGAATTTTTGGCTCATATCTATTTCTATAACAGATGTTGATTGGCTAGTTGAAATTTGTTCATGCGTTTTATGAGTAAGTGCATCCTTTTGCCAGTGCAACAGAAGTATTTGTGAGAAATCAAAATACACACATTTCTGGTGGAGCTTTAGCTATATTCTGCTTATGTTCATTAGTGAAATAGGTGTAAACCAACTGAAAATACTTGGCATTTAAGTATCCTCTACTGACTATTTTGGGCATGGTAGCATATCCAAACTCTTCCTACAAAAGGAGAAATGAGATCTCCTGCTTATTGAATTCCTTGGCTTTCTAAGATATGCTGCTCACTTATACTGTTTACAGTGGTATGAAGTTCTTCACTTATGGTCCATGGAGTCAAAAAATCAGACTGAACCACAGAATTGCTCATATGCATTCCTTCAGGCTATACAAGAGAATAGATCTATAAAGTTCTAAGATTTTCCAGAACAAATAGATGCTTCCCCATTCCACCTGTCCTACGTTCACAAACATTCAAGAAGATTTTACTCTTTTGAGAGTAGTGGAAGAACAATTCCTTAACAGCTTTATGGAATTACAAGATTTATAAAGAAAATCCCTGGGGACCATACCATAAATAGCAGATATGTGAACAAAGAGTTAAATCCTAGTTAATTCATTCTCAAGACACTGGAATTACTTAGTTGTGAGGGTGTTTAATAAATGAGTGCTAATAATAGATTGTAAATTGGAAGGCTTATTTCAAAAACAACAAAAACTGCCCACAGAGACTGTAACACAGTAGAAGAAAAAGAGCTAGCCTACAGGGAAGAAAATTTGAAAGCCTGTAGGGAAGATTTAAGAGCAACAGGGTCTTAAAGGGCATAGTTTTATGTGTGCCATTATCTTATAACTGAAGCCTTAAACAGTGCCTACCCATAAAATGTTGATACTGCGTTGTTTGTCAGAAATCAGCTGTTACTTCTGTTTTCTAGTAGAAAAATGCTTGATGCTAAAAATCTGAGATGCATACTATGCCTGTAAACCATAACGAAACCCTGCTGACCAGTCTTTGCAGTATGTCTTAGGGAAAAAAAAAAAAAAAAGCGCGTCAGATATGGAGAAAACAAAACCCCAGAGCTGAGACACTTGAGTGAAAATGCTTCTTATTTCTGGAAAGTGAAACTCACCAGTTTAATGGTGACAAGGTTATTCACAGAAATATTTAGACAAAAGCTTTCCAAAAAATCTTTTGGCCTAGACCTTAGATATATACACATGGGGACATCCTGAGCGAGGAATATTTTAATGCTCATTTTTGGAAACATATTTTAGTACGCTCTCTACTTCCAGGGGCCTTTATAAAGAATTAATAGGATAACAGATTTTAATTTTCTAAGTCAAATTCTTTATCTGGAAGTGGATGCATTTCATTCCTCTGCGACTTAAATTGGATCACCTTCATACAACATACAGTTCCTGAGTAAAGACTCAGATTGATCTTTTGTTTATAGCTAAATTTCATTTTTGAGCTGATTTTACCCAGTGAAAATACACACTTGAAAACTTATGACCACAGAATACAGACTCACACCCACAGTTGAAAGCAAGGTAAGTTTATCCAGCAAATAGAACATAACATAATACTTGAAATCAAATGAGCTTGCAAGAAGAGACTTACTAATCTGATACCACTGGAAACCAAAGGCATGTAAAAGCCAGGGATATGTCTTTAGTAATGATTATTATCTTTCCTTCCTTGTCAGCTGCTGACCTATATATCTGATCACAAGAGATTAGGGTTGCATTGATTTAGTGTTTTGGTTTCTCTTTATTAGTCATAAAAGCACAAGCTCATGACTATAAAACAATTTATCAACTTTTCAAAATATTTCGTTGAACTTGCAAATACATTGGTATATCAGCTGAGACTTCTGGTGGGTTTTGTGCTCCCTAACTTCCCACAACAAAAAATCAAGCAGCGTAAGCAATCCATCAGGGCTGCATTCATAATTGGCAGCCAGGCAGAGAGACAGACATCTAGAGAGAATTTCCTCTCCTTTTTCTAATAGTTCTCGGATAAGATAGCTCTTCATAGCTATGTCTGTCTCCCTCTGTTGACACATAGAAACCTAAGTAACTAATTATAATGGTCTTTTAGTGGTTACAGCTACGTACAAGGAATTCCCAGACTAAAAAATATCACCTTTATTAATTTTGTCACTATATAATCAAATTCCTGTTCTTCAGTAAAAGCACAAATAATTTGGGATAGTCACATCACTGCCTTTACCTCAGAAATCACATCTCTTTCTCTCTCTTGTTCATTCTAAATGAAATCTGTGACAACAGGTGAGATAAAATGAGATGTGGGATTTTCTGCTTTGTGAGGTTTCCATTGGTCTGGATTTGCCAAACAAGTGATGTCACTCCCTTTTTCTTTGCCAAGAGACAAAATACAATACCTGTTGTCCCTTCAAAATCAGTAACACACTTTTAAATAAAGTACAATGAAGTCAACCCCTCATTTTAAAACTTGAAAAGTGCATTTTTATCCCAGAAATCCATAATTACCAAAAGGACATTTTAAGAAGAAAATTCCTCTTTTTTCTTGTTTTTAAAGAGGTCTTGAATTTATGGAAGAACAACCATCTTGTTATTGGTGAACAAGAGATAAAATAATAATATTAATACATTTTCCTGAAATCTTTAAAGTTTTATAAATTGCCCATGGAGGTTTGTGAACCAAGGTCACTCTGTCTCTTTTCATTCTTTTAATTATCTAGTTCCAGCCTGATACGCTAGCCTTACTAATTGGATTAAGAGAAATGCCTTATCAGTGAAGTTAGAAAAAGACCTTAGAAAAGGTTTTCAGAGACTGCTGTAAATCAAAGAGGAACTGAACAGAAGGAAAGCCAATCAACTGTACCCCTCCGAGCTGTGAGTCTACAGGAAAAGCAAAGCTTCGTTGCATGGAGGCGTAAGTGGCCAGCAGGTAGTTACACATGTCATTGACCTCTCCCTGATAGATTCTGCTGTGAGGGGAGCCAAATGTAGCCTCACACCTGCCCTCAATTTCTTGGGTATGGGGAAATTTCAAGCACTAACTTGAGTTTTGGGGATTGAGAGTATTGGATATAGCAGTTTGCCTCCATTCCCACATCCCCAAGAATCTTGTATATGCTTTCTGAAATCTCACTGAGGGAATTAATTGTCCTGTCTGTAGTTTAGTATTTTATGCACATTTAATAGGTGCAATGCACATAGTGAATTCTTAAACTCTGTCAATCTCTACTGAGTAGCATAAGAAATGTGCATATCTGTACTAACCCTGATTTTTCATCCTTCTTTCCTAGCATATTTGAATGTTCTACACAATTGTCATTGATGTTTCTCCTCATCTTGTCATTCAAATAGAATTTTCCTTCCACATCAGATCATCCATTCTGACTTCGGATGGTCATGGTAAACCATTTGTCTTCTCTCCTTACTTATCTTCCATAAAAAACTCGTTCATCACTTCTTCCATTTCCCTGTGTCTTAATGAATTGTCAGTTTGTGTCAATACATATTTCTCATTCTTCTGCCCTGAGATTATTTTTGCCAATGCTCAAAGGCCTCACATAACCAGAAACAATTTTGTTTTTTCATACACTGTATTTAATCCACGGTAACAAGAAGTTTCCACATGCAAAAAATAAAATAAAATAAAATAAAATAAAATAAAAACCCAAAAAACAAAAAACAAATATCAACCAAAAAAAAAAAAACCAAAACAATTCGTATGACAAGCAACCCAGTGTTGTCCTTAAAGTTGTAAGACCTTAAACACAAACTGTTACATGTTACATGTTACATACATTTATCTTGACCCTTTTTCACCAAGATATTACAAAAGCAAAGAAATCTCATTACATCAACCAGATTTCAAAAATGACATGGAGAAAAAGATTATTCAGGCATCCAGTGAACATGCAATGGTTTTGTATGAGAAAAGACAAGAAGGCACTATGCTACAGTCTTCCTTGTATGTCAAGAAAAATAAAACTACAATTTCATATGTATAATAGTAATTTGGTTTTGTTTGAGAGACATGAAACTGAAAATTGGCACCATTTTAATAGCTAAAATTTTCACATTATTGTGCACAAAAGGAGTGACACTGCCTTAGCATACTGGCAAAATGCTTGAAAGGAGATCATATTCCATTTCCCTGAAATTTCTTTTACACTTTTGTTTAGCTAACTTCCTTTACTGTATGGTATTTCATAGTACATGCTAGGACTTACATCCAATTATTTCTAGCTTCTCCCACATCCATTGTTTAAAAGAAAATTAAAAACAAAAAAGCACTATGAGGAAGAAAATGTATATGTTCTACATTTAGATGCATGGCTGTTACATTTGCTCTCTGTACAGGTATGAAAGAATTAACACTGTTGGTGTTTGTATGCCCTCCAGTGCCAGAAACATCACCTCATGTGAAACCTTCATCATGATAATGTGATATACTTGAAAAGCATCAGGTAAAAAGTAACAAGTTCCATAGTGGATACTGGTACCAAAATGGCCAAACTATTTAAATGCACTCTCTAAGACACTGTTAGCTCAGGTCAACAAGGACTGTACAAGCAAATTAGGGCACAAACTGGAGACCAGTTCTGATAAGCAGTTTTTGTGCAACCATTTGCTCTGGAGAATAAGAAATAAGGACCTGATAAGTGAACATTTTATTCACACTGCTCTGCAGGTTTGCTAGTATCTCCTCTTTTATTTTGTTATCCTTTGGCATAGAAGAAGCAAGTGTCATTTAACAAAATATTTCAAAGTGGAACATATTTGAACCCTGGGACAAAACAATGCAGCAAACTGAATTTTAAAGATGGCATTATCATCTCTCTCTTTGTGCTCGTCTCCATTTGAAGGGGCTTCTCAATGAAATGGAAATTTCTCCTAGCAGAGATGTGTCTTATGCTAGAAAAAACATATCTTGCCAATGTATTTTATCCTGGCTATGCACATACAAGTTGAAGTTGTAAATATAATTGCTTATATTGCTGGATTTCTCAGTATAACAATGTCACAAAAAATCTCATCTGCTAACTGGCACAGCCACAATGCTAACATAGATGTGACTCTAGTCTCCACTGTGATGATATTATAATGGTTTCTTTTGCAGCAGCTCACAAAATCTTTAGAGATTTGAAGTTTGCATTCAATGAGTCCGTATCAGTAACACGAGAAAGTTTCTTTTTGTCAAAACTGTAGGTTTATAATGTGTTCTATGTCACAGTTAGCAACTGAGAGCTCTTTTTCTCATATAAAACACACTTTTACACTTTAAGAAACATTACCGCTTAAAGTAGATACTTAATATGCGCCACATAAAGAGCGGCAGCCTCACATTCAGCTGTGCACATTGTACATGCCTAAAGGTAAGAGAATGGAGTCCTATCCTTTGTAACCTAATCAAATTAAAGATTTCAATATAAGTTTTATTCAACTGAAAAAAAAAGAAATATTTTTTTCAGAAAATGAGGTCTCTCTTTAGCAAATAGTCTAGCAGTTATCTAGATACTTCACTGATTTTTCCATTTATTTTACCATCATTTCAAATAAAAGTTTTTACAGCTTAAATATATGATTTTATATTCCCTGTCTCTATTTACCCAATTTTGGCTTGTGACAAAAATTTGGTGAATCCAAATTGAATGAAAAAAAAAAAAAAGGCATCAGATGCTAACAGATCAAACTTGATATGATCCTTAAACTGCTTGATATTAATTAGTCATGAGTGAATCTTTAAAAATGTGTTCTGATCAAAATAGAAAAGCAACAATGTGGATGTTCATCTGGACGAAACTACTGTTTTTTGTTGTTGTTCTAGAAGTGAAATTTAGACATTCCTTCATCGCCTTTTGGCCTTAACTTCAGAATGTTAAAAACTGCCTCTTTTACACAATTTCAGTGCTTTTAATACCTGCAATGAAGGGAGAAATACTTAGCAGGTTTATTTTAACTTTGGGCAAAGGTTGAGAACACTTCTCCCATTTTCCTTTAAAAACAGAAATTCAGATTCAGTAGCAGAACAGTGACAGTATATTTCAGGCTGAGGCTCTCAGTTCCCAGGAGTAGACAATATCCCCCCTCTATTACAGTAGCCAGGAAGAACGAACAGAGTTTCCAGTAATAAATATAGACACAGAGATGTCTGGTTCTTTTTCTGCCTCAGAAGCTATCAAGAAAATTTAATCAGGCTTTTCTTTTCCAGTCAATCCACAGATTATTTTAATACTTTCACATTCTGTATTGAAGTTCTGTCACCCTTGTCAGGTTTTTTTTTTTTCTTTTTGCCTGATGGCTGCATGCAGTCATTGCTAAACAATTTGTTGAAGTGTTATATTTTTAGAGAGGTCTGTTCACTTACCATCTAATGGTAATGCCATTTTGCAGGGGTCACAAGGAAAGAACTTATTCATGATGAGAAAAAATCAAATGAAAGGCAAGACATAATCATGTTTCCGTTTCATCCCTTCTACCTTCTTCTCCCTTTGTAGGCAGAGGAAAAATAACATACACCAACCAGAATTTTACCTTATATACAGCTTGTCTGGTGTTTTCTTCCCCATACTAAATTATGGAGTGTTACTGCAGAAAGAGCGTACAAGAGCTGAATGTAAATCAGGCAAAATACAAATATTGTGGAACTAAAAGGCATTCACTTGTCTCTAAAGCTGTGCTGGTAAAGGGCATGCTAGTGTGCCCACCTTATAAGTTCCTAAGTCTACTACAGTATCTCAGACATCTGTACCTGATAACAAGGAATTTAAAATGGCTGTGTAACCTTCACGAAAAAAAAGCTCTCAGAGATCTGAGTAAATGTGGTTAAAAAAAAAAATAAAAAAAAAAAAAAAAAAAGGGTAACATGCTGCCAGAACGAAAATTCATGAATTAAAATTAAAAGAAAATCTTTAATGTAAATTTCAACTCTTTGATTTCCTGAGAAGATTTTACATACATGGCAAGATAGCAGTCTGTACAGTCTGCTCTAGACTGTGAGGGAGAGAAAGAAATCTCTGTCTTTCTGAATTGCAAAATAAATAGCTGCAGCAAAGCAGAAACCTACTATATAAAATTTCAACACATTTGACAGATTTTTAACTTTAGCTCCTGTCTTCTTTCCTTTTTCACTGCCCCCTTGTTTATTATGTGCTTGTTCAAAACACTACAAAAATAATTTGTTGATCTAATTGCCTGTTTTTAAATACTTTCATGATTTCTAATGCCAGTCTTTACTATCACTTAGATGATACACAATTCTTGCTTTACATTATTTTACAGGAAATAAAGCAAACTACAAATCAAAGTCAGAAAATCCTCTGATTTCTCCACATCACACACCTATAGCAGACATTTCAAATATTATGCTAAAGTAATTTTTTGCATCTTAAAAGAAAACTTGCATGAACTTTTGAATCTGCAGTTATTTATGGAGCTTGGAAGGAACAGTATTAAAATTAAATTATATTTGATTGATTGATCTTCTTTACATTACACATTCCATGCAACATCCTTCCCACTAGGACATAGGTAAAAAGGAGTGAAACAGAAGTATAAAGCCCTATAGAGCCCTAGCTAATATATGTAAGGCTTTTCTGCACTTTTGTTAAGCAAACTCCACTGCAGGCACACATAAATGCTACATAAATTCTTGAGGATTCAATCGCTGGCCTTTTCAAAAATCATGATTCTTAATGCTTTTATTGCTTTCTGCTACTTTGATTAAATGGCTATTGTAAAAAAGCACTCAGTCTATTTTCTCACATTACCTACAAACAAAAACTGTTTATTCTTGTTCACTGGAGAGCTGTGAAATGGAGTGACCATACAGCGAGCACCTTTCCATGACTTTTACTGAAAACTGACCCTTGTGCTTTTTTTTGAGCAAATTTCTACTTTCAGGCATGTTGAACCATCTTTTTAACTCTAGTTTCTGACAGACCCTACGTTTGTAAGAGCAAACTACATTCAACATTCCCAGTGCAAATCTTATAGCAGTAAAAAAACAAAGAGGTTTCTGTCAGCAATGCAAAGTGAAAAAAATGGTATTGGTTCTGGTGAATGTAGGCATGTTTGCTGTGTCATGCACTGATGATGAATACCACTTAAAATATTCTTCTAAGCTCTAATTTTGTTTAGGACCTAGAACAACATATTCACATTCTATCCTCAGTTGGGATGTTGTAAATATATAACGCTTGCATTTAGCATCTATGTTAAGGCCGATGTTTTCTGGACTTACCTATGTAACTTCAATATCTAACCTGATTCCTGGGATGCATAAAACAGGAGGTTACTGGCATCAATGAAACTGAAAGAAAAAGTGGATATCTCCAATTTACCACGTTTGTCACTTTCTTGTATTTGAAATGTTTGCATTTTTGGATACACAATAATTATGGCCCTCACTGCTAGAGTTAACAGAATTGCAAACATTTGATACAGAGAGAGCTAAATATGGTCTAAAATGAAAGATTTTAATCCACATATTTGAAGACATTATTTATGAAACTAACACAGAATGAAGACAAAAATGCTCAGGTTTTGTAAGAAAACAATTGTTCTCCTACTCACACTCACTCCAGAGACTTATGTGTATGAGATAGATCCAGGGATTTCTGATACATCACAGCAGGAGCAGTGATCCATACAACCAATTATTCCTGTACCTTTACTGACATGGTGAATCATGTAAGTTTTTTTTCTTCATTTGATAATTTCATTGCTGCCTTAGTTTGTGCATTTATTTCTTTATTGTTTCCCTTAGCTGAACCTTGTGTGGCATGCATTCATTAATGTTAGGTAATGAGGTGGAGATTTAGGCTTATAAAGAGGAATTAACACAGACAAAATTGCAACTGTATTATGGTACTTCCATCTGTTTTACTTTAACAGAAAATTTACACATTCTCATTTCAATTAAGTAAGATGGTCAAAATAATTGTAAAATCTTTCATTCTTGTCCAGACATTGCAATAAATAAAGATACCATTACTTCTTTCAGACTCAATAGCACTTAGTGTAAAACATTTACTTCTGTTCAACTTTTATAACCTTGGTTTTATTACCTTATTTGATAAATATCACAGTCTAAATAAAATAAATGGTATAGTCTCATTATGTCAGCTAGGACTAAGGAAGTGTTGTTTTAAGCAGGACTGAAAATATTGTTTTCACCTACAAGACTCTTCTAGGCAGTGAAATCTTAGTAAAACTCAGTCTGAAAACTGGAAACCACATGTATGTTTATGACTCAACAAAGGATCTGGGATGCCAACAAAAATTTTCCTTTCAGTAATTTCAAAATTATTCCATTTAGTTTTGCTATTTACATCTTTTATTGTCAATTATATCCTATAAGGCAAATTAGGAAGCCGGATGTCTTGTGAAACTGCTTAATAGAAATATTGGAATACTTTGACTTTTTAAATGCATGTCTATTGACAGATAACTTTTCAATATGATAGTTTTCTTCTTTAAAAATGTACTTCCAAGAAATCACCTCCCTTTAAAAACGTTTCCAAAAGCTAATTTTAGAGCTCAAAATTGCACCATCTATCCTTTGTAGTTATTTCCCACCCAATAAAAACAATGAGCTTGCACTGCTTCTTTATTCTCAATATGTTACATTTTATTTTTCTTGCTTATGATTCTCAGAATCATTTTCAAGCTTATTCTTATTTGACTTTACATTTTCTTTAGGAAGAACTACCCCTCTTGTTAAAGAAAGTTTCTGCATTAGGGCCATGTATTATCTGATTTTCTCTGGCAATTCTAAAAGATCAGCAATACTTAAAATATGTAAACCACTTTGTTTTGATGAGATATTCCTATACCATACAATCCTTTTGTTCTTTTTTTTTTTCTCTATAACCTTTAAACAAGAATGTACCAATAAAAGTCTTATACTTTGGATTCTGTACAAAAGAAAGAAGGTAACTAACATCACACAAGCTTTGAAGTTTAATTAAGATATAACTAGGAATGAGGAAATCATTTTCTTTCTAACTCTACTGCTTATGAGTAAATGCTGAAATATCAGTGTATGAGTCTGAATTCTGCTGTCATACCCCTAAACACTGGTGGCATCCCTGTAGAACTGCCCAGAGGAATACTTTTTCCCAACTTCAGAAAGGTGTCAGTGAATCACACTAAAGGAGGATTCTAAGACTTCTAAATGGAAAAGATAAACTACTGATAACCATGGAAGGCCTCGCAAACCCTTGTCAACTACATTTTGGAGATCTGAAGCAAAAATAAGTTTTAATAATGCCTCAGACTAACATAGCTTCAAACCTCAGACATTTTCTGTAGCTATTATTTAAATATTTATCAACTGCAATGCGATTGAGTCCAAAAATTTGAAGATTTTTACAGGGAAGAGGGACAGTCAGAGTGATGGCGTTTTTCTTCAAAAGAAACTCCCTGCTATCCTGAAATGGTTTTATATCTGCCTGTTGATGGGAAGTAGTGAATGAATCCTTTTTTTTGCTTTGCTTGCACACACAACTTTTGCTTTACCTAGTCTTTATCTCAACCCATGAGTTCTTGCATTTTGATTTACTTTCCCATCCCACTGGGGAGCATGAGCAACTGGCTGTCTGGTCGTTAGTTGTCAGCCAGAGTTAAACCCCAACAACAGTAATAATTAGTCAGGAGGTAATTCTTACACTTGCTCTTTTCCAAAGCATTTCCAACTCTTGCAATGAGAGAATCCACAGATTTTGACTTTTCCAAATTATTCTGTATTTCTTCATAAAATCTAAAATCAATAATCAATTAAAAAGGCAAGCAATGAAAATGTTAACAGACTGCTACTTTGCTGATTCTTGTACTCTCTAGTAGATGATCCTTTCAGAACTAATGACAAAATTCCATTTCTATTAAATGAAAGATGCAGTGAGGTTGAAGCTTTAGAAGACTTGAACTAAAAACTCACAATCTATGTAACAAAAGACCCATCCTCCTCTCTTGGAGACACTGTTTATAAATAAATAAATGAACATACAACTCTTAATCTTATTTTCAAGACTTTGCATCAGGCTCTAGAGACAAACCAGGCAGCTTTCCAAAAGAATTTTTACAGTCAGCACATAGAAAGCAGTCTATCAGTAACAAATGGGGAAAAAGCAAATTCAGCTAAATTAAAACAGCCCTTGGAAAAAGGAAGACAACAGTGATGGTTAAAAGAAGTGGACATATCGTCACCTTATTCTATTGTTAAAAATGATTAATCAAACACAAGGAATTAACCTGATTTAAAAAATAAAAAGAAAAAGAAAAAAAAGAAAAAAGAAAAAAGAAATTACATTGTCAACAAGTATTTTAATCCATCTGTACCTGGGCTGCTGGGAGCAGAGTCAGTGAGGATAGTTATTTTCTTTCCCAGCAATCCCTGTGTTGTCAAATCAGCATTTTTTCAAATAAGTTGTTGCTGGGGACTGCAAAAGAAAAGAGTACTGCAGTGGGCAGTCAGCACTAAAATGCTGTCATTTTCAAAATGTCTAAGGCTACCAAGAAGCCAAAGAAAAAACTGACTTATCTAAGGTCACTGAAAGTCTTAAGAGGCATAAGATGTGTCCTGTTAGATGGCAGTACCTATAGTACACCAGTGTCTGAGGAAGCTTTTTAGAGCTCCTTCCCCTTCTGAAAGCTATACTTTTTTGATAAATCACACTTCACTTAGATGAAGTTTCTCAAGAATTATCTATCTATTGAGAAAAGGTTACAGTCTTCATATTGCAAGTGGAAAAAACTCCAGAATTTCTAAAGCTCAGATTATTATTTTTTTTTAACAGGGAAGACTGCATCCAAATCTTCATTCTTCTGGTTATACACTCTTATTCATTTCTGTTCAGCCCTAGTGCTGTCGCATGCAATCATATGCAAATTAAGGCTAGCAGATGAAGTGATATAGGAAATCAAATACAAAATCTTATATCCAGCAGGATAGTTTCTGTTCTTAGAGGAAACAGGCAGAATTTTCATTTATTTAACTAAAAACATTTCATTAACTTCCTAAAAAGCTCTACGTATGCCCTATGGTCATTCTCTGTCATTCAGATAGGGGGATATGTTGGCAATCATCACTGTTCTTTAGCCTATCATTTGGTCTTCTATTTCATAGAAACCAAATAATGAGGTACACAGGGATCTTATCTTCTCTTAGACACTATGGGTCAGACATACCCAAATCTGACCTCATGTCTATAGTGACAAAGACTAACCAGGTATTTCACCTTCAGATTTTGTGACTGTGTTCTCATTAAAGAACTTTCCCACCTAGTTGCAAATGCTCCCTATTCTTCAGGAAGTACTTGATGCACATTCACGAGGTTTATGTGGATCTCACACCTCAACAACCACATTCAAAAATGTCTGGAGAAACAGACCTGATGATCTTTGAGAACTATCACTGCATACGTTTTCACTTTCTTTTTGGACATTGATCTTAATTTCATTTATTGCATACAAATTAGTTTTTAGTTTAAATTTTATTTTGTATTCCTTTATTTCTTTTTGTAAGGATGCAAATGTTACAGATTCATACACTTAAATAATACATTCGGTACACACAAAAAGTCTGTGACATGGGAATACCTAAAGCGCTCATCATTCACCCAACTTTTATTTCAGTTTCTATTTCAGTAGACATCATCAGTAAAAACCTTGTTGTTTTCATCGAGACTGAATCAATGTTGAGTTTTTTTAAAAGTCTCGTTTTCCCTTTTAAAAAATGCAAATATTTAGAAACTATTCAAATATTTCAAAGTATTTCGAAAATCTATTGTTAATGTGATCTATGGGACTAGCTTTACATTTCAAAGTAACAAGACTTGACCTTCATCTGTTATAAATTGGTAGCTTTGTTGAGTGCACCTGAGCTGCACTGATATGCAACTTTGCATGGTAGCTTAACCATGGGAAATTTCTGAACACACTTTTCATAGTATTTGATGACAACAGTCTAAGCTAGGTGCTTATAAGCAAGTGGAGCAGAAAGAATACAAACAGGTCCCTGATTTTACTGAAAGTATGCTAATTTATTTAAGTTATGCTGGAACTATGATGAATTTTATCTTTCACAAAGCAGAGGTGCTAGTCGTTATCATTTCCTTATATTACATGGACAAATTCTTAAGAAGTCTAGCACTATCTCAGTTAGAAGTCTTTATTAGAAGAGAGACACTTTTCGTATTTACATTTATACAATGTAAATACAAGTCTTATGAGGAGAGGCTGAGGGAACTGGAATTGTTCAGTCTGGAGAAGAGAAGGCTTAGGGGAGACCTCATTGCACACCTTCTGAAGGGAGGTTGTGGTGAAGAGAGATTTGGCCTCTTCTCCCAGGCAACAAGCAGGACACAGGGTAATGGCCGCAAGTTGTATCAGAGGAGGTTTAGATTAGACATAAGAAAGAACTTTTTCTCTCAGAGAGTGGTCAGGCACTGGAATGGCTGCCCAGGGAGGTGGTGGAGTTGCCGTCCCTGGCAGTGTTCAAGAGGCGTCTGGATGAGGAGCTGCGTGATATGGTTTAGTGATTGTGGTGGCAGTGGTGATGAGGAAACGGTTGGACTGGATGATCTTGTAGGTTGTTTCCAACCTTGTGATTCTATGATTTTATGATTCTAAAATGTAAATGCAAATATTCGGCCACACATAGCCACATGGTCTTAATCATCTACAAGCTTCTGTAACATCACAGACTCAGTGTCACAGACATCTCTAATAAAAAACTGTATTTATTATACATGCCTGCTAATTTGCTTCCTGTTTCCTAATTTGCTGTTTCTAGCACTGTGGAAATGTAAAGAGAAAAAGCATATTCTGTACTTTTCATAAAAGTAAATATGCAGTTATTCAACATTGTCCTGCCTAATATTACCTGAAATAATCTTTTATGACTCTGTTCTTTATTAAACCATCCCTAAGTGGAAAAAATAGATATGTAATATTAGTTCTAAATTCGAAATTGTCATGACTTCATGTTAAGTCTAATCTTCCTTAACAGCTCTGGTGATGTCCATTAAGATGGCAACTACAGAGTACAATTCAGAGTTGATATTATTTTGGAAGGACTGGCAAATACCTAACAGGATGTACCCATATTTACTTGAGGAAGTGTTAAAAAACACAGCTGGGGAAAAAAAAAAAAGACAGGTTAATAAAACCAGTAAAAAGACTGAACTTATATCTGACAGAGAAAAATAATATTTTCTGGTGCCTGCTAGAATAGATATCCATGTTCCACTGAGCATCTATGAAAGTAGAAAATGATAGAATCTTACGTAAGTTTTTACAATAGGTTTTTGTTTGGTAGCCCCAAATAGGGGCAGAGGAAAGACCAAACTGCCCACATACCTTATAATCCCTTCTTTGTTTCATGGCAAAGAAACGAATGCTGGAAACAGGCTTTTTTTTCCCCAAGATGTTTAAAGCAATAAAGTTAATGATATAAAATGTCTTTGAAGAGATCAGATTCTTATGGATACATTATTTTGTTACAGGGAATAAAAAAAGATTCTGTTTGGTCATTTTTAGTGTATTTTCCTCCAAGGGCAAAAGAAAAACTTGCTATAATGTGATGATTTAATCGGTAGAACTACATTAGGTTCCAATAAGAGAAAACCTTTTACTCCAGCCCACTCACAGTTACAGCACCTTTCTCTAAAATAGAGAATCTGTGCCTTTAGCAATCCACTTTACTTACTTTCCAGGTGAAAATAAATAAATAGATAGATAGATAGTCTGATAGATATATGCTTCCGCCTAATCCCATATGATCAAGCTAAAATGATATCATAAATCAGACACTGGTCAATTTTGTGGCTTACTGCACTATCTATGTGCTCTTCCTTTCTGTAGCATCCACCTCTGAGCAGCAGCCACTACTCTTGTTGCTTTTCACAAACAGAAGCAGAAATAAACGCTTACACACCTATGTACTTTCCAGAAATCTCTCATGTCAGGCTTTCATTGAGAATCTTAACTGCACTGCTGCTTAAAACTTAGTTAGCTAGTATGTCCATGTACATGTAATGGTGCTTGTCAAAATTTAACCCTGCTTTATGGACCATTGGTATGGACACAAAAACCCTATTAGATGAGAGAGAATCAGGAAATTATTCAAAGAGCAAGCATAGTAAGGCCAGATAGTTTTCTGAAACAAAGAAGGAGAGAGATAAGGCCTTCCATTCCAGTACTCAAAATTTCAGGATGAAATTTCTGAGATTCTGAAATTTTTCCCTCAGGAAGATGCGCTGTTTTAACTAACATCCTTTCTGGAAGAGTAAACAATGGATGTAGTGGTAGGAGACAGCCCTGTTTTGTGAAACAACCTGATGGCTCTCAGACCAGCCTAGGATGTGAATAGCCCATTCTTTTCTCTTTCAAGGGGGTCCAGCTACCACATCTAGCACCGTTTTTTCAATTGATCAAAAAAATGTTGCAGACAGTTAATTCAGTTAAGCACTCACATTAGTTGCTTTCTTGTCCTGTAAACATGACCTCAAGACAATGGCTTGCCTCTTGTCTGCTTCTTGTCTTGCAGGCAGTCTCTCTGGATGTGGGTACCAAAGTGAATATGGGATCACTTTGCTGTGTAAATGCAAGGATGCCTCTGGATGTCTTCAGGAGCATGTGTCAAGTCCTGTTCCAGAATAAACATATTTAGGTAGAAAAAAACTGACTGAGCAGTTAGTTACCACATATGGTAACTAGCATGGTTACCACATGGTCCGTCCAGTTTATTATAAATCTTAATCAGGGAGATGGGGAAGGTGAGGACAGCAGCTGTCATTACTTAGAGTGATGGGGAAGGGAAGAAGGGTGATAGAAAAGATAGCAAAGAAGCAAGAATTGCTTAAAGTGGGATTAGTCACCATCAGGTTCCTGCAGCGGTCCCGATGCACGATGTTCTGATTGTCCGAGGCAAAAGCACAGGGGGAGAGCAGTAGCAGTGTGGCCGACCTTGGGCAGCAAGCATGTACAGTGTCAGAGTAGGTCCAGGAGGGAGAGAGGAAGGACATGAGGCTTCTCATGTCCAAAAAACCTCTTCTTCTTCATTAGAAATCTGTTGCCAGAAACCTACCTTCATGATTGTAGGTCCCCTTTTTATCCTTCTTCTGCCAGCATGGCATTCCTGGGCGCTTGGGTAAGAGTCATTTGCAGCACCTCTTGAGATGGCCATCTTCCTTGAGATAAGCCTACACAAAAGATCGCTTCATGGCCATTAAGCTGCAGCTTATCTCTTTCTCTCTCGTGGCCCCTGGCCTTGTCCATCTGTGTTCTCCAGACAAAGGATTTCTCAACCCTAGCCAAGGACTTGCTTGGGCTTGTTCATCAGCAAGCTTTGAGTCAGTGGCATAAAAGAATAATCTCTCACATCATGACTGCACAGTGCAGCACAGGATTTATTCTGAAGCATCTTTGGATCATTTAGCTTATTTTAGCCTCTGTGTTACTTCACAAGTAGTACTAATAAAAGGGGAAAAAAAAGGAGATCTCAGATAGCAAAATGCATTTGCAAATACAGCCAGAAAACTGTATATAAATGACACAGTCTGGATGGTATTGCTGTGGAACAACCACAGCTGCTTTGTTCTCTTTCTGCCATACACTTTATAGTTCTTTCACAATTCTGTTTGTTTAGGAGCAGTGTAGTCTTTATCACTTGGTACTGCTTAATCAAAAGTAAGGGAAGAATGAACATTTGTAATACCAAGGCCTTGGTCCACAAGGTGCCTCATTAACTTGTGTTCCACTAGCACTGGCTTAAAAGCAACAAGAGTGAGAAAGGGGAAGGAAGCAGGGATTCTGCTACTTTTTTTTTTTTTTAATAAAGTTAATTAATCTCTGCCAAAGAAGGAGGAATACATTATCCAATTAAAAATGCTTTTCCTTCAAAGGAATTTTATAACAAAGTAATGCAGAAAAACTTGGAGAAATGTATATTGAATTTCAAGTCAGAATAGTAACAACAAGTACACATTAGTGTAGAAAATTCAATTTCTTTAATTTTCTCCCAGAACCACTCAAATGACATTTATTGGCAAAAAATATCCAAAAACAGTATTTCCATTTTTTTTTAATCAACCCTGCCTATACAAAAATTGTAGGATGTGCAAAATTGCTATACAGCATTTTATCTTCAAAAAATAAAATATACTTCTAAAATAGACTTGCTTTTTGGTATTCATATTTAAGTAGACTCCCGAGATGTGTTGTACTAATTTTAATGGCATGAGCAGACTTGAAAAAGAAAAAAGTTAGTGAGATTTTATCATAGTTATTAGCAATTGAAGAAGGTCAAGGATTTCTAGAATAAAGGTCTAAACTGCTTAGTCACATCTCAGTCATCACCATGAGATCTTATACTTTAAATTGAAAATATAACAAAGGAATAAAAAGACAAGCTGTTTAAAATGATGGAAGGAGAAGGTGCTATTAGCAAGCTGTATCACTCATCACAGAGGCAGAGGGCTATGAGCTGTAACTCTTCTGCCACAAAGCAGAGGCATCAATCTGCACATGTGGTAGTTCTGGCACTTCCCAGGGGTTGTGGGCTTATTTCATCTGTGCTAACCAAGACATATTCATGGACACATCACTTTCTCCTGCCCAGGAAAGAGGGGATGAACCTGCAATTAAAAATTGTACTGTAGTAATAAGAATGACTGGTGCACTTCAGTGTGGTTTGTAGCCTGCGCCGGCCTTGAACTGTAACCAGGCACCTAAAGGGCTAAATGGTCTGGGATTACACTGTGCCAAGCATACAAGCAATTTAACAGTAAAGAAAATTGTAACATTCTCCTGTTTAGTTTAATACAGAAGAAAACTTGGCGCTGAAGAAAAAGGTGCTGCAAGCCCTTCTTCGAAGCCATCTTTTCCACATGTTGCTCAGGAGTCATCAGCATGCATGGGTTGATACAAATTACTCAAGCTGGTGCTGAGCACACCTGTCATTATTCCTTGGTGTGACGGGAGTAATTGGCTTTGTTGATAGAGCAATGCATGGACCTCAAATCTCAGTGGGCGACTAAGAGACTGCAGAGTCTCCTGGAAAGCATAGTAGTCAGGGAGGTCTGCTAGACCTCAGTGGGACTGGCTGCTCATTTTCAAGTAAACTCCAGGAAAGGAGTCAAAAGAGCAGGATATGAGCCAGGCATATTATTCATAGATGAACTATGATAAACCAGTCCTGCCTTGCCCCTTCTTCTACCATATGTAGTCAAACATTGATGAGTTTAAACTTTAAAAACTCATCCACCAAGACTGAAAACATTGCTTTGAGCATTTGCGTCTCTGAATGATGAGATGCCAGGCAACTGTCAGTTAAGATGCAAGGAAGGGGGAACAATAGCAGACTGAAGGAAGACAAGGCAAGGTGGCAAGAGCCACAGCAACTTCTACTTAAAGTTGTTTGGATTGTTGTAGGCAAACTAAGTGATTGTACAACTTTTCTGTACCTCACTATTACCATACATCTTCTTTTCAGGTGCATTAAAGTCCCAGCACAATAGAGATGTTTCTACAGTAAAAACTTTATTGTCATAAACTATAATGACCACTGCAAAATGTCCCCAGTATGAACTTCTAGCTGAAGAAAAGCAGGAAAAATTAAATTTTAATACTTCTTTCTATAAAGGTACATTAGAAATAATCAGAAAAACCTTCAGAAAGGATTAATATTGTACTTGAAAGTATACTTATTGCAATACGGAAGGATAAATTAGAGTGGACAGTAGATTCCTCTGAGCTTGATAAACTATTAACAGGAGACATCTGAGCTCTCATCTTTCAGCGCATGCTTGGTCCCTAGCTGAATTACTGCTGTTTTTCCAGAGCAGCCAGGGACTTGTAAGTTTTACTTTTGGTGACAGCTCAAGCATATTCTTAACAAAGGAAAGCCACATGTTTGAGGAAGAAACAACAACAACAAAAAGATGTACAGTCTTACAAACACTCAAACAAAAGTAGTGGATTTTTTATGAAAGAACAAATTAGTTACTCTGTGATTACAATTTTATAAACATTTATTTGATTCAATTCCATAGATTTAAATCGAGCACAGCCTTAGAGGTTAAGCCGTGTATGTATGACAATACTGTAATTTCAACTGTGAGCAAAAACAAATTATTAAAAAAAAAAAAAAAAAAAAAAAAAACAGATTCAGTTCATTTAGGATATTTTATGAGTAAATAAATTAGCTCAAGTTCTCACTTAGCATTTGAAAACTGAATGTCTTTGCTGGAAAGTACTGCCAGATTCTTAGGAACCTGAAAATTGTGATCAAGCAAGGAAATCTTAATATGGAGAAAGACAGAATGGTAATAAAACTTGGACAACCATAACAACAAATTGTTCACAAACTACTCAGAGCCAAGAAGTTGGACAAAAATGTTTGTCATTTTAGCTATACCCTTCACTGTACATAAGTAAATGTTGGAGGTTTATTTATTGATAATTTCACTTCTTCCTTGACTGATGCCATTTTTCATTAGTGTGTTTTATCTGTCATTAAAAACTCTTTTTGCAAATGTGTATTAAACTGTTTTTCATCATTAAAACATACATTAAAATAGTAACTTCAAAATATAATTCTTTTTGTATGTTTGCTCTTTGGGCTAATTCTATCTTCTAGCAAGAGTATCTTGAAGAATTAAGAATGAACATCTAGGATAAAACAGTTCTTAATGGATCTTCTTTTGTTAGCAGCACAACAGATAAAGAAAGTAACAAGGAATCTCCCTGGTAGGTGAGTTTCTACTGTGACTTGGCATTTGATATTTCTCCCATCAAATGCTTTGTTTAAAGAAATTAGCACTTTTCTATAGATAAGTCATTTAATAAGAAAAGACCTGACAAGGAACACAATGCCTAGACTACTAAGATGCAGTTTGGATGGTTTAAGAATTGTGCCAGAATATATAGAGTTTATTGCTGTCTGTAGAGAAGTATGTAGAACATATTAAAGATGGTGGCTCTCAGTAGAAAACAATGTTATTGTCTTTACAAACTCTGGATTTAGTTCTCCTTGGGAGAGGGGAGCTTGGGAGAGGAATATTTGCTGCACATTCAGAATCACTCTTCTGAATGAAACCTCTCCACCCATCCCCCATGGCTTTCCTAGAGTTTAACAGCTACAGCTCTCCAGTGGGTTAGCTGGTCAGTATTCAGCTCACTATCAAAACCACCCTGTAAAAACACAATTTCACACCAGTAGATGCATCCAATATGCACACATGAAGAAAGCATTTGCTTACCAGCTATTCCAACCTACTCTTATATTCTGTAGTGCTTAGCAAATAAAGGCCCGTGTAAACCAACACACTCTGGGCTGATGCTCAACACATTGCCCTTTGTGGTGAAAAGACTTCTCAGTATGTCACATAAATTCTTTTTAGGACACTATCCTAACTTTCCATTAAGCTACAGGAAATAAAATATTTTATAATGTATTTCCAAACATATCGTCATTTGTCCTCTGAGTACCTCAGGAATGTTTACAAACTGGATTTGATGAGAATGCTGTATAAGCTGGATAGTAAACTAACTCCAGTTAAAAGGACAGTTTAAGGATTTAGGGCAATAATGGTCGGTCCAGTTTATAGAAGTAAGAAGGCAGAGGCCATGGAAAGGTAAGAGTTGAAAATGAAGTGTAATAAAAACTATAATTTCACTCAGTTTTTCTACAGAAATGAACCTTCCCCCATGCTCTGGAAGGTCTTTGTTATAGCTACAGTTTATAATGTGGACCACTTGAAGGTAGAAAATTTTCCTGGGAAATGGGCAAGTATTCAAACTACCAAGGTAAATTGGGACCATAAATAAACTGTCCCAACTACTTCAAAAAAAAAAAAAAAAAAAAAAAAAGTGTTGGAAGGGGAGGAGCTTCTGTTCATGAAGGGAAATAAGATGGATTTTTTTATTAAGGTAATAACAGAAGTCAGAAAATTTCTGTTCCAGTTGTGTCACAGGGCTTTTTGTGACCCTGACCTGTGGTCTGAATTTGTTTCTTATGAAGTCAGTAGGAGTTTTGTCTCTGTCTTTTCAGGAATCAGTATGATTTAAGAAATTTCACCAGGGCTTGACCCCACATCCATCATACAAGAGCATCATGCAGAGCCCCCTGGTGCTGTGCTCTAGGCATTCAGCCGGCTCAACTTCTTGGGCCCTTCCCATGCAGATATTCCAGCAGGGACTGAGAATAGTCAGCACCCAGTGTAGTCCTATGCCCATGCTACTAAAATCTCCATCTAAGCACATCTCCACAATAGTCAATTTAAAGTTAAAACAAGGAAAAACAACAAATACTTATCTGCCAGAACTGATGACCCATCCTTTCACCTGCAGTGTAAACCCTCACATAATCTGAAACATTATTGCAGAAGTTTTTTTTCAGTATGCTTTAGTTCCCCTGAAATTGGTAACTATTTATTACTGTGAGTGAGGGACACTGAAATCACCAATATTTTACCTCACCTACTGAATCTTGATCACTGAACATTTGACCTGATTCATCTTAGAGATGAACAGCTTCCCTATCTCATTACTCCCTCCCCTTCCTTTCCTTTATCAGAGAATCATAGAATTGTTTGATTTGGAAGATACCCTTATAAGTAATTTACACCAACTTCACTGCACTGAACAGGGATACCTACAGCTAGATGAGGCTGCTTAGAGCCCCATCCAGTCTGATCTTGGATATCTCCATAGATGGTAGCATCCACCACCTCTGGGCAACCTGGTCAGACAACATTAGAAGGGATATCCTCCAAACCAAAAATTCTCTTTAATAAATGAAAATATTTCAGTCTTAGATCTGGCACAACCTAGCACACAGATTTGACTTCATGACTTTCACAATTCATCTCCCCACTGAAGTTTATGAAGTAGGAGGGAGAAACAGGGTACCCCCAGGAGAGGTGGCATGGAAGAAACACAAATTAGCATAATAAACAGACAGCTGTGTAAGATCACCATTCTCATGCAATGAGTTTTCCAGCTGAGTTAATATATAATCCTTCTTAATTTTAATCAATCATCCTTGTTTTATCTGAAGAAAATCATGCAGCTTCATCTCAGTAGTTAAGTGCTAAATCACATAACTTTTCTGAAAAGCAGTTTTTATCTAAGGCAGCATTAACACAAGGAAAGGAAAAATCTAAGGACACTGTAGTCCTTATTTCAGCTGCTGTCTCTGACTTTGTAAATTATCTAGCACAAATTCAGCTTGTATCTTAGTTTACCCATCTATAACATGAGTATCATGATATTGCTCTGCTTTCCTAAGTGCTTTGGCTTTTGCAGATTAGAAGTTCATGATTGTAGCTGGGAGCTTTGCAGAAACTTTGTCTCAGAAGACATATGTGCAGCTAAGTAACCTCTAGTTTTGAGTGAGATCTACAGCAAGTCTGAAGAACATATTGCACATTACATCAAATACAGTTGATTCACTGAAGATTATTATTGGCTATTTATCTGTTCTACCTGTTTTATTTTGTTCAAAAGACAGTTTTGGCTTCAATAGCATTTACACTGTCATATTGTGACAGAGACCTGGGTCAGCGAAGTTTTGCTGGAAACTCAAACTTTTAATAAAAATGTGTCATGTTTATCACTATATTCCAGGATTTCATACTTGCTTCTGCTCTGCTTTTCTATTCTGCTAGGTAGACTTCTCCTCAGATTGTTTTTAATAATCCTTTTTCTGTGAGAGCCATGTCAGGTTTGTGACCCTCTTTGGCTTCCAAGGCAGGACTACACTCTCAAGCAATCCTTCATCATTGTCATTCAAGAGTGATGCATTTGAGGTGTAGTTCACACTCTCCCTCCATGGGAAGCAGAGTGCAGGACTTAGCCACCTCTCCACCTTGGCAGAAAGCTACTCATGCACCTACTGCCCCTTCCCCTCCCAGTCATATAGCCTTGTATTTTGACAGTGAGGGAAGGAAGGGTGGAGCTTCAACAGGAACTAAAGACCCGGGGGACTTGAAAATGTGGGAAGTCCCTCTTACTAATGGCTGTCTGCACTTTCCATGGGATGGCAAAATGTCACATTAGATCAAGGCCATGATAGTCATGTGAGAAAGGGCAGAGCCTTCTCCTTGCCTGCATTCTCACTGTGGAAATCTCTTCTTTCTTTCTTTCTCTGTGGACTTGTTCACAAACACCATGAGAGCAGTGAGGCTTGGATCCTCAGAACTGCTAAGTATCTCCTCAAGAAATACTGTGGGAAAATATGATGAGAATTGTCTTTTTTAAGTCAGGAGTTCTTCCCAACCTCCCCTATATCACACCAGCTGACACATTTAAGGAGATATTTGCAGTTTTCACAGTGCACCCTGGCAGTATAACAGCAGTAATCTTGAATTACGGTGTTGGTAGATTTTAGAAAGCAGAAAGATAATCATATGTAGTCATACATTTACCTGATTCCTGAGACTTTAGGTAAACTGTGAAATCTAGCACTGGGGGCAATGTATCATCCTAATAGAGTGTTTAGGTAGGGAAGTGTGAATTTCTCCCATTTTGACACTAGAAATGAGTTTCCTCATCTTACTGAACAACATTTTTATTTTATTTCACAACTGCTGTATACTGAAGTACAAAAGCTACCAGGAGATCTTTTCAGGGAAATTTTCAAAAGCATTTTAGTAGAACGTAGCACTTCTTGTTTGTGTAAGGGATATAAAAAAAAAGAAAAAGAAAAAGAAAGAGAAAAAGAAAAAGAAAAAGAAAAAAAAAGAGAAAAAGAAAAAGAAAAAGAAAAAGAAAAAGAAAAAGAAAAAGAAAAAGAAAAAGAAAAAGAAAAAGAAAAAGAAAAGGAAAAAGAGAAAGAAAAAGAAAAAGAAAAAGAAAAAGAGAAAGAAAAAGAAAAAGAAAAAGAAAAAGAAAAAGAAAAAGAAAAAGAAAAAGAAAAAGAAAAAGAAAAAGAAAAAGAAAAAGAAAAAGAAAAGCATCTGCAAAACAAAGATTTGGGATAAATGTGTACTCATTAAGAAAGTTTAATAGAACAAAAAAGATTTTGTTTCCTAGAGAGAGTAATCTTTTTTTTTTTTTTTTTTTTTCTTTCACAGTTTTCTCATGATTTTTCCTTTGGGAAATAAGGAAATCATGTTTTCACACACACACAAAAAAAAAATAATCATTTTTATTCTATATCTTAATACTACGATTTAGGACATCCTCTGTTTCGTTAAAGTATTTTACTTTCATCAGAAGATATTTTTTTTTTTAATTAAAAAAAACACTCAGCATTCAAATTTGAATATCTCTGTTTCTATGTTTAAATTCAATTCTGGAATACAATTTGAAAAGAGTTACTGTACTTATATAGAGGCACAAACATTTCTAATAGAAGAATTCAGTAAAATTCATCTGCAGATAGAAAACTTATCAACATTTATATTAAGGGAAAATGGCCCAACTTTGCAATTTATTCATAAGATTATTTTCTAGAGAAACTCAAAGCTAAATAATTTGTGGTTCATAGAACTGAAGTCATCTGGCTAGATAGTGGATCATTGATAACAGATAATTGATCTGGTTAAACTCTGCATTATAGATAATGTATATGGCCATATTCAAAAATCTGCAACTAAATAAAACAATGAGGTTTTAATGATGGGTACTTAGCACACCAATCAAAGCTAATCAAATTAATTATCACAAATTACTTATCTGAAAAATTTAACAGTAAATTATCTGTAGATATGCTGTGGTATTTTTATATCGTTTAATGAATGTATGACTACATTTTAGCCTGAGGTTTATTCACAAACTGGCAAATGAGCCCTCATTTTTTTTGGCTTGTCATGTAAATCATGCAGGAAAACTTCACTGCCAAAACAGGTGACCTGCACTTCACTAAGAAGAATAATCACTTTTTTCCTGCTCTAAAATGATTGTCAAAAATTCAGCAAATGTTCAGTGAATATTTTACCAACAAAACAGAAAAATCTTTTATCCTGAGAGAGCACTTTTGTACAGACATTTCCATAACAAGTTACTTGATTTTCCGGATACCTCTGCTTTCAAATACACTCACTCCCCAGAGTTGCACAGATACATCAACATGGTGCCAAAGGATGGCAAGCCTTATTGACAGGAATGTTTATAAACATTATTTGGCTAGTTACCCCCAGCTGTGCCACACATACCTTGCAGCTGCAGTGCACACAGTAAAATTCATCAGAACCCTTTTAGTGGCAAATGCAGCAGAAAGGACAAGATTGAAGAAAGGTGCATATTATATACTGCACATACAGATTTTCCTCTAAACAATCAATCAAACAAACAAACAAACAAAAAACCTTCAAGATGAGTTTCATATTCTCTAGGAAGAAAGTGCTCTCTATGGACTGCAAGTTCAGCATTTTGATGTTCCAAAGCAGTGCAAAGCTAGGCCTACAGGGAAATTCCTATCGTATGTTTCCAGTGGAGAATAGTTTTTTCTGACACGAAGCAAGAAGTGATGAGTCATGTTCTTAGGCCAGGAATTAGTTTCAGTTTCTTCACTACTATCAGTTGCTTACATTAAAATAAAGTACTCTCAAGCTTTAAGAAAAAGAAAAGGCAAAGATTTCCTATAATAAAACTAGATATAGAGATTATGTTTGCATTTAACACTTGCCTGTCAAATAATTTCACATGGCTTAAACCAGCATGTACTTGTGTAAGTCCATGGCCTCACACCATTTAATATTAATATGAAAGATAATGTTTTTTCGCACAGCTGAAGAGATGCGCTTCTCTGTGCCTCAAGGCCTTCTTTGCAGCTGTATCTCCATTTCAAAAAGCCAAATCCTTTCCTCCAAACTATTCAAATTATATCAGAACATACAGGAGGAAATCATAGAAGTTTAAATAGGTTTCCAGCAGTGTATGGACAATTCTAATGTATACAATAGAATCACAGAACCTATTAGTAACACCCAACCTGACCCTCCCCAAATGCAGCAGAATCACCAAGGTTGGAAAAGACCTCCAAGACCATCTAGTCCAACCATCCACATATCACCAATAATACCCACTAAACCATGTCCATCAGTACAACATCTAAACACTTATTGGACACCACCAGGGATGGTGACTCCACCACCTCCATGGGAAGCCTGTTCCTGTGTCTGACCACTCTTCCAGAGAATAAGTTTTATTCTAATGTCCAATCTGAATCTCTCCTGGTGCAACTTGAGGCCATTCCCTCTGGTCCTATCACTAGTTACATGGGGGAAGAGGCCAATAACCACCTTGCCACAACCTCCCTAACCATCTTTACATCAGTAAGAAGCAACTTGATCTACATTCCCAAAGTCTGAAGTAAAACCAGAAACTGTTTGAGCCCAAGAAAAGAAGCAAGAGAATGGCAGATCTCCAAGAATTTGCCTATGTGACTTTACAGTCATCACAAGGTCATAGGAAAACTGAGTCTAGAAAGTACCACAAGAAGTTTCTAGTCTGCTCAAAACTGGATACTCTGATCTCCATCGGCCACAAACCAGATAATAACCATACTCCTGTCCCTTAAAAGATTACACAGTAAATTGTATTCCATGCTATCAGGACCATGACTGTGATGATTTACAGATTTGTGGATACCAGAATAGGTAAAATCCTATCAAAGAGATCTGAGGATTTCAGTGACTACCAAGGACAATGCCTCCATAAAAATCCACTTCAGATGTATCCCTCTGGTTCTCTTCTCTTTGCTTATTCTGTTTGTTTAATATGGAAGACATATAACAGCTACTTGAGGGCCTTCCTTTTCCTCTATGTATATGATTTTGAATAACGAGAGTTTTGTACTGCAGTGCAGAGAGTATTTACAATCATAGGGAGATAATGCAGTAGTTGTCAATAGATCTGCACCTAGATTATCAGAGTCATTCTCTTCTGAGACAAAAGTATCCTTTGGTAAATTTTTCATGCAAACAAATTGTGTATACACAAGCAAAAGACAGAGCAGAGAAAGTAAAGCAAACCATAAAACTGCATAATGATCATTCTGTTTCACCCACAGACAGGAAAATATGTAAGTGGAAGGTGTTAATTTAACTTACAAAACTACAGAGGAGTTCATATTAACAAAGAACATGAGAACATGCAATTAACATATAATAAACAATTATATAATCATTGTCACAGATATTTTCAAGACTAAAATCATACCTGAAGATTCATATTCAACCTATTGTGATTCTTTTTTCTATTTCTTCTGAAATATGAACCGTTTCTCACCAGAAAATTGTATTTGCCTTTCTCCCTTTGAAATCTTGTCACTACTTTTAAACAGAGGACTAGTGAAGTGTCAGCACCCTCACATACAAAAGGCTGATGTCTCAGAGAGGAATACCAAATCAGACATTCATGAAGTTCAAAGAACATAAGCAAGTATGATTTATTTTCTAGAGTTATGTATAGTTTTAGATTCTGCTGCTTCCTCTGCTTCCTGAAAGATTGTTATATTCTTCTATAGTCAACCAAATATTGTCTTGCTGTCTCTTCTCTCTCATTTTCAGCCTTTTTGGAGAGAATTTCCTATCTGCTAAAAGATTTAAAAGTAGTAGGAGTTTACAGACAGTGCCAGCAGCAAGCAAGTCCAAAGAACACGGTATGGAAGTAAGGAAGAGGAAGAGAAATGTAAGGAGTAAAAGTTTTCTTGCTAACTTTTTAAAATGAATAAATAAAAACTGTCTGGGAAACCCAACATCTAATAGGATATCCAATAGAATCCGGATCTCTCTAACATTTGTTATGTTTAGGATAAATAGTCTGTCAGGTCATGCCCACCTAATGTATTGCACAAAGGAGATCAGGGTCATAGAAAAAAATAATAGCATTAGGTACTCCAACCTGCAATACCAGATTACAGTTTTGGACAAGAGGAATTACCTTTTACATGGTCTGATTGCAATAGGACAGGGAGGAACAGTTTTAAAATGAAACAAGGGAAGTTTTATGTTAGATGTTAGGAACAAATTATTTACTCAGAGAGTGGTGAAGCATTGGCACAAGCTTCCCAGAAAAGCTGTGGATGCCTCATCCCTCGGGGTGCCAGTTGAGTGGAGCACTGGGCAGCCTGGTCTGGAGGGTGGTAGCCCTGCTCTAAGCAAGGGGTTGGAGCTAAACCATTTTTAAGAGCCTTTCCAACCCAATCCACTCTATGATTTTATGATTTTTTTTTCTCTGCTGCAAACCTGACTGTACAGTCTTCAGCAAGTTGCCTCGCTTACCTGTGCTTCCATTTCTAATCTGTAAAGAAGGGACAATAGCATTTTCCAGGTACACTGTGAGGGAAAATACATTAAAGGCTGGGAGATTGCACAGGTAGTACAGTGGTAGGAACATAAAGGAGTCAAAATAGAGTTTTGCAATTGAAGGTTGTCATTAAAATACTGAGTAGTGCTCCTTATTAGAGCTAGTTGGAACACTTCCCATCAAATGCACACTGATTTCATCATTCAGCTTTCATCGGAGCCAAAAGCTTTTTAAAAAAACTCAGTTTTGACAATGTTTTTGAAGGAAAGGATTGTTTGATCCAGGTTGGACACTTCAGATATTTCCAGAGACTGGGGTCAGGCTTTTCAAAGCATCTAAGAGGTTTATCTTTGACCCGATGAAGAAGAAAAGGTTGAAACCTAAAAGGCTACTATGCTACACAATCATCATTGTCCAGCCAGTCCTGCCACTCCTAACTCAGAACGCACTAGGGAGAAGAACTCTTGTGCTAAGTAAAGAAAGTGTCTCTTCCAGAAAGGCCATAGAAATGAAACTGTTGGGCAGAGTTTTCAGCAGTTGACAGCCAGTCCATTCAGAGTCAGCCAAAGTGCTTGGTCTGACCTACCAACTTTGGTATAAGAATGAGCTGCAGCCCGATTTTTTAAATCTGCAGTCTTGTATAATTGCTTTCCATCTATATTTTTATTCTTTTGGAAAAAAGAAACAAAAAATCAAGGGTATACAATTCCACACATGCTGCACAAGAGCAGCTTAACCAAGGGATCTGCAACATTTTGCTTCTATTCCAGTATGCCTGCTTTGAAATATTGTGCTTCATTCGCTCATCTATTGTCATTACCTCCTCCCCTCTCTCTTTATACAGATATAGAACCAGCAGTGATTTAAGCATAAACTGATTAAAAAGAAAGCAATATACTGGTATCAGCTGCATTAGGGATCATACTGATTGATGTGATGTTCTCACTGTCTAATTTAATGCATAATAAACAGGGAACAATTTAAAACAAAAACAAACAAAAAAAATCAAAATAAAGATCTCACGACCTTCCTACACCATGTACTTCAAATGTCTTCAGATTTCTGTCTAGCTGACTTCTGCTTGGACTGACAGATGAAAAAAACCTCTCAGATACATGCTGAAGAATGGAGTGCGTGTGCGGGATGGAAGAATTTAGGCTCCACCTAGTGGAAAGAGATTCCTATTCCTCTGGAAAACTCGTTCCTAGGGTAAAAGGCAATGTTCCCAGCGGCTGCTAAGACCTCATAACTCCCCTCAGTAAGGACAGCCAGAGCACCGGTCTGTTTTTAGAAGCATGCCTGAGGTGTTCCTCATAGGCAGACATGATCGCACACCCTTTTCAATTCGTGTTTTCCCTGAATCCCACCACTTACAAGAATGCCTCACACAGCACTCCCCTGCAATCTCAGATATGCGAGCTTAAGCAAAAGCGCGCAGTTTGATGCAAACTATTTGCTGGGATCTGCACACCCTCAAGAAGACCAAGATCACTGTCTGCTATTCCAGAGCATTTCAGGGCAGAGTGACTCATCTCAAGCGAATGTGGACTTTCCCTCCAGTGTTTAATCTCTGCCTCCTATCTCCCTGAGGCAGCAACTCAAAGAAAATGACCCTCAAAGGGTATGATTTTCTGCTTCACACAAAGCTTGTTATCCTGGGGCTGCTTTTTCTGTTTTCTCCTTCCTATTCTGTCTCTCCCCTCCCCTTTCCCGCACAAAAAAGATCATACACTCTCATCAGGATCTGTCTTCTTGGGAGATTTTTTTTTTCTCCTTTTGACAACTTTCTTTTCAGAAGGAGAAAACGTATATTTCCTTTTTCAATATAATTGTATTCTGCTTAGAGTACTTTGATGCAGTAACAACTGCCATGAAGTAGATGTGCCGCTTGCTGTTTTATGAAAAAGATATTTAATGTGAAGTACTAATCATTTAGTCTTGTGACTTTTTCCATCTGTTATGAGCTTCCTATTTTTGGTGGGAGGGGGGTTAATTTTAGACTTTTATTTTGAGGGGAATTTTACAGATTAATTACCTTGAGTGGAAAAAATCCATGTCTTGCATGTTAAAAATAGCCCTTCCTGAATTCATTTCTCTCTTTTAAGGCAATTTGAAGTCCTTCATTTTCCTTTCTGTAGAAAGTAATTTTTTGTAATTATGATCTAAGGATAGAAGAGAGTCAAAGATTTGAAGAGATGTAACATCTTTTATTGTACTGAGATAGAGAGAAAAAAAGAGCCGTGCTCTCAGACTTACACAACACCTGAAGGAAGTCCTGCAGGCCATAAAGCAAGTCTTTTTTTTTTTTTTTTTTTTTTTCCTGAAAAGAATACATATATTCTTTAATTCTCATTGCTATATCTGCAAACAATTGCCAACATAGTAAGGAATGCCACCATACCTTTTATATATTTCCAGACAGAGTTAAACAGGAATAAGAAATCCAAATCCAAACATTGCAAACATATTTTTCACAAATGAGTAGGTTAGAATTCATTTTAAAAATTTAAGATATTCAGTGAAATTAAAAGTGGGCTTCATATTCATATCCTGACAAAACTGAAGGATATGTCTGATGCTGCGGAGATTTAACACTTCAGTCCAATTCTTCAATATCTTGTCTGTTGTCTCCCAGCACTGGCTGCATTGCTTGTCTATGAGAATGCCTTTGCCTCAGCTCTGGTTCTCTTGCAAGTGAGAATAAATACCCTCAGACTCCTGCTGTGTCAAGGTACAAAACGAGAAAAAGGATCTGAAAAGGTAGGCTGCTCTGGGAGGTGTTTGTGCCTGGATGCAAGGCTCTGCTACAGCCATTAGCTGCAGCCTAGGGCATGGGTAGATCTAGATGCATGGTCCTGGCACTGGAGAGAAGATCCTACAGGAGAAGAAGGGTGAAGGGCAAAGCATCGCTAGCACCAGCACACAGGAGTGGACAGGCCAGCATGAATGACAATGTATGTAACAACCCTACTGTAAACAGACACTCACAGAAGCAATCAGAGAGATCTGAGACTTCATCTTGTCTTTGCAAGATTTGTTCACTTGGGTTACACTTTCTGTGTTGTTTTGTTAGTAGCATTCCCATATGTTCATACCACTGTGTTTGCTGCTGCTTGACTATTTGCATGCTGTGCCTGTTGTTGCTAAGTAATTGGGAGCTACTTGCTTCTGTGAAACTTCCTTGCTGCTGGCTTAAATAGCTTTTTTTTTTTTATCTCTTCCATATTTAAATAAAAATCTGTAGGCTGTTACAGTTTATGCTCATTTCTGCCTATCTAAGAGATTTTGATGCTTTTAAAATTTTGTTTTCTCCCCCGCTCTACCATTGTGCCCCATCTCAGCTTGTTCCTGACAAAAAGGGGCATACTCTCCTTGACAAGAAGTGGGAAAATAGCACTGCTGACATAAGATGTATATCTGTAAGGTAAAAGAGGCTAGGAGAAAGGACTTTGTGAGGGAGAGAAAACAATCAGCACAAAATCAGAACAATGCCCATGAAAGGGAAATTTTCCATGATGTGTTTTTCTGAAGCATAACTGCATAACTTACCCAGGACTTGAAAAATAACTTTTTTTTTCTCTGTTAAGTCACAGATTTTCCAGAAGGAAAAAAAAAAAAAAAAAGAGAGAATAGTCAGAGGAAAAGGGATAGATCACTATTCTAAAGGGAAAAAATGGGTCAGTTTCATAGAAAAGATCCATGCTTGTTGCAGTAGGAAGGCACAAGTGTTTGTCATCATGAGGCACAGAGTGTTTGTTCATCTTGTCTCCTCAAGTTGCTGTTTCAATCTCAGAAGCCAGAACTTTCCAGTCCTACGAAATAGACCAAAGATGACTTGGAGTCATAAGACCTATAATTTCATTATGGTTAGAGGTAAAATTCAGAGGGGAAGCTCCAAAAAGGCTGGAAAAAGGTAGAGAAGGCCACAACTCTGTACACTTTCTCCTGTTTCTGAATGTTCATTATCTGCAGTCATATATGCCCTTGATCACTGCACATGAAGCTTTGGTATCTGATGAAAATTCTCTCAGCTATATTCAAGCAGGGATACATTACATAGGAGTCAGCTCTCTGGAGGCATCAGGCAGAATCTCCCAAGGCTACCATCTTTCTTAGTCTCCAGATCCAGTCTTATGTGATTAGTGATAGCATATTTGATCCCTGCCAGGACTTTTCACTGCTCATATTGTCCTAAGGCTTTTGGAAGATGTGTTACATGTGGATGTGAATGCTATTCATATTTCTATGCGTATGGGGAAGTCAGATCATGAAAGGCCTCTGAGCACATCAGGGAAACCAATGATACCTTGGGAAGTCTCCTACTCTACTGTCATAATTACCCTAAGAAGAAAATAACCCCCGCTTGGGGATGGAGACTCTGAGATAGAGGGACTATCAGGACACCAGCTACTCATGGAGAGCTCAATCTCTCTTCTTATCCCAAATCTGCACCATAGGTTGTTTATGCCAGTGTGAAGATTGCCATTACTCCACTATGGGATTTCAGCATCTCTCTGCTAAAGCCACTGATCAATGAAGAGTAAATTGGACTAAATCGCAGCTGTGGCTCTGTCTGGAATAGTATAATGAGAGGTGAGAAGAAAGCAGGAAGTAAAGATAGAAGTAAACAAGTAAATAAAATTATATTTTCTTTCAGTCGTTGTGTTTATTTAGATTTTATTTAATCACTGCATGCGTCTGTGCTCATTTTACTTATTTTGTAAAGGGCATTTCTCATTAAAGAATAGGTGGAGAAAATGTCAACAACTCTTTCAAATATATAAAGTTCAACATCTGCGTAAATGTCTGGAAGACCTAAGAAACAGTCTGTGGGTGGTTTAATTCTATGCGTTCAGTTTGAATCTCCTAATAAAGTACATTTGCAGTATATATAAAGGTAGATGCAGAACATTATTACTGAACCTGTGTATACAGACGTTAAAGCTGAGGTATATTAATAGGCAATAACATCTGACCAATGGCTTGTGTAAGTGTAGGCAGGAATCAGGTGAGCTAATGAAAAACGACTATAATTAGATGACCTTTTTCATGATGTATTACATGCTGAAATTTTGTTTGAATAAGTGAAGTCAAAAATAGGTATTTCCATCAGTCACTAAAATATACATTCTGTTAATGAATCACACTCCATATTGAAAGAAACAGCTATTTTGTAAAGACAGTTCATCAAATGTTGGCAGCAGTAACTACTAACTCTCATGGCCACTGCCACATACAAACCGAAAAGTTATAAAATGCTTAAACTTTGTCATTATGACTCAGTAAGAACCTTAAAATGTTAGTATTTGCCATATATTTATCTGATATCTTGTAGCCTTCATATAGGCAAAAACTAAGTCAACAGCACATGGGAAGCACATGAGAGTTGCTCACACTCATGGCTCTTGCTTCTACTTCCCTAAGAGGCCGGCTGTTCTGCCTCTCCTTACACTGACTGTTTCTGATTTTCTAGCATCCCACAGCAAATTACCTGTAGACTTATTACTACAGTGCTGATCTTCTAAAAGATATGGGCACATGGACTGTCCATGTGAACATACAGGTGATTTCCCTTTATTTTTCAGTACTTCATGCTGCAGGCCTTCCTATGTAGCGTTCTGCAACAAAATGGACGTTTCCATTACATCATGCACAGAATTACTTTAATATTGATCTAACATTTTATACAAGGAAATAATGTAATACTGCCTTATAAAAATGACTTTCAAATTCTAAATGTCAGCATTTTTTAAGGAACACAAGAACAGCTGTACCTGGTCAGAAACAAGGTCAGGATAACTTTGCATTCTGTCTCTGAGAGTACCAAACTTCCTAAGTGCTTCATAAAAACTGTAAGATTAAGGCAAACACATAGTGCTGCTTGTCTAGGTTATTCTCCCAGCTTCCAGCAATCTGCAACTCAGGGGTTTTTGGCATTCAACTTAATGAAAAATACCAGGGAAGGTATAGCGGGCCAAAGTAAGGCATGCATAAGCCCAGTTGTATGGATTCACATAAATAAACTAAAGAGACATAGAAGTATCTCAAACTTTTAGCTTAAGAGACTTTGAGTAGAACTGTCTTTCAAATCTTTCTTAATTTTTATCCTTACTAACAGGTGAACATTTTACTAGCCAACCCAAAGAAAATTCCCCTATTTGTCTTCATCCTTTTCATCAGTCCCCATAACCAACAAAATGAAACTTTGGGCTGTCTACCATAAATGGTTTAAAAGTCAGTAGAAACAATATAAAATAAGCTTCGGTGGTAATATTCTGGGAATTTAGACTCAAAGCACCTGTGAATGAGAAAGGGCCACTGCATTCTCCAGATCTTGAGCCAAGATTGTCAAAAATTACTACTTAAAGTTAGGCTCCTAAATCTGAAAAAAGAACTGGTGCATTACAAGAGCCATTAGTACTTTGACATCAGAAGCCACTGCCCCACAGCTGGACAGTTTTTTGCAATTCAGGGCAGGGGACACAAGCAGTCAGGAATCAGATGTGTAGGACAAAGAAAGAATTTAGACTTTTATGCTTCACACCTAAACCCCTCACTCAGCTGCCGCCTAAATCTGGATATACCTAAAACATATTACTGTCTCAATTTTTTACCTTAATATACTCCAGGTCCCTGGAATAGTTTTGTTTTTGTGTATTGTGTGTTGCCAAGTGTGCCTGTTTTTGATACTGGTGGTTGTCTGGGGACTTATGACTAACACCCTATAATCTGCAGAATAAAGGAATGCCCCTGTGAGAGTTCTTATAAAAGGTGAGCTGGGAAGTGGTCTTATAGCACCTCTGGACCATTGCTTCCTACTGATCAGAGTCCAAGAGTAAAACAGTGAAATACTTACATGGAGTGGACTTCTGCCACAATCCACCACCCCAAACCCCACTTATGTGTTTCTGAAATGACAGTTTCTGCAGACAGGAGCCTCCTTCTATGAACATGAGACATGTATCTGCCAGAGAGCAGCTGTGCCTTTCTTCTTGGACCTTTCCCATGGGCCCTCACTCAGAATTAGGCATCGGGAAAAGTATTTCACGCAAATCTCACATGGAGAAGGCTATTTCTTTTCATGCAAAAGCCAGAGTGTCTATGAGGAGCAGCAGGTTTCAGTTCTTTGACCCTTGTCAGAAAAGAAGATTTCAATTTGTATATAACATTCCCACTTCAGTGACCCAGGTGCAGAGCAAAACAGGTATTTTATAAAAGAACACTCCTCTTTTAAAGTGCTCAGCTTTCTGTACAGTACTTCAGTGCTCATCGAAGCCCAGTTTCGACCATCTCTGACACAACTGTTATTTCATAATTTCAAGTCTGTTCTTTGGTAGACTGCACAGGCAAAAAGTCTGTTTATCACTGCTAACCATTTAATGGTAAAGAAGTCAGTCCTCCCTATGTGGGTGTTTTCCATTCATTTCATGAATTTTTGTTCTGCTGTCTAGCTTCAAAATAGTGAAAGCATGCTGGTAAAAATTCAGTGAGATATACCTAAGTGTTCAAATTGTTTCATCTGTTCTGCAGTCACAGCTTTGACAAAGAAAATGTTTCCAACCATGAGATTTGCACTGAACAATACCAACAGCAGCCAGGAAGAGATAAGTCTGAATACAAGTCTAGCTTATTCTTTTACTAATTTGTTTTTTGATACAGACAAATCCCCGAAAGGGATTTTTTTCTTTTTTATTCCATGGTTTATAATTTATAAGAGATTGAGAAATGCATCTGCTTCACAGTCTGCAAGGTCTTTTGAAATCCATAGATAGGTATTGCTCTGGGAGCATGACATATTATTAATATGCCACAGTTCAGGGTGAAGTGTATTAACATACTTCTAATGTAAAGTATGGAGATGGAGGAAAATTAGACAATAAGATTGAACTGAGATGGCAATATTAGCATTAAATACTATTATAAATAACACTATTTGCATATAAATATAAACAAAAGCACTGGGCACATTGTCATGAGCCACAGGTACTTATTGCCTGTAGGGAAAATATAAATAGTTCTTGAGATTGTGAAATAATTCTTTATTACCTTTGCAAACACATTTTGCTCAAAGAGTGAATTTTACAAATGTTAATCCCAAAGCCAAACTATGTTGGTATTATTATTCTAGTATGTCTTTTCTTTCATATTTTCTTTTTCTTTTTTCTTCCAGTAGCTCCCTACTTAGGCATTCTTCTCCCTTCCCATTTGTCTCCATGAACCTTGCCTCTTGTGTTTTGTCATCATAGTCTTTTCCTTTCCTTCCAGTTCTCTGTAAGAGTTCTCTGCTACCTTGCATGTTCTTCGGTTTCATCTTTGATTTTCCATAGCATCATTTTTAGACATTTAAGATTCAGCTTTTCAATATCTGCTCAGATATTAAAGTAGAAGAAACTTAAAACCACAGTCTCTAGTTAGGATCATATTTGTTCATCTACATCATAGACTGCAGGGCTGATTTGGCGGTGGAGGTGGCAGGGATTTTCTTTGGACCTATTGTTTCAGGCATGACCTGAGGAGTGGTACACACAAGTTCTATCAGCCCCTTCTCAGCCCCTTTTGGTGATACTTTCTTTCTCATTTTCTTTCAGGATTATTCATACAGTCCAGAACAGATTTGGAGTATCTAGTTTGCTTATGCTCCCAAAGAACAAAGGCTGTTAACAGGGAAACACATTAGGAAAGTAAGGTACTTTCAGCAAGACTTAGCTAGACTGCGTACTTTTTGATCTCTGCATGCCACAGCCTATTGGATAATACATACATAATAATACATACCATACATAATACATACCTTTCTTACATCATTCTTCAGTTTTAAATATAGCTTGAGGAAGTTACGCCAAGACTGATACTAATTTCCTGAAAGTATCACAAAAAGTATGGCATATTTCAGGCACCTGAGGTCTGCCAGCTCGATCACAGAAGTAGTATGTACATTCTGACATTCTACATTTTCACCAATGGACTACCATGTGCACACACAGGCACAGATACCCACACACACAGGCTTTATCAGCATTATCTGGAGCTTCACAGATTCCATTTCCTTAACTGGTGTCATAACTTAACAATTTTGTAGTGCCACAATGCATTAGAATTCCACATGCAAGACCACACTAACTCATCAGAGCACTTACATGGACAGTAAGACTCCAGATCAAGTCTTTCTTCCACTTGAAGCCATCTCTCTCCTATTAAAAACTACTTAAACTGGCCTTTTTTCTTCTTGTAACTAATTAAGAGAAAAATACTGTAATTACTTAGTCATAAGACCTGATATTAACAAGTCACATTTGTTATGAAAATACATGGAACAACATTACTACGTTAGATAGGAGACTTGCACGAAAGTGGAGTTGATATTCATGTGTTAAATTGCAGATCCATGTGATAAATTACATTTATCATGCACCTTTGACTGCCTCACCTGCATTCTGCCCACTAATCTGTCTCTGTCAGGATTCATTCTAGCATTCTTAACCTCTGAGCAACTCTCTAGCATCTGCCACTTTTTAACATTCTTCCAAAAAAAAAAAAAAAAGAAAGAAAGAAATTAAAAAAAAAAAAAAAAAAAAAAAAACCAAAACTTTTCTCTCTAAATTACACTGTGCGAAGTGGAATACAGGCAATACTGATTTCTGAAATAGGGCATTCTTCTTATTCTTAGGAATGCAGAAGCATGTTTTCCTTTGGGGAGAAAGAGCTGAGAAACAGTTCTTTCCAGCAGAACCTGCAAATGCTTCTAGCTTGGGTATGCTGGCATATATTAGGCCTCAAGAATGGGACACAGAGATTTATAGACAAGTATCTTAGGATCGTTCAGAGGTTCAGAACTGTATCAGTAATCATTTTCAGGCCTGTGTAGTTTTCTCATAATAGTAAGTTAATTCGGCTTTAATGTAGAAGAAGTGCAATAACAGTATCAATAAAAAAATCATAAAACTTCCTGAACCATTTCTAAAACACTTTTCATGTTAAATTTGTTATATAGCTTAAGTGCGTATGTGATATAAAGGTTTTATTGGTACTCATTGTGGATGATCTATGTAATAAACTCTGGGATTCACCACAGCTAATACATTCTGTACTCAAGCCTAAATGTATGCAGCTTGGCTAAAGCACCTTGCTTTCAGTTAGAGATTAGGCAACAGCAACTATTTTATTTGCTAAGAATTTGACTCCAGAATACGTACACATCTAGTTTTTTACTTTATTTTTAAATTTTTATGAGAATATTTATTCATGTATGTCCCATTCATCTTTTTCACAATCATATGCATGTATATAGGTAAATATATATATGTATATATATCTATGAATGAAAACATTCAGAGTTTGTACACCTATATAGCTAAGTGAACACTACCAAAAGGGACTCTGATGCACGGGCTGCCAACTGTTTTTTGTTTGTTTGTTTTTCTTAAATTCTTTAGCAAATTCCTGTTGAACAGAGTTTGTATACTGTATTAAATTATGTCAATAACTAATCCTTATTTCACAATCATTTACAAATGTTCATATATTAACTTACTCACGGAGAGACACAGATAGATATAGACGCTTCTTCATATCTTTCAAATATAGCCATACAGTACTGAAAACTTCAAATTTAATGGCTTAATTTTGCCACTGTTCTAGGCCATTATATGCAGAGTTTTTCAATGTAGAAAATTTCAACAATAAGTCATTGATACTTACACTATCTCTATTATAGCACACACTTTTTGAAGAGTTAAATAATTTAATCCTGTAGAGTGAGGTTTAAATTATAATGAAAATTAATTAATATTAAATTAATTAAAAATCAAATGAAAACTATCCTGTGGATGGTTTTATGTAATCATGCAACAGCGCAGCTTACTATGAATATTCAGATGTTATATTCACTGTCTGGTAAACTGTAGTAATATGTTGGGGTTTTTTGTGATTTTTTTTTTAAGCTAATCAGTGGAGTACATAAAGGAATTCCAAAATGTAGAATCCAACACAAAATGCAGCACCAACTTCAGAAAGATATTTGAGTATATGACAGTAAATTTGCTTATCTCAAGTTTTTGACACCAGTCCTACTCACTGATGAATATTTGTAGAAAGCAAACTCAAACATTATGTCAACACACTGAAGTAAATTTATTTTAAAATCTGAATGCAGATACGTAGTGTTTGCCTAGAGCTAGAAGCAATACGGTTATGAGCACATCATAAATACTATGTACACTTTGAATTCCATTGCTGAGACTTGTTATCAAAGGTCACGCTATCAAGCAAGACATAAAACACAACTGTAGGATCATTTCTTACTTAAAATGCATAACTTAATGGTTAGAAATTATAAAATCTGACGTGTTTTCAACGCAGACATAACTGTTTTTTGGGCATTATTTGAGTGTTATCAAATACAGTGCTGATATAAAATTACATTTTTATGTTGCATATATATTTGTAAAGTTGTCATGCTTCTGATAAAAATCACGCAACAAAACATGCAATACGATCTTGCACATTTATTTATAAAGGCGAATATGCTTTAGAGGTTTATGCTTCTTCTTTCTTTGAACTCTCCTTAGTTAACAAAGACTTTGTCTCACACATACCACATACACATAAGCTAACACACTTATACTCGCAGTAAAGATTTGTTTGTGTAAGTTCTTAGGAACTTACACATTTTGTGGTGGTTTTGTTTGTTTGTTTGTTTGTTTCTTTATGGGCCAAGCCAGTCTTTTCTTTTGGAAAAACAAACAAACAAAAAAACAGGACTATATTGTGAAATTCAATCATCTCCAGTTTAAGCTTTTTTAAGGATCAGTTGAGAGCACAGAGAAAAATGGCAGGTCTCTTGCAAATTTTAAGCTCTGTTTAAATGTGGAACATCAGGTTCTTCTATACGCATTGCAAGTACCAATAAAATGTCTTAGTTCTAATTCTCAAGTTCAGAGGGACTGAACTCGCATCCATCAGGGTGTTTTGTGTCAGGGAACACATAAAAGATGGTCCTATTTTTTTTTTCCTGAGAAAGGCACTTTCATCCTTTGTGAGTGGCAGACCTGCGAGAACGGAAATCGCTGGATTGTTCTCTAACTGAAGTGAAGGTTCAATTTAACTGTTTTCTTATTGCCATGAGAGAGACCAAAGCTTATCAGCTTTTATGTTTTGTAGGAAATGAAAAAGAATAGAACTGGATTACTTTCCTTTTTGCAGGTCTGAGGTCAACCATGAACAGCTCTGGGGTCAATCTCCCTTCCTTATGCTCCCAGAACTTCCAGATCATTCTGGTTAGCTGCATACTGCTGGCTGCTGATGGTGCCACTTCGCACTGCCTTCTTAAAGGCTGACAAGGTGATGCATCATGTTGGCAAGCTTTTGTAGTGTCGTATCAAATTGGCAGCATTAAGTCAGGAAAAAAATCTCCATCCCAACTGCGTGGCACATGCAGTGTTAACACTCGGAGTAACTTGTTTCCAGCATTTTTGCATTGATAAGAGCCAAGAGAGAAAGAGGTATGTTTAGTTGAATGGAAGATAACAAACACACAGTGCCACGTTCTGTCTGTGTGCTCTTTGTTATCAGCAGGACTAGCGGCATTATGTACTGTACAATGAAAGATAACCATAGCATGAGAGATAGCTGGCTTTGTAGCTCTATTGATTAAACAGGACAGCAGGCTAATCAGAAAAAAATGTTATAGGGGTGGGAATCAAGCCACTTGGAAAATGTGAAAGATGACAGCAACACTTGAAATGTCAATTTTTTTAATAAGGTTGGAGGGCAGAAAACCGATTTCCTTTTAAAAAAATTTTATATAAATATACATATATATATATTTACAGAGAGATATGACTTCAATGACTTCCAATTTACAAAAACAATAGCATTACTTCTGTCTGATAATATCACTAGACAAAACATTGTAGTGCAGGTTTGAATCTTTCCTGAAAAGAATTCACAGATCTAGATTTTTTGCAAAATAACGTGGTTGATGAGGCAAAAAATCTGAAAGGGAATGAATATGTAAATTGCCTCAGTAATTTGAATTTTTAGGCTGTTTTTTTGTTGTTGTTTTTATTTTTGTTTGTTTGGTTGGTTGGGTTTTTTTGGTGGTGGTGGTGGCAATGGTTTGGTTTGTTGATTTTTTTTGTTAAATATATGAATAGTTAAATAAGGACTTCAGAATGCAGAAAACATGAAACCCACCTCCACAAAATGGACCCTATCTATCATTAAGGCTTTTATAACACAATTTTAGACTCTTCAGATGTTTATTGCTTTGCCAAACTCTAAATATTTAGACTAAGATTTGTCATGGCATATATCTGTGTCAAGATAAATGTGTTTGCAGGTAAAAACGTATGTAATCTCTCTTCCAGACTCTGGCTCAGTCTGGGGCAAGAAAGGGACAGAGCCAAGCTGGAATAGGATGGATGTGTTAAGTGTATGGTGGCAGAACATAACAGAAGAAATTCAGGCCGACTCCGCAGGGCTAGCCCAGAATTATGAGGATGCAGAGGTAATGTAAAGTCATTATTTTCCCTTTTGACTCTTGGCTTTGAGGTCTGCGCTGCATCTCCTAGAGGCACAACATAGACTCTCACCTGACGTGCTTAGCATTGGAGGGGAGGATTTCACTGAAAAAGCCTCTGCCTGTGCTACTAAAATCTCTGTCCGAATTTTATCAAATTGTTTATGTTCCTTTGGGGCTTCACTGGTAATCCTTTCCGGTGGGGTGTAAGCTACTATATCTCTCATCCATCTCCTCCTGCTAGGAGCTTCCTCTGCTACCTGCTGTCTTGCAACATAGCAATTTACTATTGACAGTGTTACTCCCAGTAGCTTGATATGATGACTTCGTATAGCAATTTCAGTTCTTCCTTGCCAATATATGTTGCTGAGAATTCATAGACTTGTCTGGACAGACTTCATACTCTCCCTGCAAAAGAGGGGAGGGGTAAGAAAACAAGTGAGGTCACAGAATACATGGTGCTTGCTTTTCTGTGTTGATGAACGTGTCAGTCCCAGCTCTCTAAGATGACGTACTTTAGATGCTCATTTGAAGTTAAATGCATTGCTTTACCCTTTCTTTATCCTTTCCCATACTGAGCAATGCCCATTTGCAAAGAACTGATAGAGCAATTTATACAACACTTTTGAAATATTGAATTTAATAAACAGTAACAGCTTAGTGTAGTTTTAACAAATCTACTCATTACTCCACAAAATCACTCCTCCACTCCTGCCTTAACTAGGTTCCTGAGCCTACAGGAGCCCCTTGGCAATTATTAAGCATTTAGGCTGCAAGTTGTCCTTTGTTTTAGAGGAGCAAAAATACTCAGGCAGATTCTGTATTTACCCTGCACTGGGAAGTGAGCTGCAACAAATTTAAGGTCACACAGATTATTCACAGCTTGTTTCTGCACCTACTTAAGTCAGCTGCCTAACCTTTGTTCTTTCAGGTTGGAGCAGAATTGAGGCCACAACTGTATTAAGCACCTGTGGGTATAATGCTATGTGCCTTTTCTGTTTCTTTTCATCCCCTAAAGCTTTTGTTCAAAACCCCCCTGATTTGCTAGAGCCAGTTATTTGGGGAAATTTGAAGTGGAGTCTTGAATCCTTCCCCAGTTTATTTTCTTAAGATTAGTACTACCGTATCAGCTATATTTCAATTTCTGTGCATTTTAAAGTAAAAATTTCCTAGTTTTTATTTCGTAAGTTATATCTTCCTACCAATTCAGTATGACTTGAAATAATAGGCATTTCATTTGATTTTCAGACCTCACCAATCAAAAATTCTTTTTTCACCAATGTACAAGTGTTTATTTAATAAACCAATTATACATGTTGATTCACTATGAAAGTAGCAACACCTGTATTGACACTATTAGGTGTTCAGATAGAATTGGTTCCTTTTGAAACAACCATGTGAGATGCAATACTCAACTCACCTAGCTAGAGCTCAGTGCCCACTGAATTTGTTCCCATTGAATGTAGCAGGTATGATGAAGGAGATTATATTTCTATAAAGTGTTCAATAGTTCTAATCGCTTTTTTGAAGATAGTACATACAACACATAGAACCTTTACTCAACTGTCTAAGATTATCTAAGATAGTCTATACATTGCTTTTCTCATTATTTGTAACACCACTACAAGCCAGCAATGATTTCATTATGTATTTGACCAAAGTTACTACCACACATCTTAATAGGTTTGTGTGCCTTCACAGATAAGCAAAGCCCTTCCCTAGTATAAAATAAATAAAATCAGACTCACAAAAATTCTTCTGTGCTGTTAATCTCAAAATACTTCTCCATCTCTAATCTTAAATTGCAAAGACTTCCTTCAGCGCTTGATATTTTCTCACTTGTATTTACACGGTTTACAGAGAATCACAGAATTGCAGGGGTTGGAGGGGACTTCAAGAGAACATCAAGTCCAACTCCCTGCCAAAGCAGGTACCCTACAATAGGTTGCACATGTAGGCATCCAGATGGGTCTTGAATATCTCCAAAGAAAGATATTGTACAACATCTCTGGGCAACTTGTTCCAGTGCTCCATCACCCTTACCATAATGAAGATTTTCTGCATGTTTGTACAGAACTCCTATGTTCAAGTTTTATGCCATTACTCCGAGATCTGACATTACACACCACTGAGAAGAGTCCAAACTCATCCATTTACCTCCTACCTTCCTTTAGATATCTATAAACATTTATCAGATCTCCTCTCAGTCTTTTCCCCTGGCTGAACAGACCTAGATTACTCAGTCTTTCCTCATATGAGAGATGCTCCACATTCTTTTTCATCTTTGTGGCCCTCTGCTGGCCCCCTTCTAGGAGATCCCCATTGTTTTCTGAACTGAGGAGCCCAGAACTTGTCTAAACATGTCCTCACCAAGGCAGAGTAAAAGGGGAGGACTACCTCTCTCAACCTACTGGTCACGCTGTTTTTAATGCACCCCAGGACCCATTGGCTTTCTTGGTCACAAGGGCACACTGCTGGCTCATGGTCAACCTGTTATACATCAGGCCCCCCAGGTCCTTCTCCACAGAGCTCATTTCCAGCAGGCCATCTCCTAATCTGAACTGATGCACGCAGCTATTCCTCCCCAGGTGCAAGACCCTATACTTGCTCTTCTTAAACCTCATCCAGTTCCTCCTTGTTCAACAATCTGGTCTATCCAGGCCTTGCTGAATGATGGCACAGCCTTCTGGTATGTCAGCCATTCCTCCCAGGTTTGTATCATCAGCAAACTTGCTGAGTTTAGCACCTGTCCTTGAAACCTAAGGTCCCACCAGAAGCGGGGCAGGAAGTGACCAACCTGAAGTCAGTTGGCCCATGCCCAAATTTAATTAAACTTCTCTCTATGTTTGTAAAGGAAACTGATTTCCCTCATTATTGCTTATTGGAATAATATGTGGAATTAATTCTCCTTTACTGAGTTATCACTGCATTGAGGCGACAAACAGATATAATGTTATTTAAAGTAATTAAATGTCTTCATCAGCAGTTAATGTTAATATTTTGTGTCACTGAGATCTTGTGTGCAATTTATGACAAAATTACATGGCTTTAAAACTGCAAGATAGAGAAGGTCAACAGCATATAATACTTCTGTAGGTGAAAAAGTGAGAGAAAGATGGATTCATTTTTCTTTTTGTCTTATCCTCCTCACATCAGTGGAGCAAGGGATGGAAACAGAGGAGAAAGTACAGTATTTATTCCTGAGGAAGGGAGTCTTCCTGCCATAGCTTTATAGGTCAGTAATATAGTACTGACACTGACATTAATATGGCAGAGGTTTCATTGAAGTTTGTAAGTAGTGGTTTTCCTGAACTTTTCTCTTGAACAGTCTAGAATTCTGTTTTTACAATACATGTGTTAATGTAAAAACATTTTTTTCTAATGATCAGTAACAACAAGTGACATTAAGTAGATATGCTGTGTTGAATTGGGTCATTATGTCTTTAATTTAACAGCTGTACTTAACACTGTAGAGGAATGCAGGCTGCGTATAACAGCGGGTAACTTGAGAACAGGAGACATAGGATGTAGCATAGAGGTATACAGGCAAGGGCGATAAGAGGTGTAACACCACTTACAACTGTAAACATCTTAGCACCAGACAGTCAAGGAAATAACAGACAAAAAGAGTTGTAGGAGAATCAGAAAAGAAACAAAAATTAACATAAATAAAACAATAAGTTAGAAAAAAAATTTAAAAAAGCTGCAGTAAATGCAAATAAATAAAAAATAGAGGAGGAAGAAACCATCAATATCAACATCACAGTCATTCCAGTAAAAGACCTGTGAAGCTAGGCTTGTCATACCTTGACACAGCCTAGGTAGACAGCAGGTGGGTGGTAGAGGGGTAAGGACTAATGTTGGGAAGTGGGGAAGCGTTTTTTGTCACAGGAAGGACAGCCTGAAAGCACCTGATAAAATGCCTGAACTGTATCTGCATGGATCTACCTCATTAGATGATTCCGGTATTCAATGGAAAAACAAAGCACAGATAATTGTTAAAACAGACAAAGTCAGGGGCCTAGAAGATGAGCACATAAATCTGTGTTAAATTCCTCGACTTCTTCCTTTGATATGTTGAGGGTCATTATAACAATCTAGCCTCAGGCAAAAAGGTATGGAGATGTAAACACTTTCAAACTGTATTTCAGAGTATAATTCAGAGCATGTGAACAATTATGGTATCTCCTGTTGATTTGCAAATCTACAACCAGCTATATCCGAGTCCTGCAAAATCTTTGTATATATTAGAAGCAGTTTGTAAGTATGATTTTTAGTTCTGGAACATGCAGCATAGCAGCTACCTCCTAAATTGTTGAACAGAGGAAATTAAGGCAAATGCTAAACCCAGGACTGTGTAGATATGGTCATGGCTGGACTGTGTCAGAATGAGTTGTAGAATGAATCGGGGAAGTTACCCCTGGATAAATTCCAGAAGGCATTTATGCCCTGCTTACATTTCCCCTGTTGTTTCATTTAAATTTTATCTGCACTTCCTCCTGTAAAAACACTACCATGTAATATTGCTGTTCCAGAAAGGGTTGCCATCATCCCAAGGGAAACTCCATTTCAGCAGCAAGCCCAGAAATCTCCAAAGAGTCTCTGAAAAATTCTTTATTATCCTTCTGGGTGTATTACCCTTTTAAAATCCAAGCACAACAGTAAATAAAGCTGCCACTCTGCTATTCTTGAAAAGGAAAGTAGACCAGTATGTGCAGGTTATAGGACACTTGGAAAGTACCCAAATGAAACTTCCATTTAACCTTCATGAGGCCATGCTGAATATCTCAACTGAAATGCTCCTTCTTGCCTTTCAGGAGTGCAGACACCAGCAATTGGAAAGTACAGTGCATCAGAACTTTGATTTTGATTCATGCACCAAGTGGAAATTGGAGTAGATCTCTCAATAATTATAATTAACTAAAAAAAATTACAGTTGTTCTAGAGAAAATCCATGTAAATATGAATATGCAAGTCTCTCTCTAGAGCACACAGACACAATACAGACATTCATAAACATAATACACGTAAGGCTGCTGAGGTTTTTTTGGCTGTTTGCTTTGTTTGTTTTGTTTTTTATTTCAATGCTTACAACAGTAATGATGACTTCAGTGTCTGGTATTTTCTGGAGACCAGCTGGGGTTAATGACCTGGAGTGTAGCTACAGGCCATCAACTCATCTCAGCCAGTCATTAATTCTACAGAGCAACTCTGAGACTCTACTGTTATTGCTTAATTCAGTCTCCCTAATTTTAGTGCAGCTTTAGAAAGCTTGCTGCAGCCACTGAGCAGCTCTGTATTTTATTAGCCCTGCATTTCTACTGCTGAGTATGGGTTGTTTTCCCAGCCACTGATCAACTCTAAACACTGAATAGACTTTATTAAAAGTTGGTTATCAAGCTACTGAGCATCTCCAGACATTTAAATATTTTATATGTGTTTGCTTTGAGAGGCCCTGAGCAATTAATACATTGTTTCATTAGGAGGGTATTTTACTAACCACTAAGTGACTCTAAACCCCTAATATATTTCACAAGAAGTTTCTATACCAGCCATTGATCAGCTTTAAACACTAAATTGGCAACATAAGTTTAATAAAGAAATCACTCAGTGTTTGCATTTCTCACAAGTAATTTCCTGTCCCTACACTTTTAAATATTATTCTCTTATTTCATGGAATTTTTTTCAAATGATGTTTTCCTATTTACTTTGATGAACCTCCATTATTTTCATTCAAAAACTCAGAGCCCCAGTGGAATTGGCTTTGCTTCTTTTCCTTCGTCTAACTCAAAGAAAAGAAGATCCATGGGGGGGAACATGAACCCCAGTATTCTTCTGGCACAAAATTAAGGGATTAGAAAATATTCATGTTGTTCTGACCAAGATAATAATTCAGGCTTTAGACTTAAAAATATCCTGTGGTGTATCTCTGCATATACAACCACCAGTAGCATGGCAATCAAAATGACAGTGATTCAGTAGGTATTCTTAATCATCATTACAGATCTCCAGCTCAGTGCTGTCAATGGACAATTCACACTGCTGCAGCAAACGCTGAGATGCTCACTTGGGCTATGGACTTGTTCTGCTAGCATTTCATGCCTCCTGCCTGCCTTTTGCTTACTTTGTCAAGGTCTCTCTGTGGCTTTTCAGACAAGAGGTGTCACCATTCCTCTGAAATCAGGGGAACAATTCACCCCTTGGACATCACTCCTCAATCTCACTGCTTAACCTCCATGTCTCCATTGCATCAAGCAAGGATGGGACCTCCTACTTCCCTTGCCAGGCAAAATTCCCACCAGATTGGTGCTGTGCTGCTTCTAGAGAGTAGTAAAATCTGTGTTACAGGTCAGGCTTGCATAGCCAGGGTCAGCATGGATTCGTACTCCAGCCAGCTCATAGCCTTTTGGGAACTCACATAAATGGTATCTCACTGTATATAGGCCTATACACAACACCAAGCCCACCAGCTCTCCTACCATATATCCACCTGCTTTAGCAGGGGCTGGTGCTCTCACCCACTGCCTTCACAGATCGGGCACATTTGCCTCTGGATTCCTCTTCTGGGTTGGACCAATCAGAGGGGGAATGGATTCATTCACAGACTTTATCAACTGTTGCTTTTACTGGACAGATAGGACTAGCATGTTTAGAAGTGGATGTCATCCCTTTTAATCAGTACTGGTGAGTAGAGAACTGCTGGCAATTATTAAAGCGTTGCAATACTTGCAAAATAAGGAAATGTAGCAAGCCCTGCATAAAATTAAGTAACTGAGTATTGTATGTTATGAATAAAATTAGGGTTTCTTTTTTTTTTTTTTTTTCCAGAAAATAAAAAGGAAGGAAAAAAAATGTAAATGTTAAGGGACAGATTATCTGATGAATAGCACATTCTCCTGCTCCTAATGTAATCTTAAAAACTTCTGCAGAGACAATCTAGGCGTGAATTCAGAAAATTTGTACAAGGAGCAGTGAAGCAGCAATATAAACACTTCTTAGTTATTATCTCATAGGAAAGTTTTTTCACAGAATCATAGAATCATGAAGTGGCCTGGATTGAAAAGGACCACAATGATCATCGAGTTTCAACCCCCCTGCTATCTGCAGGGTCGCCAACCAGCAGACCAGGCTGCCCAGAGCCACATCCATCCTGGCCTTGAATGCCTCCAGGGATGGGGCATCCACAACCTCCTTGGGCAACCTGTTCCAGTGCTTCACCACCCTCTGTGTGAAAAACTTCTTCCTATTATATAACCTAAACCTCCTCTGTCTCAATTTAAAACCAATCCTCCTTGTCCTATCACTATCAATCCTTGTAAACAGCCGTTCCCCTCCTATTTATATGTTCCTTTCAAGTATTGGAAGGCCACAGTGAGGTCTCTCCAGAGTCTTGTCTTTTCCACACTAAGCAAGCTCAGTTCCCTGAACCTTTCTTCATAGCAGAGGTACTCCAGCCCTCTTCTCAGTTTGAGGAGTCCTCTCTAGCCCTCAACTCAATTTGTTTGCATATACCATCTACCTATCTTCTAAAATAGTATAGAAATCTTTTATCTGACTACATCAGTTTGACTACATGAGTTGGATCAATAGAAGAAAAATAAATAAATAAATAAATAAAAAGAGTTTATAATATTACCTCAGAAAAGATTGGCAAGTAAATGGTCATGGTATAAAAGTGTATCAACAGCAATTCAGACATCCTCTGCCAGGATAGACACTACCCTTGAGGAGAGTTTTGATTTATTTCTCCTCAGACATTGCTGATAGTCTGTAATTTTGTATTGGCTCTACAGCAGTGCTGACATGGCATTTTTTTTTATATTCAATCGACATACCAACATATTTCAAATTTTAGCTAAAAGATGCTTCCTTTTAATATTTGGATTGTTAAAATTTGGATTGCTAGGCTGGTTTCAACTTCTCAATCTGTCTGTGTGCTGATATACTTGGGCATGAGTTAAGCAATGAGGTAGTTTGTGGGGAATGATGGAAGATTACAGTATATGAGTGAAGATTATTATTTAGATAACTCCAGTGCTTTCAGTATTGTGTGTAAGAAAATTCTGACTTTGGCATACACGTAACTCAGGCTGATATAATCTGTGTATCTGAGTTTGTTTTTGAGGGCATGAGTACAAACACATATATTTACATTTGATTTTTAATCCTCCAGTCACTATTACTTTGCTGAAGTTCTGACAAAATTACCTGTTTTCCTGGAGCCAGTTCTGGGACCACAAGCTGTTATCTTTGGACAAAGTCTATTTTGGACTGTTCTTCATGGGAGGAGGCTTTGCCTTTCCAAGCACTGAAAAAAAACCATGCATTTTAAAGTTGGGAAAAGATTTTTCTTTGGCTTGTATATTTGGTTTTGCATACACATGTGGTTTTCGTGCAGTTAATATATTAAGTATAGAAAGCCTAAAATAAATACAATATAAAGCAAAATCCAAGTTAAGACCTTTAAAAATAAAGGATATGATGGAAATATCAACTGACCCTCAATTCTGTAAATGCAGAAGCAACAACTTTGTTGACTTTGGATTAGGTTCAGTTCAGATATGATGAATATAGTTGTTTTTTTTTTTTTCAGCACAAATTGCAAGCATTGGAGTCACCACCAGTTATAAGAGAAGTCAGTCTTACAATAATCAAAATGATAATGAAAGAATATACTACCACGAGAGCAATAAATTATTCTTGTATTGAAAGGGAAGTCTGCCTCTTTTCTATTAGTATGATTAATGCTCCTGATTTTTATGCATTTACTTCTTTCACTGTTGTAGTTCCTGGACTTCTATAACAAAGACATGTATTCTGTAACAAAATAAAAGATATACAGTTGTGTTTCAGAAGAGAATTGTACTATTTTAAGATACAATATTTTCAGTAATACCTAATGAGATACCATTTATTGATGCAGTCTTGGCTGTTGGTTTTCAGTGAAGGTTTCCATATGTTGTTCTGGAGCAGGTCAAAAAGTCCCGTTAGATGTGTATGTCCTAACAAATAAACAGAAGTTTCCACTATGTTACAATTTCTGTTAAAGGCTATACATTTCACAAATTATTTGTGCATAATGGAATTACTTGAATTTAGTATCACCCTTACATAGGTAAAATACAGAAATTGTCTGTCTGATCTAATAACTAAAGGTCACAAGACTTCACTGAACAAAGAATATAAATCTTGGTCCTTTTTGCAATGAAAGACAGGCTTCTCATCAAAAATATTTGTTTTAAGAGCAGTTGTGTGAGATGCAAAAACTGAGAGCCACTTGCTGTTAGTAAACTGGCACATCTCTGTTTGGTGCTTTATACTAATTTCTTCATCTGTGAGCTCTTAAGAAAAAAAAATCAGGAGTAGAAAGCTCTGTTCTGAGCTCCGTTTTCCATCTGGATAGTAAATAATGCAAAGATTTTCTGACTGATCTTCAGCAAACAGTTCTGTTGTATCTAATTTACATGGACTTAAAGGATCTGAAATGAACTGTTTGCAAATATCACCTGAGGTTAAAGATTTCAAACAAACTTTTTTTCCCCATAAAACTGTTCTTTCTACAAAGAGACACGTGACAGACTGAATCTCAGTCTATTCATCTTATCCATTCAACAGTATATTTCTCAAAGCTTTTGTCAAAGAAGTGTCTTGCATTCCTCTTTTCTATTATATTTTCTAGTTCTCATTTACTTCAGTTCTTTTCTCTTGTTATCTTAAAAATTTTCCATCTAAAAACTGAATTACATGCCTCCCATTTCTTAAGACTCTCTGTGGTAACAGAGATCTGTAATCAGTCAGCTATTCATTTCTTAAAATCCTAGATGAAACTTTTGCAAAGCTATTACCTCAGGAATACAACTTCCCACTGGGTTCTGTAAAGGATGTTCTTTGTTTGAACTGTATGCATATAAATCTCACCTCAGGTCACAAATGGAAATTACTGCAGTAGTATCTTCATGATTTCCTAATACTACCTATTACAGCATTGCTCCACAGTTTAACGTGACTGTTGACATCTCTGTTGAAAATGACCTAGACTAGAAGAAAGCTGGAAAGAAGATAACCTTGAACCCAGGAGAAGCAGAAATGATTTGCTATGTCACAGGGGGATCTCAGCTCTTGGTCTTACCTGTATGGCTTGCAATCAACATTGAAGGACATGAATCAGCACAAGAACAATTAGACACTGCCATTGTCTTAGGGTTACTTTTCTAGGCAGAAGAAAATGTTGGAAGTCTTTGCAAAACTTCTCAATCAGACTTGCCAGTGGTACTGAAGGCAATTCTGAGAGTACTAAGATATATGCATGTCCTGTGAACTCATTATCCATGTACCTCAATGTGCCAGAGATGATGCAGTGCTTTTATGTCCCCAGTTTTACAAGAAGTTAGGTTCGAACTTCTTTGTCACCCCTTCAGCAGTTCATACAAGACTTGGGAAATACCATGTTGAAGATTACCAGGTGTATGGTAACTGTTGAGTCATGGCCTGAACCAGATTGAGCACCTGAGGGAAAGGATCCAGTCAGCCCTGGGAGCACAGGTGGAGCCTGGCTGCACTTCTCTTAAACTTCATTTAATTGTTGCCTGACACTGAGAAATGATCTCTGGTTGGAGATCCCTTCCTTGTGTAGTCTCTCCTGCAAGCTGAATATTTGGAGACAGATGAGCACTTTTCGTTTGTGATACCATTCTATCCACACTAGACCCTTTGCTGTTACACTCCTGTATTGCCCTTTCACTGTGTTGATTTTTCTGATTATAACACCAGGAGACCATGACTACTTCATTCTCTAGAAAACTGTCTGGCACTTTAGTATGGCAGTTTGTCATGTACATGCTGAAATGTTCAGTCTTGTTAAGGAGGGTGTTTCTGCTGGGGATGAGTACCTAGGACATAGAAGCGGTGAAAGTACAAGCTGTGCTGAGCCAGATTGTTGCTTTGAAAACTGTTAAGGAGTATTATTAATTCCTGAGTCCAAGAAACCTTCGTAAGTAGGTGAGTAATCAGAGTATACCTTGTGTATTACCAAGGGTAAACCCTTGGGTGTTAGGAGTGCTACCGCTATTGTAATTTGATTGTTGCTGTCTAAAATCCAATTTGTCACAGTAAAATTTACTGATCCAAATCCAAAAGTGAAGAAAGTTACAGAGTTTGCTTCATGTCTGGAAACAGGATGTTGTATTCCTTTTAACTCAATGAACTTAAGATCATCAGTTCACGTACAAGCCAATAAGACTGTCTGATAGCTTAATTTGAGGTTTGCCTATGATCTACCAGTCTCTAAAACTCCTGGACATTATATGTAAGTCACCCTTCTCCTACTACTCCCAAAGCCTTTGGATACGGTTGCAAACTGAACTTGTCTTGTGGTTTAACCCAGCAGGTAGCTAAGTACTACAGTCAATCACTTCCCCTACTCCCTTGGATGGAGGAGGGAATGAGGAAAAAAACAAAGCAGAATTCATGGGTTGAGATAAAAACTATTTCTAAAACAGAAAAAGGAAGAGAAGGAAAGGATAATAGTTATAATAATAATTATATATATATATATATATATATACAAAACAAGTGATGCTCTCCACTCACTAACTGATGCCCAGCTGGCTCCCAAGCAGCGGCAGCCTGCCCAATGAACTTCCCACCGATTTCAAGCTTTTTCTACAAGATGTCAAATTGCATTGAACATTTCTTTTGCCACTTTAGGTCAGCTGTCCTGGTTCCATCCCTTCCCAGCTCCACATCGGTGTGTTTTCAACATTGTTTTTATCCTAAAGTAGATAGTAAAGATCCTAAACGTAACATCATAACAGATGGTGTGAAGGAGAAATCGAGTCCACCCCAGTTGAAACCAGGAAGACTTGGTACATATGTAAGCATTCTCTACTTACTTTCATCATGTCATTTTTAAACTAACAGGTTAAATATCAGAGCACTGAGTGAATAGATATCATAAAATTATTCATAAATTGAAGAATATTTGCTGTACTGAAATGTTGGCGTAATAAAAAAAAAATCAAGAATAAAATCAATGACATTTCCTCAGAAAGATGTTAGACTGTGATAAGCCCCATGATTTTCAGTGCTCTGCATTTTCCTCACAATCTGTTCTTCTCTTCCACACTCTCATTTAGCAAGTTCTCTTTTCTCTACATTTAGACATATCCTTTGTAACAGGCTCCATAAAATTCTCACCAAATCAGACAGACCAGAGAAGGAGTTTGGATGAATAGCAGAGAGTTGTAATTTTTATACCTGTTCTTTAATCTGTTCTAATTTACGAATATTTCTTTCCAAGCATGAGGCCTGCCTGATAATTACAACTCAGTATATGATAGACATTAAGTAACAAGGTCTGGAGTAATAAAATGCCATCTACATGTGTAAGATACTCAGTATATATTATTCCAGTCTACTAGAGCAACCGCAACAGAGTAGCATTTTGACATCAAGGATTAGAATTTTAATTCTGGAGAGAAGGTTTAGAGGCTGGTTTTGTAAGAATAAGGTTTTTTTCTTCTTTGCCATTTTCATTGGGAGATAGAAAAGAAAGCTGTTTTATTAAAAACAGTCAAAGACTAGAATGAAAGTGATTTGAAGAATAAAAAAAAAAGGGGGGAGGAGGGGAGGAAAGAGTGAACATTGCACAGCTGAAGAAAAGAGAGCATTGCATCATATAACAGAAATCTTGGGTTAATCTAACATGCAAATTTTTTTGCATGAGAATTAGTGTGGGTTCCTTCACAATGTAAACTGGCAGTATGTAGCTGATATTAAAATATCTACCATGTCTTTTCTATCTTCACTCTAAATCCCTTGTTCTAGATAATAAATTGAGGTTCTGCTATAAAGTAAAATCCTCAAAAACAGAAGTATCAAAATTCTGTTAAGATGCCAATGCCTGTTACTGGGATATGTAATTCATATAGGACAGCATATTGGAATGCACTTATGGAAATAAGCTTACAATTGAAAACTGAAGGTTCACAAACTGAAGATGGAAATAATTAAAGGCAAACTTCCTATGAAGAGGTACTAAGAAGCTTGCAGCTTTTATATCATCACAAACATATTCTGGCACAGATCTTTTCAAAATATATGCCTAGTGCGTAACAGTGAGAGAGCAGCTGAAAAAGATAAAACGAACCAGAGTGAGCAAACGTGCAAAGGGCTTTTATCATTGTAATCCCTTGTTATTAAGTATGTTAAAGATTCTTCAACACAGTTTGCTGGAGAACTCTGTTTAAGCTTTCTGAAAAAAAAAAAAAAAAAAAAAAAAAAAAAAGAATTATTAATTCTTCCTAAAGTTCTTAGCATTTAGCATTGCAACCAATTCAGTACAATTAACTGAATCACACTTCTTGCAATTTCCTGTAATTATGCTTACAAAAACCTCTTTAGTAGAATCTCATGTAACTTTGTTTTAATTTAATAGCAGGATCCTGGATTAAGTACGTCAGCATGGTGACAGAACAATCCAAAAGAAAGTATCCAGAAAAACCTTCAAAGTCACAGTTGTACATCTGTAACCACATTATGTTTATGTTAGTAGCTTCTATTCAGTCTTATATTGGAATCACATTTGGCTCTCACTGCGCTCTTTCTCATGAGAATTTAGACACCACAGTTTGATTTGTTCGCTATCTCAGCAAAGAAAGGCAAAGTACGGCTGGAAATGATAGTGCAACATCACTGACTAGGATCTCTCAAAGCTTTAATGTGATGCCCAGAAGAATTTGCTTCTGGGAACATCAGGCAAAGAAACAAAAAACATGAATGATTAAAGCACATTTCCTTTTTGGAAAGTTATTATATAAACATGGAAGTTCTTTATCCAACAGATGTGTAAACTTTGTGTCTTTTTAGTCATCATATCTGCTTATCTTTACAATATGATTTATTATCTTCCCATGAAACTTTGCGAAGTGGGATATAAAAAGGTACAAAGAAGTTCATCCTGCCTTGCATATGATTAAAGTAATTGTGAACCGAGGGACAATTTTGAAATATGCAGTGCATACACATATTGTGTCTTAAGTGCTTAGGCAGTCCTAGGGAAATCGTTGCATAAGTATGCATTAAGCTGAGACTAGGGAAATGTTCAAATATCATAAAAGAAGTTACTGGTCTCAGTAGTAGTAGATAAAGCTGTAACTTCTGTATACAGTGATTTTATTCTTAACAATATCAATATTTAAAATAGCATAATTAAATCTCATAGTGATATTACAAAAAAAAAAAAAAAAAAAAAAAAAAAAAAAGTCAACTTCTTAACAAAATAAGCTGAATAAATCAGATTAGAAAAAACAGATACACAGTAAGTGTAAAAAGTCCTAATAACACTTTTCAGATTGCAAGCACAGTTGGAGGTGACCAGGTTTCTAAAAAGGATATCTTCCTGTTCACTAGCATCAGCATTTTTGACATTCTCATTATTACATGTATTGATGCACTGACTGTTTCACATCCTCCTCACAAAACTACCAAGATTACAAATGAAGGATACTGTAAATGGCTAACACAACAAATTGAAAAACATTGAATAGGTCAAAGCCATAGATTTTACTATAATCTTCTCTGGAAAATAAGTGGAGGCAATGTGATCCATGCCTCCTCATTTTTTGGGTTTAATCTGAAAAATTTTTGAAATGTTATTCTGTGAACACATTCCCATGACAAAATCACTTTTTGAAAACAAACAAAACACTATTAAAAATACCAGTGAAGTAAAAATATAGTCCATACTTAGACTGTCTATGAACCACCATAAGTGTGTAAGTGAATATCTTTAGGCTACACATGCACAACAAAATAGAAAAGAGCTATGAAAATTTAAGTAGAATGAAATCAATATTTTTTTCTATATAATACCTTCCAGAGCCTTCAATTCCTTTGGACAGAAGGCTCTTCTTACTGGGAATACTGATCCCTTGGCTTCTCATCCTAATTAAGGTGTAATTAGGTAGGTGTAATTAGGTGATAATAACACTCAAAACACTTAGCCTGTTTTCCACAATTGAATCCACAGTTGAGCTCACTATGGCATAAAATTCTGAACTCAGATCTCATGGCACTAATTGCTTCTTCACCCCGATTTAATCTGACATGTAGGCAGGAGCCAAAGAGCTGAGAGGGGTATTTATGATATGAACTTTGAAATATATCTGGGCAATACAACTGTGACCCATTTGGTAGGTATGTGACAAAGATAATGAAAATATTGGTTACTACAAGTAGTGTCTACTTCACAGAAATTAAATTGCTAATATCAAGGAGAAGTGTAATAACACACTCAGTCTTTGGGTTAGACTTCATTTCACGTAATTTTAGCCATCTGAAATTCAATTGTATGTTTTAAGAAAGACTCTTCCAATGCCTCTGCAGTCAGTGGAAAGATGGAGGGAACCAAAGGATGATTAATCTCACATCGGTGTAGATTGTAAAGATGAGATGAACAGCTTTCTGTGGTTGTTTCTCCTTGAGCCTGAACTACTAGGAGGATTTGTGCAGAGAAAATGCTAAGCCCCTCAGGCTGGCCCAGCCACAGCCTGCCAACTGAGCAGCTCCAGATAACGTGAAGCCAACAACAAAGCAGTGAAGACATAAGGAGCTGCCATGATCTCCACAGTCGAAACTTTCTTCAGGGAAACATCCTGACTTTCTTACTTTCTTAATCTGTTCAACCATCAATGTTTTTGAATGCCTACGGGCTGAAAAGTACCTTAATGAAAAACAGCCTTTGGGGTTTAAAATATGCAAAATTTGTGCACTAGTGCATTTCAGACAGTCTGTTGGACAACTGAACTTGTCTCCTAGTCAGAACAAATGCAGCTTTTTTTGTCTTGTGTCATCAAGCTTTCATGAGGTCCTCAGAGCCCATAGAATTCTATTACTGATAATAGCTAGTTGCTACTCAGTATCTAGTCGTGTGGGATCATACCTTCCCTTTTCTGACTGCAAGCACTTCTTGTTCACTCTTTATGCTTTCACACACTCCAGCCTTCTTCTGTGGACCATTCAAAGATCTGACTCTTCTTACCAACTTTAAAAAGGAATTAGCACCTGCTTATCACAATTGTATTGTGAACTTCAGTTATGAATTAGATTCTAAAGGAAAATGGATATAAGAAAAACAATAAGACAGTGAATGCGGGTCTCAGAAATAGTTGCTCTGCATGTGGTAAAATCTCAGTTAATTACACAATGAACTATTGTTCTGTTGTTGCCTGTGTTCCAGTTTTGAAAAATGCTCAGAAGTCAAGAAGTAGAACTGCAAATTGTTGCATACAAAGAAAAGATCTGGGTTAATGACATCTTTTGAGGAATCAAATGAAAAGTGCACACATTTATGTAATTTACCTCCTTCAAAAATTTGAACAGTATAGGCAGTGACAACTTTCTGATGGCATGCCAATGCACATCTTAGCTTTTATTGTCCTTTGTGAAGGCAATCATATTCAAAAATATGTTATCAAGCATGGGACTCATTAATTAAATTTAGGAATCATTAGCAGTGCTTGATATTAAAAGATTTAAATTCATTTTTTGAATCCTAATGAGTGTACTTTTTTTATACAGTATTATGTGTACTCCTCTTGAGATACCACTGAGGATGAAGCGCGTTAAAAATATAATTGCAATTAAACCCTGGTAGATTAATGTTTTGTCATGATTTACACTGTCTGGTTTGTGTTCGGTTCTAAAGTTGTTTTCCCTCCGTGAATCATATATTGATGATTCAAATATAAGATTCTAATAGTTTTAATAATGAGAACAATACACGCAAATCACCAGATGTTAACGTTTTTTAAAATATTAATAAAACAAGCAAAAAACAAACATACCAAGCAAACAAAAATGCTTTTGTCTGATGCCTGAGTACCCCTTTTAGCTAGTGACTACTTTTCCAAGAATGACAATATCCCAAAATATATCTTGGAAGAACAGACAGACATATTCCTCTGGCCAGTGGAAAAATTATGAAAAATTGTGAAAACATATTATACCTTGCAATACGGGTTGTGCCTGTCGTGTGCTATGCATTTCTGAATCCTAGTCAGTATGTTCTTAAATGTCTCAGGAAAGCATAACTGCAGATTTTTAAATGCTATCAGGTTACCATTCACTTAAGCTAAAAATAAATAATAGCAAATATTATTCAAAAATTTTTACTGGCTTAGAAGGAAAAAAAAAAAGACATCAATTTTCCAGCAGTCATACCTTAGAACCTCTTAGGTCTCCCTCTTTGAAGAAGCACATTAAAAAGGGTCAGAGGTTTCTCAAATAAATTGGTTGGCAAGCAATATCAATGACGCCCTGGTCTGACCTGGTATATAATTGTTTGCATATCATTGCAGTAAAGGCAACAACTTGTTTAATCTGTGTGTGTTTATTTTGATCTATATATGAACCTTAAGGGTCAATGTGATTTACTCACATTTACTATTGGTTATTAAAAATGCTGAATAAAGAGATGGAAAGGAGTTAGAAGGCATTTCCAATTAGGAGAGAAAAAGACAATCTGCATGGAACTGCTTACTCAGAATTTTATCACAAGAGCATAGGTTTTTTTTTCCTACTCTTTTCATAAAGCTTTATAACTGACAACTTGAGTGAAACATATCAAAGCATTATTTGCCTTCAGTTTTTGGATGCTAGGCCTAATCTCTCCTCCTTGGATCTAATACAGTTATGGTTATTGCAATGTTGTGGGCTTAGAAAACAAAATAGATACAATATTCTGCATTGTCCTGTGTTTTTGGTTTTTGTTGTTGTTGTTTTGTGTGTGTGTGTGTGTGTGTGTCTGTGTGTGTGTTTTGGTTTCTGTTTCCCCATAGGCAGACAAATAGCATTGTTAAAATTGCTAGACTCTTACCATAACTGAGAAGGAACACTTTCTACACAGAAGCCAACTAAGGTCAGTAAAAAGTTTTCCGTTGACTCCAAGAGATTTTTAAAGTGAAAAATTTTCTGAATCCCATTGAATGAATATTCAATTACTCAGCCTCTGAGATTAAAGTTGATATTACTATGCCATTTTATCTTAATCGATTATCTTACTCCATTAGGAACCTCTAAACACAATTAAAACAAAAGAATGAGGAAATGAAGAGATCTGTCAGAACAAATAGCAAGAACATTACAAGAACATAAAGATGAAAAAACACAGGAAAGAAGCAAAGACAAAGACTGAAAAGAGCAAATGAATGAAGGAGGAAGACATCATTTCTTCAATTTAATACACTACATAAGTGAGTCTGAAGCTTTAAACACATGATTAAAGCAATTGAAATCAAAAGTCCATTCAAATGTGAGATAGACCCCTTGCTGAATTCCTCTGGAAGAAAAAGACAGAAGGAAGGGCCAGTCTGGGAAAACATTTCTACAGCTCATTAATATTAATGGAGCCCAACTGAATCACACTTTTTGGAGACAAAAATGTCAAATGAAAAATCTGTGGCTTTTTAAAGTAGATTAATGCCTGCTTACAGCAAAGGTGTGCGTAGGGAACGTCTCACATTTTTTGTTCTGTACTCATTTCAGTTGATGTTACATTTGTCCTTCATACGTATAAATCAAGAATTTTCTCAAGAGTGGTGGCAGTATTACTCTTGATAGAGATAAGGGTGGATTAACCATATTTTACATTTATAAATTATGCAGAAATTGTAATAATTTTCTACCAAATGGTGACAGAACTGAGGGTTTCATGAAAATTTCATTTTTGTCAAATTGCCTAAACAAGGTTTTTCACTTGGAGCTGTGCTATTTCAGCATCAAAGAAAGGTTGATTTTCCAAACCCAGACAAAATGCTTCTGGACAGAGAAACTGGACACAAAGCCCCTTCTTCACACCTGCACCATGAAAAACACATTTTCTATCCTTATATCCTTATATATGGCTTATATCCATATTGGTGTCATACAAGGCAGTATTGGCAAGGAAGACCTGGAGCAATATCCTCATCCCTACCATGCATTAAAACTACAGATGAGTATAATCAGGGTGGGAGACAGTATCCTTTCCTTGCTATCCTTCTGCATATATATGCCCTAGTGATCTCCACAGAAAGTTCCTGCTGCATTCTTCTTCAGTATAACCTCAGAAGAGAAAAAAAGTAAGTCTGTGTTAGCTTAACGCAGCACCAAGAAGGTACTGACCTTTATCAACTGTGTTGAATGTTCAGTAATGAGTATCAGCTAAGCGGTTTCAGCACAAAAGCAAGTTATAATTTTTCTGTTTGATACCTTATGGGGACTTGTCTAGCAAGTATACATCTCTCTTTGATATATCTCTTATTTTGCTAAGTACTGTGAACTACAAGACAACCACACTGAGAAGTTGTATCTCTGCATTGTGCAACAGCACTGTGAAATCCTAGTTGCCATTTTTCATGCGCTTCTCTATGGAACAAGTCCCTTTGGCCACTGGTAAAGCTTTTGAAGTTTCTTGCTTTGCAACAACCCATATAAACTACACATCCTGCTGTTGCATTCTGCATCTCAGATGGGTCACAGTCACAGCCAGGCAGCTGAACATTTCCTTCATATCATGAAAGCAACCAGTTCCCACGCATCACTGTCATTTCCCCATGAAAAAGAAGCAGCCCAGGAATTTGAATGGATGATTTAGACCTCAGGTCTGACACCCAAGTACATGTGAGGGAGTTGTTTAGCTGCAAGCCTCAGTACTGGAGCAGAGACCACGCCAGGAGTAGAGTAATGTGCTGCCTATTGCATTCCAAATTTCTTCACTCTGATGTGTCTTTCAGACCATGTTATCAAACACACTTAGATATTTGCAAAAGGATATTTGTATACAAGAAGAAGGAAGACTGAATTCTATATGAGCCACTAGAACAGTTTTACTTGCTAGCAGGGCAATTATACATCTGGAAACCAATTATTCAGGAAAATGCATTTTTTTATTTTGACTGAAAAATGTGTTAGTTATGTCTGGTTTGTTTCCTTATTTATCATGTCACTTAGCAAATCGATTTAATCAATTAATAATATATAACTTCAAGTTGCTCTGAGTTCACTTCAACCAATTAATATTCATCTTTTTATTCCGTGTTTTTTCTGACTGTTTGAACCCACAATTTTCTCCTGGTTTTGAAACCAAAAGAAAGATCTTTTACTAAGACATTCTTCATCCTAAGATAATAAACTTGATATGCTTTTAAAAATATACTAGATTCACTTTAAGGAAAACATTTCATCCAATTTACATTCTCTTAACAAAGCTTAATTCAATTGTTCAGACATATCTGTGTAACTTAATGTTTGCTTTGCTTTGATTTCAGAGTTCTCCCTTTCTGAAATACGGAGTGCATAGTCACCAAGTGAACTTTCTCATTTATGGAAAAGTGCCACTAAACTTCAAGTATCCATCAGCTTGCTTTTGGCATGCGCTGATACAACTGTGGTGTAAGGTGATTAATGGAAGGCAAATAAAGGAGTAATTAATCAAATCACGTAAGAAAGTAAAAAGTGATGCAGGGACTGACAAGAAAATTCTAAGAAAATTCTAATTCCTCATGCTTTGGCACCAAAGAAAACAGACCACGGAAAAGGCTAAAAAGTTCATGATTATTCTCCAATTAATCTGTATGCGCACTGCAATGCTCTTTAGTTTGGTTCATTTAAATCTGAAATTCCCTTCCCCGTTGATGTCAGCTAGTTAGCCAAGATGGTGCATTACTGTTATGATCACTGCAGCGCATATAATTTAGATTTATCTCTTTAGGGACTCAGCTCCACCCCCTGCTAGCTAATATGCTCACCATGTTTAATGATGCAAAAAATTTCCCTGAGTACAGGTTATTTATCTTTATCAGGGGCTGCTTTTGGCTGGCTGTCAGTTATCAGCCAGAATATTTGTTCCTAAATGGTTTGTACTCATCCATATTCCAGGGCAATTCTGAGGCCCATATTATCACTGATGTTTGCAATAAAAGTGTTTCAGTTCTTCAGATACACCTTAGTAATACTGATTTATGAGTCTGGACTAGCTATATTTCTGATGCAGTGATATGAACCCTGAAATATCTGTCATGGAAGTGAAATATCTATCCAAAACCTCAGAAACAAAACTCACTTGTAGGGGTCCTGAAGAAATATGAGGGCTGAAGATATCTTTTTGAATACATTTTGAAGGAAATGAGTCAGAGATGACTATTTTAAACAGGAGATCCATAGAAAATAAAACAAAATTAGGAACAGGCCAGTGTAAAGAAGACGGATGAAAGTGGGAAGAAAAGGAACAGTGAGGAGACAAGTCTGGACAGAAAGGTAAGGAGACAAAAAATGAAATTAAAACTTTTTCTGCATGAGAAGAGTGAACACTTTCAACCTGCAGTACTGCAAAAGATAGTTGGAAAAGCACTAAACTTATGACATGAAAATACTTGCCCATAGTGATAGAAGTAAGCACCTAGCCTAAAAGTGAAAGACTGAGATATCTTATATTGAGAAAGAGTTCAAAATATTGAATGCCATTCTGGAGAATAGACATGAGAGTTATGCTATAGGTCAGAGAGGAAAGTAGAAAATCTAGCAAGTGGGGGAGACTGAAAATATGTAATAAGTAAAGTACATTTCAGTTTTTTATAGTTTTGACTGGGATGGCAATAGGAGCAGCAACTGCGTGTCAGAGTTGATGTATGCAGTATAATGGGCAGGATTTGCTTTTCAGGGCATGTGAACATCTGTGGTACAGAGATTCCTAAGCTAAAAGAAACCAAGCCTGTTCCAAAACTGGAAGCAACAAAGCCAGACACGCTCTCCCCAGGGTAGCATGCTGAGATAGCACAGCTTCATTGCTTCCCAGACCTGAGCTAATGCCTGAGCTATGCTGGAGAGCTGCATAGGTTTGTTCAGAGCAAGTTCAGGTATCTCTAACAAAAGCCATACTTCAGGGAATAAGAAAAGCTAAATCTCACATTTTAGATCCACTGCCTGTTTCTGTGAGAATATATTAATGTCCAACACTTTCTTTCTCCTTGCATATATATACCCACTTGGTAACTAGAGTGATGTAATTGTACAAAAACAGTAAATTACTTTCCATAATCCAAAGGCAGTGTTTGTAACTACCCAGTTATAGAGTCAGGCACATAGAGCTGGATGCTCTTCTGGAACTAGTTTCACCAGCAAAGAAAGTTATTGCTAAAACTCTACCAGAGGCTACAGCTGCTTGCATTGGTCTCTCTTACCCTTTGTCCTTCACATTTGCCTGCTACTTTGTGACCAAGGCTTTTTATGAGAGAGCAAGGATATATCTTTTACATTTTGTATGTGTGAAAAGGCATTGTAACTGACATTCTCATCTTTAATCCTCTTGCAACATTGAAACTGATGAGTTCAAATTATTGTCATAACATTAACCATAAATGACATAAGTTACCTCAAAATTATGTGAAATATGATTAATTTCCTTCAAAAACAAATTATATATTCCTATCCTACAAATGTTTTTATCACAAGTAAACAGTATAGAATGGAAATATAGCATGTACATTTGAATTCCACTTCTTTGTTGGTTTTAGATTATATATTTGCTTGATGTCTACCATGCCATTCTTTTCCCACTCTGAAATTTTCCAGAAGCCTAAATTAACGACAAAATCATGTGGAAGTATAAACTTCCACAATGATAATAACATATACTGGCATAGACAGAATACTATTATTGTGCCAGTGAGATAATCTGAGTACATAAAATAAATAGAAGACATTTAAAAAAAAAAAAAAAAAAACATAATTTGTATGATGCTTTCCATATTACTACAGTAAATACGTAGTGACTTAACTAACTGACCATTTAATATTGATAGGATGGTATTCAATATCACAATATTCATGTGCTATGATAAGTGTTTGAAATATTCACTCTGAGCTGTTAGAAAAATACCCTATTAGACTTATCTTAGATACTGTGCATATTGTTTCTAAAAGCAGTTTTTGAATTATTTAGAGAAGACCCATTGTCCCCCTGAGATGTAAAATGAAAATGAACTGCAGATTTGCTGCAAGTTCTTATTACCGTTTGTTCTAGACCACATGATGACCAAATTATGGTGAAAATCCTTGAATAAAATAATTTCACAGGAAACTGTTAACCTGCTAAACTACCAAGAAATAAAGATCACGCTGAAATGAGCTTTAGTTGTATGCACCTTGATTCAACTATTTAGATAATGTACTTCCATTTAGATCAGCAGCTAAACGTGTGAAGGATAATAGCCTTTCTTGTACAGGTATAATGAGACATCAGTGCAGTGGTACAGAATAGGAGTGAAGAAGAAGGGAAAAAAGCAGTTCTGATGCCTGAAGTTCTCTTGTGACAGACACTTTTTTAAAAGAATACGACTATGGAAGCAACAAGCATTTATGCCAGACACTTTCATGCAACTGGAGAACATGAATCTGTCACCGGATGAAAACTGATTAAAAGCTATCAAGCCCAGAAGTGCTATTGAGAGAAAAAATGCACAACATAAAGAGTGGGAGATATTTATGCACTTCATATCCTTTCTTAAGCAGAGAGCAAGCAAATTTCAAAGTCAAGTTTCTTCCCTCCTCTATCCTATTGTATATAAAATCAATTCTGAAACTTTAGAGGGAGGATGAGGCAATGTGGGCCTACTCTTTGCTCTGAATTTCTACTAACATATCTCTAATATAGTCACCAGCAATTGGTTCCAGAAAAGCACCAGTTCAAACTGGTGATCTTGTTCTCAGGTGACGAAGTGTCTTCTTTAAATACGTTGAAGTATGCAATTATACTGATAATCTGATTTTATCACAGAATCAGAATCACAGAATCATTAAGTTCGGAAAAGACAGCTAAGATCATCTAGTCCAACTGTCTGCCTACTACCAGTATTGCCTACTAAAACATGTCCCAGTGCCACATCTCCCACATTTCTTAGCACCAGGAGCTATGACACCATAAATACTTTGAATAAATCTGCTATGATTCTTCTATACCATCGAGGCCCAGGGACTGTGTTGTCCTGGCAGGATGTTCATGGCTCTCCATGGAGCTGATAGGCACAGCAAGGCCCATATAGATGGATGCCTGTAGGGACTGTTTCTAGAGCTCACCTCAAGACATCACTGAGGAAACCGATTTCTTATCACAAAGGGACCCTGTGTTTTTGTGGCATCATCTTGTCTTTACCATTGCCCATGGTGCTTCCAGCCCTGTTCTCCATGGATTTCCCTCTCCCTTTCTGCAGCAGAACCAAGGGCTAATTTTAGTTTTTTAATGTATTTACTTGAGAGATTAAACATGTACTAATCTACTTCTCTAATGCACTTTACTTATGTTCCAGTTGTCCTCAAAGTAGTGTATAAGGATTTCTGAGCTGCCCGAATCTTATATTTTGAATTTGCATTTGTGCATATGGCATACTACTCAAAAATATAATAAATCTGGGCCCAAGACCAAGCAAAAAATAATTGCAGAAATTTAAATCTGGACTTAAAATAACTCTATACAGAAGGACTTCGTTGAATGGAGGTCCTTATCCTGTGATCATATTATCAATCCTGTTATTATATGGCTATTATAGGTAAATACAATAAAAATGCACCATTTCTGTATTTCAAGGCTTTTCATCATTTTGAATGCTGCCTTCACTGAAAATGAAATGAAAATGTCTATTTTTACAATTAAATGCATTGTGGATCTCAAAAGTTTACTGCAATTTATTTACCTTCAAAGGATTTATTATTTTGTTTAAGTACTCAGATTTTTCACCCTGTCTCAGTGACAGTAAGTCATTAAATATCATCCAAGACACAGTACAGTGCAGCATGTTACTCTGGTCACCTCTCCCGATTTGCCAAGTTACATGAGGTATGTGTGTAGTCTTAATATACTACAGAAGTATCTGCTTGTGAGCTATTCACTTGGGTAGTCTCCTTTCTGTGAAGAGATATAGCAGCTATGATGCATAATTAATTCAACCTAATTTATCTGTTTACTTTGAAATGTCATAAATCAAACCCTAGGAATGACTGTTTCTTTCACTAATGAGTGGCGTGAGAAATTTTGTACTTCTCTTGCTTGTGTGTCACAGAACACTTCAAATAATCTCTACCTTGACATTCCTTTTTTTCTGCTTTTTTTTTTATTTTTCCTGTTCTGTATTATTACTGTATTTGTAAAATCATTATGAGAATAATAGTTATGCTGACATTTCAGGCAATTTACCTTTTATTTTGTTGCTTCCTGACTTCCATTTATTTTTAATAGAAAAGTCTTACGTTCAGCACCTTGAGGAAAAAGAAGGATGGCTAGCTTCTGTATACTAATTAAAGGTTTGGCTACTCTCAGTAGGCAGAGAAAATTATTCCAGGTATATTAAAAACACTAATCTTTTTTTATTATTTATATATGTAATATATATATATATATATATCACCATAATTACTACAGGAAACCAAGATAAGAACTAAATTCTGCTTGGGTGCAGCACCACAGAATACAAAGGAGACCAAAAGACAGAGCTGGTAGCACTGCTGAATAGAGAAGATAAGAAAAGGGAAAAAAGAGGAAGCCACAGTAAATCTCTGGAAAATTGGAAGGTTATATTGCAAGTCACTATTAGAAGTATGACTTTATTTTTAGGAAGGAAAGATTAGTAGAAAACCGTTATAAGTTACTTTGCAAAACACTCTTATTAACTATGAGTTATAAAATACCAAAGCAATGTATTATAGGGGACAACATGATACAGGAAAGCATCTTCATAGCTTACACAAAACGGAAAGGCTTGTGGTCTTAATTTAGAAAACTGATGGGAGAATTAGTTCTGTGTGGAAATAAATGGAAATGTAAGTAAGAATGGGTGACTCTTTAAAGCTAGGAATAGGAAATAAATGTAGACTTCACTTACTGCTGCAATTTTGAAGCCTTGTGGAGGCACTGCAGGATATGTAAGGTGACCAAACCAACTATATGAAAGAGGGTTTTTTTCCTTTTGTTTTGCCTTGAATGCTGACATTCAGACAGTGTACTTACATTTGCACATCTACTATACACAAACATAAAACCTTTTATTTCACAAAATACACTAAACTTTAACTATTATCAAGTGTAGAAAACTATGCATTTTAATAAATGGCCAGGAAATATACAACATTTTTTTCTAGGACTTACAGTGTGTATTTTATATGTGCTTTACTTTACATGCTTGACGTTATTGTTGTGATTATTCCACAGGAAGATTTTGTGTGTCTCTTCTTGCTTTTTTTACCCACTCTAACATAATGCTGAACATTCTTAATTTACACTTACTTGAAAAACACAAAAACTCACCTTTCCCACAGGAAGGTTGTTTTATTTTGTGTCTTCTATTTCGAAAGAATAGTACAAATACAATGCTTTGCAGGATTATGGATCAAAGCCCAACAGGTCTCAACTTCCACATACATTCTATACAAGGATTTATCCATCAAAGAGTGGGATTCATACCCCATGGAAAATATCCGTCTGTTTGTATTCTTTTTTTATTTTTTTGTCATTCTGAAACAATATCAAAAGCAAAAACTTATTCATGCCCCAATGATATACTTAGAGACAATGAGAGATCTAAACAAGTTTATATCTGAAGCCAATGTCTGATACACCTGAACTTTAAATTCCCATCTATAGCAGTTCGCTAGCTAGAAGCTGTTACCACCAACCACAAAAAACCCCTACCTTTTCATTTTCTTTGAGGAAGAATTGCAGTGCAAAAACTTTTGAAAACCTGTTTTTCTTGGGATTTTTTAAAATTAAAGACCACTGTTGTTTTAAGTATGGAGCATTCATGAGTTTCTCCATAGTAGCTATAATCCCCACTGCATAGAGATTAAAATAATTGGAAATAGAAAAGCACATGAAAGAAATAATCACCTCAGAGTTTTCAATACAAAACATGATCTTATTCAAAGTCTTTCAATGTAAATTATGATTTTTCCCATACCTTCAGTGAGCTTTGGTTCAGACATTATTGATGTTCACTGTATCACAGAAATTCCTTTTGTTTCCTATTCGTTTAGGGGATTTTGTACTGCATTAATCTTTCACATACTGCAGCTTCTCTAATTTTAAAAACTAGCTTGAAGTGTGAGACTAGATGGTAATAAGCAAAATAAGCAAAAAAGGTGTAATTTTTCTGGATATATGCAGGAGTACAAGCTCTGCAGGAGTTTTCTTCAAGCCTAGCACTAACCTTGATAATCCTTACGTTAAAATACTTCTATGTACACATAAATAAAAGCTATACTAAGAAACATGAGTATCAGAAAGTTACTCATATTGTTTTGCATTCTCAAAATGATAAAACACTTAATACAATATTATTACAATATGTAATTACAGTAACACTTACCTAAGTGATTTACGCATTCTGGCTATAAGCAAAACCAAAATCTGCCACCAGAGAAGAACAGCACTGACTGATTCCAGGTTGAGTACTTCTCTAAGATGAAATGAGCACTATTTTCTGCAAATCTGTCTGCTTCGATGTTGTGCTTTTCTCCCTGGCTGAACTACACGGAAAAACAAATAATATAGAAAAGTTGCTTTTCCTCCCAAGTATCTGCTATGATAAAGTCACTTAGACATGAACACAAGATCTTCATGTAATCCATTAAAAGCATTCAGCACATTACCCATGGCCTACCTGCCCAGGAACAATTGTTACATCCCTGCATTGGAACTAACAGCACTCACACATGAGCGCATGAGGAGCAGTGCAGTCCAGTGCATCCCATCATTGCATCCAGGACCTTTGCCTAATGTCACAGTCTGCAAGTGGCACCAAATTGATTCCACTGTTTATTTTTTACCATGTCACTGCTCCAGGAAAGGAAAGGCTGCAGGGTATCAACAGTCATAACAGCTATGCCTGCCATAGGGATTGCATTATCCCAGATTCCAAGCTAACAAGACTCTTCTTCTCTTCCTCTATTTCCCACAGCAGGAAAAATGTTACTCCAACAAAGTCTAGTCTGCAGTGACAGTGTTTGAATTTTATCTGCATTGCTATGAAGCTTTGAGCCAGCTCTGCTGAAGCATGTGATTTGATCTTCTTCCTCTACTTACAAGTAGTGTCTGGAAATATCCCTCTGGATGCCACGTTAAATTCCTGACTCCAGGGATCTCTTGGGTCTGTGAGGTTCCCTGTCATATAACACAGTCTGAAGCATTTTAAAGGCATTAAAGATGTTTCATTAATAAATCTAACTCTCATCATTCACACAGCTTAATTCTGATCAGTCAAGTGTTTTGAGCCACAGGAGGTAACAGCAAATTTTTTAACCTTACATGTCTTTTTCATATATCACAGAAAACTGACGTTAACTGTAACCTGAAGCTTATTTCTGCTTAAGCTACAACTCCCGGTGAAACCAGCTGGGAATTTTGTCTGTTTAAAAAGAAAGAAAAGAACTATGTTCAGAAGGAAATATATGTGTAATATGTGTAATTGGCCCCACTTTCTGAAATAATACTCCCCAGTGTCTATTACTTTCCCTCAAGGGTGTCTTTTTAAGTGGCACTCTAACTTATTCCAGTGTTTCTTTTTCAGTAGAATTTAAAAACATTTATCACAGTGGAATACTTAGAGCACCATGTTCTGTTTGGTATCATTAGATCTCATTAGCAATAAACATTCAAATATATTTTCTCAGGGTTTTTTCTTTAATACTCACACACATAGTTTTCATATATTTAAGCTGATCTATTAGTTTCACATGGTGGGTGGGATGAAATCTTAAATAACATTCATCCCTTGAAAGAAAGAAAAAGTCTGAGATAAAAAAAGTTTTCAATTAGTTTGCTGTTGATACAAGGGTGAGGAAAAGGAAGGGATTACATCAATGTGCTCTAAATGGGGAGTGCTGTGGGACTGAGAAAGGGCTGGAAGGTTTTTGACCATTTCAAGACTCAGAGAAGAATAATTGTTCTGTGACAAGCTGTGATCCCTGGCTCTGTCTAACACAGCTCTAACCTTTCAAGAAAGTTATGCAGAAGGTTGATTTCGGTCAAACTCCAAACTCAAATCTGAAAGTGCCCTGCTGAAACCATAGCATATAGTTGTTTGATATGTAGGGGAACACGGAGAGGGGGAATGAAAGACTAAGTATTTTTCTTAGCCTGACTGGTGTCACTCCTCAGCACACAGAATGCTCAGTGCAAAGGGAAACACACAGGTTTTTGAAACAAAATACAACTGTCTGGATAGTACATGTGGCTGGGTGAGGGTGGCAGGGCTGTGACTTCTCAGAACCTTGCAATTTGGTAGAGAAATCAGTGGCACAGATCAACCCTGCTCTTGGATTTGTTTTGTGTACTTACAGAGAGGGAACAGAAAGTCAAGCAAACTTAGCTCAGTATGAGCCTCTAAAAGTGGGAATTTTCCTCATTCAGGAATTCCCAATTGCACAAACTCAGAAACCTCTGTGTTCAGGGCATCCTACACTTGTTCTCTCAAAGTTACATATCATTCTTTTCCGTAATTTTTCAGCAGAGCCAGCACAGACCTTGAAGCTAATAAACAAAACCCATCTTTTGTAACAAGCAAGCCCATCAATTTACAACATCTGTTTCTGAAGTCTTTTGACAGTAAATTAATAAAATGTAGTAAGAATAGCAGTAGCAGCAATTGTAATGGTAAAAATTTCTATGATACAATGAAGTCGGGGTACTGTAGATATTTTGTCTGGACACAAGAAAAACTAAAATGCAAATGCATACTCAGGCTCAGTGCAGAAAATACTTAAAATCTGTAAGTCATTTAAATTCTTTGATTGAATACAGTATGATTTACACCAGATTTAAACTTTACTCACCTCTGGAGAACATCCTAAAAAGAAAGAAGATGAGGTTACCCTTCAGTCACTTCAGCACTTCCTTTTTGATAAGCCCTCTTATCTGTCATCAGCGTCAGATCTGCATTCATCACTGATTCTCTGCTGTGCTGTGGAAGGGGAACATATGAATGCAGATGAATAAAACTATCCAGTTTTTTAGTGGTTGTTGTTTTGTTTTTTTTCTTTAGTGTAAATAGCAACAGTATAAAGAGTTTACAGAACCACAGAGGTGGGGTATGCCTGGCTGGAAGGAACAGAGAGATCAGCTGATCACATTAAAAAATAAAAACTTTTGTTCAAGTGTTATCTGAAATGTTTATTGCTCTTCAGGTTAGAACTGCAGCATATACTTCTGGCCTTAGCAGCCTCATTTCCAGTCAACACCTTCCCTAGACTGGTTGAACCATGATAGTATTTCATTTTTTATTGTTGCTATTAACCAACAAACTTACACTTCTCTCCTGAATCTCATCCACTTTTCCTGGAATTTGTCTCCCTCACTGACACATTGGCTCTTGGGACTACTGCAAATATCCCCATAAATATAATGGTGCAGAAACCTGTCCTGGTGCTGCACTGGGGAACCGGAATACCTGATGGCAATGTCAGAATGACCAACTATTTCCCAGATGGGAGAGAGTAGGTTTCCCTCTACTGGTGCCTCCTCTACTGGTCTCCCTTAAGTTTTGGACAGATTTGGTTTCTCGCCAGGCAGCAAAGTGAATGTGACAGAGGAAGCCAGATGGGAGGCAGGCATTTTCATTTCTAGCCAGCCTACCGTGAGAATCCTAGCTTTGCTCTTCTGAAAAGTCATCTCTCAAAATACAGCTGTAATTCCTCACATCAAAACCATGTCTGAACTGCTGATAGCTTAAAACTGTGAAGTGGTGGGAGAATTTTGTGTATGGTACACCTACAAGTTCACCATGCCAACTGCCCTTCTGCCCAGCCTTTACTTCACGTCTGATAAGATGTGCAAAGGATTGGTGTGCATCAGTCAACCTGCATCAGGCTCAGCATGTACTAAAGAAGGGGCTGCAGTGGGAACTCTGACAAGTTTAATCAATCTATTTCTTCTCCAGACTTGCTCCTACACATGCCTCCAGCCCTCCTGCTTCCTCTGTGGTTGTGCCAAGCCTCAGATTTTATAGCGGCAGTCTGTAGAGACCATGCTGTTCATCATCTATCATGAACTCATGAACATGGTGCCCCTAACTTATTTACTGCAGAACTTTGAAATGGATCCTGTAGTGAATGACGACTCACCATCTATTTCTGATCTGATCTAAACCATATTTCCTCCTTCACTGTACTTCTACTTTCTATCTCTGCTTTTCTTCTTATTTTTAAGCTTTACCACGGAGATCCATATGGTGCATTAAATTAAAGACATTATACAAAGAAGGCGATATATTTTGTCGTACTGTTCCCATCCCACCATATGAACTGCTGGATGTAAAGGGTGGAGTAACTGAGAAAAAGAAAATCAAGGCAAAATCTTCAGTCAACCACAATTCCCATTCTCTGTAAATCTAGAAGACAGGAAGTCGCAGTCAACAGCCATACTGGCTAAGAAGGCCTGAAGGACAGAAATTCTTCAATCCAACTTAGGTTACATACACTGGACTAAATTAGTTCCTACTATAACTTCTCAGAAAAATTTGGTCCAGTAATAGATAAACTCTAGGATATTCCTGCAAGGATGAATTACAACTTGGCAACATGTATTATGGAGCTCCAGGGGGAAAGTAAGAACAAAGGAGGCTCTCAACATTCCAAATATAGATCATAGAAGCAATTGTATCACCATTAATACAGAAAGGAGGAATAAGATTATAAAATTAAATAAATAGGATATCTTTCAACTTAAGGATAAGGTCTAGGAGAGAGATTTCCTGAACAATTGGCCAGAACTAGAATAGTTTTAAGATAATCACAATTTTTACAGTACAATAAAAATAGGTATAATAGAAGTATCACTCAAAACTCAAATGTATGAGGACAAAAAAGTCACAAATTGCAATAGAAACCCCTAGGGAATCTGAAAATGTATGAGGGTTGGGGGTTTTTAAAATTTGTCTGGCTATTGAAGAAAAATATTGTATTAACAAATGGACAAATGAGAGTAGAGCTATCCCTCAGAGTCGCTTCATCAACCACAATCATATGAAGAATCCAATGTACCTTTTTGAAAAGTAGTTGAAATACTGAATCTCCTAAAGCAGAGAAGCCTTTGTTAGGTACTTTTGAAGGTCATCAGTAGCTTTTAGTGTATAGGACGTTTTTACAACAATTAGATCAAAACTCAGATTGAAAATGTTGGTGGATTTCATAAGTTAGAATGAGATCAATAGTTGACTCCCCCAGTGTGCTACCCAGGAATTGGAGTTTTATTCTAAAATCTCTCTCTTCTACCTGGAGCACAACTGGAGCCACACATTAATTTTATATCATAACAAATGATTGTTTGTTCATTTAAATTTTAAAAGATAGTTGAAGAAAGGTAACCTTCAATGTTGAAGCTCTGAAACCCCTATTGCTTGTATAACTCCTGAACAGTCATGCGGATCCCAGTAATCAAAATAGACTCACATACGGTGTCTTCTGGCATAACTATATTTATACCATCTGTTAAGCTAAACTTGAACACTAAGGAGATTCAAACCCAGTGTTAAGAGGTTATAACTGCAAAACTGAGATGGACTTTGACAAGCAAGCCTTCAAATCAATGCTAGCACATTCATTGTCTGAAAAATCTTTCAGCTCATAAGGCTCAAAAGCTATATAAAATGGCACGACAAATACAAGTTTTGTAGATATAAAAACTCTTTCTGCAGACCATAGTAGTATGCAGAGAGTAAAACATTAAAGATTTTAGGAACAAGAAAAATTCAGGTTGCCCAACAGGCCTGCCAAATTGTATTCTTCTTAATATCATGCGAGCAGGGAGGAATGTAATTATTATTTTTCCTCATGACACTAATTCCATTTGTAACTGACAGGCTAAACAAAGAGTGCACATGCTCCTTTTAGCCAAGAGGCTACTTTTTGTTTAAGAATATAATGGATGATTCATTAATATAAAAAACAACCCAGAAACAAAACAAAGAAAAACATAATATTGATGGGATGCTGATGGATATATTGTATCATACACAAACATTACCCCAAACATTGCTTTCTGTCATGTTAGCAGGCAAGATTTTTTAATGAGCCTATTGAAAATAAGAAAATGATTTGTGATTATTTGTCCCCCCCGTAAATACTAATGTTACCATCAAGATATTTCCTGTATCTCTTCCCAAAACATATATCTTAATCAGACAGCTAGAGATGGCGTGCTACAAATAGTGGATAATAAGGTAAAAGCAGGATAAAGCAGGTTGCTCACAGCCAACAGAATAGTTTTTTGCAAAGTCAGGTAGATCAAAACAGATTTCAAATGCAAAAATTATAAATAATGGAAGATGAATGAGCCCATGAAGGAAATTTAAAAGAGCACAACTCATATCATTAACAACCTATGAGTCTGCGAGCTCCTGCTCTATTTTCTGACCATGCCTCAGAAACAGGGTTTCAATCTGCAGCTCTGTTATCACATTAAAACAAACAAGAGAGAAGTTCTTGGAAAATGAATTAAATGACAGAAGATTAGAATGGGGGGGGGGAGGGAAATGAAGGATGTGAGAAAAAAAAAAAAAAGAAATATTAATGGTAACCTCTAGGCTACTTTTAGAACTTGCTCAGTTATTTAAGGGATTAAAGCTACGAGAACTAGTGCAACATTAAGAAAATAAATACACAAGGCATTTCTAAGTGGGTGACAGTAAAAGACATTCAACTTCAAATTGTTTTCCAGATGAAATGATGAAAGGTTCACTATTTCCAACATTTAAACATCACACAAGGAAAGCAACAGCAAATGCAAAAAGGACAATTAATCTTCATGGGTAAAGAGGAGGGTATGGGATCCTAATTGGGATGTTAGGGTACATTCCATATATTTCATTATATATACATTATTATTTTAAAAATTTAGTTACTCCATTTGATAAGGATGAGTTTTCCTAACCTTGCTGAAAAACATTTGTGTTGCATAATGCTAGCATAATATTTATTATTCATTGTTTTATTTTCAACCAAAAGGATAGAACACATGAAGTGATATTGCATTTATTATCGAATACCATAATACAAGGTTAAAAGAATTTTATTTTTTATTGTGATATGTTGTGATATGTGATATTTGTTACTGCCCTGGAAATATTGCGTTTAAAGCTATCTCTGTTTCTTGTTATATCTCATCAATAATGAAAACGCAGTTGAGCATATTTGGGTAAACTCATATACTTGTCAGACAAATTTTCTGAGTTTCTTTTGTCATCTTTTTTGGTAGCAAAGCTATTCATTCTGTTCTTACTTTCAACCTTAACAGCCAACATCACTTTCTGCCAGAAAATGCATCTGACAGTTTCTTCGGATCATAATATCATTTACCTAACTAATGTAATTACTCATGGTGATAAGCAACATAGACTACACTTTATTTGCACCATCTGCCCTGCGTTTAGAGTACTGCAAATCAGGAGAAGAAAATAGGACATCTTACTTTCACTACTGATTTTCTTTCCTGTACTCTTGCTAGGATTGTCACAGATATCAACTAGCCCAGAACACGCTTGCAGAAATGCTTTCATCCAACCTTTTTTAGTGAATGCATAGGCATCTTTGTGCTGAAATATGTCCAGATTTATATTATCTATCTGATAAAGGCATACTTCCTATTGACTCGAGGGTCTTATTCCACTCTCTTTTCCAGCTGTCTGGAAACAATCTGACTCTGCATGTTCTTGCAAAATGACTACCCTTTGGTTACACCATGAGGTACCAGTGAACCGCATGATATGTGCTGTTCATTGCTGCCCTCCACAAGCCTGCTCTAATCAAACCTCCTGCCTCGAATGCTGTTCTGAAAGAAGTCCCTACAAGGTTGCTTGGTAGCCCCAATATCCAGTTGTGACCTTTTTAGTTAACAGTACCCTTCCCATCATGAGGAATTGAACAGTGAGACAAAATTACACTACTATGATGTCCAAATTATAATCTGTTTTAATACTGTATTTCTTTCATGGTTATCCCCCCCAAAAATGTATAGCGCTTTGATTCCTGTCCAGGGTATTTTAAAACAGTGGAAATAAGATCTTTGGAAAATCCACTCTTTTTTTCTTACCCCCTAAAAAGGGCACTTGCAGTTCCAACCTCATCAGGTCACACTTTGTTACCTAAGAAGGCTTTCAAATAAATGTGGCTTAGGCCGAAAATTCTTTTGAAGGAAAATCAATGAGTTGTTTTATTTTTTTAAGTGTTCTAATTCTGCCATTCACAGTATAAAGAGTGGTTGTAGGTAAAGAAAAAATCCTTCCTCTCCTCCTTACCTCCCCCGACCTGCTACTTTCTCCCTTTTGAATGCCTTCAGCCTGAGCTGTGGAGACATCAAAGACTTCAAAGGCAGCACATACTGCTGCTGGGTCTGATACTGAAAATGCAGGATTCAGTGGAGAATGTAAAGATTGTTGATCAAGGAATATCTTCATTAGTTTCAAATGAATGATGCCTTCATTCATTTCAAATGAATTAAAACAAATATCCAAAACATGCAAACAAAAAATTAAAATAAAAATTTAAAGAAGAACAAAAACAAAAGAGGGAAGCATCACACAAGTAAGGAGGAATCAGAGCGCAGCAAACAAATCAATTTTTCTGTTGTACTTAACATGTTCTGAGGACACAGGACATTAGGACTCTCTCCACATGTACCTCTGTAAACATGCATTATGTTCCAGTCAATTCCTAAACCTTGCTCTTGTTGCTGCCATAAACTACAGTGTGAAGGCAGAGAAGTACAGTCCCAGAGGTGACCAGAGGTTCCCCAACATTTGAGAAATCAGAAGTAAAGCAAAGAAAGCCATGGGAGGCATGGAAAGGAAACTGTAGGTTCAATTCAAGGATTAACTGAAGGGGAACATATTTTATTTCTTCACTGGATTCATGCCAGGCCCTAGGAGAAAATCCTGTGAAAGGAGCTAGGCAGCTCCCTGCTTCTTCTGCTTTGGTTGAACTGTCCATCTCTGACTTGCCACTCGCTGTCTGCAGTGATCTCAGCATCAAGTCCACAGCTGACTAATCCTACATCTGCTGCAGAGCTCAGGAACTTGGCTAACCAAACACATGATTTCTTCTATTATTTAGGATTTAATGATGGAATTATCAAAATAAACCTAAAATACTAATGTTTTATTTACATGGATAACTGAGAGTCTAGCAGAACCTCGTGAAAAATTCATCAGAGTTGGAAACCATGTGAATTCGATTTCAGACGTTATGCTTTTATGCACAGTATCATAGCTTTTTAACTAGTGCATATCAGCTGTAATGGGCAGGCAATGCAATTAGTGCATAGGGGCTCCACATCTTTTATTGCAGGGGATTCTGGGTTTCCAATTTGGGGATTAAACAATTAAAAAAAAAATCTTGAAAGTGTTTCAATAAGAGCCTTTTGAAATGAAAAATTATTTTCTTAGCTAGTTCTGGATGAACTGCTCTGGTAAAAAGAATATTGTTTAATTTTCATTTTGAATTAAAGACCTGGAAAGCTGAGTAATACACAAGCAAATGCTGAGTTGAGCTGTGCTTCTGCTCCTCTGAGGGCTGTAAAAATGTATTAAAACAGGAATTATTTTGTACACTGTGCTGTACTTCAATGTTTAATTCTCAGCAGGCTATAAAATCACTTCCAGGATAATGAAATTACAAAAGAACTTTAATTTCATTTTCTATCCCTTATCTTTACAGATTACTAAGAGAAGATGTTTGGAAGATGAGCAGTATTTCTACTCTCTGTCTTCTGACTGGCCAGGGCTTTTTGACTGAATTACCTGCAAAGCATTTTTGCAGGTAATTCAGATGGCATATAGTGTAGAAGATCCTGAAATATTCAGTTGATTGCATCAGTTTTATGTGTTACAGGTTACAAAAGCATTAATAGGTATAGTAATAAAAATAATAAAGTATAGATTAAAAAAAATGTAAGCATCAGTACAGTGAGTGTTTAAGGTAAAGGCTTATTGCAACAAAATGACAAAACAAAATCATCTGCTTTGAGCATCAAATCAATAAAGAATGTCTCTGATAACCATTCCTCAGTGCTATTTCAAAGAGAAGGTAGAAAAGGCATTTCCAACATTTTTGCAGTGATTTGCAAAATATTCAAGGACAAAATTTTTCTCCTGGGATAAAGTCCAGAGCTGTTCCTCACACCAAAATCTCATTAGAACTGTCAGAGTTTTAAGTTCAGTTTTCTTTCTGAAAGTTATGCACTGGTAAAAGCAGATCAGCAGATCTTGCAGAGCTGAAGCAAGAATTACTCTTCTATTTCAAAGCAGACCTTCATACATTTATTTTGTGAAGAAGGGATGTAGGGCTGGATTTGCAAAACATTTTGAATTCCTAACTTTTAAAACGCCGCTTTGAGTCAAAAGGCGAAGAGATTTGACCTTCTGTAATGCCCCAGTAAATGAAGGGAATCTCCTGAAAAAAAGGTGAGGGAATGGAAATTATAAGAATCTCTCCAAGAATCAATGAGAATCAATTAGAGAATGTAAACTGTGTTACAGTGATATTTTCCAGTAAAAAATATTTTAAAAAATAGAAAAAGGAAAAGGAAAAAAGGAAAAGGAAAAAAGAAATAGAAAAAGGAAAAGGAAAAAAGGAAAAGGAAAAAAGAAATAGAAAAAGGAAAAGGAAAAGGAAAAGAAAAAGAAAAAGGAAAAGGAAAAGAAAAAGAAAAAGAAAAAGAAAAAGAAAAAGAAAAAGAAAAAGAAAAAGAAAAAGAAAAAGAAAAAGAAAAAGAAAAAGAAAAAGAAAAAGAAAAAGAAAAAGAAAAAGAAAAAGAAAAAGAAAAAGAAAAAGAAAAAGAAAAAGAAAAAGAAAAAGAAAAAAAAAGAGAAAAAGAAAAAAAAAGAGAAAAAGAAAAAGAAAAAGAAAAAGAAAAAGAAAAAGAAAAAGAAATACTCTCAAAATTCCCTGGGCAATCACCTAAGCAAAGAGTACCAGCATGATTCAAACACAGTTAAGCCAATCTACCACACTGAGCACTGAGCACAACACAGCAGGTCAGTTCAACTCACAGGGAGATAAGAAGCAAAGGGGAAAAGCCACCAGGCTACATGCAAGCAGAGATGAAAGCCACATGCTCACTGAGGTGAAAGGGGTCCTGAATTTTTGACCACTTCAGCCTATGTGAGCTAATGCTTCTGTTTCCCAGAAAGGCTTCTAACTACCAAATTTCAGGCAAGAACGAGAAAAGGCCAGTCTTGGGAAGGCTGGTTTTCTCACAGCCAAAAAAGTGCAGGGTAAGGTAGGTGAGATAAGACTGGTTTGCGCTCCCTTCTCCACCAGACTTCAGTCCTAGCTAAGGAATAGCTGACCTGGCAAGAAACTTCTGAGCAAGCCATAAATGTATGACCATCATACTGAGCTATGATTTTCACCTCCTTTTCATAGTGAACATATCCATGATTTAAATCAACCCACAAGCTGTGTTGTAACATCTGAGACTAGGCACAGTTCCAACCTCTTGACCAGGCCAGTATCAAAGATCTTCCATCAGCTAGCAGTGAGGTTGTGATATTCCTAAATTTTAATCCTTGCTCCAGTTGCAGTTTTTACATATTACCCAATGACTTATAAGATGAAAATGCATAAAGACAGGGGACAGATTAGAGCAGAGGCGAAGAGAAAGAAAGCAGTGTTCTCCAGTCTTCAGAGCTGGACACTGTCTGAGCTTGCAGCTGAACTTTCCCACAACCTTGATCAATGCTTCAAGTCCTGTTTCTTTTAGAAAATGAAGAAATTAAAGCAGAGACACAGAGAGGAGAAATACAATGGAAAAATTAATGGAAATTTGTCTTGTTATTCACTTCAGAAATGCAGCTGCAGTTTTGCAGTGATTTATACCTATCTAGCAAATGCTTATTCTAGGTTTGCGTGGGCTCTGTGTCCCAACCTGTTCCCAAATAACCTATGAGATAAGCCACGAGTGCTCCTCCAGATGGGAACATGAACTGTATTTCATTTCTAGTATACTAGTGCAGCGTTCTGTGTTCCACAGATTTCTTTCCTTATTTTATTTTCTTTTAGTGCGACTTGTTATCCTAACATAGTTTAATTTATGAGTCACATTTATTTATGCCTCTCAAACAGCTCCATTGTATATCTTCGATGAACACTAAAAGAGAAGTGATTCCAGAAGCTGCTCAGGCGTCTGTTTCTGTGCCAAGATCCACATTATATTTATCTCTCAGCTATCACACAAACACAGGCTCAGCTCATACTAAATATCCTTCCTCCTTCCACAATATTTTCTATTAATTTCATCTATAAAATACAAAGTACAAATTTCCTTTACCTTTCTGTCACCTCCTGACCAATACCCCTTTGTTTCCTTTTTCATTCCTTCTGTTATTCACTTCAATCTATCTAAAATTTAAACAGAAGATTCCTACCTTTAGGAGTGGCTCCCTTTCTCTTTGCTGAGTTCAGATAAGCCAAGTAAGCATGGCTTTGATTAAACTAAATGCTACATGATACCACTATCCATTATGGGAAAGAATATCACTAGTAGTTGTAGAAAGCAATGTCAAGGTGAATAAGAAGTGGAAGTGATTCTCAAAAATAATTAAAAAAGAAACTAATGATGAATAAAATCTTGTTAACATTCACAGTTCAGTTGCACAGTTTGTTTCATCTACTTCCATGTAAAACTGTGACTGCTAAGAATATCACAGATTGGCTCTTCATTCTTTCACAGCTGTCTAGTTTTCTTAACCCCCCAGAAATTCAATTCCTCCACAAAGAGATTCAACAGCTTGGTTTCATTTGAAAACCACCAGATATTTCAAGACTCTTTAAAATATAAAGATTTATCACAGAATCACTAAATCACAGAATGGCCAGTGTTGGAAGGGACCTCAAGGATCATGAATCTCCGAACACCCCTGCCTAGCAGGGCCACCAAACTCCCCATTTAATACTAGACCAGGCTGCCCAGGTTCCCATCCAATCTGGCCTTGAACACTTCTAGGGATGGGGCATCCACAACGTCTCTGGGCAGCCTGTTCCAGCACCTCACCACTCTCTCTATAAAGAATTTCCGCCTGACATCCAACCTAAATCTCACCTACCTCAGCTTAAAACCATCTCTTCCTGTCCTGCTGTCATCACCCTTGTCAAAGAGTTGATTCCCCTTCATCTGTAGGCTCCCTTTAGGTATTGAAAGGCTGCAATGAGGTCACCCTGCAGCCTTCTTTTCTCCAGGCTGAGTAAGCCCAGCTCCCTCAGCCTGTCTTCATAGGGGAGGCGCTCCAGTCCCCTGATCATCTTTGTGGCTCTCCTCTGGACCCTCTCTGACAGCTCTCTGCCATTCTTGTACTGGGGGCTCCAGATCTGGACACAGTACTACAGATGGGGCCTCACAAGAGCAGAATACAGGGAGATAATCACCTCCCTGTCCCTGCTGGCCACCCCTCTTTTGATAGAGCCCAGGATACCATTTGCCTTCCAAGCTGCAACAGCACATTGCTGGCTCATGTTAAGTTTTTCATTTATCAAGACCCCCAGGTCCTTCTCCGCAGAGCTGCTCTCTAGGACCACTCCTTCCACTCTGCATGGATGCCTGGGATTCCTCCATCCTAAGTGTAAACACTCTGCACTTTGCTGTGTTTGCCCAGGGAGGTTGTGGATGCCCCGTCCTTGGAAGTGTTCAAGGCCAGGTTGGACAGGGTCCTGGGCAACCTGATCTGAATGTGTACGTTTGGTGGCCCTGCTAGGCAGGGGGGTTGGAACTACATGATCCTTGAGGCCCCTTCCAACCCAGGTGATTCTGTGATTCTGATTCTGTGTTGAATCTCATCAGGTTCACCTGGGCCCACCTTCCCAGTCTGTTGAGGTCCCTCTGAATGGCATACTTCCACCATATCAACTGCCCCCACTCAGCTTGGTGTCATCAGCAAACTTGCTGAGGATGCACTCGATTCCATCATTGATGTCATTGATAAAGATGTTAAAGAGCACCGGTTCCAAGACAGACCCCTCGGGGACGCCGCTCGTTATTGGTTATTGGTCTCCACCTGGACATAGAGCCATTGATAACCACACTCTGCCTGCGGCCTTTCAACCAGTTTCTTATCCATCGAGTGGTCCACCCATCAGATCCACATCCCTCCAGTTTGGAGATAAGGATGTGGTGGGGGACCATGTCAAAGGCCTTGCTCAAGTCCAGCTAAATGACATCGGTCACCTTCCTCTTGTCGACCAATGCTGTCACTCCACCATAGAAGGCCACCAGATTGGTTAAGCATGACCTTCCCCTGTTGAAGCTGTGCTGGCTGTCTCAGATCACACGCTCATTCCTCATGTGATCGAGCATGTCATCCAGGATGATCTGTTCCATGATCTTCCCAGGCACAGAGGTGAGTCTCACCAGCCTGTAGTTCTCAGGGTCCTCCTTGCTCCCTTTCTTGTAAATGGGAGTGACATGACCCTTACTCCAGTCTTCCAGGACCTCAACTGACAGCCACGACTCTTCAAATATGATGGAGAGCATTTCGACAACCACCTCAGGCAGGTCCTTCAGAACTGTGGAATGCATACCATCCAGCCCCATAGACTTGTACACATTCAGTCTCATGAGGTGGTCTTTTGGGAAGAGAAAACACATTAGGAGATCTAAAAACTGCCAAAGAAAAATGAAGGGTCTTCACAGATTCTTAGTTTATAAAAAATTTGCATTAGCCCAGGGAAGGCCATGCAACTCTTTGAAGGCATTAGACATAGAATGGGCATATTGATAAAATCAGTGAAGCTTTTTATTATTGACCCTTTGGTAATGTTAAATATTAGTACACACTTCTAAGCAGCTCTTCACCCTCATATCTATTCCATTATAAGGCGGTACCTGGTTTGACTACGTCTTTGGATGTAGGGATTCATCAGGAAATATGTTTCAAGTGAGATTCCAGGTGTCTGAAAAAGCTACTGTGATTTAGGTATTAGAATCAGGATTTCAAATAGATCTTTCTGCAGAGGACATGCTAAAATTTAAGTGTCCAGTGATCTGTTGTGGTACAAGGATTTTTATCACCATTTGCAAAGAAATGACAGATATAAACTTGCTATGTCATATTTTACCAGACATTCAAAAGAATTCAAAATTCATCTGCATACAAACATTTAAGAAAAAGGATTTTTGTGAATTTAAGTCATTTAAAGAAGGATATTTTTGCAAATTTAAGTTCTAAAATAAAGTACATATCATGAATGTGTCTTTAGGGGCTCAGAGCTTAGAAAGCAGAAAGATAGAAATACAATGAAATGAAAAATAGGTCATGCATACTAAAGTGCTAAAAATTCTAACATCTGATTTGTGGCTGAGAGATCTATTTTAAATTTAGCAGTATATAAGTAAATAAGCAATTAAAAAGAAAAAAATACTGATGGACCCACCTTTTGAGCTTGTTCAGGTCCTTCTGTATGGCTTCCCTCCGTTTAGCTGAATCAGCTGCAGCACTCAACTTGGTGTCATCTGCAAACTTACGAAGGGAGCACTAGATTCCATCATCTATGTCACTGATGTTCAAGTGTATCTGTCCTAAGATGGATCCACGATGAATAGTGCTTGTCATTGGCCACCAGATAGAGATAGTGACATTGATCACAACCTGTGACCTTCCTACCAATTTCTTATCCACTGGGTAGCATACCCTTCAAACCCATATTGCTCCAATTTAGAGATAAGGAGTGGTTTGGGACCATGTCAAAGCCCCTGTTCAAGTGCAGATAGACAACATCAGCTGCCCTTCCTTGAACTATTGATGCTGTCACTCTTTCATAGAAGGCCACCAGATTGGTGAGGCACAGTCTACACTTGGTGAATCCATGTGAGTAATCTCAGATCACATTCTCATCTTGTGTGTGACTTAAGTTTCCAGGAGGATCTGTTTCATGGTCTTACCAGGTGCAGAGGTGAGGCTCACTGACCTGTTGTTCCCTGGGTTTTCTTTTCTATTCTTCCCAGCCCACACCACCTTGCTTCCTCTGCCTGTACATTTTCTAATACCTCAGTTTATTCAGCAGGTCCATGTTCATCCATGACAATTTCCTGCCTCCTTTGTTTGATTTTTTATGCTGGGGATTGTAGAGCTCTTGTGGTCTTATAAAATGTCTTAAAGAGCTGCCAGCTCTGTTCTGTTTCTGTGTTCCTAAGGAAAAAGGATCTCATCCAATAATTCCTTTAATAGCCTGAAGTTTTCTCTCCTGAAGTTCAAGGTCCTGACTCTGCTTTTTGCTAAGCCCATATTCCTCAAGATTGTGAACTCCACCGGGGTACAGTCACTACTGCTCAGAATTCCTCCAATCTTATGAGCTCCTCTGTATTGGTGAGCACTAGGTCCAGTGATGGTTCTTCTCTGGTCAGTTAGTTGTCTGGCCAGTTATCTGGACCAGGAAGTTATTCTCAGTGCAATCCAGGAGTCTCCTGGATTGCAGCCTGCTTTATTGCTTTCCCAGTTATATAACTATTCTGATTAGCAATAATTATGCAAGTATTCCTTAACACATAACAAATCACGTGCCATATTTGCTTTACCAAGAATTTGTCAGGATTACAGAGTAAAAAATACTGTTTCTCTTCTCACCCTATCAAAATCTCTAGACAACTTCTGAAATTTCCATAGTGTAACTGAATTTGCTAAGAACCAAAATCAGTGATCCATGACCACTTTTGTCCCCAAAGAGAAATAAATTTGAAATAATCAGTCATGCTGATTAAAATTATTTTTGATTTTGATATTATTTTGGTCTTATAACCTTTTACTTAAGCATCATTTTCAGAGATCTGAAGTTCAGTAGAACACAACAGAGAGGCTGCAACACTGCTAGATGTTAAAAAGGACCTAAAGTAATGGACTAAAAGTCTCAGCAAAAGGCAAGTTTTTTGACGGTATTCCTATTTTCTGTGGGATAGATAAGCAAATGGGAGGTAACAGTATGTAAAGGAGCTGAATAGCTGTCCCACTAGATGCTCTTTCTAGTGCTGAACTGCTTCTGATAATCCATATTTAGGCATAGACAGCTCTTCTGACTGTATAAAAGAAGTATGGGTAGGAGACTAACAGCTTCACATCTAAATTACAGACAAGCTGCTAGCATATTGTACCATTCAAAAAGATAATGCTTACATTTTATTTGTACAGTCTTCTCTTCCTACTGCTGCTGCTTTAGCTGAGGAAGGTGTCAGCTACTACAGTGGGACAGAAAGAGATTTTTGCTCTTCTCTCTTCAACTGCTTAGTAGTCCACTACCAGTTCTTCATTTTAATTTTTACTCTCATACCCTGCTTACATGTCTGGGTAGATTCAAACAAGGTCTAGTGAAACATGATTTCTGATGAAATTGGTAAACATCTTTACCTTTTGTTCACTTTTATTTGTTAAAAACAGCTCACAAGGAAAGATTAAAAAATCTCTTATTCTTCAAATTAAAATAAAAAAAGAGGTTTGGGCACTTTTTTTTTAATTTATTTTCCTAGTCTCCCTTAACCTTTCTGACAGAAGATCTGTTCTCTCTTTACAGTGGCAAAATGAAAATGTAGGTCATACAAACTAGGTCCTTATCTAAAAAGAAAGGACAAATCTGTGAGCCAAAGATGAAGGAAAAAAACCACACACTTTTGGCAGACTAGCAGTTCTTCAAGCATAAACGCATCTTTTGGGATGCCAAGACCACATACAAGCTTTAGAGTTGGCTACTGGTGTATTGATTTTTCCAAAAGTCTGTGCTTTTGCCAGCTATTTCCTTCATTGCTAAACTTGGTTTTACACTCCTGAATTCATTCCATCCCAACTTAATTTGCATTTATCAGGAAGCAGCAGCAGACAGAAAGGAAGCAGTTGTTTTACACAGTTTAAAGTAGAGCTTAGGCTTGTTTTCTCTTTTGGATACCTTACATGCACTTGACTTAGAGAGGTACTGCAGTAAATGAAGTTCCTGTAGTGAAACCCTCTGTCCAAAACACACTGTTACTCCATATAGAATCACAGAATCACAGAATCACCAGAATCACCAAGGTTGGAAAAGACCTTCAAGATCATCCAGTCCAACCATCCACCTATCACCAATAGTAAACAGTAAAGGGATATAATCAGAAGGAGCTGGACGCCACAGTACAATGAGAAAACTATGACCTAATTGCGATCAAAGAAATGTAGTGGGACAATTCACATGACTGGAGCATGGTGATCGAGAGCCACAAGATTTTAGAGACAGGCAGGCAAGGAAGTGTGGGGGAGTTTCCCTCTATGTTAAGAGGAAAGCCAAGGTGCAGATGGAATTGTACTTGGGCAAGGGATGTGAGGAGTAGCAAGAAGGGATTCTACAGTTACATTGATCTGAAGCAACATGCCAAGGAGAGTGTACCCACTCTGATAAATGAGAAGGGACTGGCAACTGGCAACACACAACACTTACAGAGAATGCTGAGATACTCAGCAAATTCTTTGCCTCAGTTTTCATTTGCAGTCATGCTTCTCATGCCTCTCATATCCCTCAGCCTCTGAGTGGGGGATGGGGAACAAACTCTCCTGCTGTAAGAGCAAATTTTGGATTGCCTCATGAGACTAAATGTGTATAAGTCTTTGGAGCCAGACAAGATACATCCTAGAGGCCTGAAAGAAATGGTTGATGTGGTTGCCAAGCCACTATCTTATTAAAAAAATCATGATTATTAGGCAAAGACCCTGGTGACTTGAAAAAGGGAAAAAGCACCTCCGCTTTTAAGAAGCGTAGAAAGGAAGAGCTAGGAAAATACAGGCTGGTGAACCTCATCTCTGTGCCTGACAAGATCATGGACTATATCTTCCAGGAAGCTATATTAAGGCACATGCAAGATGAGGATGTGATCTGACACAGCCAGCACTTCACCAAGGACAGATCATTTTTTACCAGTTTGGTGGTGATCTTCTACAAGCTAGATGTACCCAGAACATTTGTTGAGTCTCCTTCTCAGGAGATATTCAAGATCCATCTAGATGTTTTCACCTGCAGTGTACTCAAGAAAATCTACTTTAGTTGGGAGATGGACTAGATGACCTTCTGAGTTCCCTTCCAATCATTATGATATTGTGATTGTGTGATTCTACTGAATGACAATATCAGTCGACATGGGAAGACTGGTGTAATCTACCCGGAATTCTGGAAGCCCTTGGTACAGTCTCACATGTCATCTTTATCTCTAAATTGGAGAGAGACAGATTTGAAGGCTGGGTTATTAAGTTGATAGGAAAAAAGGAATTTGTTGGATTGCCACAGTCAGAGGGTTGTTGCAATGGTTCTATGTCTGGATGGAAGCATGTGATGAACTGTGTTTCCCAGAGGTGATGAACGGTGTTCTCGAGGGGTTCATCTTGGGACCAGTGATCTTCAGCATCTTTATCGATGACAGTAGGATTGAGTGCATCCTCAGCAAGTTTGCAGATGACATCAAGCTGAGTGGTGCAGTTCATACAGCAGAAGAAAGGGATCCCATAAAGAGAGATCTGGTGTTTTTCCAATAGATGGGGTCAGCACAAAGGACACAAAGTTAAAGAAGCAAATTTATCTTTACTTACACTTAAAGCAATGAGATAATCAGTGAAATGATACAGCAAGAATAAAAGAGAACAAAGTAACACACTTATCGTATTACATAAGATTAACTGTAGTGATTAAGAAAGACATTTCACAAATCGCCCCAATATTTCACTTTCATCCAGATCCGCAGCTGTTGGGGAGCTCCAGTTGCAGCAAGGATTTGGAAAGCCTTTCCTAGCAGCAGGGAGATCCTACACAGTGCATCCACTCATAGGTGAGGTCTCCAACTTTGCTACATGAGGGTCCAGCTGTTTGTTGAACAAATAAGTTTATGAAACTTGTGGAAACATCTGGAAACAGATCCTGTCAACCAAAACAAACTTGTAGCGTAAGTGATATCTGTGAGGCAGCATTTGCACGAACAAGATCAACTAGCTTCATTCTACCATAAAATTTATATGGAGGTTAAAAACAATATTAACTGAGATTTGTCCAAAATAAAACAAAATAAAACAAAAAATAGTAGGGAACAAGGAATTCTTCCAGCAATAAAGCATTAAATTGCAGTCCCTTACAAGATCAGCTCATAGAACTGGGAGATAAGCTACAGTTCTTGGAGGGGAATGTAGTCTAAGGACAGTAATAGTTAACATGAAATAAAACTATGCACATTTTACTGAGGCAACTATTTGGTAATATTTCCTAAATATATACGTATATATATGTATACATATACATAATTACTTTTTCCAGGAAAAAAAAATTTGACTTGTACAGAAGATGTGTTTTTGTCTATTAGTCATCTGCAATGAAAACTCTTGATGAAATATAACTGTATTTATTAATTGTTGAATATTTAAAAACAATGTAGGTCATTATTCCAAAATGACAGCCTGTACTGAGCAATGCAGTAACACTGAAAACAGTCTGGGGGCTTTGAATGCAAGCAGTGCATCTTGCTCTCGGTGTGCTGAGTTAACATACATCTTGGCTGCACAAGCACAGGTGTATCAGCTAATAGGGAAGTGTTTTTATCTTTTGTACACCGCTAATGAGATCATAACTGGAAAAAAAGCATGAGTATTTCTGGTGATGAAGTCCAAAAGGCATTCTGAAAAAGTGAAAAGCATTCCAAAAAAGTTAAATGAAAGGTTTGAGGTTTGAAAACATATTTCATACTGAGAAACCTAAGAAGTTTCATCTACTTAGCTTGTTAAAGTAAAGGGTAGAGGATGGTTTGATCATGGTCTATGAGTACATACATGAAAAAATTTCTCACATCTAGCTCTTTAATCTAGCTGCAAAAAAACCATAATGAGATTCAGCACTTAGAAGCAGAGGCAAGACAACTTTAGATGTGAAGCATAGAACACATTTATAACATGTAAGGTATTTGAACACTGGAATAGCTTACCTACCTAGAAACTTCGTTGATTCTCCATTATATGAACCCTGATTTGGGACTGAATGTCCCTCTGAAACATATCCAATAGTTCAAACAGAAAATATTTTTTTCCATATAAATTGAAGAGAGGTTTCTGTGGCTACGTTCTGTTGAAATAAGATAATCTAGATGGTTGCTTTCCAACTTAAAATGTATGAGTTTTACCGAGAGAATAAAAACATGAACTGAATATTAACTATTCCTACTGTCTACTTGAGAGCACAGAAAACCTGAAATTTCAGATCTGAAATGCAAACAGCATATTTTAAAAAGAGTGATGATTCACGTGTTCATAACTGTAGAAATGTAGTCTCTGCCACTCCCTATCAAAGCAAGAAAAAAAAATGACAAGAATGTTCATACTATCATTCTCTAAAATCTGTCCTGAGTAATTAAAGCCCCACATAAGTGTTAGATGGGAAATTCAGTAGATGCTGCCTCCAGCAAGAAAAAAGCAACTGTGAGAGCCCAGGTGTACACCCAGAAACACATACAGCTCAGAGAGAGGCATGCTTGAGGATTCAAGTTGATCCTCATAAAGCAGATGTGTCTATGCAGTGACCAGGCATGGATTCATTGAGGGGATGGAGACCTCCTTACTATCCTCCCTCTGCCCTGAGACAGTCTGAATTTATATGAATTATGGGTTATGGAAGGCAGGTGCAGGTGCATGAAATCCCACAAAGCTCACTCTACAGTCAGGTCTCACACTGACTGGGAGGGTGATTTGCTGAAAACTGTTTCTCCTAAGCCTGGTGATGCAGGATTTGTCAGCAATAGTTTGGAGATTTGTCACTGCCTTTTTTGTTCAAAGTCTGATATTTTTCTTTTAATACTTATTTATTTATTCACTGCAGGTCCAGAGGAGGGCCATGAAGATGATCAGAGGGCTGGAGTTCTTCTCCTGTTAAGACAGACTGAGAGAGCTAGACTTGTTCATCTTGCAGAAGAGAAGGTTCCAGAAGACCTCATTATGACTTTCCAGTACATAAAAGGAACTTACAAATAGGAGGGAAATCAACTTTTTACATGGTCTACTAGTGATAGGAAAAGAGGGAATGGTTTTAACCCAAAGAGGGTACATTTAGATTAGATGTCAGGAGAAAAAATTTTACTGTGAGTGTGGTAAGGTGCTGGAACAGGCTGATCAGAGTGGATGTCCTGTACCTGAAGGTGTTCAAAGCCAGGCTGGATGGGGCCCTGGGCAGCTTGACCTAGAGCTTGATTTAGTGATTGGCAACCCTATCTGTGACAAGGGAGTTGGAATAGAATGATCTTTGAGGTCTCTTCCAGTCCAAGCCATTCTATGAATCTACAATTCTTTATGAGTCAGTCTGAAGTAGTATCAAAGCAAAAGCCTCAAAGACTACTGCTGAAATTACACAACACAGGGTGAGGCATTTGAGTTCTGTAGGAACACAAGACCACAGGACCCATATAAAGTTCTGATAGCCAGATCCGTGCATGAATTTCAGACAGGCTAGAAAATATCTTAAAGGGAAAACAAAGGGGAAGTTACTAAGTGGTAAATGTTTAGCACTGTGCGTGGTAATTGACTTAGCCATGCAGTTCCCATTACTGTTAATAGGAATCAGATGGCTAAATCCCTGGGCTAAAAATGTACTTTTAAATAGATATTTGCATGAGTGCCAAGCACAAAATATCGAGCTAATATAAACTATGAGTGAGGAAGATACAAATACTAAGGACATTTAATGAAAGCATCAAGAGAGTTTATGGATAGACACAAGACTGGGACAGGATTGTACTGTGAAATCATTCACTCGAATTGTTTTCCATATAACTTGGATAAGATTTTAGAGAACATTTTATGCATTTGCTGAGAACAAAAGTCTTCAAAGGCAGGGGAACACCTATGCATCCCAAGAAGATATGAGGAGAACAGGGGCCAGCTATAATAGAGCCACATAGGAGTATATGACCTTGATTTAATGCCTAGGAAACTCCAGAAATGCACACACTGGCAGGACGGAAAATGGTATAACTGTTGCCACTGTGTTTGTAACTGATTTGCTAGCCAATAATTCTTCAGAAGAGAGGGATCAGTAGAAGAGCTATGCCTTGTAGAGGCATACAGCAAATATATATTGCAATATATGATTTTTCAATAATACTTCAGAATGCAGAAGTGAGATTGAAAGTAAACATCAGAAATCAATTGAATGATTGAAACACAAGCCAACATTTTACCAGCATTATATATAGGTAATGTTAGATAAACATAAATAAAGAAAAATATACAATAATAATAAGAATAAAAAATGTAATGATTAAGATAGAGATATATATAGAGAGAGAGAGAGAGAGAGAGAGAGAGAGATAATGTTTATGTATTAGAGTTCAGCTCTACCAGAACTAGGGACAGAAAATATACAGCCTAGAGTTGTGATAATATTGCTTATTAGTTGTTACAAATAGTAATTAATAAGACCATGTAGTATTAATATTGACAGAATAATTGAGCCTAGGATGTCAAAAGTGTTTACATTACTGAACATCTGAGAAACAAGGTTCAGGATTTGAAGAATAAGAATGTCAGCCTACTCAGTTGCCATGACAAACAAAATGAGAAATCAGTGCCAAAGTTTGGACATTTATTGACTAAGATACATAAAAGGAAAAGAATAACAAAAAAAAAAATAAAGAGTCCTCTGAAACTGAAATAGAGTTTCTGTGCGAAGAAAAAAAATAATCAAACTGTATCAAAGTCCTTCTTTCAGAGACAGGATTGTGGATACACTCTCTGATTCTGTCAAGTAATCTTTCTTTGTCGGGATGAAAGAGTTCGTTCTGTTGTTCAGGTATGAGCTGTGAGTGATAGTTTCTTTCCCTGCCTTTGACAAAACATGCAGACATGGTTACAAAAGGAAAAAAGATATATATAGGTGAGAAAATTCAGTTTTTATTGATGTTTTCAGCCTCCATGGCAGCTGTCTAGTTACAAACAGTCCATTCTGGTCTGACAATGATCATGGAGCTCTCATACTGAACTTTGTCCTCCATATATCATCCAAGTAATCTGACCAGGTTACTCCTCTCATTCAGATGAGAGGACTCATCCAAGTGATTTTGCCTTCCTTCAGGATGCCATGAAATGGCATGGGGGAAGGGATATTGTCCCACTTAGGCCAGTGAGTGTCAGCATGGGACAGAGCCTGTTGTGATACTGTGGCACTTTCAGCATCCTCTCTGAACACCTCTGCAATCATCCTTGGGCTTCATGTGCTCCGTTCCTAAAACTGCAAGACTAAGCAATTCTGCAAGGTCCGCACTCCTCTGTGTATCTGGATCTGAGTGTCCTTGCCTCCAGTTCCCTCTCTACTGAACAGCAAAAGCCATTTAACAGGCCAGTGAGCTTGGTCCTTTCAAGTCAGTCGGAAATGAGTTGCCCTCAGAAATGGTTCTTGCCTTTTGTCCTCTCATCAGGATTTTGCAGTTATCCTTTTTCATTCCTAACTGTGGCTATTTAGAACTTGAGTCTTTTGTGCTGATATGTCACTGCCACAGAAGTGGGCAGATTTGATTATCTTTCTGATCCTTGTGAGTAATCTCATTTCAAACTTTGACCTCCCACAGGCACCTGCTCCTTTTGACATCAAAGCCAGCTCTTTATCATGGAAGTAGCTTAGCCTTATGGCAAAATTATCGATTGCAGATGACTTATACACTTCTCCTGCTGTGCTCTATCAAAAGCTGATCCTCTCTTTTGTTGTTTCTTTTGAAAATTAGGTTGGATTTGTTACTGTCTCAAGTAGCTGGCTCTATGTTTGCTCATAACTTCTCAGGAATTGTCTCCATCTCCCTTTATGCATCCTGACTTCCCTTCATTACCCTCTACAACATTATTTTTTCATACTGTTTCAAAGGCAGACTGACTTATTAGCACAGTCCCTGTTTTTTTCATCCAAACTTGCTGGTAGAGTGCAATTTCTGCCAGTTGTAAGTCTGTGCATACTGTGCACAGGTCACTGGGATCAGCAGACCTGCATTCCACACTGTATTCTAGAAGACAGCTCTCCTTTTGGAAAAGAAGCAAGCCCTCCCTCTAAACTTGGGCATGTCACTAGCTTTGCCTACTTCCTCAGCCTCTTACATTTTGTTGTAGGTATTTCAGGGAAGGTAGCGTTCCACAGCTTGTGTGAATCACAGAATTCTAAAATCTTAGAATCATAGAATGGCCTGGGTTGAAAAGATCACAATGATCATCGAGTTTCAACCCCCCTGCTACGTGCAGGGTCACCAGTCACCAGAGCAGGCTGCCCAGAGCCACATCTATCATGGCCTTCAATGTTTCCAGGGATGGGGCATCCACAACCTTCTTGGGCAACCTGTTCCAGTACTTCACCACCCTCTGTGTGAAAAGTGTCTTCCTAATATCTAAACCTCCACTGTCTCAGTTTAAAACCATTCCCCCTTGTTCTATCACTATCAACCCTTGTAAACAGCCATTGCCCGTTCCGTTTACATGCTCCCTTCAAGCATTGGAAGGCCAGTTCTGAAAACACTTATAGTAGCTATTGTGATTATGTTTGGATTTCCATATATGCAAATGTCTCCAAAGAGTCTTACCAATATCTTAAACGAGAATTTATCAACACTGACATATACACATATTTTAAACAATAGGTCTAATTCAACTGGCTGTGATCAGTTCTCTTTCCTAATATTAGTTCCTATTTTGGCCAGAAACCAGTCATTCGTTTCTGGGACTAATGATGCATTGAATGAATGTATCTGCTTACCAGCACCAACCTCTTCTATCAAATAAAATTACTTTTGCTACTTTCATTTACTCAACAATTTTCTTAGACTTTTCCTAAAAGAGTAATGACAAGCTTGATACTGTAAGCCAAAAAATTAAATAGCTACCTTATGTTCTAGCTCCAAGATCTGATTTTAAGTAGCCTATCCTTCTAGATTTAAGCAATTGCTCTTGACAGCCTTTCCCCTTTGGTGCTTTAATCCATTCAATTTCACTTACAATATTCTGCTTGCTACCAAGTTACAAGGAGAGCAAGTGACCATTCAACATAAGACTTCTCAAAACAAAGTTGAGCTGCAGACCAAAATAGAGAGAAAAGAAGTATGGGAACATTTTTTGCCCCTCTATATGAAAGTGTTCGAAATTGGAGTTCCTCCAGAACTAACTCAAACACGTTAGGATTTGTTTACAGTTGCCAGATTCGCATGTCTCGGTAATGCCTGGATGATGACACTGTGCAGTGTCTGGCAATGATGCCACTGATATGTGAAGTATGGGTATGTGACATTTCAGACAGCTCATCTGGCGACTCAGAACTCCTCAGGAAGAACTGTCTGCTAAACAGGCATCATTTGCTGGGACCGATACTACAAAATATGGCACTTCTCTCTCTATGTTCAGGAATGGCTGCTTAATTATTTATTGTCTCTGTTATCTGAATTTATTATCATATTATGGAATTTTCTGTTACTGCTTTACCTTATCCTTTGCTAAAAACATTGATGATGCAAAATAATTGAGAATGTAGAAGTTCTTGGGCTAAAAAAGAATAAAGCCTAGTTGGAAAGAAGTCTCATGGCGTTTTACTGAAGTTTTACTGTAAAATTGCAAATAATAATAATAATAATAATAATAAAAACACATACCCAAAATAAAACTGTATGCTACTAGTAAATAGAACCCTTCTCTCAACCACAAATCCTATAAAATGCAAGTAGAGATCCATAAGAATTTCATTCTTTGGGGAAATAACTGACTGATATATTGAAGAATAATCTTCTGGATGAAAGTGCCATCCATGAGAAGAATACTTATAAATTAACATTTATGTCTTCTTATAGTAAGAAGATGAAAATGATAAACACACATGCATGCAAAAAATCTTTCCTCCCTGTTTTTAATGTGTCAGTTATCTTCAATGAATTTCAGAACAGAGGCCATATCTACGTATGGTGTCACACTTTGAACATTGTGTCCCTAATCTGATACTATGTCTTTAGGTCTCTGCTACACTACAGATGTATTAAACTTAGTACTACTATGGAGAAACAGAGACTTCTTATTAGTCACACCAATTCCAAAACCTGGAAAATTCGTAAGACTTTTGATTTTAAGTTGGATATTGAGAATAGATTTGAGATGTTGATTGTACAACTATAATTTAGTGGTACAATTCTAACCTGGCTTTTTCAGCTCAAACTCTTTGTTTTTAATTCTCTTTTATGTTATTACTAGTATCAATAATCTAGGCACCAGACAAAGCCATTTGTACCAGCTTGCAAGGGTTTCACTGTAATCAAATTCAGACATTTAACATGACACACATAATTTGAGACCATTAAAATTCTGGGTTAAATCCAAAAGTGATTTGTTGGACTTATAAGTTAGTCTCTGTATACACAATTTCAACTTCAGGAATAAGACAAAGTACAATCAGATGATAAGGTGTAAGTTAGAGAAAAATATATATTCATCCTTCAGGTTCTTCACAGTTTCAAATCAAAGCCTACTGAAATTAAATGATTTTTTCCTGAATTGAGTGACATTTAGGTTTATCAATATAAAAGACTTTCTATATTATTTTAGTGGAACTAATTTATCATTGAAAACAAAAATTTCTGAATAACTTAAAATTGACCTACAAGGGACACAAAAGTGATGTGGCAGTTTTTTTCCCTGACTTCCTCCAGATGAGGAGTTAAATGTAATAATTAGAATGCTAAATCTGCCATCTTGTAAAGGCGATCCAATATTGGAGCCTATATATTTGCTCTGGATTGTGTCACCAATGGTAACTCTATTGCACAAACTTAGCTGTGTTCTAGTCATTCTGTCATACGCAGCAACATGTGAGCACAGCTGCTAAAAAAGGTGAAAAAATACATTCTTGTATTTTATGTAGTTCCAGTCAAATCGAATCACCTAATTCCGTTCAGTGAAAGAGATTTCAAAATGTTACAGAAGAATTAGATCATTTTGGTTTTACATTTGTTTGTGTGTGTTATCTATGCTTTTTTTATATAGATATAAACATTTTGAATTGCCGTAAGAACCTGTACTGACTCTTTCATCCCATTCCTTCTGGCTTGATTCTTCTCATGAGAGTTTTCCCTTTTGGAAATGGAACAATTACTGTCCCTAGGAAATCCACTCTTTTTTGAACAGAAGTTCAAAAGCTCTGTACTTTAAACATTCTCTTGAAGCTGAATAGCTGTATCATTCTGGCATTTCCAATGTATCTTTGAAAACTCTAATGACTGTTTGAATAAAATAAAAGAGTTATTTTAGGATTTATTTCATCTAAGTGCCTTGGGAGTGGGAATCAGTGACTCATATTTTCTCACTCAACCTTCTCCTTAATTTTATTTACATGTTTGTCAGAAGCATCGACCCTCCAGTTATTTGCATGAAATGCTGGCTTTTTACAAAATTACTCTGTAATAGAATAGAATTGCCAATTCTTTTGTGCCCACACAGAATTAATTCTGACCCTTCCTCTCACACTAAAAACACTGGTTAGTCCAATCTACCCATTTTGTCTGAAGGACAGCATAATCCTCTGAGATGCAATGTCTCTTAGAGATGTTTCCTTTCTTTCCAAGTCAGTGTGTCACAGGCTTTAAAATTTGCACTGCCATCAGTATGTGATCTGGAAGATTCTCTTGAGCAACTTGATTTTAATTACTGCTTTTATAATATTAGATATGCACTGGACAATTACCTTTGGAAGAGAGTGTAGATATATGTGTGTTTTTTTCTTCAGAGTATTCATTTTAACAAAATGATATATAATTCTAAACCTGTTCATTAGGTCACCAGCCTGGTTTTCAGTCTGATCTCTCTGTAGACTGAACCAAATCAGATGTTCCATGGACACCAAATGCCCACCAAGTCAACTAGGAAATACTGAGTGTTGCTTTTTAGGATAACCAACAAGCTGGCCTCCTTAAGAGTCCATAAATGGTGAAAATAAAACTCCCTAATATTCCAGGGTTTCCAGGATCACTAAAGCCCCAGGTTTTCCATTTTACTTTATTTTGACCTTAGCTTTTTAAGCAACTTAAATTTTCAAAATGTGATCAATAGACCATATGATTCTTCTAGATATTAGTTGGTAAAATTCATGTAGCTTCCTGCAAACATACATAATCAAACATAAGAACATCTTCTGCAGCATTTTAAATTCGTGGCTTTATTTTTTTCAGCTCTACCACATAATACTTAGTCTCAGTGATAAGGATAAAAATTGAATAGAAGTATTAGTGTGGTATATATGACAATCTTCATATTCTTAATAAAAACTGGCTCTTTAAAAAGCAGGTTATTGAGCTTTCTTTTCTAGCTCTAGCTTTGCTTACTGTTATAATTATAGACAGAGTTTTCTGAAAGTGTCTAAATGACGTAGCTGTTCAAATCTTGGTGAAATTAAGTAAAATATGTGCACCAAATGCTTATGCTTTCTCTTAAAAATATCAGTCTTCATGCATAATAAATAAGACAGCATTAACTATTGATTTCTCCAGGGAGCATAATGACCGAACTAGGTCTAATCTTAGGGTAGCTTTCATAAAGAGGAGATGAGGTTAGTGACCTTACCTGAGTGTGTGACTTTGGATACTTAACAGGTAAGGTAGATGAAAGTTTGTTAAATGAAAAATGGATGGTCTTTTTTGCTCACAGGCTGAAGTGCATTCCCCTTGATGGGAAAGGAAATTGTGATGGGAATCTGGGACATTCTGAAATCTTAATGCAGAAATCGAGCTTCAGAGAAGCAGTTCATAGCAGTTCACAGATAACCAGCCCCTTGCTGTTTATTACAGCATTAAGAAAATGCTGATTTTTAGAGACAGAATTGCCTTATTTTTTAGCCATAATTTATTTCTTTCAGAACAACCACTGACCCTGAATTTCGACTTCTATGCATTTCAGATTTTCTCACTGTGTGGTAGAGTGCTGGAGTTTTCCATTTGCTTAATTTGTAGATTTTGGTTCAGTGGTTTCAATTGTGTGTCACTTTGCTTATTTGCTTTGATTTGCTCCAAAGCACGATTCCCTTTGGGGTCTCTTGACTCCTTTCAGTTGAACAAACTGTCTCGTCTCTTGCTATAAACGAGGTACAGATACAGAGGCACCTGCCAAAGGAAGCATTTCTACTATCACAATTACGTCTTCCAAATTACCATTACCAAGAATGACACTGTGACATACTAAAAATGATATTTGATTTGCATTTCAGTAAATTAATTCTTACAAAGTACTCTCATTGATTTCAGAGCTTTTGTTTTGTTTCTTTTTTATACTTCCTACATTTACTGGTTCAGCTGTTCAGAAATGAGAAATTAGGAGGTGGTTCTGTTTCTCTTCACAGACTCTGCTATTTTGGCATCATTTCCCCATCTTCTCCTTTTCAGTAACCTGTTCTTACAGGCATGTGTTCTTTCATAGGTTTTCTATACATAAGGTGGAAATGTTCATTTGTTAACTGGATCCCACCTCTTAGTTTGAGTCTTACATATTTAAAGTAGAAATGAAAGATATTTCCAAAATGACAAAGTATTTTTTGACAGAAAATGGGTTAAAAAGGATAATTCATATGGTTTTAGACTAACACCAGGTATGAAAGTGAGTTGTTTGCAGTCTTAACTTAGAAAATACAAATCTTGAGATCAGTGGAAAAAATAAGTGTAAAACAGAATCCAGAATCTGCAGTCTAACATTTTGTTGCCCCATTTCCAGCTAGAGGCACATCTGATGTTTCTGAAGGATGTGAAAATGAAAAAAGGCAAATTAAGACATCCGACCTTAGAATACATCTGTTCTGAGGACAGTGAAAATCCTTTCTCTTCACTGACCCCCAGAAGCCTTGCAAAGCTTTGGTTACAGTGATTGTCTTAACACAGAACTCCAGATATTGTGGGCACTCTAAAGGCAATGCATAACTTATTATCCTTTCCCAGGTCTACAAAAAGATGACATGAATAATGAATTCATGCATTTACAAGTGTTAAGGTCAAGAAGCACCACCACAAATATGCTACCTGAGTCCCTGGACCTACTCAAAGCCACAAATTTCTCCCATTAAAATGCATCTCCTAGAAGTATTTTAAAATTTGTTTTAAGAATCTACATCCTTGTTAAGTTCCAACCCCAAATGTTATTTAGTACAGTTATCCTCTCTGATAGAAAGCTATGACTTTTTTCAAGGCTGAATTTGTCTAACTCTTGGGCATGGACATTATTCCATCTTTGTCAATAAAATACGAACATTCCTACAAATGGATTTGTTTTCCATGTTTAACTGCTTAGACATAAGGACCAAGCCACTTCCCAGTCTTTCCTCAGATAAAATGGGGAGATTGAAATCTGCAAGCCCCACACAGTATGATTTGTTTTCCAGATGCCACATCAAACCTTCCAAATCTTTCATCTCTAGTACAGTTTTTAAGCTGCACCATTACCCTGGAATGTGGGAGAGGTCTTCAAAGGATTTTTAGAGTGACCATCTGATATCCACACCGAAGTACTGTCTGAGGGGATTTTGAAATTTCTTTCCGTTCAGGCCTTGGATTTAAAAATCTCAGGGCTGTGGTTGTTCCAGAGCTCAGTAATGGCTTTGCCACAAGCAAACAGAAGAGCAACTCACTGTCATGGATGGCAGATGTCCCCCAGGTTTATCTCTGCTATGCAGAACGTTTTCTTTCTTTTTTTTTTTTTTTCCCTCTGTGATCTATCAAATGATGTAGTGGGCACATGCATGGAAGGAAACTCATCAAACCTCTGATTACACCTCACAAAGTCCATCATAGGTATGAAAAAGGGAATGCAGTGGCCCCAGAAGAGGTTTTGTCTTTTAAGGTTACAAATTCTAATCTAAATACTACCACAAGGGACAAGAACGCAAGTACATATATATGTATACACACTTTTTTTGCTCATCACTTAGCTTTTACAATTAATATAAAAAAGGTGATCTAATTTTCTAAACAATTTTGTGGTCACTGCTGGTCTAATGCATTTTTAGCGTCAATCTAAATCATTCTTTTTCAGAGAGGAAGTGGCTCCAAAGTTCACAGATGTTCACTTCTCTTTCCACTGACTTTCAGTGAATTCCACTTGGCTTTTTATACTACAAGACTTTTAAATATATATATAATTTTATATTATATATTTATAATTTAAGTTTTTATAATTAAAATAACTAATTGTTATGTGCTGCCCTCTGACGCCATTTCTAAACAAGATGGAGTGCTTATTACCCTTGAAGTCTCTCATGAGGGGCTGGGATTACATATGTGTTTTTTATGTCAGGAAACTAAAAGGAGCATCTTTACACAGATCAGGTCCCATGCTTGGCAGAGTTTTAATATACTTCTCACATAGACACACAGTAGCAGCTCAGAGCCACGTTTATTTCCTAACCTCATAGATAGCAAACATTTTGCTCACCTTTTCACATGACGCAGCACATCCCAAAAGAGATTTAAACCTCTTTTCTCTGGCTCCCATGTTTAGTTATCTACACCTGGCTCCCTTGCTGTCTAAAGTCACCCCTGAGAAGGCAGACTGAAAATCAATTGGCAATAAGCAGTAAGAATTTGTTACTGTCAAGGTGTCACAACACAACATAGGTAGCTGGTTTTCCCAGACATCTCTGCAGCTTAAGTAACCTACACAAATATCCTCAGCCACAAAAAAGAATAGCATGTCACCAGCTCTGCTGTCTGTGTTTGATACTTCTCCCTTCAGCTTTCTCAATACAATTCTTTGAAGGTGCTTATTCTGCTTTTTGAAGCACATTGCTGAATCTGCAGTATCTGAACAGTATAATGAGAGTGTCAAAACTCAGTACTGATAAGGTAAACACTTTCTAAAGGAAGTTGAGCTGCTGACACTAACACCCATTTTGGCACAGAGGAATATGTGAACAGAGCAAAGGCAGTCAAATGCCCCTTAGAGTCCAGTAGGAACTTACAGTTCATTGCTGTCTCATGAGTAGAGATTGATTCACATTCCCCACATCTGAGTGGTATGAGGATGGTATCAAGCAGCTCAGGATTGGGCAGGAATGAAGGCTTCTCCCAGAGCTAGGCATAAGATGAACATATGCCACTGAAGTAAGCCAAGAGATGGAGAATTCACATGGGTAGCAGTGCATAGGATCCTGAAGTATTTGGACATGAATCTTAGACTCCTTTCATCACGGCACAAAGCTTTGAGAACAGGAGTAGCTGTGCAGCTTCCAGTGAGCAGCTGTAGATCTGACCTCCCACTCTCACATGAGGAACAGAGGCAAATTTGGGTACCAAATCCACAGTTGACCTCTGTAAGCTTTAGTGTAGGAGTTTGGATTCATAAGCTTCCAAAGTCTCCTACATACAGTCCGATCTATAGCTCCAAGTTCCTTATCTTAATTCATGTTCCATCAATTCTTAATACCATAAATATAGCAATAATAAACTCCAGGTACGTTAGTGGGCTTTATAAAGGTTGTGGTTACCTGGCAAACATAATAATAAAGTTTGCATATTACAGCAGGAGCTAGTAGCAGCCGCACAACAATTTGCATTCTAGATCTCTGTCCTCATTTCTTATAACCTTCAGGTGTTCAAAAGAGGTGCCTCATACTGAGCTATTAATTCCATATTTAGGCACCTTGACTGTAAATGTACTGAGTGCCTCTTGGCTTTGATGAATGTCAAACAGCTTTCAGATTCATAAGATTGCATGAATTTCTAATTTTTTTTTTTTCATATCTCTACATTTGTCCTTGAAAGTAAGGCAGCTTCTGTATGTGTTTTTATTCCATTCAGCAATTATAACACTAGTCTTTCCCATATAATAAAACCAATAGTAATGACATTAAAAAGAGCAAAGGGAATGGTTAAATCAATATATATAAATAAAATAGGAGGAGAATGCTCCAATTAGCTAAATTACTTATTCAAAAGATACTGGAAGGAAAAAAAAAATAAGGAGTTAAAAACTGAATTGTAATGTGAACATGTAGACAGACAGGTATATTTATGTACCTTAATTTTTGCATTTAGAGATTTGTCAGAGACTACTCATGCTAATATTTATATCTATCACAGTCATGTGGCACTTAATGTATTCAGACTAACGCAAAATTGTAGACCACAATTTTCGTGCTGTGTTATGCTTTTATGCCTGCACTACACACAAGAAATCTGACTCTTCTCAACACCTTATGGAGTAATGGTGTTGTGGCTTTTCAATAACCACTGGCGTAAGGTTTCTCTTTCTGGTACCAGATGCAGAAATGGAACTGTAGCATGTGGCTGATGAATGCAGGATGCAACGAAATGAAAAAAAAAAAAAACCTTCAAAAACACCTAGCAGCTAATTAAACTAAGCTAATTAAAATTAATTAATTGTTTAGCTAGTAAGGGGAAATTTGCAGAGTAGCAGTACATGCTGTAGGCATCCAGCTGAAAAGCAGCTCTTCAGAAAAGGATCTGGTGGTGCTGGTGGACACAAAGTTGAACACAAATTAGCACGGTGCCCTTGTTGCTAAGAAAACTGTGTTCTGGAGGGCCACAAGGATGATCAGAGAGCTGGAGCAACTCTGCCATGAAGAAAGTTTGAGAGAGCTGGACTTCTTCAGCCGGCAGAAGAGTAGGATCTAGGGACACCTAATTGGGACTTTCCAATACTGAAAGAGAACTTATAAACAGGAGGGGAATACAGTGACAGTCATACAGTGACAGAACAAGGAAAAATGGTTTTAAACTAAAACTCAGTGAGAACTGAGGCAACGACACAGGCTGCCCAGAGAAGCTGTGAATGCTCCATCCCTGTTGGAGTTCAAAGCCAGGTTGGATACGACCTCCAGCAGCCTGATCTAATGTGTGGCATCTCTGCACATAGCAAGGAGTTTGGATCTAGATTACCCTCCAGCCCAAGCCATTCTACAGTTCTATGATTTTTTGCAGAATTAGGCAAAGTATTGCTGACAGGTCAAAAGAGGTAATTTTTCCCATCTATATAGCACTGGTGAGGCCACACATGAAATACTGTGTCCAGTTCTGTTCTTTCCAATATAAGAGAGACCTGGACATATTGGAAAGAGTCCAACAAAGGCCTAACAAGAAGATCAAGAGCCTGGAGAAACTCTCTTGTGAGGAGAGGCTGAGGGCAATGGGGCTATTCATACTGAAACAGTGAAAGGTCAGTGGGGGTCTTGTCAATGTCTAGAAATACATGGAGGAGTGCTCTTTTCAGTGGCTCCCAGTGCCAGAGCAAGAGGGAATGGGCACAAATGGAATACAAGGGATTTTTCTCTGAAGATCAGGAAGCACTTCTGTGATGTGAGGGTGAGCATGGAAACAAGTAGGCCAAAATATATGTTGAGATCTTCAAAAGCCACATGGACACGGTCCTGGCCAAATATTCTAGGTGAATCTGCTTGAGCAGGGTGTTGGGTGAGAGGACCTCCAGAGATCCATTCCAATCTCAGTCATTCTGTGATTCTGTGATGTTTTTACCAAATTGTTTTGGATTGCTCTAAAGTAAGCCAAATTCTTTAGTGAGTGAGAATCAAAAAACAGAATGTCCAATTAATATCAGGATAAAATTCTGATTAAGTGACCTGTAATTCACCCTTCTGCCTTCAAATTCATTTTCCATGGATAATTATTAAATAAACATCCCATTTCAGCTGATCATCTTTTGACCCAAATATGATGCAGGGCTTTGGTAACTTTATGCTTAAAAAGAACTTAAAAAGAAAACAAAATAAAGAACGGCAATTTCAATAACATACATTATAGCAGTAATATTTAATAGAATTAAAAAATGTGATTTTTGGAAAAGGGTTAGTTTGAAATATATTGCTTAAGTAATTTGGAGACCTCAACCTTCCAGAAGTATTTCACTAGGAACACAGTGCAAGAGCGGACTTTGCTGAGCTTAAGCATATGGCCAAGTCCCAGATATTTAGGATTAGCTCAAAGTACTTCAACTGTGTCACAGTAAGTTCAAAACCTTCACAGTGTAAAAAGACCCACTCAGAGCAATGATAAACTTGAATTTGATAGAATAGGAAACTGAGACTAAAAAGACATTTCTCAGATGGGAAACTCATTTCTTGTACCTTGTATACTTTTTTTTTTTTTTTAATAAAAAAAAAAAAATGCCAAAGGCTTTCTGAACAACAGAAAATGTTCAATTTCTTTCACAAGCATACATCTATGCTTTGTTTTCTTATTGTTGTTGACAGAGCCCTTCATTATGCCCTTAAAGAATCATTTTATGTTTATTTGCACTGTCTATACAGATTTGGAGAGTTGTTTTATGAATTGCCAGAGGGCAGTGTATTTTTTTAATAAAAGTTTATTACACTTTGATTGATTTTGCTGATATTCATTTTTTGTGCCTCTGTTACAGTTACTCATTTTTGTTCTGAAGCCCCAAATTGCTGTTACTAATGTTCCAGAGGAGCACTGTAACTGTTAGCAACTGACAATGCAAAATGTTTCTCTGTGTTATTTTTCAATGTAGATGTTTCCATGGAAAACTGATTGAAGTCTAGTTTGCCAGGGCTCTTATTTGTTCACGGAATGTTGCAAGAGTAAGTCACGAGTGAAAAGCACAAAAGTGAGGTAGAGCTCAACCACCTGATTACATCGCTACAAATTAACAAATCACTATATGGCATCTGAACTGTAGCAGAGATGTTAAATGTGTCCATATGTAAGAAACTGTCAGCAAAAAAATATGTACATATTAAAGAAAAAAAGTTGGCTTATCTTAGCACGTAGTAAAAGAAGCTTACAGTGAACTCAATCCATAAGCTAAACCATACGGAGATACTATCTCTGTGGCTTAACTGATGTCTGATAACTTACCAAACACCAATAACTTGAATGTGATTTTGAAATTCATGCCAAAATGCTTTTTTTGCCCTTTATTACTCTAAATATCACTAAATAATTTGTCATTATTTACAGTTGTTCTGGGTAAGATTTAAAATTGCCAGTTTCATCACTTGGCAAGTCAATTTTTATCTCCCAACAGAGTTCTTGTCCTTAACTCGAGTAATGTTCTTTAAAAGTAGCAATGGATTTGTAGTGAGTCAGAATGGAATGAAATTAAATGTTTCAATGAAATCTGAGATATGTCTTTTTTCCCTTAGTACTAGCCTGCTTCTCATATTGCCTGTGGGACAGTTAGATCAGATAGATATACTGAGCATACTCCATAGGTACTATAAGTGGAGAATTAAAACAGCATAGGCGGATTCTTTCCATTGCTTCTCTTACTCTATTTGCAACCTACTGCATCTAAATAAACACTACAAAACTGATTATTTTACAGCTATATATTCACGCTTTTTGAAAAACATAGCTGAACCAGAGGGCTTCTTCTTGAAGGAAAAGAAATTGGCAACACTCATTCAGCAACTCACCACTTTGGTGAATGGTAGTTAGGCAGTGTCACTTTTAGCTGTTGATGGGACAAAGCTGCCTGGCCTGCTAGTGAGAGATAGGAATTAAGCCATGAAACTAATGAACAGAAGAGGAGCTGGAAAGCAAGGTTATGCTGTCCTTCGCCTGTTGAGATAGTCCTGGATTTTAATTCTCTCTCCTTCCTCCTGCACAGCCAGTAATGGCTATCATACAAGGTTGATTTCTGTACAGATATGCTATTCCAAACAGTCTCCAGTGAGCCACCTTTATGCCTTCCAACGGTTTGACTACATTCAACTTGAAGTGGGCTTTGCTTTGAGCTCGGGTCAGACAAGGTGATTATCAGAGGTCCCTTCCAAAATGAACTACTCCATGATTCTATGAACCTGTTCCAGTCATCTCCCTCCTAGCATGCAGTGCCATGAATGGAAGCAGCACCAGGACTGTGGGTTGAGAACTAAGGCTCCTTTTGATTAGCACAGATCTCCCTAAAAGGGAAGAAATCAGGAAGAAATCCCATGAAAGTGAGGGTAGTTCCCTGAAATCACCATGCTAGAGAAAACACACAAAACCTGCCAATTCAACCTGGTTCTATGTAGCTTTTTTTCCTCTCTCTTTCTTTTAAACGGAGTTTCCCTTGTTCTTATCACTAATCTTCCCTCCATAAGGGAGATAATATTCAATTTTATAGCATGTTTTAGGTAGCAAATGTTTGTGTTATCAGGTACTGGCTCTTGTTTGCTTTCTAATGCTTCCCAAGCTTTCCAGAGCCTGTTTTTTAATCTACCAGCCAGTCTTTGATACAGAATCTGGAAATTATTTTGCTGCCAAAAGTATACAAGGGAGGTGGGAGAAAATCTGTGGGCTTCTGCTAGAGTAAACACAAAGAACCATTCTCTCATCTAGTAAAACAATAAGATTAGTCCTTTTATCATTATTTTTTTTGCTTTCCTTCACTGCTTTGTAAACACTGCTTGTATGACTTTGCCTCTTATCATCTGCAAACTGAATCTGCTTTTGTTGAAGCAGTGTCAATCACAAGGGTTTTTCTGTTCATATAGTTAGTGATATGACTGATTGAAAAAGAAGACAGGCTTTCATTTGGATCTGCAATATGTGGCATACCTACTCTGGAAACATTAGGGGGTAGAAGACAAAGGGAACAATATGGTAAAGTATAACCCAAAGTTCATTTGCTCTGTCAAGGAGATTAAGATTAAACTGAAGGAGGTCAAAGCTATTAACATTTAGACTACAGGGTATTTAGCAAGTTAGCATCTAGTTAGGTATTGGCTTTCTAATTTGGAGGGAAGCTGGCTTCTAACTTTTTACGTAAACACTTGCATTAGCGAAAGCCTGGGTGGTCTCAACATTGTAACCCACTGGACATATTTGATCCAAATCTGCCTGCAAAAAAATGTCCTCTGTGACCAACCTGACATTTAAATTGTAAATAAGTCCCTTGATTCCTTTCTACCAACTGTGATAGCATTTGTAAAAGGAAAACTTCACAGTGATGCTTCTAAGTTTCCTTTCCCAGATATGAAATTCTCCTTCACACCATACATTTTGTGACAATCTTATATGCAACTCTTTGGACTAAGCAAAAAGATTACTGCATTCACCAGTAAGGAGCAGAGATGTGACTTGTTTTTAATTAACATAGCAAAAGTACTAGCAAACTGACTTTTATACAAGTCAGATATGCATTTATGGAATATGCTTCACATTTTCAAGTCACATTTTCTGATTTTGTGGTGCTCTCTCTATAGCTTTTTGCTCTAAATCCAACGGCAAGTGAAGAGGGATGGATTACTATGGGAAAATGAATTAAGAGAACAATCACAGACCAGCCAGCATTGTCAGCCTTCAGAATGTGATTTGACTAAACTTTAGTAACACTGACCCAAAAAACCATCACAGTGACCTTATTTCGGAAACGGTAGCCACTCAAAGTTAATCATAGAATCATAGACTTGCTTGTGTTGGGCTGGTAGGGACATTAATGATCATTTAATTCCAAACACCCTGCGATGGGTAGACTTGCCAATTGCTACAATAAGAAATTGTAACTTAGACCAGGAGGCCCAGGACCCTATCCAGCCTGCTCTTGAACTTTTGCAGCAACAGGGCATCCACAGTTTCTCTGGGAAACCCATGCCAGTGCCTCACTACCGTCTGACTAACAAATTTCCTCCTAAAGTCTAAATCTCTCTCTTTTAGTTTAAAGCTGTTCCCCCTTGTCCTATCATTATTAGACCATGCAAAAAAGTCGGTCTCCATCCTATTTATAAGTCCCCTTTAGGAACTAGAAGGCCACCATGGGATGTCTTCAGAGCTTACTCTTCTCCAAACTAAACAAGCATATCTCCCTCAACATTACTTTATAGGACAGATGCTCCAGCCCTCTGATCATTTTCATTGCCCTCCTCTGGACCTGCTCCAACAACTCTATGTATTTCTTGTTCTGAAAGCCCCAGACCAGATGCAGCAGTCCAGATGGAGCCTAATGAGGACAGAGTGAAGGGAGACAATCACCTCCCATGTCCACCTGGCCACCCTTCTTTTGATGCAGCTCTGGATACTGTTAGCTTTCCGTGCTGCAAGTGCATACTGCTGGCTCATGTCCAGTTTTTTGTCCACCAGGATGTCCAAGTCCTTGGCATTGCTGTTCTCAAGGAGCTCTTCTCCATGTTAGTACACATAACTGAAGTTGCCCCAACTCAAGCGCAACACCTTGCACTTGCTTTGTTGAATCTCCTTAGATTCTTATGGGCCTGCTTTTTGAGCTTGTTCACTTCCCTTTGGATGAAATTCCTTCGTTCTGTTATACCAACTGTATTATTCTGCTTGGTGTCACTAGCAAAGCTGTTGAGGGTACACTCAATTCCGCTGTCTCAGTCACTGATAAGGATGTTGAAGAACACTGGTCTCAAGATGGACCCTGAGGAGACACCTGTCATCACCAGCCTCCATATGGAAGGAAAACCATTGACCACAATTCTCTGACTGATATCATTTAAACCTAATCTCCCTCTGAAGTTAGTTACTGTATTTTCATTAGATTTATATGCTTTGGCTTAGAATTTTACTGGTATAACTACTCATCTCCGGCAGGGATATGAGATGTATGAGGGTATGAGATGACCCTTCCCAGTAGAATCTGTTGTTATTCGCACTGTCATGTGCCTTCAGTCCAGAGCTTCATTTCTGTATTCCACCTGCCTTTCAGACTGCATTGATTCAGGAGGATCAATGGATCCTTTCACAGGAAAAGGCTCAAACTTTCACAGGAAAAGGCTCATGTCAACTTTGAACTGGAAATAGTTTTAAAATATGAACCATAGCTTTTCCTCCTGCAAGACTCTGAAAGCTGCATTCATTGACCTAGCCCAGCTCCAAACCTCCCTCCACCCCAAAATTAAAAGCACCAAACCTGATAAAATCCACTGGCAGTCTCTTTCACTTCTACTACCGTGCTGGGTTTTTGAAGCATCAGAGGAAGTCCTACCATTAAAACTATAGCTTAAACAATTGCCAGAGTGCAACAAACAAATACAGTTGATTAATCAAGCAGTTACAGCCCAGGACACTCTTCTATAAGCTCAGAGGAGAACCTCACAGAATGAAGCACTTAGTGGTTGCATCCCTTTAACTTTTAAAACCTATTGCAGTATTTTGATATCAGGAATTCACTGTGTGTTAAACTCTCACTGTCCACTGCTGTTGGAGTACAGCATTGTTGAGTTCAACCAGGGCCATCAAAGCTTTTCAGGCTCAATTGTCTAGAATTTATATGTCGCTGTCTCACACAAACCAAGCTCTGACTTTCCCAGCCTAATCTCTCCATTTATCACCTGTCACTCCATTCCTATTGAGACTACAATATTGCCATTATGAGAAGCATTACCAGTCTGCCCAGTTCTAATTTTGCTAAATGCTTTTGAAAGGAGAAGACCAACATATTAGCACCTCATTAGTTAATCAGGTTTGCACTGCTAAGCACATCAGTCTTCTGAGAGAAGAGATAACACAAAACAAAACAAAACAAAACAAAACAAAACAAAACAAAATAAAATAAAATAAAATAAAATAAAATAAAATAAAATAAAATAAAATAAGAATCACAGAGAGCTTCCTTCGGATAGAAAAACAGAAACCTATTGTTTTGGAAGGATCAGAACAGTTTATATCCAGCTTTCTGAAAGCAACAGAAATAAACTATGGCAAAGACTGACAAGTATTCATAAAACATTTGGCACAAATGAGCCTACATTTTTCATCAAAGAAAGTAATTTCACAAATCTCTGTTCTTTCAGAGATACATTTTTTTTTTTTGAGTGTGTATATGCCATAGAAAAAAATACCATTTTACTGTTATTAATTATAATGATAGTCCTAAAGCAAAAAGGTTATTTTACGAAAAGCAGTGCGTTTCAAAAAAAATGCAACATAGTTTTGACAACATAGATCAACTAATTCTGTTGAACATCAATCTAATTTGAAAGAGGAATCATAACTGCACAAAAAATAGGGTTTTAAATTAAAAAATACGCCAGTGCATTGTGTCTATTATCAATACACTGCAATGAACAGAATCATAAATAAGGTAGATGCAAAGTGTTTTTAAAAATCCCTAGCAGTAACCAGCACACAGAAGAATACACTCACAGAATAATATACTCAAAATGAGATCATCTTCCCTAGCTTAGAGCATGGAGTTGTCTGTTATTTCTAACTTCGTACACAACTACAATACAGAGCCAGATCCCAAATCACTGAAATTAGCAGTAACTCCCACTCAAGAGCCAGTTTCCTGCTTCTGGGGTACATGGTGTACTGAAGCCTGACTCTAATCCACTTCACCATCTGGCAACCTATCGAGGAAGGCATCAAGAAAGTATAAAAAGCTAGCACAAGATTTTTCTGTACTTTCTATGTCCCTCTTAAAATACCAGTTGGGGTTGAGCTTTTAAACATATTCCTCTTCTAATCAATCCCTCTTTGGAAGGATTCTGTTGCAAGCCAATTCTGAGCTTTTTTAATTCAGTTGTGCCATCAAAATTGGGCAAAAGAAATAAAAGGTAGATAAGTAATAGTTTTTAAGATACAGTTTCTTAATCTGTAGATTGTTATATTACAAAGGAGGTACAAGAAGTTATGTTTGATTAGTCATAGCACTACTTTTCCTTTCTGTAAGTAATTACTAAAAGAACAGGAAAACTGTCTCTTTAAGTAAGGAGATATAAAACAAGAAGAAAAATAAACCATGTAGTGTCAGCACTTCACTCCAAATAGCATAGTTTGGAGTTTTCATGCCACTAAATTAACATATCCTTGGAATATGCCATAAATGATGAACTCCTTAAAAAGTGCTGCATCCAACAATTCTGGAATGCTACAACGCATTATTTTATCCATACAGATAAAAAATATATATCATAAAAGTAGACCAAAAACAAAATCAGCAGTAGGTTAGATAAAAGTGACCATGATTTTCCTCTATTTGTTCTACATACTCAGAATTAAGTCCAGGCCAGCAATATGTATTCTTGATGAATTGGAAAAGCCAATTTTACAAAGCTGAAAACAATTATGTGCTAAGTCATTTGGGAGAAAGAAATTAGACAGGAAATGTGGATAATAACTGGAAAGTGTTTAAAAACATTTTACTAGAGGATTAAAAAAGGAATGGAAGCTGGGCTGGCCTAAATATTGACTTGTATGAAAGTGAAAACAGATATGTAAGTCATAATTATTGTGCAAAAAAATACTGTTTACTAGAAGTAGTGTGTATTAGACAAAAGATTAGACAAAATAATTACAGAAATAACACTGAGGATGGAATCAAGAAATAAATTTTTTTCAACTTATTCATCAACGACTTGAATGAAGGGACAGTACACTCAGCAAATTTGCTGATGATAGAAAATTGGGAAGAGCAACTGACACACCAGAAGTCTGTGCTGTCATTCAGCAAGCTCTGGACAGGCTGGAGAGCAGTGTGGAGAGGAACTTCATGAAGTTCAACAGAGGCAAGTGCAGGGTCCTGTTCTGGGGAAGGAATAACAAGTACACATCAGTACAGGTTAAAGGTTGACATGCTGGAAAACTGTGGAGAAGGACCTGTGAGTCCTAGTGGACAAGTTGAATATGAGCTAACAAAGAGCCTTTTTTGTCTAAGAAGGCCAATAATATTCTCAGAAGCATTAGGAAGAGTGTTTTCATGAAGTCAAAGGAGGTGGTCCTTCCCCTCTATTTTGTCCTGGGGAAGCTTCATCTGGAGTAGCCCCTCCAGCTCCAGACTTCTCAGTACATGAGAGACTAGAGAGTTCATCAGGGGGCTGCAAAGATGATTAGGAGCCTGGAGATTCTCTCTTATGCGGAAAGCCCTCCCCCTCTATTTTTTCCTGGTGAGGCTTCATCTAGAGTAGCATGTCCAGTTTTCGACTCCTCAGTATAAGAGAGACTAGAGAATCCATCAGAGATCTACAAAGATGATTAAGAGCCTGGAGATTCTCTCTTATGAGGAAAGGCTGCAAGAGCTGAGATTATTCATCTGGAGAAGACTGAGAGGGCATCTTCTCAATGTGTACAAATATCTTAAGGGAGAGTATCAAGAGCCAGACTCTTCAGTTTTGACCACTGACAAACTGAAAGGCAATGAGCACAGGCTGAAACACAGGACATTCCATCTGAATATGAAGAAAATCATTATTGTGAGGAGAGCACTGCTACAAATTTCTCAGAGGGGCTGTGGAGTCTCCCTGTTTGGAGGCTGTGAAAACCTACCTGGATGTAATCCTATGCAAGTTGCTCTAAGTGACTCTGCTTGAGCAATGGGATCGGACTAGATGTTCTCCAGTGGTCTTTCCAACCTCAGCCATTCTTCTGTCTGTGTGCCTGTGAGTTAAAGATGACAGAAAAAAGTTTTAGTTTTGATCACAAGTGTAGTCGTACCAAGAACAAAAGTTTGTATGTTCTCTAATTGAATCTGGTATCTGAAGAAAAATCGCATCAAATCAGTTCTATCATAAGAAGATAACTTCTTATGCATTGTTGTACATTCAAACAGTAGATCAGGAGAATGTTATATAAATAAGTCCACAGATCTGTATAATTTTCAACTGAGCTTTAAAAAAGTTGACTGAAGAAATTCGAAAGCCATGAATGCTACTTTTTGTTAAGCCTGAGAACACTGGAGTAATTCCAACGAGGGCAGAAAAGGGAAGAAAAGCCAGCATCACACTAATACATATATATATATTTAATTTTATGTGTAATCCAGGCAACTACAGTCCTTTCAGCCTGAGCTGAAAAGATAAAATAATTTAAAAGTTAATGGAAGATTATTTTAGCAAGGAACTAGAGGTATGTCATGCAATTTCAAGAAAAATGGCTTAAGTGAAACTGGAATTTCCTATGAGCACCCCTAAAAGAACCCAGGTGTTCTGTTCTTAGGAGGTTAAGAAAAGGAAATGTACCAGACAGCCAACTACTGTCCTTCTGAGTCTCCAGACTGGCTAAGGGCAAACCTAACAAAACAACACTGCCAACAGAAGGATTGCTTTTTCAAAAGTGACAAAACAGATGTGAATAGTTCTCCATGCAGAATAAAACATTTTCAAAAGTGGATCAGCATTTTTTAAGCTCCCTAAATTTGGCAGAGTGTCTTTTTGTAACCCTGGCTCTTAATTTCAAATGTCCTTTATCCACACTGATATTCAAGCAAGGTTTGCCTGGCACTAAAGCCTGGGAAGAAGCTTTAGTGAGCCTGGTACTCAGTTCACTGAGAAATTTTCAGCACAGACAGGTTCTCTGGATTAATACAACTCTGAAAGTGTGAACTAACCAGGTAGCCCATCTAATAATTGAGACAACTTGCTAACAGGTTAGGGTTAACTATGTGTAACAATGGCATTGATTTATGACTGTCAGGTTCATAGTTTATTTAGATTGTTCAATTTAGTAATTTTCTCCAGCTTTCAATTGAACATTTTGGATCAGGTGTTCAATGGATTGATCAATATTAAGTACAATAAATCTCTGTACCACTCCATAAACAAAGTTGATTTTTATAGCTTTGGTGTGATTTAAACCTTTAACACTTTAAACCATTCTGCAGCACTCTTGTCATGTAACTATGTGCTTCTTCTTCACTTCACTTAATTCACATCAGGTTGTGTCTTAAGAATATACAGGGCAATGAAATCCACTGTGTGCTTAGACAGCCTTGATCCTGCAAATGTGCATGCATGCTACTGCATGCGGGTAGATAACTCCTTTGATCCCAGTGTGGCTGCTCACATATATAATAATGTTAAGGTGAATAAGCTGTAAGGGAAGGACTAACATTTGAATGTTGAGTTTTGTGGTTCATGAGAGCTTTCTAAAGATGCAGAGGCCATAGGGAAGGTCAGGTCACATTTGCTTGAATGTAACTTCTTTGATTTTTCCCCACATCAAATTCCCTCTTTCCCCCCCAAAAACAGGCTCGTATCTTCACCTCTAAAGCATGTATTTTACCTTATGATGAATGTACATGTCAAATGTAGCCTGATGACCATTTCCAAATGAATTTGATACTTGGTTCAGGGATGGGAGATTGAATCTTGGCAGGGGGGTGAAGCATGGATACAACACTGAGGGCTTCTCACAGTTTTTAAGACACGCTGAATGGCAAGCTTTTGCTCTTCATTACAGTGTTTCAGTGAAACTACTGGACAAGTCATCTCCCATTTGCTTGATTGATTCAACTAGTTCTTTACAAATTATCAAAGATGATGCATGAAACTTTCTGGAGAAGGAAAACCTCAAGTCATGTTTGGAATACAGATGGTATAGCAGGCAAAAAATAAGTCTTCTGTTTTGAAACTAGGGTTTTGTTCATACAAGAGCTGAAAAGGAAGGGAATACTCTCCCTTTCTTTCCTCAGTATAGTATCATTGACCTCCTGTTCACACACACCCATCACACTGTTCTTGAGTAGGTGCTGCCGGTTTTGGCTGACCTTCGCTGGAGATTTCTCTAGAATGGAGAGAAGCCATCTGACTAAATACCTCTCTGGCATGTGAAAAACTCGTAAGGATAACTGATGCAGTCAACACATGGAAGAATTTACTGTCTTACCCTGAGGTAAAAAGCAGATCCTCCTTAAGCACTTAAATAACTACAAGTGCTTTCAACTCAGGGCTGGTATAAAATAATAATAAAAATAACCAGTCTTTCTTTCTTCAAAAACAGAAGACGGGAAAGGAAAGAGTAACTCTCTGGGCCATCACCACATTCCTTCTTTCATCTCACATACTAAAAAGGCATAGAAAATGCAAAGCAGTTGCACATGTCTTAAAGAGCAAGTTAAATGATTACCACAGGCTGAGATCTTTTAATATCTGTTGAGCTGAGTGTCAAAGACTACACACATTTATGCATTTAACACAGCTTTAAATAGTATGCATAAATGCATGTTGCTGAACTGTGACGGGAAAATCAGGCAAGTATTTTTACTTATAAAAATATCCTACTTCTGTTTTGTTGTTCCATTGTGAAACAATGCCATATTCAGAATCCCAGGATGCAGACCATGAACACCTTCCTATTGCATCTGTCCCTGTGGATCAGCCTCTCCAAGTGGAACTCAGGTTTTTTTCTGGCTTCAGAGCTGCATTTTGACGATGTGGCTTTCTTATTTTCTTATGCCATCAAAACCTGTGAAAAGGGAATGAATCATGTTTCGATTTCTGCAAGAAGCTGGAGATTATTTCCTGTTATATTATGAGAAATGCTCATTTTCATATATAATGCAGTTCTCTGAATCTATAGACAAAAAAACAGGCTACAGAAACCAGTATAATTTTAAATCAACTGACAAAAAAAAAAAAAAAAAAGAAAAAAAGAAACTTCTCTTATTAAGCTAATCTCATAAAATAATAGCTTGTTATGAGAAGTTGACATTAGTAGCAGAGCTGTGTGTGTCTAGAATGAGTATTTACCTGAAATACTCTTCAGTAAAAGGAAAGAACAATTAAAATATGTTAATAGCTGTTTCTAGAACAGCTCTTCTATGTCATCTTTATACTGCCATCTTCTTTCACAGATTCACTGCAAATCTTGAAGGAAAGAAGCCAGATAATCAAGAAACAGGTTAGAATTTTGAAGAAAGATATTTTTTTGCTAATGACTTGAAAATCCATACAATTGAGATGGAAAACCCGGGTCAGGTCCAGTGCGGCCTTTCAGACACTGTCAAACTACATTGCTGAGTCAGTCCTATGTTGAACTGCAAGTCAAGGGGGATCTTCTTACAGTGACACTGACACTGACATTCTCATTACTCTGTCAGAAAAGGAGACATCAGCTTATGACAGCATAGCTATTGCATCATTCCAGGTGTCCCTAACTTGACTGGAGCAAGACAGGATACTTCTAGAGCTACACTTATAAAGGTGATGCTTTTGTGTAGGTTTTTGCACAGCAGGATCCTCTTCAAATCTTAGACATCAAAGACACCACTATTCTGATGATGATTGTGTATATGTTGCTTTTTGCCCTGAAAAAGCTTGCTAGATTGTCACTAAAAGGCAGAGGAGTAACAAATGGAAAAAAAGATAAAGAAATTTCCACCTTTATTTGTTTTAATACCCCTCCTACAGACAGTTCTCTGTAGGCTTCCCAGTCGTAGTTCTGCTAACAAGCACATAGATAAAGGTGATGTATAATTAGTGTCACTGGCATTTTAGTTAAATTTTAGCTGAAAATAGTCATACCAAAAAAGGATTTAGCTGAAAACTAAATCATACCTATTTTTTCATTGTTCACAGTACTGCAGAATTTGAATTGAACTTTGAAAATCAAAGCTGTTACAAAAAACTTTAGACTTTTTTTTAAAAAACATTGATTTACAGGTACACGCAGATGAAAATTCTTTATAATCAGTTTGCCACATTTTGAAATCCTGTTCTCTATCAAAATTAGAGTAAAAGATGACATACTTTTTAAAAAATTTACGCACTGGGTCCTTAAAAATGTTTTGTAGTTTGTACAAAACAGCTTCATATTCTCAAGTTCGTGTGATGTTCACAAAGTTCTTGAAGTTCATTTTATATTGTTCAGTCGTGTCCCTTAAATAAAAATCGTTAATGAAGTGTTAGGCAAGTGTACATCCAAATGACGATTCTGCTACAGAGCTATTTTAGAAACTTTTCATTATTAAAGCACCATTGATAAAAAGTAACTGTCCTGCAATATCTCAAATCTGTTGATGTCTGTTATAAATTTCCCCTTTTTGCACTGGAACGAAAGATGCAGCGTTGCACTTAAGGAACTGAATTCCGTAGCAGGGCAACATGATTTGCCAATTCACTTGATCTATAAAACTTAATCTACACACATGGATCGTATTACAGGCATTTCAAAGGTGGATGATAAAATGTAGTCTAGTGAATAAGGAACATGGATTCAGCCATATTCAGATGAACCTTTTCTAAACATGTACCAAATCTCAATAACTGTACTAAATGGTCTCAGCTAGATAGAAAATGACACATATTTAGACAATACCAACTCTGCTGAAGTTTAGTTTCACAGAAAGTTTTAGTCTTACAGAAAGATCTCTGCTTTAGTGGGAAAAAAAAAAAAAAAAAAAAGATTGTGAAATGGAATGAAACATTAGCATTTAGACACAGCCAAAGCAGCAGCCTGGGATTACAATCCAATTTAAGTTAATGGCAGCTTCATACAAAATACACTGGCAAATAAAGTCTCACTTGTAGTTACTCACTAGTATGATGAAAGATCAGTGAAATTCACGTTATAATAAGATTTTCTGGAAAAAAAAAAGAAAAGATATTCTCAATGAGAAGAACAGCTAAGGAAAACAAAAAAAACAGGACAATTGCAGTGACGAAAGTCAATAGCAACTCAGAATTAAAATTAAGAAATATAAAAATATGAACTATTGCTTTACGACCAGCACTGAAATGATTTAAGGAAGGAACATATTAAGAAAACTTCAGCTTCTGGTAAACTATCCTGGATCACCTGCAGAGCATTTACAATACACAAAAGCTGTGAACCTGCTGAACTAAGGTCAGTTATTTGTTAAGAGGGGGACTGTTTTGAGAATTGTGAGGCAGATGAATTGATTTGGGATCATAATATCTTGATCTTTATTTCCCACCCATCTTGCCCTTCACAATGAAGCTGTTACCTTTTCACAAAGAATGCAGAGAGCTTTAGAATGGCAATGAACATCAAGCTGACGTATCTCTCAGTAGCTGAGTTTCCAAATGTGGACAGGCAACTTATATGCACACGCACTAATCAAGTCTCCCTCTTTCCGCAGGAGGCTGCTTAGTGAAATAAATGGTAGTAGGATTCATGCAGTGTTACTTAGGGAATAGGGAACAGATGGAGAAGATTGAATTCCCAGGGCCTGTGGCTGCTAGGGGATTTCCCCACGCCACTTAGGTCTTTGAAATAAGACAAGAAAGTTTTCTAAACCACAGAAGACAAAATTTTACTCCCTAGTAACTTTTCCATTTATTTAAAAGACTCTTCCAGCAGAGAAAATACTTCTCTGCAGCAGATATAATAACTGCCCCAGATCTATGGAGTGATCCCATGGGGTACACTGCGGTTGTCCTGCCAGTTCCCTTGTTAGCTAAACCACAAAATGATGGGATACTAGCCATGAGAGAGCATATTGTTGTGCTGTTTGGCACTTACGTGTGGAGAATATTAACTGGTATCTTTATTGATTAATTGCATCTTTTAATGACAGGAGGGAAAGGGTTAGGATATGGATTCCTGCTGAATGGGACAGGTTAGTGAAACACGGGACTTATAAATCACCCAGTCTGCAGGGGCTTCAGCAGCTGAGTGACTGTACAGAGATGTAGCACAGCCAAAGCTAATTGCACTGTTGTTAGTCATGTAAACAGCAACAGATAGAGGATGCTTCTTTAGAGAAAACAAATGTACTTTGTCTATGGTAAATGCAGTCATTATAGATAGATGTTGACCACTGGATTGAAGTATCTCATTTGATGAACCCTAGAAGGACATGGTAAAATAACTTAGAGGTTATCAGCGTGAAGAACACAGAGAAGAGTGGCTGTCATGAAGGTGAGGGGGTGATGCCTATGGAAACAGCAGTCCATTCTGACTAGCTTTCTACCATGCAGGGTTATTGTGTGTTTCACTGTGAATGGCTGCAAATCCAAACAATGAGGGTTTTACCAGGGGAGAGCTAGCAGAAGCCAACAGGTATTTTATGTTTAGAATCATGCACCTTACTTTCCTTCTCTCCTCTGTCTTTTAATTTCCAGTGGATCACTAGGAGAACAAGCAAAGATAATGTTCAACTTATGATTTAAGTCACAGCAGAAGAAAAGGTGACTAAAGTAGTGTAGGGGGCATTTTGACTTAGAGAGTAGTTAGATTCTCTTTTGTTGACTCAGCTTAAAAGAGTCAGAAATGTTTGTATTTATTTTAGGAAAACATCAAAGCATCCTCCCAGTTCTGACCATAACTTCTGGGTATGACAGTGATTACTGCAATAACAGTTCTTTTTTGATCCAGCTGAGCCAATAACGCTAAATTTACTTCTTGAAGTAGCACTTCAGTTTCCATGAACTTCCTGCTTTATGCAGGCCAGGCATAGAGTAGAATGCAATTTCATCTCTGAATCTGAAATCTGCAGTTTAAATTATAAGATTTAGTTTTTCTCAGGTTTCAAGTCCAAGAACAGATCTGAAAGGCTGTGGGATTTAATTGCATTATAAATATCGCTGCAGGAGAAGAAGTGTGTCCAATATTAAAATTGAATCTCTACTCTGCCTCTTCACCAGCACCATCTCACTCTGTCTGCTTCAGTCTTTCGGATAATGGCCTGCTTTGCTGGAGATGGGTGGATACTAACTGTGTCAAACCAAAGGTATGAGAGTCAGAGCCCCTTCCTGAGGAAGTAAATCCAGGCAGTCCCTTCAGTATCAGCCAGCAAAATCTCACTGTGCACTCTGAGATTTTCTCAGATCCAGACAGGACTGTCGCCAAGCAGAAAACAGGGCTTCATCACTTTCCTGGCATGTTCCTTGGCTAGCACATGTGGTGGTTTACAATAAAACCAGTGCAAATCCCAGTTTGTGGTATATCATTCTCCTGTTGCAGATGGGAATAGAGGCATATTCCAGGGATTCCGAGGTCCTGCACACATGCTCTTCATCCTGTGCTGTGACTGCCTCTCTCCCTCCCAGGACTAAGTAGCAGAGGTCAGGGAATGAAAGGTGGTTCACTTTGAGTAAATACAGGCAAACATAGACAGGCAAACATTTTGTGAAAGGAGACATACAGCATTTAACCTCATGGTTTTCTCCATTCAGAGAGAATATTTATAGTATTTTTCCTCCTCCAGCACAGCCTGGCATGCAGCATCTGCAGGGGCTGCCCAGTAGGATGAGAGAGGAGGAGTGCAGGAATTAAGAAGATGACAAGAGGTGGGAGCCATTCAGTTTTTATTACACGCTAGCTTGTTGCAGAGGAAAATTAAGGTGCACCAGAAGGCAGCCCAGGAAAACAGAGGAGTATCAGTTATCTCTTCTTTGTGCATATAAGGAGGGAGAGACAAGACAAACTATGCTATTCTTAGGTCCAGTTTCTTCCTTGTGTAATTCCTGGAGCAATGCAGTTATGTGCTTGCCTAATAGTTCAGCCTAGATCCAGCTAAGCAGTCATTAGCTTTCTTGGGAAATTCTCTATCAGTAAGATACAAAAAGTGGGTAAAATTATTCAGACATTAGTACCAAGAAACGGAGAGATGCATAGAGAGAGGTAAAAGATATTTACACACACACATACTTATATACACGCAGGGGTATGCATGCACACATACATAAAGCTTCATAAAAATTCATAGATGTTGTGTCAGTTTCTGTAGGGGGTAGAATAGGGGAAAAAAAAAAGGTGAGGAATGTATGAATTTAATAAACGCAGACATAATTGCCATGAGTAAACGTTAATGCATAGGAATGAACTTTTTTTACTTTATACATATTAATAGGGTCTCTCTTTCAGAAAGAATGACATCAGACATTGATAAATTTGACAGAAGTGAAAGGAAAAAATGGTTGTACTATTAGGAACACTCCTGCGGTGGTGTTGAACGGTGCCTTTGATACATCAGCCTTCAGTCTCCAAGCACATTCGTATTAACTCACGTGTACACCCAGAATTCAAATGAGCTGCCTCTTTAGATGCTGACTTTTAGCAGCAGTCCCACCAGACATGCTGGAATCAAACTCACTGTTTCAGAGTGTGGTATAGTATAATTTTCTCAGTACAGTTTGTGCCAACTGACTCTCTCAGAAGATTAGAGAAAGAGGCAGTGTGTAGCAGATCATTAAAGAGCCACACAAGGCTGAAGCTTGAAAAAAATGTTCAATGAACAACCTGCTCCAAGTGCAGATATTCTCGTACACTATGAGATTGGTGCAAGGCTGTATATTTAATATTGCTGGAAACAGGATAGCAAATTGCCTGAAATGAATTGACTTAAAGGGAAACAAGAGCTAATCATTGATGTCTGAATACCTCAGTGATGTTTGAAAGCTGGAGCATCACCACAACACAGATGCTCTTTATAACCCTTCAAGAAACCACTGTGAAAACAATGCTGCACACCTGCAATGTGTGTGTATTCGGAAACATCATGCCACTGTTGAAATTATCCATTATGAATCTTCCAATACAACCAGCACACCCAGAAGCATCACATGATTTTGGATTCACAGCAAGTCTGGAACTAAATAAAAGGATGAAGTCATGCATCTTATCCTTATCAGCCTCTCACTTTTGAAAAGTAGACATGGGGAAGCAGGGCTTTTAAGATGCAAGTTAATGCTACTGACTTTCTGAGCAGATTCAAACAAAGTAAACAAAAAGCCACGAGAGAGAATGATCTGGAAAGCAAAAAAGAAGGAAGCAATGGAAAATGAATGCATTCAGAGAAGAAATGGAGATGGATAAATATGTGTGAGTTAACAAGCATGAATAAAGGAAATGAAGAAAATAAAAAAAATGATAGAATTAAAGGTGATAAGAAATTGTTAAATAATTTGGGGCCATGGAGGAATATGTGCTGGATACTTAAGTCCATTAGAAAAAATCTTTTGAGATCTCATTTTATAGAGAACTGAGACATTCAATAAGATTTCTACAATAATGTCTTCTTTCAACTGACAATACTAAAAGTAAAATTCTTTAACAAATTAAATCAAATTTTCAATAATCTTCTTCCACTCCTTTTGTTCACCACCTTGCAATCACTCTCACTGTAGTCACACGGCAACAGAAATGGATATCCACCTTCCCTTGCATCACAGAAAGAAAATGTAATGTTTTTCTAATTAGCTTTTTATTTGGTTTCCTACCAAAAGTTAAAAATATTTGTGAATGATTTTCTTTTTAGAAATGTCAAAATTTCCTTTTAGTAAGCAAGCATAGGTAACCATCCATATTTTTATTTATTTTTTTTCAGATGCCAATCACAAAACTGCTGGCAATTTAATTTTCATGTGTAAGAAACATTAGGTCTTATGTGCAAAAGCAAGCATTTCAGTACACTAAAGACAAACAATTTTTACCAAATTTACTGTGTATTTTAATCTCTCAATGCCTACTATCACAGCAGGCCTTGTAGTTAAAGACAATTAAAAGATAACACTCTTGTTAACTGTGGATGTATTGCATCTATCCTCAGACTACCTAGAATAACTAAAACAAGCTGGCAGAAGGTTTGAGCAGACTATTTGCTCCTGCTAGCTGAAAGAAGCAACACAACCTTATCTTAACATAAGCAAAATAAAGAAAGGGTTCTCCTGTTTCAGAGCAGAGGCCACAAATAATAGAGTAGCCACTGTACTGATCACTCTTTTCTTCTTCATAATCACATAGCCCAATTTTCCTCCTCACACAGTTTGAAGCATCCCATTCTCAAGATGGGATCTGAGTTCTCTCTTATCCCATGTTTTCAGCGTCATTCATGTCAGTGTTTTAAACAAGCAGCTCTGTTTAAAAAGCAAATTGCTTCTGACTGATGACAGAGACACTCAGGCACTTCACTGTTGGATATACTCAAAAATCACATATAAACAAAAGAATAATACTATTGCAAGACTGCTGCTTCTACAAAGCAATGTTCTTGCTGTTAAGGACGGAGGTGTTACGTCGAACTGGCAGTAACCACTTATTCTGAGATGGTAAAAATCTGCAAATACAAATGTGCCCGAGCATTTTAATTATTCATGAATGTTTATTTTCTTCTTCCCATAGACACTCATTCTTTGTATGTTTTCAGTGGCAAAGAGCCAAGAAATTAATTTTATCTTAAATAATTCATTGCTAATCAGCTCTAATCTATTTGGGAAAGCACCTATAGCTCAAACAGAAATGTTCATACTGGTTTGGGTTCACTGTCAGTAATCACCCATCTCCGAATGTAAACTAGAGTCTTGCTACTAAGATAAGCTCCTCCATGGGACTCACCTGAGGGTTCCCTCCCTGCAATTGCATGGTTTTGCACAAATAACCAGCACATGCATGTACATTTTGAGATCTGGACATTTCAAAGAGTGGAAAATGAACTTTGGTGCTACTTGAGCTATACTCACTATTCGTATCTGCCAGAACAGCAATTACTTACAACTTCAAAGCTCATAGTGGGCCTGTTTTGGGCCTGCTGTGACCTACTTAACTGAAAATAAATTGTGAAATCTTTATAAGAGAGGCACACACTATGCCAAGTTTGCTTCCAATTTATGGTGCTTGAATTTCCATTGGGCAGATATTCCTCATCCCAAAGTTTTATACAAGCAATGATTGGAAGAAGATTCATATACTATAAAGATTATTTCTCTGGAAAATCATAGAATCATAGCGTACCCCAAGTTGGAAAGGACCCACAAGGATAATTGTGTCCAACTTGCAGCTTCATACAAGCACCACTCAAAATTGAAACTCCATGTATGAGAGCAATGTCCAGGTGCCCCTTGAACTCCATCAATTTGGGGCTGTAGCCTGCCCTGGGCAGCCTGTTCCATGCCCACTGCCTCTGGTGAAGAACCATTTCCAAACTCTCAGCTGCTCCTCCCCTGACAGAGCTCCATGTGGTTCCCTCAGGTCCTGTTGCAGTCACCAGAGAGCAGAGCTCAATGCTGCCCTTCCACTTCCATTGTGAAGAGATGCAGGTTGCCATGGGCCACCCCCCTCAGTTCCTCTGCTCTGAGCTGAGCAAACCAAAAGACCTCAGCTGCTCATCATGTCTTGCACACCACCTTCTTAGTCCATACTGCAGGAATAGAGTGCAGGCAAACAGTTCTAAACTTGGTGAAAATGAACAATGCATGCTTTCCAGACCCTAGGAAGGTCATTTGAGAATGAATATTGATTTTACTTCATGCAGAATAAGGTTTACGTTATTGCTGCAAAATTCCTCCTCTACAATTTTCCTGTAGGCTTTCAGCCATATGTTTCTGTGTAATACAGCAAATTAAATTCCTTTGCAAGGCTGTGCTCAGCTCTCTCCTGAGCAGACGCATTTCGGCAAGCAGATCCAAGGCACGTGCGGGCTGCAGGCACTCTTTTGTCCTGTTCCTTATCCGAGGGCTTCATTTGGAGTCTTCTGGAGGTTGCTGAGGCATGTCTTAGCTCAGCATGACAGACCAGTAGGGCGGTTATTCAAATGAGCTTTTATTCCAGTCTCGTCTGGAATGGCCAAGTGTCAGTATTTTCCCCCTTTTATACTTTAGCCGTTAAAAATAAGACAGCATGACCCTCAAGAAACCTGTCTGTAAAAGAAAGGTCTACATTAAAGCCAAGTAGGAAAAACTATTTTCCTGACAAACAGTTATTATTTGGAAATGCATCTCTCTCTCAGGGAACCAGCTTTGTGCCAGAAAACAATCCCATACAAACAGCAGCATTAGGAGCATTTTAAGGTTGAAATTTAAGCACTAAAAAGACAGAGTGCACCTCAGGAAAAGCTAGATTAGCTACCTTATCTCTGCCTGCAAGCATACATGCAATATTACAGCCCTTAATTAAACAGACCTGTTTTGTCTCTGACAGAATATATCAGATGGTCTTCTAGATTTTGCGTGTTTAGCATATATTAACAATTTGTCTCTTCTCTCTACGTCCATCATTTAATTAGCATAAAAGCCTGCTAGCCCTCTGTTCATTTGCTCTTCTTTATAGTATCCTCTTATCTCAAAGGTACTTATTTTAATAATTTCATCAGTACAGATGCACGATGCATTCTGCAAGACATTTTTCCCTTTAGAGACAGATGTACTCCTTAGTAACAATTCATTATTTATTACCTCACAAGCTGTTGTATTTTTTTTTCAGACAAATAAACTCACACTTCCATTACCAGTATCTTTTAATGATACTGTTTCAGATTGCTGTATCATTGGAGTGTAATAAAAATTTCTTCACACTCTTCTATTATTTTCAGAGATCTGAAGGCTCTGTTCTTCATTTTCCAAGCAGCTGCCCTCAAAACACATCTCAGGAAAATCTGTGTACCATTTATCCAATAAGACATTTTAAAATAAAAAGAAAAATATTTCTCTTACATCAAAATGTCTCTCTAATGAGCAAAACATCCTGCAGAGGTTTTCACTAGTTAGCTGAGAGCATGTCCTAGAACACAGCAAGAGAGAGAAACCTGGATGCCAAATGATAAAGGGGGTAGGGAATTTTCAGAAAGGATTTTAGAGCACAGCACAAATAAGTGTCATATGCAGACTTTCAAAGTCGTTGTACTGGGCAAACTTGAAATCTCTTTCAAGACAATAATCTTAAGACTGAGAAGAAATGGTATTTGAAGAAAGTGTTAGAGGAATAATCTAGTGTCTAGTGCCTGGGCTCCCTGGGCTGTGCATCACCTATCCCACTATCTTAAATGTGGATCTTCAAAGATTTCTAGGGGGGAAAAAAAAAAAGAAAAAGGGAAAAAAAGAAAAAAAAAAAAAAAAGAAAAAAAATGGGACTGAAAAGTAGAGGATATGTAGAGTGACTTTTCTCTGGAAGTTAGAGGTAGGGAAACCCAGGACTTAATGTAGCAAAGAACTTAAGTCTTTGAGGAGTTCCTGAAATCTGACCGTATTATACCAAGGCCTGTATCTTGTGAATTTTTCAATGACAAATCTTTCCAGTCCCATCCACCTTTGTTATTGGAGAGTATGTGCGAAGATAAGCCAAATGGAAGTGGGGTGTGATAATGATAAAAATGAAATCAAATAATGGCAAAGCAAAGTGTAACATTTCAGGTGTGAAGCAAGAATCAAAATATACCTGTATTCCTCTCTTTGCTACCATAACACAACCTATGAAATTCCACAAATTACAGCATGTCCCATAGTAAAAAATAAAAGTCTAAACATTGTAAAGGATCACTTAGAATACTGCTGAATCTCAACTTTCCATTTTCTCTCTTTTTTTTCAAATATATTTCTATTTTTTTGTTTTTGTTGTTGAGTGAGGACATGATTTCAGTGATATTTTGAGAAGAATAAAATGCAGATTAAAAAATTAAGTTCTTTAAACACCTATTTGAGTTTGTATGCTTTATTTAATTAGGAATACTGAGTACTAAGCTCTCATTATACCAGAATTCATACTGAGAGAGAAGAGTTATCCTGAGGGAACCACAGGAGAAGGGGTTATTCATGCTTATTAAAATATTAAAAATAGTAAAATATTAATTTTCTATAATTAATTATCTATTTTTTTCTACAAGAGGGACTAATGATTGACCCTATGGAACTAGAAACTGAGAATATATTATTATGCAACTGATTTTATTTTCTTGTTACTACTATCTTATCCTCTATACCTTCTTCTCTAATTACTTATCCAGCATTGTATTTCAAAGAAGTGACTTGTCATTCTTTCTTATCCTTTCACAAAAGAATGAAGAGATTTAAGAGGAAAAATTGAGATACTGTGTTTCTTACTTATCGATATCAAAAATTCATCCTAATAAGGATTACTCCTACTCTGATTCCACAGCTCTTCCTGATTCCATGAAACTATACTCAAGTTGCTTATATTTCTAAATTCGATCTCCATTAGTACTAAAATCCTTCTGAAGTTTCTAGAAAGATTTACATTTTTTATTGTCAGATAAATCCTTTATTATCTTTTTCTGAAAGTTAATTCTTCTTTTAAAAGCAATAAATACTTACTTTCAACAAACAAAGCAAAAGCAATGAAATGAAAAGAAAGGTGCCCCATGAAAAGAGAAATCTGAAGACTGAATTCACTGCTAAATTTGTTGTATGTATAAAAATTTTCAGAGTCAATATCAAATAGAAACAGGTAGCAAATTACAAATTTCACATGCAGATTTAAGTTAGAAAAGATAATATATCTAGTATTAAATCTCTTCTGTATACCCATACTGGATGGATAAGTAGCAGAAGAGATGTGACATTGCTGTGGCTGCTTAAGACAGAATAGGAAGAAGTAATTGGACAGCAAGATGGAACCAGAGAATAGACTCTCCAATAATGTTGGCAATAATGGTGGAAATGGTAACTGAAACTTGGAATGTTTTGGATTTTGTTTTCCAGGAGCTGTAAAGTGCTGAAAGTTTATTTGCTTATTTGTTTGCTGGTTTTATTTTTAATAGTAAATCCTTTGGAGTTTTACATCTCACATTATGTTGCTCAAGAGATCAGATATTGTTCAAGAACATCATATCTGATAGTACTTCTCATTACACCTGCTTCTGAAGAAGGGTGTGTGGGTTGGGGCTGCATAGAGAAAGACATTAGTAAGATAAGAGGGGTAGGAAGAAGGAATAAGAGATTTTTCTCCTATGTAATGTGCAAACATACTATAAGGAAAGAGTGGAAATGGAATTTCAAGAGATCTAAAGAAATGTAACTTTTTAAATAATTGGTTTGTGTCAAACACAAATTTCACTGTTTTTAAATGTAGCTAAACTCCTATATCATCCAGATTACATACTGCAAAATAGTGCTGGTTTCATTCCTGATCCTCCCAAGCAGTGTACTCTAACTTTAAAGATGAAGTTTCATCTTTATTCTATTTGGATGTCTCTCTTTTTATCGCTGCTGTATCTTGTGAACTCCATCTCCATGCCATCTGTCAGCGAGATAGGCCTGGGAAATACAGAACCACTGGTACTTACGACGTTTGAAATTCCTGGATATATCACTAGAGAACATGCTATGGGGAACAACTTTGCAGTGACAAGGAAATAAAATCAATTTTATAATAGGTCTCCTCAAATTCTAATTTCCATAGGTCAGTCCTCAGTCTTTCCCTTAGAAAACCTCACCCCAGAGGGAAGTAAAGGGAAAAATTGGCCAAGGTCCCCCTTGGAGAACATTTGACTTCTTCCTCTGAGGTAAGGAAATTTGCTCCCTATGCTCCACAGAGCGTCGGTGAGGGGATTAGTCTCCAACTCCATTAAATTTTTCCCAGAGCCACAGGGGACTGTGCAATCTCTAACTCTTCTCTAAATGATAGTTTGCTCAAAAGGCCTCCTGCTACACTTGAAATATAGGACAGGTGTTACAACATTAGCTACAGACCCATGCAGAGAACCCAGAGACAAAACCGAGGGATAGTGCCACAGAGACCACAAATTTTCTTACTTCATAACCAGTACAGAAAGATTTTCTCTCAGATCAAGATAGTATGAAAATATATATATTTCTAACAGTAAGCATTAAAATTTCAGAGGAGTGCTGAAACCATCCTGTATTTCAAGATGGAAAACATACACTGAAAAAATTTGTGCTGCACACAATGAAACACAAAAGTAATATGTATCTTTTTCTCATATAACATCTCACCAAGCTACTGTGTCTTTAGGAATGTTATCTACAAAAAAAAAAGTCTTTATCCTGTCAGAAGGCTTGACTGCCACAGGAGCTTGCTGCATGTGATATCTTCTTGATATTTCTCTTTCAGAGTAAGCCCTTTTTCCTTATTTCACCCTACTAAAGTGTGTGTATTTGTACAGCTCAAATTAAGGGGTGGTAGCTGCTGTTGCTGTATTTATTGATATATGGAGCAGATCACTCAACACAGTGACAACCTGAAAACTCAATTCTTCCAGAGACTGTTTTTCAGATCTGATATTTACAATTTCTCCTCATTTACCACTTCGCAAAATTCAAGGTAATTGGATGTGCTCATCTGTCCTTATATGTGTGCAGCTATCTGGAATTCCATAGTGGCTATCAGAAATTCAAGCACAAACATTTCATTGTACTGGGTTTTGTGTTGAAGTTCCCAGTATGAATCTTTTCCTTCGTATCTGCAAGGAAGGAAATGTTCCATATCAGTATCATTCATCAAAATAGTTATTTCACGCAGGTAAAATGGTGGGCCTGAATCTTATTACCATGGTAGCTCCTTTAAGCCTCTGTGGTGAAATAAAAGGGCATCAAACCATGTATGAATAATTGCCATGTTCTTTGAGATCTGTCTGTTCTGCTCTTGCAAATGAAGCATCAGCAGAAATGATTATCAGGTCAGATACCTCTAAGGGTCAAATCCTAAGCAGATGTGGATTGGTATCACCCTACAAGAAAAAGAAAAATCATCACATATGCCACTTTCTGATCTGGCTTTAGGAAGCATTTATCTTACCATGCTCACCTGAATTTATGAAGAATTTGCACATAAAAACTAAAAGGAATTCTGGAGTCAGGTATAAGTTCCAATTTTACATGAACAGTTAGATAAAATAAAATGATAGCAATAAAATCTAGGGCCAAGGAATCTCCTAAGTAGTTTGTCTTAAAGAAAACATGAAAATATATACCACTGGAAAAGGATGATATCTTGAGATAATATCAAAGCTATCACATTCTGTTGCCAGTAAAAAAAAATAATAATTCTATTTACAGTTAGAAAGATAAACTGGACAAAAGAAAAATGGATGGTAATCCACAATCTAAAATTTAATAGTTTGCATTCTCCAGTTAAATAAAATGAGCAACAGTACAATCTGTGAGGAAAGCTTTCCTATTGTGACTATTATATAAACATCTATCGGTATTCGTTATGATTATAAAATCACATTTCAGGTGCTCAAATCTCTCAGCTCTGGAAGAGATCTTCCAGGAGTTGAGACACCCCTCTATGGTACAAAACTGCAGCACAGCTTCTTGCAGTTTCCTGAGATACTGCACCTGCAATATATTCATTCTAATTGCTCCAGATTCACGCATTCAGATGACGAAAGAAGCTGAATGGCAGTTTGCCTTTTCGTGCAAAGGAAATATAATTGTTTTATAATATACTGTAAGTTTTAAACCTGCAAGTTAAGTATTCATTTAATTATTTAGAGAGAGGTTGCAATTCTATTTTCCTCTTGTAATAGATGTAGTCTGTCACTGAGCCATACTGAGAGAAGCATGAGGGAAGATCTCTGACTTGGGAATTCTTCATTTCTTCACATCTCTCCCTTTCTCTTATTACAAATGCAGTATTGTATATAAAGTCTCCCCTCATCCGCTTACCACACAGATATTTTTAGAAATGGATTATTTGAGCCAGATATGCTGCAGAGTAAATGCAGAAAGAGGATGGAAAATAACGATTCCTGTGTTTCCTCTACAGGCAATTGAATTCCACACAACTATTACAAACCTTATAAATCATGTCTTTTCCTAGTTAGGAGATTTTATTTCAGATCCCATTAGCAGAATGGCAGAAAAAAAATGATTCTGCAGTAAGATCAAAGGTATTCTGATTTTCTGATGAGAGAGCTACTTACCTCTGCAAAAAATGGGTCCAGTAAGATGCATCAGTAAAAGCTACCAAAAATCTTCCTTGGCTGAAAACACTGAAGCTTATGTGTTATAAAATTGAAGAAATAATTAGAACTCTTAGCTCTGGAGGTGTGTGCGATCACCTGATTAAATCAGCAGTTGCAATTTGATTCATTAAATTTGTCTAAAAGAACTGCATTAAAAATCATCTGAAGTCATGAACCATGCCTAAAATTTTCAAAAGATATTAAGTAATTCAAGATTTCAACTTCATTTTTCACTTTCTAGATCATAATTAAGCTTCACAGAATGAAGTAATGTAACGTCTCTCTCATAGTCTTAGACCTCCCTTGTACAAGTTTTCCATAGGCAGACACCAAGGTGAGGAGTCAACAAAAGCTGCTAAGATTGAACTAGCATAAAGTAGATTTCAGCAGAAGTGAACAGTGCTTATGTGTGTCCAGGGAGGCATAGTCTCTGTACACTTACAGCCATTAAGCACCTTAACAGCATCAGTCACTTGAGTGATACAGATCCCTTTTAAAAGAATAGTAGTAGACCAGAGGTAAGAGCCTTGGACTTATTTCATCCCTGACAGCATAGGAGATGGGGTCAAATTGCTGTTTCTGACTGACACATATCTGGAGCCTGAGCCCAGCTCCCAGTTCCCTGTGGAGTGGGTAGATCCTCTTTGTAGAAATAATACAATATGCAGAGGACTGGAGCCAGAGAGACTGGCTTTAGTCATAGCTATGAGGAAATATATATAAGATGGGACTTTATGTTCATATCTGATTGATATTGCTGCTTCAGAACACAGAACCTGTGTCTTCTACTTCTCGCTCCCAACTATCATACATTTTATGTTTTGACCATGCCAGTAAGATCAGACCCACTGCAAAGAGGGTCTCATTTTGAATCCTTCAAGGCTTTAGAGACAGGCCACAGCAGTCCTTGAGGTAGATCTTGATATTTTGGTGAAACTGAACTGCAAGATCTTAAGCATATGCAGAGGTTAGCATGCTAAACTAATAGTCAGGGGGTAAATGACAGCTGAGGAGTAATTATGCCAATGGTACCTGAATGCTGGGACAAGGTGATATGTACATTGTGCAGCGGATTATGGCAGAAAAGCTCCAAGCTGACTTTCAGAGTACATCCACAGAGTTCAGCACAGCACCACGCAGAGACACTTGCATGGGTCTCAAAGAGAGTCTAGCCTTTTTGGTATGGCAGAACATGCATTATTAAATTCAATCCCTGTTTCTCAGCAGAGCTAATTAGTTCAGGTGCAGCTCGACACTGCTATAATTATTCTCCATCTGCTTCCAAAGCCAGCTAGTTTGGGTGCTGAGAGCTTGGAAATTTCTCTGCAGTACCCCCTCTTGGGGGGGAGCATGATACTATTATGTCTTTAGGCGTGAAGAGACGGATTGACGCTTTGGTCCCTTTGATGCTGTGAGCCTTTGCAGTCTGAATCCTGCTGAGTTAAATCCTCTCAAGGGACAGATTTTTAAAGACGTTTAAATAGCTCAAGCCACAGGTATGATCCCAGTGTGATTTTTTTTTGACGAATGCTTCGTAAGCAGTAAATGTTTTTTGGATGGTAAATGGCTCCATGCAGCAACAATGTAGTTAGCACTCTGCATCGGACACCCAACCAGGGTGGTCTGTGGCAGACAGCAGCCAACAGAGTCACAGCTCCTGCTGAAGCTTTGATGTGCTCAAGTTGGCTTTGCTGGCCTGCAATTCAGCATGCAAGTGCCGCGACTCATTTGGCTGCATACAAAAAGTCAAGTCTGTCTTTTTTCTCAAAAAACAGATACTGAAGATGCAGATGAACATTAATTTACTATGCTGTGCTTGCTCCCTTTCAAAAGAAGCTTTGATCTGAACACTATCACAGTTGCAATGAGCGGAGTACCTTTCCTTTGTGTCAATTGTATTGAATCAGGCCCAGAATCTGTGGCGTGGAGCAATTAGTATGAAATAGATTAGGCAACAACTTCCTTTATTCAGTCGTACAAGTTATTTCAAGATGAACTGATTACCCACATTTGTTTTGTACAGGCAACTGAACCATCAATACCAGCAACACTCACATTAATCAGCACAGAATGATTTCCTTGCTCTCGAAGGTATTTTGCTTCATATCACTTTACAAAGGCTGTCAGGGACTGTCTGCAGCTCAGAATCACCTCCAGTCCAATACAGCCTTTTACAGCTTACAGTACATTTTTCCAAACACCGGGGTCATCCATATGCATTTGCCCTACAAGCTTTCCAGCAGCATTCTGAAATGGGAGCATTTTCATTGACCACACAAACCCCATGGCGTGTTCTCATCCTGTCTGCTGTGTGTAACTGCACATCATTTCAGCAGCATGTATGTGCTTACAGAGACAGCATATGTGAGAGTCCAAACATCTACCCTCTGTTTCCCCACCAGGCTGCAGCAGTCTGTACAGCAACAGTGGGTCTCTATATACAGCTTATGGGACTAAAGGGCTACAGTGCAATAGCCAAAGTTTATTAAAGTACTCATAGAGACAGTGTGCTCTACCCTCATATGTTTTGTACAAAGGTCACACCTGCATGCAGCAGATTTGGTGTATCATGTCAGATGATAACCAAAATGTCTGCTAAACCCAATCTGAGTCCAGTTTGTGCCTCAGCTCACCAGCTGTCCCTGCTGTTACTCTCCTACTCTATCTGCACAGCCTCGCAGCCCCAGCTTGAATCTCCCAGGGAGCTCACACTTTGCTATGTATGCAGCACAAGCGGCAGCAGACTGCTGTGAGAAAAATCAGACTGAGAGGCAGTAATTAACAATTGAGAGGTGGTGAAGAGCAGGTATAAGTGAGCATTTTTTGTCCATTTCAGTGCAAGGTTAGCAGTTTAACTCAAAGCATCTCCTGCAGTGGTTTAGGCTGTTAGTGCCTGACTTTGTACTGAAAAGAAGAGGGAGGACTCACAGGCAGTCACAGCAGAGAGGCATTTTGAGAAGCTATCTCCACTCAGTTACCTAATCTAGGCTGAGAAGTATGCCTGAGTGACTCAAGGCTGTGCACTGTACATTCGAGCAGGTAAGTTAAAACCACTGACAATTAAAAATAACCTCCCTGGGTTTGCTGTGGGATGGCAGAGGAGACATCATACAGTTACTGAAGCTGAGCTCAAAGGTAGCAACTACCAGCTGAAAGATGGGGCACTGACCTTGGGTTAATCTGGAGACAATAACACGGGGTCAGGGAGCTCTTATGCTGAAGCCCAGAGTTCAGCTATGGGATAAAAAAAGCTTTTTTAGACATGACCATAGCCCATTCAGGAAGCTGTGCTGAGTGTCACAGACTGTGGCTCCCATGAGTAACTGAAGGGCCAAAGGCATATACAGTTGGTAAAAAAGAAATTTTCCAGACCTCACCTTTTTAACTTTTCTTTGCCTTTTTCTCTTAGTACTTTTTTTTCTTTTTTTATCATTTTGTAACCTCTTGTCTGTGGAAAGAAACAGATTGAAAATCCAGTGTTTGTTATAGCTCTAAATTTCAAATTTTCTTTTAATTCTTCTTCTCCGGTTCTCAATATATTACAGCTGACATTTTTAATATTAATTGTCATCTGTTTTGCTTCCTAGTTTATTTTTTTCTGGAAAACAAATGCTTTTCTGACCTACTCCAGTCTTGTTTTAATGCTTAGCCAAATATCTTCAGGCAATGAGGAAAAACAAACAGCTGAACATCTGCTGAAAAGGTTGCAAGGTTGAATAAGCTCTAATACCTTCTAATGAGCTTCTAGATATGTATTGTATAAGGGGCAACGAACAGATCCCTATCCTAAAGTCTTACTCAAATGAATATTCTGACCAGTCACTTAATTTAGTTATAGATAGGACTATGTTCACATGCAGAATATACTTTCAGCTACTTCTAAAATATATCATACAGTGGCGTGTTTCTTTCTTCCAACAACCAAAGTTAACTGAGTTCAACACATGGATTAGTTTTATACATTGTTGGTGCAATCCACATTAAGTACACAACACTGGAACTAGTCCCTGACCACAGCTGAAATTCTCCATCTTTTTGGTACACCACTTGGCTGCCACATAGATCCAAAGGAGCAAACTGAAAGGCATGCTACCAAAGCCTTCTGGAGACGTAGCTCAGCACTCTTCATGTGACTGCTAAAAGGGCAGGATCAGAGGTGACTCAAGGAGAGATACAGGTGCAGAAAGATGCATCACTACCATTCTTCCACCCATTGGCCGAAGCAGCAGCACAGAAATTGCTGCAGAATAGCCCTTTCTCTTTCCCTTGAACTCTAATTTCTCTTCTTTGAGTTGCCATTAGTTCAGACGCATGTATCTACCTGCCATTCTCAGTGCTTCTATAAGTAAATACAACAGAAAAGTCAATAGAGTTTCATTCACTTGCAATAGAAGTAAATTTAGCCATAAATGGATAATGAAAAACGAAATGTTCCCTACATGCTTGTTCTCGTAGCTGTCCTTCATCTGAAGATTTCAATCCCACTTAGAGAATCAATGTATCAATAGAAGTAAACTATTTTCAATGCAAGTGAAAATGTGAGCAGGTTCATATTGTATGATTATTAATTTCCAAAGTTAGCCACAGTCTTTGAACTTTGTATATCTCCAAAGGAAACTGAAGAACTTGGATAATGATAAAAAATGTCATATTAAAGCGCTTCTCTCCATCCCTCTGCATGTGCAGAAGCAGCTTGGCATATTTGTAGGGCAAGAAAAAATATGCTGTTGACTGAAAGAGATGATGCTTCACTGCTTCTTACTTCTCAGATAGCCCTAAGCTCATTCTGCCACCTTGTGTGATCAACATATATTACAGCACAATTTTTAGGTGCTTATTTCCTATTCCATTCCATTATGTATCAACTCTTACATAGTACTGCTCAAAGCCCAGAATCTATTAAACTATGTGGGCACAGCAACTCATCTCTGGTATTTTAATATGGACTGACAAAATAAACTAAATTTAGCATTTCATTCATACTTTCCCTCCCAAAAAGACACTTAGTTTTAATAATTAGAGCCGTAAAGAAATCTCACCAATTATATGAAAGAATGCACATTTCTATTAGCTTAACTGTTATATTGTGATTCTCTTGAATGTATAACTTAGTTGAAATGATTTGCTAGATAAACCTGGGAATAATTTTAGCCTGTATTATCCATTTAAACAATCTGTTGAAAAAAGCAGTTTTTCTAAATGTGAGCTGGGTAAGCAGCCATTCTTTGCCTGTTTCTGCTTTATAGAAATAGTTTCTTTATGCTTACTCTGACTGGAAAGCTGAGACTGCTGCAAAATATTTAATGTAAAACTCCTGCAGAAAGGAAGTGCAAAGGAAGACTTTTAGGAAGTTTCTCCACCGTTTTCTCAGTGCTATTCATTTCTGCTGCTATGTTCAGTCATGGCTATATATATATATACACAAAAATCAAAATCCTTTAACAAGACTCCTGGTGAAATCCAGTTGGATAAAAATGCTTAGTGTTTTGATTAGCTGAGTGAACTGGACTATGTTGTTCTGGAAACAGGATAAGCACTCCTGAAGTTCATTTACTAAAATCTTCAGAAGCTTTAGGTCAGACTATCATCATAGGCTCAGCAAGGGATTCATATATCCAGAAATGAGTGCTGGTACAATGCAAAAATCAATAACACTACATGAAGTTGTTACCTCTGAATGTCAAGTCCATTCGGTGTACCAGCAAATGCCCCCACACCCTGTAGGTACTCAAAACACATAAATGAGACACCAGCTGTGTGCAGAAAGACTCCCAATATTGAGGCGCATCTCACTCTGTTCACAGAGAGGAGCTCAGAACATGCAGCCTTTAAACGCCTGTAAGCTTATGTGCAGTGATCTGCTGGTAAGTGAAGGTGACAGAATGTAGGATGCAGAGAAAACAATTATCAAAAGCTCCTTCTAAATCCCACAGATGCAGATGCTGACATCTATTACTGCTTTATGTTCTACAGATACGGAACAAACTTCTTATCTAAGAAATGAACTATGGCTCAGCCTTAATCAACCAAAACTGTAGTGCCCATAAGATCTATGCTAAAAACACAATACACACAGTCAAAGAAAAACTTGTTCCTGTATCCTAGTTTTAATATCTTTCACACAAGGAAACAATTAAAACTAAAAACTCATGCTTGCTCTTTATCTTCATGGAACAAAACTCATCTTACACTGTCTCATCATCACATTCAATTGTGGTTGTAATCAGAAAACTGTTTATGTTAACAATACATCATTTGACTCAACATACACTCTGCAAATAATCAAGCCACAGGGCTGATATCCCCAGCCCTTCCATGAGAAGAAATACTTGTGGCAGAAAGATTCACACCGATTTTAAGTAGAACCAGGCAGAATGTATCTACTAGATACAAATTTTAAAAAAAGCAGTTTGTGGATCTGAGAATGTGTTGATAAGCTTGAAATGTGGTAAATAATTCCATCAATCTCTCCCCCCAGAAGATTAATAATATCAATTTTGAAAAATCTCTTTTCTTTCCTGACTTATTCTATACAAAACTCCAGCCTTTCTCTTAGAAGTTTGTCTGTATTAAATAAATGAATAAATAAATAAATAAAACTTTAAAAGCAAAACTGAAATGTTTGCCTCTATGTTTCATGTTGATCCAGAGAGAAAAAAAAAAAAAAATTATATTAAAGTATTTTTTCCAATCACCTTCTGATTGAAAAAGAAAACCTTCAAAACACTATACACACAGTTCTAATTTCAAAGGACTTGGGCTCAAGTTGCAAAAGCACAAAGCAGACCTAAAGTGTGCATAATTATCCTGGCATAACAACGCAAATGGCAAAGGGACATGGAAAGTTTGAATCCCTCTACAGGCTCTTGCAGAGCCTTTGGCAAGTCATTTCATTTCTTTATATCTCAATTTCCCTATCTATTAAGTCATGGTAATAATACCTACCTTCCCTGAAGAGGTGACAGTAATTAAGTCAATGTTTTGCATAGCACTTTCAAGATGCAAATCTCTACATTAAAGTTCTAAGTACTATTATTATTATCATCATTATCACTGATTATCATTAAGCTAAAGCTACTGTTTAATTCTGTATGTTCTTTTCTCCTTCTGAGATATATATTCAACTGCCATTGTAAGCTAATTATACCATCTACTCTTAAGTATAGGAGTACAAAAGCATACCTTCTGCTGCCTTTGCAGTCTGTTTCCTCTTTCAAATACTCTTTGTGTAAAGGAAAGTATATTCTTAACTAATGCCTTAAGGAAGTTCACACAGTATTGCCAAATTAGCTCATTGCAATTAGTATCTCAAGTTTCTCTGCAATCCTAGGAAAACAGCAGTAGCCATGAACACAGCTAATAATGATGACTTTGTAAAACAAAACTGCAGGCTAATATTGAAAGGGTCGTCAAAGAGCAAAAGGCTGCTTTTCAAATGACCTTTAAATCCTCTGCGACTCCTCTGTAGGATAAGAGGTAACATGAGTGACAAAAAGGCTCTCCCAGCACACCACAGTTTGCCAGGTCAAAGAAACATTTGTAATGAATAAATAAATAGATAATTCATCCCACAGCTGCTTCAGCGTCTTTTCTGATATGAACACAGGTTTGAAGATGTCTGTGAAACTGGATGGATTTCAGGGCTCTGTAAAAAAGAAGGAGAACTGAGCTCAGAGAAGCCAGAGCTTCTCATTATGCAGAGCAGAAAGAATCAGAAACTTGCCCACAGGGCTTCAGAAGCAATGTGTATCCACGAACCATAAGGCATTAAATTGATGATGTCAAAACCAGTGTTTCCTAAAATCAGTCTGACTCGGTTTCTTCTGGTTTTGCTCGCAAGAATGCGCATCCGTGTGATACAGCTCTGCCATCCTGTCTACCCGCTGATGCAGTCAGCTGCGAAGCTTGATGTGTGTGAGCTTCCAGCTGTCTGGGCACAAAAATGGCCAACATTCGGTGTGTTCAAAGCCTACCGGCAACAAAAATAGACACGCTAACACGGAAACATAGGGAAGAGTTGGTATGTCTCATCTCGGAATGCAGCCACAGGGAAAACCAGTGCTTTGATTGAGATTGTTTGTTAGTTATGGCAATGTGTTACCCTAACTATATAATTTTTTAATGAATATTGAAATTTGACAGCTGTCAGCCTTGAAAAAAAGCACTTCAAGATTAAACATTTCATAACATGGCATTTTAAATTTGTGTAATCTTTCTGTCTAATTGTACTGATGTGAGATTATTTCTAAAATTAAATAATTATAAGTGAATGGATATCCTGAAAGTCAAATCAAATATTATTTTTTACAGGAAAGGAAGCTGAAATCCAGGAGCTAAATCTGCAGCTGATCTTATGTTGTGGGGTGGGACACATAACAGCCCATGGTTTTACTTCTGACACAGTACAGATTAAGCAACGATTTGAAGAGCTCTGAGCCACCAACACCCCTCTGTGATGGATAATTTCTGTGCTGCAGACAAGGCTTTTTGCTGTAGTCCTGCTCCCACCCATACCAAAGGGTAATTAGATGCTGCTGCAAGGCTCATCAAGATCCACGAAGTCAGGTAACCCAAGCTGGTAATCTAGACACAGCCTGAGTGAGTTTCACCTACAACATAGGGGATGGAGGAAAGGCTTTTCTCTCCTCAAAACACCTTTCTTTCAATTAATGTGGCTCTCTATTTTTTCCCAGTGGGAGGATATTCTATTGCTCAGTCATCATGAGCAATAGAGGTTAATGACATTTTTCCAAAGAAGGAGCAGGGATAAATTACTTCCCTAGTGTAAAGAAGGGGTTGATAAATGAATGAGAAGGATTAAATGACATTAATACTTGAAATAATTGAAGAAAAGTATAAAATATATGCATATGTACTCATTTATCCTTCTTTTTTTTTTTTTCTTTCTGTAGGTCTTTTAGGAAAAGCTGCCCTGAGGTAGAGTGAATTTGGTCGCTGGCATAGATGACTTCATGTAATAGAAAGAAAAAAAAAAAGCCAGAAAAAGAAAATAATGGACTGCAAGAAGGGAATTCTTCATATAAATAGCACCTGCATAGACATCCACTGCTATTAGTCACTATACCTCAAGCGGACAAGGTTTATTTTAAGTCAGTGTGGCATGTATTGAATTACTACGCAAGGCATTTATTCTTCCTGTTGTATCATAGCTTTCCCAAAATGGCCTATTTCTACATAAGAAATCCAAAGAATTACTTAGAAATGTAATTTTTGTCAGATGTCTTTAAGCTGCCTCTGCCCCTATGCCCAGTATTTATAAAATTAAGTTTAAGCACTACTACACAATATAAAAGATAACAAAAGGGGGTTGGATTAGAGTGTGCAATAACATCTCAGATAGAATCATTTCTTAAAACTGAGAAGGCTGAATATTGCCATCTGGAAAGGCGTGCATTTGTGGACAGTAATTCAGTGAATCTACTGACAAACTAAAATGTAAAACATTGTAGAATATCACATGCCTTATAATATAACAATATAAAAAATATTTATCAATGCCCTTAAAAAGAATGCAGGTACAATTTCAGCTTTTAGACAAAACACATTTGTAACTTCTTACTTTATTCCTTCACTGTTTTTCTTTTAAGTAATATTTGAGTAGGCTCAAAAATGGCCAGAATACCAAGTCTAACCTCTGCCAAATCAGCAAAACCCCTGAACATTTGTATCTCATTCATTCTGCTCCTCACAGCTTCAGACTGATAGTTTTGGAAATTAAATTGACCCATTTATTCATCATTGTAGTAAGGCTTAAACCTCAGCATCATGATTGCCATTGTGTCAGTGCTGCCACTGACCTAAGTCTTCAGTTTCATAGATTGCCCCAGCAACACTCGATAATAAGTGGCAAAACATCATTGCTTCCTTTGGTACTCATTATAAAAACATTAATTGGGGTGAAAGGTAAACCACTTCATATGCTAAGTCATGGCTCTTCTCTAAGGGTGGACAAGGATTATTGCAAGAATAAGTGTGTCATGGTGATTTGTTGCCACAAAATTTCCTGAAAGTTTGAATAAATGGTCTACTAGGGGATGGCTGAACAAGGGAAAGCATTCACTTGATTTAAATTATCCAGGTTTGGTCTAGAAGGTCACCATCACAATAAAACCATAGCAGAGAAAAGAGATGAGCTCTGAAAGAATGTCGGTATAATCCAGACAAACCAACTATTCCCATTGTTCTGATTTGAATAGTTTTAATTTATTTGTTTTAGGGAATCGCTCCATGCATCACACACCAAATCTAGTTAAAGCTCAATTCTTTTGCTTCTCTATTTCTAGCATTCCTCTCTTTCAAGCAGTCCTTTCATAACAAAAAGGAAAAAAGCCCACGATTTTCTGTTTGACGCCAGTGGTAGGCAAGCATTAAACTCACAGCCAGACAACTGTTTCACTCTGCCTCAAGTGTTGTCACCCTGTCTCTTTAAGCTCTGTTTTATCAGTTGCATAGAAGTTTTTTTATCCATTTCAAAGGACATATTAGTCTCTCATTAACAGTAAAGCAAATTAGGCATGCACAGTAAGGAGAGAAATAAAAAGAGATCCTCACTATCTAAGCAAAGAAACAGGATTCCCCTGGCAAATGTGTATTCACAAAGAAATATCACTGCAGGTAGCAAATAAGCTCCCTTCACTAAGTCAGATATCATTTCCCAAGTTACCCTCAAACTGGGCACCGTCTTGGAGACATTTCAGAAAGAAAAGGGGATTCTGCTTAGGCTGGGTTTATCTTGAAATTTTGGGCTTTCATGTTTATGGAACAATAGTGTTTGAAAAACAAAAAATTAAATTAAACACCAAGCCTCATAAGGAGGTATCCTGGGGGCCAGTTACTGGCAGGGCTGAAGAGAGTTCTGCTGCCAAATGGAAAATGTAAGCTGGCAAGTGGACCTGAAATCTTAGATTTTGAACTTGGCAGATCTGAAAAGTCTTGGCATTTGGTTACGGAATTTGGAATGCAAAGATTGCAAACAAGTTTTTTCCCCTGAAGACTATAAAAAAGCACCTTTACTATGTATAAAGCAAACTTTTGTCTGCTCTTCTAAACAGGACTGGTGTGTTGTGCACAGTATGAAGTAGCCCTTAGAAATGCGTTGAATTTGCTAAGAAACCCTATCTTCATTTGTCTTGCTTTATGTGGGCCCCCTGCGACTTTCTGACCCTCCAGTAAATTATAGCATCATTCAAAAAGGTCAAACAGTCAGGGAAATGAAAAATGGATTAAAAAAAAGAGCTGGGGCAGAGGGAGAATTATCATTGTAAGCTTTAATAGGTATTTCACATGCTGCACACTTTAATGGCAGCAAACTTGTAAAAGTTCAGCCTCCGCTTTTATTAGCATTAGGGGATACTGCTAATTCTAAATCTGATCTTTAATGACAGTAATCAGAACAGTTACTGAAGTTTTTCTGCAAAGTTGTATGAACTAATTCAATTATTTTAAATCACACATATTTAAAATATTATAAAAACACCTCCCTAGTGTTTTCTTACACTCCTAATAGCATGTAAGTTGTGTGATGTTGCTTCCATCTCCCTTTTCAGTTTGATCAGAATCCTCTCTGCATATTTTGGTTCTCTTTTGCTTTTTTTTGTTTGTTTGTTTGTTTGTTTGGAGAGGGGATAAATATTGGCAAAACAAAGTTTTGAAAGTACATATAGGAGCGAGTGTTCAATAACAATATAGATATTCTCATCAGCCTTTACATGCCACATTACTCCTGTAATTTGCTTACAGACTGTGAGCAATATATCTCATCTTGTTCAGTTATAGAGTAGCCAGAGTCTGAAAATACTGAAGAGAACCCCAATTTAGGATTCAAATCCACCTCTCCATCTCTCTGGAGGATTTGTCTTTCAGGAGAGACATCTCCTGCTAGTCCTGAACCAGTATACTGTAACTCAGCCTGCTCACTTCCATCACCCAGGTATCTCCAAGATGATAAAAGGATGCGTCCAAGAAGACTCCTTCACTCACTGGCTCATAGGCACTAATTTTAATATGTGCCTGGCTACTGCATGATTTGTCAGAAAAGACTATTAAGTTCCTGAAAAAAGAACATATTCCTGAAAATGTCTGTATAGCAACCTGCTCCAAAGTCACAATGGATCTGGCAGATCCATTTGGCCAGTGTTCCAATAATCAGAGGGTCATAAAATCATAGAATGGCCTGGATTGAAAAGGGACGTAATGATCATGTAGTTTCAACCCCCCTGCTACTCCACCAGAATCATTAGACCTTTTGGTCTGTTAAAGTTCAGAGTGTATTTCCACAAGAAATAAAATGCAATAAGAAAATAAAAACACCCTTTAATTTCCATTTAGTTGTCAAGCGATGATTTGCCACCACAAAACCAAGAGGAAGTATAATATCCAGACTCATGAGCATCAAGAATGCATGGCTTCTCTGTTTAAATGCCAGTTTCCTATGACCTTCAGCTAACCATGCCCCCTAAAAATCTACACCCTCATGAGCTACCCTGAAAGAAATGTAATGAAAAGGGGGAAAGCAAGGTAAGAATACAAAGCAACTGCAAAGGTCAGTGTTAACTTGCCCAGTTAGTCAGACAGGTTGGAGATACACTAACTCCTTGTTACTATACTTATTACTAGACAACATTGATGCAAAAAGACATACAAAAAATAAATAAATAAATAAATAAAATAAAGGTATCATGAAAGGATAACCAGGTATTATCACATTTTACTTTTTACTCTTTAAAGTATCTAGTGCTGAATACACCCTGAAGCCAGTATTTAGAAATGGAAGGTCTTGATAAAAAACGTAGCTTCTCTCTGCTTCACAGTATACAAGGTTTCATACATTGCCAACATGACTATCAGTGATGGCAGCAGACCTTTGAATCTGTCTGTGCCCTGCAGAACAGACGTGTCTGTATTCAAAGGCACTTATACTCAACAGACATTCACTCCAGACTTGCATGCATAAGTTCAGACACAGAAGCCATGAAAAACTGTAAACCACACTTTACAAATTCACACAGCAGAAACAGTTTAGTGGATTTGGCCATTGTTTAAGGTTCTCTGAAAACAGATGGAAACATGATGTCTTCTCACAAGTTACATTCTCACATTACTGCCACAGATGGTGCACTCACCTCTTCGAAAAGCAGACCTTTTTTTCTTACATAAGTAATAACAGAATACAAAATATTTTGTATTATCACTGACATAACTGATGTCAAACAACTACTGCTAAGACATTCCAACATTCTATAGTTGTTTTGCTGTCTGTTCCAAGAATATACTTTGCTTCTTCAGTTAAACCTCCTCCATTCAAAACCAGCAACATACAGGGACCAAAGTATAGACAAATTCATTTTGTGCCCAAAGTGCACAAAACACATTGAAATATCAAAACAGCTATTTACTTATATTTTCTTTCCAGTAAATTCCATATACCCATTATACAATGGCATTTTTAGAATCACTCCTTAATATAGCTAATTCAGAAGGAAGGTGAATACTTTTTATTTCAGATGTTTTGGTAACATACTGCACTGTTACATGTGGGAATGTTTTGTATTGTTTTTCTTATTCTTTTTTTTTCTCCACTAAATATCGAGGGGATTATATTTCAGCCTACTGAGGGTTTGTTTCCCAAATGGATGTAATTAATAAATCAAGAACCAATGGGAGAAAACTTGCTTCTCTAAACAGGCGTCTGCATTACAGCATTCACACTGATATGTATTGTTTGTTCTTTTATTGTTGTTGTATCTCTTCACCTTTTAAGCAGTGACTTCACTGTTATTTTCAGCTCATAAATATTAGAAGAAAATTCATCTCCATTCACACACACACAAAATTTGAAAACCATCAAGAGGAAGAATACAATCTTTGTACTCATAATTTACACCTAATATTTACTATATTGCTAGGGAAATATATACTAATGCTAATTCCAAACGGAAATTAACCACCTTATATTTATAGTAAATAAAAAAATAAATGAAAGTTAATGCAATCAGTTAGTTGTGCTGGTTGATGCAGAAGTCCAGTGCTGGTAAGGACTTCTGGGCCTTAGGTAAACTGCAGACTACTTATTATCATCCATGTTTTCCATATCTCATTTCTTCTAATGCAGGAGTTTGACTACATTTTTTGCAGGTAGAACTTTGCTTTGATCTCCTCAGAGTCCTCCAAGAGCTCCAGGTAGTGCTTGAGTCGCTCTTGTATCTGAGTGCTACCGCAAACAGAAATATTTGGTTTACCTCAGAAAGTAAGCTGGGTGCAAGATCCTATAGTGGGAAACCTGGGCAATTACATCATTTTTCAGTTTTATGGAAGCTTAGGAATTATATGGGAAAGACATTTCAAAGGATTCTACTTATTCTGGCCTTGAAGCTCGTTAAATGTTCATTATTGACAATATTTATGTCGTAATCCAGAAGAAAGAAAAATGCTTTTCGCTTTGAATTACATGGGTGTTTCACCTTTGTTAAATTCCCTTGTACAGAAAATAGATTAAAGAGTTAATCTGGAATTGCATAAACTCTTATGATCTGTTAGATGTGTTAGATATTTAATTACATGATTTTTAGCTAGTTCCTTGAAAGACTTTTTATGGTGTCTTTTTTAATTCTTGAAGGGGGTTATTTTGATTGGATTTCCCTGTAGAAATGGTCCTTTGTTGATTTTTGTAGCCAATGCCATCTTTCATTAGGCCTTTGTTAAACCCCCACTGAAGTTAAAGACTCTCAGTAACATCAGTAAGATTGAGAGCATGTAGGTGTAGAGGATAAAATTTAACACTTGACTAAAAAAATGTGACTCCACTGTGCATATGCCTGTGAAGACAGAAGTTCCTCCAGACTTCTGAGAACCAAAGATGTACGTCAGATACTAGAATAATATAATTAAAATGACACAGTAAGTGAACATATATTTCTAAAAAAATGATTGTACTGTTGCTAGGTAGATAATTCAATAGATACTTTGAATTCCCATGGCTTAAAGGATGTTTTGTACTTCAGATCAAAGATCAATGGAAAAAATCTTCTTGTATTGTAGTCAAGATTAAAAGAAATATATTCTCTTCTACAGGTCCTCCTATACCCCACTCCCATTTGCACAGAAATCTTAATGGGCTTTGTACAGAAAGTTTGGTTGGAAAGTCTGAAATCTTCCTAAATTCCCACCTATTCTAGTGTGCAGGTCTGAGATGACAGAAGGAACAGAAAATCTTTTGTGGCAGAAAGATCTCAGGACGGTCTAAATGGCAGTCTTGATAAAGACTCATTATAGAATGATGCCCTTTACACCACCAGAGGTTAGGGATATATTCAAGAAGCTGAAAAATAAAGGGTATCTATTAGCATGTTTCTCCATGTTTTAACTGATCATAAGAAAGGACTTGTCTAGATCTTAAAAATTTTATCACATGGAATGAGAGAAAGCATTCCTCATTCCTAGAGCTTCAGAAATCTGATGATGACTAATTTTTTAATGTATTATACCATTCTGGACTAAAAAAAAAGAAAGAAAAAACATATTTTGGGTTAGATAGCAAGCCATTTACATAGTTCATTTTTAGTGTACCTTGATATGGATAAAAAATTTATCCATTATATTTTCAGAATAGGTCACTTTGTAAAACGTAGAACAATGTGAAAACAAAATTAATAATAATGAAATTCTACCAAGTCAGGAGAAAAACCATATCCATGGACCTATTCTATGACAAGGCATCTATTCAAAGAATCCTAGAGATATATTTCAATACATCCCAAGTGAGGACTCTTTTCTCATTCTACTGCCATAGGAGACTATAATTTGAGCAGTACCAAGAGTGACAAGACTTTGCAGTATGTGAAAACAGTTTCAGCTACTCATTATGCTAACAAAAGCAGTCAATAATGATACAGGAGTTAATATAGAATAAGATACATTTCTTCAAATGCATCATCATCCTTATAGAAAATACAAAGGAAATACTGCTTAAATGAAGGTGGATGCAAATTCACACTGCTTGTTAGAAGAGATTTATCAGACCATAAGTCACCATACAAGCACTGATGCATTCAGGCAAAAGTGTTCTGCTGAAGAGAAACTTTCTTGTTTATCTTACCCAAGAAATGTTTACCATTTGAGAAAATGAGCAAAAGAGAAGAGAAGATGAACAGGAGGCAAGGAACTACAGGACAAATGAAAATCAGTACCTTAAATCCGAGGAAGAAGTTCCAGCAGTACTGCTGAGCAATAGGCAGAATAGTGAGATAGATAAACTTATCCAAGCAAATACGTGTTTTGTTCTGTATTTTATTCTGGATGTAATATCTGTCTAGTATCACTTGCTATCATAATCAAAATCAGATGATTATCAGTCTTTACTTGAGAAAGGTACTAAAGTGTTCTTAACAGGAAGGAAAATCTTAAGCACTATCCTGAATCAGGATGGAAAATAAAACTATCCTCTTTTCTGTATGTTCAATTAGGTTTTTCACTACACATTTCTGTAAATTTCCTTATCATTATTATGGTGCAGGACTGTATCATATAGTCACTGACAGCTGATCACGAATCCTCCAGTGAAGCTGGAGAATTTACTTAAAATATGCCATATGTCTGGCTTCTTTTAAACATTTCAGGCTCAAAACACATTTTGACAAACTCAAGGCAGAGGTTCAACTCATTCTGGTACAGTGGTGGGCTGAATTTGCAGAAGACAGAAATAACCTAGACGAATTCCAGGACCCCCAGAGGCCTCAGTGTTTGAGATAAACAGCTCAGTTTGGAGAAATAAACAGGGGGCAGAGGGATGGGAGGAAAAGAGAAAACAAGACAGCAAGAAAGACAGAGAAGGAGAACACACAAGAAAAAGGGACAGGGAGAGAGAAAGCTAGAAGATGAGAAAACAAGTGAGAAACAGCGAAAAAAGACAGAAAGTAAGCAAGAAAGAGAGAAAGAAAATGAGAAAGTAAAGGAAAAAGAATGCAAGCAAGCAAGCAAGCAAGAATCCTCTTGGACAAACTTCTACACACATCTAGGAAGATATATTTGTTGTCCTAAATATGTTACAGTCATTTATCATATTTTTCTGCATATCATCTTCTCAGTGCCTGAAGTACGAAAGTTCTTTTATCTGCATTTTATAAGCCAAAAAAGAAGTACAAGAAATAAGTGACCTCAAGTTACACTGAAAATCTGGTCAGTCCAGTAACTCACTCTCTCCAGTCCCAGTTGAATGCTTTAGCCACAACATGCTCTTTCTGCTGCTGGTAGCAAGATTATCAAGTACATCTAACACCCATTGACTACATCTACATTAGCAAATAAAATGAGAGACTGCTCTTTGGCCTCAAGGCCAGCTGACACAGCATGTTTCCAACCTGCACAGCCAAACTCTCTAACCCAAAATAGGGATTTCATGTTCAAGCTGTTTGCTGAGAATGTTAACTCCCAATCTACATACACTCCAGCTCTGCTTGGGAGAGTATTACTAAGCACCAGCCAAAATTCTGACAAAACCTGTGCTAACAATGTAACAGCATGCATGATTGCAAACCAGAGTCCAAAGCTATTCCCCGATCCTCTAAGCTCAACCAGTACAGATGTAGCTTTGTTTTTCAAATATCTGTTGTTTGAAAGCTTTGTCTTCTGAGAACATATCATTTGAAAGTGCCTTGCCAAAAATGCTGAGATTGCAAGCATTTCTTCTATTCTCCAAATTTTCATATAACTTAGGCTTTTCAGCATTGTCTTGATATACACCAAAGCTTTATCCAGCAGCAATGCTGGGAAAAAGAGATGCATTTTGAAGTTTCTTGTCTAAGTGCAACTTCAGGAGTAGGATAGTATCATACAGCTCTGTTCTGTTCTTTTCCATCTGCAGCTGAAAAGTTTGGAGCCACAAAAAAATCAATGTCTTGTTTGGTGATTTCTTTTTGCATGGGTGTGTGTGTGTGTATGTGTGCTGGAGGGAGAATATTCATTTGCTCTCTTGTTTGAAATGCATTATTTAGTTATTATTTACCTACTAGACCAAGACAATGATGTTGCATGGCATTAGTGTTCTGAAGTGTTATCGATTACCAATACAAAATGAAAATATATAATTGATGAAAACATCAGGATCCTATGGGGACTTACAGTTTGAAAGGTTAAAAAGGAAATGTTGATCTCTTGAAACAAATTGATCTACATGCAGCCAAGCTGAGCTGAGTCTCTAAGCAAGCTGGGAGAGACAAGACAGAGCAGCTTGTTTGTTTTTCATCTGTAATAAAAAATACAACTGCTGTAATTTGAAAAGAGCAAGTGTCACATTTGTGTAAAGTCTTCTGTTTGTTCTTCAGTTCATTGCTGGCAATACAGTTCTCTGTTTTGCAAATAAACTGTCTCATCTCAGTTCCTCACTCTCAGGACTGCTAGGGCTAAGGCAAGCCTGAAAGCTGTATTCTGGTCCTGCTGGGAGGAAAGTGCTGTGTTTTGCTGCTGGGTATGCCCTATTACCACATGGAAAGCTGTTAATAAACCTCACAGAGAGAGCTGCATGCCTTTCAGTTCACCTAGAAGAATGCCTTGCTACAAATAGGGTTTCTTCAGGGAAGATTTTTTGGGGAAAATCAGGAGATATCTTCTTCTCTTTCAAGGAGATTGACAGCTGGTACCTGGTACTGCCCATTTCCATGGGGAGATCCATATTCAGAATGTGACCAACCTTTCCCACCAGAGTCCACCGATTGGCTCAGAAGACAGGCGCTCAGAACACTCAAGGCTAGACTGAAATCATCCATCCTTTTTCTACTGTCTCCAGAAGGAATAACTTCCCCCTTTACTCTGCTCAGACTGTGATGCTAGCTGACTTGCATAGGACGAAGAGGAAATTTTGCTGACTTCTCATCCACAGCAAAGAACCACACATGAATCAAAGAATCATTAAGGTTGAAAAGACTTCTAAGATTGCCTAGTCAAACCATGAGTCCATCACCACCATGCCCAGTAACCATGATCCTCAGTGCCGCATCTACATGTTTCTCAAACGTCTTCAGGGACATTGACTCCATCACCTCCCTGGGCACCCTGTTCCAATGCATTACCACTCCTTCTGAGAAGAATTTTTTCTTAATATTCAACCTGAACCTCTCTGGCGCAATTTAAGGCCATTACCTCCCATTCTATCACTAGTCACTTTGAGGAAGCCTTGTTAGAACGTCCTTTCAGGTAGTTGTAGAAAGTTGTAAAGATACTCCTCCAGACTAAACAATCCCTATTCTCTCTGTTGCTCCCTATGAGACATGTGCTCCAGGCCCTACACCAACCTCATTGCCCTTCTTCAGATATATTCCAGGGCCTCTATATCTTTCTTGTAGTACGAGGCCAAAAACAGAGTACTAGAGGTGTGGCCTCATCAGTGTTGTGTCACCTCCCTGATCCTGCTGGCTGCACTGTTTGATACAAATCAGGATGCCACTGTCCTTGGCAACTTGGGTACACTGCTGGCTCATGTTCACTCAGTTGTTAACTAAAATCCCCAGACTTTTTTCTTCCACACACCCTTCCAGCTACTCTGCTCCAAGCCTGCAATTTTGCATGGAGTTGCAGTGATCAAGTGCAGGACTCTGCACTTGATCTTACAGAAGTTCATATAATTAGACACAGCCTACCAATCCTGTCTATCCATATCCCTCTGTAGAGCCTTCCTACCCTCAGGCAGATCATCACTTCCTCCCAACTTGATGTCAGCTGAAAATTTTCAGGGGGTACACTCAATCCCCTCATCCAAATCATCAAGAAAGATATTAAAAAAATTTGGCCCCAATACAGGTTGCCAGATTCCCCAAGAGAATGCTGTGGAACACGGTGTCAAAACTGAAGTCCAGATAGACTACATCAACAGCTTTTCACTCATCTACCAGGTGGGTCACCCAGTCATACGAGGAGATCATGACAGTCAAGTGGGACTTGCCTTTCATGATTTCAATCTGGATAGACCTGATCCCCTTGTTGTCCCACACTTGCTACATGATCACATTCAAGATGATCTGTTCTGTAACCTTCTCTGTCACTGAGTTCACTCTGACAGGCCTGTAGTTCCCTGGATCTTCCTTTTGACTCTTCTTGTAGATGGGTGTCACAATGGCAAGTCTCCAGTTATCTGATGTTCAGTTGACCAGGGCTGCCAATAAATGATGAAAAGTGGTTTGGCAAGAACTTCTGCCAGCTCCTTCAGCACTCTCAGGTAGATATCCCCTGGTCCCAAGGACTTGTGAAAGTCCAGGTGGTGTAGCAAGTATCTAGCTCTCCTCCTAAACTCTGGGGATTTATTCTGCTCTCCATCTCTGTCTTCCTGCTTAGGGTATTGAGTACCCTAAGCATTTTTAGAAAAGGCCACAATTACCATCTGTCATTGAATTTATGAAAAAAATTGTATTTTTGCACAGATAAATGTCCTTTTCTGTATTTTTTCTTTTACAAAAGAACATAAGAATTGCTGTGGCAGCTGAGGCAAAATGTCTGTATAGCCTAAAATGTGCTCTGATATGACTGTTAAAGAATATGTATACAATATATGAGAATAAACAGGAGGCAGCGATTTCCTATAGCCTCTGCAGTCTGAGCCAGAAGGATTTCTTGAACTCAAGGTCATTTTTTTGTGTTCCATAATCCAGAATGGATTTTTCATCCAGAAATTTATCTACTATATATTTTAAATCCGTCTAACATCCTCAGTCCCCTTGGAAATGAGTCCTGCAGTTTAATTGTATGTTTGGAAAAAAAGGTAATTCCTCTGCTAGGTTTAAGTCCACTGTCAATAATATGAGATGATGGTCTCCAGCACTTACATGGTGATAAACCATCAGTAATTGTTACCCATTCACAACTGTATTGATTGCTTTCACATCCCTATTCAGTCATCTCTCATTTAGACTGAAGAATGCCAGTGTATCCAACCTCTCAGTGTACAGAAACCATTACATATCTTTGCTCATTCCTATTGCCCTTCTTTGGCTTTGCTATAGGTCTTTTGAGATGGCTTGATCTGAATTGAATACAATATCAGAAAGGAGATCAATGTAGATTTTTGCAGGAGCATAATCATGAGATACACTGATGTTTCATATGGATGGAACCAGCATCCCAAAATCTCTGTAATCAATTTATGCTACCAGAACAACTGTAAACTAACAGAGCAACATCATCCCCATTTGCAGAGCAAAAGTGAAAGCCTAGGAACAAAATGCACTAGTCAATAATTTAACAACTAATTTCACCAGCAACATATTTGCTTAAACAGAAACAGTTAAATGTCTAAGCATATTTGTAAATTTACCCTTGAGGGACAAATTTGCCCCAGGTCACAGAGGTAGCCTATGGCAAATGAGAGAATTGAAAGCAGATCTCCCAAATCCCTCATTAACTCCATAATCTCTCTTTCTCTCGCCCTGTGTCTCACTATTGCTGTTTAACATCTTCATCCATAAGAGTTATCTGTCTGTTACTGAAATGTTTCTAAGTAGAATATAACAACATTTTCACTTTTTTTGAAAAGGGAAAGTTATGTAATGAAGAGTTCTTCAACATTCCTAATCTGAGGTTTGGTTTTTGGTAATATATAAGCTACAAGCTGCCTGCATATTAATTTCAGCACATTCCTCACTCCCATGGAAAAAGGAGAAAAAAAGACATCACGTTTATTAACTTTAACAGTGGCTACTCTTGCCAACTGAAAGCGCTTACATTTCCCGTTCTTATAGCTGCCACTGCTGCAGAATTTTGAAACAAAACTGAAATACGATAAAAGAGCAAAGAGCATAAAGGCTACAAAGTTACTGCTTTAAAGTTTAGCAGTGTATTTAAAAGCTGTAAGGTTTGAAAATGGGGTATTAAATTATACCACAGGCATCTACTTGAGCAGAGTTCAACTTGCACAAAGTCTCCTTTCCATTGACAACAACAATCCAGAGTCAGGTTTTTTCAATCATGCTAGGAATTCACTGTTCAATTTATCAGGTTTGCTTTTGGCCTGAAAGAGGGCATATAAATTAAAAGCATACCCCAATAAGATACAAGCTTTGATGTCTAATAGGGGTTCTGTGAATTCATTATTTTAATATTTTAGATTTATAATCAGAAGGCTAGCAACTTTGCTCCAGTCTCCATAATACATTTTTCATGGTTCCTTTTCCAGCTCCCTCTGACAAATGTTTTCCTCAGGTTACATTCATTAATACTGGGGATCTTTGCAAGCCCTGGGGCACTGAGATCAGGGATGATTTGAAACATCAACTTTCCTAGATATTAAAAATATAGTTCAAAAGAAGTTGAAGGAACGTTGCATCACTTGAAATATTTATCTTTAATCATGTATCAGCATAAATCTGCTCAAAAGCAGCTTTGAACGATGGCACAGCATACAGCATTTACCAATGTACAACTGATTTTATCTAAACAAAAAAAAAGTAAGAACTAAGTTAGGAGAAACTGCATTGAATGTTCAAGAGTTCAGTATTATGAAGGAAGTTATGTTGCCATTTACAGATGGTTCATTCTCTATTATCTTTCAAGTATGCCCAAGCAATAAATCCACGTTTTGTCTTGGAAAAAAAAGAAAGGGATTAAAAAATAAACAAAGAAATAAATAAACACAAAACAAAACGAAAACAACAGATTTGCTCTAATCCTAAAATACTTGTCCTCATTTTGTTTAGTCAGCCTACATATGTAGGACATATTAACCAGCACTGTCCACTTGCTTTTCCCTTCCCTTGATATGAAACAGTCAGAAACCTAGTTCAACTGAGTAGTTCAACTGAGTTTGTATTTGCTTTGCATTGCTGGAGCAATACAGATCAGTGGAACAATGCTTACAGTTCAAAACATGATCATTAGATACCAGGGGCTCTGACAATAACTAAGAAAGTATCAAAATTCCACATTAGCAATTTGATGTTAAATCCATCAAGTTCTCAAATGTGCCTAGGCCAGCAGTTGCAGGATAGTGATATTTTCAGTTTCTGTGTAGAATTTGGGAAGGATCTTATTCAGAAAAGACAGAGTTGCAGGATCAATCTTCAATTCAATCCTTGCTGGAGTACTTGTTTCACAAATAGTTTTTTTACTTCACTTTTTCTTTTAGAGAATTTTTTCTTGTGTTATTCTAGTACTTATAAATACACCAAATAGTGGGTGTGAGCACAGTGTGGTGGTGGGTGATGCGTTTCAGCAGTGGCAACAGTGACCTGAAAGACGAGTCACATTTCAGACAGCCATGCAGATTTTTATGAACACAGACTGCAGGCTCTTGTTCACTGCTGGCAAAAATCATGATGACTATGTTGAGAAACAGTGTTTTGTAGATGAGAATTTGCTCTATCAAATACTGAGCCCTTTGTCTCTATTGTAGCTCCTACAGAAATAAATAGGAGGCATTATTTTTGGGGTGACCTACGTATGTTTTTAATATAACTACCTCCTTTTGGAGGGATTGTAATACCATATCTTTCTTCCTTGAATTACTGAAAGCAGTAAATGTATTAAGCTAACAGCCCTGCCTGTTACCTAGAACTCTATTGTGGTGCAGTGCACAAACAAATCGTGCTCAAGAGGTGCTAGTATACTATCTGATTCTAGTAAACTAACAGGAATTGGTTCTGAATTTTTAGCAAAAAAAAAAAAATGCATCTAAGTAGAATATATTTAATACTGTAGGTACCTAGAGGAAAGAATGCCAAAGAAAAGTCCACGTTCTTTTCTCTAGGTAGCTTATTTGTAATTTTTGGAAACTACACTCCGAAGTCTGGCAGCACAGGCTGATGAGGAAAGAAGGACAATTCTAAGGGTATAAAATGTACTTTAAAAATAAAATAGACTAGACAAATGGGCAAAACTATGCTCAGGGAGACATACTCAAGATAGCTAATATAAAAAATATATATATATATATTTTCATCGGTTGGAGTTGACAGGAGTTGAAATCTGTCTTTTTTTTTAAATGGAGAATCTGATTAAGCAACAGAAGTTTTAAAGTGTATTAAACAAAAGGACAATACAGCACACAGGGCTATGTCATACTAAAAAAACTGTGAAGAAACTCATTGTGAAATTGCTGAATAACCAACATCTGTAAGCTCCCTTCTGTTACTGCAAGCTCTATTACTTTCCAGCAGAGTTAGAAAAGACAAATATCAAACCAAGCTTTGTAAGGGGCTGCAGAGGCAATTCTGGAAATTACAGACTAATGAGGTTGATTCACACACCAGAAAATTCATTTGCCTGCTAATTAGCATAAAATATAATACAACTAGAACAGGGGGCATATGAATAACTGTAAGATACTGGGGCAGAATTAGCATCATTTTTATAATCTCAAGAAACAAAGATTTAAAAGATGTGGTGAGAAAAGAGTGTTTCAAATAGGTACAATGTAGCATGTGCTCAAAAATAAAACACACGTTTTAAATTAGATCCTTCAGCTATGGTTCTGAAGTGTTGGCACAATTAAGGTGGCACAAGATAAGAGGAAAGACTTTTCAGGGATTAATAAGGGTTTAGAAACAAGAAACAATAGGTTATAGCAAATGATTCATTCTGAAAGGTAGGGAATTTTCCAGCAGAAGTACTTCGAAATCACTGCTGGGACCAATGTTGTTCAATATACTAGTGAATGATCTGGAAACGTAAAAGAATAGTGAAGTTGGACCAAGTATGAAATTGGCCTCATTAACTTTCCATGGTAAATTAGAGAAAAGAAAACTTAGACAGGAAGTATAAGCCCTTGAAGCAGATGGCAAGCAGCCCGTATGTGATGAAAACAGAAAAGCTGAGGAATAAAAACAAGAGATAACATTGAACATGGCTGAAAATATTATTAAGGGGTCATCTAGCCCATCCCCTACCTCAAAGCTGGGTCATTTGTAAGATCTTACATTGTCTTTGACAGATGTTGTGTGAAAATCTTTAATGATGTAGCTCCTACACCAGTAGTAAAATACATTGTTTGAGTGATTCGGTCTCCTTACTGTTAGAAAATTTTATATCTAAGCCTTACCTTTCTTGCTGAAGTTCATGCCTATTCCCACACAATGAATTTATGGTCATAATCCATTGCAGAAGGCTTTCACATCTTCAGAGCCTGTTGCTACAGTCCCACTCGTTCCTTTCTTATTATCTCACTTCTAGGAAAATCATTTTTATCCCTTTCCACATTAGCCTGTTTCTGTTTGTTTAGTTGAAAGAAGCACTTCTATTATTTACCTTTATCATGAAACAGGATACTCTAGAACTGTCATAGTTCTCCAGTATGTTCTTACCAACGCTGAGTAAAACAAAAAACTGTCACATGACCTGCAAACTTCTTTTTGCTTGTACTGCCTATGATTAAGTTTGTCCTTGTGTAACAATAAGGCATTGTTGATTCATGCTCAGGTTGTTATCATTATATTCACAGACTCTTTCCTGAAGGACTATTTCTTAATCGTTTGTTCTCCCTTCCATATTTGTGTAGGTGATTATCTTCACCAAACTGAATATCACTACTGATATTTAGCTTTTTATTGGGAATCATTTAACTGAGATCATTTTAAATTCCCACTCTGTCCTCCAGAGGATTTGCAGCTCCTCCTGGCTTCACATCAACACCAAATTCAGGATATTAGTAAAGGTTCAAGTAAAACCTGACCTGAAAGACCCCTAACAAACCTGGCAAGGACTATATGTTTCTACTTAGACAGTAATCACAGAGTTACTCTCTGGATTTATCTATCTAGCGATTTCACTTCCTCTCTTCTGACTTTTCATGAAGACCAGGTTTATCTGAGGGAGAGATGTGTTTCCTGCTAAACTCCATGTGGATTGTTATCACAAAAAAACACCATTTCTTTTTTTCATACTGCTAAGTCCTTTTGGTTGCTAAGCGTCTCGCTTTTATCTTCAAGGTAAGCATAGCACAGCTTGTTACATAAGCTGTTCCAGAATTTTCGTGGAATTTAAATAAAGTCCTGTCATATGAGCCATTTTCTAGTTTTTCATTACTTCCTTGCTGTGATAACCAGTGTTATGCTTATCTTCCATATCTCAAGAATAACTTCTAGCATTTTCAAACTCTTTAAATATCCCACAGTTATGTTTTTCACCCCCACCACATCTGAATACACCTAGCTTTTCTAAGAACTCTGTAACTCGTTCTTTCCTATTGTATTCTTGAATCTTACTTCCTTTTGCACCTGGCATTAATTATGCTATACATTCTCTCTAAGAGGCCTTTTCCTCAAGGACTAATACTGAAAGGACATTACATCCCGTTCTGTTTTATCATCTTCTTCTCACAGTAATTCTACTGCACGGGAAAGAAAGAAACATGTTTACTAGGTATTGCTCATACCAATTACATATATTTAGAATGCTTTCTTATTTCTCCTAATGTCTTTTGCCAGATGACTTCTATTGCTATCCTTCACCTTTTCGAATTTGTCCCTACATTCTTAGTGTGTTCTTCAATATCCAATCTAATTCACAGATTTGGTGTGTATATCCACACATTAGAGCTTAACAGTGATCTCACTATTTTGCAAAGATGATTTTGGATAACTTGCTGTTACTCTTTATCATTGCTGATTTTTCTGCCTGTGTCATTAGTACTATCTCAATGAATATACTTCCTTGCATTTAAGATAACTTTTCATAAAGATCTGTATTATTGTTATTCTCCTTCCTCCTCTTTGCAAGTAAATACTACTATTTTCATGGTGACTCTCATCCAAGTGAAAGTCCGCTTTCCAATTTTCAAACAGTTCTCAGCTGCTCATTATTTCTTCTGTTGTTCTCTCCATTTTCTGAATCTATATTTTGTAATGAGTGAAATAATTGGTGGGATACAAATCACTGAAATTTAAATCTAATAGATAGAAGTTATAGTTAGGAGTCAAATCTGATACATGGGCCTATTTAACAGAGTAGCAAGCATGACTTCTGTGTAAATCATGGCCAAGAAATTCGTAGGAGTTATCTGAAAGAGACTATAAAGTATACAGAAGAGTGTTATCCAAATAGTAGTAGTGCTTTTTGTTGTTGATTGGTTGGTTGGTTTCCTGGTTAGTTGTCTTTTAGTGTGCGTGTGTATTTACATTGCTCACCACCTCAAACTTTTGAAGAAAACTGTCGTGAGATAAAAAGGAGCATTCTCTCAACAATCTTAAGGCTTAATTACTAGTTAAAAGATATAACATTAACAGCTTTCATATGGCCAGCTTTCACATTTCAGAAGGCTTATAAATTAGAATCTTCTAAGCTAAAACTTGAATGAGGTAACTGAGTTTTCTGATTATTCAAAATTACACTTCACTCACAAACTGTCTGTGAAGAGCTGCAGGAGATATCATGCTACTAAGTGAAAAGACAATGGCATATCAAATGAAATCTGTCAGTAAAGAAAAGAACCAGAGAGGAAAATAACCACACCATATATACATTACAAAGGTTTTTAAATTTGACAATATCCCTTACATAGAGATCTTGGAGTCATCCCCAAAATAAAATAATCTTCATGCTCAGCATCAGATTAAAAAGAAATAGGAACTTAGGAGACTAACAGATAAGAAAAAATGAGGAAAACTAGAAGCATCATTGGATAAGTTTGTTATATGGTGTAACATACAATTTATCTCATCAAAAGAAAAAGATAACAGCAATTATTCATAATTTCCGATAAACCAGTATCTAGGGACACTGTACTTAATTATTAGGAATCAAATTTAAAGCATCTGAAAACTAAAATCTGCTTATCTATTCCATAAATACGTCATGAAATAAATTCCACTGTTCATAAAATAAATCTCTTTCAAATGCAAACAGATGCAACAATACTAAAACAGCAATTGGCTCAAAAAATCTTTAAAGCATCGAGTGTCACCTGATGGGAATTCACACAGAATGTTTCTCATAGTCTTTCCCAAAGCATCCAACATTAGCCATTCTTAGAGACAGAGTAGAAGGCTAGGTGGATGTTGGTCTCTTGCAGTGAAGATGCATTTGAGTAATTGAAAATATATGCTATTAGCCTGTTCCTAAGTTCAGTAGTGTTGGTTGGCATATAGCACATTTTGCTTTACAGACAAAAAATGAGAGTCTGCTCATGATTTTTTTTTCATTTATCATGCATCACAACTGAAGTTTTCATAAAAATTAAGCTCTTGCTCCAGAAAAGGAAAATAAAAAGAAAAAAAAAGAAGAAAAAAAAAGGATATTCAAACAGAAGATGAATACAAAATCATTCATTTGGGTGCAAAGGAATGGGTGAAAACTTAAAAGAGTGCATAAGACAAGATATGGGTAAACATCCCAAAAAGACTGACAAAGAGAGAAGTCAAGGCCATTGCATGCACAGTTGTCCTGGTCAAAAAAAAAATTCAGATTGCAGCATAAGAAAGGCAAGAACAGATGATGAAGCCTATGGGATGGGGACTAGAGGAGGACAAGAAAGGTGAGAGGATGCATGTGATGGAGTGAGAGTCATGGCTGAGTGGCAAGGGAGCCGTTATAACTAGTACTATATGCACATAATAAAATAAATCTATTGCTGGCTTACTAGGTTTATACAAATTTTACAGAAACATGTGGCTCCCAGTGGATGAAAAAGTGCTACATTGCCATCTAGAGAAGAAAAACGGAAAATATAGGAACATGTTCGATGAACGCTGTTGCTTTGGAATGCTCTATACATATATATGTGTGTGTGTGTGTGTGTATAAAGAATTACAACAGAGAAGTATTCAGAACTTCTTCAACCAGGAAATCCTCAGGAGAGGTAAGGACACTTTTTGTCAAACCCTCACACGAAGGGAAGTCCCCTGTCAGTGCAATGTAGGACCGCCTACATTGCACTGTAGGTGCAAATGTAGGACCAAACTGTAGTTTGGGCACCATGTGGCCTGGAGATGAGACTCAAACAACGAAGGTTACAGAGAAAAATAGCTACAGAAAGATTTGAAAACACCAAACCACTGTCTTGCCTGGGATCCTATTTCTAAAAAGTTGAGATGTTTCAAAGAAAGTCCAAAGAAACTTTGCAAAGAAAAGCTGTCCTCTGACAGTTGTTTTTGTTTTGCTTATTTTATTTTTAAACTAGCCCACATAAATCAATATTTGATTCTTACAAAACAGAATAAAAGTTTATTCATTTCTAATTGCATTTTCATGCTCCTGACATAACCACACATCTTTTCTCTGCAGCAGCATAAGTTAATAAAAGCTCATCATGCATAAAAAACAAAGACAGGCATACTTTCCTCACTAAGACAATCACAGGATAAGATCTTAAAGAAATGGATAAAGAAAACATTTCAGAATATACATTACAGATCCAGAAATTTTACAAATTAAATGAATTCTCAAATTGTAAATTTAAAAGGATTTATAAAACTAGAACAGTGTGCTGAATACTCCAATAGCCAAATTGTACCCAAATTGCACTGCTACTGGCTGATACATTATAGCAGTGGTAGAAATGCAGCTGTTGGAATGAAGAGTTTTCCTCCTCAGCTTACCTGTTCAAGGGATCTCAGATCAGCAAAGCACATGCTTACCACTAAGGTCAAAGCAACACAGTGGCATGGAAGCAGTGCTGCTCCTTAGAGCCTTCTTGCACCCACACCACCACTCCCAGCTCTGCACCCACTGCCAGTGTTGAATCCACTTTACCCCCAACACCACCACAAATATTTATCCCACATAGTCTCACAGATACCAGCCACTTCACAAAGACCCAGTGTGCCTACAGAACATAAATGAAAGTGCACTGGGGCAGCAACTAGTTTCCCCTGCCATTAAATAAAAAATACCTCCAAGTTTTTAGAATGACTATATCCACCAGATTCCAGGCAATAGTTCAATTTACAGTCTGACAGGGCACCCAGTAGCTTCTAACAGTTATGTCTTCCCTGCACAGCCTCCAAAAATGTGGTAAGTCACAACTGCCAGAAATGTTTGCTTAGGACTGAGCAAGAGCAAAATTGAATTACCTCTTGTTATTAGAGAAATTTTTCCCAGAGGAAGGTGTTGAAACTGCTGAAGCAAGAAAGTGAGAGAGCGTTTTATGGCTCACTGCATTATGAATGGTCTATGAATGCACAGACAAAGTAGTCTCCAAAGCTAAAAGGCTCCAGCTATGGGCTCCATGTTTGATTAAAAGATTATAAATGGTCAGACACATATTTCTGCTCTGTTCTCCTGCAGTTTATGACTCCTCTCCATTTTATGGTACTCAGTGGCAAAACTTCCCTAGTCTAGGCATGCACCGAGACTCCAATTATTTACATTAGCTGATTCAAGCTGACATATTTGAAAATGATTTTATCCATTTTTTCTGCTAGATATTTTGTCTTTCTTGCTTATACTCCTTAATTTCTCTTTTCTCCTATTCCTGGTCTTATAACTAAAGGCTTTTTTCACCATACAGTGCTTCTACACTCATTTTCTGTCATTCATTACACATTGTCTCCATTGTCTCCCAGTACCTCTAGGGTGTAGTAAGAAGAATTGAGAATATAGAAACTTACCCTATATATTACCTCATATGTCTGCCTTAGACCTTAGCTATTGAACTTCTCCTCATTTTAGTGGAGCATACTTTTCCCAACTGAAATTATTTAATCATGAAAGTTTAATAGTAGGTGTGCACCCACAATGTATCAAAGTGCAAATTCAAGAATGTTGGCAGACACAGAAAATGTAATCAAGACACATCATAGTATCTCAATAAATCTGAGAAGAAAATGATCTATGGTGTGAGAATAAGTAAGATAATCTTGCCTTATTTTTATATCTTTCTGCCTCAATTTTTTATCCTTCATCTTTCTGTTCCAAGTTTTATTTTTGCTCAAACTTTCATATGTAGCCCTTTTTTAGGCTCTATCCTCACACAGGATGCCTCAATTTTGAGAGAGAAATTATGCTTCAATCAATACATTACTTAATAATTAAAAATTCTCTCTTATACTTCCTCATTTCTGGACATACAGGAAGAAAAACATCCATTACATGGATGAGAAAAGACACTGAAAGTCTTTCTGACTGAAAACTCTCAGGTTTCTTGTCAAGATCTCAGGGGATTTCCACTCTTTTTTAGTCCATTCCAATTACTCCTAAGCATCTTTCCCTGCAGTTGCTTAAGTTACTAAATATTCAGATGCCTTTTAACTCTCTCAAGTGGATTTTACTACCAGTTCTAGCAGATACAAAGCAAGGCCTTCTGCACCAAAGAGATGCCTCTTCATACTTGCCTTTGAAAATGAAGTCCACAGGGAGATTCTGCTATCCCGATTTTATACCTCCAGAAGATTTCCCTACAGTAGTAGAGGAATAGCCAGCAGGTATCCTCTATAGGCACAACCTAATGGAACAACTTAAAGGAAACTTAGCTTGTTGAGATTCAATATTTAATGGGCTGAAATACAAAGAACACATAAAAATCTTACAAAACCTAAAGGAATTTCTGTGCAGCTATGAGAGCAACAGGTAAAAGCCGACTGAGACAAACTATGAAAGCATATTCTGTGATTGCAATTTTCTGTGACAAATGCTGATAAAAATACTTCTTCAGATCAATTTTGCATTAACAGACATCTCCTGGTCCGTGAGGGACACCTGCAGCTCTCCTTCCTCAGCCACCTCTTACAATTTGATGATAATATCAGAGAGCAAGTGTTTTGAAACGGATTTGGAAAGCACTGGAAGGCTAATTAAACCAATTTGCTCTCCAAAACAATGATTAAAATACTAGCTTTTATTATCCATAAGGGCAATGTAGGAACAAAGGCATCAACCTGTAATGCACAGACATATTACAGTAAGAAAAAAGTTACAAGTGGTATCTAATAAACAAATAATATCAAAAGTCTGGTGATGGTGGGAAAATGCACATACCAGACTTTGTGACTTGCTGACCCTTTCCCAAGTATGTCTGTTTGGAACCACTAAGGTTTGGGAACAGCCAAAAATCCAGCATCTGAAAGTATTTCCTCTTGATCTCCTGCTCAAACTCTGGTATTGGAGAACTGAATTAGTAAAACAGTTTACCTCCTTCAAAACGTACATGTGCTTTTCTGCCAAAGAGATCTCCTAGTTGTTGTGAAGATTGCTTCTTGCTTACCTGCGAGTTTTAAGCTTCTGGAGGCTAATTAGAGAGTATCTTGTAAGCATGGCTGCTACAGAAAGCACATCTGCTACCATTGTCTTATTATCTCAGCCAGAGCTCAGCTTCAGAAATCATCTTTTCAGGAAAACATAACAAAAACCCTCTGTTTATATCCATATCACTAAATCTATATGAATGTTCTCTAAAACCTTAGTAGACCTCATTACAATCTTTTATCAGTCTGAACATTCTTAACATAGAGCTCTGAATATTATCATCTCTCTGCAATAATTCCTCTGCACATTCTTTCATTGCTTTCTGCAGAATTTGTTTAGACCTTTTCTTTTTTTTCCCCAAAATTGCAGGGAATATGGCTCACTGGAAACTTAGATTGCCAAGTTAAGCACTACCTTGTATTTTTATGGTTTGCATTCATGAAAGGAGAATGAGATTTATGTCTCTGACCTTGAAATATTCTGAACCAATTATTTACTTAATATTTATGTTAAATTATCTATGATTGCAGCTCTGACTATGAAAGCGACCAGAAAAAATTCTGCAGGTGGCCTGTAAAGCTAATTTTGAAGTTAGCTGTACTAAGCTCATGCAGTGGTCTTACAGAATATTAATATAGTGCCATAAACTACAGTACCCTCAGGGTGTTCACCTGCCACGGAATTTAATTTACTTCATATCTCATCTAACAGACTGAATCTCATCTATTAGGTAAATATAATGTGAATACATTTCCTTGTTTCTCTAAGGAGTTTATTGGTAAAACCTGGTGAGGCATTCCCACAGAATCTTCCACTGCTGTAATTAGCCGCAAATTGAGCTAATGTGCCTTTTTCTCTATAAAGCAATACAAAATACAGAGCCTAGATACAAAATAGCACTGTGCTCAGAGTCAAAGCAGCAGCTGCATTGCTCATGCGACACGTTTGTATTTATTCTTTGCATTACAAAAAGGAAAAGCTGCAGCATCCTCTGGGGATCTCGGTAAGAGACTTGTGTCACACAGGAAAAGCCCTTCCCAGGAACAGCACTATGCTCTGCCTTTGCAAGCCTAAGTGGCACATTCTTCTGTCTAAGTAGATAGACCTCAGCTTTGTAGGATTAGGTGAACATTTAAGTTGGCTGAAAACAAATCTGGCATTATCTGCAGCCAGGACCTTGGCACAGCTTCAACTCTAGGAGTGGCAAAGGGTCTGAACATGCTTTCTTTGTCCCTGTGCGTTTCTCTCAGTGTCTAACGTCCAGTTGAGGCAGCATGGGGCAGGTGGCATTTGTTCCCAGTGTACCCAAAGCATACTGAATTACAGCTTCCTTTGCAGGCTCAAAGGCAGCACCCAGCAAAGGCATTTTCTAGGGAAAGATGCCAGGGCTATATGGAGAGGGGAGAAGCACACTTTCCAATTAACTCTACATCTACTAAAATTGTCCTGGTAAGAGGAAGACCATAGCATCTTTTGCATCCTATTTTTTTTTTAACCTGGACTGTTCCGTACATGACATAATATGGCACACTTACGTAAATCTTTAAGCTATCCTCCTCTGCATATATCCACAACAGTTAGAACTGTTCAGCAGTTAAAGACACTTCTGCAGTCTAGCTCCCTTGTACTGCTCTCCTTTGGGATGAAAAAATTTGTAGACTGACTTACTTTTTCAAAAATCACAAGAGAATAGACCTTTACAGATATCCCAGAACAAGTCAACTTATCTGTGGCATGTACTTCTGTACATGAAGTGTAGTCAACACAACTCCCAGGGTAGGTCCTCCGGCAATGCTAGTGGGGCAGGGACTTTAGGCACCTGACATGATAAGTGCTTGCATTCTGTGTATACCATTTATGATTCAACTTAGTCATTATGTCAGACAAAGGAAAAGGATAGGCAGAATGCATAAAAGCAGAAAAATACATCACAAAAATGGCTTTAGAAAGAGAGAATGAGAAAAAGATAGAACCCATGGGCAACTTAAAAAATAAAAAGTAGATGCTAGAGTTCACTGAATCAAATATGACATTATAGTGGAGGGGAAATTGAATTCATCTGTACTCGATAAGGGTGGCTTCATTATTCACTTGTGTCTTTGCTTAGTTGTGACACTCATGACTGATGAGACCATCCCCATCTTATGAAGATAAATTCAATATCCATAGTATCATTCTAATATATTCTCTACATATAGAGAATGTATTTAATGGATGGTGTTGGGACAGAACTTTTATCTTCTCTAGCTCATAAAAGAAAGGAGCAAAATTTACCAGGGCTGACATTTTGTGTGACTTTATGTAGACCTCTCTTCACAACTGATATGTTGATGTTCAGGGTGTCAGTACTGAAACATCAGAGAGAGTAACACAGAGGCTGCCCTTGGTGTCCAAGATCTGAATCCAGAATTGTACTGGAAAAAAAAAAAAAAAACAGATCTGACCATCATATCCGAATCTTGATTAGATAGTTTTCTGTGCACGAGCACACCACCATAATATAACCAGTAAGAAGAAATATCAATGAAATGTGCTGATACTCATCTAGCATTACCCCTAGCTGTAACTTTTCTCCTCTATTTCCATTCCTGTACAGTTTTCCAAATCAGTGAAACATTTCTCCTTGATGAGGTCTCAGACTCACCTCTCCACCCCCCTTCAGCAGCATAGTATGTTCATGCACATCACTAGGAGTCTGATTTAAAAATGAGGGAAAACTTGGATGCTGCTCAACAGAAGCAAATCAAGCAGAGGTGTGATTAATAAGTATGTAGGAGGAGATCAAAGGTAGCTGTCATCAATTTAATTTACTATGCACCTCAAATTTGTCACAACTCCATACAATGTGTTCACATGAGAACATTTACTTTTCATGTGACATATTTTTCCTGATACATCCAGAGGGAGTAGAGAGAGCACAAGCCAACAAAACTTCCTAAAGTGCATTTGCATTCATGTTACTGCTGAAGAGAACACATATCCACTGCTACACACAATTTTGAAGCGAGGGTACAGCAGCCGCAGTGAATTTCCATTGAGAAACTTCCATCCAGATTGGGACAAAGGTCCATTAATTCATTATCTGCACAAGACATGCACAATTCATTATCTTCACAAGAAAAGTGAGAGATTTTATTGACAGATAAAATAAACTTTTGAAATAAAATACGGAATAAGTTACACACAGAGAATTTTATCTTTAATTTCATTATTTGTTATTTCATACAACTTATGTAACTTCTCGAGTGCAACCCTCACAGCGTCACTGGTCAACACCAAGATTGCTTGTCTTGTCAGTGTCTTCATTGCAGCCACTTTGAGTTTTGTAATGCAACCATTAAAAAATGCTTCAGGCTGAAACTTGGCACTTAAATGTAAGAGGAAGACAAAGTGAGAATAGTTACTTTAATTTCTAAAAAATTATTACATCTTTCCTCTGTTCTGAAGTGGTGAGCATGATAACTTGCTTTGATTATCATATGCATAAATTATTAATAGAATTTTCTTCTTGTTTTGTCTCAAATTGTAATTATACAATACAGGCGTTTTCTGTCATCATTTACATAACAGAGGATTATTCTATTACTTGTACGACAACACCCCTCCATCAGATGATCAGTGATAAATAAGTGCTATGCAAATTAATACCAGTTGCATATCCAAATGAAATACACAAATTTAAAACTAGGTCTCAAGTGCACAGAAGACAATAAGGAAAAATGGGGAAAAAATCGCAACAAACAAAAAAGCAAATCACAAAACAAAACTAATGTTTTTTTTTCATAGTTCACAGAGTTGAGAAAAGCATACTCATAGCCTACTTATCTGTTTTGATGTACAAAGAGCTCTTTTTATGATCCTCCCAACTACCTTTTATTGCTGTATGTTCTGATTCACTGACATCAATACGTAAAATATTCTCAGATTCCAGGAGCAATATAGAAAAGCCATTTTTATGAATAATCTTGAATACTGTTGTTCGAGAAATTGTATATGTACATGTATGTATTTATAAGCCAAGATTAGATTCACTGGAAAGCAGAACTTAAAGAGCTATGTTCTCTCTTACTTCAGTAGAGACAGGCTAATTTACACCAGTTAAAGAGCTACCCCAGTAATTCACTGTGACATTTCTTCTTGGTTTTAATAAAGCCTTGCATGCATATATTTTCTTCTCTTTTCAATATAGAATTTAATTGATATAAGGTATGAAATATCATCAGGCAAACTCATTTTGAATGGAAGTATCATTTTCCAAGTGATCAAACTGCCCATCTACTTCTCTCTCCATAAAGTCTCTATTCAGACATTTAATATTGATGGTATACATTTTATTAAAGATTTTCAAGATACCATGGAATTCTGTAACCTTATACATAAAAAGTTTAACAGTAGATTGTAATAAATAGTAAGAAACAAAATGAACAGTTTTTTCTTTCTCCCTATGTACTGAGTTAAAATCTTTTCCTACTGCATAGAATGAATTTTCTGCCACAGTTGAGATTAAAAAAACATTGGAATTAAAACCTGAGTACATTCTGAATATAAAATATGGTTAATATATAATTAAACAACAACAAAAAAAGTTTTTTCTTACTAGTGGCATTTTGATCAGATTCTTTTGTATCTTCTCACCAAAAAATTGTCCACTCAATAGCACAGGAAACACTACCTTTGCCTCTCCACAGACTGCAACTCAACCTCAATAGCACTCTGCACACGTCCGTTCCCCAGGTGCTCCATTGGTAACACAATTGTGTAATTATGACATGACCATGTTCTATGAAATGGATACTAGTTCATTAATTAGAAGATGAACGTAATTGATTATTTCAATAGCAAGGCTAAACACAGGAGTAATCCCACAGACAATCTGTAAGGGTAGATCTGTGCAAGACGTGCCCTTGACTTTGTTTCTTGTCTCAGGGGGTCTCTTTAAATGAGCACAACCTAACAAGATAGTAATTACAGGCTACTATTAGTGATAGTTAAGTCATTCACAACCTGTTTCCCTGTTCCAGAACTGTTGTATGTTCCAGGGAATACATTTGCCATTTACAAATGTCAGACAGACACTCAGACGGACAATTGGCATGTGGAGACCCTTGGCCATTCTCTTCTGATGATGCTCTGGGCAGATAATGTTCAGATTCAATCTCACCTTTGTTGTTGATATGTGACAGAGGCTCAGTAAGTGTGTGCTATCATTTCTCCCCTGGTTTGACAACAGAAATCTTTTGAACAAGGAAAGACTGAGCAGCAAGAGTGAAATATCCCTGTTCATGTCACCCTTGTTATCTTTCTGACTGAGCACACAGCTTAACAGGAAGACATTTTGTGGATGGAAATCCCCTACAGAGCTTGCTAACACAGATCTACAAATCAAGCCCTCACATTTTGGCATTCAGATTCTAAGCACATGTTCTCAAATGTCACTCTGTGTTCACTGATGAACTCCTAATTATGATCACCAAAGGTCCAATTACAGCGACAACTTAAATCAATACATTCATGCTTCTAAAAAATGCAATATTTTTAGTGGAACCATCAAGACGGTGTTGCCAAACCTGAGTAACCACGTTCTTCTTTCCCTCTCACCTTGTCACAGGCTGATTTAAGGGTTATTGCTTCTGGCTTGATTCAAACATTGTACTCAGTCCAGCTCGTGGGTGACGACATATGAGTGTACTAGAGGAGGGGGAAAACCAAGAAGCTTTTCCATACCTCACTACATTCCTAGTAATCATTTACCCTTGGCAGTCATCAGTTCTTGGCAGCCCTCCATATTCCCTGAGCACAGAAACGGGTCCAGTCTTGTGCTGGCTGCAAGGTCACTAACACACCTACGGAGGGCAAGGGCAATGACAGAGTCACTTGTCACTATTCACCTGGTATGAAACATCCAGCTCCCACATGGGATATAGTATGTGCCACGTCTTTTCAAATTATGATGCTTCCTTTCATGACTTTTGAATAGCAAATGAGTCAGAGTTCATCCAGAAACTCCTCGAAACAACTGGGGTTTGAAGTTACCTGGTAAGCCCTGGGCTGATGTAAATCAGTATGAGGGCACTGATCTTCATAAAGATATGCTGATGGACACGTACTGAGGATACTCTGTAACCTTGCCTGAAATGATTAAATCAATCCAGATTGTCTGATACGGACACTGCAGACAATAACAATATTAGTCTCAATAAAATGATACTAGGGGTAGAAGTCCTTTTCAGCTTCTTTATTTGATTAAAGCAATTCTGGCTCAATGTCTCCTGCATATTATCCCATGATGTAACAGAATAAGGAGATTGAAACAGAAAACTGCTTCTAAGTAAGGGAATACTTCACTAGGGCTTTTGTTCTTATTTAGCACAGTTTAACAATCCATTCCATTCACTGATCATGTATGCCTGAGAAACCTGAATGTGCCTGCTTTGCCTGGTTGTGGCTGTACTCCATGGCCCATCATGTTTGGAAGCAACCATATTTGTAATGGATAAGAATTCAAAATGATAAAAGAAATCATTTAAGTCGAGCTCTTCCTCAGATATACACATTAACTCCGAGATGTTTGAAAGTGTGAAATAATCTTCATGGTTTTTTTAATTGCGTGAAGAAGAAAAATACTTGACTGCTCACTGCTCGACTCTAAAAGCCATAGTTGTTTTTCTTTTCATTTTCTTTTATTTTTTAATGAATTGTATTCTTTTTTCTTTTTTTTTTTTCCTACAAAAAAAAAGTTATAACAGTTGTGGAAAAAAAACTTCCCCAGTATTATATATAATCCTATTGAATTAGACTAAATATTTATTAAATAAACGGGCAACACAGATGAGTATTAAGAATTGAAAATTAAACATTATGAATTAAGTCCCTTCTGCAAGTGAAGCCAGAAAGAGGACAGCCGGATCACATACACCTAAAGGAAACAGTGATTTTATCTACTGATGAAATGAATGCAGATGTTTAAGAATATGGTCTTCACTAAGCTGCTCCTTCAGTACACAATGAAATCTAACTGAAAAAGCAGATGAGGCCAAAGAGATAATTCTTCTCCTTTTAAGAAAACCTTCAGTTAAACACATCGCGAAGACAAAGAGCAACTTGCAGTTATTATTTCTTTAATTACTACATCTACTACATTTCTAGTTTTCTAAAATCTCTTGCAAATCCATTCAGCAAAGCTGACTGTAAGATTTGTCATATGTTATGGGTGATAGATGTAATCCTATAATTTCCAGTGCAATAATGAGAGGTTTAATTTTCCATTTCTTCCCTCTGTGAAATGGCGTCTGGCTTTGAATTCTCATTTGTGTCTGCATGAGCACACAGACCTAATCTGCATCATTGTGAAGTCAATACCTGCTCCTACTTCTCTTTCACTGTTAAAAAGCAAAGCCTGACCTGTAATTCAAAGACATGAAAAAAAGTTTATCCCATCGGGGTCTCTCTCTTCTTTAATTCCCTCTGATATAGAAGGAGCTGTTAAGATTTGCATCGGTTTGTAAAAGTTTGCCTTCCTTTCTCCTTCAAAATTTCCCATTAAAGGTTAACAGTCATATTAAGTTCTGTAAGCCTACACATTTTCAAACTCACTCCAATGCCATGCATTTTTCTGAGGAACAGAGAATCCCTACTGAACCTGAGACTAATTCACAAGGGACTTAGCACAGAGAGAAGTCAGAGTGTTTCTTTCCACACCCAGGGGCTGCTGGGACATGAGAACTGGATAATTTCCACCACCAAGTGAGAGGAGGGGGAGGCAAGGCAAACAGCCAGGAAAAAAATCTTTGTTCTCCTTACACAGAGAAGATAGTATGGAGGGTTACTATTCTCTTGTCTCACTATGCAACACTTTTGTTTCCCAGATACCCAGGAGGAGAGCTTTCTTTCTTAGTGAGAGTGCAGAGGTAGGTTGGGGAGCACTGACAACAGAGAGCAACAGATTATTGTTCAAGTATTTCCTGTCCAGAACAAGCTGGAAGCCTCAAAAGTTAAATATAAAACACATTTACTCATCTCTCATTTTATTCTGCTGAGAAATGATTGTTAGTGTTCCATAACAAGGTAAAGCACAACAGCTATCCTTAGTGCTTGGAGACTCTTTGAGAGTATCAGCCAAGTGGAGCTCTTCAAATGATTGTGCATGAATACAGCTGCAAGACTGTGTATTAGGCTGGTGGAAAGAAGAGACTGAAACAAATATATATTTCTCATCAGAAATTGTGGTATAATGTGGGGAAGAGGATTTTTAAATTATCACTTTCCAGTAGTAATGTCTTTTTTCCATGAAACGTTTTAACGTGTTTTGTGGGACAAAAATAACATCAAGACCTTACTAATGTGAAGACAAATAAAGAGAAAGTTCAATCAGAGGCTGAAGCTTTTTGCAGGAAAAACATATCAGCCGTCCTAGAAGTGCTTTGCTTTTGTTCTGTTCAGCATTCAATATGACTCTCGTAAGTTGTCACAAAACTTCACAAGAACAATACTTTAGGAGCCAAAACCCCCATTCTTCCAAAGCAACCTGCTTCCTCTGAACTGCTTTCCAGTACCACAAGCCCCTGAACTGTACCATGTTGCAATACAGGCAGCACTGATGGCAGCGAGAATAAGGTATGAATTATTTGTGCTTCAGAAGGTGAGAACTCTGTAGTATCTCAATAAACTAATGTAGAAATAAATTTAAAAATGCAAAACTACTGCTTTTTGCATCATTTGTTCCAGGTTGAGACCTGTTGATTTATTTAGACAAACTGAGACATTATAAGTAATTTTGGAGCAACATGAAATTAGTATTTTCATGTTTTTAAGGGAAAAAGCAGAATTTTCCAAGAGACACATTTTAATAAGCTATACTGTTTTAATCGTTTTTTTCCATCTGTACCTTTTACTTCATTATAAATCAGGATTACTCACAACACACAATTGGCAAATCAAATTATGGGCCATTCAAGTGACATCTTACAGTGAGACTAAAAAATGGTTCTCAGTGAGCTCTTTAACATGGCCTAAAATTGTACTCCTGGATGCCATAGGATGGCACTTCACATAAGGTCCCTGTGTTCAAGAGGTGTCTGGATGACGTGCTGCATGATATGGTTTAGTGCTTGTGGTGGCATTGGTGATGAGGAGACGGTTGGACTAGATGATCTTGTAGGTCGTTTCCAACCTTGTGATTCTATGATTCTACATTCTACTCTTCCACCATGATGCAGGAGAGTGTGGAGCTGACCTTTCAATTTAAACTCTCTACTGTGTGCCCTTCCTTATAGAAAATCTCCAGTGTCTGCAAACCATGAATTACACAGGATGGATTTTCAAGGAAGTTTTTGTCTGTATCTGAAGGAAAAGAAAAAGCCAATTGCAATAATAAAAACTAAAACTTCATTTCTAATTCTCAATTTCCTAGATATGTAAGATTTTTGAGTAGATTTCATTACTCCAAGGTAGAGGACGTACATTCATGCCATTTTCTGTATGAAATTTCTTTTGATTTGTTAAAACCACAGAAGCCACAAAGAACTTTTTTTAATTCTTGTTTTTCTTTTCAAATAATAAATGGCTCTTTCAATCTTGTAGCTCTTCCTGAGCTAGTTTTTTGATATGCTTGATTAAAATCAAGTAAAGTAAAGCAAAGCACAGTTCTCCTGACCAGTAATAGACTCTTATTTATTCTGGAATTACCCCATGCATTATTAAAACCATGCTACTATAATAATTTTAAAATGACACAGACCCACGGTTGTAATTATGTTTATCTTTATGTAATATCTTGTTATCAGTACAACCTCCTGCCCTGCCGTGAAGTTGCAACTGTGCCTGCTCCCTGAAAATGTAACAAGCACCACTGAGGAAGATATGCACTGACAAAGTTATTCATTCACACTCCAGTCTCCACCTCCCTTGGTGTTTTCCATTATTTCTGAAACACTTTGTTTGCTATTAGGATTACTCAATTTATTTGTTCAGATTGGGAAGTCTCTTCTTGATGGGCTGCTGTGCTCAGTAAACAGTTTCCAACAACAAGCAAGGATTTAGATAATCACTGTGTAATCAGTAGGCAACAGCACATCGGATCTCATCCCCTCAAGTCCAGGTGGCTGTCTGACAAATCACAACACTTATCAAACTAAAAGTTAGATGATCAGCTGCAACAGAATCATCCTGCCTGCTTTGTAAGGAGCAGAGGCAAATTCAACAGTAAATAGCATAGGACTTGATTTTACATAGGTTCTGCTGCATAGTACAGAACGTGAAAGTCCTAAAACAGGGCTAGGAGCAACCTGATCAGAGTACAGAGCAATCCTGGCTGGCTGTTTCCCCTTCTGCTTTGTGCCTAAAAGGGAATGCTAGACTAATCAAGCAATAACCCAACACCATTTGCCCCTAGTTAAACACCTTTCCAACAGCTGCAGCTAGTATCATTTGGATTTGGCAGGTACATACTTGCTTGATACAAATACATCTGTGTGTAAAATAGAAGGTCCTAATTAAATTTTAACAAGAGGCTATAACTGCTTCAAAAGTAGGCAAAATAGTCATACTAGGAAGATAACTCAGAAATCTAAAATAATCTCCTTTTATGGTATTAAATCAGCTTCCAACTTCTTTTTTATAGGCTCACTTACTTTCCACCATCTAATATATGATCTTAAGTACTCGTATTTTTGAACCCCTAAAATACAACCAAGAATTTACTTTTGAGTTTAGGCAAATACCAATCAATTTTAATAAAAGACAAGAATGTTAATGTGAGTCTGGACATCCCATAGTAATTCTATCACCACTTTTTCTCTTGACTTCTGAAGTCCAGAGCCTCTGAAAAAGCAGAAATGATAACAAAAGTGTCCTCTAAGAAAATCTGTGAGCAAAACACCCATTTACTCAGCTGCAAGGTGCTGTGCACACTGGTCAGCAAACGGATCAGAGCAGTACAGAAGATGCATGTTCCTTACATGTGATTTGCCAGATTCTTTAATATTGGCATTGAATCACTAGGGAAGAGGTAAAGAACAGGTAGAAGGAAAATATGTTAGATGAGATAAAGAAAGGCTTGATTATTGAAAAAGAAAAAAAATGGGTACTTAAAATGATCACTCTAGAGTATAGAAAGTGATTTTTAAATTACTTATCTGATTAATGGGAGCTACTCTTTCAAGCAGAAACAAATTCACATAAATAATATGTAAATTAAACATTTTCTTGTCACTGAAGCTGCTTTCAATTGTTGTGATTGTTTTTTTCCCTGGAAAGGAGACAGCATATTACATTGATTTCAGTCTCTAGAATGCATTTGGTAATTATGTAGTTCTAATTGTCAGACACTTTTATTTCCATTAATTTCAAGACCAGTCATTGACATAAGTTAGAACGAAAATCCAATCTCAAATCTGAAAAAGAATCAGATGCCAACTACAGTCATGTTCAGCAAGGTACTAAAACATAAGCTGAGATATATGCTTCAGCCCACTCATACTCAATAGAGCATGCAATCTTACCTCTGACAAAACTTAAACAAGTGTACCTTAGTACAAGGAGCTACACCTTTATTCCAATGGCTTTTGAAGGCAAGCATTATGCCTTGCAGATACAGGCAAGAAGAAAGAGTCAAGGACCTCAGCTTATTAACATTTCAAGAATTTATTGCTCAGCTGCTGTTTGTTTTCTCTGACAACCAAATGCTATGCAGGGCACATTTGCCAGCTGCAGTCTGATTAGGCATCACCTTTTCCATAACACTGCTGGGCCAGTCGAGCTGTGGCATACAGAGAGTTTAACCTTTTGTAGATCTCATAATAAACAAATCCAAGTTTCAGGAGAAAATCCGTGATAGAGAGAGCCTTACTACAGCTTGTAAATCAAAGCACTCAGATAAGACGTGAGAGCCAGACCTCTCAGAGCTGATCATGCTGACAGTTGAGCTTTAAATTCTTGCTTTATAAATCACTTCCTTACCAACCAGCTGCAAAATCAGGATTTGAAAGCCAAAGGGGGAAAAAAGAGGTGAAGTTTTATTTTGGATTTATTGGTATGATTTGTAAATCTGTTGTAGGACTTACAGATCTGATTTAAGATTTGTTAATCCCGTTAAGGATATGGAAATTTTTTTCTCTGACTTACCACATACTGAAATACTTTAGTAAAAAACAAACTAAAAATCACTGTTTAAACGGACAGTGCATAAATCAAGAGTTTGCAGTTAAGATTTGCTGGCAGGCTCCATAAATTGCACAGCGCGTTTATAAGTCAGTTTCTTACAAGAGCAGATTTATAAATCCAACTTGCAGATTGTCAGGCAACTACTAGTGGCTCAATTCTAATCTGAGAAACAACAGATGTGCTAGGCTCTGCTCTCAAATACCTCATCCCATCACTGTGCTGCCTGCAGTTCCTACAGCCATCCCCTTGTGCAGTGCCAGCAGAGGAGGGAAGCACTCTGCCTTGCTAGTGCATCACCCTGTAGCCAAAAAAGAGAGTAGGATAGAAAGGTTTTGGAGAAGAAAAAACACGAGGGTGGTGTGGGTTGTGGTGAGCCCTGTTGTGCAGCCAGAGTTAAATCTCCCTTTTGCAATTCTAGTTGGTCACCAGAGAGGACAAATTGACATCCTAATTCCCAGATTGCTAGGCCTTGGGCACAGTAAAAATTAAACATTTGAGGCAGTCGAAAAGAGCCCAGCAGGAGCAAGATAGTGCAAACTAAGGGGTTTTTTTGCATTCCCAGAGATGTCTGCCTGCCTATCTCAGATTACAATGAAGAACTTCTGGGAGTAAACCCTGGCCCCATCAGCGTTGGCAGCAAATATCCCACTGATTTCACAAGGATAGGATTTCACCCTATAAAAAGGGTGCTGGCCACATTTGCAGGAATGCCCATGCTGTCCTGGCCACAGCAAGCAGCTGTAAAGCCCTGTCTGTCTCTCCAAGGAACTGCAGCAGGCACATCATCCAGCAAGTAGAGCAGGGATCCTGAAATAGGGGCTGCACAGCATCCCATTGCTCCTAGACACTGCCTGTAGCCATGGCTGCTCCCCCCCGCCCTTCTTGTGAAGCAAGAGAAGAAAGCAGCATCCCTCAGCAATTATAAAATTATTCACACATGCACAGGAGCTAATATACATCCTCACAGGCAGATTTATGATAGCCATCAAGGCTTATCTGAAAACCGGGGGTCATAAAGGTGACATAATAGCACTATTTAATATCACTATATTTTTCTGCTAGAATTATTGAGTTTTGCATAGTGAAAACTGTATATAATAAGAAATTGCAAGTCCTAGATCTTACGCAGGAGATAGCTACACACACTGATGCCCTATGCATTTTTCTCAGTGTCAAGGTTCTTTACCTTTACGGTATTTGAAGGAAGAGGAAAGAATGGTCTAGAATGTTTTATATTCTACTATATTTGAAATTTGGTTCTAAACCTCAATCTGCTACTTCCTATTCTCTTTACTGCAATGATCTTTTATTTTGAGCCGTTTATTTCTTGTGTTTCTTAAGAAATAAAATAATAAGGATTCTAGCAAACATAAATTATATAATTACTTCTTTCATCCTTGCTGATATTTTAGTGCCGAGGATTTGATCACTGTAAAACCCAGTAAATACTTATAAATATATATGAGCTAAATTTTCAGGGTTATGTTAAACATGCAGGATAAACTGCATATTCAGCTGAATCTAAATACTATTACAAGAGTAACTGAAGCAAACAGTGCAATTAGAAATTGGAAAAATTGCTTCCATAGCTTTGCACATAACTGAACACTCAATTCTACATCCAAAATATAATCATAACTGGTAGATGGGGTTGAGGGAAAATGGTTAATATTCTATAACGTGGTAAATCAGCCCCTTACAGACTATCCATTTAACACTCATGAAAGTCAATTATCCTGAAAACAGATTTCCTTTCTTTTTCATTATTTGTTCCAAAAGATATAACCTCATTGACTTCTTATGAACATGTGTCTGACAGAGGCACAGAGACTTGCAAATGTTCGACCTTTTTCCTCATATGTACCTGAAATAAAATAAAGACGAACATGCAAACATGTTTTCAAGGAGAAAAAGACTGTAAGAGGCCACTGGAAGCGAGTCCTTACATCACTGGCAAAGAATTGTCTCTGTAGTTGGAGAAATGCTGTAAATAATTGCTTTAACAAAGAGACACTACAGTTAAGTAGGAGTACTGCGGGTGATAAATGAAAGAGATTTCTCCTGAGGCAGCTCAGCTAATCTACTGCCATGGTGGAACTTGCTGCTCTTTCCCCTGGTACCTTCTCTGGTCTTTTTGAGGAAACACAAGAACAATTCAACTATTTATATAAAATGCGAATTTGGTTTAAATTCAGTGAGACTGTTGCTAGATTGGAAAAGGCACTTCACAGTGTGCCCATCAGTCCCTATCTTCTGATCATCAGCATCAGAAAACATTGTGGAGCACACATCACATCTACTTTCTTGGGTTTTCTCTGAATGGAGAGGCAAAGAATGGATGACAATGCCCCCTGAAGCAGAGTGAGTATGTGAGATACAACTGGACCTGAGAACTATGAAACTACCTGAGACTCCAGGCAGTGTAATAGTAGGGCTAGGGACCAGAATGCAAGCAAATCACTGATTCTTCCTTGGGGACATAAAGGAACAATTGCAAAGATCACTTCACAAAATTGAGGTAATAAAGTGGTTTTCTCCATCTGCAGTATGAAAAGAGTATTGGAAAATCATAACATCTGTAACATGAGGAGAGGAGTTAGAAGCACCTTATTGTGGCTATAATTGTATAACTTCATGGAGTGATGAATTTCAGCTGTACAGAAGACCAAAAATCTAGTAGTGAGAATATGTTATTTAAAGTTTAAAATTAAACAATTCAAGTTTAAATTTGAACTGAACATCTTCTAAAAGTTTAAGTATCAAGAGTGCTGTCTGATCTACTTTGCTTCAGAAAGAGAAAAGGTTAAGGAAGAGTAGAAAGGACAAAGAAGGAAAGAAAAGACAAACTGCCTAATTTGCCAGTTGAGGGCAGAGATGCAAACCACAAGCCTGTATCCTTCTTTTTATTATATTGTGACAATATTAGATATAGCAAGGAAAACAACTGTATAATGAGTTGAATAATTTCTAAAAGTGTCCTGCCTAAGCTTTTGCATCTTATCAGTCCATTCATTTCTTATTTCAGAACAATGAACTACAGTTTTTGTAAAAATGTCCGCTCACTCAGGAGCAGTATCTACAAAAAAAATAATATCCTTTTGGCTTGAACATGTTTATACATTCATTCTTCTTTGAGTTCAATAAAATTCAAAATAAAAAGGAGAAACACTGTAAAACTCATTTTTACATGCCTTCATCAGTAGTGGTAACAGTAAATACTTTTATTGAAGATTTCCAAGATTATGAAAAGAGGTATAAAGTCTCCTAGTAAAATTTTGATCAGAAATTTCCCTTTTACTGAAAAATTTCAAAGCTGAAAATTGTAGTTTTCATTTACCCTATTGTATTTTTCCGAAGTTCAGCTCAATAAGAATTATCAGCTGCTGCAAATCCACAAAAACAAAGGAAAGAACTAGAATTGGCTTCAACATTTGTCTCTGGTGAAGTTCTGAACCTGTTAGTGGCATTGCTATAAGCTCATTTCATGTGTGCTGTTTGCCGTTTAGAGAGCGAACTCATCATGCTAATCATCTGATACATTTGCTTAAAATCCTCTTCCCTGTAACTGCCTGAAGAAATAAAAAAAGTTCTCCTGAAAGTTTCAGCTTCAAGTACACATTGTAATTAAAGACTTGACCTTCGTCTGGAAAGCACTGGGCTTTACACGCTGAAACCACTTGAAGGCTTCACCTTTTCACATAAAGAGCCTCCCTGGGCTTTTGTGGTAAGGATTCCTCACAAGCTGGTCAAAAGCAAAAGCTCATTGCCAGCCTGCTAACTGATATCCACCTTTTCCTTCAGAGCAACACTTATTCTGCAGCAAAGGAATCCAAAAGGAGTACTTGCTACTGTGCAGAGCACTAAGTCCCATGGAAAAGGCTACAGCCATTCAGATATAGAACTGACTTGTTACTGTACCTCCAGAAATCATGGAGTAGCCAAATACTCCCCTGGATTGCCTCAACTTTATCCTCAACTTTTTCAGGTCAGGAGAGATAGAATATGTGCACATATTTCAAAAAAGAAAAAATGTGGAGCAGGGCAGAGATTTGACACACTGGAAATACAAGCTGCTCTGGTAGATACTGATGCCCTCAAACACAATTATTGGAAAAGCAATCTGCAGTGTCCTCAAGTGGGATGCAGTCTTACTTTTACCTTGCACTGTCTATAGACTATTCCAAGAGCCCTTCTTCTCATTCTTGTCTCTGTTCTGACTCAGATACTGGGAAGACACCAAGATCAAGGTGACAGACCATGTGAGGTCTGAACTGCAAATACTTTTCCTCCAGTCTTAATAAGATCCCCACCAAATGAAGAGTTGTTTCATTTGTGCCACAGTATGGAGGTGACTCAAGTAAACCTAGCACACGTCATCAGAAACAAAGATGATAGTGCAGGACTAGTCTGGCCAGCTCCTGAAGAACAGTAATTATCTCAACAGAAAAGGACAGGTAATCTTGGAGTTTGATGTGGCAGTAAGACATCCAAATGTGCCTTCATAGCATCACCACTGGTCTGGAATAGCCTACTTCCACATAAGTTCTGATTTATCAGAAATGTCTCCCTTTCTCACAGTCTTGTTACTATCTCTTCTTGCAAGTACTTGAGTCTCATCCATTTGAAGGCTAAGCTCTCATCTCCTCTGTGGTTTACTGGCTATATGAAGCATCTTTTGAATGATATTCTTCAGAAGAAGACTGAAGAGGAAAAATTGAGATAGAGATTAAAAATACAGACAGTTGTTGCCTAATTTTACAGGTGTTTTTGGACAAAATCACAGAGTCTGCTGTGTTGTGTTTGTACCTTGGGGATGATCAGCATCACTCATATAAGGTGGGCACAAGACAGAAAAGGAGTCATCTCATGGTGAGAAAGTGTTGAGATTGTCAGTGTATTCTTAACCCTGGATAAACACTGCTTAACCCTCAGCCTTCCTCAAAGCACAGTTCTTCAGGGTTCATTGTACTGGATTTGTTCAGTTATTTATTCTGCTTAGTATTTCCCGTTGGGCTTCTCTGCAGTGATATTTACCAGCCAAGGAGGACCACTGACTTTTCTTCTGCTAAAGATATTTCTAATGTTCTATATAATTGGTGTCCCATTGGCTACACAAGGCCTGACAGTGCATTGCAAGGCAGAACTCAGAAGCCAAGGTATCATCAACCAAGCCCAAGGAGTCTTTGCCTGAAGCACAGATACAAGTAGAATGAGACATAGCCCAAGAAAGTGAAGACTGAATTTTTATATGGCTATCAAAGCTTTTACTATATATTCCGTATCCTATTTTAAAATAAATGTTCTGTCTCAAAAAAAAAATTGAGTGTATCATCTAATTCAACTGCTACCCATATACAATAATGTTATCCCAATGCTGGTGCCTAGAAAGTTCTTCAAAGCAAGTAGGGGAAAGCAGACGTATCCACACTTATACCACTGGGCAAGGGACATTCTAAGCAGTTAAATATAAGTTTCCCTTGCTCTTCCCAAGAAGCCAGAGAAGAAACTTCTGATGAAGCATGACCAAATTTCAAAGACTTCATGGATTACCTTATCAATTGAGCCTATCTAGTCAATGATGCGAATGCTTTCATTGCTTGAAAGTCATAACTATTAAATTACTTCTCAGAGAAAAGATTGAATCTTGACATGTTTAAGATTTAGCACTTAACTTTTAGAATTTTTTGTTGTGTTCAGGTGAGTTAAAAGCACAGAAGTAATTGTGATAGAACTATTTCTCAGGTCTTCACAATTTCACTGAGACTATCTGAGCCCCAGTAGGTGATATGGCTTTCCTTTTAAAAGTAAAAGTTGAAAAGATTTACAAGTTTCACTTTACTAAAATTGGGGAGAAAAAAAGCTTTAACCATTAGAGAAATTAAAATGATAAATGGATCAATCTTTTCTAGCAAACAGTAGTAATTAGGTTATACCTCATTTCTTTATTAGAGAAATACTTTGGTGTTTAATCATCATTACATAATCATTTGTCTTCTCTGATCTCTATAGACAATGCAGACTTGGGCAGCGTACTTTCAAACGGTTCCACACAAGAGGAACCCCACAATCAACTGTCTGAATCAACCAAAGGATTCTGCCTTTATAAAGTATTTTTGTGGTACAATCTGTGTTCATTTGATAACAAGAGTAGAGAAATGCATATAAAACTTCCAGAGGGATACAAAGGGAAAAGTTACAGAAATGAAACATCTCTAAAATCACAGAATCACAGAATTGTAGGGGTTGGAAGGGACCTCCAGAGATCATCAAGTCACAGAATGAAAGTCTGGAATATCTAGTAAAACACAAGGTGAAGCACAGCATGTGGCATAATGTCATTTTGGAGAACATCCAGTCATCTACCATTGTGTGAGGGCAGATGTACTGTCCACCAGATGTACAATGTGTTTGCTTTAGCACAGATGAGTACTCAAATGTTCCTTTATTGAAATAAGCCTCTGAAATCCAAAAAGAATGGGAAAGATAATGAATGAATTCTAAGAGGAATAAACAATATCAGGTTCTCTGAGACTATCATTTCGCACCATGACAGAGATTTCCTTAAGCCTCTTTTTCACTTAAAGGAAGTAGAAACATTCCTATTGGCTAGTAAGAAGTAAATCAGCAGCCACAGATGAAGTCAGCAGTGATAAAGTCATAAGGCAAATTTTTCTTTTCCAAGTCTTCAAAAATCGTTTTATGTCGTAATGATCACCGCAAGGAGATGGTGACTGTCAAAGTTTCCTTAATGAGACCAGATCACTTCAAACTTCAGCACATGACAGCTAAAACCTCTTTATCAACCACAAGCTCACCTTCTCTTCAGGAGTGCTGGACTTTGCTACTTTTCATAACAGAAAAGAAAAGCAAGTAAAAAGTGTTGTTTCCAAAAATCGAAAGATATCTTTGTTAGAATAAAAGCAGCTTCATGCTGGAGAAGTGGAAGAATGACTTCTTCTTGGGCATTGTAGAGTTTCTAAAACAAGTTTTCTTCCAAAACACAGAGAGAAATACCCAAGGTTAACTCAAAGGTTTGGCAACCATACAAAACAAAATTTTAGAAGTGAAAATGTTTTATCTGGGCTTTTTCATAACCTCCAAGGGTCCCCACTGAGAAATAGACAAAAGAAACACAATGCAAGTGGTTTCAGCAGAACGTGAATGCAACCTCCAAAACCCCTACTCTTCTTTAACACACTCACCTTTTCTGACAAAGCTGATGGAAGCTGATGGATGCAAAACATGCAGCTCATCCCCTAAGCCTCCTCTTTCACACATGGATAAATCTTTAAACCCATCTTAGATGCTCTCCCTCAAGGTCTGTAAACCCCTAATGTCCCCAGCATCAGCACTGTAGGGGAAGATCTACCTCAGGAAAATAAGCATCAAAACTCATTACTTGGGCTAAGTTCTGAATAAACTTCGTAATTTCTAGCTCACTGCAGCCTTTTTCAGGTGTCTGAAAAGGGGGCTTAGGGAAATTTCTTCATGGTGTGAAATTATAGTCTCAATGAACCAAAGAATATGGTGAATCTTATGTGAGAATAGGACCTCATCACACTAAGGTAAGACAGGAAGCAGTGTGTGGCTGCCAAAAGCAATTGTTCTCCTTCATCCTTCCTGCACACACAGTCTTACTTCCTCAATTTCAGCAACCCTCGTGGTGCCGTATGACTTCTTTTTGCTCTTGTTTCTCACATGTGTGTATATGTGTGTGTGTGTGTGCTTTTGTTAAGTTTTGATAGTGTAACAGGCAGAACTAAGGAACAAGATGAGATGGAGTGGGAAAGAAAGAGCAGCATACCCCCTTTTGCAGCACAGTTGCCTTGTCAAATATCACCCTTAGATGACACATTCTTTCAACTTCATTAGTCCACAGGTTCCATTTCACGAAGTGTCAGATGACTATTCATTAGTCAAAAACAAAAAAAAAAAAAAAAAAAAAGAAATAAAATGAAGGTCCCACAATTTCTGTAGAAAAGAATCACCAGAAAAGATTGGCTATACTAAATACGAAGTTGTCAACAGTGGCTGAAAAGGATAATATAATATAAAGGAATGAAACTTCAAAAGTCCTCCTTCTGCAGGATGATTTTTCACAAAGTTACTGGTTTACTGTTCCCTTCACTGCTGGCTGCATAAACACAAGCCTTTTGAACTCATCCTGTTCAATGAACAATCAAGTTAAGGGAAGAAGGCAAACAGCCTTCACAGCAAAGCACTGACATCATTTATCACACACAACCATATCATTATCCACGGGAAGTATTACTCCATGTCTATGCTATTTGGATAAGGAGGATGTGTCTTGTAATACCATTTCTGACAGAAAATGTCCATACCAGCAGAATCTATTTCTCATGTACTGAATGGAAAAAACTAAACCAAAAATACACAGAACTCAATGGAAAATCAGGTACTTGTATGGACCAATATATCTTGCCCTAAATTAAGTGTTGAAACCTAGTTTTGTCTTAAAACTATCTATTTCTCTCCGTTAGGCTGAAGTGAAATTGTACTTACTAACTCAAGTACAGTGGTTTATTACACAGATATCTTGATCACATAAGGAACAATTGCTGTCCAGGCTTATGGCATTACTATGTTGCAAACATGGCATGACTCAATCAATTCTGACTCAGTCTACTCTGTGAGCAGATTTTCTTCTTCATTTCTTATCTCTAGATTTCCTAGTATTTCTCACCTGTATCCTTCAGTGTCTCCTTCATCACAGCTCCATCCAATACATACAGTCTTCTCTCACTTCTCTTCTAGGGATACCTCCTTTACTATCCTCCTTCATCATCCTTTATTACTGGGTTTCGATGTATTAAGGCATACTTGGAACATTTTAGTGGGCCAGGGGGCAAGGAGATGTGTGAGACAGAAGTGCTGCAGAGCCTTCTTAACTAAAAATCATAAAACTGTGATTGTTGGGACTGGACTCAGTGACAAAGGCAGTACCTTCTGTATTAAGTCTTCCACTTCAAGCAAAAATTTTTTTTTGCATGTTAGTTTAGTCCTTTCTTTTTTCCAGGCTAACATGTCGTTAGAGCACTGCAACATTATAAAAATCAACAAAATGTGTTCTTAGTTTCACCTAGGATGCTGTCTTTAAAAACAAAGATTTGAGGAGAGCTGGCTGCTATTCAAGGATGCCTTCCTGAGAGCACAAGAACTCTCTGTCCCTCTGAATAAGAAAGCGGGCAGAGGAGGTAGGAAGCCAGCATGGCTCGGTAAGGAATTGCTGGGCATTCTGAGGGCAAAGAAAGGTGCGTACGAGCTCTGGAAACAAGGCCATGTCACCTGGGAAGAATACACGGAGGCTGTCCGGACTTGCAGACATGGAATCAGGAAAGGTGCAGGCGGAACTGAACTTAGTGAGGGACACAAAAAACAGTAGGAAGACTTTCTACAGGTACATTGTCCAGAAGAGACAGGCCAAAGCGAGTGTACCTCCTGGCTTCAACGGACAAAGAGAAGGCTGAGGTACTGAACGAGTTCTTTGCCTCGGTCTTCACTGGTGGCCAGGATTCCAGTACCTCCCACATCCCTGAGCCTTGAATCCTTATACCTCTAGGTGGGACTGGGGCAGTAAATCCCCCCACACTGTGAGGACAGAGCAGGTCTGAGACCGCCTCATGAGACTGAATGTGTACAAGTCTATGGGGCTGGATGGTATGCATTCCACAGTTCTGAAGGACATGCCTGAGGTGGTAGCTGAAATGCTCTCCATCACATTTGAAGAGTTGTGGCTGTCAGTTGAGGTCCTGGAAGACTGGAGTAAGGGTCATGTCACTCCCATTTACAAGAAAGGGAGCAAGGAGGACCCTGAGAACTACAGGCTGGTGAGACTCACCTCTGTGCCTGGGAAGATCATGGAACAGATCATCCTGGATGACATGCTCGATCACATGAGGAATGAGCATGTGATCTGAGACAGCCAGCACAGCTTCAACAGGGGAAGGTCATGCTTAACCAATCTGGTGGCCTTCTATGGTGGAGTGACAGCATTGGTCGACAAGAGGAAGGTGACTGATGTCATTTAGCTGGACTTGAGCAAGGCCTTTGACATGGTCCCCCACCACATCCTTATCTCCAAACTGGAGGGATGTGGATCTGATGGGTGGACCACTCGATGGATAAGAAACTGGTTGAAAGGCCGCAGACAGAGGGTGGTTATCAATGGCTCTATGTCCAGGTGGAGACCAACAACGAGTGACGTCCCCCAGGGGTCTGTCTTGGGACTGGTGCTCTTTAACATCTTTATCAATGATACCAATGATGGAATCAAGTGCATCCTCAGCAAGTTTGCTGACGACACCAAGCTGAGTGGGGTGGCTGACACAGTGGAAGGAAGTAAGGGGTGCCATTTAGAGGGACTTCAACAGGCTGGGGAAGGTGGGCCCAGGTGAATCTGATGAGATTCAACAAGGCAAAGTGCAGAGTTTTGCATTTGGGCCGGAGGAACCCCAGGCATCCATGCAGAGTGGAAGGAGCAGTCCTAGAAAGCAGCCCTGCGGAGAAGGACCTGGGGGTCTTGATAAATGAAAAACTTAACATGAGCCAGCAATGTGCCGTTGCAGCTCGGAATGCAAATGGTATCCTGGGCTCCATCAGAAGAGGGGTGGCCAGCAGGGACAGGGAGGTGATTATCTCCCTGTATTCTGCTCTTGTGAGGCCCCATCTGGAGTACTGTGTCCAGATCTGGAGCCCCCAGTACAAGAAAGTCAGAGAGCTGTTGGAGAGGGTCCGGAGGAGAGCCACAAAGATGATCAGGGGACTGGAACACCTCCCCTGTGAAGACAGGCTGAGGGAGCTGGGCTTGTTCAGCCTGGAGAAAAGAAGGCTGTGGAGTGACCTCATTGCAGCCTTTCAATACCTAAAGGGAGCCTAAAGACAGAGGAGAACCAACTCTTTGACAAGGGTGATGACAGCAGGACAAGAAGAGATGGTTTTAAGCTGAGGTAGCTGAGATTTAGGTTGGATGTCAGGGGGAAATTCTTTGTAGAGAGAGTGGTGAGGTGCTGGAACAGGCTGCTCAGAGAGGTTGTGGATGCCCCATCCCTAGAGGTGTACAAGGCCAGATTGGATGGGACACTGGGCAGCCTGGTCTAGTATTGAATGTGGAGGTTGTTGGCTCTGCATGTGGCAGGGGCGTTGGAGATTCGTGATCCTTGAGGACCCTTCCAACCCTGGTCATTCTGTGATTCTGTACAGAGACAAGGCCATTTGCAGCAAAGGTCTCAAGAAGACGGGAGGGGGCAGAAGCGGGACAGTTGTCTTAAACTGGCCAAAGGAATATTCCAGTCCATATGACATCATGCGGAAGGAGTTTTGAAGTAGGCGAGAGCTCATCTCTCTCTTTTCCACAATGTGGGCTAGCTGGGTGTCTGTCAGGGTGTAGTGAGCAATTGTGTGTGCATCGCTTGTTACATACATTCAAATATATATATATATATATATATATAGTCATAATTATTATCCTTTTCATTTTCTCTGTCTTAATAAACAGTTTTATGTCGACTCACTGGGATGAGGGAAAGACTGACTGTATGTCAGCCAACTGCCAGGTTAAACCACAACATACGTATTTACACCTAGGATCCTCAGATTGCCTCATAAGCTTTAAAAGTAACAAATGGCATTTAACCAAATATAATGGCTGAATTTTGAATGCTCAGTACTGTGCAAATAGAGTTTTCTTATGATAGTTTATTCATCTATGGCTACTTCTTTGTCATTTGCTATTATCACAACATTAATATTCCAGAACATAAACTAAGTGGACCTGCCCAATATAGACATTAGCCCACATTTTTAAATACGTTATATGTAGAACGAGTGGAAGAAATAGAAAGGAAAGTATATTTGTTTTTGTATTTAATAGATTGATTTTCACTGTAATAGTTCCCTGACACCCATTCATTTTATAATTGCTTTAATTTATATCAGCACGTAGTCAGGAAACACTCTTCCTGAAGGAGACCTACATCAGAGCCTTCCACCTTCACAATGCAGTGACATCTGATTCATTTATAGGGCATCACTGGAGCACAGTCACTCTGAGAAAGCACAGTCACAGCTTTCAGAAGCATGTTCTATTGACCATATCTAAGATTATGTTAATATATTAAGTGATGTTTATAAAAGCCAAGGCTGTGATAAAATGCCTATTTCCTCTACACTGTTCAGCAATATTAAATAGTGGAATCAATTGTTTTGTATGCTGAAGAGCCTATAATGTCTTCTGAAGAAGAACATGTCAGCAAGCTAGTTATAGTTCCTATTAAATATTTGTTGATATGGACTGCTGACTTGGGTCATTATACACTTAAATTGAGTTATTGTCATTGTTCTTTAATGAAATACAGAGCTTTTTGACCCTGGCACTGTAGAATACATTTTAAAGAATTTGCTCTCCCAATTGATTTATAAAATAGTTTGTTTGCAGTACAGTACTAAGCTGTTGGTTGTTTCAGAGTGATTTAGATGATCTGTCTTAAGAGTTTGTGCTCATTTCGAAAGACAAATAACAGAGTCTTGTGGGAACCTGCTTCCAATAATCTTTGAAATTTATTGAGTGACAATGAAAGACCTAGAAACATTACAGCTCTCTTCTTTCTCATAATCTAAGAAAATTTAATTCCAAAGGAAGTATGTTTAAGAAGGTATGCTTTTCTAATTCCTGTTAATTATTTGTTCAGATTGAGAAAAAAAAAAAAGAGAGAATGAAAAAAAAACCAATATTCCTGCTTGGCCTGATTTCTTCATTCCAACAGTATTAGTCTTATAATGTCAGGGTTTTTTTCTTCTTTTAAAACTAGTTATGCTAACAGTTCTAAATTTGAACAAAGAATGTGAACAATAGAGAGATCAGGTGACAGTAAAAATGAACTACTTCTCTCCAAGAAGCTTTTCTCAAACAAGGTATACTGCCGGGAGAAAGTCATAAACATTCAATTTCACCATTGTCTTCAATGCAGTCAGAATTTAACTCCACACATTTTCCAGAGTTTTTTCCCTCTTAAATGCATATAATGGCAGTTCAAGACAGGATGAAAGTGTCTAGGCTTGTACTATTCTATTTAAATTCTTTTAATTCCCCATGCCTAGTCTCTGAATAACTGCTGCAATTTCAGATCAATTCCATGGTGAGTAGTAAAGAATCTGAAATCAGCAGATGAAGGAGTATCTGACTGGAAAAATCTCATTCCTAGCAGTCTCAGACAACTACATGTAAGTAATACAAGCCTATATTAAATATTTTCTCAGCTTTTGATTTGCTGGACTAAAAAAAGCAAATTTTCTTTGTTTATGCTTACACCCCCAGCCATCTTCTTAGCCTTTCTCTGCACCTCTTCTGGTGTCAGTTATCATTCTCAAAGGCTGATTTACAATAATGGTGAAGGTATTTCTCATCCAGTCACCTTTACTCTCTTCCTTCCTTAGCTGTCACTTCCTAGAATTGCATTTTCTTCCTTTAGAATTACATCATTTTGGTTATTTGTATCATTTTCTAATCAAGGAAAAAAAAAAAAAAAAAAAAAAAGCTCTTTTATTTTGTCTGCTATACTGGTAAGATCCTACTTTTATGAGACATTTCTACACTTGTATTTCTTTTAAATGCCATCCCGTTTCTATTATCTCAGTTCTCAAAGTCACCCAGTTCTTGCCAGTGTCATATTATGATCCTGTTCTGAATTAACAGTGCTTCCCCGACTCATTCATTAACAAAAAGAATGTAAGAGTTGCATTCAGATTCCTTCTCCAGAAGAACACTCTCCCTCAAATAACCTCCCTCAAGCCTATATCACAAATATGGCTTCCTCCCTTTCTAATCAGTTATTTTCCTATTTGATATTTTATTATTATTTTTTATCATCCTTATTCTCAAGTTTAATGAATGGGAACTTCGTACACTATGATACAGTCATTCTAAATCAGATATCCCATATTCAGTCATTCTAAATCAGGTATCCTCTATTCCTTTTGCTAGGAAGTAATTCTTATACTAAACAGATTATGTAAAGGTAGGAATATAAATTTCTGTATTGATAGAATTTTGACACATTTTATCTGGTTTCTGATGATCTTCAATGTCTTTAACTATTGTCTCTTTTAAAACATGTTCTGAATTTTATGCCATATTCAGCTAACAGACATAGGCTGCTCAGGCTACTTTTCCCCATAAACAGACACTACATTCACTGCATAATGATTTCAAAACAAAGAAAGTCATTAAAAATTTTGTTACTGGCTCTGTGATTCTGTGGGTTGGTCTTTCCACAATAGCAGCAGAATATTAAGCTGATATGTCTGAGAAGACAAAGAACTGTTTTTGTTCATTTTCTTCTTGAGAAGACTAGGGGCAGGAATCTTACTGATGTCCTCAGTTACCTAGTGGGAGAGTAGCTCAAAGGTGTTGCTGGATCTCCCTCCTTGGAAATACTCAAAAACCCAATTGCACAAGGCATCCTGCTCCAGTTAGTTGTTCATTAAGGTTTGGATGTGCTGACCTCTAAGAAATCCCTTTCAATGTACATAATACTATAAACCCCTTACATTGAACATTAACACTTGTACATTTCCAACATTTCCTCCACTCTTTTTCCTTGGGATGAAATTCTAAACTCATTTTCCTTTTTTTTTCTTAATTCTGAGTTTTCTCCATAGACAAGAGTATGGCTTGTATCTTATTATGCAATTCTCCTGACCAACACTCCTTCATTTAAGGCTTTTCTCCCATCCAGACTGAGAACCTGGTTTTGCCCTTTCATTCAGGCTGAAAAGCTACAGTAACCTCCTATTCAAAGTCATTTTCTATTATACTCTATTCTTGAATGAATTTTCTTCATGCAAATTCAAGCTTAAAATAGCATCAGTGTTAGTTGATTCACTGACTATTTGGAAAAAATAAGGCAGACCACTCTTAACAGACTTGTGCTGGATTTCTTCACAGCTCTTGTTCTCTATTTTTTCCTGGAGAAGTTAATACTTAGTTAAACAAATTTCCAGTGGTACTTAGGTTTCTAAAATCAATACTGAATACATAGATATCACCACACTTGTGGTACACTGCCAATATTATGCTTTCTATCATTTTTCTCCAAAACAGTTTTAACTCAGGGATCCTTTTATTCACTGCCTTTGGAGATTTTCTTTGTTTTGTACTTGCTTTTTTTTTTTTTTCCATTTACAGTTTATTAGATGGATAAACACTGAGTGAAAGTAATTTTTTTCATTCTTATCCAATCATTTAAACCTTTGCAGTCATGGTCATTGTTCTATACTAGATGATATACTACTTCATTCTGTATAGTTCTAATACCCATTTCTTTGGCTCACACTCCCTGTACAGCTGTTTTTGTTACTCCACTATGTCCAACACCAACCCAAAGCTTAAGTACTAGCTGTTCTATTTCATTTTATTTTCTTTATTTATTTTCTTTATTTTCTCACTACTTAATACCAATTCATCCATATAATGAACTTGTAATAAATTATTGTAATAACAATGTTCTTGTATACGGATTAGTCAAGTTTCTCAGTAAAATTCTGTCATTTTATACTTTCAAAATTCTTTCTATCATTTTTGTAGATACGAATCTAAGTAGCTCAGTTGATCAGCCGAATTTCAACTACGAAGAAAAGTACAAGGACTGCTCCAAAACTAATACCTCCTATTCTATGATGTTGGCCCACAACATCGGAGGTAGATGATGGTGCTATGGCAGTAGAGGTCGAATCTTCTCATCAATATTCCATTACATTTTGTTGCCATTTGACAAATGGTAGCAGAGGGGCAGTGTGACAAATTTGTTGTCTGACAAGGATGTATAGCTAAAGCAAATGTACAGCACTGAATTACTCCATGTGGGGAAAAAAAATTGAACCCCTTGACATTCACTGATGTTTATTGAACATTTATGGAGACCAAACAGTGGTTGTGAGCACAGAGAGGTGATGGTTGTGCATTTCAGCAGAGGCAACTGCAACAGTGTGTCATCTCCGCTGGTGCAGATTTTGATAAGAGCAATTAAAATGTGTAGCTAATGATGGTGACTATGTAGCAAAATAGAGTTTCATAACTGAGAATTTGCTCTATCAGATAGCATTATTGTTCTCTTTGCAGTTTCCATGGGAATAAAGAAGAGGTATTATTTTTGGAGAACCTAGCATTTTTCTGTGAATGTCATCATGGAATTGAACTTAAAATAACTTTCCAAATCACACGTCTTTGATTCTTGATTTGATATTTGTTACTTTGTCATTCTTTGAGTTCCTTCCAAGGAATAGAAATTTTTCACTGATTGTCACCTGCTTTTCTTATTTTATCACTGTTTTGATCCGGATCTACCCCTTGATCAAAAATGGTGAGCAGGTACTTGATTCTGCCCTAATGCTATCTGGAGCCAGTTGAGTACAATATGGAGAGCTTAAGCCAAATTTTTGGAAGAACCCGAAATCTAAGCATTGATTGTGTTTGAAAACTACCCAGAAAGAGAATAATTTAGGATACTAAATATAATTTCAAAAATTTGTCTCTTATTATAGTGTCTAGAGAGAAGCTGGTTTATTTTGAAAATCTGCTTTTTTATGGTGATTGCTGAACACTGTAAAACTTGAAAATCCTCATATAATCACTAGCATTTGTCTATATTGACAAAAATAAACCTCTCTAATATGCTCATTTCTCTATGGCTTTATATCTTTCCAGCAAGCAAACTCTTCAGTAAAGTCTCACATTATTTAGCATTGCAGATTCTGAGACATTCTCATCCTGTTCATGCAATTAACAGACATAGTAAGTGGGTACATCTGTAGTCTTAAAAAAACTTCTGGATTCCCATGAATGTTTTTGAAGTGTAAATAGCAAAATCATTTGCAAGAGTCAACAAATCATAACCAGCTTTACATTCATAAAAATATATATAAGAACGAAAAAGTTCTTCACACTGACTTATTAATTAGCTTCAGTCTATCAGTATTCATTGCCAGTGACATCTCCACCAAGGGATCCACTCAAATCAAACAGCCTTCTATCAAACACTTCTGCAGAACCCCTAGTGTTAGCAGCCAATGTATGCAGGTTTCTCTAGACCAGAGACAGAGTGAAAATGACATGGAAGTTCTTCACCAAGAATGAGTTTCACGAGAGTGCTGAGATTGACTAAAAGCTTCTTACAACTAAAAATATGGTTTTCTTTCTCATTTTCCTCACTCCCAGCTGTGTGTATTTAGCACTTCCTTTGTGATTGCTCCAACAATTTGATTACTCAGTTCATCTCATTCAGCAAGCAAAAAAGTGAGATAATTTTCTGCTCGTTGAATAAGCCAAAATGTCTCATCAAGAGGTCAGATTAACTCAGAGCAAACTTCAGCAGAAGAAAACACACAAGAACATAAAGTGCAATGGGAAATGGGCACAGGATCTAGTGGCGCTGACAGATTAGTGCAACCATCTTCTGAAGCCCATACTTCTTGCCAACCATATCCCAACATTAAAAATCAGATTAACAAAAGAAGCATCTTCAGATCTGATCCACTTCATTCCAAAAACACCACAGTGCTAAGCTCAGATACGTCAAGAATATGATTGTCTGACCTCAACCAAAACTCTTTTGTCTAATCAGTAATGGATGTACTTTTAATTCTTAAATGTCTCACTTTCAGACATGATAGTCAGATACAGGCACTAACAATAACTTTATTTTAACTGAAAGTGATGTTGTACAATGTCTGTGAAGAATCTGAAAGATACCATCACAAAAGATCCTTAGCTTCAAAGATCAGTAAACATATTTGAAATGGCTGCCTGAAACAGTCTTACCTATGTATAGATTTCACCCGTTACAAAAATACAGGAGAAACAGAGATATTTGTAAATTAACATCCTCTTTGAAATGCGTTACCCTCACAAAGAGGAAATCTTACTTTAGTGAGTTGCTTGAAGAAACAGGATTACCAGAACACATCCTTTAATCCTTACTGCAACATCTGATACACAAAACAGAGAAGCTGGTCCCTGTTTTATCTGTTTATCCACAGCTTACTGTCTGCTGTGTTTAATGCTCTGTTTATTAAGAAGCCAGAAGGGAAAGTTGTCAGTGGGATTTGTGTGAGGTGGTGCTTGCTGGGTTGAACAAAGCTCTCTGGCAGGAATAGGAGACTGTCCCTAGAACATTCAGCTGGAATAGCCTAGACTTCAGGGATTCGGCGACAGAGAACCCAAGGAGTAGAAGGCAGGCACACAAAGGGGGCAGACCAAAGGCCAGGCTTTTCATACAGAGCTTTCTGTGACAAGGGAAGGCACGAGTGAGAACAGAGCTGGAGGAAAGGACCTGTCCTTCAAGGAGCAATGATTAAAAGGAAAAAATATTTTGGAAGCTTTTCACTTTCGTTCTTCTGTAACAGCTTTGAATGATCTCTGTTTCGAGGGTGACGTGTTTGAGGCTATGTTGCAGTAAACCGAAGCTTGTACATGCTCATGCCCTTTTGCGCTCGGTAGAGGAGACAGGTTCAGGCAGCTCCACCTCAGTTCTTTGCCTTGCTGCTTTCTGCCATATGAAGACCAGCAGGCTGTGTCTTACACTAACCATGCGCACCATGCCTGGGTTGAATCCTGACAGTCCGTCCTTCCATTTGCTTTTCAGTCTTTGCAGTGTCGTACCACGACGGCGTGTGTTCAGCTTTCTTCAGCACAGGAACCTTCAGGACCAACCTTGCCCACATAATCTGGAAGCAGCTCTAGCTTTTCCCTTCTTTCCGCAGGCAAAATGCAGGAACTTCTGCACCAGATAGTCAGATATGTCGCTCCAATCCGTGAGAAAGGTACAGCATTTACTTCTTCATTAAAAACTGTGGGTTTTTTTATTAATAAACAATGCTAAAATATTGATTTACTTCAAAGATTCTAACAGGGACATTCTAAAACAAATTAAAAATAATGTCAGAATTGTAAAATCTTTTCCATGAAGAAGTTTTCTGTTCACTTCAGAGCAAAATATGACACATTGAAGAGGAAAGTAATATTGATCTTGGAGAAAGACAAATGTCCCATTCAGCAAAAATCTGCTGTAGCTATATGCTTTTTACAAAGAATTTTATTCATTGAGCTACTCTGGAATCTGTTATAGCTAATAATTAAAAATCTAAAATCTTATTTTCATTCTGTAATAAATATAACCAACAATCAAGATAGATGAGATAAAACTAGAAATGCTTGTTAGATGATTTAAGTTGGAGAAGTTGCTACATCAATACTCTAAATGTCATGCATCATTACAGAAGAAACTCCATAATTAATATGTTTTCATACAAACTACCTCATTTCCCCTGAGACCACCAACCAAACTCCTTTAAAAATTGATTAGTTACAGCTCTTAGCCAAGTACTACTTTAGATAGGAGCAGTACACTTAATAGCTGAATTTAAAATTATAGCAATTTTTTGTTTAATTGCTGACTAAAATGCCATATTTACTTGCTATCATATACATCTCAGTGCCAGAACTGGCCACTAAGTGTTTCTGGACAAGATGAGAAAAATTAATATATTCTTCATTAAATAAATCACTTAGCATTCAGAACATCTACATTGTTGTCATGGATAATAAATGGGGCTTGTATACATTTCACTGTATTAACCAGTACAATACCTTGGTGGAACTGAACTTACGTTGTACATTGAGACCCACAGCTACCTAACTGTGAGGTAGGAGATTTCCAGAAAAATGTATGAGGTCTGGAGGGAAGAACTTTGTTCTCTCAAGGACAAATTCACCTTCTTAAAGTGTTAACACAAGGGAAAAATACTGGAACTGAGGAATTTTAACAGAAAAGGTTTAATCACAGGTCAAGCGCTATTAAGGGTTAGCAATACAGCTGTTCCACTAATGTTAAAATATAGGTCTTGAGCTCTGACTGTGTTTATTAAGGAAAAAGACCAAAATTACTTGTAGCAGAATATGGTTCACCTCTTGAGGCATTATGGCTGACTGAACATGAGGGAATTGTGTATTATCCCTGCAGGAGGCTGCTTTTTGACTCACACAATAAGAACATAACTGCTTATACTCATCAGTTGCACTGTGAACAAGGACAAAAATATGAGGGCTACTCCAAAAGTAATGCTTCCTCTTTTAATATATTGTCCCACTACCTCAGAGGCAGATGCTGGCGACATGGCAGCAAAGGCTGAATTTTCCTATCAATATTGTTGCATTTTGTTACCATGTGACAGACACCAGCAGAGGGGCAGTGTGAAAAAAATGGCATCTGACATGCAAGCGTGGATGAAGCAAAGGTGTGGTACTGAATTCCTCCTTGTAGAAAAAATTGCACCCCTTGACATTCACTGATGCTTCTTGAACATTTATGGAGATCAAACAGTGGATGTGAGCACAGTGAGGCAGCGGGTGGTGCATTTCAGGGGTAGTGACAGCAGCGTGAAAGACAACTCATATTCTGAATGGCGATACACAACTGTCACACCATGAAATGAAGAATGTCTTGATCAACTCATCTGTGCAAATCAGCGGATTACAACCAAGGAACTTTGTAAGGAGCTGAATGTCAGTTTGAATGCATTGGAAACAGTAGTGGCAACATAGGAATATTGCAATTTTTTTGCCAGGTGAGTCTCATGAATGCTCATACAGGAGCAGAAAGAACAATGTATGCACATTTTTCAGGAACTATTGAGTCAATACAAGGCTGAAGGTGACAGTTTCCTTGACTGTATCATTACAAGTAAAAAGATGTTGTGTCACAGCTATGAGCTGGAATCAGAATGGTAGTGCATGGACCACAGACTTTTCCTTGCATCGAGAGAAGCTGTACTGTGGTCACCTGCAGAGGATAATTTCTCCTAGTTATCTTATATTCCTCTGTTTGGACAAAATGAGTCCTAAAAGTAATTTTGATTACTGTTTTTCTGTCTGTTGACAACAGATTAAGCATAAATACCAAGCAAATATGGCTTATCTGTGTTTTAGATAACATTAAAAGAACCCCCATCCTGTTGTTTTTGCATTATTCCAAAGGGCTTTGCAAAAGACCATGCTGTTTGCATATCCATATTCTCCAGCTTTAAAATATAGTGCTAAAAATTATAGGAATCTACTTCACTGCCAAAATGCAATGTAGACAAGGTACAAACAGTTGGTGATAATGGGAATATGTTGTCATGGTGGTTGGCCAAGTTAACAAGTATGGACAGTATACTATCAGCACACATTAATTAGTGAGAAAAGGAGTCAAAACTGAAGTGATAAAATCAAATAACAGACATACTCAAAGCTTCATTAAACTCAGCTTCTCACATTAGTTTACTTACAGATGATATCTCTGGGAAAGTCACTAGCATCACAAAGGAGCAAAGTGGCTCGGGTCTTCAAGTCAGCTAAGAGAAGAATGGATTATTGAAGGAGAGATTATCAAAAGAGGGTTGGATTTAGAAGAGCATGCACAGAGAAGCAACATGATTAAGAGTCTGAAGAAAAGAATGAAGTATGAAAATATTTTTATAGGGACATAAAATAATACTTGTAAAGCTTCTTTTTTTTTTTTTTTTTTTTTAAATCAAGTGTTTCTATCCACAAGCAGCAGCTCCTGTGCTGTATGAAGCTGTAATGCAGCCATTCCTGATGCAAAGCTTTCATAATGCCTCAAAAGATATGACAGTTGGCAATGGTAATTCACTAATTGAAATTCTGGGGATAACATCAGCTATAGTAAACTGTAAAAGCAGAACTTATCTCTTGCAACCATTTATCCAATCAGAGAATCTTTTATTCTGGTTTGTCTTGAAGAATCAGATACAAATTGTCAACACCAATGTGAAAGCTGAGCAACATTTTTACATCCATTACTTGAATGCTGCAGTCGTAGAACAAAAGTAATGCATCATAAATACTGTGTCCTGCAGCACATGGGCTCAAACCATTATCACCAAATCTTATCTTTGTCCTATAAACAGTACAAGGAAGGTGCTGGCTTGATCTCCAAACACAGAGACTGATGTCCTAGTCCAGGGCTTGTTCCATTCACCACATACTTTTCTGTTTCTGGCTGAACAACAGTTAGGAACGTTAACTTCTCACCTGAGCATCAAAAGGAGGAAGAGGCAAAAAGAGCCTGGAAAATCAAGATACTGCCTCACCTCTTCTTCTCATGTGAAAATGTTTCCTCTGTTCCTTTTTCTCATTTCTTTCTTTTGCAGGTCTTGGAGAGCAGTACAAAACACAATACTAGAATTACAGCAGCATACATGTATGCACGTACACACACACACAAATGCACAAGGGGTAGAGCTGAATAATTAAAAGCAAGTCCAAAACATAAGAAATACACTTCAAAATATTTACATTTGGGTTCAGTTTCGAGTTATGAGGCCCTGACTCACAATTTTTGAACCTTTAATACTGGCAACACAGCTCTTTGTGCTGAAATTGTAGCACTCTTAATTAGATTGGGAGATTGCTTCAAGATTCTTGAGACACCTTCAGTAACAAATATAGACACCCTCATGGCACTCATATACATTTATGGAAACAGTGATTTAAATAACTACTATAAACAGAACAAGGGGGTCTGGTGACATCATCAAGAAGAATTATTTTTGACAGCACCAGACAAAATTATTTTTAAAGAGAGTTGTATTTCTACTGCATCATAATGCACTGATATGCTTTAAAATTACAATTGAGAAGAAAAATCTTCATTTACTCATTACCTATGACATACTTTCTGAGTAGGAAATTTTAAGAAAGTTTTTCTAAATCAGGAGTAATTCTGCACACCCTTTTTGCACCAGTAGGAAGCTTCTTAATGCAACCCCAGCATTGTAGGTTTTGATTCACTTGCTAAATGCAGCAAGCTATCACTTCTCACGGGGAGATTTTAAGTACATTCCTGCTTGCTCTTGATGTTTTCCACTTCTTTCTTTTGTTGCTGTTGTTGTTGTTGTTGTTTTGGTTTGGTTTTTGTTAACCAGATCTAATTTAGTTTTAAAAGGCATGAAACAAAAATTGCACTGCCTTGCCAAATCATCTCCTACCAAATTACTGAATTACAGAAGGCAGTCCCTATTTCAGTAGACCTTGGTGTTTTGTTTGACCTCCAGCAGGTGTCCAATTAAGTCGGAACAATTTATGTGATATTCCTTTTCCACTGATAGTTCTAGAATTAAACTGATGAGATCTCTAGAGAAGAATCATCAGTGTTGCACCTTTCGTCTTTAATTACACTGGTTGAAGATGAATGAACGTACCAGGAGGATCCCAGCTGGGAAGTAGCACACTTATTAGATAGTTGATAATTTAATATACACTCTGAATTCTGATTATTTCCCTTAAACATCTTAAGAGCTTTCAACATATCTTATGACAAAAAATCTTGTAACTATTCAGCTGGACACCGACTGTATTATTTTCCTTTTTAAAAAAAATTGCACAGATATAGCCAAAGAGCTGTGACAGGCATTAGAGAAAAAAGACTTTTCAACAAGGTGAGTGAAGAGGTTCTGGTTGGTGTATTCAATCTGTGCTTTCCAACAAATGCATATAAATAATGTAGGAGAGCATGTACAGGAAAAGATCTACAGAAGAAACTCGCTGAGTCCCACCATAAAGACCCTGTTACATCACTATGGCTCTAGCTCCTACTTATTCATTTCATTTCTAAGAAAGTTTCATTGGAAATTCTAAGGAATTCACATTCAGGGGATGTCACAAAAAATGGCCTTTCTAGATAGAGCCTGTAATGTAGACAATGTTATGCCTCAGTAACTAGAGGTCTACATGAGAGATTCTTGTCCAGATTCTTTACAGTCTGAGAGTATAGTTGAGAGAAATAGTAATGGATATAATTTATTGCATCTTCAGAAAGACCTAAAAGAGGATAGATAATACTTTGGAAGTACCATCTTCAGGAATCAGCACAGATATTGTTGCATTATTTCGGTACCACATACAAAATATTTAGACCTTGTCTAACACCAGTGGATGTTAAGTAATAGTACTAGATATTCTTCAGGTGTCTTAAGCAAGATAGGAATATGCTGACCTGTTTTATGCAAGTAAACTCACCAACATATGAAGGATGCATTTTTTCATTTCTCTAGGGCTTCCTCTGGAAGGGAGAAGCTAAATATTGTAGCCTCGTACCTATGCTCCTTCTTCCCAGATTCCAGAAGAACTACTGAAGAAATCATATCCTCTGCATCGGGAACTAAAATTCAGCTTTTCTGTTCATACACTTATTTCATAGGTAGATGTCACAATGAACAGAGATTCTTGATATGCTTGTATGGGAAGCTTGACTAATCCTTCAGATGGCCATGCTATTATCCTCTAATTTCATGTTATTGATTTTCTTTTTCTCAATTGTCCAGAAATGAACTGAGTGACTCACAAAAACAGACAGACTGTTCAATGACTAGATATATAGAATTGTCATGGCACAAGACAAAGACTCAAGTTCAGCCCTTGAAAACTGGAAAGAAAGTTGTGGGTGACAGCACTAAGGTTTCACAACTTTTTTCATTGGCTGCATAACCCTATAAGCACTGAGTTCAACCATAATGTTATTTTACTTCTGTAGTACACAGATTATCAACCTTTGTACAGAGAACAGCAGTGTGTTAGTAAAGAGAACAGCCCAATATTTCAGAAAACAAGAACTCTCTACATCTATAAATCAGAGAATATCACAACATTGCAGGGAATGTTGTGTTTGCTTCAGTCAAGTTGTAAAGAACTTCTGCTTCAAACTGTACATTGTTTAGTGTTCATTGTAATCAGTGATAATAATCATTGTTACTTTGAGAAGCATAAAATAAGACCCCGCAGAAAAGCACAGCAAGTTTTACAGAAGCATGCACACAGAGACACATGTACCTTACCTCCTTTTTTGATTCTTCTATACATACATAATCCATTCTCCTATTTCATCTTCACTCTGTTATCAATTAGAAATGTTTTACAGCTCAAGTACAAGATCAGTCAACCAAGAGACTTGGTAAATATGTTATTTATACAGTTATTTGTTAAAATGAGCTTCATTGCATTACAGAATGTTAAGACAAATTGTTGTGCCCTTTAGATTCATTATAGATGACAAAATACTAGATAAATCTTAAACAGGTGTTCACCTTTCATCACACAGGAACATAAATGGTTAGATCTTATCAACAGGGGAGTCTTTTTAATCTTCTTTCTTTATTAAGCACGGGGGAAAAAAAGATTGCTTATTTTTCCTTCCTTTGTCTTTAAAAAGTCCTGTAGTCATAGGGGAGAGGAGACTGGGGTTGCTAAAGCACATCCCATTTCATATAAGGCTCAAATCAATCTCTACTGAAGGAAAGCCTAACTAGCTTTACCAATTCTGGCCTGCCAGGTACTATCTCACAGAGAGCCATTAGTAAAGTGTCAAAGGCTGTTTTTTACAACAGTACTTTATTGTTCACGAGCAAGGAGTGCATTAGCTTATCATCTGGTCTTGTAACTTCTTGCTTCACTGTGTTGCTACAGACAAAAAAAAAAAAAAGATAGGACATAAATGTCATCTTCTGTGTCATTAACACAAAATCTATTAGAATTTTATTAGAAAATAACTACTAAGACAGTACAGCTACATTTACTCCCTTACACTGTGCTAAATTGCTTGTGAAAATGATATATTATGATTCTTACACAGCAACCATTGAAAAACATGGAAGACAAGCCCACATACTGTGTACATTAAAGTGATAATGTTAAATAGGAAATGAAGCAATGCACATCTCCCTAAATCTCCAAGCAGGTTCTACAGATACTGATAAATAAATTGTTTCCACCTGCAACTAAGAAAATTATTCTAATATGTTCCTTGATGTTCCTTGTTGATATAACCAAGTCAGTTCTTCACCTTTTTTTTAAAAAGGGACATGTTTTTAGTGTATAATCACCAATAAAAAGAACGTGCTGCTTTATTTCTCTGCTTGGGGCAGTCAGGTCCCTCATTATTAAAAGTCAGAAAAGTCTGCAGAGATAAAATACATTTCTGAGCCAAGAATTTAGAGGCTGTGAAATGTTATTAACGTATCTGCAAAAGAGGAAAAGTCTCAGTTCACGAGGGTTTTCAGAATGTTCATACTGGAAAGGAAAAGTTAGGAGGGATTCAATTTATCCCTGTGTAACTGGTCAGAGCAAGGTTAAATAAAAAGGTAAGTTATGAATGGACTTTGGGCTATCTCCTTAGGGTCAGCTGTACCCTGAACGCAGCACACACACAATCTGCAGGGGAAGGATCCAAAAAGCCAAAAAATATGCATCAGCAAGTAGCAGGCTGAAGCCCCTCTAGGGAGCTCTTCACCCAAATGTAAACTTGGCAACACCTTATAAGATGAAAAAAAAACAAAGTTTTGCCCTTCAGGATGTCTGTCACAAGCCTGAAGATTCAACTCTGCAGATATCCATAGAGGACAATGGGCAAGAGGACCAGAGCAGTTCAAGGCATGGCTAGCAGGTCTCCCTCCTGTACCTTGAAATTACTCTCTTCTCTCAGCAGGACCCAGTTAGCCTCCGTAAAGAGCCCATTTCTAATTCCCCTGCTCCCATGGCAGCTGATGGTGATGATAGTCCTTGAAGCTTTCAATGTGCATGAAGGAGCACAGGGAGAAATTAAAGCTCTTTAGGCTGGAACTGCAACTGCAGAATATAATCAAATCATCCAACTCTGACAGTTTTTTTCCAGCCTTCAGAGACTCAAGCGAGTGCAGCAGGATGCAGATTTCAGAAATGAAAATGTCTGCAGGTGGGAGCTAAGCCGGCACATTTTCAACCCTGTCCTGGCTGGGACAAATTTCTTTTAGTTTTTGTCCCACTTTGGGCCAGTAATAGGTTGTGATTAGGTTCAGCACTCCTTTAAGCATTTAATATTGCAAGATACTGTATTTAAAAACAGGAACTGAACAGGACAAAGACAAAAATTTGGAGTCCTTTTTTTTTGTTCCTCCAGCAGCACAGAAATCCTTCTTATTGCAGCATAGAACCATAGGAACAGTCCTTGTACTCCTCACCTCTGTCTTGAGAGGATGGAAAGAAACTTCTATATTGGGCAGGTGCTGCTGTGTTATGGAAGCTGAACAGAAGAGAAAGGAAAAAAGTAAGCCTATTGTATACTCACATCCTAGATGTGAGTATAGATGGAAAGAAGAAATGGAAAGAAGCTCATACACACTTACACAGTGATGCACCTCACAGTGGCTTCAAGAACGCAAAAGACAAAGAAAGAGCTCTGCTTTAAAAGCAATGCATTGATCTCTATGACAGGAGAAACAAGACTGAAAAAAGTATCACTAACAGAGCAGAAAAAACACCAGAATTTACAAGGACACACTTGCATACGATAAGCAACAAAGCCTGGTATCATGATGCAGATGAGGGCTTCTTTTGTGCACACTGAGTAAAGGCCAGGGCTAAAGGGAGCATTAGGGGCAGAAAAGACTCTATGTGATGTTAATCGTGGAATCATGTGATCTTATATATATGAGAACAACCCAACCTAAGAAACAGACAGCCCCATGCTGAATAGCTCCTCAGTCAAGATGTCACTTTACAATCAACTTAGTATTCTGAGGTGATAAATTTTTGCTAGTTCAATCCAAAAAAAATGTATACCTTTTATTTCAGAGTGATAGCTCAGTATCTGCTCACATCCCAGGAAAAGAAAGGGCTTTGAACCAGTTATCTGCTCAGAATTAGTGCCTGGTAAAGCTATCTGATTTTGAAAGCATGGGAGAACAAAACACGTGACAAATGTTCCATACTTATAAATCATACCTGATTTTCTTTGTCCAGAGCCAAATATAAATAAATAAATAAATGCATGGAGCTTTAAAAAAGTTCTTGTATTCCTGTCATTGTCAGAAATACTGTTTGTGAGCACCCTTCATCAGAGAGTAGCTCTTCAAAGGACATTTCATCTCTGCATACACACACTTCATATTCTGCTGCCAAAGCAATGTCAGGTTGGGTCATATGCCTTCAAGGCAACTTTAACTTGGGCGCCTTTCTTCAAAAGACATTAAAAATGATTTACATTTTTCTTCCCTAAATCAGCATTTTTGGTATCATTTGTGTAAGCGCCAAGTTCCCCTCATTTTTCACCTCTATCACGGCCTGTCTTTCTCTTCCCCTGTGTGCTCCTGAATACTGTTTGTGTGCCAAGAAGCCTGTATTGATGAATGCAAAGATTGTTCTGTTCAGGAAAGGAAACTATACTGTACAGCCTTCTATGTAACCTACACTAAAATTCCATCTAGAAGTGGATTAAATCTTTCATGCATAGGAGTCATGTTTTCTGTATGAGATACTTTACCAGTGGCAGCACATACCCCAGATTTGGACTTCAGCCATCTTTTTCTCATTATATCTCTTAAATCCTATTATGCAGTTTAAGACAGGATGACACAAAATGGCACACTGTGATATCTATCCTGCCAACAGACAGCTAGAACTTCACTCTTCTTGGATTTTCTGAGTTTGAACACTCAGGTACTGTAGTGATTATTTCAAAATTTCTACTTTAAAGCTGATGGATTAAATTTTACCACCCTTGTGACTCTTCCATCAAAGTAAATTATTAAACAATTTAGCTAGCTTGATTGAGGGCTATTGGTTTGTTTTTGAGATGTTTTTTTTCAAAAAATGTATTTAATTTACCATGCATTAAAGTGTGCAGTAGAAATAACAGTACAATTTCAGAAGAAATTATGCAGGGAACAGGCAAGAACTGCACATTATTCATATCTCACAGAACTTGATAATAAGTTATTATTCCATACTCTCAGAGGGACTGACTGAGCCATGAGAAGTGATTGCTGAGATATTCCAATGTTTCTGTGGGCACAATGATGTGAGTGTTTCAAATATGGCTCAGTAAACCATCTTTGCTTATGTCACTGTCAAGCACACAACATGAGGGCACTGAAGTCCTTTCAGACATTAATGACTCACACTCTTTAAATATGTCACATGCCCGGACAAATCTGCCTTTCCATAGAAGGCACCAAATACCATTAGATGAGGCAGATGTTCCTAGCCAGTCTAAGAATGACTGCAAAATGACCCTCATCTATTTTGGAGTTAGCAAATCATCTAAGGCCAATGAGACCTGGGGCAAGAGATTCAAAGAAGTCATTATATAATGATCAGCTTTCTAATCCAAACAAGGCAAAAAATGCAGGAGGATCTAGGCTGACCTAGTGGAAAGATGAACTGCTGAGAGCTGGGGCAGGTTACTGCCCCACCACCTCTGAATGGAGAGAACATGATGATCATGATAGCCATCAACCAGCTAGAAACTAGCAGACAAGATAATGAATCAGGTCCATCCAGTAAGACCCTTTGCAAACAGTAGCAGACAGGAGCAAGGACCAAACTGTGGAGATGGGTCTGAGGTCTATCCAGAAAGTCCCATCAGGAAGCCAAGACAGAAGGAATCAAAGCTATCCCAGCATGTCTCAGGCAGAACTGAAGACCTGTGCTGAAATGGGCTTTTCATGCACAGGTGCAGGAGCAGTGGCAGAACAGAAGCCTTTGGGTGCCTTCAGTGCCCTTCCCCTTTAGAAGGACAGTAAATACCGAGTTTAGTCATTCTGCTTCTAGGATATTTTCTTAGTGTACGTAGACCAAAACACAAGTAGTCACAAACATCTGGAGTACCTTCAGTCAGTCACATACCAGCAATCACATAAAATCACATATCAGATATCAACCACAGTTTCAAGAAAGTGATTAACACAAAGAATAAGTTCACTCACTGTTTGCGGTTTTGTTGCAACAAAATCCTAGAACCACAAAACTCAACAGTACAGTATTTTACTGAAGATAACTTGTAACTCACTAAGAAACTATGCCAGTGCCTTAATCACCTGAACACTGCTAATGTCAAAATTAAAGAGTGATATATAGAGGCTGTTTTATTCTCAAGTATTTTTTTCAGTAACATCAGGAGCTTTACATATGAAGTATGTTCTGAAACAAGATTATTAATGAGTTAAGCTATCTGAAAAAAAAAATATATATATATCTATTAGAAATGTGGACTATGTCAAGCCCCTTACTGTAATCATGGATGAAATAACTTCTATAGCTAGGAGAGCAATTGTATCAGATCACTGCACAGAAAACACTATCCTTATGGAGTGTTCAAGTGCTAAGAACCACTCAACGTACAGCCCCTTTTCTGCTTGGGTGCCATCACTGAGTGCTTTATATTGTGCTGTCAAGACTTCCACATTCAAAGCCTAAAAATAAGATGATAGTGTCTGCTCCACACCAGGGAAGTGTCTAAATGTGTCTTTCAATCCCTATGTTTAGGCATATTGATTTTCAGAATGTATTATTCACCTATCTTACCAAATGCTAAACACAAATAGCTCTATGCCATCAATAGAGAGCAACGTGTTTTGATATGTCATAAATCCTGCTGTCTGTGAAAGTTTTATTTTATCATAATCCCTTACCAGTTGTGGTGTATATGATAGCAGCTTCAGACAAAGGCAAAATGAGCAATTGCCTTGTGCAATCGACCTCTGAAGAGTGCAGATTTCCCATGAGTTCACAGCCAAGGGCTGATGCTGCCACCAGGACAGTGCTGCTCAGGGTAGGCAACCCCATTGCAGTGATTGTTGCCTCAGGCCTGAGTCTCCACCTGGTTCCTCACCATGCTGTCTCCATGCCCTCTGCAGAAGCAGCTACTCTTCTCAGGCGAGAGGACAAATCCTATTTTTGAGAAATCTGCAGTGGGTTCCTGGAGCAGCAGACAAAAACCACAGCACTGAACTTGGTGGAAATTTAGTGATACAAAAGCAGTCTTCAGTGAAACCTTGTTGCATGGAGCTGTAGCCTCAGCAATATCTGACTTAGCAAATTTCTTTACAAGACAAGTCAGCTCAAAAATGGCAAAACTGCTCTTTCTGCACTGTTTACCTGAAAGAGAGTAGGGAATAAATGAAGCATACACATGCATGTGCACAACTTTTGTATATTGGGAAAGTTACTTGTCCTTCACTTTCTCATTTATTAAGCTCTTATTATGACAGGCTCTTGCACACATGCTTGGACAGTTTTTAGAGGTATCATCAATCTAAGTGCAGTTGAGCTGCTCTCTCACTCTCCAGTTCAGACTGTATCTGAACAGTTTCTTTTAATAAATGTGTGATACGGCTGTGTGTTATCAACCTACTGTAACATTTAATAGATATTTATATATTATATAGAGGATTTAGTCTGGCAAGGTGTGAAGAAGACTCAGCTCTTCTTGAAGTCACAGAGTGCAGAAAGGTTGAGACTTTTGTCCTCCTGGGTACTGTGTTACTTGTGCAACCTGGTGTAGGGAACCTGTGTTGGCAGGGGGGTTGGTCTCGATGATCTCTAGAGGTCCCTTCCAACCCCTACAATTTTGTGAATTCTGTGATTCTGTGAATCCAGATCTTCTTTTTGGACATTAAAAAGTCAAGCAGTTTTCTGAAGAAATACGTGTGCTGTACTGTTGGTTTGTTTTGCCAATTCCCTCTTCCTAGTGGTCAGCAAAATTTGCTTTTTCTTTTAAACGCCAAACTTATCTCAATAACAAAACCTGCCTCTAAAGAACTTGCTGCATTTTCTCAGGTTGCTCTGAATAAAAGTAGCACTGCTTGGCATATAAACACCCATACAGAAAATAAAAATGTTGATGTTCCTTCCCAGACACAAAGTCGGAAAAACTTTGTGAGCTCAAAATTAACAAAGTACATAAGAACAATAGCACAGCCTCCTAAAATTTACTGGCCTATTAAACTGAAATATGGAGTTACAATTAAGATTAATGGGAGCCAACTAGAATGAATTTCAATCAGTTTTATTTTGAAAGTATGTGGGCTCCTTTTCATCATTTATGTGAAATAATCAAATCTAATCTCATTATTGTTGTTTCTTCCCTATCACATCAAATATAAAGTATGCACAAAGAAAAGAACAATGTGTTCACAAGCACAGTGTACTCTTTTTGACTTCTCACAAAAGTACACACTAAAGAAAATACTCCTCTATGCAAATATTTGAATAAAAAGTATCATAGAACATAAAACATAAATTAGTCTCTATTATGTTATTAAAAATTATTAGGCCACTTCTTTAATATGGAATTTAAAGAGTAATGCTCAAATTCACAACATATAATGAAGAAAGGGGGGAAAGGGAAAACAAAGAGGATTGTAAGAAAGTATTGTTTTAATTTCTGTTTACAGAACAGGAAGGTGACATAGCTGAAACACACATAATTTTGTTCACTAAGCCAACCCAATTTGTGAAACCTGCTTACACATATGCACCTGAGTTGGGGCAATCCCAGACATGAATAGAGGCTGTCAAAGAGTGGATAGAGAGCAGCCCTGAGAAGAAGGATTTAAGGATACTGGTGGCTGAAAATTTCAACATGAGCTTAGCTGCATCAAAAGAGGAGTGGCCAGTAGGACAGGGGAGGTGAGTGTCCTGCTCTGCCTTGCTCTCATGAGATCTCACCTGGATATCTGCACAGTGTTCAGCTCTCTGTCCCCCAGCATGTAGACCTGTTGGAACAGACCTAGAGGATAGCTGCAAAAATAATCAGAGGGCTGCAACATCTCTCCAATAAAATAAAAAAAAAAAAGACTGAGACTTCAACCCAGAGAAGGCTCCAAGGAGACCGTATAGCAGTTTGCCAGTACTTAAGGACAGCCTACAACAAAGATGGAAAAAAAAACCTCTTTATCATGGAGTAGAGAGGTAGAGAACAAGGAGTAATGGTTTTAAAATAAAAGAGAGTAGACTTACATTAGATATATGAAAATATTCACTGTGAAGGTGGTGAGGCATAGAGGCAGGTTGCCCAGAAATGTTGTGGATTTCTCATTTTTGAGAGTATTCAAGGTCAGGTTGAATGGAGCCCCAGGCAACCCAGACTAGAGGAAGGTATCCCTGCCACAGTAGGGGTTTGGAACCAAGCGATCTGTAAGAACACTTCTTCCAACTCAAAATTTCTATGATTCTATATTTATACTCTACCTGGTGTTCAGTTACATCTTGACATCAAGTAGTGCTGTTGGATAATTCATTAAAGATTATAAAAGATGTTACCAAAATTCTATACAAGAGATGATGTTCCTTTCTCCAGCTGTCAGTTTAATAAAAATAATAAAAGGTTTTAATCAATTCAATCGGCTACTCAATGTTTCCTTCAACAAGAGGCATCCTGCACATGACAGGTTCATGGGAGAAAAGATGACAAAGTCCCTGCGTGGGGAGAGAACAGGATCCCTGTAATAGGACACATCTTCCTAAAAGCAACCCTTCCCTAGACCATGAAGTGGGAGTCTAGCAGCAAGTGGAAGTTCTCCAGTTCTGAGTGAGATGAGGTAAGAAGAAGAAATAGGGGTAGTATAGCTGTAGAAAGCAGGGGGAAAAAAAAAACAACAAAAACAGATGGAGCCAGTAGGCTCTAGGGCTGTTGATATTGGTGTATAATTGCAACTGGCAATCATTTTGAACCTCTGCTGCTTTTTTTAATTATTCAGTTTTGATTGCAACTACAAGCCAAAATCAACACTCCTAATAATGGAGCTCAGAGTCTTCTGGTGAAATAGAAAAACTCCAAAGTATTTGGAACCTGACCTTACAACCCTGAAATTTAACAGGAAAACTTATTAACAAGAAAACCTTTGGGGTCACAGATTGGGTGCTAATGTATTCATAGCCTCCAACCATAAGAATAATAAGGTTACAGTGAGAACAGTTGGGGTTTTGAGAAATACAGTGAGCAAAAGCCAGTGTTTACCAAAGCGGCAACCAGTTCCAAAAACCATCCCACTATGCAGCCTAGCTTAAAGCAACTGTGTGTCACAAAATGAAACAAGGCCTGAGTCTTTCTAGAAGAGTGAATGTCTTTGAAAAATATAAGGCTAAATTCTAACTCACTGATAACTGTCTCTCATATAAAATATAACTTGACAGTTTTGTTTTTCATTTATAAGTACTGGAGGATCAATTTGTGGTACCTTCTAGGTACCACAGAGTCTCACAGAGTAAAGAAAGTACAGTTTGAGCTTGCAAATGGTTATAAGAACATATCTGAGCACTCAAGTAGATACCAAGTTAATTTTTTTTTTTCTGCTGAATAATATGTTTCACTTCACAGTCACTCTGTAGGGATGAGCTTCATCTTAAAAAGAAAACAAAAATCAACAAAGCAAAAAATTAAAAAAAAAAAGTAAAATAGAACTGGAAGTGACCTCTATTGTACCTTTAATTTTTCTCCCCACTGAGTTTCTCCCAAGTCATATGTGACACAGTTTTTGCTCAAGTATCCCGTAACATTCCACAGCTTGTGCTATGGTTTTCCTGTCTTTGCTCTCATAACATTATTCCTATCTTTCAGCAGAAAGTCTTGTATGTTCCTATTAAATCCTGTTATCTCTTGTTCTACCAACTGAACATGAAGAGAACAGTTTCCTCTCCCCCCTAAGTTGTACAAGTCTGTTATATTTCCCTCCAATATTCTCCTTTCTCTGTTTAACATTCCCCATTTTCTCAAGCCTTTCCACTTCAGACATGTTTTCTACTCCTCCTTGTTCTGTTTTCAGTAATGTCTCCAGCTGAACCACATCTTTCTCAGAAGTTAGTTCCCAAAACTGGATGTAATACTCCCAGTGAGCCTTTAACTCAAAACTTAGAAGATAATTTCACATTATCTACAAACAATACACTTATGTAACTATCCTATTATCTCATAGCAAAATCCCATTTTTTAATCTAGTTCAATTTGTGATTCACTTAGACCCAAAATTCCTGTATAAGCTTCATACCATAAATATCCTCTTACTGTACTGTGTTGCGCTGTCTTACACTGCATCTTTAACTGTTCAAACTCATTCTAAAGTCTAATTCTGTCTTACAGTGTGCTCCTTAAATGATGGCATCACCCAAAAATTCATGAAAATATTGAAAAGTGTAACACCTGGCCAACTGGTAGTGAGGTTTTGGTATCTATTTTCTAAATACATTTTTCCAAATATTTTCACTCTAGTCTTATGCTAGTTAAATCTATAGAAGAAACCTTAGCTAGTTCACAAAATGTGATAAGAGATAGTATCAACAATTATCAGGAGAAAACACTATGTCATTTCCTGTTTCTTTACTGTCCATGAAGGCAGGTATTTAGTTACAGAAAGAAATTAGGTGATTGACTTAATTTGTTCTTAGCAAATCTATGATTGTTGCTAACTTCTTCCTTTGTTATATTCCATGTGTCTATCATTGCTTTGTTATATTCCATGTGTCTATCATATGTCTAGAGTGGACACTCTAGTTCAAACATCAAAGGTTTCTTTGATTTTGGTTTTAAAGAACCACTCTACAACTCTTAGTTCCTCATGCCATTCCTTTTCAAAGGCAGACTTCTGTTTTCTCCTTACCACTCTTCTGGAAGCCTGCCCATGCTACAAGAATTATCACTGATATTTATAATATTTCTTCTTCCAAGCTTCACGTAACAGTGATTTTCCTAAGTCTTCAAACCTGTTTTCACAGAATCACCAGGGTTGGAAGGGACCTCAAGGATCATGCAGTTCCAACCCCCCTGCCTAGCAGGGCCACCAAACATACACATTCAGAACAGGTTGCCCAGGACCCCGTCCAACCTGGCCTTGAACACGTCCAAGGACGGGGCATCCACAACCTCCCTGGGCAGGTTTTCTCCCTGAAAGACATCCTATATCTAAGTACTCTCTAGTTGGCATACCTCTTTTTTCCTTACTGCTTCTAAGGTTAACTTTGTTAAATTTAAGAGCACAGATGACCATTCTAGTGAAGACACCAAAATCAATCAAACAAACAAACATAGTATGTCAAGCTTCTCAACCTCATCTTTTGGCAGCTTGTTAGTTATTAATTTAATAGTGAATCCAGTTTTGTCTTTGGTCTTTCTCTTGCTTCTGACAGAGTTACAGAATGCCTTCTTGCTAATCTTTATGTCTCCTGTTACTTTAATGTGGTGATTATTGAGAATGTGATTACTAACAGCATTAATTCTAATAGCTGCTATAAAACATACAAGGTATGTTTTAGCACCATCGAGTGCAACTCTGGTCAGCTGGAATGATTAGATGCACAGGGGTGTGCCTTGCAACAACCACCAATGTTTAGTGGTGCACAAGGGATGGCAGTAAGCTGGTTGCTGTATATGTTCACAAGATGAATGAGAATTGGCATCATGTTATGTGCCAAGAGGAAGCACCGTCAGACAGATCAGAAGAGCAGTCAACACTCTGATGTATGCTGCAACATAGTCTCTCTCTTTCTCCTCCAGTCAGACATACAGGAGTTCAAATTTAAGGCTGAAAAGCGTAAAATTCTGCATTCAGTGGGATTACTGCACCTTGTGAGACATGCCACCCTGTTGTAACTACCTGCAGCTGCCCTTGCTGTGCTGGAGCTGAATGAGAGCACTGTTAGCCCACTTCTGCCCTAAGCTCCAGGCAGACTGAGAGATGGACTGACTGGCTCCATTTCTCTCAGTTCTCTTGTCAGTTTCTCTGTCTGTAAGCAAAGGAAAATCTCCCTCCTTCATGCTTCTCCCTTTCTCCAAGCAATGCAATTGGAGCTGACTTATAGCAACTAACTCTTTGCTCTGATTGCATAATAATGAAAGGATGGGAAACAAAGAATAGCAACTTTTGAGATTAATCCCCCTTCTGTTCTCAGCTGTCAGACTTAGTTATTCTTTCCTTTTTTCAGCTAAATCAGGTCATTATACTACGAATCTTTACTCTGAATGAAAGATTAAACTCAGGTATTTTATTTTCATCAGGGCATAATATTCAGCACAGAATAATTGGCTATAGTTTCATCTGGATATTTGTATAGGGTCTCCTATCAAATTCCACTAAACCCTTACTGACCCCATCCTTTTTGTTGAATTCCTTAGGTTCTTACTGTAGAAGAGTCCTGGCAAACAGGCTTTTGCACTCAATTATACCTATCTCCACATCTGAGATGTCATGTTTTCACGAAGCCTCTTTAAACAATCAAGAGAATTAAAAGGTCTTCAGGGCTGCTTTGTAATAAAAATAGTAATAGCAAAGAAAAAATCCATAACCCAAGTGTTTGTCCTTGACATAGTCATTATTTTCTCCACAATGAGAAAAGAAAGAGGAAGAAAAAAAAAAAAAAAGAAGCAGGAAATAAGAAAAGGCTTTCAGACCATGTTTAACTGCTTTAAAGCCACCAATAAAAGTAACACAGTTAAACCAGAAGACTAAGAAGGCATAAGGTCATCAAAACCAAGGTTCACAGAGCCAGTATATTTGGATAAATGTCATTTCCACTTTGTCAGTACAAAGACTGCTGTATTGTAAATAGAGAGCAGAGCTCACATTGCTATAAAATTAAAAACAAAAAATACTCACAGACTGTTGTGGTTTTGTTATGAGAACCAGACTGATTTCTTAAACGTGAGTAGGCTCTCCTGTATGAGTACTGGATCTACCTTGATATTTCTTGCTTTACTTATGTAAACTTACTTAAAAACAAAACAAAACAAACAAACAAAAAAATCATATTGCACAGGATACATATTCTCTCAATAAAAAAAAAAAATTCACTTTATGCCACTCTTGCTCTACCAGATCTCTACCTGACAGTATTTTGGGACTTTAATTTAAACAGAGGGAAAAAAAGCATAGAGTGTCACAGTCCAATAAGAGCCTTTGTTAAAGCATAGAAGGTTGCAAAAATTCAGAACATTTCCAAGCTTACTGTTGCTGATCTTGCCATGTTTGGTTTTTTTTTTTCTCTTCAAAAATATGAATTTATATTTAAAAACCCATTCCAAAAATCTTTTTTTTTTTTTTTTTTTGGAGGTAATGGTAGTATGAAATGTAATGAAACTGGCTGTTATTTAGAGTCATTGAAAATTTATACCTAAAAATGTTTAGAAAACAATTTGGATTGTTGTTCCCATGAGAACCAGATTTTCATGACAGAAAGTTCATGGAACGAGTTTGACATCCTTTAGAGTCTGCTGTGTTGATCAGGTTATTTATTGCTTATTGCTAAGAGTTTACACTGCAGGCCTCTTTCTCTTTCCTTATTTCCAGAGCAAGGGATCTGTTGTAGTATCTGGTCACAACTCTACTTCTTAAAGGGAAGATTTAGACCATCTTTGGAAAGTAGGCATCCAAAATGGCTGCCATATGCATTCCTATTTTCCAGAAAGAGGTTCCAAAGAAACTAGAAACTGGACAAAACATCTATATAAATGAACCCAAAGAAGTAAGATCAGCTACCACTGATCTCCCTGTCAGAAACTATCTAGATTTCCTTCATGCTATTTGCAAATAAAACAACATTCTCTTCTTATGGATATTTTCCACATAGATCCATTAAGGAATTCATAACTTGCTTCTTCCACTCTCCTATTTTTCAGCTTTCTCGTATTCCACTAAAAACTATACGCTATGAATATTTATAATGTCCTGACAAATGGGTTAATTTTTTTTCTCTCTTTTTCTCTTTAGATTTCTCTCTTTTCACTCTTCTTCTCTTTAGATTAGCCCTGCAAATGTTGTAAGATTAAGATCTGAGCTGAATCTTTGCTATTCAAGGTGTATTTGATTCTAGCCCTTAGACTTCAAAATACTTATTTTTCCTCCCTGCTCACCCTGAGGGTTTCAGCACCTCTTTCTAGTGGAGGGATCTCAGCAGCTCTGGGTCATCAGCAGCTTGACCCAGTGGTTAGACACAACATCTGGATATGCAGTGGTAGCTGCTGAGGAATGGAAAATACGAGTAAAAATGTAGGTGAAATTAAACATGGTTCTCAATATTTATTAAATAACGTATTTCAAAAGAAATGTAAATGAAAATAGAGGTGATTTCAAGGGACATGTCAATCTGGTTTGAAAACTGAGATTTTTTCCAGTATGTTATAACAAAAGGGGAAAATCTTTTCAGAAAGACAGAGGGAAAATAAATGATTTTTTTTGCTTTTATCTTCTCAGCTGTAATTTGTGCAAATGCATCTACCTGTGAAAGTATCATGGAACCAGCATCAAATTTTCCACAGCACAGGATTTCAGAGTGTGATGAACACCCCAGATCATAGTGTTTAATACTGTATAGGAAGGAAGCAGTGCAAACAATAATGATAATAATAGCAAAAATAGCAAGTGTATAAACGTATCCTGTTTTCTATAAAATCCATGACCAAGTAGATATAAGGGGATGGACAATGTGGATTGCTTCTTGATATAGGCAGGCCACTGACTTTGGGCAGGACAGCCCTGATGAGAATTGTCAGAAATACTGCTTGGATCAGCAGCTGTGCTGACAAGTTTGAAAGGTAGAAGGCAAGCAATGTCCTCTGAAAGTGGAAATCTACAGTTTTTTTCTTCAGGCAGCTTATGCCTTCTCTGATTGATATCATTGAGTGTTTTTTCCACTTTTCTCCTTCAGTTGAGCACTGAGTATCCCCTTGCTTGTGCCACAGCTGAGAAACAAAATACTCCATCATGAGTAACACGAAAAGGAAACAGAAAAAGTACCATGCCCAAATAATAGGAACAGCTGAGCATTACTCAGTGTTCTGTTGGGCAGGGGCTAGAGATGCAACCATGGCACCTCAAAGTCACTGTACAGGTAGCAACAAGGGATGCCTTTCGTGTAGACCACCAGTGAGGATGATCCTAAGAAGTCAAATCACAGTTTAATTCCAATGTAATAATTGGTTTCATCACCAGTCACTGTATGTGCCATGGAAATCATCTCAGCAATCAGCTCCTCTGGAGCCAGGACTCTGAGAAATTTCACAACCCGTTTTCCTAGAGAAATTACCATTTTCATTACTTTCCAAAGCTAGATTGTATTTACTTGGAAATCTTACAGAAAAAAAAAATCCCTTGGTAAGGAAATAAAGGCAAATGAAAAATATTGGCAAATATGACTCAGAAATTACTTGATTGTCTAGAATTCCTTCGCATTCACTCTCTAACAAGGCATGAAAGGAGGGCCTCTTAACATCTGTCTCTTAGCATCTATCTAGCTCTACAGACAAAGAATACTCTTTTTCTAGGTGAGGAGGAAAGGAAAGGAAAGGAAAGGAAAGGAAAGGAAAGGAAAGGAAAGGAAAGGAAAGGAAAGGAAAGGAAAGGAAAGGAAAGGAAAGGAAAGGAAAGGAAGGAAAGGAAGGGAAGGAAAGGAAGGAAAGGGAAGGGAAGGGAAGGGAAGGGGAAGGGAAGGGAAGGGAAGGGAAGGGAAGGGAAGGGAAGGGAAGGGAAGGGAAGGGAAGGGAAGGGAAGGGAAGGAAGGGAAGGGAAGGGAAGGGAAGGGAAGGGAAGGGAAGGGAAGGGAAGGGAAGGGAAGGAAGGGAAGGGAAGGGAAGGGAAGGGAAGGGAAGGGAAGGGAAGGGGAAGGGAAGGGAAGGGAAGGGAAGGGAAGGGAAGGAAAGGGGAAGGAAAGGAAAGGGGAAGGGGAAGGAAAGGAAAGGGGAAGGGGAAGGGGAAGGCAAGGCAAGGCAAGGCAAGGCAAGGCAAGGCAGGCAAGGCAAGGCAAGGCAAGGCAAGGCAAGGCAAGGCAAGGCAAGGCAAGGCAAGGCAAGGCAAGGCAAGGCAAGGCAAGGCAAGGCAAGGCAAGGAAAGGAAAGGCAAGGAAAGGAAAGGCAAGGAAAGGAAAGGAAAGGAAAGGAAAGGAAAGGAAAGGAAAGGAAAGGAAAGGAAAGGAAAGGAAAGGAAAGGAAAGGAAAGGAAAGGAAAGGAAAGGAAAGGAAAGGAAAGGAAAGGAAAGGAAAGGAAAGGAAAGGAAAGGAAAGGAAAGGAAAGGAAAGGAAAGGAAAGGAAAGGAAAGGAAAGGAAAGGAAAGGAAAGGAAAGGAAAGGAAAGGAAAGGAAAGGAAAGGAAAGGAAGAAAGGAAAGGAAAGGAAAGGAAAGGAAAGGAAAGGAAAGGAAAGGAAAGGAAAGGAAAGGAAAGGAAAAAGAATGGAGAGTTTTTTTCTGACTTGCTGCAGCTTTGCTGGAATACAGAGAGGATTAAGAGAGGGTGGTCACCTGGAAGCATCATCACAGCGCAGTGAGTCACACCAAACCCTGCCCCGTTACATGATCTACATATAACTTGACTTCCACTGAAGTAAATACTTGTATGCAGGACATGTTGTGGAGATTGGTTCATAAAGTGTTACTTTGCAGTACATGGTGTGACCAAAACTAAGTGCACATTTGGTCCAAATTAATCTGCTTTGATCACATTATATGCAGCTCCTTGCTACACATAGATTGATAATATCAGAATGTTTACACAGCTCATTAGCTCATGCAAAATTAATTTGATGGATTAGGTCAACTCTGATTTGACTCTTGTCCTGACAACATGGGTCTCTGAACTATGCACCTCTTGGTGAATGGATCAGATATAGCCTATCTACCTACCTTTATGTTTCTAGATGTCAATATTTTCAATATTTTCAAAAATCCACAGGTATCAGGCTTCTTGATAAGTACCAATCACCAAAATAACTGAGAGCCAGTTTAGAGTCAGTGATGCTCTTTGTAGAGGTAGATTATAACCCTTCTTGCCATGGCTGTTATGGCCGTTGCCAGGATTGCTGCTGAAAAGGTCCTGTGGCTTGTCAAAACAAATAACTACTCTTAGCTAATTTAAATATACAAGATAAGATATGATAAGGTAGTTCTGAGTTTCTTAAAATACAAGTAGTATATCACCATCACAAAAAATCATAAACTTTCAAAGAGGCTTGAGGTAGCAGCACATTACCCACTGCAATTGACTCCTGTATCACAAGCCTCTTTTCCTAAGTGAAGTAGGCAGCTAGAAGGTTCATTAGATGAAAGACTGTGATTCTTTATTTATTCCTGAAATCTGTTTTGCCTCCTGTATCATCCTGCCTCTGAAGTCCAAAAGTGCTCACAAAAGGCAATCAGTACTCAGCTCTTTCACTGACAAGTGTAAGAATGAATCTAAGAAAAGAAAAGAGAAGAAAAGAAAAAGAAAAGAAAAGAAAAGAAAAGAAAAGAAAAGAAAAGAAAAGAAAAGAAAAGAAAAGAAAAGAAAAGAAAAGAAAAGAAAAGAAAAGAAAAGAAAAGAAAAGAAAAGAAAAGAAAAGAAAAGAAAAGAAAAGAAAAGAAAAGAAAAGAAAAGAAAAGAGGGGAGAAACACTTAAATTGAAAGAAATAGTAAATGATTTATGTGTTTATTTGTTTGTTTATTTATTTATTTTTACTAAATAAGTTTTTCTTCTCTTGATTTAATCTGAAGTCAAAAAAGAGATAATAAATTTGATCTTACATATCTACTAAGAAGGATTCATTCCTTGATATCTCAAAAAAAAAAAAAAAAAAAAAAAAAAAAAAACCCTTCAAATGAAATTAAGCACAACTTTCAGTGTAAAAGTTTCAATAGTGTTGAGATATCTGGAAATAAAAATGTTAAGAAAATATTTTTAACAATCTTGCTGCTGACCCTCAGTATATCATCCATAAAATTAGGATACCAGCATTTCCTCATTTCATGGGAACCTTGTAATGAATAAGAGCTTAAAATTTGGAATTGCACATATTATGTGTCGATAAGTGCTTGTGTCTTTGTCTAGAGACATTAAGTGCCTAAAAATGTGCAAATTTATGCTGCCTAATAGCCTGTGCTGTCTATAAGCCATACAACCTGAAAAGTAACCTTGGGTTGGCACGAGGTCAGATTGGTCTGCTCTAATCCTATAGACATACCTACAGATAGTTCTGACACAAGTTTTGACACAAATGAAGTTTTGAATGTACCCTGGAGAGAAGTGGATTGAAGTGTGACTTTATGGGATTTGTGAGCCTAATAGACTTCTTGCCTTTGAATATCTCAAGAAGTAAACACTAACTTGCTATCAAAAATGCTGAATCAAATCAAAACACTACTGAAAACTTCATAAATGTCAGTGGGGAAAACCTTCTTCATCTGTTTGTTGTTGATGATTACAAGATAACCTTTATTTATAGTGCCCCAGGGTCTTATACAATAGGATGTAGTGACACTGATGAGGAGGATTATTTATTGTTTATACAGTTGCTTAAAAATGTAAGACAATGCATAAATACTCTGGAAAACTTCATCACACAAAAAAACCCTCTCAATTTTGCATCAAAATCCTTCATGCATCAAAGTTCTTCTCAGCTTATTCCTCTTATTACTGTCTTTGCAGTGCCTCACGGTATCCGGTATTTCAGAGTAGCAGTGAATGTAAGAACATCACAGTTTCTACATGGTGTTCATATAGTAAAAATAATCCACAAAGCACACTGATAATAAACTTCACACTACTAGAAGATAAAAACACTAAGGAGCATGGGTTTATTTAACACAATTTCATAAAAAATGTATGCTAAAGTGACAAAATTGAATGGTATATATTGCGTAAGCAACAATAATTTGATTATTTTAAGCATGTTAAAGCACAGCATACAATTAAAAGGTTGTTAATGAGCTCAGGAATTTCTTAAGTATTAAAAAACATAGATGTGTCCATGATCTCGAGAATATATGTCAAAAACCACTTATTTGTCAGAGAGAAAAAAAACAGTGCAAAACTTCCAATGATTGTGTTCAGCTCCTATGCTTCTCTGTTCTTGTCACTGGCACGCCAATATATCAATTAAAAGACAGTTTCTGCAACTTCCAGCTCTTGTAAAGTAGCCCTTTGTTCTACATTAAGATCAGCAACAAAACTGATTTAGTGAAGAGATAAAGATAGGAATTAGTCGCGTGGCCTACAACATAGCAATTCACACCAGTAACTGTTCACATCAGTAGGACCTGCAGTCTGCCCCACTTTGTCCTTTTTGTTACTGCTCTGCACATTATGCTTCTAGAAAAACAGTTTTTTGATAAAAAAAGTTTTTTGATTTATTTCTAATGAATATTAATTTTTATATACTTGAAGCCTGTTGTGCCAAATACAACTGCAGTCATGCTCTGTCACGCTGATTTGTTCTCTATGCATAATTACCACCTCCATCTTCCAGGGTGTAACTTTTCCCAGAGGAAATGTGTAGTCTAAGCTGAACTACAATGATTCAATAACCTCTGATCAATAAAGCAGAAGAACATCTCCAGAGGTTGATTTAAAACACCAGGGTGAAATAAATCTTTCTAAGGAGGCCTCCGTTCCTGGCTGCTCAGAGCAGGCACTTGACTTCTGGCAAGTAATATAAGTAAAACCTAGGACCAGCACCACTGGGCTTGAACTAAGCTACAACAGACATGTACTTAGCCCATAACCTATTAACAGAAGGCTATTTCAGAAACAAAAGTTTGGGAAGCTGAAATACTGTCTTTCTGAATCCAATCATTTCAGTTTTTTTAAAAAGAGGAGAGAGTAAGAAGAGAAATAACTTGAGGGACATGTAGGAAGAGGAAAAAAAAGGGCCTTACGTTTTTACTGCAGTTGGCAAAATCAATTCTTCATGATTTATCTCCTCAAAATTTTTTTCTATTCCCAAAAAGAATTTCCATGAAACTCCTCTGGGCAATTTCATCTTCGGTGTATTAGGACAAATCCAGTTATGCTGATCTATTACTTCTGTCTGAGTGCTTAGTATTCTTTTATTTAATAACATAAGGGAGTAGGAAAATGTTTAAGCAATGAGACATGACATTCTATACCATGGTGTAGTGTTGATTAATGTGTATCCAGACTGGATGGGGAATAAGACAAACACCTATAGCATATGGGGTGAGTGCATTAATCAATATTAACATGTATTAACAGGTACAAAGAGAAAGTACTGAAGAAGACCTTTTTTGATGTCAGTCCTGCTGTGATAGCAAAGGGGGTCTGAATCTGGTTCGCATGAGGAGTCAGCCTGACCTCTGAGTCTCTGACTTAGAAAAAAAACATGGATTTGATGAACTCTGTGCCACAGGATGCTGCAGAATCTAAAAGCCTACATGGATTCAAGGAGGGGCTGAACAACTTCACACAGCAGAAACATACTCAGAGCGTACATTCAAAGAAAACATCTCCATATGAAGAAGTCTCTGAGCTGCAAATGGTTAGACACAGGGCCAGTATCCAGGAAATATATCATGTGTCATGTATCTTGCACTCTCTTCCTGTGTTCTTGACTAGACATATCCTTTTGACCACCATCAGGGACAGGAGAGCTAGTTCTCCATGTAGTATGACTCCTTTCGCAGAATAACAGAATTGTAGGGGTTGGAAAGGACCTCCAGAGGTTATCAAGTTCAATTCCCCTGCCAAAGCAGTTTCCCACAGTAGGCTGCACAAGTAGTTGTCCAGAGGAGTCGTGAATGTTTCCAGAGAAGAAGACTCCACATCCTTCCTGGGCAGCCTGTTCTATTGCTCTTAGGTCCCATTAAATCCAAGTAAGATGTTCACCATTGATTCGGCTCTTAGAGTGGAATAGCATATGCCAACAGATACATATTTGCTTTGAATGGCTGAACAGTACTAAGACTTAGTTTTAGGTAATGTTTCACTGTAAATGCCAGCAGGAACCCAGCAGCACCATTGCTCCAGATGCAGGAGAGGGGCAGGATCTTCCCTGAGTATGAGGCAGCAGTCAGCTCTCTGTTGAAACAGTCTCAGAAACAGTCTACTCTGCCTGTCAGAGACTTTATAAAGCAACTGCCATGTTAGGGAAAGCGAAGAAGCAACAATAATACATTGCCTATTGGAGCAAACTAATGCTCCCCACAGCAGTCTCATTATGACTGATAAACACTGACTGATTTACTCAAGATACTGAAATAAATACTTTTTTTTGTTCATCACTTCCCCTCCAGCCTCTCTACTACCTCCAGTCCCAGAACAGGAACCAGAGTGATTCAATAGCCCAACATCCAAACAGTGCTTTCAGCTGCCTGCTTTAAAATTAAGCTTCTCTAATGATTCTAATTTAGTGTACTGATACAAACAATGAAAACAAGGTTTTTGCTTTGGCTTTTCTGATTCACGCAGTGCTGTGCTTTAAAATATTTTTGAGAGGTTGAAGTTGTTTTCAAATTATTGTTTCAACTGACAAGTAAATAAATGGATTTGAATACTGATCATTTCTCAGTATTTTTTTCTTTTGAATTTAAAGAAAGGACTGTTTTAAAGGTAATTGCCTACAGGGGAAGAACTCCAAAAATTGGTCATATCAATAAAGTATCTTAGGTATGTCTCATCTTCATTTTAGGCAATGAGTGAGCATCTGCAACTTACATACACTATTAGGATCCAACCCTGTGAGGATCAATAAAGACCACAAGACTTTACTCCTCACTCCAGTCCAAAGCCTTAACTACAGACAAGACAGCCTGCAATTTGAGCAAAGAGCGAGAGTGCCTGAAGGTGCTGAATTAATGCACCATGAAAGCATAACGCTGCTGTGTTGTGATGGAGCTAAAATCAGGTTTCTTTAGTATTGTTGACAGCATTCAGCTTCTAGTGTATTTCTGATTTTGGGTATGTAGGCTACCCAGCAATTTTGTCACATCTTGAAAATAGAGCGGAGGAAAAATCCACTTAGGCTCTTACAGCCACAGGTCATATTTGCTGTTCTCTAACAGACTGTCATGTCACGAGTGGAGCCTGCTTATTCAGTTCCACAACACTGAACTTTTCACTTGCGTCACTAAAACACTCAGAAAGGAACTGAAAAACAGAATGAACTCACCAATTCCTAAGAAATTTTTTCTTAATTTTGTTATTAATATAAAATAACATCAATAAAGTCAAATTGGAAAGAATATATATAATTTGAAAGGAAAAGTAAATTCAAAATTAGAGCTGAAACAATGTACTCAGTAAATTCATTACCACTGATCCCACTGACTTTGGATGAGAAAACTGACATAGACAACAAATAAAAGCCATCACGCAGGCAGCTGCTATTCAAGCAGACACCTGCTCAGATATACCTTTGTGGGTAACATCTAGTTGTCATTCCATATGTGTGACATTTCCAAGGCCAGCTTTATCTCCTTGTATCTCTGTGAAGCTATGAAAATTGAGATTTCTGACTAAGGCCATGCTGACACCTGGCTCTGCTCCTTACTTGTTCCTCTGAGCCTCTCCGTGGACAGAAAGAGGCAAGGTAAGGGTGAAGATATCTGCTCAATATTTTGAGTACAGGTGCTCTGTTCCCTAGAGCAAGTTTGTAAGACCTGATCAGAGCTAGTCATCAAGGCAAAGTGATGTAGGCAGCTGTCTTGTGCAGCAGGCTGCAGGGGTTGAAATGAGCCATTGCTCCCACTGCAGCTGGAAACGCAGAGGGCAGCAGCTGCTTCTGGGTGGGAGAATGAGGGCCTCATGCAAGAAACAACTACTGTTCTTCCTCTCAAAAATGGTAAGTCAAGCTCTCCAATACTCTCCAAAGTTCTTCCCCTAATTTCTGTCTTGCTTTTTCTCCTTGATAAGAAATCTTAGATGAAAATAGACAGACTATCCCTCTGTAACTGCTAAAGATTGTTGGTTTCCCAGTGAGTGATATACCTTAAGCCAGCTATAATCACCTGCAAAGCCAGACCAGGCCATTTACTCTAATAAACAAAACCATTCATCATGTCACTTCCCTGTTATTCAGTCAAGTTTGAATCCCAGAATTGTACAAATACGAGTGTTGGTTGGAAGGGACTTCTAGGGCTTATCTTGCCTAAGACCCTACTTAAAGCAGGATTATCACTAGAAGCAGATCAGCTTTCCCCAGTCATGTCTTTTAAACATCCAATATTAGAGGTTACAGAATAACTTGCCCCAGTGCTACAGCAGAAACTTCTTCCTAATGACCAGCCTGAACAGTTTGTGGTTGTTGCCCGTTGCTATATCATCTGCCGTTACTATAAAGAGGCACAGTTCTGCTGTCCCTGTAACTACCCCTCAAGCTGTTCTAGGTAAAGCCTCATTCAAACAGACCAGGGAAGAATAACTTCCCTCATTTCACAGGCCATGCTCCTCCTTATGTATCCAGCATATGTGTGCCTCGCTTGCGATGAGAATGCCCTGTTGGTGCATGTTCTGGTTGTTGGCATCCATCTAACCCTTTTGAGCAGAGTTGCCACTCATGCAGTCAGTTCCCAGGATTAGTGGTGCATGAGTTTATTTTAAGCAGAAGACTAGGGCGAGCTAGAAAAAAATAAAACAGGAATATATCCACAGGAATTCAGAAATAAGCTGCTCAGTTCCTGTGATTCTTCTAGTTCCTCTGCTTGGCATTCACACCGCTCACACTAGTTTTTATCCCATGTTACTGATAAAATTGTCTGTTGGAATTGCCAGCACAAGAGTATCCATGTATGCTTTTAAGAACTGTAAAATCGTGACTTTTTAAAGTGTAATTACAGAATCACAGAATTACAGAATTGCAGAGCTTGGGAAGGACCTCATGAGATCATCGAGTCCAAACTCCTGCTAAAGTATGTTTCCTGCAATGGGTCACACAGGTACGCATCCAGGCGGGCCTTGAATATCTCCATAGAAGGAGATTCCACAACCTCTATGGATAATTGCTATTGTCTAGGACAATCTCAATTGGCTTCATCAATATTTACACACACAACTGTGCACTTGGGTAAAAGCATGTGTGGGTCAGTGAAAGGAGTCCCCAGTATATTTTATCTGCTATGGTCACACTAGCAAGTATTGGCCTAATACAAGTGGATTTGTTAAGTGAAATAGTCAGTGTGGAGGACTCAATCTACTTCATGTAAGAATTTTGAGGCATTTTATTTCCAACTAGCTCTAGGATGTTCGTGTGGATTGAGCACCAACAAACAGTTAGAGCAAATTAGGTACAAGATGTTATCACCCAGTTCAGCTTGCTTTCCTGCACTCCAAGTGGTGCATAAGTTCTGAGCTCTATAATGTGAACAATGAGCTCTACAATGAACAAAATATTGTAGCCTGATTAAGATTTGAACTAAGTTGGTAACACACGTGTACCTGTAGGATTTCATCTTTGTGCATTTCCTGACCTTACTTCTTGTATCATAATAACATGAGGCTCTGAGAACATACCTATCCCTATGATTACAGATGAATTTCAGATGTAGAATAGAATATAATTGAGTAGAACAGAATAGTTCAGCTGGGAATGGAAATTAAGAGATCATCCAGTCCAACTGCCTGACCTTATCCGGACTAACCAAAAGCTGATGTTACTAAGAGCATTATCCAAAAGCCCCTTGAACTCTGACAGGCATATGACATCAAATACCTCTAGGAAGCTTATTCTAGGAAGTGTTTGACCACCCTTGCAGTAAAGGAAATTTTTGTAATGTTCATTCTGAACTTCCAGTGACACAACTTTGGGACATTACCACATCTTCTGTCATTAGTTACCAGACAGAAGAGACTGTCACCTCAAGCATCTCAGATATTCAGTATCATTTTTCTTCACTTCCTACTGTCTGTTCAAGAATCATTATTCTTTCCTTCTGTTCCTCATGTCCTTCATCGTCTCCTTTTTATGGCATATACCAGTGCAAGCCTATATCCTTCCTGAAATGTTTGAAGATTTCTCAGTTTATTTACAACCAGTAGCACCTTAATACTTTCTGCTGAGGTACATTAATACTTTCTACTGTGCAAAATGAGCTCTTAGCTATTCCTTGGACATTAATTTAGTTGATTTTGATAGCCAGAACTCTCTGACACTGTTAAAGTTAATGACCTGATACTTTACAAGACAAGAGACATTTCAAATCAAACTGATTGTATTAATAGTTTTATTGAGCAACGTTAACAGAAGTGTGTTGTTCAAAAATGTCCTCAAGCAAAGCCTTTATTAGCACATTAATTGTGACAGAATGTCCAAATCCATTAAGTAAGAGACATTTTTTATTTCTACAATTTACGATTAGAGATAGCCTAAAATTCTAGGATAGAAGCTGATAACCATATGGTTCTGCTTGAAAGCTCTTTCTCCCATTAAAATGAATGGATAACTACTGCACGCAGATCACCCCATTTATTGAATGATTCTCTGTGCTTCCAGCTGCATGTGCAAGAGAGGAGGAATCCACCTGGTGGAAAGGGGATGAATGAATTTACTCCTAAATCATAAAATCATAGAATCATAGAATCACAAGGTTGGAAAGACCTATCAGATCATCTAGTCCAACTTTCTCCTCATCACCAATGCCACCACAAGCACTAAACCATATCACGCAGCACGTCATCCAGATGCCTCTTGAACACTGAAGTATGGAAGGACCTGGAAGTTTATTTGATGCTAGTAAGATGGGATGGAATTCAGCATCTTGAAAAAATGAGATTTTTCTAGGCAATAATAAATCAACAATATTTCAGTCTGTGTGATGGATGCTAAAGAGAATCTGGTGATGAAAGCAATAGGTGAGCTGGTAAGAGTGGAGCAGCACTCTCTCAGGTGAGTTCATCAGGTTATTTTCATATATCAAGTGATTCCAAGGGCTGCACTGAAATCACTGTTTCCTGTTTCATTATGTTGATGTACAAGAACAGAAGTGAATGTTGGTGGTATGGCATAGAGGTAGAACCTTCCCACCAATATTCCATTCCATTTTGTTGTCATGTGACAGATAGCAGCGGAGGAGCAGTCTGATACAATGGCATCTGACATGGAAATGTCTATGAAGCAAAAGTGTGTCATGAATTACTCCATATGGAAGGAATGGCATCCATTGGCATTCACTGACAGTTGCTGAATGATTCTGGAAACCAAACAGTTGATGTGAACACAGTGAGGTGATGACTGGTGCATTTCAGCAGTGGTGAAAGCATCAGTGGATCATCTCTGCTGCTGGTGAAGATTTTGATGAGTGTGGCATGTAAGCTCTTGTTCATTGCTGGTGAAATTGCATTGTGGGGTGCATAGGTGGTAAAATGTTGAAAAATAGTGCTCTGTAGCTGAGAATTTACTCTATATAATAGAGTTACTAAGCTCTTTGTATCTGTTGACATTTTCATGGAAATAAATAGGAGGCATTACTTTCAGAGACCTGTGTAGACATGAAGTATAATGTAGCTCAAAAGAAGTTATATTTGAAGAGTCAAAATAGACTAGATGAACAGAGTTAAAGCTGCTGATAAACCATTCAGACTTTACTTACTTTACTTTACGTCCACTGGACATAAAGACTAACTGAAGTCAACTTTAATTCAGCCAGAGGAATGCCGCACTGACCCTCACATATACACTCAAAGGAGTAGTGTCCTAAAGAGATCACAGGCCCAATTCAACAGAGCATTCTTAAAGCAATGGTCATGACATTCAGGTCAAACTAAAGCAAAATACAATTATATTATTGCAGAACTTGCACGTTTGGTATTTTCTCCAGGTAGATTGACAAAGGATCTTTCCAACAAAGACATACTTTTGGTCTCTCTAAGATAGCATATCTATATGCATATCTGTGCATATCTATACAAGCAAATATGATCAATGACACATATCTTGGGGCGATAAGATTGTCTGACACTGTTTAATGTGCTTTTATGAGAAAAAGATTCTTCTGCTACATTACTTTGAGCAGCCTAAATGCTGCAACCAGGAAAAATCACAGTTCAATTAAATCCTCCATCTCCATACTTCTTCAGCATTGAGAGTATCTGCCTAACATCTCACATTCAAAGAAAACTGTTACCTTAAATAACAGGGGTCATATATGACATAATGTAATACTAGCTTGGGCCTGCAATGCACTGTGTTCAGACCACCATTGAAAGAAATCTCCCTTGGCTGCTCTGGCTGCTTCTCTCTATAGATGGCTCCAAGCAGTAGGCAACTTAATTGCACATCACTCCCTCACTGTTAGACACCAGAGTAACCACGAGGCTAACACTAGGAAAATATACTAAGCTGTCAGAGTTGGATTCCAAGGGGATGTTCTGGATAAGCTTTGGATCTTGTAGCAGTGGTCAAAACTATGGCTTGCAATGGTTTGAGGTTGCACCCTGCATTCTTTCATAGTATTTCCAACTAAAAGTGCAAGGTGGTCTGTGAGGAGGAGGGCCATGAAGATGATGAGGGGACTGGAGCACCTCCCCTATCAGGATAGGCTGAAGGAGTAGGGCTTGTTCAGCCTGGAGAAAAGAAAGCTGTGTGGTGACCTCACTGCAGCCTTTCAATACCTAAAGGGAGCCTACAAACAGGAGGGGAATCAACTCTTTGAAAGGGTAGAGAAAAGCAGGACGAGGGGAAATGGTTTTAAGTTGAGGGAGGGAAGATTTAGGTTGGATGTCAGGGGGAAGTTCTTTACAGAGACAGTGGTGAGGTGCTAGAACAGGCTGCTCAGAAAGGTTGTGGATGTCCCGTCCCTGGAAGTGTTCAATGCCAAATTGGATGGGGCCCTGGGCAGCCTGGTCTAGTATTAAATGTGGAGGTTGGTGTCCCTGCATGTGGCAGGGGCGTTGGAGATTCATGATCCTTGAGGTCCCTTCCAACCCTGGCCATTCTGTGATTCTGTGATTCTGTGAGAGATGATCAAGTGTACCATAATCTATCGAAGCAGTAGGCTTGGGAGCCATTGCCTTAGAAGATTAATATCCTATCATATTGTCTAAGCAGCCCCTAGTCACATGAAATTTTGGCACCCTGCTAGATCAACAAATAGAAAAGACAATAAACTGTCATCCCAACAAACGTCTATATGGTAAATTCTTCTGCCATTTCTTCTATCCTCTGCTCTTTCTCTCCAGGTACAAATGATTTTCTGTACCTACAATTTTCAAGAGATAGCCTTTGAAACTTTATATGAAGCAACAAAGTTTGACAACAATACAGCAAAGTCTGCAGCTGAAAAGGAAGCGGTGGCAATCAGGGGAGAACTGCAGACAATTGTTCCAAAGCCTCACTTGCTGAATTGTAAGCCTGTGCTTGTGTACTAAAAATCTATCTCAGATAATTGACATTTATTTGATTGAAACAGCAGGGTGCCCTCCATCAGAATGGGAGGAGACCATATGGAATAACAGTATGAGTGGAGATAATGTTTGTCTGCTGAGTGTGTCAATGTGTTTAGAGATTATTCATAGGACTCTAGGGATTCCGGTATGGTAATGTTTCAGCTAAATTAGAATCAGATTAATTGCTCTAATCTAATGGAAAGACAATGTTTATCAAATTATTGCTCCTTCACCACATGATATTGCAGTGTCATTACTCTTTGAGTTTAAAAAAAATCAAAAGGCTCTTTGTATCACATCTGCTCAAGAGCTCTGTAACAGTGCTGATTTCTGCACAGGAGAGTTAATACAGTTTAAAATTCTATGAAATAACTAATGAATTGGAGTAAAAACTTTACAGAAGATAAACCCTCCATATTGTGGGTAGGCCTTAAACTGTAATAATTAGAATGACTTTGCCTTGGATTGGATTTCCTGGTTTTCAGAGGAAGCACTTTGTTTGTCTTTACCTTTTGATACCTGTTTTAGATCTTATTGTAGTAGAATTTTTTTTTCATAGTTTTTTTTTTTTTTTTCATAGTATTTAACTGCACTAAAACTGAATAACATAGTAACTAATATTTATCTCATTTACTTTCATCTTCCTTCTTTCCATCAAAGAATTGCAATGAAATTACCAGAAGTTAAATACACTGGAAAAACTCCTAAAATCTTTCAGATATACTTTGTATTATTTAACTGCTAGAATATAGATCATTCGTTAAATGCCATTTCTGAGAAGAAACTGAGCTCTTTGGCTCCTTCAGAATACAATGGAAATTGCAACTCCTCTAGCACTCTGCTGCAAGCACTGAGCAACTCAGAGAGTCAGACACTCCTTGAATGCTACTGTGGCTTGAGTGGTACAAAAATGTGTTCCAAGCATCTCTTTAAAAAGCTGACCCTTCTTTTTATCCCTTTAGTAATAATTTAGAATATTATCACCCTATGCTCTACATGCTGAAGCATAATGTTAAAATATTGGTTCTTTTAAAACAGTACATAGAAAGCAGAATCCACAGAATAAGAAGCACGACCTTTTCTCCAAAGTACTAGTAAACCAACCAGGAATATTCCTCCAAACTAATTTGCCACTGTGTCCCACTAACGTGATGTTACTGAAGAACCCTGGACTTCATAGGACATTGTATATCAAACTGGAACAAGAGAAGACAGTCAGGCTCCTTGTCTCTGTGTAATTTATAATGGTGACACTGTCTTTGTGAGGCATTCTGGCTGCATGCTTAAGAGAGCACTGAACAAATATTTTCTGGGCTTCTATAGTAACTAATAGTTTCTCGTGCCTTAAAAGGGTCATATATTCTCCCAAGACATATTTCACTGAAATTCTATTTAAGAAAACTAAATACCTTTGTTAGTGGAATGGTCATAATGCATATTAAAACATGTAGTTTACAAAAGTGGGCCAAACATAACCATGAGAGGGATTCAATGCTGTGCAGAAAGCAGTGATTACACTTTTCTGATCCCAGCTAGCTCTCTTTCTCAGCACAGCCAGGCACAGAGATATCATGTTTTTAAGGCCCAGCTCTGCAGTGGCATGGAATTTCTTGTTCAAGTATTTTAAGATTGAGTGTTTCTGTGATCCATTCCCCATCCATTTTCCTCAGACAATTGAGTTTTATTGCAATAATGGAAAGACCCTCTCTCAAAGCAGTTCTACTTGTGGGGCAACAAAAATTCATCGCAATGCTTCTACCTAAGGCTCTGAGTTATAAGCTTTATTTTATAAAATACAAATGCAAGTTAAACTGCCATAAGCAATTCAAACTGGGCTCCGTGTTTGTGTGCTATGAAGCCATGATGTCAAAACCATGATGTCAAAACCATAGCCACTTGATCTTTTCTGAGTTTCATTACAAAGCTGCTGTTAAACCCTTTTGGCTACCCAGCTTCTTGTTTATCTGACTGAAAGTAACAAGAATATCTGCCCTCTTTCCTGGAGTTTTCCCTACTGCTTTTGAAGTGAGTAAGCTTCCAGCAACAGCCCTGGTCGATGGTGGAGAGACTCTTAGTCTGTCATCAGTCAGTGCTTGGATTTGACTTCATGTCTTTTGTTCTAAGAGTTTCAGCAACAGATTCCCCGTTGTTTTCTGTGCCACAGGAGCTGTGAACTGCCAGCCCAGTCACTCCCTGCTGGGCTCCTGAGGTCTGTTTGGCACAAATATCCACATCCATCTTGGTGGGTGTGGGAAGAAACTTCTCACAGATATATATATAACTGGAAGATTATGTGACTTTTTGAGACTCGCTAAACATCCCACATCAAGAAAACACTGCTCAGGAAAAGTATACTGGTTTAGTGCTGATCCATAAGCTTTGAAATACAGATAGCTTATCTAAATGCTTAATTTAAATAACTTACTCATGGTTTTTAAACTACCCACTGCCATTATTTGGAAGCGATTTAAAGTAGATGTAGTCCCACACAGGAGAGATGGTAACATGCTTTTGGAGAGCCTTTGTTGATAAAATTTACAGTTTTATCTGTTTTGAAGTAAAAAAATGTTGCTCACAGAGGACACTCCATGTGGCAATGAATTAGAAGATTTGCAAACTAGCAGCAGGGGACAGCGTTTCTGAAGGCAAGTCCTTTACTCAATCTGCAGGGTACTTCAAAATTGCTATTATTACTATCTATTAAAAATCACTGTGTTAAAAATGCATAGAATGTTCTGCAAAAAGATTAATGTTATGGTTTATTCCTTACTCCAAAGAATTTAAAATACAGTTCTGCCTCAAGGGACCTTGTTGCCATGCTCATGTAAGCTTGAAGGACCCAACAATGTCAACAAAAGTTGCACTGCATGATAAAGAGCACAACTGGGCACTGATTAGGCAGAGCAAGCAAAGAAAAACAAGAAAAACAAGATAGCCAGGTCTGAGAATATTGGCCCTGATTCCTCGTACAGTCTGGTTTAATTTCACTGCATGAAACTCTGTTGTCATTCAGAGTCAATGGAAGTTTTATCATCTGTTTAAATTCAACTTCAACTGACTTCAAGGAAGCATCCCCAGTTCAGTTGTACATGAGACTGGAACACAGCTGTGCTTCAAGTCATCATAAATTGGGCCTCTACATAGACAGCACGGCAAAATATATCTCAGCTTTTCTTCAGATTCTTTATCAAGGCAGTATAGCTCCAAATGCAGTTTACTTTTGTAAATGTTTGCATTCAAGTCTAGACATGGACACGTGTGTATGCATGTATTTGAGAGAAAGTACGAGTAAATTTTGGATAATATAATTGCTTGCTTTTTTAATTTTGGCAGAATGGTTGTCTGGCACCTAAGCTCTGTTCAAACTGGTACGCAGCAAGAAAGGAAACTGAAAACTTTCTAACTCTTTGGTCTACATACTCAAGTAATGGGATAAGAGGAAAATTCCCAGATAATCAATTTTCATGCATGTCTAAGAAAATCATAAAGATTTGTTTTCTCGTCTATGAAAAGAGGTTATTTTACCTTAAAAAATAAGTACCGCTACTTCAGGCTGTTCAGTGTCTCTCCGTGGCTTTTTCTGCACTAGTAATAATATAGTGCCAGGACCATTCTTGGTCAATTGAGTCAGCAGTTTAAAAGCACCATGGAGCAGGAACATACCTCTTAAACTCATCTCATTTGTTTTAAATATTGTAAGAGATGAACAAAAACAAAATTATGATAATTGCAGGTAGTACCCATGGGAGTTTACATCCCATGACATGAATTTGAATTTTGTCCAGCTTGAGTCTGCATTATCTATTTTTGGGTCCCAAGGACGCACCAAACCAATGTCCTTTTCTCTAATCATAGTAGATACATCACAGTTTGAAGGACCAGAAAGTTTGAAGGAAAGAAGTGCCAGCAGCATCTTTAGACCCAGGAGAAGCTAAAGTGGAATAAGGAGTGGAATAATAATGAATGGAAGTTACAGCACTCCTCAGCATCCCTTATAGTGTCTCTTTACATAATTCTACCTCTGGAATGTCTGGAGTGACTGATAAGTGGCCTTGCTGCATGGAGGTAACTCTTCAAAGAAAGCTCTGCAAGGAAAGGCTCACTCCTAGCACTCTGCCAGAGCTACAGCTGGGTCAGAGGATGGTTACATTATTTATTGATGGTCCTGGGTCTTATGTCAAATGCCACTCAGTGAGTTTTACTGTAGTATAGTTTTTCATTATTCTTTTATTATGAGTATTTCAGAAATGTATCAGCAGAGCAGAAGTTTGTACTGGAGTGATTTGGTAAATGTGTCTCAGATTCAGTACTCAGTTACAACATCTGCAGAGCCAGAACAGACTGTCGCATAAACAGGTACATATGTATGTATGTGTAGGTATGTATTTTAGATATGTTTTCAACTACATAGAATCTTTCTGGTCTCTAATGTAAATGCACAATATATTAAGGGCGCAGCTTATAAACATGATGTAGTAGGTAATAGAGTAATGTTGCAACACCATGTCAACTTTCCGCTGTTCAATAATTCAATTTTTATCTAATTATCTCAAATTACAACATAATTTCTGAGCCAACAACATTGTTGTAACTGATTTTCTGCTTTAGCTGTACAAACACTAAAATCCACCTGAAACTGGCAAGCTTCCGAGTAACTGAAAAACAGTGAGTAACTGAAAAAAAAAAAACCCAGTTTGTGGTAAACACAAAGCTCCCAGGTTCTTCACCTGGAGCAAATTATTACAGCTGCTAATAAAACCTATTTAAACAGATTTTGTAACATGAGAAAAAGCTCAAATAGGTTGAGGTTCTTCAGCTTCATCTCATGGGAATAGCCCAGTGAATGCAGTAGAATGAAATTAGCTGATGGAATTATTCGTTGTAGGACTCGTTCTTGAAATGGTATGAACATACAAATGTTTTTCACAGTTGCAGGCTTTGAAAGGCACCCACGTGCTTTGCATCTGAGTCTCAAAAAAGAAGAAGAAGGAAAAAAAAGAAGGAAAAAAGAGTCCACAACACTTCTTCAATTGATTTGCTCTTTGTCACTGTCATAGATATATTTTCCCTATTTTGACAGCTAGTTGTAATTCTATTAGCAGCCCATTGACTATCTTGTGAGATCAATCTGTGTTGGGCTAGCCAGGTCTTCTTAAACTAGCTGATTTATTGCTTCTGTCTGCTAAAAATAAAAAATAAAATAAAAAAGGATGAAAACAAAGAATGAAAAAGAAAAAGGTCTTCTTTCTCTACAGTGAACAAAGTACCTAAACAGTGTCTGAAAATGAATAATCTTTAGCCTCTCTGCTGGTCGTCTCGGAGGCAGATGAGATGTAACCTCTCACCAGCAGTTTTGCTGAGACTCCTGCTGATGCTGGCATGTATAAATGATTGTCAATTTCCCGTATTAATTTACCTGGCTGTCTCATGTATAAACCAGAAGATCTCATTCACCCTAAATGTCCTCAGCATCAATCTATCGTGTTTACCTAATGTTGTTATTTTGCACTGGGCTACACAACCGCTTGAAACTTGAGAATTTGAAGAATATTCAGTGCCTATTCACTCATGCAGACAGAAAATGGGGGCACACAGGTGAATTTGCAATTATTGCCTTCCAAGCTTGTGTCAGAGGAACAGGTTATCATCATACTCTTCTTACTCAGTGACATCCGAAGTAGTTTAGTGGTTTAGCCAGTTTTAAAATGATGTCCTGGAATTTTAACTGGTATCTGCCCTGGTCGCCTTAGTTCTTTCTTCTTTACTTCAGGTCAGGAAAATAAATTACTTTGCTACTGGCCAAAAAGCAGGTTTATGTTGCTGCAGGTGGCTTAATGAAGCTTTCTTATTATCTATAAATATGTATTTGTGACTGTGGGCACAAAGAGATAAGGAATATTTTCGTATACTCAGTTATCTTGTTCAAAAGTCACTTCCCACTTGCCTTTTCTAATAGCCTGTAGTCAACATAGGTATTTACAAAGGAAAAACTACATTTAAAAAGTGTAGTATCTCTCCTTTTTATATAATAGTGGGGGTCATTTATTTTTTTCTAAGTATATCCAGTTGGTTAACCAAATTCACTATTCCAGAAAGGCTTACGAAAGTAAGTATGGAGAGACTGTATTGTAGGTGGTCTTCAAGAAGTAAACTGACCTACTCAAAAATGTTGCCACATTGAGATATTTTCTTTTCAATCTCCTTTTCTTCTTACTTAATTCAAACTTGGATCTTAAAGGGCACCTTAGTGCCTTAAGTTAAAAAGGGGAGTAGAAAAATAACCCAACAGTTCTGCAACTGTCAAAAAGGACGAATATGCTAAAAGAAAGAATGCAAGCATGTACACAAGTAGAGAAGAGGAAAAAACTCAATAATAACTACTTTAAAATTAAGTTGAATAGTACTGCTGGAGGTAAATATTAAGTTTGATACAGTCTGCTCAGTGGAAGCAAATAATATCAATTCCAAGTGAAACTGAGATTAGTAGATAAAGAGTTGTCTCCAGGAGAAAACATATCCATAAGATTGAGGTTCTACTTGGTCTTTTCAAATACAAAAACCTAAAGAAAAATACACTAGGCCACAGCTGAAGTCAGCATCTATTAGGAAGAGACTGGTAGCAAGACTTAGAATCAAAATGGAAAAAAATTCTCAGGTTAAACTGCAGCACAACAACTCAGATAAGAGTGCTAGAGATACATTTTGATAAAAGAAGGCAGGACCAAATCCTTACATTTTCAGTAAAAAGGCATAGCTTAGAAAGAGGCAGTGGGCAAATATATGGGTAGACTTTTCAGTGAAGCTTTCTGACAGGACCAAACCACCATCCTCAGCTCCACAAATGGGCTGCCCTTCATGTTTCCCCCAAGACTTTGAACCTTCCAATGGAAAAGAAACTGCAAAGAGGCAATGAGATTTAGACCAAATAACCTCTCATGTTCCTGATCTATTTCCATCACAAGTTTTTCTCTGTAGGTGTGAAGCAGCCTAAAATTTTGTCAAAACACAGATAGATATTTATAGATCAGAGGCATCATATGTTCCTGCAAACAAACAAGCAAAGAAAAAACTTCAATTTTCAGCAGAAAATAAGTACTGCTTTCAGGCTCACTATGCAGAAATGGAAGAGGATCCTGGATAATTCAGGGTCACAGAACGTGAACAATTTCTAGCCCCACTAAAAAATCCAAATCATTATACTTGAGGTCTGCTAAATTATTATCACAGGTATCTCCAAACTGAGGCAGAGCTTTGGAGCTTTTGTATTAGACAGCAAAAAAAAAGATCAATATTTTCCAGAAATAGAGTCTTCAAACCCCTACTTATTTTAAAACAAATTGTTCGTCTTCTCCCTTCATTTTTTGTTGTTGTTTGGGATTCTTGTATTGTTTTGTTGTTGTTGTTGTTGGATGCGAGAGCAGTTTTGTTACAACACATGATAGGTGTCAGAGAACAGTTGGGTGTTCTGGATAGAACCACATTGGATTATTCATTCTTATAGGAGCAGATGTCATTTTGAGAATTTAAGAAATCAACGCTACTTGCAGAAGAAGCCTTTTGTCATTCTGATAAATGACAATCATACATGAAACTCCACAGAAAAGAAGGACTTGCCAGCCCTGGCATTTGCCCAGACACAGCATTTGACACCGACTTCAGCTGAGTATAAATATAGAATAGTGCCTAATGGATGTTGGCTTCTAACAGCACAGAGACCTTGAGTTGAATTCAATTATAGAAAAAACAGGTTCTAAGAGAGATTGTGTTACTGTTGGAAGGTCTCCACGCGGTACAGGAAAAGATCTCTGCAAAAGGAAATCACTAAGTATGGCAGAATCCTGTCTCTGAGGAAGCACTATGAGCAGTGCTTCAGGCATCTCACGCTGTAAGGGGAGATAGTTCTGTATCTTCAGGCCAAGACAAGAGCAAAGTACAGAAAACAGTTATGCCGTTTGTCAGAAAAATTTGTTCATCTTTCCTCATCTTTTCCCAAAGGGTGGGACTATGAAGGAAACTTTGGTTTCTTCTTGTCTTTAAGATGCATCCAAGATGTGTAACTGCAGGAATGTAGTGAAGAAAACATGAATGTCAAAATAGCATCAGGGCTTGCCTGTATTAGGAATGGAAGGAAACTAATGCATTGAGTTTACAGAATTAAAAGACACAGTGGCTTCAAAATAAGTAAAACTGCATGTGACAATATCAGCAAACACCCTCAACATCTGAAGTGCACCTCTCATGAGATATTCATGACATATATATATGTAGACTACTTACTGTAATAGAGAAATGTAAAGATCAAGCTTACCTAACTTGGGTACCTGACTTCTACCTACATTTAAGGCATCAGGAGTTTCTCTCATATTTAGCCTCCACAGCACTGATGTGGACATCTGAGTTTGTCAGTGGAGTCCAGTAAACTACTTGCTTGGTCAGATAAACTCCTTTGACAGTATGGCTAGATCTGCACTGGCGACAGCAGGAAACTAGGCACAAACTCACCAGTGCTTATCAGGTGCAAAATCAGGTAAAAGGAATGAAGAAGATCCCTTTGAAAAAAATACCTAAGCTCACTGTGTAGAGGAGACATGTCTCCCTGATGGATTTTAGGCTTTAAAAGTCCTCAAGAAAAAGTCATGTTAGGATTGCTAAGGAAACAATGCCGAAAGTGATTAACGTGAAACTATAATCACAGTGCACTTGATTTGTTTTGCAACACAGAACAAATCTTTAAACTAGAACTGCAGTGAAACTCATCCAGCTTTTGAACAGAATACAGTCTGTTTGCCTTCACTGAACTGAATCTTCAGCATGCAATAGCTAATTAAAGACTCCAAAAGTCTGTAAATACTTTGAGGAATGTTGATATACCAGCCTAAGCTCTTCACATGGCTAGCTGGATAAGTCTTGTCTCATTTGCTTCAGTGATGCTGAGAATGACTGTGGTGATTTCATCATCTTCAGCTCCTAGTAAAGCAGCTCACCCAAGAGAAAAGTTGTATAAGGAGAATCTTTCTGTTGCATGAAAAAACTACTTCTGATTTAAGTAAATAAATGCATAAATAAAAATGGGTAAATGAAATCTTGTGTGTGTGCTTACAATACTAAGATATCTGGGAAGAATATTTCTTAAAATGCTTTTGTTTAGGACAAACAGTAAAACAGAAGATCAAATGCAGAGCTGATGTACAGCATGGAAATAACATGAAGAATTCAACTTTGATAGATTCAAACTACTTATACCACTTTTACATGGTTAAAAATAGGCCATTCTGGCCCCAAATGCTTAAATGATGGACAATTGGATGCTTAGGATCTGATTCCTTAACTATCACATTAGATTTATATGATGAGGAATATTTTTCTACCTCGTTTCCTAACAAACAGTGCCACTGACAGCAAAGATGTAGGTACCAGTAATTTTTAAAATAACAGCAGAAATCTAAATATGGTATCAGCTTTTATTATTTTCAAATCTTTCTAATGCCAAATGAACCCAAAGGTCATAAACACTATATAATGTATAAAGCAATGGTACATAATTAAGATGGATACAAAATACTGTATGCAGAAAGGAAATATTTTCTTTTTAATTATATTATTACCTTCCTTTATGTTACTAAATTGCTACACAATTTCATATATAATTGATTTTCCAAGAAAAACATTACCAAAGTGATTCTGTAGTTCAAAACAGCATGAACTTAATAACATACAAACAATTTTTATCTCACAACCTATAGTGCTACATGGGATTTAGTGTGCTGAAAAAAAATATTCCTTCATATTCACAGTAATTTTGAATGTAACAAAAACTCAATAACTTTTCTCTCTGTACTTGTTAAGAAGAATACTAACTATCCCTCCTGTGAGGATATATTTTGTAGGTGCTTTTGCAGATTATGAAAATAGTTGTGAGGAAGTATTTGGATAAAGGAAGGCAAAGCTCCAGGTAGCAATAGGTTTCATACCGAGTTGATAAATGCAATTAGGGATCAGAAGGATGAACAATTACTTCAGGGGAGTTTTGATACCAGAATGCAATATCAGATGATTAGAAAACTGGGAAAATATCATCTTCTTCCTATTGCAGAAGAACCCAGCAGCCTCAGCACAAGTGAAAAAAACATTGTGCTAGGGCAATGGATATTGCATGCCCTGAAGTGTTCACAGGCTCAGTAATCAAATTTGAGAAAGAAATACCTCAGTGATCTTGAGAAACTATAAAGCTACATTACCCCAGCACAGTGCAAAGAAGCACTGTGAAGAGTTAAAATGAAGGAGAACTTACACGGTCTCTTCTTGGTCCAGAGTCCTTGAGGTGGGTGAAAAACAGTTCCCCTAAGAAGAGTGGACCCATGCAGAGCCTGCACCAGAGTTCTGTTGAAGAGGTGGAAGCATTTCACAACCATTTTTAATGAAGGGACTGTGAGTTTACCAATGTTAATATCTCACCAAATCCATTATGACACTACAATGAGGTCTGTGCTAATTGACAGGATTTCTCATGTAATTGACCCTGAAAGAACAACACTGCCAAAGTGTTCCATTGCTGTTAGATGCTGAGCACCTCAGTGAGTTGCTGACTTCACCGAGCTCCTACAGACTACAGAGGATGTGCAGCCTTGTCCAGACAGAGAGACGTAGCATGACTCCTTGCAGTTCTTCTGAGATGAAGCTCTAGTTGAGAAAATACTAATCTGAACTTAGTAACTTAACCTCTGATTTTGTCTCTTTGAACTTGGAGGAAAAAGTAACAGGATAACAAAAAGTGCTGATAAGCTGAGCAGTTCTAACTCAGTTATCGTTGCCATTATGTGGCTAATAGCCTCTCCTGAACAGACTTGATTTTTGTATCTGTTTGCATTAGAATCAATTTGTGGTACAAGATTGGTATTATTTATTGAATGCTACACCCAGCTGCAAAGTTAAAAGTATGACAAGCATCTTTGAATCTAATTACAATACCGTGAGACAAAGACTTGTATAGGTGCTATAAATTAAGTTTAGAAAATATCACTGGTGTGGTGAATGATGAAATGGAGGTTACCAGTTCCATGAAGTTGCTTCAGTCATTTCAAAAGGATTAGACTGCTGCTGTTTTGAGCTGAATTGACCAGATATTTAGGTCTTGCTTATTTTGTACAAGCAAACATTCACAATAAAGTCAACTTAACCTAACCATGTGAGGTAGAATAAATTTGATAAAGATAATTGCTTTTTTTTTTTCTATTTTGTCTGCTCAAGTCACTACAGTTTCTCTCTTCTCTTCTAATTGATAGCTCTGGCCTATGTCCTTTTCTACCTTTTGATTTTTCCCCTAGCTGCTAATAGCACACACCATTTTATAGAGCTCCAGTCTATTAACCAAGTGCCTGACCTTGTGGGTTGCTGAACACCTGCTGGAATACATTCAGTGCCCATAATTCTCATTGATTTCATTGGAGAGAAAGACCTTGCTCTCTCCCAGGTCATCTGGGCTGACAAAAAAAAAAAAAAAAAAAAAAAAAAGCCTCACTAGAGATAGCCCTTGATGAACATTTTTGAATCCAGAAAGTCAGACCAGCATCAGAAATAGCCACTTCCAGAGCTTCCATCATTGAAATGATGTCAGACCATTGCCTGCATAGTCAACAAATCAAATTAGGAGCATAACTACTCTTCATTTCTTACACAGTCAGTGTAGGGATATGTTATATATTCCCCACTGGATATCACCAGTGATTGATCCAGCCTAGAGTCATACTTCTGAGTTGCAAAATAAGAGACAGTACTAAGGGAGAGCACACAAGTGAGGCTGCTTCTTACAGCCTCCTTTGCTGTTCACAGTACCCATAGCTGTGGCTTTAGGCATGTTACAAGGTATATTGTTCCCTCTAACACTGTGTTCTAGTTCCTGCAGTATGGGATTTGGCGAATGCATTCTACCATTAACTGATTGAGAAACTTGTTGACTTTGTAAACCTCAGTCACATATATATTCCTTCTTATCCTTCTCTTCTCCAGCTGAAATGTCCCACACCTGTTAACCTCATCAGGCAGCTGCCCCATTTATAATTTCCTCTACTCACTCTTCTCTGTGTTTTCTTTTGTCTTCTTTTCTAGTTCCTCCACATCTTTTTTGAAACACAAGGCCAGAACTGCTCAGAGTGGTCAAAGATGAGGCACACCAAATGGGGCCTTCTGCCTTACTCTGAATGAAAGGAGTAAGAGATCCTCTGAAAGAGGATCTGAGCTACAGAGCTTCATGTTCGGTACACCAGCAACCACGGGAGTAGTCACTCCTGCAGCAACTGTGTACATAAAAACAATTCAGCCCAAACTCTTTTCAGGAAGTAGCCCCCTTCATACATGAGTAACCTGGTTTATTTTACTATGTTTTAAGGTGAAATGAATACTTCTGCAACTTCCTATTGACTAAAAAAACTAAGCACAGGTAATGCAACCATAGACATTTAAGCTTCTGCTGTATAGAGCTGTCCAGAAGACTCCCTGTTATATGTCTTTGATTTCCAGTCTGGTTTCTTGCAGCCTTTCAAAGGGATACATGGAGAATTGATCTAAAGAAGAATTCTGGTGCATTAAACAGTGAATTGAGATTTGTTTTTACTCGGGTAGTGGTTTGAAAAGAAAAGGAGGTTTTCTCCTTTTCTCAGGTTTTCCAGAAATGTGTGATTCAGGTTGGCCTTGGTGAAAAAGGGGGCTCTTTGGCAAAAGCTCTTTGTCAAAAAGGAGCATTCTGAGCTTCAGATTTGCACAATTATGTGAATGGAAAGATAAACTAATGATAAAGGAGTATTAGGATATGCTGTACTGATGACTGGTACTAAGAAAGGATGAAGTGTGACAGACAGAGAAATACCATTTTCTTTTGCTTGGCTATTTCCTGCAAAGCATGTTTTCAATTTCTGGAATATGAGTACTTATGAGTGTACATTTGGCATTACTCAAGAAAAACATTAAGATTGTTCAATTCAAAAAGAGAAAACTGAGTAAGTATATGAAGAGATAAAATACTACTTCTGTGTTCCAGTTCAGTCATGTTTTGTGTATCCTCTAAGCTTTCCCAGTGAGTGATCTACAAAAAAAGATTTCATGTCTGATTTAGTAGGCATCTTTCCTTAGTATTAGCAGATATTCCTGTGAAGGAACGCAATATAGTCAACTGCGAAACAGAGCTAATCACATTCTCTAACTGTGGAGAGATATCTCTTCATAATATTTACTTACTGGTATATTTATTTTTAAAACTACTATTAAGTTCCCCTAATTCACTGAAAGTGATAATATACTTTCACTGACACCACAGAAACATACAATCATGGACTATAAAAGTTTAAAAGCCTAGAAACTGCAGAGATCAAAGGTGAAAGCTAAGAAGTATATATTAGGAATAACAACAGATGGCCCCAGAATGAAAACAAATGAACTCACTCCTAGAACTTTGCTGCCATTCGTTAAACCATTTGCACTGGGAGTTTGGACTTTATTACTTAAGTGAGCCTTTTCAGAGAAATAAAGTAACATTTTCACTACAGAGCCACCATTTGTACTTAGACAGATTGTATCAAACTCTAAGTGTCACAAATATTTGGAAATGTATATAATTATTGAAATTTAAGATGAATTAACCAGCGAATATTTACTCTCATATAGTTTGCTAAGTACAAATCTGGAGAACAGCATTCACTAGCAGTAATATAGCACACGTATGAACACTGAATCACAAATGGAGTACTGAGACTTGCCATCTCTGTGTAGTGCTCCTGATTACCAGGTTCTGTCCAGCTTGCTGCATCCTTCCCAGGATATGTGAAATATGAAATGAAGAATGAAGAACAGTATGCTATACACCAACTGCTATCCCTTATGTTCTTTTCTCTTTCTGTTTGTAACTGAAGAAGGAAAACCTAAGATCTACATAAACAGTACAGCTGAAAACACACAGCGTTTACTTTGCTGTTCTTTTGTTTTACTTTCTTTTACCCTAACACCAGAAAGTGTTAATTTGGAACGTTGCATTACTCGAGAGTTGAAGTATAAAGAACTGTATGAAAATGTGCACTACTACAAAAGCCGCTAGTATCCAAGCTGTACATTTTCCATTTCTTTTCAATTCTTTATATTCCCTTTCAGACTGTTTAACCAGACCTGTGGTCCTCCCCATTTTATCCTCATTCTCACCAGAAAGAAGGACTCTAGTCTCCAACTGAACAAGAACAAGCCATACAAATAATCCCCAGTTTAAAACTCAGATGCAAAATGTTTAGACTACTGCAAACAAAAGCTTAGCTTTACTTGTCCTGAGCCTTTGTTCAGTAGTATGTTTTCTAATTTCCAATGTTAGTGTATGCAAAATATTTAATCACGAGATTGGTATGAGTGTAGTATTTATAAAACCTTCTAAAAAATAATTCTATCTGGAGCATCACATGCTTTGTGACTCCTTAGGTCAAGCCCATAGTATGCATTCTCCATTCTTCCCCTACCTTCATCCTGTATGCTCATCTCCCAACCATCTTTATTCAAATGCCTTTCTGAAAATTCATGCATTGCCCCCACCATTGTTCTTCCATGTTATATATATGACATACATATATTTATAACTGAGAAATAAATATTTCAGTGAGGCAGCTCTTTATTTTGGAAGGATGAGCAAAACTGCCATGGACACAATAATTATTTTGTAAAAATAGAAGTGATTGCTATCAACCTGTTCTTCAGTTTGTAAACAGAGAAGTGGATGAAGTTGCTAAATCTGCTAATCCAATCTAGGTATTGATATTTTTTCTTCTCTTATTTTTTCTTTCTATTTTCACCTCTCAATTTTAACCTGGAATCGATTGGATTTTTTGACTGGCAATCGAGAATATTCCCTAAAATGCTCTGAGCTACTACGCAGAAGTTTCTTGTTAGAAATAAAGGGAAGAAACGTCAAGCTGAGTAAAGAAGCTTATTTTGTTCAGACAAGAAACAAATTGTACTTCTACCTCCTATAACCAAAGCATTTTTAAGAGCAGGATAGAGGTTGCTTAAATCAATAACCATTAAGAAGCACAAAGCTGCTAAAAAGAATACATCTTCAGAGAAACAAATGGCCAGACTTGAAGTAGAAATTCTATTTATGCGGAGGGATCCTGATTAGACAATCCTAACAGCCCTTCTTGGCATTGCACTTAGGGAAACTATGAAACATGAGAACAAATTAAATAAATGTTGTTTATCCTTGCAAAAGGTCTTAAAGGATGCTTCTCTAGTGACATAAAACTTCACTCATTCATTTAGTGCAATGAATTCATTTTTATTAGATGAAGATTTTCATAGTGTCAAAACCAATTTTTGATTACTTAAATTCCAAGCCCTTCCCTTCTTTCCAAAAAGTACAGAAGACAATAAACACAAGAGCTGCACTAACAATAGCAGTGTCAAGAGTTTGGGACAAAAGAGACATAGGGGCAGGAAGGGTGAGCAGTTCCTCTCAGATAGGGGAGGCTTAGTAATAGTTAGAGTAGCCTTGAGAGCCTGGAGGCTGTCTCAGAGGCAAATAAAAGCCACATTCAACTCAGAAAACCTGAAGAATCTGAGGCAATAATTTGATTCTATGGACACAGTGGGAGTTTGGTCATTCACCAAGGTGAGATTTATACACTCAAATACTGAGTAACTGCTTTAATACCCAGAAGAAAAATGTTAAAAATACGAAACTGGATCCTGCCTTAGGTCAAAACTAAAGGATATTTACAAAGATGTGGAAATACATAGTTTTGAACAACTGGAAATCTCACCCTCTGTCCTCTAATAGCTGAATTCTCAAGATCTTTGGGAAAAATAAATTTGTTTCTCCACAAAAGACGAAGGGAACATCTGCTGCTGTCCCTCCATGGTTAGCTAATGCTCCCTTTCCTGCTTGATTGGTGTGCTCTAGAACTGCTCCAAGAAAAACAACTATGATGTCTCACAGCTTGGCCTATAGAAGAAGGCAATATATAAACGGCCAGCATGGTAGCTGTACCATTCTTTCATTCTCTTTTCCACTCTGTGGAGGTTACTGCACACCTGAGCCCAGTGCTAAGGAAATACTTGCATGCCTGCACCAGAAAAGCCATTTTCCTTCCGGCAGTCAGTCCTCAGAGGGTTTACTAATACTCTGTGCTGCTACTGTAACATTTCAGTTGATTAATGTTTACCAGGAAACTCCTTCTGTGCTGTGCTTCTGCATAGCTGAACAAATACCAGATGACTTATGTATATGTACACAAAGATAGGTCTGGTTTTATTAGGTGCCTTTACATCTGAGGGTTAAGACCAGTATGGCATATGCCTTGCATTTCTTCTTAAATTCCATAAAAGATATCTAAATAGAAGTAATCCCACATGCAACATTATGACACAGGAGATGTTGCTGTGCTCAGGGCCTAAATTACATCACTTCTTTTCACTGTTAATACTACAAAGCCTTTAGAATTAGAAATACCCCCCATTTTTTCTGTTTCTTTCTTTTTTTCCTTTTTTTCTTTTTTCTTTTTTTTTTTTTTTTTCTTTTTTTCTTTTTAAGCACTGGTTTACTTGCAAACCAAAAAAAAAAAAACCCATGTATTAGCCATTTGGAAAGGAGGGCTGCAAAGTTCTGTATCGTAGCCATAAATTGCAATCCACAGCAAAATTAAGTGATGTCCTTTCACATAGGAGCACTGTGATGTGAATGCATTCATCAAAAATAGAGGTTGCTTCGAGATGTTGCAGAGATGATTTTTAGTGTAAAATTGGCTATTGGAATTTCATTAAGCTTAAAATTAACACAACTTATTTCCAAACAGTATTAATCATAATTACTCGAGTTCAACTTCTGATTACACTGGGAGTATACATTCATCTCACATTTGCAGCCTAAACAGAAATTTATCATACCCACCACAGCTTGTTGTCAAATGACAAAGATATTACTGAAACAAAATAAAAAGTAAGTTACAACTTGCATTGATAAAAACAATATTGCAGTCAACATTTCAACTCAGGCTAAAAAGCCTGACTGACTACATAAAGATATCTTAACAGAGAGGAAAGCAGAGGCATCAGAAGACAAATAGCATCTAATCCCTCTGTGGAGCAGCTTCAATAAGCTTCACTAGAGTTACACCCCAGCCAGGATTAGCCCACCAACTTTGAATTAAAATATGAAACATGCTCTGATGATGTGATTGTAATTTTTTCATTATTTTAATCCTTGATGAGAGAAAGAAATTGTGCAGACTCCAAGAGCAGAATAATAATTGTTACATTTATACTTCTCCAATTATGGCTTATGGGAACTGTGTCTCAGCCATCTCTTCACTCTCATGAAGTTATTGTAAAAAAGCTTTTGAATGAAATGAATGTTTTCAATAGTGCAAGCAATGTAATGACATACTTTCGCAAAGGAGGTACTTTCAGTTCACTTTCATTCCTATCTGAGGTTACAGAACATCAGCCTTCTATTTGTTCAGATAGTTTAATTCTCCTCACTTACTTTCTTGAAGAAAACACAGATTGGTATTTTCTATTTCCACTCCTCCCTTATAGTATTATTTGAAAGGCAACATACTTTAGAAAGAATAAAATGTTAAATATGGAAGAAAAACAAATTCTCATGGATATTCTACTCAGGGTGAACTACTCTCATGCGGTGAAGGCTGAGTTAAAATATTTTCTTTGCATCTGAATGTTGACTGGCACAGCAGACCCTGAGCCTAGCTATCGTGTGCCAGCTGACCACTTGGTCTGGACAACAGGAGGGTTTCAAAGTACATTTGTTTTAAATTCGATGTTCACTGCTTTGGAAAAAACAAAATATTAGCAGTTAAATTTTATCAAGAAATGCTTCTGTCTCTCCTCTGATTTTATAGGCTACTGTGCATGGAACTTTTATACTCAACCATAGGTCAGCTAAAAACAGAAATCGAAACATACAGCTGGCCAAGATGGCATAACTGATTCAAAAACTTCAAGGTATGATATGATATATGATAACATGATTATGTGATATGATATATGATCATTTAGCCTGATGTTTTTCCCCACAGATGTATAAGAAGTGATTCCTGCATCAAATCTATAACATCTCTGTGAGCTACAGCTCATCCCTGAGAAAAACAACCACTATTGATTTGAAGAGATCAGGCAATTGAATAGCTATCATATTCCAAGGTAAATTCATTTGTGGACAATTATTTTGAGGATATTTTTGTATCCTCAATACTAGAAATACTCATCTTATTTGTCCAGCTTATTTTCTGTCTATTGGATACCATTACAATTTTTCGACTACATGGAAGACCTGTCTCTACAAATATCTTCCTTAGTTAAGTGTAATCAGTTCAATTCTTAATCTCCTCCTGGAAAATCTAAAATACATCCAGGTTTTTGCACCTCTAAATCTTCATTGTATTTAGGGACTTGAAATTATCCCTGATCAATATTTATGAAAGGTTTGTGACAGTGGTAGTAACATTTCCTTATTTTTTCAGTATTCTTTTTGAAAGTTTTCATAACTGATACATCACTATTCCAGTAAGTATTTCCTCATCACTGAGCAATGGAGAATACTGTTTTCCTTTTCATATTCGGTATTCATTGCAAACACCTAAAGATGGTGTTTGTCCTCTATCCATAGCGCTTCCTAGGGAGTTCTGCCTTCAATGGCTAGCATATCATGAATGTCACTCTGCATTTTAGATACATGACTTTTCGTACTATAATCATCCTTGCTTCATTAGCTTTACTCCTAGAAAGCAAAACTACGTGCATTGCTCTGATTAAATGAAAAAAAAAGTCTGAAAGAAAGATGCCTAACTCAGAATATCAAGTCCTAACCAGTGTCAATGAATACAGTTCCGCTTGCCAACCCATGGCATCACACCACCTAGCGCTATTTGGCCTAATGCATTCAGCAAGGTATTTTACAGACTTTCATATAGCTATTCCTTGCAGAACCTATTACATCCTCTTTCAGCAGGTAGGGCAGAATGAGGGGCAAGAGTTTAAAAGTTTCCTCCAAACACATCTGGAAAGTAGGCAGATCAACTTCATGTCACCACCTACAAGGCTTAACCCACCAGCTTGAAGGTTTAGCAGAGTGTCATTAAGCAAGATAAAGGAGATGCCTTTTACAGACTAAAACAAATTTACTTCTGCCTAAAGCTTCAACAAACTGTAACAGACAAAAAAAAATCGGCTAACTTATAGCATACTTATCTTTATTTTTATGCAGCCCCATGTGACACAATAAGCCTTTTCTTTCTTTATCCCAGTGGTTACTTTCAGTTCTGACAAAATCACATTTTTGTAACATGTACTTTTCTAACCTGATAAGCTTTTCAGCTCAAGAAATCCTTCTGGTTAATAAGGGTCATCAGCAGGGACTAAAGAGGGACAAAGAGGGATTTTAATGTGAAATCAGAGACACCAGTGAGAAGCAAGACACTTGAGAATTTTGCCAATGTTCAAGGCCATAGAAAATAATGGACCTACATTTAAAAATTATAGGCCTGTTAAAGCACAGAGATACTGCACTAGATGTGTTAAAATAACCAATTAAACATGCAGTTTTACTCCTGCAAAAATAGAGAGCATTTCTGTGGAAGAAAAAAATACCACTGAGAAGAACGCAGCACAACTGCTAGAAATCAAAATAAATAAATAGATTTAATTGGAAAAGGAATACTTCAGACCACAGTGCAAAGTTCTGTGGGTAAAGTGAATCAGCTAGCCAGTCTTTTAATAAGCCCATATTGTACTGGATTCAATTTAGCTTTCTGTGAACATAGACATAACCTGTTAATAATTTAACACACCTCTGGCAAAGCAGGAACACTGTAAATAAAATGTAAACAAATAAAACAAAAAGAGTGCTCTGTATTTGCAATTAGATAGCAAATTAATGGGAAAAGATTGTTGTCACAACACATAGTCTGAAAGTGCTAAACACACAGACATCAAGAGACCCAGAATTAAGACTCCAAGAGACAGATTTATTTTACTATATTCCATATTGTATTCTACATGTGGCATGTTTGGGGGTTTGTTGAGATTTTTTGTATGTTTTGTTGTTGTTGTTGTTGTTTGTTGTTTGTTTGTCTTTTATGTTAAGTATGTGCTTTCAGTCCTGCGCAGTGATACTGCTTTGGGAATTTCACTTCATGAAATTCTTTGCTGTGTCTCACTGTAGTTCTCCATCTACATCACATTTTTTCTGTAAACAGGCAGAAGCAGTGCTTATGTGACAGATGTTCTGAACACATCATCAAAGAACATGAATGCATTTTTACATAAGAGCTTCTGTAGCATGTCCAGGGAAAATATATATATATATATATATATATATGTATGTATAAAATGTATTTATCTAAATGAATAACTAGCAATAGCTGATAATTACTTCAGAGGTAGAAAATCACATTGCAGCAGTTAATCCACTGCAGGGTTTTGCAGGTTTTACTTGCTAAGTATTCTGAGTGTCAAGTTAGGTGAATGTGAGGGAAGCCACTGTGAGGCAGTCAGTCCACACAGGCACAGTTACCAACTGCAGCCACTCACTGTTCTCTTCAATGTTTCTCTCTCAGTGGGTTCCTATGGCTGTCCCAGGCCACAGTGCTGGCAATCTCAGTGTGGACGAAGCAACTAAGAAGTCTGAGTTTTGAAAATTGAGGGCCCAAATGACTTCTAATGACTCAGGCAGCCAGCTTCTTCTGTCTCAGCTGGCTGTGGCTCCTGAGGCTTCTCAGGGGGACTCTGAGTTACTCTCTCCTGACACAGTAAGGGGATCCATCCCTGTGTGCACTGGTCTACCAAGCCCAGCCACTGGGTGACGCTTAGCTTTTCAGGCTGATGACCTACTGAGGCTCTTCCTCCACACCAAGTGAACATTCAGTGTGCAGCCAGTGCAAACATCTTCTTCATCAGGAGCTCCCCTAATATTCCTCTTCCATCCCACTTTTCTCAGGTGAGGAGTGGCTAATAGACCCAGGAAGATGGCAACCATACTTCCATTTTTTCCACTTCTACAGCATTGTCCATTTACAACTCCCTGTTGAACAGCTCGAGAGGCTGTTCCAGCCCTGTGAAAGGCAATCTGAGAAATGCAGAGGTCTTCTATGGGGCAATTTCTTTATGTGTCAAGCTCTCACTACCTTCCTTCCATAAATCTTTCCAGTTTCCTTCCCACACAGATGCAGCACATACCTGATGTGAGACATGGGGAATGGGGAGTGCTGCTCTCCCATTCAGCCATTAATCCTCTAGGGAAAGCAAAGCTTCTTGAAGTTTATTTCATATTCTTCCCTGTTACACTTGGAGAAAAGCAAAGATTTGATTACTAAACAGAGCCCCACAGTCTACAACCATGTAATTGCATGTTATGCCAGCAGCTTCTGTAACTGAACTCCTTCATGTCAGCTCACATGGCAAATAAACCCTTAGCTGAGGAATCAGTATAAAAGCAGAAGGAAGACAGGGAGCTGCTTCATCCTGACATGTCCACGTCTAAATCACAACACAGAGCTGTGAAGTCTTCATTTATACCAGGACTGAGATGCTGCGGGAAGATGAAGGAGCCGGATCTGAAGACTGTGCAGGAAAGGCAGGATTTGCCCACAGTGTTGTGAGCCATGGTAGACATTTGGGCTGAGCCTTGTTACAGGGTTGAAGATTTAGTGTTCCCTGCATAAGCTCCCACAGCTGCAGTGAAGGCACTGCAATATGCCTGTTCTTGTTATTTTCCTTATACTATACATCCCTTCCCATTAGACATGAGAGGATCCCATTTTCAGTGTAGAATGCTTGAGTGAGAACAAGGGCAGAAAGATAAGAGAATTGTGCAAAACCTCATCCTTCTGTTTTTTACTGCCCTTGTCATCTATCAAAAGACTGACTGATTCTCTTGTTTTTGCTTTTTTTTCCTTTTTCCACCAGCATATTTGTAAATGTTATTTACTTATTGTCACTAACTTCTTTGGGCTGTCTACTTTAATTTTGTATCACAAATTGTGATCGGCAGCGTTTTGTTGCCACTACTTTCTTCATTAATTTGTATCTTACTGTTTCAGCAACAATAAATTGTCTTCAACCCTACCACAGTTTGTGTTCCATTCTGGACTAAAATCTCACAGGAATATTTACAGTACTCTGATGCAAGCAGAGCTGGGAAGGATCTGTGGACATTGCTTTAACAGTCCCTTCCAAATAGAGGAAAAAATTATGTTTGAATCAGCTCTTCCATATTTCTCTTTACATCACTGAGCATCACCACCAACCAGCTCATTACTAAACATACTTGCGTTTTACTAGTGTTTAGAGTCTCCTAAAAATAACCTTTTACCCTTCTGAGCAAAACTTTTTCTGAGTCTTGAGAAGATCAGCAACCACTTCTTGAGCCAATTTTACATACAGAACTTCTGCCATCAAAATTATTATTTTAGTCATGCAAATGGCTTTGACACGTTTCTCTAGAGTCAACATGTCAGTGTTTTCTACGCCACTGAATTTGCTACTTTTTATCATCTGTGAATACTGTAATGGAATTAGAGGCTTGATTCTTTCCCTGTCTATGTAATACCTCATTTTTGACAGTCATCATTCTCAATTCTCTTAATTTGGACCATCACACTATCTCTAACCAGAATATAAACCTGAATTTGATTGCCTTTTTAATAAAAATTATAGAAATAATCTTCCCTTTCCACACTTCATTTTCTCCATCTCGCCATAAATAAAATTTGTAAAAGCAACTGTTTGTCCAGTTCTCATGCAGTAATGCTAATAAAAGCAATACAAAGCATATTTTTTTTTTTCCACATGAAAAATGTTTGTGTACATAGAGTAGTTACTTAACTACATTTAGGGACATTTAATCATGACTGATACTAGCATGATACGGAAGCTGTATTCTATGAAGGGAAGTTCTTCAGACACATTTGGCCAGGGGGAACCCTGGAAGGCACATGATGTTTCAGCACTTCTGTGTTGCCATTCTTTTTCACCAGAATTAATTGAAACTTCTGTCTCTACAGTACAATATATTACATTAAAATATGAAACAGATATAACTGAGGGGAACGGGAGGGAGGAAGAAAGGCCAGGAACTTGTGATATTAACCAGGATGAATTAACTTGTTTTCAAATGTTCAAATGTATTTAATTCCTGTATGTTTCAGTTACTATGTTTTGACACATCTTCCACATTTGTAAACTTATTAGTTGGGGTGCAGGAGCTAAGAAACACAAATAAGATCAAATAAATATATGGGATGTTCTGAAAGTAATGCCTCCTATTTTATTATGTTGCCATACAACATCAGAGGTGGATGTTAGTGGTACAGCAGTAGATACAGAACCTTCCCACCAATATCCATTAAGTTTTGTTGCCATATAACAGATGCAGCGGAGGAGCAGTCTGACACAACGGCATCTGACATGGAAATGTGTATGAAGTAAAGGTGTGCCATGAATTACTCTATATGGAAGAAATGGTATCCATTGGCATTCACTGACATTTGCTGAATGATTCAAAAAAATGGAGCCCATTGACATTCATCCATGCTTGCTGAACATTTATGCAGACCAACCTGTGGATGTGAGCACAGTGAAGCAGTGGGTGGTACATTTCAGCAGTGGTGAAAGCGACAGTGGATCATCTGTGCTGGTGAAGATTTTGATGAGTGTGGTGTGCAGACTTGTGTTCATTGCTAGTAAAAATGCATTGTGGGGTGCATATGTGGTGAAATGTTGAAAAATAGTGCTCTGTAGCTGAGAATTTGCTCTATCAAACTTTGTTATTGTGCTTTTTGTATCTGTTGTCATTTCCATGGAAATAAACAGGAGGCATTACTCTCAGAGAGAGCAAAGTATGTCTGATATTCATTTCAATATCCCTTAAAAAAGAGTCTGCCTGTCAGTGTGTCAGCTTTGCATGTCATCACTGCTAGCCCCTGAGTGCAAGGATTCATGGCATTATCACAGCTTCCTTCTCTAGACCTAAATGCTAGCTTCAACACCATTTGTTTTTGTATTATTATATAGTAGGAAAATTGAATGACTCACACTGCCCACACACACTGGCTTATGCATTTGCACACAGCAGTCAGAGCCAAGGGTTGTCTAAATGATACATACAGTGGCGCTTTGAAAATTCATGTTCCAATGAGATCCCCCTCTCATTTCTAAATTATTGCTCTTGCTACTTACAAATGCATATGAGGCATTCACACTAGAAAATAAGCTCTCTTGTTATACCCGGGCTGATTGTTCAAGGGAGGACTTTTTTTCCTCACCACATCATCAATTTAAAGAGAAATATATCCCTCTTGGTAGGATTTGTTGCTCTAGAAGTATACAGTGAAAACATCATAAAAAGGCTATTAATGACTATTGCTTAATTCTTAGGGGTTTTAGAGTAATTTCTGTAAAATGCTATTACATTTTTAATGAACTTGTTCAGCTTTTTAATAGATTTTGAGGCTAGAAGGGACTACTGAATCATCTGATCTGACCTTCTGTATTGCTCATAAAATAACATCCAGTTAGCCCTGCATCAAACCCACTGCATTTGTCTGAGTAGTTTATTTCTCTGTTTCAGTTCATTCATTCTAAGGGATCCCTAGATAGAATTGCCATTTAAAAGATATGGATGGAAATCACAATCAAATTGGAAAGGAGGGAATCCTGTCCCTCCTCTCCCAAAAAAGAAAAAGAAAATGGGGGTGGGGAGAGTGGAGGGGAAGTTGATAACAAATAAAATTCCTGTAAAGTACATCAAAACAAGGGAATATGAAAATATTGATTACTGATATTTCTCTTTATAATAATGAATAAATCCATAAATAGTCATCTGTTATCCCTTAAGCCTAAACAAGCTGTTCCCTGGCATGAATATGTCACTAATTTTGAGACTTTCAAGTCTCAGTACCTCTTGTATGTCTAAGGTATCTTTGGTACAAGACAAATCACACTCTTAGTTTTATTCCCTAATTTTTCAGAGAAGATGATTAGATCTGTTCCAAACCTGTTTGAGCAGATGATTCTCAGTCACACTGTCTTGATATACAGCTTTCAAAAGAAACAAAAAATCAAAAGATCACTATGTAACATTTGTATGCTTCACAGAAAGCCTGTAGGATCTTCAATATAGTGAGTATATGACCTCCATTATACTCAGAGATAAGCTGCAAATATTACCCTGTGAATGGGGCTGACAAGTACAGCCATCCTGCCTGGAAGAGAAAGTCATTATGAAGAACAGTCTAAAACAGTTGCCTCTTTCATGGTTAGAAGCACCTAACAAGTAGTAACAAGAAATCACTTGTCTATCAACTGACTTCTTAAAAACATAGTCCTGCAAGAAACATTTTTCTCTTACAGCCTTGTCAGCATCTGCATGCAGCCATGAAATGGGGAGCTCAGATGGTAGGGACAGATGACAAGAATCCAGGGATGACATACAGTGCTGCATAGCCTTGATTATGCCCCCAGCTTTGCTCAAATAACAGCTGTGCATGAGCAATGGACTAAGACCATGGACTGAATCCCCAAACTAGTAAAGCATAGGATGTATAATAATAATAATAATAATAATAATAATATGTATAATGCACAGTATAAAATATCCCATAGGCGGCAACTTCTTCGCTACAGTTTCTACTGTTAAGGGAAAATCTAGGGAGAAAGAGAGAGCAAATACACTAAATGAGCCAAAAGTGATATTTGAAAAATCACTGGAAAATCTAGAACTTGAGAAACACAGAGGTTATGTTGGAGGCTGTGGAGCACACTTTAGAAAGTGTATAGTCACTGTGTAATAACCTTTCTTTGACACTGCCAGCCTACAGTATTTAATTTAGGTTTGGATTTCTCATTCACACTGAGCTCCCAAGGAGCCGTAACCATCAATAATGCTTTCTTTTATTTCTGATTGGTTAAAAGATACTATTCTAAGCAAGTCCATCTTAGTTATATATGCTTTCATTGACTCCCATCTGTATTGTAACAGTGCATTTTATTTGAACATGAAGCAATCAGACCTTCAGAGAAACCTACTAGCCGATTACAGAAAACAAATCATATTACTTTCCCCACTGATTCCACAAAGTATCGAATCAGCTCAAGATTGCAGTGTTTATATCCAAAGAACCTCAGAAAGCTCTCCTGCAATGAAGCCTTACACAGTAAGAAGAAAATAACTGCCTTGGGATCCAGTCTGTGGAATCCAACCCTGCAGGTCATCCCATCTTCTCCTCAAAGGTGAAATTATGCTTTATGTAAAAATGAAAAGCATTCTACAAACACCAGAGCACACAGCCACTGATTTGTCTTCTCCAGGGTTGAAATGGGAGATTAAACCCCTAGGGACAAATGCTAGTCAGACCAGTAAATGTATCACACCCAAATATTCTGGTTTGATGGGAATATAAGCAACAAAACAACTCCTACTGTAGATACATTATAGATGTTACCATCTCTGATTACAATTTTTATGTTCAGATGGATAATAGAAATTACATTAATAATTCTCTGGCTTTTGCTACTCATTATTCAGCTACTCTTTTCCTGACATTTATTGCAATTGCAACTACTGGACGGACTAGACAAAGTGTATGCAAAATAATCACTTCTCATAGTGAAATATAAACATATAGTGAGACTAACTTTCTTCTATCACAAATCATAATTTTTCAGGCAGACAGATAAAGGACAGCCTTTGCCCAGTTTACCTCCATTCAGGAAGGACTCAGTTCTCCACTTTCTATGCCAGACCACTCCTGAGTTTTTATTACTAACTGAAAGATTATATCTGTAATAATATTATTTTTCTACAAGGTATTGCCCACCAGGAATAACAGATTAAATAGTGTTCTAGCTTAGACAATTGTTAGTGCACACCACATGAATTCTTTCCTGCCAGCTTCAATGATTCTGTCTGAGTGTTTACATAGCCTGTTTCACAAAAACACTTGCTTTCTTTGCAAGCCTTTTAAATACAGGGAACTGAAGCAAAAAGGAAAAAAAAAAAAAAACCCATGATTAAAAATAAACAATCTGCTCAGCATCACACTGATGTGAATATGCAAAAATTTAACTGCCTGTAAGAGACTAGCACTAGTTGTGAACAAGGATTTGGGGAAAATGTCTGAGATTTGCAAGATCCTGTCCCCCAAACCTGATTCCATGCTCTCCTCCAGTTTGTTTACCACCTCTAGGAGATTACTAGCCCAGAAGGTTGGATTTCAAACTGTCTGGTGGCAAGGATCAAGGCAGAGGCTTGTAGAGCACCCTCTGATCAGGAGAACTGTGAAAAGGAGACCTTACATTGCTCGGAGTGCAGCAGACATTAACTCTAGGAGCTGTGGCAGAGGAACAGCGAATGCTGCTGCTGAGATGGCATACATCAATGTCAGTGCTGTCCTTGCTAGCTCAAATGCATTGATTTCAGATGGTGTATTTATTATTAATTATTATTAAATTTATTTATTTAAGTGTGCTTTGCATAGATAGACACATCGTCAGTCACCAAGGACTTAATATCTAAATTAGCTAGGACAAACAAACACAAGATGAAACAACACTGTAGCAAAGAGACTGTGAGGGGATTATTAATGCAGAGAGAAATAGAGAAGTAATTGTTTGAAGTGTGGGGTTATTTAAGTGAGCCTCTAAAGTGAATCCAAGGATTTTAAAAGTAGTCAGTATGATCATTACAGTAGCCTAGACAAACTATTTTAGATGGTACAAAAACAGACAAACAAGCAAACAAAAAAACAGGTTATAACATGAAAATTGACATCCCCTGACTTATCTCAACCTAGGTCTTAAAACTTCTCACAGGTGGGATTCAATTCTAAATAAAAGCTCCTATTTCCTTGCTTTTTTGCAAAATATTCATTCAGTGGGGACAAACTAGTTTTCCTGAAACAAGAAAAGAAGGGATGCAGATGGTGAGGCAAAGCAAGGAAAAGGGAGAAGCCAAGGGAGCAAACAGAGACAGAAAGAGATGGCCCAAATGGGCATTCAGACTGTGAACACTCAAATAAGAAACATGCAGGTTGTTCCTGGGGCATATAGCCTTGCAGGATTTCAGTGAGTTTACCACTGAAATGGCTGGAGGTAGAAAGACAAATGCAAAATTAATAATATATGTTTAGAGTAGCTGAGAAGGATAATAACTGTATCAGCAAAACGCTGCTAGATAAAGAGAGAAGGAATGAGTAGGGCATGAAGGCCAAATGAGATCTAAAATGTCTTTGGCTCTCTAATAAAGAAAGGCTTTTATCTGAGTTCTTTTTCATTTCTTTTGTCCAGATAGAACAGACCAGCAATTTATATCATTTATTAGATAAACCAGCATCCATTCTTTAGTTGGTGACTAGAATATATGTTTGAATTCTTCTTTTAAAAAAAAATAATAATAATGATAATAATAACATAACAATAGAAGTGGAAAGTACACAGACTCCTAAGCTTCAAGAGTCAGCTGCTTCTCTCAAAAAGCATCATGTAGACATACCTGGCAAAAGCAACGGACAGAGAAATTAAAGGAGAATAAGAGATTTTTGAAAGGTCATTTTCTCAGCTCTGTTACCACTTCAGTGCACTCCTAAAATATTTCTTACAGTTATGATCCAGCAATCCCCTTTGATAGCCATCTCAAATCAGCGACTCTTAATTTTCTTTCTGTAATACCAAAGCTGTGCTTTAGTATAGGTTCCCTAAAGCCCAAAATGGCTCATAAAACATGAGGGTTTCTATTTGCTTTACGTCAGAGTCTGCAGATGTTTCAGAGTGCATGCGTGCTGAGTCTGGCCTGTGAAGGGGTGAGTCCAGATTAATAGTTTTCTTAGGCTTCAGAGAAGGGTTATTTAAGAAAGAAACAAAAGCTGGAAGCCACAGGGCATATATTCTCAGTATCTATTTCTCTTCTTTGTGTGATATTCCCCTGCTTTCAGCAGTATGATCCTTAAAGTTGTCTTGTATTGCTTCAATTTAATCTCTAAAGTGCATTTTTATAACAAAGCAATATTGTTACCAGGATCTAGTGTCCTGGGAAACAAGATTCCCAGTTTACGGGCTATACAGGCACTCCCATTTCCTTCTTGTAGCGATGTAGCTCACTTTTCCTCCAGCAAAGATAAGTTGTGGCAACCAGAGCAAATCCTGACATGAAAAAAAATGATGTTAGAGAAATATTTAATCTCTTCTCACCTTCTTTTTACAAGCTCTAAGTCCTGGAAACAAGAACCATATCCATGTTACTAAACATCCCTACCAGCAATTCTATCTATGTACTACTGGCAAACCAGTTCACTGTGATTCCTTTCAGCATATTTCTGCCATCCTGCAGTTTTTAAAGCCTTATTCTTCTTGGTAGATGGACCTCTTTCAAACACATATGAGACATTGCTTCTAGGTCCAGAACACCTTTCCAGGGCACTGCACATATTTTTCTCCCACATAGAATTAATATTTCAAATTGTCTTCATCATGAAAAAAGGAAAATGGAAATCTAAAAGAACCCACAGAAACCCACTTTAATCATGTACATTTGCAGGAAAGCCCCATGATTCAGGGGACTTTTTTTGTAATAAAGCAAAGTAGTAGAGAGAAAGAACAGTAGCAGATGGAGATCAGCCAAAAGCTGAGACGAAGTCTGAAGATGCATGTTTCTGTTAGGCCATTTTCCAGATGGAGTGTACAGGCACTTAATGGACCACAGATTTATGCTTTGAGAAGATTTAGCCATACAGAAATTCTCTACTTATGATATGATGTGCAAAGAAGGTGTTCCAATCTCCAGTGCACACAGAACATTTGAGTTTAAATACCTTGTGTAGCACTTCCTATCTTGCTCCCAAATTACATCTAGCATAATAATATGACTGTAACATGGACAACTGAGACCCAATTGAAATCACAAACTTGTATCCCTCTGCTTTACAACATGAACTTGCCAGGGGAATTTAGGTCTTACTTTAGATCTTCTTTTACCCCCTATCTGTTAGTCCCATGGCTCCCACTTCCTCGAGTAAGTGTTGAAAAGTCATAAGTTCTGAAAACGAGCTGTACCTTGTGTCTCATTTTCACCCCAGCAGTACCAGTTCTATCCTCTGACCTAGAAGTCATGAAAGGAGGTTGTGAAACTCAGAAAACAAGGCCTCCTGGACTGCTTGTGGACTCGTGGCACTCTCTGCCTTGATAAAGGATTATGTGGTGCCATGTGGGTACACACCCTTAATTCATGGCTTCACATGTCTGAAGCATGTTGCAGTCCTTTGATAGCCATGAAGTACAAGAATCTGGAGCAAGACACTATTTGAAAGGACAGATTGAAAGGTAACAGCCACATTCAGCTCACAAATGTTTTGCTTCCAGTCAGGAGGAGTACACAGAAACTGTATAGAAAACTAAACAACTTTTAAACTCTTACCTGGTAAAGCACAGGCCAATGCCAAACCCAGGCAATCTCTGAGTACTCGTCCTGGGCCCTGGCCTTGGGCAATGGCCATGCTGAGCATTTAACAGCATGCACATCCCCACACTAGTGCTCAGGCATCTACCCTAGCCTTATACAATTTTCTAATATAAACTATAAACTACAGTAGTATATCTGTATGGATGTGAGCACTGAAATTATGCAGCTTCTGAAATGTGATGGTGGGTGCACAAATGTTTGTGACAGAAATTACTGAAATTACAGGCTCCACAAGCAGCTGGAAGAGCTCCACGTACTGCTGCAGAGTTCAATCTAAGCAATTAATTATGTTTCATTTCTGTGTTTGATGGTGGCTAGGTCTGCTTCCAGGGGGAAAAAAAAAAAAAAAAAGAAAGTATCCTTCTGAATATTTAACATTTTTAATGTATTCTTTCATTTTTATAATTAATTGTATGTGCTTGTTTTTACTTACATGTAACTACAGGACAAAATAAAAAATAAAATAAAAAAAAAGATGAATTTCTGAACAACATGCAGAAGCTGTTGTTTTGGTTTGAAAAATAAAGGAGACTGAAACAGCTTGATTAGTTTTTAAAAAATAAATAAATTAACAGTGAAAAAAACCAAAGTGGAGCTTTTCTGGCAATCTGAACTTGCAAGAAATTCTAATTCTAATAAGAGAAAAGTTAGGAGAAAAAAGCACACCAAAAAAAAAAAAAAAAAGAGAGAGAGAGAGAGAGAGGGAAGAGCCTTAAGAGCATTCCACTAAGAAATTTGATTGTAACACCAGAACTGTCTCCTTCACAGACAAAAATCTGTCTTCAAAACATTTGCAGAAGTGTTGCAGAAATAAATCAACCCTCACCGAAACAAGACTTCTCTAGTCAGTACCACAGTACCACCTTGTGGGGAAATAAAAAGAGCCTCAGTATTGATTCCTTTCACCGAGCAGTTAGTTTCAGGAAATAACTATAATATAAGCATAAAATTCTAACTGTGATGAATGACACAGACCCAGGCACCAGCAACATATGTGATGCATGACTTCTCCCAGAGTTAAATTACTTGTTCTGAAGAAGCCATGTTCCAGTCAAACTCTTTCAGAAGTCTAATGTGAAAACTTCCTGGAAGAAAAATGACTCCTTTTATATTTGCCTGGATTCCTTTCTTGACTTCCATTTGCTGCAAATTTATTTCTCTAGTTACACTGAATCAAGAGAACAATTGTCTCAGGCATGTCGAATTCTGCCCCCACAAAACGCTTCATAAACTTAAAGGCTATGACATAAACAAACTAACACCAGACTCCTTGAGACGACTTCTCTTATTGCTTTTCTGTAACTGATGTAACGATTAGAGACAGTAATATTCCAGAGTACATTTGAAGAAATAAGGTTATCAAATTCTCTTGCCCAAAGGGAACTATCACCTGCTTTTCTCCATTTCTTTTACACAGTGAAAGAAATTTGTATGATTAAGTAATTGCTGGCAGTCGGGAGAAACAGTCACACAGTTGTCATATTTTAAGAGCTCTATTAAATGAAACTTTCACACTTTTAAAAATAACTTTTTATACACATCTCTGCAGCACTCTTTAACTCTTGCTCCTAATGACATTTTGAGGTATTCTGTACTGCATACTGCCAGTCAGGCTTAATTGGAACGAACAGTGCCAAAGTGTGTATAGTAACTTTCAATTTTATGTTGTGCTGAGAATGAGGAGAATATTTGTTTTTATTTTTGCTGTAAATAAAGAAAGTTTCAACCTTGCTGCATCCATGCTATGGAAAACCTCTTATTAACAGAAAGAAATTCCCCAGGATATGCTTCCTAGTTCTTCAACTGGTGCTCTGTGCCACCAGCCCCATTTACCAGCCCCATGCAGAGGCCTCAGAAATCTCTGGAGGCCTCCAAAGTCACTAAGATAGCTATTGGGTGGAAAGTGGAATCAAACCCCAGGTGTCTAAGTTTGTCATACAAGCTCCATGTACAGCCAGTAGAGAAAGGCATATCTCCAAACAGTAGGTCGTCACATTCTAAATGTATACGGTGGATGGGAAGGAATACCTTCCAAAGATGCCTCTCTCTCTTTACTGATGGTTCTTGGAAACCAGATGCCTAACTTTCAGATCTGGGAGGTCAAGTGACTTTCTCAGAGAAAAGACATGCAAGTCTCAAAGTTAACATTTTAAGTTGTCTATGAATACAGGTATTGATTATATTTGCTTTTTCACCCCTAATCATGAGATCTACATACTAGAATTGTTTACATTCATTCTCCTTCCTCTTCACTAGTAGGGCCCAAGTGATACAGATTTAGATTCCCTCGAGGATGTTAGTCTCTAAGTCTCATCAAGATAAATGAATAGATAACTAAATGGCTTTGAAAATTGGATTTATCTGACCTCAGAATAAAGCAATTTCTGCAGAAGTATTACTTTGCATTTCGGTGCACCTAGTTCCAAGATACAAGAGCAGAATAGCTGCAGTGTGCCATGTAGCTTACCAGAGTGGCTTTGCAGCTGCAGCTCTACTCCATCATGATATGATGCAGTACAAGCTTATCCTTGACAAATCAGACACTGAACAGAAACATCTGCATGCTTTTATTTTCAGGTTTTTAATTGCTTATCTTATGTGTTCTGGTTTAAGGCTTTTGCAAGAAAGAAATAACAAATTGTTTCCTAGATAGAACAAGAAATAAATTACCGCTGTATGAGCCATTATTCTTGAATTGTTTAATCCTGTGCAACAGATTATTCCACTACACTGTGGCACTCCATACACTCACAGGTCTTGCCCAAAACACAGAGGGCTCATCTCTCTATTGTAATATAAATTAAAAGTCATACTTGCAAGAACTTCCTCCTCTTCTCTCAACTCACTAGTCCAAAGTTTAAAGAGATGGAAAAAAGAGATCAATACTCCTTCTTCGGGATGAAAAAAAACCCAAAACATTAAAATCCTCTCTCTAAACTTCATCTTGCACTTCAAAACAAGGCCTTATTCTCATACATCTATCTAAAATGTATTTTTTTCAAATTATGAATCTAGCAGTTCATTTCAATGTACACTCAGACAAAAAAAAAAAGAGACCATGATTAGAATTCATTACATTATTTACACTTTTAATAGCATTAATTTGGCCAACGTAAGATTGAAAAAGACTTCCCTAGGCAATGAATACTGCTTGCTGCTCTCACAGGTAGTTATGTCAAGTAAATGATTTCACTGAGCAGGCACCAGACAGATAAGCAACTTTGGCCCTGATGGCTAGAAAGCTGTTTCAGCTTTCTAATTTAGAAGCATTAACAACATTCTTGTGCCAAAGAAAGTTTCCTGTTGCCTGAACATCATTTTTCCATCAGTGCTGTTTACCTTCCCAATATGTTTATCTTTCCAATCTCTTTCAAAAGAGGCAACATATATCCTCTCTGTTTTGCAGGGTTAAGCATGCCAAGTTGTTTTATTTCCCCTTCCATGGTAAGCCCTCTCTTATCTTGGCCATCTTAGTAGCTTTTCTCTTCAACTGCTTTGGCCATAATGCATTTTTCTTGGAATGCAGACAACCAGTACTGTAGAGGCTTTCAAATGGGGTCTCATATTACCTCGTATAGCTTTATCGGGTATATTATACAAGATATATATATGCTTTTTTTCTACATACATTACTTACAGTACTCATAGTCCTCCTAAAATGTGTTAAAATGTGTGTGTTGTACTCTTCATCTTTTCTCAGTATGTCTTTTACACGATAACTAGATGCTATGAGTCCTCAAGTCAATTCATGAAGTTGAACTCTAATATTTTAAATATTAGTCACTTCCATTTCTCTTGTCCTTGGAGTCAGCTAATTTTTCCCATTTGATATTCTTATCCTCCCCTTCATTAACTCTGCTGTCTAAACTTGTGTCACCAGAAAGTATGTCACTCTTCTAATTCTTTTGTCAACATCACTAATGAAATTATTAAGATTAACAAGGTTGATCTCAAAATTCAATCTTAAAAAAATCTATTAGTAACTTCTTTCCATTCCAGTACTCCCCATTTTATAGTCCCCACTGTCCTCTGATTGTTCCTATAGTCTCCTTACCTACTTTCAGTTCTTTTAATGATTCTTATCATTCTCAGCTTAATTAATAATTTCCCACAAGGCAATAAATCAAATATAACCAAGATAGAATAGTTCTATTCCATTCCTCGTGCCTAAAAATATCACAGAATTTATCAAAAATGGTATTCTGTTAATCTGAGATAATATACCCTTGATTAAAAAAGATGTGACATTTTATCCTACGTACCTCCATGCTCTTTATTATGCCCTCCTACAAGCTTTGTTTTAAAGCCTTGCTTTAAAACTCTCTGAGAGCAGACCATGTATTTTAGTATCTGGATTACTTTGCACCTTTCAAAAATACCTTCTTTATTTTACAGTTATCTGATAACACTTCTGCCTTTCTCTAAATCATCTGCTACTGGAAATTTGTACCATGTCTTTCAGACTTCTTAAATGAAGATCAGCCAGTCTATTGCCATGAGACTTTCATCCCGTGCATGCTAATTCTTTAGCATCCTTTTTCCCTCAACACTTAGCCAGTCAACCATCCCAGCTTCTGGGAAACTGTTAATTTAGTTGTGGGACTCTATCTAGATCATTTCTCACCTTTATATAACCCTTAGTGTACAGTGGATACATTACAACTCTTTCCTTACTCTCTGGGTGGTTTAAGCTGCTGAAAAGCTTTGAGATCTAACATGCTGCAGATTGAGAGGCAGAATACACTTCAAGAACAAATGAGACTACCTGAGCTCCTGTAACATTCATATAAGAGAACTTTTTTTTTTCCTTTTACCAAAGTGAACATAGTTCCTTGCATATACTTGCTCTTATGCATTTATTCTGCAAAGCTTTTTTATTTCTTAAAGCATACTTTTCTTTACAAATGAAAGGCATACTTCAATTCAGGGAATTTGAATAAATTCACAGCCTTTCAGAAGATGTTATGTAGAGTGGGGAAGTCTTTGCAGAAAGGAAAAAGAGAAAATATGAAGCACACTGGGGGTGCTATCATGAAGTATTCAGCAGAAGACATCTCTGTGCTGCATTGCAGAAGTTGCCAAAATACAAAAAGAATAGTCTTAGTGGTGCCCAGTGACAGAATAAGAAGCAATGGGAATAAACAGAAACATAGGAGGAGGTCCAGGTTCCATCTGAATATCATGAAACACTTTTCAACAGCAGAACTAACCAAGAAATGTAACAGATTGCCCAGAGAAGTTGCATAGTACTCTCAGAGGAGCAAGAAGGTTGGATGGTCACAGCCAGAGGGTTGTGGAAAACATTTGTAGGTGAAAATGTAGGTCAACATGCCCAGGTAAAGACCACTGATGAGATGTGTCCCCCAAGGGTCCACGTTAGTATCAGTGCTCTTTAATGTCTTTACCAACAAACTAGACAGTGAGACCAAGCATATTCTCAGCACATTTGCTGGCACTAACCTGAGTGGCACAGCTGATACATTGGAAGAAGGAGATGCCATCCAAAGAGATGGCAAGGGGACAAGCTTGAGAAGTTGGCTCACATGAACCTAATGCAGATCAACAAGCCCAAGTGCAAGGCATCGCACTTGTGTTGGTGTAGTCCCAGATATACATTGAAAGCAGCCCTGTGGAAAAGGACTTGAAGGTCCTGGTGGACAAAAAACTGGACATGAGCAAGCAGTGTGTTCTTGCAGCCTGGAAAGCCAACATCATCCTGGGCTGCATGAAAAAAGAGGTGGTCTGCAGAAAAAGTGAAGTGATTATATCCCTCTAGTATGCACTCATGAGGACTCCTCCAAGCCTGGGTTCCCAGTACAAGAAAGATGTGGAACTGCTGGAGCGGTACAGACAGGGACACGAAGATTATTAAAGGGTTGGAGAATCTCTCCTACAAATACAGGCTGACAAACTGAGGTTGTTCAGCTCAGAGAAGGTTCCTGGGAGATGCCATTACAGCCTTTCAGTCATTAAAGGAAGCTTATTAACAAGAGGGACCCTGACCATTTACACAGTCTGGTAGTGGTAGGACAAGTGAAAATAGTCTTAAACTAAAAGAGGGGAGATTTAGATAAAATATTAGGTGGAATTTTTTTACTCAAAGGGTGATGAGGCACTGAAATAGATTGCCCAGAGAAGCTGTGGATTCCTCATCCCTGGAGACATTGGCCAAATTTGATGGGCTCTGGGAAGCCCAGTCTGGAGAAGGGAAAGTCTGCACATGGCAGAGAGACAGAACTCGAGGATTTTTTAAGGTTCCTTGCAACCCAAATCATGTTATCATTCTATGCACTTTTTTGTGTGTCCCATACTACTGGCTGCTAGGGACCTGCTCTGGCCTATAATCTGCATGGCAAAGGACACTGCAGCTCATCTACAAGCTCTTGTCATTCAGCAACCCAGGCTAAATCCTCTCCTTTTAATTCCTGAAGTTTTCCTAAATACAGTACGCATCCACTTTCCAACACACAAATGAGACAAGGCAAATGATTCACGGTCAGATCTACATCTCGTGTGATGGACTTTAATCACACATGATTTCTGTGAGGTGAAATGACAAAAACTCGCATTTACAAGACAATGTTTCACCAAAAAAAATAATAATCATCCTTGTAAAAAATATAAACTATCCCTGCATTTACAGCTAGAAGGGATTCTTATCATAGAATCATAGAATCACAAGGTTGAAAACAACCTGTAAGATCATCTAGTCCAACTGTCTTCTCATTACCATTGCTACCACAAGCACTAAACCGTATCTCGTAGCTCCTCATCCAGACGCCTCCTGAACACTGTCAGGGACAGTGACTACACCACCTCCCTGGGCAGCCATTCCAGTGCCTGACCACTCTCTGAGAGAAAAAGTTTTTCCTCATGTCTAACCTAAACCCCCTTTGGTACAACTTGTGGCCATTTCCCCGGGTCCAGTTTGTTGCCTGGGAGAAGAAGCCAAATCCCTCCTCATCATAACCTTCCTTCAGGAAGTTGTAGAGTGCAATGAGGTCTCCCCTGAGCCTCCTCTTCTCCAGACTAAAAAATCCCAGCTCCCTCAGCCACTCCTCATAACATCTGTGCTCCAGATCCCTCACCAGCTTCTTTGCCCTTCTCTGGAGATGCTCCAGGGCCTCAATGTCTTTCTTGTAGTGAGGAGCCCAGAACTGAACACAGTCCTCGAGGTGCAGCCTCACCAGTGCTGAGTACAGGGGGATGATCACCTCTGCTCCTGCTGGCCACACTATTTCTAATGCAGGCCAGGATGCCGTTGGCCTTCTTGGCCACCTGGGCACACTGCTGGCTCACGTTCAGCCAACACCCCCAGGTCATGATCAACCAACACCCCCTGGTCCCATTCCTCTTCACAATCATCCAGCCACTTGACCCCAAGCCTACAATGCTGCGTGTTGTTGTTGTGGCCAAAGTGCAGGACCCAACACTTGGCCTTGTCGAACCTCAAAAAAAAAAAAATGGAACGCTTCACGAATTTGCATGTCATCCTTGTGCAGGGGCCATGCTAATCTTCTCTCTATCATTACAATTTTAGTACATGTGCCGAAGCAAGCATTCTTCTTGTAGATATTGTAGATAGTAATTGTTGAGAACATCCAACACCTTCCACCACTTTTTCCATTATCATTCTTCCATTGCTTAAACTTAATATTTTAACAAAAAAAACCCAAACAAACGAACAAAAAAAACCCCACGTATTGAAAGTATGACATAATGTGAAGTTTCCCCTTTAAAAAAAAAAAATAACCTGGCTTTTTTTCTTAATTAGGTCAGAGGAACATACCGATAGCTTGTGCTCTTCTTAAAAAAAAAAACAAAACTCCTACTGTTGCCACATAGGACAATTTTAAGAGAGCTGGAACCCAAAATTTGGCAGAGGGCTATGATAATGAATGCACACTTCTGTCTGTCCTTAACAAACCTGCCTGAATTCTAAGCCGTATGAGCTCATTAAATTTTAGGTAAGATACCCAGACATTAGGACTAAACATCTCATGTCCATTCATCTGGTCACAAAGATTTACTTCTTGCTTAGCATATGACCTACTGCCTATCTTAAACATAGTTCTTAATTCTATTCTACAACAATAAGAACAAGCAGCTCTACTGCAGCTAACTCATGTTTGAGCATTTTTCCATACTCCACCCATATTATCCTGAGATTTAAAACAATCTGTAAGTGATGACCTTCCATGAAATGTAATTTCTTTCAAACATTAGACATGGACTATTGAAGCAGAACACAGTCTTACCCAGTTCTAGATTTTCTCTTCTAACCAAAGCTTTTCTGACAGATGAACAATGCCTGTGATGGATGCAACTCAAGTGTTCTTTTTCCTTCAACATTCAGATGTGTTTGTTGAGTAAATCTTTAAAAACTGTTCTATTTGGGAATGCACAGGTTATACTCAGTCCTCAAACCCAACATACGGCTAATTAAGACTGTGTCAATCAGAAAAGAAAAAAAAGTAACAGCAAAATTTCTGCTTTCTTAAAATCCTATCTGATCTTCACAACACTGACATTTTGATAATGATGACTCCACTTTCACAAAAGAGAGAACTCATTATTTTCAAGATACATATTTCTACATCAATTTCAGAAAGGAAATGAACCTTACGAACAACTGTAATTGGAATGCTTTCCTCTGTGCTTTTAATTCTCATCCACACACACACACACACACACACACACAGAGTTATAGAAGAATCAAACTACTAAAATATAAAAGACAGAAACTATCATTTGGCTGATGTATACCCTCAAGAGAGGTCTATGAAATTAACAGAAAGTCAAATAGTTACTATTACCAGAGACCTCAACCACCATCTAAAGTACCACCACACACTTAGCCATCTTTCCAAAAAGCACTGATGTAGTTCACTTTCCCCAGTGCTTAACACGTGAGCCCAAATCTAACAAAAAAGGTTTTAAGTACAGAATTGTATCTAATACCACACTGAAGACTGTAACTAGGCATTGAGAACAGCAGTTAGATGTACACACATCATTGTCTTCATTCAGTCCCATTTTTGTCTCTGATTGACTCTATGTGTTGTCCTGAATCTCAGTTTTAAGGGTGATAAAAGTACTAAGGAGATCCATCCGTCACTTATCTGAGAGATGTCTAAATGTTAGGAGCCTGTTTTCAACCTGACTTAATCTCCAAAAACCTCAGAAAAGAGATGGAGAGATGGCATTTGTGAACAAAGGGAAGGCGACTGATGTCATTTACCTGGACTTGAGCAAGGCCTTTGACATGGTCCCCCACCACATCCTTATCTCCAAACTGGAGGGATGTGGATTTGATGGGTGGACCACTCGATGGATAAGAAATTGGTTGAAAGGCCGCAGACAGAGGGTGGTTATCAATGGCTCTATGTCCAGGTGGAGACCAATAATGAGTGGCGTCCCCCAGGGGTCTGTCTTGGAAACGGTGCTCTTTAACATCTTTATCACCAGTGATGGAATCAAGTGCACCCTCCTCAAGTTTGCTGACGACAAGCTGAGTGGGGTGGCTGACACAGTGGAAGGAAGGAAGGGGTGCCATTCAGAGAGACTTCAACAGGCTGGGGAAGATGGGCCCAGGTGAACCTGATGAGATTCAACAAAGCAAAGTGCAGAGTTTTGCATTTGGGCCAGAGGAATCCCAGGCATCCATGCAGAGTGGAAGGAGCAGTCCTAGAAAGCAGCCCTGCGGAGAAGGACCTGGGGGTCTTGATAAATGAAAAACTTAACATGAGCCAGCAATGTGCCGTTGCAGCTCGGAATGCAAATGGTATCCTGGGCTCCATCAGAAGAGGGGTGGCCAGCAGGGACAGGGAGGTTATTGTCCCTCTCTACTCCATCCTTGTGAGGCCGCATCTGGAGTACTGTGTCCAGATCTGGAGCCCCAGTAAAATAAAGACAGAGAGCTGTTGGAGAGAGTCCAGAAGAGAGCCACGAAGATGACCAGGGGACTGGAGCACCTCCCCTATGAGGATAGGCTGAGGGAGCTGGGCTTGTTCAGCCTGGAGAAAAGAAGGCTGTGGAGTGACCTCATTGCAGCCTTTCAATACCTAAAGGGAGCCTACAAACAGGAGGGGAATCAACTCTTTGAAAGGGTAGAGAAAAGCAGGACAAGGGGAAATGGTTTTAAAGTTAAGGGAGGGAAGATTTAGGTTGGATGTCAGAGGGAAGATCTTTACAGAGACAGTGGTGAGGTACTGGAACAGGTGCCCAGAGACGTTGTGGGTGCTCCGTCCCTGGAAGTGTTCAGCGCCAAATTGGATGGGGCCCTGGGCAGCCTGGTCTAGTATTAAACGTGGAGGTTGGTGTCCCTGCATGTGGTAGGGGCATTGGAGATTCATGATCCTTGAGGTCTCTTCCAATCCGGGCCATTCTGTGATTCTGTGAAACTCATTCTTAATTTTCAAAAGCCAATAGATTGCACACTGAGTACCTAAGATAGTAACAGTAGCTGCCCATGCACTAGCGGTGTACTTTTCGATAAGTTGTCAGGATCAGGTACAAATGTGTTCATGTGTCATGAGGGCCAGGTTGGGTAATAGGAAAAGGTATTTTGCCACTGGGTGGTGGGTATGGAACAGGCCCCCTTATGGTGTAGTCATGGTCCCAAGCTCACAGAGTTCGAGAAGCATTTGAACACTATCAGACATCCAGCTTGATTTTGGCATTGTTCTGTGTAGTTTCAGGAGTTGGACTCAGTGATCCTCGTGGATCTCTTCTAAGGGGGATATTCTATGATGCAACGCCACAGAATCATGGAATGGCATCGGGTTGGAAGAGACTTTAAAGATCATCTAGTTCTAACCCTCCTGCAGAGAACTCCATGTGACACAGCGATAAAGATTGGCACTAACAGTGCCTTTCATACAGGCAAAACAAAAAAAAAAACCTAAAAAAAAAACCAAAAAACAAAAAAAAACCTAACCCCCCCCCCCCCCCCAAAAAAAAAAAAAACACCAAAACAAACAAACAAACAAAAAAACCCACCTGAGTATAAGCAGGTGCTAATTCTTAATTATCCAGAGACTACAAGTAAACCTGACTATAATACCCAAGAAACTAGGAGCTATGAAAAATCCCACTTCTGGATGATGCAGATATTAATTAGATTTTGTGATAAACTTTTCCATTTCTAACCCATACATCTTTAGATCTTTCTAGAGAAAAAATATATTGAAAAAATCAAGAAGTAACAAGAATTCAAAGTAATCAGGATGTGAGTCTGTTCCCCATGCAGACAAATGTCACTTGCACGATGCAATCACACCAAACCAGCCTGTTCCAGAGACAAGTTTGATCATGTCTGCAATATAGTCAATTGGTGCATGCACCCCAACAGTTTATCAGGGGATTTATGGGCTGCTGGACAAGTAACTAAAGCTGATTAAAAAGTCATGAGGGGAGCAAACAACCTAAAATGGCAACACACACACAAAAAGCAATAACTGTGACAAGAGTGCTTTTATTTCACTTCTAACAACATCTGAGTCACCATGATGGTAGGTTATTGCACATATTCCTCCTCGTTCATCTCTTTCCTAGTTAATTGATTAAACAGCTTTTTCAGGCTCATTCTGTAAATCTGCTCCCCGTCCCATTTACTTGACATCACTGTGAGGTACATTTTAGCAAGAAAGCCAATAATCTCACCAAATCTACTAAAATTACATGCTATTAACAGTATTTTACAGTAGCATAACTTCTACACGTAGAACGGAGGCTAAACACATGGCATTGGAGCATAGTTATTTCAGTGAGACACAGGAGTCACTTCATCTACCATTGGTTTCACACTGTAGGTAGCTCTAAACGCTAACCTTGGGAGATTTGTCACCAAGATATGGATGCCTTACTCAAGCCTGCAGTGCAAGCAGGCAACCGCTGCTGGGAGGGCAGGCTCGGATTTCCCGTGGACAGGAAAGGGAGTGGTGGAGGTGTGCGTTCATTCCCGAGTCCTATCCCTTTTCTGCTATGTGTTTACACCAGTAAATTACCGTCTGCTCCCCAGCCGCCCTCCTACACACATATTTTCGTGAGAAAGTGCTGCTGTACAGCACGGGTGCCGCACTGCGCTTCTGCCTTCAGAAAAAAACACAAGTCCCAAGATGCACGTCTACCACGCGTATACCTCCTTCATAAATAAACGCGCACACACACGTCAGGAACAGGCACGCTCAAAATTTCAGAACTTTGTAGAGGTGAAACGACGGGGATCCGTGCGCCCCCCAAGGGCCGCCTCTCACTGCCCAGCCGCTAAGATGGCGGCGCCTACCTCGGCCCCCAGCCCTCCGCGTCCCCCAGACAACCCGCACTTCTCCCTGCCGGCTCCGGGACGGGAACCGGGACAGAGACACCCCACCACCGCCCGCCCCTCGCGGCGCCAGCGCTGCAGGAAGAGGAAGCGGGGCCGGCTGAGCTCCCCCTGGCGGAGCCGGGCGGCGGGACGGGGGGCGGAGCGGCGGCACCGCCGCCAGGCCATGGCCCCTCCGCGGCCGCCTGAGTAGCAGTGGCTGCCGGCGCGCTTCCACTTCCCGCCCCCTCCCCCTGCGCTCCCTCCCCCGCGTCCCCAGGCCGGGGCGGCAGGAAGCGGCTCTGATGTCAGCAGCGGCGGCCGCGGCGCGGCTCTGAGCGGCTCCCCCACCCCCGCCGCGGCCCCTCGCCCGCTGCTGCCGCCGGGGCGGGCGGAGGCGGCCGGCTTCGGCCCCAGGGGCGCCCCCTTCCCTCCGCCGGGGACGCGCAGCCGAGGCGGCTCCCGGGCGCCGGAGAGGCCGCGGCCTAGGGCGGCCGGCGCAGCGCGGCGCGGTGCGGGAGGGCGCGGGATGCAGAGCGGCGGCGCCGCCGCCGGCGGGGCCCCCGCCCGCCGCCACTGAGGCCCGCGGCCGCCGCGGATGCGGCCTCGCCCCGCGCGGCGGCGCCTCGGCCAGGCCCTCGCCGACCTGCGCCCGCGCGGAGGGCGGGAGCCGCCGCCTCGCCCCGACTAGAGCCGGCCCGGCCCGCCGAGCGCGGCCCCCGGCCTGCCCTGGCCTCTCCTCCCCCAGGTGAAAGAGGAGGGATGTCCGCTGCCGCCTCCGCTGAAATGATTGAAACCCCCCCCGTCCTCAACTTCGAAGAAATCGACTACAAAGAGATCGAAGTGGAAGAGGTGAGTGGCAGCCCGGCCTCTCCCGGCGCGGCCTCGCGGAACGGCGCCTGCCTCAGGGCCGCCCGCTGCGGGACCGCCTGTCCGCGCCGCGCTCCGTGCTCGGAAGGGACCGCGGCGCTGCGGAGCTCCCGGCGCGTACCTGTGTGCCTGTCTGAGAGCTAGAGGCTTTGGCGCCGGGCAGGAAAAGGCGTGCAGGTGCCAGGTCCCTCGCTTATTTCGAACATGAAAGCGAGGGGCTGCAGTGTGGGCTTTTATTTTAGCAGGGTGTGCTCGTTCCGGGCTTCAAAATTCCCAGAACGTCACCCGTTTTAGTACGGAGAGTTGTCAAGCACTGTCACAAGGGGGAACTGTTATTTTCGTTGTTCCTTTCAAATCTCTGTCTCTGCATTCTCTTTTTGTCACTTCACTGCATCGCTGTGTGTATGTTCATCCCATCAGTGCCAGAGATTTCCCAAAGTTACAACTCCAACAGTCATAAGGACAAACATCTTTTAGTTTTTAATGTACGCTGACTATGTTGCACTTGTGGATCTGTAACATTTCATCTGTAACTTGTCACTGTTACCCAGGAAGTGGCACTGGGTTACCTTGTAGCATAGCATATCTCCCTCTTCTGTACAAAGCTTCACAGTGAAGTGACTCTCTGAAGTTCTTTGAAGTTGTAACCGTGGTACAGTGCAGAATTTCATACCTGCTGTTTTGTCTCCTGGATTTCTTGTAGAAGCAAAATGTGTGGGAGCTGGAAAAGCTTGACTCCTTTACTCAAACATATACGTCTGTTGCAGGGGTGTTCAAATCTCAGAAACACACAGAATATTCCCATTGGATTTCTCTCCTCAGTTTAACTGTTGTAAAATGAGAGTGTTTTGTGTTGTTTGGGAACCAAAAGTATTTTTTCATTTGATAATATGTTGATGTTTGTACATCGCTTTCTAATGGACAGGGATCAAATCACATTTTTTCAGGAGAAATTGCTTTCCTCACCTAAAGAAGAAAATAAAGTTGGTAGGAATTTAGCCAGCCTGAAAAGGTGTCCAGTGATGGCTCCTGAAAGTGAGTAGCACAAATAATGCCTTACACGTAACACTTTGAATGAGTAAAACACTGTGCAAACCTTTAATCCTCACAGCACCCTTGGGAAGACTGTTATCACGGGATATATTTCCATTTACATGTAGGAAATGTGGACTTGCATAGTGTGTAGTTGGTATAACTGGAATTTACCATTCTGAGTTTCAGCATTCAGGGCATGGATATGCCCTACATACTTGCCATACTAGCACCTGTGGAGACAGGAATGTATCTACAAAAATGTATGTAGAGATGATGCTTAAGCAGCAGTTTGTGCTTTATTTAATGTGATTGTTGCATTATCCTCAAAGTAATATCTCTTGGAAATGACAAATCTCATGTAATATAAGCAAGGGAGCCTTGATGAAGTGTTCTTGTCATGAGGAAGGCTGCTGACAGCTGTTGTAACATTTTGAGTTATGCTTTTTATACCTGTCCTACAAGAAACTCTTATTTGGCAGCGGGGCTACCATAGCGCTGAATACAGTCTAAATGTCATTGCACAGTGAAAGAATTAAGATCTACCTTACAATGAAACAGGTGGATTAACGAAAGCGGGGTCTAAGCATGGTTCTTACCTGTGATTTTTCACAGGTGCAATTCGTGGTGCAGTTTCCAACAGTTTTACAGTCATAACAAAACATACACTGCTGATGAAAAATTTCAGTCCTCTCAGTGCAGGTTTCAAAGGTTTTTATCTGGCTATAAGTACTCAAAATGGTCTATTTTTTATGTACCTGATGAACTTCAGATGTTTTGAAATGGAGTGTCAACAGATCTACAGTGGAAACTCAAATGAATGCTTGTATAATCATAGCTTTGCTGTTGTATTATCAAGGCTGTCTTGTCAGCAGATAGCAGTTCCACTCTGCCACGGGTTTATTAATAGATATGGAAGTTCTGAAATACTTGTAGGCACTGAGTCCTTGCTAATAAACGTGAGATCTACAAGTACACTTCCATTTAGATTTAGCTGATCTTATCAAGAATATACCACATTTTGTTTTTTCTGCCACACGTGTGACTATATAATGCAGCTATCCTGCAGTGTTACTTCCCATAAGTCAAACATGTCTCCAACCAAGCAGTCTTTTCATTGTTAAAAGAGCTTAGACCAAAGCAAAATACGGACATAATTATTAAGAATGAGTTGGAGTTAAATCAAAATTGATGTGTCACAGTGGAAGCATGTTCAAAAGTAGAAGGGGAAAACCAGTTCAGAACTTAGGCTCAACAGAAATGTTCCCTACTTTACCGTGCAGTTTTTGTTTTGTTTTGTTTTGTTTTTACTGTGTGAACATCGTTTCGAGTTTTCATCTATTATATAGACAAATCACTACAAACTGAGCAAGTAAAACTACACAATTTATCTGAAGACTTAATATAAAGGAAATCAAGTTTACAAGAAAAAGCCAAGTTAGTCTGTTTTTAAAATATATGATTTGTATATAGCTGAAGTAATATTTTCTGCTCTTCTTAGAGGAATTCACATCTAAGCAGTGCCCGGACTTTGGTTCTGAATCATTCTGACAAGCTGCTCCCTGCCACTCTTTCCTGAAAATCCACAGCCCTTCCTCCATCATGTAACTTGATGACAGTGTCATAGATGACCAAAATGCAAACCTCTTCATCACATGACGTGTATGATTTAGATTGCACAACCAGAAGGTGCACATCTGGTCATGTATGCTGTGGTCCTGCCCAGGCACTGCCTGTTGAAAATCATCACCATGTTTATTCAGTTGCAAGTTAATTTACACCTCCATTAGTTCAAAACTATTTTAAAGTGTTTTGAATGCTCTCGTGATGAAGGAAAAGTATTGAAGTTTGCATTCAGTGATCTGATTGAATGGTAGTTAATTCAAAGGGAGTGTAGGGGAATATTTTCTTTAAGATGAAGAGGTAAGCTTTCTAAATAGTGATTTTAGCAAACCTAATTAAGGTGCTAGCAGCTGAGGGGTCGGTTTACCTTCATTAGATATTTTTGAAATAGGTGAATAATTTCACCAGCTATCTGAGAAGTGTGCTGAAAATTCTGTTATGATCCTTGAAATCTGGGAGCAGAGCACTTTAGAGACATGTAGAAGGAATTCAGTGAGACAAATCATTTTTACTCTCCTTTATAGTAGTTAACTTTATAAAGTTAATGAGATGCAATGACCAGGTTTATTCCTTGAGTTGCAAGGCAACATTGGATTGTGTAAATTACTGTTACTAAAACTGTCACTACAACTGTGTAATACTTGATGTTTTTATAAAAATGGACCCTGGAGGATTGTATTTGGTTATAGAATACTTGTTCCAGAAATCTTCACAACTGGAAGGAGCATGACTGCAGGTGTGAGCTGAGATCTGAACTATACTCTTGGATATCTGATTTAAGTAAAAAAGGCTTACTTTCTAGAGAGTTCAAGGTAGTCATTAGGAATCCATTTGAAGTTACTCACATCTGCAACATCTCACCTTTTCCAGAAAGTAAGCCTTTAAGGTGCAAAGGTGGGTGTCCCAAAGCAAAGCTGAAAAATGAGTAGGTGGCGAAAGCATAAGACAGAATTCCTGTGATTCAGTCTAAATGTATTTCTGATGTAATTCATAGGAGTATTTTATTTTTTTTAATATCCGTAAAGATTCTCATCGTTCATCTACATGAGAAAATAACTGAAATGAAAACTGGAGTGTGAATTGATAGGTGAAGCTACAGAGCATCAATTTTGTGTGGATGAAATGTAGCTTGAAATAAAGTGTTAGAAAGCTGCTAACAGTCTGTTAAAGCATTAATGTATGACTTCACATCTTTTTCTACGCAGGTGTCTGTTTTCAGTGGATTGATTTGCATCTTTTAAAATATAGTGCTATTTCACGCTCAGGAAGAATGCTTGGGAAAGAAACTTTGCAGGCTCTTGTATGCCAGTAGCAAAAGCAAGCTTTATTTATGAGATAATAATAAACATCTGTGCTTGATGTAGCAGGTAATGTCACAACTGAATGACAACGTAACTGCTGTCAGAAGGGTGGGGGAAGAGTCTTTCCCTAGGAAAAATAGAACAATGAAGCAATCTTCATGTAACCCTTACTTGTCCCACCTTTTGGATTCTAGAACTGCTTTACTGACTGCATGATGATTATTTCAAAGACCGTTACTGTACCAGGCTGTACTGGACCAGCAAACCAGCAAACTCATGTTGGAGTCCTTTACCTTGAGTGCTGCTTTATGCAGCATTTTGTCTAAAACTAGGATCTCCCATCTATGCTGCTGTAACAGAACAAAATGATCAATACTAAAACATGGGACAGATATTTTATTAATATTTTAAAATTACTGCTCATTGTAATTATTTCAATTCTTGAGGCTGTCAGTATGTAGAAAGTTGGAATGAAAGTATAACCTGATAAACTGTTATCTTTGCATAAGGTGAACATGTTTCTTAGAATGAGTGAGCTATCTACGTGCAGGGAGTTGCATATTTAAGCAAAAAAAAAAAAAAAAAAAAAAAGAATTTCTGGAAGCACTCATAACATTAGAAACAACCATAATGGTATTTTGATATTCCATAAGCATGTTCTGAAGAAGCTGAAAAGAGGGTGATTTCTTACAACGGAACTGAACTCAATTTAGCCAAATAGCTAAATAACGGCTGTACAGTGTTGGCCAACTCCAATAGATGATGCCTTAGTAAACAAGGACTGCCTGTGTCAGTTTGTGGCAAACGCATATTAAGTATATTTGTTAAGAGTGCAAACTGTTTTTTATTCACTGCTTTTTCCGTAATTAACCTTTTTTCTTATAATGTTTTGCATAACTTAAGCTAGATACAACATCTACATGTCGGTAGGATTGCTCATGTTTTGTTGTGTTTTTTTTTTTTATTTTGGAGTAGTGTGACTTTGTTGTTGTTGTTTGCTGTATCAATCCCAAAAAGGACAAGAAATCTTTGGAGTTGGGCACTAATACAAATAAACTCAGCCCATCAAAGAACTTGTCTGTAAGAATTGGCAGATCTGAGTTCCTTCATAATAGTGCTGCCAGAGTACTGGCCACAGTCATTCATGGCATGGGGCCGATTTGCTTCAACCTGCTTAATAAAGCATAACAAACACAGGGGAACAGAAGTTGGAATTTGATGCTGCCCTAAATGAATGATAGAAAACTTAGTATGTATTCCAGGGCCTCTACACTGGGTTTTGTGGGATCTTTTGTAGCTTTTTTTGCATTGTCTAATTTTTTTTCTCCATCTTTTATTGTGTATGAAGCTTGAGGGTTCCAAATGTTTCACTGAATCTTTCGTTTCCAAATATGCCAGCAATAAAAAAGATGGACAGACATTAAAGATACTTTAGAGACTGCTGTTTGTCTGGAAGCATGGGTTTTGTTCCATTTTGTTAATTTGTAAATGCCTGTCTTGCTTCCCATAATCATAAACAAAAGTGTAGTGTAGATGCTGCAAATGATGAAGACAGTTCTCCAAGGAATACTCTGTATGCTAACTAGGGAGTTATTATATTTTATTGCTGTCTGGCATATTCAGCAATGTCTTTTTAGAAAGAAAAGCACCAAGCATCCAACATACAGAGCTAAATGATGTGGAAATTTCATGGGTAGGAATAAAAACTATTTCTGTTTTTTTGTACTTTTAAATGAATAGAAAACAGCTGATATAAAATTGAAGTTAATCTTTGTAAGGTTTTGACATCTGATAGAATAGTGCTTCTGAATACATATAGTTTCATTGATGCAATTTTCTTATTCATTTAGGGAACACTGCACTTTTCATGTCCCCTGGTACAAAATACATCCTTAGTATATCTGCAGTTTCTTCCTCCATGATTTCTAGTCTACATTCTTAGCAGTGGGTATGGTCTACATACTTACCAGTCAGTATCATGTATCTTTGTTTACGTACAGCATTTGATACTATTTGTACACAGAGGCAGAGGTAATATTTGTTCCATGGATCTTGTATGGTTCATATTCTTTAAATAAGACTCTAAATACACTATCTGGAAAACATGCAAATGGCACTCTTTTGCTATGTTGTTTTGTCACACGTTAAAACATAACTTTTTACTGGTATGAGTTTTATAGAGAGAAGAATATATTCAGGTACAGTCTTTTTGGTCTGTAAAGCTTTTCAAGCATTTCTGATAGTTTAAAATGTCTGTGTCAAGTAACTCAGTGATTCTCAAGAAACTATTATGTGGATTAGTAGAAGCACCAGTGTTCTACTTCTAAACCTATAATCTGCCTTGTATTTTCCTTTTCTATCTTCTAAGATATTTAAAGGGCCAAAGTCTTTTACCAAAAGAATGTGTTTATTTTTAGATCATTTTCCAAACATACACGGTGCCACGGATCAACTGCTGTTTATTGATTTGTTGTGTCAATAATTCCATTAACTGTGCTTCATATAATTCAGAATATGCGCTACTGCCCAAACATATGGTGTGGCACCAACAGCAGGGGACAAGAAGGAATGAGCATGAAGAAATTAAAGTTCAGACAGCGCTTCCCTCATATGCTATTAAGTTACTTAGTTCCAGCACACGGTGTTGAAGGAAACTTTACTTAGTGCCTTTGTTGAACTGTTCTGACAGATTCCAACACTTAGTCCTTTAAATAATAAGTTTGGTGAAAACCTAAAAGGAAGAAAATAAAAAGAAAGTGGATTCCACCACTAGATTAATTCTGTTGTTTATAAAGAATGTCTTTTTACAATTAATATTTTTTCCCCATTATGTAAGAAAACATACTGTGGGATACCATATATAGTAAACTTCAAGTTTGTGTTGGATCCATCTTTGCTCTTGCTGTTTGCTCTTTCTTATCTGTTGTCTCTGTATCCCGGATAAATATTTATTGCATTCGTGTCCTCCCCTGAAGTTTAAGCCTTTGCACAAGCAGGCACAAATTCACTGACAAATTGATATGAAACCTTGACTGCACTGTATGGTAAACTCTTGGTAAACTCTTCCTCTTTTGCACTTGACACTGATTTTTTAACTTTTTTTTTTTAGCATGCGTTGATAGGACAACTATTTCATGTTAAATCTGCAGACAGTCATAGATTAATCTTCAGGGCAGAGTATACTATTGTACTGACTTATGGGCTGGATTTGTCTGTAAAATCAAATGCAAGAGATATTTGTTACTAGTATGTATAGTTGTAAATCTCATAGAATTACAGCATCACTGAAGTTGGAAAAGACCTCTAAGATCATCTGGGCCAACTGTCAACTCATCACCACTGTACTCACTAACCATGTCCCACAGTGCCACATCTACACATTTCTTGAATATCTCCAAGGACAATTACTTCACTGCCTCCCTGAGCAGCCTATTTCAATACCTCACTATTCTTTCTGAGAATAAATTTTTTCTGATATTTAACCTGAACCTCTGCTGACACAACTTAAGGCCATTAACTCTTGTGCTGTTGCTGTTACTTGGGAGAACAGGCCGATTCCCACTTACTTTCAGATACTTGTTAGAGTGAAACATAGTGATACACAAATCTTTTCAGCAAGGAAAGATACAACTATCCTCTCAAAAAGTAAACTTTGTTTATCAGATGTTGTTGTAAAGGATGTAAGCTAAGTTTAAAGAAAAGAAAAAAAAGGTCAAATTGTTTCATTGGATTTTATCTGGTGTCTTTGGATTGTATGTGATATCTTCAATACCTTTTGAAGTATCTTTGAATGGATTCTCCACATCACTGCATTGAATAGAACAGAGCTATAAGCTACAGTCAAAAAACATTAAGGATGTAAGGATCTAAATGTAAGAATGCATTTACAAAGGGAGACTCACTCAGCATTAATGTCAATTGTCTCCAGTTAGGATAAATCATTATGTGCACAGCTCTCTTTCCCTAAGCAGAGGACAAGTTACTCCCTCAGTTTAGGTTTCTTTTAGTTGTAGAATAACAGCAGAGTTGAAACTGAGTTGCTAGTGGCAGTGCAGTTCATGCACGAGTTGCTCTATTTAACAGCATTTCCTTAGAACTGCTGTGCTGTAAGCAGGCTGTTAGGTGTGCTTGCTCAGTAGATGATCTTGGTCTCAATGTGTTGAGTAAATCAGCACTTTATACAGGATTTATAAAGGATAAAGGATTTATGTATTTATAAAAGCACAAACTTACAGTGCACCAACAGATTGAGAGTTTTCACTAGACGTCCATCTGGTGGGGAACTACCAAGGACAATAACTTGGGGTTTTTTTCTATTGAAATGTGGTCTAAGTGAGAAGAGGAGGTATCAAAATAGACTTTGGGGTCTTGAGGTCTTCAGATGACTCACTGTTTCCCATTTATTTTTCTGTGGTAAATGATTGTTTGTTTGACCCCAGATTTCCAAAGTCTCGTGGGCTACAAGAAAATAGTTGGTGTCTGTCGTTTCACAAGAAGAATCTTATATATTGTAGCTGGAGAAAAGCGTTATAGTCAGTGTGTCCCTTTTTTGAGGGACAGAATGCAGTAGATGGTGGCCATGCTGCAGTTCTCATCTGGTAGATTCAGCCTGTGGTGAGTGAAGGTGAGAAGGCTAGGTGTGTGTGCTATGATGTAGAAGATATATTTTTGAGTGTATTAAGGAAACCAGAAAAGAAAAATGCCATTGATCACCATTCCAGGGCAGCTGTCTTTCATACCCATAAATGACCTGTCAAAAAGATCTCACATACTTCTCCTTTTCTTAATATGAAAATTTTGGTTGTTTTGTTTTTCTCTTCAGATTGGGCCTTTGATTGGAGATTCTGTGATGCTTAGCATGGAATCATAGCAGGTCTTGAACTATCTACCTGCAGCTATGGCTATCCCTGCCTCTGTTGCCCTGTTCTCAGGAGAAATCAGCTTCACTACATTGTGAAATCTAGAAGGCTGAACTTCACCAGAGCATAGTTTTCATTCCTGATAGTCACAGGCCATTGTGACATAGGGCCTTGGCAGGTTCAGTCTGGCACTTGTACATTCCTGGTCACTATGCTGCTTCCACATCTACTTTGCATTCCAAGCTAGTACTGTACAGGTGGGGCATCTCAATATTTTGAGGTGAAACCATAAAATGTTACTGCCTCAAAGGATGAGCTTTCATGCAGCTGGCGCTTTGCATTCTTTAAGCGTTGGGAACGTGCAGTTACTCACTGAACTCCTCCAAACTACGTTTTACTTGTAACAAGCCATTCTTACATTCTTAAGTAACTGTTAAGTAACTTCACTAACAATCCTGTAAGAATCACTGTAATGTTTATGCCGATGCAGTATCAGATTTTCTGGTTTAAACATTTTGTCTGTCTTTTAATTGTCATCTCTTTTTTGCCTTTTATTCTATTTAAAAATTTTAAATATTCTCTTTATTCTCTTCTTTTTTTTTTCCAGAGCATCTTTTCTTTTTTTTTTTTTTTTTTTTTTTTTTTTTTTTTTTTTTAATAAAGTTATAAATAAATATGACTTTAGTGAAGAGTAAATGTAATTTTGGGAAGTCTGTTTTTCGAACTAAAATAATATTCATGTGGGTGTGCATTACCCATTTCAGTAAAATTAAACTCTGCCATAATACACTGTTATTATAATCACATTTCTAAATGCTTCCACTCCACCCTTGCTATTTTCTCTGCCCACTCTTCTTCTCCTTTACCCAACCCTCCTCCTCCCTCCCCCCAAAAAAGCATTCATTGGATTTTACGTGTCTGCTTTATTGCATAACATAGATACATATATAATTACTTAAAATCAAGGACTAATAGCACAAGCACATGCATAGAATGCCATTAAAACCAACAACACAGGAAGGCTATAGCCAACTACTAAATCGATACCAGCATATCTAGCCCCTTGTACCTTTCCTCTTTCCCCATCCTTCACACCTGCTTTACCTCACACTCTTTTTGAGCAGCTCCTATCCCTTAGCTTCTTTTATGTCTTTCTGCACCTTTATTTTCTCCTTTTCCTCTACACCTCTTTCAGGCGTACACACACACACACACATATATATAAAACACCTACTTGTCTGTGCTTTCCTGTAGAAGCTAGAGTCACTGTTGGTGCTGGTCTTGTTTCAGTTTTAAACTGCATAAGCATGTTTTGGTTTTGTTCCTGTGTGTTGCTCTTTTCCCCCTGAAAAAGCACAGTATAAGTGAAATTTCAGTTTCCAATATTTTATAACTCACCCATAACTGAAAGTAAACCTCACAGAGAAAGTACATTTCTCTCTATCCTGCTTTAATTCTCATGCTGAGTTTGTAAAAACCGCTCTAAATAATGAGCTGCTTCACAAATGTTTTCTATTTTGAAAGGCTTCTTAGATAACACAGTATAGTGAAGTGGCTACTGCAGCTTCTGTGAAATTGCATTGGAGATTATAGTTCCTGTCTGGCTCTGTATTAACTTCAGGAAATGTGATTCCAACAGACATGAAAAACAATGGAGAAAGCATAATCATACAGACACTATGCTTACCTGCAGGACTCACAGCAAAATTTTATGTTTCTCACATTATTGTGGCACCTGCGAGAAAGTGGAAAGATAACTGTGATCATAATGAACATCTCATTCAGAGTTCAGGATAGTTCTGTATATTTTTTTGCATGTGCATTTTAATTTGTGAGGTTTGAATTTCTCTATTAATAGCTAGCATAGCGTAATAGAGAAGATAGATAAGTTAAATTTCTGTTCTATTTGTGAAATATCTGAGCAGAAAATTAAACCATATCAAGTTTTAACTAAAGTGTTTCATATCATGCTCTAGGTTGTTGGAAGAGGAGCCTTTGGTGTGGTCTGCAAGGCAAAATGGCGAGCTAAGGATGTAGCCATTAAACAGATAGAAAGTGAATCTGAAAGAAAAGCCTTCATTGTAGAGGTACAGTAAATGTTTTTGCAATCATGGATTTTGGCAGAGCTTGTTTTCTTTACATGTTAAATTTGAGTATTAAAAGATATGTCTGTTTTACAAAGTCCCTGTGGCCTATGGTATCCAGTACAGTGCTAGTTAGGACAGTTAGAGTGCACTGTACCTCCTTTAGCTCACTCCCATAAAAACTGGGAGGAAAGAAGAAAAGAGAGGCAGGGGAAACACTACTTTTTGAATTCTGTCCCAGTGACATCAAGTGACAGCTGAAATACCCATTAGCATCCTGGAGCTGATTACTTCCAGGTACTTGAGCTAGAATCTTCATTCAGCAGCTTGAATCATGCTGTCATTTTTGTGTGTAGATTTGTTGATACATGGAACCACTGAGGACAAATCACTTGTCCATTCAATGTTTATTTCCTTAGAAAGATTTTGAGTAGCTCAGATATACTGATAAACTTCCCAAGATGTATAATATTTTCTAGATTTGAGTTCTAAGTATTTTAAATGAGATGTAAAGAATGTCATGTTGCTTAGTAAGAATCTACAATTTTCAAGAAAGACAAAACTTATTAAAATAAATCTCTCAGACACTGAACTACAAATCTAACATATTTAAGGACAAAAGGAAGCATATTTGTTACAGGTCTCTATGTAAAAATGCTGTTCATTACCATTATAAGTTTTCAGTGTTTCTAATCTGAGTCTAATTTAGTACTGAGTACATCGGATGAGTCTCTTAGCATTTTTGTGTTAGAAGGAGATCTGAGAATCCCAGAAATTTTTAATAATTACTGGGATTCAAGAAGACCTACACATACAAACATCAGATGTAGTATTCCAGTTTTATTAGAACTTCCAAAGTACGCAGAAAAAGTACCGTTAGATCCCTAGACCAAATAGCAAGAAGCGTAAACTGCCTTAGAAGTCTATGGAAAAGAAAAAAAAATTCCTTTTGCCTTTCCTTCTGTCTAAAGGTGAAGAAAAATTCAGTGCAAAATAGTTTCCTCTCTGTAGTAGGCATGTTTCTAAAAACTATCAGAACAAGCAGCAGTAGGCTCTTGGAACTGTGTCGCATTAATATCAAACCCAGTAGTATATTTTATAGGCTTGTGGCATTTTTTTTCACAGAGGAGTAGCTTGCTTTATTGCTTATAAAGCCATTATGATTCAGGTTACTTACGAGATTAGGCAGTCTGACTTGAAGGAAGGATACAAGACTGGAAAACCTTTAAAAAGCCAAAGTTACACAGTGCTTATGATTTTAATGTTCTTACTACTCCAGAAAAGAAAACTTTACATTTCATTTCTTGAAAATTTCTTTTAAATTCAGTTTAAATTAGATACAGTTCTAATTATATAAATTAAAATGTAAAAAATGGCCCTAGTCTTGTAATTTCTCAAATCACCATTGAGGTTTTTTTAGGCAGACACATAAAACTTCAGTTGCTGTTGTTGTGTATGAACTATACAGCATTTTTTTTCCCATGATTTGAAATTAAATGTGATTTGTATTGCAGCTTCGTCAACTGTCACGAGTAAACCATCCCAATATTGTCAAGTTATATGGAGCCTGTCTAAACCCAGTAAGTTATATCTTTGTCAGTGCAACAAAAGGTAACTAGCTTACCATATGCAAGCATCAACCACAAATGTGTAATCTATATACAAAAAAGTGTACTTTATATAAATTTAGTATGGTTAAGCCGCAATAAGGCTTATTGGTGTAGATATAGATAGAGGTGTATAGGTTGCTTGATATTTTCAGATATGTTTTCTGTTGTTGCTTTCTTCCTCTGTTAGGAGAAATAAATTTTTTCAGGGTAATCCCCCCAAAAACATTTTTAAACACTGTTTATATTTCAATTTGTCAAAATGGCATCTAGCGTATTACATATGCAGTGTCATTCAGATGTGTAGTCCCATTAATTGCAAATCAGCAAGCAGAAATTATATATATTAGCAACCCATTAATCATAGCTTAGAAATCAGATCCTGTTCTCGTATACGCACTTTTCAGGATTTGCTGTCTTCTTGCCACAGCTGCAAACAGTCTCACAAATTCTGAAAGCAGAAGAGAAAGTACAGTCACAGGAAAAATACATCCTTAACTAATTCTAATGAGGAATTTACAATTGGTTAAAACGCTGGATCACTTTTTTCTTGGAACTGATTACATTCTTTTGACATAGTATTTAAAACTATTGAAAGCCATTCTGAGGAAATAGTGAAGGCAAATTAATTGCAGTATGAAGACAGTGTTCGATTTTCAAGATGAGCTAGGAAAGGGAGAAAGTGCATTCCCTTATTTCCTAACTTACAGTGCAAATTAAATGTTAAGTTAAATTGTATTTATATTAAGCCTGACTTACTGTGTACCTCACAGTTAAATGTTTCTATTAGCTTAGGTGTGGAACATTGCAGATCCTCTCAAAGAACTTTTGGTTTACAAAATCTGTTTTCTGTCCCTCCATTTAAAACATCCATATTTTCTGTCTCCTCTCCTCAAAGGTGTGTCTTGTTATGGAGTATGCTGAAGGAGGTTCTCTATACAATGGTGAGTATCATTTTAATATGTCTTCCTGGAGCTGAAGTGCCGGTGCTAGGAAAAACGTCTTAAATATAATGTCACTTCATATATATGTCTTAAACGAATTTTGAAGAGAAAGATGTGTGCTTCTAAAAATTACTTTTAAGCCTATTAATTTGTTTATTTATATCAGCTTGATAATATTTGTAAAAGTCATTTTAAGGTTTTTCTGTGGAAAACTTCATCTGAAAAAGCTCTTACTTACATGTAAATTCCCATTATAGTTGTTTAACACAGACTTTATCTCTTCTTGAAAAAAGTAACTTCTTTCATATTGTTAATCACTGGTTGGCAGAATTCTAATAAAAGTATTAGGAAGAACATACTAAAACTTAGATACCATTTTGACATTTCCATTAATTTAACAATTTGCAAAAGGACACTTTAAGTTGCAGTGACAAGTACGTAGGTTCTGTACAGCTTTCTGACTGGTATGTTGTTAACTCCATTGTATCTGTTGTAATATACAATAAAGTTCTTTTTAGTTTGTGCCTTTGTTTTGCAGTGCTGCATGGTGCTGAACCTCTGCCTCATTATACTGCTGCACACGCGATGAGTTGGTGTTTACAGTGTTCCCAAGGAGTGGCATATCTTCACAGTATGAAACCAAAGGCCCTAATTCACAGAGACCTGAAACCACCAAAGTAGGTTTATTGCACCTATTCCATTTTTTCTTGCACATAAAATTGAAGATCAATTTTAATAATTTCATTGTATTTGACACAAATACCTTTAATTGGTAATACATTTATTGGAGGTACTGTATTTTAAATGAAAACCGTGTGTTTGAAGCTTCAGATACAGAGCGATGGTGCATGGTACAGGAAACAATCTGTAGTCACTGTATTTCTGTTAGACCAGAAAAACATCTTGCTATTGCCCTTTCTCACAGGAGAGGATTTTCATAAGGATAGGGCTCCTAATCAGAGGCATGTAAAGCATCCCAATTTTACGACGGGTAGTGGTATTTGATAAGAGAATATTGGGTTGGTTGGTTTTAATGTTGTATTTAATTTGATATTGTCATATTTAATCTGATATGATCATCTTATTCTACCTCCTCTTGTCTGTTCCACTACCCATAGCCAAAATTTCTCATCTCTTTCCAGTTAAATAAAAATGAATATCTATTCTGTCCAGGCAGTTTGTTGATCTTACTCATCTTAGAATCATACAACCTTCAGATCTGGTTCCACAGGTTTGCTGGAAACAGAGATTTGCAGGATCACCCACTTTTGGTGGGTGCCAGCACTTCTACCAGATAAAATGACAGTGTGAAGTCACACTTTGAATCTTGAATTCTTTCTTGTATCACCAGTTTTGATTAAGATTTAAATAACTACACTGATTGACATTAATGGGAGTCTTAATCATCGTTCTTTTGGCAAAAATTTTTGCAGCACTTATTTTTCATTCTCTCCCATCTGAAAGACTAAATTTTATCAATATATGCTTAGTGGATTGCTATGCCTGAGAATATTTAAATCTAGCATGGAAGAAATATATATGGTGTAGAAGCATGAATAAATAATGGAATATATTTGATTTTAAAACTATTTTGTATGCTCAGATTAGACACAAGTGTTCTTATTTATTTCTTAGATTACAAAACTAAAGCACAGAGTAACAAAGCCCCAGATACTCATTTATATTAGAATAATTGTTAGGATAAAAAATTCCTTGTTTTATCACCAGGCTATTTCATCCTACAGCTTTGAATTTTTTTTATTTATTTTGTTTCCTTGACAGTTTGCTCTTGGTAGCTGGGGGGACAGTTTTAAAAATCTGTGATTTTGGTACAGCCTGTGATATTCAAACACACATGACCAACAATAAGGGAAGTGCTGCTTGGATGGCACCTGAAGTTTTTGAAGGTAATAATAATTTATTGTGTTGTTATTGTACATTCTTCTTAGGGATGCAACTTTGAATGTATTTGTATAGGAAATAAAAGCATCATTTAATTATACTTCTATTTCAATCATCATATTAAATTTTGAGATAGCAATTGAAAGTGTCTTGGCAGAATCCTAACTTTTATTTTAAAACCTGCATGTTTGTATATTACCAAATAATTGTGCAAAGTTTCAAAGAGCAGCACCAAACAGACTATATCATGTTAGTGTTATACCATTAATTACTGGAAGATGTGGGACCTTTGTGTCATTTCCAAGGTTTCCTTCCTCTAAAGGGATACCTTTAGACAGCTGCTGTTTCTTATTTAAAACCAAATAAAACTAAGTAATAGAGGGCTATTTCACAAGTTTTGTGCTATTTCTGAGATTCTTAAGTAATTTCAAATTCTCCTGACATTTAAATATACTGTTATTACTTTCACTCCCAATTTTGATCAGCTTTTATCTTTAGAATTTGCGAGTTAGTGTCACTAAATTGAACATAATTGCCTTCATTTTGAAACCTCCACTTTCTTGTAATTTCACTTTTGTCTGGTTTTCTTTGTCTCTCTTTCTTAGTTTTCTTCATCTCTAGAGGTTTTATGTACTTCCTCTTCCCTGCATTCTGAGAAACTTGTTATTAACAGTTAATTTAGTTAAGTAAGAAAACAAGCTATTTCTCTGAGCAGAGCTGGGAAAGGCTGATGACAGTTGATAATTAGATAGGTATAATTGCTTTATTATTACTAGAGAAATAATGCAGTTGTCATTAGATTGCAAATTAAACACATTTTAGCATTGATTGTGATTAGTAGACAGGTCTGGAGGTGTCATCTTCCTGCTTCAGAAAGCAGGTGTTCTGTTCTGCCATGTCCACAGTTAATATTCTTGCGAGGGGTTTCCTCCTGGGCCCCACCTTTGGAGCTTTTATTTTGAAGGTACCTCATTCTTCTGCTTGTCACTTTGGGGAATCACCTAAGGATGATTCCCAGTTTTACTCTGGTGCCTAAACATTTTCCATTGTGTCACTTTATATTGGAGCTACTTTGTTTCTTTAACTTCAGCTAGGAGTGCATCCTTTCTTAACTTTTATTTACTATTAAATGAAACTGTGTAAATTAGAGATGTCTTTCTCCTTTAGAAGTTATCCATTGCACTATCAGTGTTAAAGCAAAATTTTTGGTTTTGAGTGAAAAAAATAAAAACTGATTTTTAAATAAGAGCACCGTAGTGGGGATTTACAGTGTTTTGCTTACTTTCTCTGCTACATAAATTCAGCAGCACAGAACAAAGAAATATTGTATTGCAAATTTATTGTTAGATGGCAGCAAAAGCTTTCACTTTGCAGTTGGCTTTATGGACCTTTTTCTGAAAGCTTTTAGTGATGATGCCACAAGTCTTTTATGCAAGAATCAGTATAAAGGAAAGATCAAGGGTTTCAATAAGTTCTGCGATGCAGTATATCAAATTACTCTTGGGACAGTCATTAAAGTATTAATGTATTAAAAGAGTATTGAAATTATGTCAAAATTGTTAAACTTATTTGCATCTACTACTGCATCAGAAATTAACATTGGGATAAGCAGTAATATTATTTTGGTACTGTTTTAGAACTCAGTTTTAGTTGAGAACTAAAAAGGCTTAAGAACTATCTCTTATAGGTGACATACTTAAAAAGTGATTATTGATGTAATTTTCCTAATATTATTACTTTCTCTGAGTTTTAAGTATTATGGCATTTAGACCCTTGTCTAAATGAAAAAAATATCATTTAGATACAATAAAATGGAAAAGAAGAAATCAGTATAAGCTCTGAGCTCCCTTTGTCAAAATTATTTTTTAAATGCTTTGAGATAATTGGATATTGAAAAGTGATGCATCTGCTATCCTACCTAGGTCTGTTAAGTAATGAAACAGTAGGATATCCTCCTTATGTTAGATACTGGCTTTGAACTATCACTAGTGTTCAGCTTCAAAATAGAATTTCCTTGCTCAAATAGGAGTATAACACTACTTTCCCATCACAGCTGTCTGTCTGCCACTGTGCACCATAGAGTCTTCACTCCCTTTGGTACCAAGTATCATTTTTAGGCAGCTTTGTCCACTGAAAAGTCACTTCAGATCTTCAGATCTGGCAGAGACAACAGGCCTTAAGGTTGCCGCTTCTTTCCATGCAGTAGTTTTGACAAAAGGGAGAGAGATGCAGTTCTTCAGTGCTTTGCTCCACGCAGCAGCATTAAAGCTCTTGTTGGGCTCCTGTCTTGCCATTGTTGGGAGGAATCACTTCAAAGTGGAATGCCTAAGATGGGGTGAATGTGCAGCTAGAAATGTCGCTAGATAGACTGAAAGATTGTTTTACTTCCCTTTTAATCTGCCATCATTAACAGCTGCCTTTTGAAGGGAAAGCTGACTTTGTTATTCACCTTCAGAATTTTTTTAATTCGTTGACCGCATTCAGTTACTTTGATACAAGTATAAAGGGTTTCACAGATACCAAGTTCTTACAAGCTTTGTAATATCAATAGATGCAAGAAATTCAAATGAGTGCCCTTGCTTAGAAAGGATTCCAGTACATGGCTGCATCCTGTTTATTCAGTTTGACTTTCAGACTGTCCAACCTGCAAGAACTGGTCTTAGGGTATGCTACTTTCCTTGCTTGTCAGAGGTACTGGGGGCCAGAAGAGGATGGCTTATACAAAATGCGGAGCCTGTTGCAACTGGGTGTTATAAGATAAATGTTAACATAAAACTAGGCTTCATTAATTCCTACTTATGAAATGAGTCGTCTCAGTAACACTTTCTTATTACATATTAGTTTTAAAAATCTGTTATTTATAGTTATGCTATCATTATCGTGTTATTAATCATTCACATTTCTTTCAGTATTTGCATGAGTTAGGGCAGCAGAACATACAGTCTTCCTCTTGTAGTCTCTGAATGTTATTATTTACCACCTTTTTGTCTTCTGCACCTGTAACTTAGACTTAGAAATATTTGACCTGTGACTAGAGAACTCGATTTAAGTAATGGCATGACAAAAAACAATAAGAAAGATAAACAGAGTAGAAATAAGATGGTGATGTTTTATATTTATGATTCTGCTGAAGACCTGCTATTAATTGAGTGCAAGAAATATGACAGTGATGGCTAACGTACTGTGATTAATATGAAAAAAGTGAGCTCAACAAGAATATTTAGATGAAGCAAGGTTAAGTTCTGAATTCAAAAGTTCTTTGAAATGTAATAAGCTGCATTTGATATAAAATCAAACACTGCATTTGATATAAAATCAAACTCACTCCGTTTATCATTCCAGAATGACTCCAAGTGAAATGGACTGATTTCCAGAGAGAGTCATTCTTAATGATCATACTATCACATGATTTCAGACTTAAGTTAGCTTGAATCAAACAGCTTTAGAAAACTTTATTTTTTAAAGAAAACAAATATGAGATGAAAGGAAGTATATATAGCAATTTTTCATATGGAACTGTACCTATTAAAAGTGAGTTATAGAAAAGTTACATAGAAAAGAAATAGTATATTTCTGATTTCTTCTAGGTAGCAATTACAGTGAAAAATGTGATGTTTTCAGTTGGGGTATTATTCTCTGGGAGGTAATCACCCGTAGGAAACCTTTTGATGAGATTGGTGGTCCAGCTTTCCGCATAATGTGGGCAGTTCACAATGGTGAGTTGAAAATGTTTAACTGCGTTTTAAGTTGTATATTTCACCTATAAATTTGCTGAACATTCTGAAGCATACGTTTTTAAATTATTAGTTTTTTTGGTTCTGTTCTTCATTTAATAAGGACTTGTGTCATAAAGAATAAATAATAAGACACTAACACTTCTATGTTAGTGTGGTTTTTGTTTTATTTGACTGCTACATTGTTTGCATTTCCTGCTGCATATAACCACTGTATAAATAAACAAGGGAGAAAAGCTGTACATTTATTACAGCTCCCCATTTTAGAAGATTTGACAGTGGTCTGAGTCGTGTACTTTAAAAAAAATAGCCCTTTATCTTTTCAAAAAATGGGCATTTACACCATGTATGCATAAGTTCAAGTAATTTAACCTACATTTTAAAATGTAAAAATGGTCAAACTCTTCAGGAGCATAGGGCATTAAAAATGTTACTTTGTTTTTTATCTGTTGATTTTTTTTATTCTGCTGTTTAAATTGTTTTATCTAGGGTCCTGCAGACATGGAGCAGGACTTTTCTGTGCTAGGTACAACACAGAACAGAGCCATGTCCCAAGCACTTTAGGATAATGAACAAGAAAAATGATTATATTAAGACAGATGAAGCAATGGTACAGTAATAGTCAAAATAATAGACTGTAGTATATTAATTGTAGTAGTATAACTGCTTTAACAGAGTACTTCCAGTGAATGTCTGCAAAAAGTTTCTACCATTTGTGAAAAACACCATCAAAGAAAGAATGAACTTGTTTGGATGATCTAATTAACAAGCAAGCAATGATGGCTGGCACTGTGCCTGAGAATTGTAGTTTCAGTACTGAATGATAGGAGCTCAAGGTGAGAATAGGAATCTTGTTTGATCAAGTATGTAAAGATGGCAGGCATTGATAGGATGGATGAGTGTTGCAGTCAGTGATACACAAGGAAAGATGTTTGCAAACAGCATTTTTGAGTGAAGAGAGAAGTTCTCCTTTTCAGTTTTTCAAGGGTGCAAGTCATTGAGTCAGGACTGATGGGAGACTTAATAAAAGCAATAGCTATAAATGTGAATGTAATAAGTCAGAAGGCCTTGCTAAGTTGCAGAAAAAATTCATAGGGGAAGAAAAAGCCCACTTTGATTTTTAAAGTGTTTTTTGGTTCACTTCTCTAAACTGTCTTAATTTATGTATTATTTACATAAATTACAATTTAATACGTATACATAATACAATTTATGTATTATTTACATAAGTTACAGCTAATACATTTTTAAGTACTCACTGCTTTCTTTGCAAAACGTCTCTACTTCTCATGTGTTAAGCACAACTGGATGTCTATTAACTGTATTTGTTGTTAAAATAATAAAATGAGTAGAAAATGGAACAAAATCAAATGAGGTTATACTACAGTTGAAGTAAAGTACATAATTGAAAATACCTAGAGTCCATGAAAAAGCCATCCAGAATTGATACTTTTAGCGATTAGTAGTCTTTCAGGAAGAGCAAAAGCAACTTCAAAAATACATTTTTGTGTGTGACTTCAACAGTGGATATCAAAGGCTTCTGGCACTTCCCAGCATAGGGCTTTGTTCTTCAGAAAGCTATAACGTAATCATTAGCCATTTTAAGTACCATTGTGGTACATTGTATTTTGTCAGTCACTGAATTTATGCAAATGACTTCTGAAGGAAAAAATTCATTTTATTTCTTCTATTTTTTTTTACTTTTTTTTAATGTACCTGTAACTCATTTGTAGTGCAAAGGAACATTGTCAGTTCTTTGCTTAAAAGAGAAAATGAAGTATGGGCCAGCTTTTTCAGACTACATGTTTTCCTATACCTGTTCAGCAAAATATCAGAAAGAGATCAGTCACTGTCAGTCTTCTTAAAGTTTGCTTAAATTTTCTTCTAATTTCAATTTTAGGTACTCGACCGCCACTGATCAAAAACTTACCTAAACCAATTGAGAGTTTAATGACCCGTTGTTGGTCCAAGGATCCCTCACAACGACCTTCCATGGAGGAAATTGTTAAGATAATGACACACTTGATGCGGGTATTAAATTTATTTTAGTTTCTTAATCATTTCTTTACTTATTTAGTTGAGAAATTGAATTACAGTAGGTATGCCTTTTGTCACACTTTAAATATAGACTAATGTGTTCCTCTCTCCTCTTTTTATTTGAGAAAAAGATATATATGTATCAAGTTATTGCTGTAAAGAAGGGGAGTAATTTCTTTCTTTTTGGGAGGAGTAGAATGTTTCATTTATAACAAACATGGAGAAATTAATAAAAAGAGTCATATTTTAATGTATTATTTAAAATAATCTGACTTCTTTTTTAAATAAAGTTTTATGTATGATATAGAATTTATTATATGTATGAATTATTTTATTTATTTAAAGTACTATTCATACTATTTTAAAGCAATTACTTTTTATTACTATTAAAACACCGCTTTTTTTCACAGTACTTTCCAGGAGCTGATGAACCTCTGCAGTATCCTTGCCAGTATTCAGATGAAGGGCAAAGCAATTCTGCCACTAGTACAGGTACTGTTCTATAAATAAGAGAATACAATGGAAACATGAAGTGATACACAAGGGTTATAAAATACAGTTTCATATTTGTTTTGAACTCAAATTTGAAAAGATAATCTTTCACAAACTTATGTATTGGCAGGAATCCAATTTTTGTTAAGACCTCATACCACAACATATTTATTGTTCTTAGACAAATAGTTTTGCTGAATTATGTCTTTAATGAAAAATGGGCATACACATCTCCACAGTTTAAACTTGCAGTAGTTCTATGTTAAATTGCAGTAAGTACAATAATTTAAATGAAGCACAAGGAAAACACTAGAAAGGGGAGTAGAACAAAATGTAAGCTAGGCTTTCAGGTAGTGTTTCCCCTACTGAAAATATTTTACTAATAGCAAATAAAGATTGTTCTGTCCTCTGATTTTACAGACAAGTTTTCCCACTTCAGTAGAAATTGTCTTCACCTTCTGCTATCTGATTTGGTTTTTTCTACCTCCAAATTTATTTTACTTTGAATGACGTTTCTTTCGCTACTTGGCTGCTTAATGACCTGCAAATTATATTTTTACTAACCTTACAAGGTGTCTCCACTTCTCAGCACATGATTATAAGATAAGATTTATACCTTTCAACTATGAATATATACTGATTTCTATTTTTTCAGGTATTTGTTCTCCTCTGTAATAAACGATGGACCTTATCATTAATTGTGAATTATATTGCCAGTTGTATTGTTAATTTACCAACTACTCCAGCAGTTTCAGAGCAAACTAAAGAATGACTTCAAATGTCATTGTGGTAGTTAGTCGTATATTCCGTCTTCCACCCACTCCTCTTCACATTTTATAAAGAGGTCTGTTCCAGTTTGGCAGCTTTCCTTTCATTAAAAGTTACCTTAAAGCAAAGTAAAGCTTCTGAGAAGGAGAAGAAATACACTTGAGGGTTTTTTATGAAAATTTGTTTTTCCTTTGAATTTCCAGGTTCATTTATGGACATCACTTCTACAAATACAAGTAACAAAAGTGATGCAAACATGGAACCAAATGACTTCCAAGGAGCTTCTACCAATGACACTATTAAACGTTTAGAATCAAAATTGGCACAGCAAATGAAAAATGCGGCCAAGCAGCCGGTAAGTAAATGCCTGTAATTTTGAATCATAATAATGAAAAGGATGAAATGGACAAAAGCGTGCCTGCAACTACTAGAAACATTAGTGTCTTTTCTTTAAAAAATAGAACAAAATTGGTTTCAGTTACTTATAAGAAAGGAGCATGAAAGTGGATGGAAAAGCACCAAATGATTCCAAAAAGATAAATTGGAAGGCTATTAAAAGTTACATTCAGTGAAATCAAAAAAGAGTTCATTTGATTTAGGGGGATTCAGTAGGTTTAAAAAAATTGAATTCAAATATCATTACCTTAATTTAGAGCTACAAGTTTAGTATAACATGAAAGGATTATACATTTATGTGACTTTTGAAAACACTGTTTTATTTCAAGTGGGATGGAAAAATACAAATATTCTCTTCTGACAGTATTGACCTAATTCTAAACAATTTGAATTAGAGTAAACTTAATTCTTTGCAGGTTACAAGATATTTGGCTCTTAAGTGCCAATAGTAGTTTAAATTTTTACCATTTTAAAAATTTGCCTAATTTTTAAATCTTCTGTAGAAATATATTTTGTTCCACATACTGAGTATATTATAGGGAACTTTCTGCAGATCTGATTCCCTTCTTTTTAAAATTCTAACCCTTGAATCAGGGTGATCCTGGCCGTTTGAGTTTACCACCGTCTCGTGGAAGCAGTGTGGAGAGCTTGTCAGATGTTCGTGGGCGACCTCAGTCAGCCCTTGTTTCAGGAGAAGCCAAAAGGATGAGTGCTGACATGTCCGAAATGGAAGCAAGAATACCTTCTACCACAGGTAAAATTATGTTCGTGGGGTAGACTAAGGAACTGGTAGGAGGGAAGATTATTTTAGAAAATAAATAAATAAGAGAAGAGAGAAAAAAATGAAGTCTTACGGCAGGTTAATAAAATTAGCCATGTGAAAATATTTTAACTTTTCATGTAATCTTTCTCATCCTTTATTAGCTGAGGTGGAATATTGTACATTCAGCTGCAAGGCAGGTACTTTAATTAGGTACTTTTAAGGTCACATAGAGATTACTTCTGTTCAATTAGACTTTCACCTTTCTAAAATCATGCTGAGACTTCTAAATATCAGTCCTATTCCAGATGCACAAGCTTTATCTTTGTACTTATCTTAATTATCTTTAAAATAGCATTTTATTTGCAGTTATTCCTCAAATATATAAAAGTGGATAGTTGGTTTTAACGGTCAGCATGTTCCCAAATAAGTTTTAAACTCAATTTTGTCATATTTCAGAAACATAAGCATATTTTATTCATCAGACGAACACAGCATATCTTTTGTTTAAAAAGTAAACTAGCTTCAGGTGCTTTGCTTCAGGTAGCCATAAACTGTTATGGTTAAATACTGAGTCCGTGAGTGGATTGGAAATTATTCGTAAGCATAAATAATTTTATGGTGAAAACAATCTTCAATCTTCCCAGAAGATCAATTTAATAAAAATGTTTATACTTGGCAAACACTTTCTTGTCTCTTTTCTTCATCAAAGATATTGTTTGTTGATCTATGCAAACATCAATTATTAAGTTTGACATCTGAAACTTTTTTTAATGGTATGTAGCTATAGATTTAATTAGCAGACAAAATTACTTTGGTTTGTTCAGGGTTATTTAGTTGATGCAGTTATTTCTGCACAAATCTGATAATTAGGGTAACCAGGAAACTGTAAGAAGTAAGGAAATAAGCATCATATTCTGACTCTTTTCAACCATGACTACTTTATTTTTGTTGTATGATGATTTTTTTAGGATCTTGTTTTGCTAAATACTGAAGGTATTTGTGGGATAATATTATCTTGCCCTAAACGCTTTTACTTTTATGTACTTATCTTAAAGCCTTACACCAAAATTTGTCTTCTGTATCGTCAATCTTTGACTGATTGATTGTGTAGCACTTCACCCTGAGTATTTCTAAAGGTTTCCTAACATGGAAGGCAACTATGTACTTACCTGATAATAATAACTGGTTTTTACTTTAAAACATCAGGACTCACTGACCCTCTAAAGTCAATGTAAGGTTTTGACATTAGTGGAGATAACTGTAGACTTCCTTTGTGTGAGTTTTTAATTTTCCTGGTTTGTCTTCCATAAGTACACTGTTTTGAATAGTAATTGTTATTTCAGCATATTGTAAGGATTTTTTGTTTGTTTATTATGACTGGAGGGTTTCTTTTTATTGATGCAAAAGAATATGTTGAATATTCTGGAGTTTTGTGTTTTGGGTTTGATTTGGTGTTTTTTGTGTGTGGGTTGTTGGGTTTTTTTGTTTGTTTGTTTTCTTTTTTTTAGTTATTTCAGGAATTAACTGACCACTAGAAATCAGGTCAAACCCATCTGGCCATACATTTTTCAATAAGAGCTGAAACAACACTGTGTTGTTTTTGCTTTGTTTTTTAATGCTGTTGAATTTGTGACAGAAATAATATGCTGTAAACTGAAATGGAATTGTGGCTGGATGAGAATCAGGCTGTTAGCATAAATAAAGTCAAGAATATTTAATCTTCTTGTTTCGCCTACTACTAGATTTAAGTGTTAAGTGTAAATTGCATAATACACCCCACCATTTCACATTAAGATAAATTTGCTGCAGTGTTCTATCTTTGGGAGCTGTATTTGGGCTTTTCTCTAAATGGGAACTATTTTTTTTTCTCTAAATGGGTAACTACACAAGTGGCAAAATAAAAAAGTTTTAAAAAGTTTTTATTGCAAAATATATAATGCTTCTTGAATATCCTTCAGGATGAAGACATTAGTGGTGACAGCCACTTTTTAAAACAAGAAACATCTTCCCTAGTAGGGCAAAATAATGGAAAGCAGGAACAATTGTCTAATGTAGTAAGAGTAAGCACTTTTCAGGGACAGATTACCTTTGCTTTAACAGGAGATGATTGAAAGAAAAAAGTATCCAACTTTTAATCTTGTTCATAAAATAGTTTGTGCCCAGCACCAAAGAGGAAGTGTTATATAAGTTCAGGCAATCAAGAATTTACTCTGAATATACAGGTGATCTGAAGCGATTTATTTTATTCTCTGTTTGGATAATTACATTTGGTTTTCCCTTCTTTGTTGCCGTGCTGCTTTCTGTGTTTGACTTTTGTGTTGCTAACTAAAACTAATTACACAGTGTTGTATTGACGGCTAGTTCTGCATTTTTGCTTTTTAACAGTTGCTTTACTATGTGTAAGCATGAGTGAAAGGCAATGCAGTTTATTCTGCATGAAATATTTTTGCATGAACTACAGTTTAACAAATTTTATGAAATTTTATGCGATATGACAAATTTAATAATTTTGCTATTGCCTTTTTAGTGTTTTGCATGTGTATTGTATGTGTGTATTTTTTCAGCCTATTCCAAGCCTAAACGAGGCCATCGTAAAACTGCTTCATTTGGCAACATTCTGGATGTCCCTGAGATCATCATACCAGGTATCGCAGACCATGTGAACGGGTCAATTGGTTAAGATGCTGGAATAATGATCAGACTGCTAAAAAATACTTCTTGCTCCAGCTGCACTAGAACAGACCTAGAAATATCCCAATGCATTTTTTTTTAAGTGTTTCAGTGAAAAGGAGCATGATCTTTCAGTACTAACTTTTATCAGTAAAGGATGTGATCTTCTTGGTCTAACTTACTTTTAGTAATTATGGGCTATTTCCTTTTATGATCTTGGTGTTAGATTCTCATTATAAGGCAGGCATTATTTTATTACAGTACTTCATTTGGCAAAAATGCACCTCAGTTGAAAAATTCTCATTTAGATAATTACAGTGCCCTGATCTGTGCAGTGTTTAAGCACCCATTTCTAATCTAATCAAATATTAGTAGAACAAAAGACTTAAATACACTATGTACAGATCTTCAAATCTGTGTAATGCTTGTGATTAAACAAGATTAAAGCTTAATTTGTAGTTTTTATATTTGACTACAGTTTTCTAGATCTAAAATGTATTTGCATTACTATTTCTGTTGTGTTTAACTTAAGACAAACTAAAATTATTAGGACAGGCTTCTGACAGGAAGAGAATCAGCATATTCAGCACCTTAGCAGCTATTTTCTGTTGAGACTCCTCTATTTCGTATTTATATTCAGTAGGAAATAATATATCTTTCTTTCCCATCTTCCCTCCTATTTTCTTTCATATTTCTCAAAGACTAAAAATAAATTTAATCAATCCCAGACTGTGATAGGTATACCATGATTAGTATACCAATCACCTCAAAATTATTTGTTAGGAGATGCAAGTAATAGTATATGTTGCTAATCAAAAGACCCATTAAAAACTCTGGACCTTGACTTGAAATATGTGTCATTTGAGGAAGCTTCCTGGTAGATCTTGAGGATTGTTGTATTTTAAAGTTGAAAACAGAAGATACAGTTCTGTTCAAAAACTTTAAATACCTTTATTGAAGTGTACTTATAAAAATACAGTATGTCAAAATGTAGCTTCCAGAGGAAAATTGCACAGTTGATGAAAATAAAACCTATTTGGCGCAGAGACTAGCAGATCAGACAGAATATTTACTGGTATTCCACTGTAGTTTTCAAACATTCCTGGCCTTCTGTGATGCAAAGGAAATCTTGAAAGAGCAAGGAAAGAGGAAGTGAAGCTACATTCTGAAAAGATCTGCCAAGTTTTACTATGTCAACAAGTGATGGAAGCCCAACAAGTTTGCTCTAAAAGTTAACTAGGCACCTGTTGTCTGCACGTACTGTCTGTCTGCTTCAAAAAAAAACTTTGAATCTTTTAGAGAAGAATAATTAAAAGGTCAGTGAAATAATATATCATGTGGCTTTCCCAAAGTAGATTGTGCCAAACACATCAGATACCTTTTTGAGGTTTTGCTTACTTAGGCAAAGGAAGTCAGTTAGATACCCTTCACCTGAACTATTTTAATTGAACTTGACAAGACTAGAATTCTAAGGTAAATTTGGGACAAATAAAAGAGAAATAGCAACCTGTAGAAATGAAATATAGGACTTCATTTCAAATGAAATATAGATTTGAAGCAAGCATAGGAATAAATTTTCTCAGAGTTTACTCTTAAGTCATTTTTTAAGCCTCAAGTGAGTGATGAAGTGTTATCAGGTGTGACAATATAAAGAAGGATTCAAGTATCACATGGGATGAATTGTGGTGTGATGGAGGGTGATTGGTGGATAAGAAATAGAGTAAAATTTAACGTCATACACTGAGGAACCAGTAGTAACAATTTCTTTTAATTATGAAGAGAACTCATTAATCCTAGGCAGTCTAAGCAGCTAATCTGAAGTAGTTGTTAAAATACATACATATATACATACATATATATATGTATGTCTATTTATAAGTGATAGATAGATACCAGTCTTTAGGGTTCATTTTGAAAAGAATATTTCCAGGATAGATTAGAAAAAAACTAAAGAAAAAAAAAAGCTAATTTACAGGCCATTGTTGAGGTTTGATCAGGAAATCAACATAGTATTCTGGGCAGCCAAAGAAGTATGTTGAGCTAATCAGAAGTACACTCTGAAATAGTAACAAGAAAAGCTACTAGAATGGTATGTAGAGTGTGAAGAAGAAAGTGGAAGAGCATGGTTTTTTTAGTTCTCAGAGTGAAAGCTGAGAAATGAGTAATTATTTTCTGTAGATGAATTTGCAGCTAAAGACTAGGAAAAGAGAATTGCTCAAGCTAAAAGGCACAGTACCAGCACTAAGGCAAAGGGTGTAACTATGCAGATGTCTGGGCTGCATAATAAAAGGTTTCAAATAGTCAGAACACCTTCCTGGTAAGAATCACGGTGCCAGGAAAAAAGAATATGTACCCAGCTCTATTAAAATAGAGCTTAATCATTACGTGTAGGGATGGAACCAGCTGCCCAGTAAACTAACTATATTTATCTGTATCCTTAAAGCAGTTTCTCAAAAGCATCTTGCTCTGTTTTTAGGACAGCATAATGTGCCCTCACATTATGTTTCTCACCACATTCCTTTCCTTACTCCTTCAGTACATGGCTTTCAATCCTATCCTCTTAACACTTTTCCCCTTCCAGTTACACGTCCAAGCTTCCCAGAGCGGCACCGCTGTCTAAATCCCACCCTGGTACGTTCCTCAGCACTTCTGCACATACCCAGCTCCTCCAGCCTTCCCTGGGCACGTCCATCCGTGGGAAGAGAGCACTGACATTGTCCACACTGCTGCTGGCCTGCTGCTGAATACATGGCAAAGCAGCTGCTTCCCGCAAAGGGGAAGGCACTGGGCAGGCGTGTTACCGTGAGTCAGCTGCTTTGGGGCAGAGCTATTTTAGAAGCATGAGTACTACATCTGCCACCATTGGGTTGTTTGTTTTTTTCATAATGGGTTCTGCCTTGGTCACTTTTTATCCATGAACTGATTGTGAAGTCATAAAGTTTATTTTTTCATCGGTTGATGATTACATGTTTGAAGAAGTGGAATTTGCTCTTCTTCCTAAATGTTTTCCAATAGGTGTAAATAAACTTACTTTCATTTAAGGTGCTATTTTGTTATTAGTTTACAAAAATAAAAACTGAAAATAATACATCAGCAAGTTCCATTGGCAAATGGATTTTCAGAGGTGATAAACCACAACCAGATAGCCATGTGGAGTATCCCTTTCTTTCACTTGATATGCAGTATAATATGGATAATAGGCACCAACATCTCCATGTAGGTGTTTTTTTTCTTATTTGTATATGAGAAATAAAATTCCTTACAAGTACAAAAAGCTTAAATAGCCGTATGTTTAAAGGAAAAAGTAAAATCCAGTTATAGTTTGTCATATGATAAAGGAGAATAACCCAGACACCTTCTGTATACTAACCAGTCAAGAGGCATCTGACAAAATATACATTCAAGTGCAGCCTTTTCTTCTCTGGCAATGTTAAACAGCTTATGCATATAGCATGCGTGCACTTGGCTTTCTAATTTTGTCATGCAAAACTCTGTGCCACAGCGTTCAAGTAATTTTATAACATTGGCACTGCATAAACTGCATTACTCAGGATAGACACGTTTTGTTAAGTATCTTTAGAAAATGTACAAGAATCATAGATGATTTAGCTGGTAATTTTTCCATCTAACTTTTAAAACCAGTATAGGCCAGAAATCCTACTTTTGTCTCTTCAAATCAGTTCGTGATTCTGGATTCCAGATGAATGGCTTAAATTCCTGACCATGTCTTCTAAAATTAGTAAATTTACTAATTGCCTTGTACCATAAGGGACATTTGATTCTTTGTGTGTAAGGAAAGCACTCAAAAGTACTGTACATGAATAAGGATAGGAGAACATGATGATGGAGGAACGAAGAGGTAAACTCCCTACCACAAAATCAGAGAGTACTCAAGTGAGTTTGAAAGCAGGAACAGGAGACCTGGAAGAAGAGTAAGAGTGAGTTTGCACTTGGCTGGAAGGTTACAAACAAAATACTTTTGCCTTAATGAGAGGAAAACAAGCAGCTTGTGTAAGTGTAAAAGGAGACAGCAAGCATCTGCTATAGGGAAGGGAGAGGACTGCATGGCTGCTCTGAATTTTTGAGGGTTGTTCAAAAGCCTTAACAGGAAGCTGTGTCATTTGCTTCACTGCAGTATGTGGAGTGGCACATACCAGAAGTTTTCTGTACTTTTTGAATTTCATTTTAGGAAATAACGGTGTGTACATTTTTTTTCTTTTTCTTTTTGTGTTTGTTTTTTTTTTTTTAGGGCAAGAAGTATATTTAGGATATTTGTGGGGGGAGATTAATAAGAAATACTGGAGCAGGTTGGAGGGAGGAGTGGATTGAGGAAAGAGAATACAAGGAGTGAAGTGAGTATGAGACAAGAATGAGAATAACAGAGAGAAGGAGGGAAGAGCTGGAGGAAGAAATAGAAAAACATAAATGAAACAAAGGAAATGAGTGGAAGAGAGTTGTATACCTTACCAATGCAAATACTTCATGAACAAATTTTACATTCCTATTTATACGAAATGCTTTGCAGCATCAAACTCATTTGAGACTAATGATTGCTTCAGTTTTTCTCTCCGGTATTTCAGCAATTAATGTTACTTTCCTCTGAGCAAGTTTTTGCTCTTTCCTCTTCTCTCCTTAGTTTTTTTGCTTTCATTTTGCCCTTTTAATTTGTATATTCATATGTTATTAAACAGCACAGAACTTGAATATTTCAGTAATTGCAGCTCTCTCATATGCAAGCTCTGTGTATTAAGAAACCTTGAAAGCATGAGTCCCCAGATAGTGTATGGAATTTCTACAACTATATCACAGTAATTGCTTGAAATGGCAAATGATTTTGTGGGTCTATTTCCCTTATAGTACAATAAATTAAATAAAAGTCTTTCATCATTCCACGTAGCGATCAGGCACTCAGAGCTTTTTTCACTAAAACTCTCAAAACAGATATGTACTTGGATGCTCATTAATTTCTTATCTTAAAGTCCTGTAAATTGTTAAAATCCTGACATAGAACACCAAGCTACTGTTGACTAACTTCTGCACATTTACAACATGATTAGTTGTATGGGGAGGAAAAATTAGGAGTTTTAAATGGGTGTAGAGGTGAAACATGTAAAGGAAGAAAAGGAAAGAAGACATAAAGACATAGCTGTGAAGATTTCGAATAAAAATGTTGTGTTGTATTTTTTCAATTGAAACTTGTCTTGAATCTGGAGCAATAAGTATTTGTTGATTTGTAGTCTATTTCTGCTTTGTCTAAGCTATTTGCCAGATGTCTGCAGCAGTTACACTAATTAAAATGGCACTGCCCAGTAGAGCTTGCTCTTCTCTCATGCTACTAACTCAAAGATATTTTTCATTTAAAGATGTTCATTTATTACAACATGGTAGTTTTGGCCCCTCCTTCCACCCTCCTTCAAAGCATTTTCTTTTCTTGCACCCCACCCTGATTATTTTAACTTTTTTGGCAGCCATGTTCTAATGTTTCAGCAACACATGTGCCAGGTTCTTTAAATTCACAAATGTTGCTAATCTGAAATGAGAATTTCAGATATTTTTGCAAGCTTATTTCAGCTGGGCTAATTTTAGAACAGTGTTGTTGAATGAAACGTGCACATAATTTTGTGTCAGTCATGGGTGGATCATCTGTATCTTGAATATTGAGATTAGCTGTGACAGCCAGATGAAGTATCTAGCATACATAATTCTATTAAATGTATAATTGTGTTTGTAAATGGCCATTTAGTGAAAAAATTCACTGTGAATGAATAAGATCAAAAATTTGATATAGATTCATCATTCACTCAATCTGCAGTATCTTAGAAATATATTAAACAATATAGTCGTGATGCCTAGGTAAGTATATACTTCCTCTGAATTTCAGAAGCAAAAGATCAAGACCTCAAAAAAGCTGTGACTTAAATTCTTTTGTAGTCACAGCAAAGACTACAAGACTTTTCAAAGATTTCTCATTCTGAAACTCCTGATTTTCTGATGTGCTTCTTTCTCATAGAACTTCTTAGAAATTTTAGAACATAAAATGTCATGTCAGATTGGTAAGGTGACACTAAGAGTTCTCTGTGGCTGCTCTGTGTTAATGTATTCTTACATGCAATAGTCACTATTTAAGAATTTAAATTGGGATTCCATTAAATGTATTGATCAATATTGCATAGATAGTCTAATATTTTTTTAGTAACAGTTATGAATCAAAATTTGCTCATCAAGATAGGCAGGGAAGTAGTACTGAAATTGTGCTGAATAAATATCTAAAAGGTTAAAAAAAGATTAGATGCCTGTTAAAGGGCTTAGAGTTGGGCTGGCTGCTGAGCTCATGGTTGATGGGTTAGGGGCTGCCACTGCTGTAGTACATGTTTGAGATGCTACCCTTGAGTAGAAAAGTTACGTAATGCAGATCAAGAATTTTGAGCATTGTCAGCTGTTACTCAGAACGTTTTGGTGTTTCCTTTTGGACAGCTGACCTGCTCTCAAGAGACAATATAAACAATCACAGCAATAAAAATCAAAGTAGTCGGGGAGATTCCGTTGCATAATCTCCAATCCTTTTGAGGAGACTTTGTTTCCCAGTAATGTCTTTGAGTGTCACTGTTAGAATTTAAACTGTTTTATGTAGCTGTCACAAGTGGATAATTGCTAACAGGTGGAAGGAGAAAAGGAAAAGATTACCGCACTATGTTCAGTAGGTTATTAGCACGATGTGGTTTAGCTGAACGGTCCCCTTTTCACAGTTCTTAGAGCATGAGAATGGGACACATTTTCCTTCATCTGAAGGTGAAAAAGTGCTTTCACTTTGACCAGAAGGAAGTACTCTCACTTATTGGTTTTGGTGAGGGAAACAAAACAGACAGAAGTCCTTGCTATGTTACTTGAGCATACCAAAGAGCAACAGGTTAAAGCTGGCAGCATGTTATCTTTGCAGTCTAGCTTTTAGAAATCCCCATAACGTAACGCACTTGAAATAGATGTCGTCATCAGCTCCTGCCCTGAGTCCTAAGCCTGTTTAAATACATGTGTCAGAAGATGGTGGAGTGGAGGGCAGCAGCTATTCATGTGGTAGGAGTGGTTGTTGTATTAGGGGATACTTTTTGTTGACAGGCCAGCATGTTTTGAGTTAAAATTCTGCAGCTGTCTCTCTCTCCCCCTCTCTCCCTTTCTCTCTGTGGATTTGTACAAATTCCAAGCTCCTCTGCAACAGTCTCACCCTTCTTATTTTGTTCGGAATAGATTTCACTGTTTTCTTTTTGTTTTGTTTTGTTTTGCTTTTTTCCCAGCAGGAAACGGACAGCAGAGGCGCAGATCCATTCAAGATCTTACTGTTGCTGGAACAGAGTCCAGTCAGGTAAGCTCTTTCTCATCCCTTCATTATGTTTCAATAAAGACAATGTGTATGTGTATAGGGAAACTGATCTGCAAATCTTCACTTTTGATACTTTCGTACAATTGATATGGACGCTCGACAGAATGCAATGTCATTTGCATTGTGTTTAAATTAGATACCATGAGGATACTCTGTGAATGAGCTCTGGATGATAAGTGATTTCTCTATAGCTTATCTAATATTTATCATTTTTATGTACAAACAGTTAGTGTGTACCACTTCATTTGGCTCAGATGTTATGTCAGAAAGACTTTCCACTTCATTCTGTATAGGAAACAATTGAAATAACTATTTATAATTGTCTGAAGCAGTTAGACACACATTAGACTCACATATTGTATAAAATAAAAAAATCAATGTTATGTGTATTTATTTATTAATGAATCTCTATACTCTAAACATGTCTTACAGTACTATCTCTTATTTCTTGTGAGAGTTTTACAATAAGGAGCTATCACAAGGATATTTTACAAAATAAATACAGCTATTGCATTAAGATGCTTTTTAATTTAATACCTTTGTAGATGGTATTATAAGTGCCATAGTAACAGACACTGTTATGCTATATAAAGCTGAAATTAAACTAAGAACATCTTAAATGAGAAAAGTACAGCTAATGCTTCATTCAAATGTCTTTATTTTGTGTTTTAATTATTACCAGGCCTGTTGAAGTGATTCAGAGAGGGCATTTTATCACTAGTGTGAATTAGGAATTTTTAGGTACCTATTATTATTTGTATGTTTGGAAATTGAGATCTTAACATGTTTGTCAGGTTAATCAAGTTTCCATAAAAAACAACCTACAGCAATAATCTAAAATAGGTGGTAATTTTAGGGGTGTGTGGTTATCAGGGAGATCAACATTTAATCCTTCTTTAATTCTGTAGAATGTGATAGTCACAGAAATCTCATGAATCCCCTGGATATTATTAGTAGAATTTGCTACATACAACTATCAGAGAATAATGAAATAACTCTTAAGTATACTTTAATATCTTCAAAGAAGGCAGAAAGAAATGAATCTGCAAAATATAGCAAACAAACAGATTAACCTATTTGGTTAACAGTGTAACAGAAATTATGCCAGACTGGTGTGGGTCTGTAGAAGTACTAGAATCACATTTTACCCTTTTTCTTTCTTATAGTATACATACTGGAAATGTAAGTGGCAGTATTAAAATTACCTGCTTTTTTTTTTGTCTTGCAGTTTTGGGAAATGTAATAATAAGAATGTTCTTTGGAAGAAGTTTATGCACTGTCCATATAAATAAATCATGAATTTTCTCCCTTTTTTGGGGCATGGGCGAGAAAAATAATGGAAAAGATAGCTGAAACTAGTGCTAACTTTTGACATATATATGTATGTACTTATTTTAAAAAAACAGTAAATTAAGAAAGCAAACACAACATAATACTTAAGATTGTTCTACATAGGTTTCTATAAGCTCTGGATTTTGCTATCTGAATGTGTATTTAAAATCTTGAACTGCTACCTATGTAAGGAATCTACCAGCCAAAGCAGAAAAAACATCTGTAACTAGTGTAGTTCTGGTCAGTTTATAGCATCTCTCTACATGCACCATACTATATAGGTTATCTTTAATTTGAAAGTCCCCTTCCCCCTCCCTCTCTTCATTGCAAACATCCTTCTTTCCTGCATACCATTCTCTCTTAAACCCACCCTTTTGCATTGGCTTCTTTATTGAACTGCCATAGCACTGTGTGCTTCCTCTCCCATACGCAGTCCTTTTAAGCTCCTACCCCACTCAAAATTATGCTGTACTTTTTGTTCATTTGTTTTTTTTTTTTCTTATTTAAAACCATTTGACTGAATAGTAAAGCTGATCAGAAATCATAATAAACATGTTTTTTTCTGGAAATTGCCAACATGCAAATATAAATTTATACTGCAGTATTTTGGAGTTTGTTTTTATCAAGGTTTTTCCTACTCGGAATGGATTTTTCTGTTGAGGTGGAGCAAAACACGGGACAAGTATGCTATATTTTGCGGTACTTACCTGACAAGGGTAGACCAAGGCTTATGACTCCCTGCTTAGCTTTGGTTGTTTTAATCTGAAATTGATGTATGTGTTGGGATTTCTTGTGTATTGCATGGGTCTTTGAGTGGTTTTGATTATGATTATTAATTTATTTTTTTTTAATGGTCTTCAGAGTCTTAAGGCATTTTCCTCTAATGCCTGAGTACTGGTACTATCAGTACATCAGAGAGTAATAGTGCTTTACTGTTCAGTTGACCTTTTTACACTGAGAGCTTAGATAGGAAAATGTGCTACAACAAAGGTTCTCAGTTGCTGAGCCAGCCATTGGAGGGGCTTGCTGATGAGAACCCATGCATTAAGTCACAGGACTTGGTGAAAAGTCGTATGTTCTAGTGCTTGGTGACCTTAGACTGGACAAGTTACATGAGCAGCACTGATGTAACCTTTTTCCTGCAGTTATAGTCTGCAATCTCATCTGTTTCCATCCATTTATCGCGATGGCCTACTCATTTTTCCATGCAATTATTTTTTTCACTGAGCTGATCATTTTAAGACCTCATTGAACATTGAACTGTGATGTCTGTGGCTGTCCATTAACTACTGTTCTTTCCTAAGCTTTGTAGCGCAGAAATAGATGTGCACTGAACTGCAGCCACAATAAAACTTAGAAAGGCTTGATGGAGCACAAAAATCCTGCTGCTTAAACTGGATAGTCTCCTTGGAAAAAATTGGTAATTTGTACAAATAGATTTGGAACACATTTGGTGTAATTGCTAAAGAACTGCAGATTGCAATTAGATAGACAGTGAGGTACCCGTGCCCCCACTTATGTTTTTATTGGGTAGATCATTCTATACAGTGCCATGATGATATCAGAAATACTTCTTAAACTTTTTTTTTTTAACAGTTCTTGCTGAATCTTAGTATTTCTCAGTTTACTTTGAGGTCGGAAAAAAAAATAATGCATATATGGTATTGAACAGTTGAGAAGTAAGGATTGAGCGTACAGACCCACACGTGCACAAGTCGAGTATGAGAATCTGTGGGAGCTGATACTGTACAGATGAATCATTCTGTCCATGAGACTGTGCAGTTGGTCACAGATGCACATTTTTATTTTCTCCTATTTTGTAGGGTGATAAAATCCACAGGAGATGAGGAGAGAGGGCCAGTGCCACTGACTTCTTTAAGTCTGGTTTCCTGCTTAAATTAAACTTGAAAAAAATTGTGCAGTTCCTAGAGGGAGAATTATACCTCAGAGCAAGCGAGATTATCAAGACTGTAAAACTTTGAGAAACTGAGAAACTAAAAAACTAGTGTGACTGTAGCCACCTGACAAAGATACAATCATAGAATCTCACATTGGAAGGGACCCTCAATGGTCACTGAGTCCAACTTCCGACTCTTCACAGCACCACTCAAAACTCAAACCCTATATCTGAGAGCATTGTCCAAACATTTTTTGAGCTCTGGCAGCTTGGGGCCCTGATCACTGCCCTGCGCAGCCTTTTCCAAGGCCTGACCACGATCTGATGAAGAAACTTTTCCTGGTATCAACTTGACGCCCTGACACAACTCCATGCCGTTCCCTCGGGCCCTGTTGCTGTCATCAGAGAGCAGAGCACAACAATACCCCTCCAGTCCCTGTGAGGAGCTGCAAACCACCCTCAGCCTGCTCTGCTCTGGGCTGGACAAACTAGGGGACCTCACCTGCTCCTCATATGTCTTCTCCTATAGGTCCTTCACCACCTTTGTAGCACTCCTTAGGACACTTTCTAATAATTTTGTGTCTTTTTTGTACTGTGTCAACCAAAGCTGCACATAGTGCTCAAGGTGAGGCTGTACCAGTGCAGTGTAGAGCAGGGCAATCATGCAATCAAAGAATGGTTTGAGTTGGAAGGGACCTTAAGATCATCTAGTTCCAACCCTACTGCTATAGGCAATGACGCTTCCCTTGAGACCAGGTTGCTCACAGCCCCATTCAGCTTGGCCTTGAATGAGAGTGGGGGCATTCACAGCCTCTCTGGGCAACCTGTTCCAGTGTCTCACCACCCTCACAGTAAAGAATTTCTCCCTAATATCTAGTCTAAATCTATCCTCCTTTTCAGTTTAAAGCCATTCCCCTCGTCCTGTTGCTACATGCCATTATGAAAAGTCCCTCTCCAACTTTCCTGTAGGTCCCCCTTCAGGATGCCCTTCCCTCAACTAGCTAGCAATGCCATGCTTGCTGCATCCCAAGATATGTTGGCCTAGTATAAGGGTAACCCTCCAAAAGTCTGGCATACTTGGCATACTGTGATGTCTGGAGGAGGCAAGGATGAAAGGAGATCCATGAAGGAGTAACAGGAACTGTCTGCTGAAAAACAGCCATTGGCTTACCTTTAGAGAGGCTGGTGTCAGGGAAGGTAGCTGCAGTCTAGTGTTATGCCAGGAAAGCTGAAACATCTTACTCAGCACACTCAAACACTGTAATCTAAGGTGTTCAGATTTGGGAACTTCTTATGGGTTTTTGTGATGCTTTTTGAATACACTTCAGATAAAAATCCTTTACTCCAATCTCTAGTATCTCACAGATCTAAACAATCTGGTACAGCATGCAGTGCAGTATAGCATAGCTTGTAATTTAGCTTGCAAGTGTACTTTTCAGGTCCCCTTTGCTACAACCTAAATACCGAACACATTTCACTTACGCTTCACTACAAAAGATTGTTCTATCTTCTTGTGTGTGTTTATCATTCATATCTGAGCACATTACCAGTAGACACCAAGCTTTCTAATGTCAGCAAATACTTCAACAGAAAAGCTTTTTCAAAATTTCTAATGCAGTCATCCTGATAGTATCATCCCATTGGATTATTTCTACAATAGTTTCTGGCTACTAACATAAAACATTAAATGGTTAATAACAATGAAACTACTCTTCATGTTGCTTATCATGTGTCTGTCAAAGGAGGAATGCACAACTAATGCATAAATTTCCATCCCCATTTGCCAATTCCTTCATTTTTAATTGAGTTTCACATCATTCTATGAATTTATTTCCCTTGATATGATACAGCAGAAAACAATCAGATATGAGTTTCCTCAGCATCTGAAGACTGAAATAATTTGAAGAAAATTAGGTAGCTTAAGCAAATACTTAAGGGCATTACAGATAATTTCATTTTTTTTAACAACTATTTCTACTGAAGCTGCATACCTTGCAAACATTTTTCCATTGCATAAGCAAGCAAAACCAAAGTGTTCAGGGTTGGCACAGGGACAGCGTTAACTGCTGCAATATAAGTTTTGCATTTGAAACAATTTTTAAAGCTCTGAGAAGGTAATAATTGAGCCATGTTTCTGACTTCCCTGTTTTACCCAGTGGACTTAAATTATTGTTCTTTTAAAGATGTTTCATTTTAGAAAGTATGGGCATTTACTGTTATAGGTCTCATGTGTGCTGTTTAATAGCATGTTTTGCTAGGCTCTTAAACTGGAGCAATTACCAGAGAAACATATTGTAAGGCAGTTGAAATAATGGGTATTTCACTGTAGAATCTTGCTACTCTTCGGAGTGTAGCTTGACTGACTGAAATCCTGGCTTTTAAAAATTAATTTAAGATATGATACTAGGAAATTGGAGTCATAAAGAACTGCAGCTTCCAGGTAATGTGCATTTCAGTGCTCCTTTTGAAATACAGGGACAGCTAGTTAATCATTTTGTTAACAGTGTGCTGTATTGAAAATAATTGTCTTTTAATAGCATTTTTTCATTTGAAAGAAGCGTTTTCCTGCAAAAGATGGTGGGGTCTGTACTTTTAAGTACTACACTGTGTTTATTTTGTGTCAGTGAGAAGATATATGAAATACAATAGTATGTATAGTAAATTGGAATTCTGAAAGAGAAGCTAGGTAGAGTAATGATATCAGTGTTAGTTTCTGTGTTTTGGTAAACAGAAGGTTTTAAATAGTCAAGCTTTCTACTAATACAGAATTTTGCTTTGGTTTTTAATTTGCTTTGAAAGAGAGAATTTCCTCAATTTCTAATTTAGTTTAATCAATTGTTTAAATGGATTGCTTTGATTAAAAACTTTTTCATGCTTTCTGAGGATTAATTATTTAAGTTCCAAGTTAACACAGGAATCACAATAAAAACTGTAGATTAATACTTTGCAGTGAAGTGCAATTACTGAAGTTCATTCCTTTATTTGAACGTAGTTGATGCTTAATCAATGAATGCAGAAATAAAACTTTATTCTTTCTTTATTTTATAGAGCTGATGGAATTCACCAAACAGCGTTGTGAAAACTAGTCTGTGTAGTATAGTGCTTTTATATAAAGATTTTTAGTGCATTGTTCAACAGTCCTCTTTGCTATGCTGAGTAGCAAAATTACATCCTTTTCTTTTTGTATGGTAAAGATGAAGAAGAAATTATGATTAAATTCATGCAATACATGTAAGGTATATGAAGCTGTCTGGAAAGCTTTCAGGGTAAAAGATTTGCAAGAGGTCAGGAGGAATATGTATTAAGGTTTCTTCACATTGATTTTTTATTTTAATACCATTTTGTAAAATAAATGTTTTGAAAAATCATCTTTTGACTTTCCTTGTCACTTTGTTTTATCATTTCAGGAGAGTAGAAACAGCAGTAGATCATCTAGTCCTAGTGTGAGAATGATCACTACCTCGGGACCAACCTCTGAAAAGCCAACCCGTAATCCATGGACACCTGATGATGCAGGTAGTTCATTAGTGAAACATTTTAGAAGAGAAATGATTATGGCATAGGGTATGTGCCTACGTATAGAATTAGGCAGTGAAAGTGACAGTCCATTTTAATGTTGCATAGGTTAAATCATTTTATTGTTGCTTTGTTTCGGACATCAGATATGAAAACTTTTTATAAAGATATTGTTAAATTACATAAGCTTGTAGGAATTGTGCTTGTTACAAAGTATTGTACATATGCAGCGATGTGACTATTTAACAAAGGTCTTTGAGCACCAGTTTTGGTTATAATGTTATTGTGGAGTGAGGGGAATGGACATCTTGCAGCGTTTTAGTGTTGTGCATTTGTATTATGAATGCACAGATAAAGCTTTCATTGCTCTGACTTCTGGAAAGAAATGCTACTTAGGTGAGTACCAGCTGGAATACATTAATTTTATATTTTTTTAAATCTATGTGTTGAAATTTTGCTCATGCACAATGTGAACATAAAATGTACTGTTCTTAAATGAACTAATCTAAGTAATCTACTGTAGCATCACTGTTCTTTTGTTATGAAAGGTGATTAAGACTATACAAAATAGCTGAATTTGATCTTAAAGATAATAATGCATGCCATCACAAAAAGAACCAATATTAGACTACGTGGAAATGATAGATCCCCACAAATTCCTTTCTAGGATACACATAAGATTTACATTTTCATTACTGGAACATACCTGTTGAATCTTAGGCTTAAAGTCAAGACGATTCTATGATTCTTGATTCTGTGATTTCGTAGTGCTTTAAATTCTGAAGCCTTTCACTTGTGATCTGTTTCATCTTTGGCTGATCAGATTCTGTCATTCTTTTCCTGTAACCAACTGCAAAATGGAAATTCACACATGGACTGATTTTGTGCCAGCATACATATATATGCGTACTCGTATTTTACCAAATATAAGGTGATTCTGAATGTAAGATGTGTACTTCTTTCCCCTGTTTTAGTAGGAGGAGAGTAGCATACTCTTGTACTTTGCCTCTTTGCTTTCTTCTTTCTGTCCATTATCACTTTGCCTAATCACACACTATGCCTAGTAGCATATAAATCACAAAGCCCTTGCTTTCCACCATAGCCCACCCTGTGCCTTCCTTTGTGCTTCCAAGTTGCTTTGGACAGTGAGCATTTACAGGAATTGCTGTTTGACATGGAAGCAGTCTCTTACCATTAGTTTAATAGACAGTTTTCTGGGAACCAAAAGTTGCTTATCTTATGCCAGCACAGAGACAGTTTGTCCTAAATGTTTGGCCATAAATGCAACACACAGCTGGAGCTGAAGTTAGGTCTATTACTTGGTGACTTTCTTGCTCACAGAAATCACTCACCTTATACTCAGGTAAATACAGAATGTACCGTGTGTATTTTTTCACATTAGGTTTACCAGTCCATAAACAAAGGTTTACATTTTTAAACAGATAAATCAGTTTTCTGTGAAAGTGAGTGCGTTATTAAGTAAATGAGGCAAAGTGATAAAATCAGGACACAGCCAAATCTGATCAACCACAGGAAAAGTTACAGCTCTGTGACACATGACCAGCAGCTCAGGAATGTAATCTGAAGTTTTTTGCATGCATTGATGTATTTGAAGCATTGCAATAACTCCCTTGCTGTAGCAGTATTCCATATATGGCAGTAGTCAAATGCAGGGAAGGCCTTTAATATTGTTCTTATTTAAGACACTGTGGTGATTAAGTCTCTGATTTTTGTTTTGTTTTGTTATTTTCATTTATTTTTACCACCTTCTAGTTTCCTTACAAGCATAGACTTAACCACTTTTTCTCCATTCCCACCCTCTTATTTCTGTTTCCTTTTGAAGCTGCTCTTGGAGATAGCGTAGTCTTTGAGGGCAACACCTTAGTTTCTCTACCACGACTACTCTGTGGCAGGTGCTTTTGGGGTATGGGTAAGCAGCCCCTTTTTTTTCCCCACCTACCCTCCTCCATATAATTCTCTAGTAGCAATAATGCAGCTGTAAAATCAGTAGTTTCTCAATGTGTCTTTACTCCTATGTCTCTTAAAGCTTAACGGTAACTTTGTGCTCCCCAAATTCTGGGCTTCCAAAAGATGCAACCTTTAAGAATTGAGAACCATGTTAAATATAGAATGAAAGAACTAGAGAAAGTCAGAGCAAATGCAGTGTAAGAAGAGAGCAGCCAGACCCACGAGATAGGCTGATTATTGGGTTCCTTGCTGTCCACAAAGTGTTTCTACAGAGCAAAGGAGATGGATGCCCTAGAGCATGTTGTAAGGAAGATACAAACTCCTCACCAGGAGTTGTTTTCAATACTGAGCAGGAGGTTGTGCTTTTTTTTTATTTTGGCAGAGTTGGTTTGCACAGCTTCTAATTTTAAAATCATTAGATGCATGGCTGGCTGGCTGATCCTTCATAAACAAGAATGAAATGGCAGTTTTTTTTGTAAGCAGAGAACATGATGAAAAACTGTGCAAAATAGTATTTTTAAAGTCTGTATGCTGATAAATGACTTCTAGAAACGGAGGATGATCACATTAATCTTTATTTCTTCTTGATTAGATAGACCATAATTTTGACGTTCTTAACTTTATCAGAAAAAAAAAAAAAATCACCTGCCTTGGGATTGGAACACTGCTATTTCCTGCTATTTCCATTTGCTTTTTCATCTTCAGATTGTGTATTGTGAAATGATGTAGTGTTATGGTTTTTGTCCTATAAAAATAGAGCTCCATTTAAAAATGCATTAAAATCTTATTGTTATTATTGTTACAGAGACCAATGGGTCAGATAACTCCATCCCAATGGCATATCTTACATTAGATCATCAGTTACAGGTAACAAATATATGCTTTGTTCTAATGTATGAATTTGAGACTGCAAAATATAGTGCCACGTATTTACCTGTGCTTCTATTCTGTCTAACTTTTGACCAAGGCTAAAAAAAAATGTATTATGTAATCTGAGATTGGTTGACTCAGATTTGATCAAGCTATTAAAAACAGCCTCTGGGAAACATGATCCGTAAAACCAAATGTAATCTGAGTGACTGTCAAAATAAGACATTCCTTGCTTGAGTTTTACTGAATCAAATTGTTGCATTCACTGTATTTGTTATGTGTGTGATTAAAAACTACTTTGATTTTTGTTCCTTTTGATGAAGAGACTGTCAGATTAATAACTGCAGGTTGGAGGTTTGAGTCAACTTTGACATCAGTGCAGTAAAATTTTCCAGTGCATGGTTTAACACTTATTTTTAAAAGCTTACTGTTTTTTAAAAGATGTTATAAATACTCTGTGGAGACGTTCTAACATGCTGTACACTGACATATCAGTTCATTAGTTTTTAACATGTCTGATTTATTTTCAGCCTCTAGCACCATGCCCGAACTCCAAAGAATCTATGGCTGTGTTTGAACAGCACTGCAAAATGGCACAAGAGTATATGAAAGTTCAGACAGAAATTGCATTGCTGTTGCAGAGGAAGTAAGTGATCTGTAACTGCTATTTCAGGCTTTACAAAATAAAATTTCATAGACCATGATCATTTTTCAGGCCTAATCTCTTAGAAGTACTGAACTACTCTCCACAGGTGAGATATTCGGAGAGGTAACTAAAGTTTTAATCAGTATCAAGGCTTTTCTTCTGGACAAGTCCACTTTAAAGTTTATGGGACATCAATCTATGTACCACAGTAGTTATGTTGTTTGCATCATTGCAAATAAAAGATCTGGACTGTTGAGGAACCTTGGAATTTTATTTCACTCTGTCCAGTAAAAGACCTTCAGTGGCCTTTTAGAATTTTAGATAACAGCTCAGTGTTACTTATTTGTTAGTTTTTATGTTATATCCAGCATTTGTCAATCAGTATTACCAAGTCAAATTTCATGTTTTTCTAGTAGGGGTTTAGGACCTAATACATGAAAGCCATAATGTACTTTCTTACGATGTACATGTATACGTGAAGAAACTGCTTGCATGTACAGTTGGATTGGAGCCAAAGTTATTGCTGACTTAGAATGTCCATTTGAAATGCAGTTATGTTTTGCTTCTCATCATTTCTCTTTCCTGGTGCTGGGGGGCAGTTCTTAGAGGTCATAAATACTTAATAAACCAAGTAACCAGCTTGCTACCCACAAGGGTCTAAGCCATGGCAGACAAAGTGTTGTGTAAGTGGAGCTTGCCTTGGTGTTTGTGGAATTGCTGAAGAACAAAAAAATGTGCATTCACTTCTGACTTAGCATCTTGAGAACATTTTTTTTTTCCAAGTACTGTTAGAATGTACATAGTTCATGAAGAAATGTTGAATCTGCAGTGAAGATCTTAATTTTGTTTTTATTTCCATTGTCCCTCAGGACTGATTGGCAATATAAAAATGGGCTTCTGTTTCAAAACTACTTCCTACCTTTTGATTTCTCCTTTTTCCTTTTTTCCCCATACTGTCTGTATAGAGATTTCTCCCCAGTTGTTTTTTCTTAATCAGAACATAATTGCTCTTAGGTATGAAACAAAAAATAGTGCTGTGATTGATGTATTTAATGTTGTTTGAGATAATAATTATTCTATAAAGGTTGAACTAATAAATTTTTTTTAACTGTAATTACAAAGCACATGGCAACAATTAATTAAGAACATGAACTTTCTCCTCTACTATTTTGTTGCTAGATTACTATTGGCAGCTTGCCTGCTTGTCACCTCATAAACAAATAGTAAAACAAACTGCATTCTATTTAACTACATCCATTTTGTAGGATAATTTTAGCAAGTTTATCAGTGCATTTGTTCCTCTAAAATTGTTGCTTAAAAAACGTATTGTATCCTTAATGCATTAATTAAGTGAAATCACAGCTACACAAATAATCTGCCTGATATTTTGCTTTCCATTACTTTAAAATGTACAGTTCAAAGTACAAAACAGCATTTCAGTGCAAAGTTGCCAGTTGCTGTGGTTTTTTTCCGAAGATCAAAAAAAAAAACCCCAAACTTTAGCATGAATGATGTTATAAGGGCATGTAAAGCACAGAATACTGTTCTTACAGCTTTAAACTTTCGTGATGAAATCTTAACTGAATCATTCAGGTAATTCCAAATGTGGCTTTGTTTCAGTGCTGTCTGTAAATAATTAGGATGCTGGGGAAAGAAACAAGTCACAACGTTATGTTTTGTGGAAAACTGCATTACAGAAATTAACAGATACAATTACAGAGAATTTGTTCCTCTAACAGTAGCTGCTAAAAAACATTTTAGATGTTTATTGCATAAATTAGCTCTAGTAACAATTGTAAAAATATTCTGCCTGATTCTGCTTTCCACAGCTTTAGGAAGGTCAATTGCAAATAGAAAACAGCAAAACAGCATTTCACTAAAAACTGATCTAAATTATTTTGGTTTTGCCTCTTACTGCATTGTTAAATGTGCATATACATAAGCAAAATTAGTATTAAATTTATGAATTTCTCTGTGGATTCTTACACGTTCTACACCTGAAAGCTATTATTAAAAGGACAAGAGAAGAGATTGAGGCTGGTTTCCAGCTGTTTTAATGTTTGAATGTGGATTTAATTTGGAAAAGAATTTCTCCCCAAACTATTGTAAAGAATAAGATTTTCGTCAACTTAATTTTTTGCACAAAATGTCAACAGCCATAAATTTAATCAAACAAGTATTTGAAACGTATGAGTTCATCTTGAGGGACACTGTTGAGGGCAACTAAGATGATCAGGGGGCTGGAGCACCTCCCCTATGAGGACAGGCTGAGGGAGTTGGGCTTGTTCAGCCTGGAGAAGAGAAGGCTGCGGGGTGACCTCATTGCAGCCTATCAATACCTGAAGGGAACCTACACCCAGGAGGGGAGTAAACTCTTCAGAAGGGCTGACAACAGCAGGACTAGGGGAAATGGATCCAAGTTGAAGGAGGAAAGATTTAGGTTGGATGTTAGGGGGAAGTTCTTCACAAGGAGAGTGGTTAGGCCCTGGAACGGGCTGCCCAGGGAGGTTGTGGATGCCCCGTCCTTGGACGTGTTCAAGGCCAGGTTGGACGGGGTCCTGGGCAACCTGATCTGAATGTGTACGTTTGGTGGCCCTGCTAGGCAGGGGGGTTGGAACTACATGATCCTTGAGGTCCCTTCCAACCTGGGTGATTCTGTGATTCTGTGATTCTGTTTACTGGGCATGGGGATGAGTTAATGGCTGGACTTGATGATCTGAGAGGTCTTCTCCAAACTTAATGATTCCTTGACTCTGTGATGCATTTCTACTCAAATGGACGTAGATTATAATTGATGGGTTTGTTGTTGTTTTTTTTCTCCTTTTTACTTCAGGCAAGAATTAATAGCAGAACTGGACCAGGATGAAAAAGACCAGCAAAATACATCCCGTCTGGTACAAGAACATAAAAAGCTGTTAGATGAAAATAAAAGTCTCTCAACTTATTATCAGCAATGCAAAAAACAGTTAGAGGTCATCAGAAATCAGCAACAGAAACGGCCAGGCACATCATGATTTCCTGGGACCTTTCGAATGAAAAAAAAAAAATATGCACAGAAAAGACTGATTTTTTTTTTTAATTGTTATTATTATCCCTTATTATGACAACTCATGAGTGTTAGCTTCTCGGTGTGATCTGTATTTGTCTGCTACACTTAACATCATTTAATTTTTCCTTTTCCTACGGTGGACATCTGATTCAACAGGTTAATGAGATAAGGTGAGAAAACAGTGACTTGAATTAACCAACAGCCCACAGTATAAAGCAAGAACAGTGGCTGTATGCATGCTCCTTGTGTGAAGGCTAGCCTAACAAGTGTTAAAGTGGCTGCTAAATTGTAAGATCTTGGTTTTAGTGTTTGGTGTTACCTCGATAAGAGCAAAACAAAAACTTTCCTGTTTAAGAATGGCTTTGTTCCAGTGTCTCATCTCAAACAAATTTATCATTATTATTTTCAGGACGTAAACATGCATCAAGCTGCAGAGGTGATGTTGGCTGACCAGAGTAATTCATGATGCATTAGTGATGCCTTCTATCTGTAGTCGTAGTATATTTTTTCCACCTGCAAAATGGTAGTCAGACTGATGCCAGCATCCTTGGTTCAGTGCTTGATAGCCCTGCATTTTGACTAATATATTTGTTGTAATCTTGCATTCATAAAATATTTGAAGTAAAACACTGTATTTTCTTTACTTTCTTGGGGGGAATTACATGCAGTTTCATGTAGTTTCTGGGCAGCAGTTATGAAAGTGATTCACTGAGTAAAATTGATCCCTTGTTTAGAAGAAACAAAAATGTACAAAAACATGTTTTAAGCCTTTAAAGCTTTTTTTCTCTGAAGCTTTCTGAAAATGAAATTCAGAAAGCAAATGAACGCAATTTTAAATTCTCCCTTCATACCACTTCACGTGAATTTTTTTTTTCTTTACAACTTACTTGCTGAACAGCACTTGCCATAAATGCAAATAAGTTTGTTCTGGACAGGAAGAAAAAAGCTCGGGGAAATGAATTTATTTCAAGTAGCAAATTATGAAATGCAATTGAGTATGAAAACTGCGGAAACTGTTAAGAAAATGAGGGAAAAGGCTTAGATCTCCATCAGGAATCTCAGTTACTCCACTCATTTGAGCATAGCTCAAAGGATGTCCATCTCAGAATGCCTGCTGCTGCCTTTGTGAGTGAAGAATTGCATTTAATGTACTCAAGCAGGATAGATAATTATCAGTGTCATTATTTATCATTATTACATGGGAGAAAACAACTACAACTACTTGTTTACATTGCACATTTGTTATTTGGTCTATGAGTTAACTTTTAGCTGGTACAGAAATTAGGTATAGAAATAGAAATTAGTCCTCACATGAGCTCTTGGCACACTCAGGTGTTGGCAGGGCTTTAACAACATTATTTGGCAGAGGGAAAATAAAAATTTGAAATTTAGCTGCTGAGCCCTCAAAATATGAGAGGTAATAGGAACTTTGGTTTATGTTTATTTCAAATTAATAATTATTTTATGGGAACCCATGGGCAGAAATTAGAAAAACATTAGTGGTAGAAATATCACAGCATTTTCTATTCCCCTTCCTGCATACCTGATAATAAGCGTCAATACTCTTCTGCTTATTTGTGAACAACAAAAATGACCAACAGTTTACTGAACAGTGTCACTCTGTCTTGAAAATAAATCTGCTGTTGGCAAATTTTTAGGAATAAGAAACATGTCCCACTTTTACTTAAATAAGGGAAGGGCAATCGTTCCCAAAACCTTAGCAGATAATTTGATTAGTTAGATGAAACTGATATTGGGATCAACTTAAGGGCACACATATTTATAGTAAAATGTAATTGGTGGAGAAAATAACTGTAGTATTAGGAATAGCACAAGTTATCCAAAGCACTGCTGTTCACATACATCTGTCCATCTACCAAAATGGACTCACTCCGTGCTCAACAGCTTGCTTAACATGTGCTTAAGCATCAAGTAGAGCACATAAATACTAATGCTAGACTTGAGATGCATGGTAGTTAATTACACATACAAAATCATTTCTCTGAACAGTTTTTACCTGGTTGCCTCATCGTAAAACAGATTTGCTTAAAATACTGTCTACAAAAAGTCAATTCACGGCAAAATTTGAATAATGAAAAGTGAAAACAGTGCTTCATGGTACGTAATACAAAAGTCAGTTCTAACAGTAGCTCTTGACTTTTCGGAGTTTACATTAAAAAGAATCTCAGATCGTAAAACAAGTGCTGTGCTCCATTCAACAGCTGGGTTATAGCGCTGTTCTTGTAACATACAAGGGCAACTTGGAGTTTGGCCTTTGGCTTTCAAACTGTCTCTTTCTTAAATGCACCTTTTTTTTTTTTTTCTTTTTTTCTTTTTTTTTAATTATTTGCCTATATTTTTCAGTGAAGTGTTCTGTGTGGCAAAATTTGTGTTAAAAAAAAGAAGAAAAAAAAACCACCCCAAAAAAACAGTAAAACGTACCAATTTGGGCTATGAAGAGTTCAATAGCTTAACTTTCTAGTGACTATTTCCATAAGGCTCTTGTTTTAAAGTTGTTTACAAATGTACTTTTCTCCTTCTGTTAAACTATCTGGAGTGTTCAGGAGGTTTTTCATGTACTCTTTTGTCCAGTTAAAGCCGTTCTTCTGGTAATGGAGGTGACACATCTAGTTTTGTCTGGGCAGGGCCTTCTAGGAAAGATAACAGGCTCTGCTTTTTGTTCAAGTATGTGTTCTGTAAGATACTGTGTAACTGAAAGTATGCTTCTGTACACTGTGCAGTTCTACCAAAAAATGCTTTTTTTTTTAGGCTTGTTTGTTTTGTTTTGTTTTTTTTCTGATGAGAAGCTGAAGATTGTAATTCAAAACTTGTATATAAAATGGTGAATGATTTCATATGATTCAGGAATGAGCAGTGTGGCTTTCTGCTACAGGGTTTTAATACTTTACTAGGAATCTCATTAATAAAAGCTGTGCGACTTCCACAAACAGATAATAATGCTCTTGCCAGGGCGTCCTTGATCTCTGCTGGAATCCCACACTGGGTGGGGGATGATCATCACACAGTTGTTCCCGCCACCGAAAGAAAATTCTTCTGTTATTAGCTCTTCCCTTCCTGTGTGCAGAAGTGGGGCGTGGGATGAATATTCCTGGTCATAGCTGACTATGGAGATATTTTAAGAATGCCACATCTTTCATACTGGTTCTGTGAAAAGATGAGTGCTCTTCTTGTGTTGTTCTTACAGATTCCTTTTCCTAGAACTTTTCTGTCCTATTTCTAATGGATATGAGTGTCTGAGTGCTTACTTTGATGTATCGCACGTGGATGCAACCTTTAACTGTCTCCTTGCCTTTGAAGAGCACAAAATCTTGCATCAGATCAGTTCTGAACTATTTTGCACACCTGAACAAATGCACACCTATAATGCAGGTGTGCATTTGATGCCTCTGAATCCTGCACAAGGAGAGTAATCTTGGGAAAAAAAATAACAATCCATGTACATGTTTATGCACACATATACATCCCCTTTTATCTGCTTAACAGATATTGTATACTTATACAGATATGGAGAGTTGCATTCAATCAGAATTTTTACATTTACTTTCATTTCCAGAACCTGCTGAGTTGAGGGAGATAAGTTCTCTGTAGAAAGCTTTTATTTCCTGTAAAATGCTGTTAAATGGGCAGTGCTTTAAGCATCTGAGGTAGAGTTCCATAAAGACAGATTCATATGGATGTCTGTCTGGAAGAATGCACTGAAGAACTGTGCCTGCGTGGTCCTTTCCTGCTTGTGGGAACAGTTCAAATTTTGAGAGTTTTGCTATGAGTTTTTCAGCTTCATGCCTGCGCTCTGACTCTAGACACAGGGTGTACTTCATGAAAAAGCTGAACTAATTTTAAGCCAGATAATTTATTAACAAAATACTGTCTTAAAATTCTTTAAGAGCACTATAATCCCAGAACTTTAACCTGAACAAGCACTAACAGCAAGTGAGCTCTGTCTCCTGGGGTTCAAAGTGTGGCTCCTGGTTGGTGCTGGGGGACGATGAGGGTGGTGCTGCACACCCTAACCACATTTCCCCATGCTAAACTGCAGCTCTGAGCCCTGTCTTCACTCAGACCTCTCCCTATGGTACTATGCAGCTGATGGTCTCAGTGTAAATACTAATCCCTGAACACTGGCATACAAACCACGAAAATGCAGGGTTCTTCCCTTTTCCCTCCCACTGTTGTCAAGGGCAAGAGGCAGCAGAGCAGCTGCACGTAGGCTGCTCTCCTCTGGTATTTAGGCAGAAGACCAAGGATTGACTCCCATTCATATAGCATATGGGCTCAGCACATGGGCTAGGTCACAAGTATAGCTTATAATGGAAAATCAGAAAAAAAGAATCCCTGGTTCTAGGAGACTTGAAAATGATGATGTGGTCGGGTAGCTGGGCTTAGAGCAGTTGGGCCAACTCTGAGTGATCTGCAGAGCCTCTATGATGGCCCTGGCAGCTCCCCCGAGTAAGAAGAAGAGCAGGCAAAATACAGCGTGAGAAAAGGAGGAGAGCTGCTCACACTGAGCCCTTTAAGCTGCATAGCTAGTGCCAACACTACACAAATCTAAGACTGCTCAGATTTCCTTCTGAAGACAGGCAGCTACAAATTTCTTTCTAAAAGAAGGAATAAGTCATCCCGTGATGTGAGGATGCCTGTGTTTGCCTGACCGTCACAGCAGGAGTGATGCTGAGGGTTCTCGAGAGGCCCCAGGGGGCTCTGCTTGTGCCAGACCTCGGAGGACTCTTCAAAACAGCTGCCTCCCAAAAGTTAAACCTGGTACGTGCAAATCAGACTCTTATTAAAGTTTCTTACATCATCAGTGGCAACCAGGCTAGAGCAGAGTCGCGAATGGTTGGGGAGGTGAGGAGAGGCAGCTAATTTAGCTCGTCCTCTGAGCTCAGCCTGGGGTTGCATGCTCCAGACACAAAGTATTTCTGTCACTGCAGGCCACAGACGAGGCCTAAGAGGTAGCAGAAGGAGCCATGTTGATGAGCGCAGCTGTGCTTAAAATAAAACTGAAGCTCAGCAGCTGAGAGTGGCAGCCTGGGAGCAGAGAGTGCTGTTGTCATAGGGGGTTTAACAACCACTCCAGGTGTCCATGAGTGCTGGGAAACACTGAAGTTGTAACGATGTCTGAGGATTAGGTCAATCTGCTTATAGTTATCTAAAACTCTATGTACAAGGAGATGCCTGAAGAGCAATGCGGGATTTTGTTTAGATGGAGGGGAAAAAAAAGATGAGTACACTATATCCTGCTTTTTTGACAGGGAAACACCTGTAGCTCTAGCATAAAGTATGGTCTGTGTGCAATGCTGAAGGGACAGCGTGGGGAAACAAGAAGGGGCACGATAGAGACTATTTCATGGTTGCTTTCTGGAGTGCTCAAACCTCTCAGGTCTTAAGGAAGAAAAATAAAAAGCTTCACAACCACAGCTGGGGGAGATGTGTTGGCCCTCCTCAAAAGAGCTCCATAGGTCAAAGTGAGTCTACAGTCACAAGTGTTTCAGTTCTGATGTTTTAGGAGCATGTGATCACCTGCCCAAGTCCTTGACCTTCACCTGCTCTGTGTGGATGTAGCTGCAGAGGTGTCAGATGGAGCACTGTTGTGTGCTCACAAGAGGGCTTATTTCATAACTGCTTATTGTTTTTCCTCTTAAAAAAAAAAAAAGAAAAAAAGAAAAGAAAAAAAAAAGAAGGAATTTGTATAAATTTTAGAAATCTGAAATTTAGATCACTTGTTAAACAGTACAGCAGAGCTCTCCATGCTGGCAGTGTACTGTATAATTACTCCACAGCTCTCTAAAATCAGCCAGTGCTGCCAGCTCCTGAGAGTGTTTCAGCTATAGCGGGATGAGAGAATGAGCTGAATGTTTTAAAAGAAGCTTAAAAGTGCCGAGTGATTATGCTGTGGTCCCTCCAGCTGTGTAATGGAAAAGTATGTGCTGGTTCTTAAATCCACTTGAAGTACAGAGGTACTCAGGAGAGACATTCTTAGCTCTGTGCTCAAGCCACCCCAGTGGCACTCCACATGGTGAAGGTTTTTGCAAGCTCTCCCAAACCTGCTTGCTACCAGCTCTGTGGTGTGACCTGCTGCCCAACCAAGAGCGCTCAGAGGAGCATCTGCACCCCCAGGCAGGTCAGAAGCTGAGTTCAGCATCAGTGTTGCTGGGGCTAGTTGCATAAAATATTACTGTACGGTATGGCAATGGATTGCAAGCTATGCTGTTCACTTCTTAACTTGGCATGGATACAAATCCCTTAAGAATCAGATGATGAATGCTAAGTACTTTGAGCTCTCCTCAACCTTTATGATCCAATGTCTGGTGTTAGACTAATGTTCCCCATGGTAGCAGCTCAGACCTAATTACTGCAGAGTGAGTGATGGTAGTGCACCAACGCTGGCTTGCTTGCTTTCAGCCACAGCAAAGTACAAAAATTTTCAGCATGATTAAAAGCAAGCAGTAGCTCTAGGGATCATTTTTGTTTTGTTCCATTGAGATGAAGGAAAAGAAAACAGCAAGTCGTTCTTTATTTTCAAGAGCTGTGTGTTCTTGTCAGGGTTGGAAGTCTTATTCCAGGGTATCTAGGACAGCAGCCAGTAGGAGAAGCCCCTGTTGCAGTGAGTTTGAAGATGTACCTTCAGCCTTGGAGCAGGCATCCAGAAAGACAGTGGGAGTATTCACCACAGCACTATTTCCCATCAGCTTTATAAGTAAGGGAATGGGGTGCTTTTCCACAGCAGCTCAAATAACAACCCTGATTTAGACTACTGAAGTGGATGATGCAAAACAGATAGCATCCTGCCTTGTGCATCAGCCTCCCCAGAGACTGTACGAACGGGCATGGGAGGGATTGTCAGCTGTCTGATGCTGGCATTTGTGAAAACCCTCACAGCTCCCCATCTGTCAGCGTCCACCAATGAACAAAACCCAAAATGATACATACACCCATCTTGACCCCACTATTGTGTTTGTGATGCTGAATATGTTCTGAGCCTGAGAACTGCCAATCATGTAACTGACCTGCAGCTCTTACGTTAAGAGTACACAGTAAAACTTGCCCTATAATTCTGACCACAGATAATGTTTTGAGATGCAAGAGCCAGTGTTCAAATCATGGTTGTAAATAGCAGTATCACAGCAGCAGACCCACGTGTGCCCTTGGCGCGTTTCCAGCAGAACTGCAGCACAAGTCATGCAGTCACCACAACTTCACCTCAGAGCAGAAGGGGATGCTAAACTGTGGCTGTGGTTTTGCAAGGGAAACATCTCTGATGTAGGCTAACATCACCAATTTGCTCGGTGTTTGCCACCCAGCAGACAAATGAGTGAGTGAATCATTACCAGCACCTCCTACATAAGCCTGTGACCTAGAGGCTCTGTATCCAAATTCTTTTCGTTAATGGCACCGTGGGACAAGGATAGATTGAATTTCAAGGACAGGAATATTAACCTCAATTTCCTTCCCTAATTGAGTGTGGAGAAACAAGAGGTGCGAGAGAAGCAAGGAACAAGGACGTGGGTCAGTATCAGTCATCTGGTCTCACAGGCAGCAGTGTCTTGTAAAAATTGCAGTGACCAGAAGGCAAGAGCTTATTTGGCAGCATATAGAGCATCAGTAATAAGAAGACTGACAGGAGTGACTGGGTTTTCACTGCTTATTTAGATCACAGAATCACAGAACTGTAGGGATTGGAAGGGACCTCCAGAGATCATGGAGACCAACCCCCCTGCCAAAGCAGGTTCCCTACAGCAGGTTGCACAGGTAGGCATCCAGGCAGGTCTTGAACATCTCCAGAGAAGGAGACTCCACCACCTCCCTGGGCAGCCTGTTCCAGTGCTCCGTCACCCTCAGCATAAAGAAGTTCTTGCGCACATTTGTGCGGAACTTCCTATGCTGCAGCTGATGTCTGTTTCCCCTTGTCCTGTCTCCACGTACCACTGAAAACAGACTGGCCTCACCACTGTGGCCCCCACACCTCAGATATTTATAAACCTGGGTACACAACTCTTAGCAAAGGCCTATAATAGCAAATATCTCACAACAATTTGTAAGGCTATAACAACAGAACAAGGATGCAACACAAGGACTGTGTGTGATGCTGGGCACACTGAAGCTTTTAGGGGAAAAGGATGTGTATGTAGCCATCAGGTGGGCTTTAATCGACAGTATGTCCTGCTGGCAGAGTAGTTCTTACCCGAGACACTTCCCCAAAACCTTGTAAGCACGGTAACAGAGACACAGAGGTCTGAGGGAGGGTAGCTGACCTTCCAAAATGTCCTTACCTGATTCAGGAGTCAGGTCTGTCATGTCCTGCCTGTTCATCTGGGATTTTCTCCAATGGGTTCCAACGATCCTGTTCCTGGTGAAGATGCAGGTAAGCAGCACAAACTGGGGGTATTTCCTACATCTGGAGAGTGTTTAACCTCTAGGCCAGAAAAGACTGAGGCACTTTTTGCTTCTGTTTGCTAAGTTGATTGGACTGGTATGACTGGAAGTTTATCAGCCACTTGCAATATAGTCCAACTGTTGTGAAAGAGGGATAATAATGCATGAAGGGTACATCACTGGGAGACACAGCAGGTTGATGAAATTACATCTTCATGTGAGATACGTCTCCTGCGTAACAAGGTCTTAATAACAGACAGTGGCTTTGGGGCCTGCTGCATACCAGCTGACTCTGCTGAATCCTGCTTAGAATAACTATTAATGAAATAAAGCAGTCTAAGAGACACCTTTCTGGTAATACCCAAAAGAGATTTACAATTCAAGGAGAGGAAAATATTCTAATTCAAATGAATTGTTACTTGCTAAAAATTCTGTAAAATCATTGAAAATTCTGGTTGTTTGTTTTTTTGTGTTTTTTTTTTTTTTTTTGTGGTTGAAGTAGGAGTTTGTCCGTGATCAGTTCAAGACTCTCCTTACAAGTGATTGCATTTCATTGCATCGAGATTCAGTGGAGTTATTGAAGAAATTGCCTAAAGCTGCATCTCCACATGTAATGCACATTTGAAGAAAGAACTTCTCAAGTTTTTTTCTGTGCTATTTAGGACACAGAAAATGCAAGTTCACCTTCCTTTTATGAAATCCAGTACTGCCTGCAAAGACATAAATAAAATACATTACTTTCTTGCGGCAGCATTAACAGAGTAAAGGAAAAACAAACATTTGTTTCACTTGATGTCTAGAGAAAATCTCTATGAAATGGTGAATTTTGTTGATCTCCTGATTCAACTCAGTTACTCTCATTTTCATTTTTTTTTATTATCCCTCTCCATCATGATAATCTTTCTAGCCATATGCTCTGTAAATGCAGCCTAACCACTCTGTGTATTTGTTGATTATACACCTCTTTATTTGAGAAAGCAGGCGAAGTTCTCTTTAACCTACAGTGATCCAGAAAATACAGCTGCATTCAGAATGGCAAAACCAGAAGCTAGCACAGAACAGAAAGGCATCGTTTTCTGTGTTTGCTCTCTGCACACCACTGCTGTTTTATTGAAGATCTGATTTTGTTTTCTCTTTGTAGAGAGTGACCCCCATTGTCTTCTGCAGAAACCTGAGCTGCTCAACTTGAGTGCCTATCCCTAATGGGAACTCTCACCCAGCCCCAGTCAGGGAACTACCAAAGCCAGCATCCTAACAGAGGAACTCCTATTTCCTGGGTCAACAGTACCCTAAATTATGCACCAATAAGACTGATTGCATCCATAGATTTGCTTTAAACTAATTATTGACCTCATCTTCTGATTTTCCTGAATATATGATTTTGAGAGATACATATTTATTTCTATATCAATATGTGTCTGACATGTACAGATTATCCTCTAAGTTTAAGGAAGAGGAAAAAAGAAAATAGGTGCTTCTGCTCTTTGCTGTGCCTACTTGTAGTGAAAAGCACTATGTTTTCACCACAAGAGTGGTAATAAATACATGCAGTTTTTCTGCAGCTCTTCAGTGTCAGCTATGCAACAGACAAAACATGAAGCTTGTGCTTTTAGGTGTAGGGCTGGATCTACAAGAAACTATAATAAATTTGAAAAGTTAATTAAGCAACATGGAAAATGCTAGCATAGGCGAAATCGTGTTGTAATTACCCTCTATGCCAGCTATAAATGGATTACACATATCACTGGAGATGTAAAATGCTGCTGTTCTGATATGAATTACAACAACAGAAGTCCTCATTTTAAAAGATTTTTTTTTTTTTACATTTTACACTCCTCAGTACTGAAAGTGACTTACATAAAAAGCTGTTAGGATTCTCCTCTTATCTAGGAGAGGGAGAGCATGAGATACTGAGACTGGGTACTTCAAGTTTTAAGCAAATGAAAGGCTTCTGCAGCACATGGAGGAGAATATCTACTGCAGATGTTGGAAGATAGAAGGCCTGTCAAGTACACAAGTGGCTTGGCACACGCAGTGTAGTTTTGATCCTACCGGTGTGCTTCAGTGGTCATATGGCAGATAAATCTTCTTTTCCTTTTAGTGCTTTCCCATGTGCATTACTTCTCTCTTATTCATTTTTTCTCTGTTGTGAACTTAAAGCAGGCAAGCAAGAACAACATTTTTGACTTCTTTTGAGCTTATCTTCAGTATGAGGTTTGGCTGTTTCATTTTTCATCACTGGCAGTTCATTTTCTTTTTTTTCTGCCTGCTCTCAGCACTCAGGCTCTTACATTATTTTTTTTTTTTCATGAGCCCATTTATGTGTATATGATAGAATCATAAAATTGTTTGAGTTGGAGGGGACCTTCAAAGGTCATCTAGTGCAACTCCCCTGCAATGACTAGGGACACCTGCAGCTAGATCAGGTTGCTCAGAGCCCCATCCAGCCTGACCTTGAATGCCTCTAGGGACAGGGCATCCACCACTTCTCTGGACAGCTATTCAGTTGGATAGGAAGAGTGCAGCAGTTTGCTGCTCGGAAGAGGGGAGTCTTGGATTCCCAGCAGGTGAGAGGACTCTGCTGCAGGAGGGCTGAGCAGCACGAGGAGGCAGGGTTTTGAGCTGAGTTGTTCACAGAGATATTCAAAATGTGGTAACTGTGACAAGTACTTGAATAAAAACCCAGCAAGAGAAAAATGATGCCAGCAGCTCTCATGGTCCCTTTTGTGCAAGGCAATTTTTCTCTTATATTAACATGTCAGTGCACTGAGGACTTCATGCTTGCTAAGACTTCTTGTTTTGTGATTTCCCACAGAGCCATGAATTTTGTTCTACTGAAAGCTGTTATTATGCAAAAAATATGACTTTTTTTTAAAAAAAAAATTTCTCTAGCCTCCAGAAGAACATCACTGCTTTTGAAGAAACATCCCTGCTCTGCAGAGAAATCTCCCCAGGCCTGGCAACCTAAAAACTGTGGTTGTCATTGAGCGAGCCTGAAGTTGTGCGCATAGTTCATTTCAGCAGCAGCCTGGGAATGATCCTGAGCTGATTAAACTGTGCTAAGTCATCAGCTGCTGGTGCTGAAGGCTGTTCTATGACTTGGAGTTGAGAATTGCAGTGGTTTCCTCATTTACATACAGACTTGTTGGGAAGGAGCATCATGCAGATACCTGTTAAATGCACAGAGATGCTCTAATGGGTGCAAAGTGGTTTTGTGTCTGAAATTTGGTGCTGTTAATAATTTAGGAGCACATAAAAAAGTCCACCTGGAGGGAGGCTGGAGCTTCTAGCTGCTGCAAAGAGCTACCATAAAACCCAGGCTGACCCAGATGGCAGCTGGACAAGCTTGGCCCCAGAGAAGCTGGATTTTGGCTGTTAGCAACAAGTCATTTTAGGGCTGTCAGAAATCAGCCTTGATTTACTTGCACAGAACACAGATTAATTGGACAGAATATAAAGGAAACTAATGGCTAAACCTCACAGATGAATTATCAAACCAGGTAGACCTCCTGCCTGGCACAAAAGATGCTGGCAAACCACCCAGAAACGAGGCAGATTTGCTTGCAGCCATGTGCTCCCTCTGCTTTTCTGTGACAGTGCAGCCATTTGTAATCTGCTGGTGATTTACCTGTGTGTGTGTGACAAAAAGGAAGGTGAGATGTGGTTTTTTGCATTTCTTTGTGCCCCATCAGTGTGCTATCTCACCAGAGGCATGCACAGAGAGGGATGGAAAAGCCAATTTTCCTATTTTCACCATGGTTTAAAGAAAGTGCATAGAAACTATTTTGGTGGATCGGCAGTTTGTTAGAAGTGTCTATTAAACAGATTTCCACGTTAGCAGAGCTCTGGTGACTTACATCAGTCAAGAATCAGCTCATCATTTCCTTTAAAGTTACTCATTCTGTGGTTAGGAGCTCTCTAAGCAGCATTTCAACTGAATTTTTAAAAAGAAGAAACCCTCAATGAACTTTCTGATGCAAATACAAGTTTGAAGTGATATTTCACAGCAATAATGCAGTTAATTTTCTTCTTCCAGAGCTTTCGGTGAGCTTCAGTGAAAGGGATGTTCCATCTTCTTGGTCTCTGTATCAATATTTGTACTTTGTATTACATTTTACAAAAACCATTTTCACAAACCTTTTTATTTGAATTCAGCATGTTAAACATGGCTTTCATAAACCTCTGATGTGCTATCAATAATTTACCAAGCACAAGGCTTACAACTTAGCTAAAAGTTATCATCTATAATGTATGCATCTACTTGCGTTTTCCCAGAAGCAGTGCAATTTGACCTTTTGCTATACAAAGGAGTACGCTGTTTCTGCATGGTGAGGCTGTGGTTTTCCTCTTTGTTTTGCACTGCAAGCATTGCATAATCTTGAATTTAAAAAAGAAAAAAAAAAAAGACATTAAGTTGCAAAGTGTTTAGGCTGGGAAACAAATACAAGCCCTACTATACTCTCTTGAGCAGTGCATTATACTACAGTGTAAAATTTCATACTAAAAATGTTTTGGAGCCCTGTCACAGCGTAACACTGTGCTCCTGAGGATAATTATACCTTTGGGAGCAATTCACTTTTTCCTCAAAATGAAGCTGTTTCCCCAGACATGGCATGTTTTCAGATGTGCCAAAGTGACCTGAGGAGTTTTAGTTACGTGTTCAGAGTGATGCTGGGTGTCCATTGAAATGAATGGGACTTAGTTTCCTAAAAGTTCAAGTTGCTTTTGAGAATAGGCATTACGCAGCCAAGTCACTTTGATCTGGCATTACAGCTCTGTTAAAAAAAGATTCTGCTGTTTTGTTTTATGTCAGCAAGGCCACCAAGACCATTCTTCTCTTTCCTCTTCTCTTTTCAACTACTTCAGCCACCGGTACTCTAAAAGCAGAGGCTCTCAGACTTATAGTGATACAGTCTAGAGAAACCTGACGCTCAGCCTTCCTATATAATCACATGGATACGAAAGCGGGCTTCTATTCAAAATCAGGTGCTGGGTGGTGGGCTGAAGAGACTGATCTTCCACATGCGTTCAGGTATCATACTAAGAGACATAGGTTCCAAAATCATTGGGTGCAAGTAAAATTTGCAGTGCAGTCCTACTAGAATTACGATTTCAAAATCATATGAAGGAGTTTTGTGTTTGTAATGAAACCCCAAATTGGCTGGACTGTAGGATTTGGGGGTATTCTAACCCTCCCCAAATTATTCATCAGATAAGAACCCCTTCATTGGGTGGGCAATTTTCTGGACTGCTTCTGAGTGCTGTGGTATCTCAGCACTGGGTTTTGGATGAGGTCTTTTGAGATGCTATTTCTCCAACTTACTCCCTCAGCAAAGCATCACTGACTTTGTGAAAGAACTCTCTTTGTTCCCTCTGTGGATCAGCACTGAAGCAGGTAGGAAATATTAGGCAATCCATTATTGTAAAAGAAAGATTGTTTAAACCAGAATGCCTGGAAGGACCTTAACTCTAGACAACTGGAAGTCATTTCTAAAACCTCTTACTCAGTAAGAATCATTTAATTCTTTGAAATGTGGGCCGTTTTCAAGTCATTTTCTACAACAAATCAGACCTGCTCAACCTGCTCGTCACATTTTAGTAATATAAAAGGACATAACTGAATTTTATTTTAATAGTAATTGCAAACTCATGCAGAAAATGTAAATGCACACTTCCTGATTAGCTTGCAGCATAAACCACAGCTTCTATTAATGTATTCCAATTTGTAATTCTTTGCACAGTATGAGATTTGAAAGCTGTGATTAAAATTAATTAGGTTAAGTAAAGTTTATCCCCCCTGAGCACTGCTATTTGAAGAAAGAAATAGTAAAACACTAGCTACATCTGGCACCGCAGGAGGTTAAAGCATCACAAGGAATAGCAGCATTGCTTTTGTCAAAGGAGTCACATGCTGATCCTTCTGGCATAACTTCAGCACCGTGTATTCTTTCCGAAAAGCTAATTGGGAGCTGTTAGGTTATTCCTTGCCTCTTGTAAATGCTCTGGAGCTACAGCATCTGCATGAGCTGAAGAGTCAATCTTTGTAACACAGCAGATGATCAGGGAACATCATTGCTGCTTAGACCCTCCACAATGGAATCTGAATCTCCCAAGTTCAAGAGGCATCAGAAATGTCCTGAGGGAGCTCCAGTCCTTCTGTTCTGCAGCAGCAAAGCTCATGGTACTTTCACTTGTTAGTTCAGTAACCCAGGATGCTGGCTGGAAACACAGCATGACACACCGTGTACTACATTTTAAATTCTGGTCTGTGACTCCAGAGGAAGCAGTCAGTGCCCTAGATCTGGCCTTCTGCCACACTCTTTCTTCAGAACAGTGAATAGACTAATTGAAATGTTCTTCAGCAGGTAAGGATTTTACAGCCATCATGTCTCACAGCTGAACTCTGTTTTTACTATTTATTGGGTATTAAGCGTACTTGGCTCAATAACCAGATCTGGTCTAGAAGCAGGAAGGTAGATTTGGAAACCGATGCAGTTTGGTGACTCAGGACAAAACCTTCACGCCTCTCTGATGAAGATGGGTTCTGCCTATTGAGGAAAGGTAAGGCCAGTGTGTCAGATAGCTCTTGCAAATGTTTTGCCCTGCTAGTGAGTGCTCCATTTGCCTTCTCTTCCAGCTGAAGTTCCCCTGTGAGCTGCACCTACCATAATGCTCCCAAGAGTTATGTTTGCACACCTGGAGACTCTCTGTGCTTCTGTTGTTACCGGGATCTGCCTTAGGAATTCAGTCAGATGGGAGAAATAATATAGGCTGTGGTCTAGGCAGGGAAAACAAAGCATCATTGCAAAGCATGAAGCACTTAGCTCACAGTGCTCATCAAACATTCCAGCAGATGGCAGAGGAGCTCACTAATACAGGAATGTCCTCCATGCAAAGCCAATTCAAAGCTGGGACAAACCTTGTGGAGAAGAATTTGAAAATCTAAAACAAGAATCTAAAGCTCAGTCCAGGTCAGCAGTGAAGTCTGAAAAGACGTTTTTTGTTTTCAAAAAGGAGTAGGTTAATGGGCATGGTGGTGATAGGTCAGTGATTGGACTAGATGATCTTAGTAGTCTTTTCCAAACTTAATGCTTCTATGATAACTATATTCCCAATTGTGTTGTGGCACCTGATTAGGAAAGAAACACGTGAATTCTGATGTTGTTATTTTCGTTCTAAGCCTATGTTAACAGGCACAGGCACAGCAAAACATCAGGTTTGGTGCTTTTCTCACCCAACCAACCAGCTTAACTTCTCTCACCTTGTGTTTCATTGCCTGAAGTCAGGAGCTATACATGAAAGACAGCCCCAATGGAAGCTCAAGGCTGAGCTCCCACATGTGGCAGAGGAAACAGGCATAGTCTATCACTCAAGGCAAAATTGATTGTTTCTATTTCTTCAATATATGAATTGAAAAAGAAGAAACATGAAATCCCATTGAAAATAAAAATGTTTTATACTTTTTACCTGACAGGAATTTCTGTGCAAGTTTTTTTTACTGCCTGTAGTATTTTTGGATTAGAAGGAAAGGCCAGACAATATATAGTCGTACCATCCCAGTAAAAGCACCAACATTGGGGTGTTAAACAAAAGGGAATGGAAAAAAAAATGAAGCCTTTGTAGGATTTTGCAAAGCCACAGCTCTGCAAGGCAATTCATTATTTCTCAGGCTCAGGAAGAGTCTCTGCAGTCTCTGAGTCTATCATCCCTTCAGTGCAGGCCAGGTGGTAACACCCAGTAATTTCTTTTACAAGCCTGTAATTTACCTGAGCTACAGCCATGTGCTTTAGCAAAACATCAGGAAGAATAGAAAGAGTTTCATTAGATCTGAAACAGCAGTAAATCCTCACTGACAGAACAGTATGAGACTATGATGCCTAGTGGATGCAGTGCTTCCAAGGCGTGCAACGGGAGAGCTGAGCTGGTTGGGGTCTGCTGTTGTAACCAACTTAGAGGACTTCCACCCCACCTGAACCAAAGATGGCACCCTACCATCCACAGGGCTGCCAGAAGACTAGAGTGGCTCTGAGTCTAGCATTCAGTCAAATGCAAGGAAGAGACTGCATAAAACAGACCACAAAAGCCACTTACCTTACTCACACCAAGATTTTGTATTCTTAAATATCACAACCAATCCCGCTCCTTCCAGCTGTCTCCTTTTGTCACTCTTCTATTTCACCACACCACCACTGCTTTCCTCTTCCTGCCCTTCTGTACTCCTCACCCCACTGCAGTGTGTACAAGCTTAGCAGAATGCATGTGATTGTTTGTTGAAGAAGTCTGAGAGCAGTAGAAGGACAAGACATGATATCATAATTACAGGAAAAGTATACAGATAGGATGTGATGGCTGTTGATACTGGCAGCACATAGGTAGCAGAGAGTGGAAGCATTGGTGTGGTGGCAGAAAGCCTTGGGAAAAGGAGCAGCAATACATGAGGCTTAGGCAGCTGTGAAAAGAAGTGAAGGCCAGAATGTGACCTGGTAAAAGAGGTGGCCTCCACTCACCTCTTCATGCTCTTTTTTAGGAAGTATGAGAATGACCAGTATGAGCTTTTGCAAGGAACATTCATCTCTTCCACCTGCTCTTTGACAGATGCTTGGAGACACAGGGAATATGTACAGAGATGTTTCTGCTGGCAAAGTCTCCTGGGCTTGGATAAGCAGCAATTTAGTTTTTCCTAGATGTAGAGGTTGCAACATAAGTTATCTTGTTTCATGAACATGCGTTTCCTTGCTGCTCAAGCACAAAATGAAACCAGCTGTGCTGCACCTTGAAAATGGTGATCTTCCCACATAATACTTACCCTAGAGGGCTCCCTTTTGCCTTGTACTTAAGGAAGATGATCTGTCATGAAGAATATTTATGGAGAAAGAATTGTGAGATCAATTTTTCTATTCCTCCATGGTTTAATATTGTTTCTGCAGGTGTATTTTTTCAAAGGTTTGGAAAGCCTACTTCAAATAAACTTCCTCTCCTTCCCTATAGAGCTGATAAATATCTAGCAGACCACTGTGCAGTCAGTACTTATTAAGTTTCGAGTTATTAGGAGAAATTTGGTCACATTCTGAGTTTGGGAGAACCAGATCATTCTCACTGTAGCTCATAAATACCAATATGAACTATCCAGTGGAAAATGTGCAGTGGTGGAATAGGTATGGAAGTACTTGTGAAAGTCAAAAGCCACGAAAAGAAGAAAAAAGAGGAGCTCTACCTCACAGTTTCTGGCAGGATATTGTTGTTGTAAGAGGCAAATTTCCAACTAGGGCAGCTATCCATGCACTCCTGGTGCAGAGCTAGCCTTACAGGACTAGTTCAGCAGTTGAGGAGGTAACTCCTAAGCTAATGCCTAGTCCATTGCTCTTACACTGGCTTTTGCTGCAAGAGCCTTAAAGTGAATTTTCTTTTTGTTTTGCTTTATGCCTGAGAAACCTATTTTGGGAAAGAGGCAATCCTCCACATAATAGATCTGAAGAAAACTTGTAATCAACTGCCATTTGATGGCAGGGTAAACTTTCACTACCCTGCTTGGTGGCACAGTCCCAAGGCATTGGATTAGTGAGGTTACTCTGCACGTGGGACTTTGCATAAGGAGGCACTAATATATTTCTGCTGGGCTGGCAAAAGTTCGTAACAAATCTGCAGTGCTCCTTCAAAGATCACCATAAACAATTCAGTGCTCTCATTAGTGTCTACACCCTGCAAATGCTTAAACCACAAGAAACCACAAACCACAAGAAACCTGCGAACTGAATAAACAGCTGCTGCTCTCAACTAAAAATCAATTATACAAGATTCTGCTAATAGACAGGCATTTGCTTTCCAAAAGCAGATTTCATTATATCAATATCTATGTCACAATTAGACTATAGCTAAGCTTTTAGGAGTTTAAATGAATTCACAATAATATAGTTAAGGAAATTATCACTTCAAAAAAAGAAGTTCTAAAATGTCAAAAGATAAAAGTGATACAGGATGTGGATGTACTAACATCTCAGGTAAATGGGACTCATTAGCTACAATATTTCATACATTACAATCTAAGGTATGCATATAAGAAAAGATTCCCTTGGGTTTTTGTGGATCACAAGCTCTCTAGGTCTTCCCCCATATTGTTGCCTGAATTCAGTATGTAAATCTGGCTGCCCTCACACTAAAGAAAGCACTACCATTAGATCCTGGGCTTGAATTCACTTTTGTTTCTATGTCCAGGGCACTCAGAGAGGAACATCCACTCTGGCTTGCACTAAGGGCAGATCCAGCCCATTCTGGAGAGCAGGCAATGGGGAAATGCTGAGGTGTCTCTGAAGGGTCTGAAGGTCCTTGGTGGATCTTTTTGCCAGAAGTTTATCTCAGTGCTTCCCAAATCCATTACACATTTCCCATAGACACAGTAAGGAAGAGCAGAACTCATGGGAGGAATGTGGCAGTGCTGGTGCAATTGCTGGGCTTCAGTCCTCGTTTTCTGGGGGGAAGGTCCAGGAAGCTATTCAAACACATAGGTGTTGTCTTATGGCCAGTGAGTCACTCTTCATGACAGCTTAGATGCTAATCACACCTTTGTAAATAACGTGGGCCTCAGATTTTTAGGGTTGACACAAACTTGCAGGATGTTGTTCACATCATACAGGTAACTACTGTCTTTCTGCAGCCTGACGGGAAGCAGTCCCAGGCAGTGTCTCAACATTTATGAGAGACTACCAGTGTGCCCAGACCTTGCTAATTAACTGCATGGACAATGCCACGCCACTGCTCAGGGCCCCTCACTTGGTCTGTTGGTTCTTGAAGCAGAACGTAGCTGTTGTGTTTGAATTTCACAGAAGAAGAGGCCACAGTCCTCAGAATAATACTGTTAGTCAAAGCTGTGTGTGTGACTAAAGGAAAGAGTGGGTCAAACGGAAGAGAGAGGTCACAGCAGAGCTCACTGTTTTTCTTAGCAAAACCCACATGGTTCTGCAGAAAAGGGGTTCTGCAGCAGGGAATGTGGCAGAGAGAGAACTTGTCAGGGGCCAAATCAGATGAGAAGGAAAATAAATTCCTTGTGTAAGAATCAACAGATGTGAAGAGATCAACTAGCACAAAGGCAGATGAGGCAAAAAACTCTGCATTGTGCTAAGATTTTCATCAGTAGTGTCCACAGTATGGGAAGGACTGAGCCAAGGCCAGGGAGCAGGCTTAGCAGGGAGCTGGGGCAGTGACCAGCTGGGCTGGCAGGTCTTGGTAGACTGCAAGGATGTGGAAGGCTGGGGTGAAGGGAACCAGAAGAACTGGGGTCACTAGTAAAGCTGTGAGAAGAGGAAAGGGAGCCAAGGCCATAAGAGAACTAAGAGGAGCCTAGAGCTCCCCTCAGTGGGAGGGAACTGTGGGTGGAATGAGCAGAAGGCCAGCTGTTGCACTGCCCTTTATTTGGAATGACCTCACAGCTGCCACTGGCAGTGAATTCCTTCTTCTTTAGCAACAGTGAGTCCTCACTCTCTTGTAGGAAAGTGCTCTCCTGTCAGTTCATTCTCTTGAGAAGAAGAGCACTTACCGGGTCACCCTATCAGTAACCTGTATCTCCATGTCCCCTTTCAAGACATTCGCTAACAGAAGGCATGGCTCTTTTTCAGCAATTGCTCTGACTTTGTCCCAGCAGGTGAGCACACTGAGCCAGCCAGAGACATGGCCTTCCTCTCTTGCTCTTTTGTTAAACCTGGATGAGTGCATTTCCTTTCTGCAAAGCCTGAAAAACAAAAACTTCACATGAATGATACTTAGGTCTGAGCTACCTCTAGCCTTTGTCAGTCTGAACCATCCTAAATTTTAGCCTTTTCAAATCCTATTTCTACAATTCTTAAATAAAATGAAGCCCTGAGCTCAGAATTTTACCTATTTATAAGGGGAAAATCACACTCACCCTAATGTCTGGGACTCCTCTGACCTCAATATTGACCTTTGCAGTAATCCATGAGAAGTTTCTCTAAGATAAAACCTATAAAAGAAAAATATTTCTGGAAAGTCAGTCTTAGATGAAAAGCCAAACAACTGATCATAGCTTCCCGTGCTTGACACAAAGGTTCTGGGGAGGAAATCTCCATAAACACAACAGCCACTAGATGCCAGCATAAGCACGGTCTTATATTTGAAATACACTAAAAAACAAGCAAAGTGAACAGTCAAATTTTTGCTGATTTTAAAATAGTCCTTTTAGTGCAAGTGCCCTATCTTTGTACAGGCCAGCATTGCCATGGAATCACATTTTTATTGGGTAAACTTTCTGTTATATGTTTTCATGTATATGATCAATATCTTTATAGAAGGTATTTAAGAATGTGAGTGCTTGCGTGTAAATGTTTGCATCCCTTTGTATTTTGCCTTTCCTAGGCCACTGTCCTCAGGAACAAATGAGAAATTATCACTGGCGTTTTCTGACCTGTCTTTCAAAAGCACTTCCCTCACCTCCATCAGGGAGATGTTCATGTGTCACCTCTGGCAGAGAAGCATTTTGCAGTGTCAGCAATGTATCCTGCCGTATAGCATCGTCAGCCACGTGCTGCTGAGCATACTGACCCCATTGCCAATGCTGCAGGGACAGGATTTGGTTTAAGCTACTTTCACCCTACAAATCAAATCAGCTCTGCCCAAAATAAAATCAGGAATGGAGCACAGGCCAGGCAGCCAGCACCCAGCATGTCTCCCCTGCGGAAACTGTGTTCCCCCTCTCAACACCAATATGCTGAGCAGCAGCATTTGATGGTGTCACAAACAGGATAGGCATGCTGTTTCATTAAACCCCTTCCTCCCCCATCTTGCCCAGGTTGTCAGTGAAAATAATGTTGGTTGGGAAGGAGAGAGCCTTACCCCCACCCACACATGACTCAGCTCCAAGCCACTAAGTTCGCAGCAGCAGTCAGCATGCTAATCTTTAGCACTGATCTTTAGCACTGGCTTGCTCTATATATGGGTGATGGCTGTAACAAGCCAAATTACCATTGAAACTGACCATGAAAAAAAAGCAGGCTTTTTTTGCTAGCTGCCAGTGTTGCAAACTGGGGCATGAAAATTAAGTGATCATTTCTCAGCCTCTGCCTTCTCCCCATTCATAGCTATGCTCAAGCCAAAAATAAATAAATAAATGGCAGAGTTGTTCATAGGAGGAAGAAATCTCCATCTGTACTACTGTAATGCAGCTGCATTGGCTCTGCTGTGTGCATTAGCTATTGCTAGGTTGGTGAAGAAAGCAGCCATGTGAGGTAGGGCTCCTATCACCTCTGCAGTGAGGTAAGAAGTATGGGTGTGCACAACTGAACTCCCCAGATAGTACAGTTCTCAAATACATATTGCTTTCCCTTCTTTTAAAAAGACATCTATTTTAAGATTAGATGAATCTCATCAAAGATGTGGAGGCCTCCACTGTAACTATCTGCAAGTGGATAAACGAATAAGGGTCTTGGGCCAAAGTTTTAAAATCCAGCATCATTTCAGATGTTAATTATTTGCAACTGAAAAAGATAAATTAATTCTGGTGGTACTAACAAACAATCCACTGAAAATTTTAAAGTTGTTTTGAAAACTAAAGAGAGTGTCTGCACCATTTAGTCAAGAAATGGCTGTAAATGCTAAAGATTTTTTGCGGTTTTCACATTTTATAACAATTTCATTCAAATGCTGTGAAGGTCTGTGGGATCTGAGAGGCAATTTGAATTAGACTAATGAAATGTACCACAAGATTACCTCCAGTTTGTTACCAGAGTTAACATTAAAAGGCCTACTAACCTGAACTTCTTTTCAAAATGGAAAGCAGATTTATAAAGACACTTGAAAAATGTTTCTCTACAATTTTGACCTGCACAATTGAATACTCTCAATCCAGAGCTCTTTCCCAAATGACATTAACAAAAACTGATATGTTCACAAATGGATAGGAAGGACATTAGAGCTGAGCACTTCTGGGGCTCACATCTAGAAAAATAATCAACATGAAAGGATCAGTTCTCATGTCATTTCTCTCCCTTTGCGTGGTGCAGGCACAGGCAATCCTTGTCTTGTTTGTAATAGCTTCACTCTCCAGTGATGTGCTAGCAAGAAGACCCAAATCTTTCCAAGCCATTTGTGAAATTCTTCTGAGTGGAGCAACTATCTTTATTAAAATAATGAAAAGTAAGCCTTTTTCCCATGCACTCCTGAGATAGTCTCTATTTTGGCCCCCATTCAGGAAGGCAATTAAATATGTGCTAACTCTATGCTCATGAATAGTCATGTTGAAATTTAAGGAATTACATATGCTTAAGTGCTTTCTTGAATGAAGCCCAAAGTTTTTATCCCAAAGAGAGCTAGAAATACTGCGGCTGAAAGATACACACTTTTCTGAGAGACATGTCAAGGGAGTTACAAAGCAGCAGAAGTTCGCAGGGGGGAAGGAAGTCCAGATTTATACATGTTTCAAAAGGAAACCCACCATTTTCCATTTGTAGGCACTGCCCTGTTTCTCTGGGGAAAAAGATATGTAGTGTTTTGTTTCATCCTGTTTCCCCTCCCCAAAGATGGTAACATTTAAATAATGCCTGAAGCTCACTCTTTTCCAAAGTTCACCTATAGGATTGACCCAGTGCCCAACTTTGATTCTGTGGAGTCTGTATGAGGAAGATGGAGGGGGGGAGGGGGGAAAGAGAAGGGATCCCTGCAGGCACAGGCATTTGGTTGGACTGCCACAGTCATGGCCTTAGTAAAGCCAGGTAACTCTACACCTCATTTTCCCCATCTAATGATAAATGCCTAGGGGTAGTTAGGATTATGAGCATTTTGAGTATGGTGAAACTCATTTAGGGCTATTCACTTGTTGTAGACTTTGCTTACACCAACGTTCATAGTGCTCCCTCTTGACAGTAGAATTGCAGTCAAAATAAAGAATCCTTTCTAACCAGGTGCTACAAGATACAGTAATTTACAGTGTCTTCTGCCAAATGATCGCTAACATAAACACTAAGTTGTCAACCATGTTAAGCATCAGTATTGCAATATCTGATGCAGTCTGGCAGCTTACATGCGCCTGGTTTGGGCTGAGTAAGTCTGAGAGGAATGCGTATGGCTTAAATGTAGTCTGATGGTATCACTAGTTGACTTCCAGTTGGTCCAGTTTTTGCTTTATGTGCTGGTACCTCCTACATTGTATAAAATACAGCAGAACATCATTTACTATAAAAGACTATGTTTTACTTACAGGCACATTCAATTGGGTGAAGCCAGAGAGAGAACCAGGGACTGTGTTCAGATGGGACAGTTCTTTGCAGGCAGTGTCCAGCAGAGCTCAAGCTAACACTGCTGGTCACTGGCATCTCTCACTCCTCCATCCCACATCCCAATATGTGGAAAAGTGTCCATGCTAGAGGGGGGGGGGGGGGGGGGAATTTATGTCTCCTCACTGAGAAGGTGGCCAATAAGTTCAAGCTGGTCACCCAAGGCTCTCTATACTCAAAGAACAGCAGATACCTCCATAGGGCAGATCATGCCATCTGTCTGTCTTATCTCAGGAGCTGATGGATGATAGCGTCGCTATGAAAAAAACACTGAGTGACAGGTGATTATGCACATGTTATTCTCCTGGCAGCTGTTCAGAGAATAGACATTGAACCCCTCGCACACCCTTCTTGGCGCCTGCAGCTGGCTCACCTGCCTGCCACACATTTCTTGTGTGGTCCTGGACGAGGCATCTCATCTCCCAGCATGTCAAAAACTCTGTCTTTACTTCACTCCCTCTGCTTTCCATCCTTTCCTCCTGTACTCTCCATTACTTGAATTATTATATTCTACTATTTATATTATACTCCCCATTACATGTACAGAGAAGACCTAGTGCCATCAGGCCCCAGTCTCAGGACAAGACCAATCTCCCTACCCAGCAGAAGAGGTCACACTGTGAAGTCAGGGAAGTCAGAGCCTCAGACTTTCAGGCTTACCTTTCTCCTCAGCTCTAGCAACTGCTGCCCTTGATTTATCATTTTGACTACAGCCACTTTCAAGGCAAGCTGCAAAGTCACAGGAAAAAGAGGAAACAGTCTTAACTCTTTAGACTGGTTTGAAACAACACATATCATATTATTTTATGTTGGGAATTTGCCGTCTTAAAATGTGAAAGGTTTTGGTTTCTGTTATGCAGAAAAGTGCTTCAAGTAGCGACTTTTGGTTTCAGTTTAGCTAACAGGTGTGACGAGAGCACTTTCTTCATTTGGACCAAGTTCATTCACAGTTATAAAATCAGTCAGGAGTGGAAGAAGCAGCAGAGCTCATTTCCTCTTCCAACCTGTAAATAGAAACAGGTGGGCAAGGTCAAGACACTCATTTTAGAAACGTGAATGATGTGGGGTGAGATTTTCCACACCGCTCAACCAGGTACCGTTCCCATTTCACACGACTGTCACTAATTTCCATAGGAGGTAGCAGTGAGACAGTTTGGAACACACCCCAGAGCACTTCTGTGTATCTTTAAGAACGCTTGTATCTTTGAATATCTAGTTCATAGTGACCAGAAGCAGCCTGTCCTCTCATTAGCTACGTTTGCTACTTCCCTTATTTATTATCTGTTAGATGCAAGTACAAAGCTTGTTTTGACACATCTTCTATCCAACCTTCCCCACAAAACAGGTTATTATTATTATTATTATTATTATCAAATGATGATAAAAGATCTGTGTACTTTTAATTGACTTCCTACTTCCACTCAGTAACTGCTTGATACAATTCATGGAAAAAGTGAATAAGAAAGGTTGTAATTTACCACTGGCTGATATGGAATAAGTGTGTGTTGATGTATACGGTCTTGTTTGTGACAGAAAAGTTAAACGTTTTCCCTCTTTGATCAACTAATCTTTGCTGATTGTCACCTGTTATCCACAGCAGCAAGCAGTCCTTCCTTCCTCTCCTTCCCCATCTGCCTCTCCAGCACGAGGCCCTCAGCTTCCAAAACCATTTTGCCTGGGCACCAGAAAGAATAAAATCAATATCCAAGACTCCTCTGCAAAAGCAGACCTCAAGTTATGTTTCACTGCCAAATTAAAAGCAAGTGCTCTCTGGAGGCTTTGTTTCTGTTTGTCCTTTGCTGAAGTTCCCAAGTTATTACCTGACCTGTAACCCAAAACTAGTTTCCGTGAGAAATATTTTCAGTTTGTTCACTCATCAAGGTCAGAAGACCGTGGTCTGGAACAAACGTCCTGTACATTTTACCAACCTCAATTTTTATATATAGCAAGCAGTCCTGAGAAATTGATTGATTGCAGTTGGCTGATGAGCATTATTTCTACCAGACAGTGAGATCATCTTGCTAGTGTGGAGTCTGTTTCGGAGCAGGTTGCAGTTTTAAGCTTTCTTGAGGTGTACCCACAAGTCTATTTATTTTCATGTATCTTATGTGGTCAGGGTGGTGGTGCTGCAGTTTTTCATTGCTGAGCAATTTCTTCTAGTTTATTAAATGAGTTTAGTTTCAAATGGAGTACTGGGTTTTCGTTTGTGGTGCTGCTTTTCCTGTTACTGTTGTTGTGGTTTACCGTCCACACTGGGGTGTTCAAAACTTCTCTTCAGAATTCACTGAGTTTGTTTGTGATTTGTGTTTTTACAGTTCTGTGCATTTAACCTCAGAGCGTTAAGTGTGGGCTGGGACTCCCTCCATGAGGAGTTCTGGTACATACAGTGCTGGAGCAGTACTGGAGCTTTGTGACTGACCTGACACACATCAAGTCCCCATTGGGCAAGCAACTGTGATAGCACATAGGGTTCCATCCAGGGACTTCTAATATCAGTAAGGCATCAGTAATGTACAGAGACTATTAAGCAACTGCAATTCCAGAGTGGCTTCTTCTCTATATCTAGCAGTGCACTTTAATGTTTAGAGCAAAAAAAAAAAAAAAAAAAAAAAAGGGGGGGGGGGGGGGGGAAGAAAGGAGTGGGAGGGGAAAAATATGCTCTTTTCCAGCCCCAAGCAATGATACAGCGAATGATGTTGAGTAAGTTTTAGTAAGACAGCAATATTAAGATTAATCAGAGCAGGCCAGTCTGCCGAGTGTATCATGAAGCCTGACTTCTGTTAGAAAGTATTCTGAACTAATCAAAGTTGTGCCCACGCGTACAACAGTGGGAGGCCTGGCAATTCTCTGCTCAAGCTACTGTGACATTTGAGATCGTGACTCTAGTTCCTGAACAAGAGCAGTAAGGAACATATCCTCAGTTCCTTGAAAAATGGATACAAAAGGGCACTATCCTCACAACCCTTCAATGTCCAGTGGAGCAGGGACTCCCCCATTTCATAAGCATATCTCCTTCAGTGCACGTATTCTTACACTTCAGACAGCTTAAGTAACACAAGAATCACAGGAAACTGAAAGTTGTCCCCCTTACTTTTGTCAGCAGTTCTGTATCTTTTTTCACTGGCAAGTGCAGTATATCTGACAAATTTTGCTCAGTGGGTGTTTGTAGTCATAAAAATGTCTACCTGAGTACTCTCACCCTGAGACTTGCCTCAGACTGTGTCCTCCACCTCTTTCCCGTTTTGTGTCCCTTACCTTGAGCTTTGTTCCCATCACTGTGGCCTTCCAGTAACTCCACAACCACCCACAAGCACTCCCAGTTCATCCCCACTCATCCCCAAATCCAGTTACGCCTTGCTTACTTTAAGACTGATTCACTGCAGCTGTCTACAATGACTCCTTTTGCACAGCTTCCCAACCTTCACCAGTATGGCAGCTCCTGTGTTCCCCCAACATACCCCAATCAGGTTGCCAGCATTTTCCTGCTCTTAAATGTTGTACTGAAATGCAGCTACCCCCCAGGGTAAATTTTCATTTGTTTTTAATACAGTTGGTGCATCCCTCGTGATGTTTTTTGTGCTTTGTCACCATCATCACTATTTCTGGTACTCAAGAAGACTTTCAGACTCTGTGTTTGAAGATAAAACGATTTTACCATTTCACAATGGGAGGCGGAACACTGCCAGTTTTCTCAGTTGAAGTTAGTACAAAATAAAAATTGGGAACCATTGGCCTAAACAATTCTTAATCCTATGGTAACCTGTAATATGTTCTGGTGCTCAGTTATCATTAGAAAACGTTCCTGAAGGCTGACATAAATCTTCCTCGCTGCAATTTAAGCCCATTACTTCTTGTGCTATCACTAGCAGATATGGACAAGATTTTGTCAGTCTCTGCTGCTGCTACCTTTTACATATTTGAAGGCTGGTTGTTGTCTCGTCTTCTCTTTCCCAAACAAGACATGTTCTCATCTTCCAATTTTTCCCTGAGATCATATTTTCTAAGCTTGTGATCATTCTTGTTGTTTTCATCTGAGTTTTCTCCAGTACTTAAGTACAGCAGCTAAATATATCACCGCCCTTCTTCCAGGTTCAGATTGGCCATTATGGTATGAACTATCCTGAGAGTGCCAATAGGATTGATTACCAGCTTATTCACCTAAATCCTTTGCTAAACCATCACTTTTGAAAATAAAGCCCCCATTCCTGTAGGAAAGCTGCTTTTGTTTGTCCCTAGCTTCATGGTTTTTCATTTGGTTGTCAAAATAGATGCTATTCAACTGACCTTTCTTTAACAAGTAATCCAGATCAGTTTTTCTAGTTGACCTATCTCTCACAAGTCTGTAGCACTTTTTTGTTATCTACAGACCTTCCTCCAGGACCAGAAAGGAACCCTGTGGGACCCTGCAAGGTACATTCTTCAGAGTGAGAAAGTCACGTTTACAAGCAACATTAAATCTGTTCAGTGCAAGTTCTTTTGACTTTGCACTTCTCATTTATTTTCCGCAGTGAAGTCACATGTCTTACAAAACCCTAAACATGTTGTGTCATCGCATTTACCCTTAACAAACCTGAGATCTGCTCAGGAAGCAATGACAGGTTTGTTATCTGTAGGGAACCTCCAGCTTTTAAGGGAGAGACGGAGAGTTCAAGAAAAAAAGATGATATGTTGCTTGTAAAAGGGGAAAAAAATAAAGGCAGGAAATCTGTTAGACATAAGAGGAGTGTATCTGTACTCATTTCATAAAGATATGAATTAAGGACTGGAACTGACTATTACACTAAATTGATTGCATCTGGTAAGCATTAAATGAGTACACATTTCCGAACTCTTCGCTGTTTTTTTGATCCCACTGGGTAGTCAGCTTCTGATATTTCCACTGAACCGTGCTTAATCATGTTTAACAATATTTTAGTGATAAGAGTTGGTGATATTATGGCTTCCAGTCTTTGATGCATATGATTATATTACCTTCTTCATCAGTGAATGCAAAACTCCTCTGGTAACTTGCTCTATTGACGTTGAAGGAAGTCAGGGGTGTTATTGTTTCAGTGTTCAGCGTGCTGCCACTTCACTGCTTTGATCCATGGCCTTATGTGGCTTTATAAAGTGGAGAGGGGGTGGAGGGAGAAGGGTTACTGGGCTTGTAAACATTTCTATTACATCAGATTAGTTTTTCTGCCATGTACAATCTACTGGTGTGACTCAGATGTTCACATTTTATGAAGTCAGCTATGTCTACAGGAACTACAACAATTCTGAGGAATTCTAGATAAACGTGAATTAGTTTTATTCTTATCTTAATTACACAGTGTACAATCGTACGAAAAGTGCCCTTTCGTTGATGTGTAGTGCAGATGTACAACCAATGGCAGGTAACGAGAACAACGTGTTCCCCTCTCACCAGCTCCTTTATTCTTTGGCTGTTAGCCCTAGCACAGGTTTAGGACTAGCTACTCTCATTCATAGTGCTCTCAGCTGCTCTCTGCTGCTCTCCACCCACCTCTCACATTTTTATTGCGGCTGTGCAACGGTGATCTGAGATGGCTGCTGCTAAATACTTGGAGTCGTGTTTCTTAGAGTAGATCATTCAACTGCTATGGCTTCGGGGAATAGGGTGTGCTGTTTCACATGTATAAGATCAGGGTGAGACAATTTATTTTTGCCCTTGCATCAGTTCAGAGAACTGTCAGTAGCATGGGAAAATTGATAGTCTTTACCAGCAAAAATGCTAATGTCTCATATGAAATAATCTGGGGCACCACATATAACGTTTTCCCCTCAGAACTTTCTGGGCAGGACTTTCAAACAATTCAATTTGTGGCAGCCAAAGGTTGCAATTGTTTTGTCATCTCTCATAAGTTTTCTTGCCAAATGTTTCCACAGTTATCTGCTATTCAAATAACGTCTTACTAACACATTGGTCATGTTGAATATGCTAAGGAATGAGCAAGGGCTCACAGGCTGCTTGTAGAGATCTTGAGCAATAGCTGTAGTTTCTTCAGTGCTGAGACACACCAAAGAACGTTTTCCTTCCTAGATGCCCTGCCTCGCAAAGGTAAATTATCTTTCCTTGCATTTCTGTCAAGAGCACATAGGAGCCACTCACTAGCCCAAGTCAGAGGAAGCAACTGAGTCAGATCCTTGAAGTCAGTGCAGTGATGATCCTGCAGGAGACCCCAAATGCTTCCACGGGGCTCTGCAATGCATCAGTCATGCACTTCTGCAGGACCTCAGAAGGAAAACTAATGTTTTCAGAAAGTGCAGGGTAGGATTCCCAGACACATAAAGGCAGTATGTAAAAATGTATTCAGGAGAATGGTCAATACCATCCCTTCACAATGTAGTCTGGGCAATTGTTTGTTTAGCTGATGAAAACCACACACAGAGAAGAAACTGTTCAAGGCATTTGCTAGATCTTGAGGCTGGAAACAGGAGACTTCTGTAAGGCTGGTGTACAAAAACACATTGCCCCACACATATGGGCTGGGATAACAAACAATGCTAGCATAAACCGAAGAAGAAACTGCATGGCACAAGGCTGAGCAGAATCTATTTTCTTCCCTTGCCTAACCTTCCTGAACAAGTTTAGTTCTTCCTTTCTGCACATGGGTGTGAGCATGCACTTGAGGCTAGCTGTGAAGGTGGAGGCCTCTGGTAAGCAGAGCACAATCCAGAGCCCACATTTCCTCAGGCAAAGAGGAAAGAACTGGTATGCAAGATTCTGCAGCCCCTGGGCAGCAAAGCCCTCAAAGTGGAGTCTAGTGAACTGTGGGTTGTAAGAGAGGTCAGGAAGCTTTTATCAGGTGAAGGAATGAGTCAGTACAGGATGTGAGCCCAAATACACTCTGTTTGTGGAAAAGCATTTTCTTATTAACCAACCTGTATTTGACAGGGTTTTTTACTGAAACAACAGACTCCCTGAGGGTAAGTAAATGTGACTGTGGCAGCAGTTAGTGTTCCCAGGAGCCTTCGTGCATCTAGGATACAATTAGGTACATTTGTCTGCAAATGCTTTAAATATTTCAGCTGGTATGCCATTAAAGAATAAGAAGGAGTTTTATGTTAAGAGAGACTCAAAGCACTGCAAGGCAGCCAATATCAGACAAGGCATAAGAATGATTTGGGATAGATAATGGTTGTGAGTAATATTATAAATGATCTCATAGACTTTTTTTTTTTTTTTTTTTTCCTGTGAAGTAAATGACCTTCTTTTTTCCACTTAGGGAGTAGTGTGGCTATTACAGTGTGAAAAATGTCTCTCTCAGCCAGGACAGCTCTGTATGTTTTTACTCAATAATTTTAATGATGTTTGCTTATTTTCACTGAACCCTTTCTTGTAGGTCTTTTAGAGTCCCCCCCAGTCCAGGACTCAAGGAAGATGGGAAGGGACAAAGCTTTCTCACAGGGATGCAGCAACCTTCATTTCTCTAGATATTTTCTGATGTCTGAGATGTTGTTTAAGTGGCCCACATCTAACCTTTACCTTTTTGACTTGAGATTCTGTGCTGGAGTTCTCATGCACAGCAGTAGGAAGATTTACTTGTGTTGCAGTTGGATTTGTATGGGCTAATGAGAACCACAGCATAACACGATGAGACACTACACTCGTGTAACAGAGAAGAAACACATTCCTCTTTCAAAGATCTTAAGCATCTGATGGGAAACAGGAGGTGAAAGCAACACACGTGCCACTTTGTGGCAGTCTCTGTGAGCAGCCCAGAGCCCTGAAGTGGTCCATCTGGATGGATGGAGTGAGCCATCGGAGTGTCTGTGGTTGGCTCAGGCTTTCCTCTCACCTTTTCAGGCTGAGTCTTTACCAGTACCACATCCTCCACCTACTGCTGCACAGGTAGCCCAATGATGCACTGTGGCAGTTCTAACTGGAGAAATGCCCAGAGGCAGGGCTGCCCTGTGATCCCACCTTTGCTCTCTCTTTCTATGTTAATGCACTGATAAATGAGTTCCATTTGAAAAAGAAACCCACTTGGGACCTACCCAGAACTTTCCCTTTTCCTTCTTATTTGGTAAATATTCCTCCATTCTGTCTCTGTAGCATTTTCAAATGATGTGAAGAGAAAATAATAGAGCCTTCACTATGTCTTTATTTTCATAAGATATTTGCACTGGACATTTTATGAAAGGAGGCCATGTGCCCTGAGTTTAAATTATAGTGGATGCATCCTAATGGGTGAAGAACATGAAAAAGTATCTCATAGTTGTTTCAAGTTCATGCATGTAAAATCATGTATTCAGAACTGCAAGACACCACAGCTAAAAGTCCAGCTGAAATATCTGTAGGATGTACAGAAACTCCACAAAAAGATTACTCAAATCATTACTAATCTCACCCACACTACCAGGCAGAGCGTATACGAAGGCTTCCATCAGAGGATAAAAACGATCATCTGATGTTGCACACATGGCACCAATTTTGCAATTTTGTTTGAAACCAAAATTGCAGTGTTTACCACAAAAACTTTCTTATGCTCATAGTTCTCTTGCAAATGTGCTTTAACATAAAGTGTCAGTTAAAACATACCATCAAAATAGGAAGACATTCTTCCTTTTTCATTCAGGATTTATTCTGGCAAAGCTTCCCTTAAGTCAAGTAGAGACAACACCACTCTGAACAAAAGCTTAATAGTTTGACTGAATACAGTTTTCATCCATAAGTAAAGAAATGGATAAAAATGCAAATAAGCCACTGTCCTGGCATGTCACATAGCTTATAGGAAGGGCACTTCATTCAGACTCTCACTGGGCCGTTGGACTAAAGCCAGCAGCAGTCAGTACTGTCCAAATATATAGCCTGAGTTTAAACCTTTCGTTGTGACAGACTCAGAATCATAGAATCATAGAATGGCCTGGTTGAAAAGGACCACAGTGATCATTGAGTTTCAACCCCCTGCTATGTGCAGGGTCGCCAACCACCAGACCAGGCTGCCCAGAGCCACATCCAGCCTGGCTTTGAATGCCTCCAGGGATGGGGCATCCACAACCTTCTTGGGCAACCTGTTCCAGTGCGTCACCACCCTCTGTGTGAAAAACTTCCTCTTAATATCTAACCTAAACCTCCACTGTCTCAGTTTAAAACCATTCCCCCTTGTCCTATCACTATCCACCCTCATAAACAGCCGTTCTTCCTCCTGTTTATATGCTCCTTTCAAGTACTGGAAGGCCACAATGAGGTCCCCCCCCCAGAGCCTCTTCTCCAAGTTAAACAATCCCAGTTCCCTCAACCTTTCCTCATAGGAGAGTTGCTCCAGCCCTCTCATCATCTTAGTGGCCCTCCTCTGGACCTGCTCCAAGAGCTCCATGTCCTTCCTGTACTGGGGCCTCACAAGAGCCGAGTAGAGGGGGACAATCAGCTCCCTCTCCCTGCTGGCCACCCTTTTTTTGATGCAGCCCAGAACACAGTTGGTCTTTTGGGCAGCAAGCGCACACTGCTGGCTCATGTCCTGCTTCTCGTCCACCAGAACCCCCAAGTCCTTCTCTGCAGGGCTGCTCTCAGGGAGATCTTCCCCCAGTTTGTATAAATACCTGGGATTGCCTCGACCCAAGTGCAGCACCTGCACTTGGCCTTATTGAACCTCATTAGGTTTTCATGGGCCCACTTCTCCAGCCTTTCCATGTCCCTCTAGATGGCTTCCAATGTATCAACTGTACCACTCAGCTTGGTGTCATCTGCAAACTTGCTGAGGGTGCTCTTGTTGCCATCATCTATGTCACTGATGAAGATGTTGAAGAGCACCAGTCCCAAGACTGACTGTTGAGGGACACCACTTGTGACCAGCCTCCACCCTGACACAGAGCCATTGATCGCAACCCTTTGGCTGCGACCAGCCAGCCAATTCCTTCAAATCCACACTTCTCCAATTTAGAGAGAAAGTTGTGGTGAGGAACCATATCAAAGGCAGAAGTCCAGGTAGATGATATCCACCATCCTTCCCCCATCCACTGATGCCTTCACTCCATCATAGAAGGCCACCAGATTGGTCAGGCACGATCTGCCCTAACATAGCTTCTAGGAGGATCTGCTCCATGATCCTCCCAAGCACACAAGTGAGGCTCACTGGTCTGTAGTTTCCCAGGTCTTTCTTTCTCCCTTTTTTAAAAATGGGAGTAAAGTTTCCCTTTTTCCAGTTACCAGGGACTTCACCAGACAGCCATGATTTTTCAAGTATGATGGAGAGTGGCTCGGCAACCACATCGGCCATCTCTTTCAGAACCATAGGATGGAAATAATCTGGCCCCATGGACTTATACACGTCCAATTTCATGAGGAGGGCTCAGACTTGTTCCACTGCTACAATGGGACAGAAACCACTCCCCACATCCTCACCTAGAGGCTCATGGTCCTGGCAGATACAGGAAGCCTCACCACCCGTGAAGACTGAAGCAAGGCACTCATTGAGTACCTCAGCTTTGTCTGTGTCTGAGGAAGCCAACTCCCCATTACCTTTCATCAGAGGGGGAACACTCTCTTGGCCTGTTTCCTCTTGCCTATGTACCTGTAGAAGCCTTTCTTGTTATCTTTCACATCCCCTGCCAAGTTCAGCTCCATCTGCGCCTTGGCTTTCATAATCCTATGTCTATACACACAGACAATAGCCCTGTATTCCTCCCAGGATACACAACCCTGTTTCCACTTTCTGTACATTTCCACCTTTGAGGGGAACCACTTAAAGTGATTCTCAGATCACTCTGCACTAACATGGTGGTCACACAGAGGCAGATGACTATCCAACTCAAGCTTGCATGTCTGAATGAATTTCTGGCATTTGCTTTAGTGCCCTGGTTGCCCATCCTGTGATTGCCTCTGTCCCACCCTGTGACGTAGAATCATAGAATCATATTATGGCCTGAGTTGGAAAAGATATTAAAGATTACCTAGTTTCAACCTGCCTGCTATGTACAGGGACCTCTTCCAGTAGACCAGGTTGCCCAAAGTCCCATCCAACCTGGTTTGTTTGGAGTTTAACTATACAGGACTGTATACAGGACTGTGAGCGTGGAAGTCTGCCAGCAACATTCCCACAAGTCCCCATCACGGCTTTCTGGCATCTTTTGCCAGTACATAGCACATACTTTCCACCACTTCCTCCTTTCTACAGATAAGGTCTGACAACACAGGAAAATGAGCTGCTTACTGACGCACAATGATGTTGGCTCTGGTGCCAGATTAGAAGATGTAATTAAAATATAGACAGGTGGCTCCTATACAGTCAAGACTGACTGGTTATATGAAAAGATCTTATGCTAGTCTATTAAACTGTCATGTCGTACTTCCAGTGAGAGTAGGAGGTGTGTTTATGTCATGTTACTGTATTCTCCCTGCTACATTTGACAAAATATTTATTTCAAGTTTATTGAAAACAGTGAGTTTTTCAGAACTCCTAGAGCAAAATACAGAAAGTAACTCATTTATGCTCATTTTCTACATCATCAAAAATTGGCCCCTAAAATTCATGGGCATCCAGGGTGAATGACTTCCTGGATTTGAGATAGATGTTATCATGCAATAAAATGTTCATGTTTGGAGTTGAAAAAGACAATGATTTAGTGGAGTATTGATTTTTTTTAAGGAGCGGAGGAATTGCAATTGGAGATTGGAGTCAGTCCAGCTAGAGATGAAGCAAACCAAATGAGAAGATTCATCTACTTATGTCAGATATATTAGTTTCCCTTAGAATAATTCAGATAATTACTTATCTGCCATTGTAGAAAACCCTACAAGCACAAAAGCATTGTTGCCTCAGAACAGAGGCCCCAGGAAATAAAGACAGCACCCAGAGTTTGGTAAGGTCATTCCTAAAGGCCACCACCATGGTGCAAAACTCCAGAACATGCCAGCTGCCATCAGCACAGGCATACGGTTGACCAAACAGCCCGCCTCAAAGGGTTTTTCTCACACTTGCTCCTCACCTGTCCTGCCCGCATTGCTTACACCCTCTGATATCAACCCCTTTATTGAGAAGGATCAGTGTAAACAAAGCAGACAAGCCAGGAGCCAACCTCAGCAATGTTCACCTTTCCCCTCATCGTAGCACTGTGGTAGTGTGATAAGTGTGAGCAGAAAAAGAGTTTTTAGAAAAGGAGGTAGTAACACCACCTGTGCTGTGATCAGACACACCTGGTTTGTCTCAGAGGGCCACTGTGCCCTGGTTATCCTACAGGCACAAGCAGGCCACTCTCCCCAGTGCCAAGGGCTCTGAAAATCTCTAGATGCTTCTTCTACAAAACTTGGACCTATTATGTTCAAGGCACCTATCATGAATTTTACTTCCTTTTGCAAAGATGAGGTAGAAGACACTAAGAGACTGCTCAAGGCCTTAGTCAAAATGACAAGCGGATGTTGTAAAGAGCAAAAATCTTCTGCAATTGCCAAATGCAAGAACCTCCTCTGATGTCAGATGCAAGAAAATTTTAATGATTTCCTGCAGAAAGGCAGTGGGCAAAGGGAAAATGTGAAAGCCAGCCCACATTTAATAACTGTTTCATTGATTAATAAGAATAAAATAAAACCTTTTTAGAATTTCCAAATTTCCTCACTGGGGAATCCACATAAATAGAGGCATTTTCATATCACTTTCTTACTTAGGCCAGCTCAGATTAAGCACTGAAATGCTGGTCACTCTCAATCTCCTTAGATTAAATGTGCCCAGACTATTGCTGGTCTATGGCCAGAAGAGGTTACTGCAGAAAAACAGAAAGAATAAAAACATAATGTGGAGAAAACATTAAAGATAAGAAATATGGTCTGCCCCTTCAGCAGTTATATGGGGTCTGCAGAAGTGCAATAAATAAAAAATTAGAGCCACTAGCTCTTTCTGGCTTACAGTGTCAGGTCTCAAAACCAGATTATGAGCTATCCATCCATCTTCTTGTTAAAGGGGATCTGTTATCATTGTCTATAAAAGAACAGAGACAAGACAGTTTACTCTATCAAAAGAAAACCAAAGGAATGGAAAATGTAGGGGAAAAAAAGCCTGGTGGCCTTCCCCTAGGTTCTGTTCTTATTTTTCATGTTGTCCTTCACTACTCTAGTCCACCATTGCCAGCTTACTCATGCCTTTCAGAGGCCATCATCCCACAGACAAAGGCCTCAAGCTGGGGTACCATGAGCAGCCTGTCTAACCACCTCTGATGTAGTCTTACTGAGCAGGCTAATTGTCCAGATGCAGCCCATGTTTGACTTTCAGGAGATCTCTTCCAAATGAAACTCCTTCCAGATCTTCTCAGCAACGCCAGGAGGACTTTTATTCTGTGCATTTGACCTGACCTTTGCGAGATAGTCAGAAGACATCCTGTTCCTGATGAGTAGGTAACCTCAACAAGATGGAAATGTGTCACTGGCTGCTGGAGATCTCTGGGAAGTAGTGGTGCTGCTGTAACAGAAGATGGACTGCAACCCTGCAGATAAGTCAGCTGTGCCACTCACTCTAACCAGAGCTATGTGCAGTTAGAACTCTATGCTATCTGGAACACCCCACAGCTGAAGCAGAATTATCTACCCACATCATTACTTCATTCCTATGGCTCTTCTAATCTCTGGATTTGTAGTTAGCTGTTCTTAGTTTTTCCCTTTTTCTGTGGTACTGGTTGTGGTGTGAATTTACCCATAGCCCCATTTGCCATACAACAATAGGTGTACCAAAGCAGTAATCCTAGTAATCCTACAGAATGAATAGGAGAACACAGGACTCCAGCCAGGTCATACCTTCAGTTCACGCCTCAGAGGCAAACTATAAGAAGATGCATGAGGATGCAATTGATCTTGTCATATACTTTCCCCATGGCTTCACCTGGGTGTCCTGGTGGACGACAGGTTGGCCATGAGCCAGCAGTGTACCCTCGTGGCCAAAAAGGCCAATGGCATTCTGGGGTGCATTAAAAAGAGCGGCCAGCAGGTCGAGGGAGGTGATCCTCCCCCTCTATTCTGCCCTGGTAAGGCCTCATCTGGAGTACTGCGTCCAGTTCTGGGCTCCCCAGTACAAAAAAGACAGGGATCTCTTGGAAAGAGTCCAGCAGAGGGCCACAAAGATGGTGAAGGGCCTGGAGCATCTCTCCTATGAGGAAAGGCTGAGTGAACTGGGTCTGTTCAGCCATGAGAAAAGAAGACTGAGAGGAGATCTAATCCAGGTTTATAAATATCTGAGGTGTGGGGGCCATGTGGTGAGGCCAGTCTGTTTTCAGTGGTACGTGGAGACAGGACAAGGGGAAACGGACATCAGCTGCAGCATAGGAAGTTTTGCATGAATGTGCGCAAGAACTTCTTTACAGTGAGGTGACGGAGCACTGGAACAGGCTGCCCAGGGAGGTGGTGGAGTCTCCTTCTCTGGAGATGTTCAAGTCTCACCTGGACGCCTACCTGTGCGACCTGGTGTAGGGAACCTGCTTTGGCAGGGGGGTTGGTCTCCATGATCTCTGGAGGTCCCTTCCAACCCCTACAGTTCTGTGATTCTGTAATTCTGTGATTCATGGCTGTGCATGGGAGAACTCCTAACAATCTCAGGAAAAGATGATGCAGAAAACCATACATTTCCAAGAATAGATGCTGTGAAGGCCAGGTTCTTTTAAGTCTCAGCCCCAGAGATACTATCTACTACCTGCTTGCTGGATCTTGCTTTGACAGATAGGTCTCAATGAAGAAAAGTGGCCCTGAATTTGCCACCAGCAGTACTATTTGTTCAGTGGTGTTTATCCAAAGATCATGTAAAAGTGGTAGAGAATGTCATTGGAATTATGGCCCCTAAACACTACAGTTACACACTCCCTATCAGGCTACATTCATCCCTTTTGCATGCCCTGACACAGACACAACAAAACAACTCCTATTTAAAACAAAGGAACACAACCATTTTCTTTTCTTATCACCTAGCAGACTTGTAATGCATCGTATTAATTTCCTTCCAAGCGTAACAAAAACTGAGCACTGATAACAGCCTTTACTCAGTGCAGGTGAGAGAACAAAGCAGTACATCCCTGCCTGCCCTCGAAGACCTCATGCAGTGCCTACACAAATATCAGCAGTGCATGGAGCTGTGGCACTGTGCACTTGCAGGGGGGAAGTGTCAATCTGATCTCCTGAAAGGGTACTTTTCATGATGCCTCATGACATAATAGTCTTGTAGCATCTTTAATTTAAAACAAAAGCTACTGCAGAGGATTGCTTGTACAGTCTTGCCGACCTGAAGAAATCAAGTGAGGAGATGACACACAGACAGCAATACCTTGGAGGATGCTGCTGAGAGCTTTTTCATTGTTTGTTTGACAGTAATGCAAAAAAGGTGCAATCAAGATCAGCCTCAATTGTGTTGTGTGTGGCGCAAATACTCAGAGAGTCTGAAAACCTGCAGGCATATTTCATGAGCTGCTTTTGATTTGTAGAGTGTCTTAAGGTAACAGCAGCTTTCACATGACAGCTGGAGCAGACCAAAAAACCAGAGGCCAGGTCTGCCCACTGTTATCCACAGGCGTGTGCACAACTGATACCAGTAACACAACGGAATGTTAAAGAAAAACTTCATCTGATTCTCCAAATCAGAGACTTGTCCATGTGTCACACCCATTCTGAAAGCACTTTCAGCTAAACTGTGGCTTGTTTCCAAACTGATTCTCAAATTGCTCAGCCCACATGTAACACGTCAAGACGTGACCTTGATCATTTCTACCGGGGAGGCATCTGAGCCATGAGCCAGCTACCAAGGAGCATGTAGGAAAGCTGCAAAACTTGGAGTCTACTCAAATCCCTCAGAGCTCAGGTGCTTCACACTTTTCATGCAGGGAAGGACTCGGGCTGAGGCTTCAATAGCAATGCTACTACAAGGCAGCCCTGCTCCGTCTTCAGACTTTATTCCCACTCTCACATCATAGCATGTGTCCTTTTCTAGACCTAGGAACCCCAGAATATGCAACCTAATCTACAGAACCCGGTTTAGAGGGGGAGTTGGACTAGGTGATCTCCAGAGGTCCATTCCAATACCTACAATTCTGTGATTCTGTAACATATGTTTGCTTCTTTGGTGAAAAAAAAAAACATGGGATGGGACCCTATGCAGCCTGATCTAGTAGGTTGCAACTTTGGCCATAGCAAGGGCACTGGAACCAGATGGGCTCTAAGGACCCTTCCAACATAAGCAATTCTGATTCTATGATTCTATAATTTTTCTTTTTTGAACGGGAGAGATGCCTGATGTAATTCACAGTGTGGACCCACAACCAGTGCAAGCAGGGAAGGAGCCCTGCATGGGGGTCCATTGGGCAGAGACTTCTGAAGCTGGCCCTGACATCAGCACTGGGGTGTATGTAAAGCTCAGCCTCAGGAGCATCAGTGTGGGCACCCTTGCTGCTGCCAGCTAACTTGCTCCCACTCAAAGCTGTGTCTGCAAGAGAACCAGAGTGGAGAGAAGGAGAATTAGAGCATACAAAATGAGGAAAAAGACATTAGATGCACAGGAACATAGATTTTAAGTACCAACTGTCATTCCTTTTCCTTTCTTTATTCTATTTCTCTAATATGAATAATTTAGAAAATTAATAGATTAAAAATTAATGTATACCATTGCAGAATGTGCATATGAAGATGCATTCATAGAGATTACTCTTTCCTCATTTCTACTGCAGGCCCAGTGCTGATCCTATCTCACTATACTCAAATATGTTTATTTTTCCTTTGCAGATTTTAGATCCAAGAGCTTAAAGGGAGATGAACAAAGCTAGGAAATGAAACTGCCACCATACAAGATTGTGACTGTGGCATTTTTACACACAAAAATGCATAAATAAATAAAAGCAGAGAGAAAAGAAGGACTGACTGAAAGGTATGTGAAAAATTCCTCCTTGATAACCCGTCTCTGTGTAATCTGAGATTAGTCTAGTCAAGGAGGTGACTGTGGCTAAGTTAGAATTGACTGCTGTTTCAACTGTAGGCTATTCTAAAGACCTTAAAAATACACAAAGCAAAAGAATAAGCCCAAGGGAGATGGACATGAAGTAAAAAGCTCAGTGCCAAACATCCTGTTTTGGTAGAGAAGTTTCTATTCAGCTCCATTAAAGGCAGTTTAAAAATATACTTCTATCAGAAAGGGCAAAATAAAATATTTCACAGTAAGCCACAGGTTAGTGGCTACTCGCGAAGAAGAGCTGTGCGCTTGCCAGGGCTGCACACTTTGTGATCCAGCCTTCAGGTTTGAGTTAAGTTCAAACTTTAGTAGAATCTGCATAGCACACATAATTTTCCAAGATAAATCTAGCGAATACCTGTCAGTCCTCTACCTATTTTCACACTTCCAAGATTCAGAGTGCTGAATTTTCCAAGCTACTATTCTATGTGAACTCTTACAGGAACTTTCATTATTATATGCTTGATACAGATGAGGAACTTCTTTGTCAGGGTGAGGATAAAGTCTGATACAGCGCAGTTATATTTTTCCACAGCACAGCCTGAGTTTTCCCTGCCTTGGGTTCATCAGCTCTTTGTGTCAAATCTATGTAAATCATTTTCAATCTCTTCACCTTGGGTTCACTCTGCGCTTCTCTCCTTGCCTATATCTCCCCTATTCTCATTCCTTACCTTATCCTCCTGCTTACCTTTTATTTCTACTTGGATTGTCTCTTCCTAACTGGATATACAAGCCTACAAGAGACAACCTTTTCCTCAAAAAAACCCCACACAAAATACAAGAAGAATTACACAGGAAACATGCAATTACTCTTCTTACTGCCTTCGTATTATTTTGTATGAGTGAATGTTGCCTTGCATTTCCACTTCTACCCAGGTCCACAGCCAGGTGAAGACATTTTGGCAAAAGAGGCCATCCTACTGTGCTATTTTCTTAAACTTTGCTTTGTTCTATCTGCCTTATTGTCCAGAAGGAACCAGCTGCTGGTTTTGCAGTGTCTGGCTCCAGTCTGGTGGCCCTTTTTTCACTGACCTAACAAATCATTTAATTATTAATTATTCTGGTTGACTTGCATTGTCCTACTCCATAGTGCATGAATTGGCCTTGCAGAGCAGTTCCTTGCAAGCCTCATCCCCAGACGCAGCTGAATTTTCAGTGCATTTTCAGTAGTGTGCCTGATCTGCATATAATTCATGGCTCAGCTGGGATTTCTGTGGAATAAATAGCATGACACCATTATGAAATGACAAAAGATGCCAGAGCTGTTGAACTGTTGAAGTGGAGCCCGAGAGTGCCACTTCTACCAGACAAGCAACAATTGGGTTTGCAAGTGTAACTATATCCCATTGTTAATCCCAGCTCTGTCAGGGCATTTGAAACCATTGGTTATGTTGTAAGACCACTACGGCTTCCAAGTTTGAAATCTCTGTGTTCTCATTATGTTCTGAATGTTCATCATATCATCCGTTTCTCAGCATTTAATGTTAATTACTAGCTTGGCTTTGCACTAGCAGAGAGCTAAATGATGTAGTACTGCAGAAAACTATTAAGATCTGCGTCACATAGGCAAACATAACCATCCACTTCCAGAATGTGAAATGGATAATGACTGGGTACAAAGGAGTTCTCAGAAACCCCAGCTGAATGTATTTAAGAGCAACGCTTCCTCTTTAAAGGGCTCTCTGCCAGAATGACACATCACTCTGCCTCACTGAAGTCGTTTGTAAGCTGTCCTTTACAATGCTCTTTTCTATCCTATGTGGGATGCTTCTCTTCTTGTGGGTAATCTCAGAGGGAGGACGCATCTGATGGCAAAACACGGCACTGTGCAGAATAGCAAAAAGCTTGGGGAAAGCAAGAACCTAACTTTCAATTCAGTGCAGAAGAAAAGAGAGGGCAGGACAATGTGAAAAGCAGAACTGCACAGAAGGACTTGGATATCAACCAAATTCCCAATTCTTTGAGGCTGACTTGGGTTTTCCATTCAAAAGCACTCCCTTGGCTTCAGACCATAATGCAGTATTTGAAAGTATCCTGTGTAGCTCACATTCCTGGAGAAAGCCAAACTGGAGCACACCCTTCAAAATGGTAGCTGGAGGTTGGGTACAGGCCCAGGAGGTTTGCACAGCATTCCCCTGTAGGGACAGTGCAAGGTGTATCAAAGAAAGTGTGTGAAGGGAGGGAAAGGAGCTTTAAAACTCCATGTACCTTCCCCTCCCTTCATCTCCTTCTGCCCAAGCACGCTCCAACACAATGAGTCACTGGTGGTTGTCACAGGCTTAGGATCCCCACTGTATTGTTCAGCACACCAGATCACAGTCCTTGTTTTCAACTCAGACATGAAAACTAGAACCAGAAACAGAGTGCACAAGCATGCACATGGGAGTTTCAGCCATCCTGGTGGAAAGCAGGTCAGACGAAGTAACTGCAAGGTTTTGCTCTGCCCCGTACAAAACAAATTCTTTCTTAAAACAAAGGCTGGAAGAAAAGGGAGAGAGCATTGCACACTTCTAATGAGCGGTTCCTCCCAAGCCCGGGGAGAAAATAGCAGAGGTGCTGCTTATGGCTGAGGAGAGGGAATTTCAACCTCCTGACTGTGAATGAAGGTTTATGGGCAGGGTAGGGATAGGCTCCAATAGAGCTTGCAAGTGAAGAGAAATTATTTCTGCCTGATATCACAGAGATGAGAGCCAGCACAGGGATGTGATCAACACAAAGAGAAAAGAGCTGGCAGTGAAAAAGTGATGATGGAATAATCCAAGCGACAGGAGAAGGAAATGACCATTGCAGCAAAGCTCCTGCTGCCATAAAAACGTTAAGTTGCTGAGTGCTAAGGAGCTATACAGGCAGCCTGGAAAGGTTACACATCAATAGAGTATGAACAAGAAATCTGCAAGGCATAAACTAGGCATGTGTACTTAAAGAGAAAATACTGACTACTTGGGTTACCAGAAATAAGTCTTTACAATAACATCTGAAAATCCTTGTGCGAGGACTGTTTTGCCCTTGTCAAGAAAGAAAGGTCAGCTTTTGGGTAACTTGCCCAGCAATTACCTGATTCACCCAAGCAACTGCTGTGTCTGCTGTCAGCTTCACTGCCTACACATGCCTCGCTGTATGCTCTGTATGCAAAACTGCAGACTCACACTAGGAGCACAGACAGGACCAGAGTATGAAAACATGCTCCTAAGCAGAGAACTTCTGGGCAAAATCCTTTAGCAGAATTTTAAAATGCTGCTGCAGATTTAACCAGATCGTGGTTACAAGATCAGCACTGAATTTAAAATGCAGCAGCTCCCACAGCAGTTCACAGCACTGGGGATGATGAGGGAAATGCAGCTGCTCAGTCGCCGGCTTTTTAAAGACAAACGGTGTGTTTCCCTTTCCCCTGCCTTGCTCCACTTTCTCGGGCTTTAGGGGGCCTTCTCTTTTGTCCTCTGAACATCCAGTGCTCCGCCTGGCTGTGCTGGAGCCCCAGTCACTTCAAAACCATGGCTGGCAACAGCCACAGTCCCAGCCTTCTGCTGTTGCGGGTGGAGGAAAGGGTGCCTTCTGACAATGAACTTCACATACGTGCAGACAAAAAATGCATTGTGCAGCTTGCTGCTTGCCTTTGTTTCCTTGTTTTGCAGAATTTGCTTCTCTCATCAACCTGCTGAGGGCTGCCAGGGGCTAACATTGCCCTCATGGTGCTGAATTCGTCAGCCCAATGCTGAGCATAGAACAGAGAACATCTTGTACAATTAAAATGAGCTGCTGGCTGGGGAAGGTAGGCTGTCAGCTGTGAGGAAATTTGACTTGTCCAGTAATCTCCTTCCTCTTTCAAGACTTTGTGGTCTCAGTGAAAAGACACTACAAAGATTGCTCCTATAGCCCTTTCAGTAATTCAGATAAATCCTACTGAATTACTGGAGTTACTTCCTTTTCATCTTTAACAGCAGACTTAGATCCAGACGCTTTCAGTAAGCTGAAAACAAATGTAGGTTAAATACCCAGCAGGGATTCCTCTGCCATCCCCGAAAGCTACTTAACACTCATCTCCTCCTGGAATCATCAAAAGACTCCTCCCTGTTGAGAAAAAATATATAGTAGGGCCATGGCCTAGCTTGGGGTGATTGCTACTGATAAAACATGAGTGTAACAGTGGTGAGGGATAAATGGAAAAGCAAAGCCAAGTATGTACATGGCTGTGGATTTTTATAAGGCCCAAGCCCATCCTGCTGATGTCAGTGAGTATCTGTTTTGGACCAAAGGAGAAAGTTGCAAAACACTTTGTGGCTATTAGGTGTATATTTTAGAACAGCTATCTAAAAGCTATGTTTATATTCCTATTGGTTTTGTCTTCCGCCAACCCTTGTGGCCACATTTTAACAATATGTACAAACATTCAGAAGAAGAAAATATAAGTCATTGCTTCACAAGTCTTCACTTCAGACATTATTTTCTTGAGAAGCCATGCTCCCAAAAGAGCTCTAACACCAGTATCCAGTTGCAGCACACCATAGAACCAACCTCATTTGCTAAAAACAAAAGCAAAGTTGCCTGTGACAATGGTTACACTTTGGGGTGAAGGAGGCAGTTTTTTGTTGCTCTCAGGTTCCACCAAGCTTGAAGGATGCAGACCTTTTTGCAGCCTTTCCATCTTGTGAATATGCATTCAGTATACATGTGGGTTACTATTTGGGCCAGGCATATTATTGCAAGATAGAGCAGCATAGGGTTCTTCTTACCTTGCTCTCTCCTCCTGGCTTAACTCTGGAAAGTCTGTTTTCTTGGAAGCTCTCTTCTTCAGTCCATCTCCAGGATGATATAAAGGCACTGTGCCAGACTGGGAGGAATCATCTATGGGAGATCTACAAGGGTAGATTGTGCTGGTGCTGTGTCATTTGCAAGAAGAGCCTGGAAGAGGCTGATGTGGGACATGCAAGGTCTATGTGGCACAGGGATCCCATCTCTGTGTCTCCATGCTCCCCATGCCCAGGCTGACAGGACGGTGAGGAGCTTGCTTGTGGGGCAAGGTGTACAAGCAGCCTGGCCAATACACCAGTCCACGATGCAAGGCTGTTGTTGAGAAAGTCCAGTTTTCTCAGGGTTTTCAGATGTACCTGAATCCTTTGCAGCCTTGGTAGACAAACCTAGACATAATGACTGGTGAGTTGCTTCCTGCTCCTCATAAAACCCTGGGAAAGTGATTGCGCTCAGTGTGGTGCAGAGCTATCATAGAAAGGCATCATCCCTCCTTTATTTGCAAGGGACCATTATTTTGTTATTGCTGTATCACCTACTAGTGTCATTGCAGTTAAATATCTATTAGTGACAGTGTCTTTGTTATTAACTTTTGGTCTTAGAAGTTTATAGCTTGGCAACCATGGCACTATTAGCAAAGTTTTTAAGGCTGACTTATAAAAATCTCAGCCTGGAAGCATATTTATTTCCTGAAGTCTGTGCTTTAGTATTGTCATTTCAAAAACTGTTCATTTTTTGGGTTTTGTTTGTTTGTTTGTTTGTTTGTTTGTTTTAAGTGAATTTTTTTTTATCTTTCAGGTTTTGTGTTCCGTCCTGTTTTCAAGGGTGATGGCTTCAAGGTTTCAAGATACCTGGATAAGATGGAAGGGACAAACAAAGGACAAAGGTGTTCGCAGATATCAGTTCTCACCATCTCCCAGGCCTGATTTCAAAGGTGAGTGTTCTTAGGGCCTGCTCTAGAGATACAGGAGGAATAGGCACCTCTAAAAGGCAGCTGGGTGGAGACCTTAACAAACTTCACATCTGGAGAGCGTCCAGCACAGCAGAAGCTGAGGTGCAGGTGAAAAGGAGCAGAAGTCCAGCACGCAGCTCCCATCTGTAGGGACGGCTTAGCAGCCCCTGGCAATAGGAGCCAATGCTCTACAGAGTGCGTGCTTGGCTGTGCTGTGTTCTACATGGGTCAACTCTGGAAAAAGAAGGAGAAAGGGAAAGAAAGGAAAAGCAAAGAGAAGGTTGATAATGGAGTTTATAACAAGGAGAAAGAGTATCAAATGTTTCAAGGCTCTTCTACCTTGACTGCATACCTTACCCCAACCTGAAACACCTAGAAGAAGAGCAGGTGTGGGTGCTCAGCAGAGACAGGTGATGCCCCCAATTACTGATTATTCATGCTTAAAAGAAACTGCTTGAAGTTTGCTGCCTTGCAAGATTTTACTGGTAGGGTTACTTGTCAAAGGAAGTACATATGCATAGTACTAATGTTAGCAGTGAGTGGGATTTACAAATGACATTTATCTCTGACATTCACAGAATAATAGCTGAGGGAGGGAAAGGGAGAGTGTGCATGCGTGGCTATTTCATTGCCCAAAACTGGAGCACCTTATCTATGGAGCTTGTGCTCTGAACTGTGAGAAATCAGCGAGTAGGCAAATATATCTATAGCTATATATAAGTATGTATGCATATATGTGTTTTAGCATAAAGTGAAAGCGCTTCCTCTAGTTCCCCCTGAATCATTACAGCGATCTCTTTTAGTTTGGCTAAAAATACAAACATGGTGTCATCAAACACGACCAAGAGGCAGCAGTCTCAGAGATACTACACTGTCATGTGCAGCCGTGAAAAACAGGATTATAAGAGCATTTGCACTGAAATAAGAGTGGCCAGTGAGCTGATGCATCAGCAGACTGCCCAAAATATACCTGGGCACATCCAGTCTCAGGAGGAGCTTCTTTTGGGGTTCACATTTTTATCTGGGTGAAAAGCTCCCAGCCCCCGAGGGTCTCCCTCAGGTCTGCTCTTCTAACTAATTTAGCAGGGCTTGAGCTGCTAAATGGGGAGGATTTGAAACCAGCCTCAGCACTGCAGCAGTGCACGCTCCCATGCTGTTTTGCAGCTAGCCCCAGGAATAGCTCTGATGTCAGCGGGGAGCTCTCTCACTGGCAGCTGTCCCCTCTCTACCAGCCTGTCAGATAAAGGTCAGTGAGCTCCTCAGACAGACCTGGCACACTTTGCCCCATCATACCCACCCACCCAGAGCAAAAGGTGCTCTTTCCCCTGTGGCTGCAGTGCTGACCAGCTTTCCTCACACTAAATCAATTCCCTGGCAAGAATACAAGGAATTGCAGGGTTATCCAGCTTTGCCCCTAGGAATCCACCCCTGAACAAATAGGGTTAGCAAACCTCATTCATACCAGTAACCACAATGGCCATCTTGCCTGAGTAAGGACAGAGTTAGGACTCCAGAATTTGGCCCAAATCCTAGACTATATAAATAGATTTCTATGAATCAAAGCTCCATTATGTAAGGCATAAAAATAAGAGAACAAATGAGAGGAAAAATGAGCTGAACTTCAGAGTCTGCAACGAAGCATCAGCTGAAGGTTTTTGGGCACTGAGTCAAGACATAGATCTTCTTCTTTTTCTTTTCTTTTTCCAGTTTGCTGCTTTGCTTTAAAAGTGACTCATCCGCTCCCCCTACACCAGTTCTTTCCATGCTGTTTCAGACATGCCTGTACACCTCAGAGCTGAGCAGGACCACCAGAACTGCCTCTTGTTGACTGCTCGTCCACATTTGCACTTCCGAATTAGAGGGAGGGGGAAGGGATGCGCACCAACAATAAGTGCCTCAAACACATACAACCAAGGTAAAAGCGCTGCGACGCGAGGCACGTTGCAGCTCGCAGTGAATCGCGCTCTGACTAAACACAGCATGTGACAGCCTTCTATATTTAGCGGTGGCTTTTGCTTTTACACTCTTTGCGATACACTGTCAAAAAAAAAAAAAAGCATGTATGTTTGTGCATCTCAGCAGAAGAATGAGCCCCCAAAGGCGTAGGAAATGACAGACAATGGCTCTGCTTACAGTCTCGCTGGCTCTGGGGCATTTGTTTATCAGCACCGGGCTCACCCCCCGCCCCACCTCTGGCACACTCTCATTTGCTCTCTGCTTCAGACACGGGAGTATCTTCAGCTGATAGAGCACAGGACTTCCACCACCGGGTCTCCTTGTCACACCTTTTGCATAAGCCATCACAACGGAAGGTTTGCGAGCACGTGACAGTCATCCTCCTTGTCCCCTCATCATCCCCTTAAAAGATGAGGCATTTTGCTTTTTTCCTTTTCTTAATTTGTGTTAGTTTGCACACACCAGTGGGTGATAAGTGTGTGTTTTGTGCAAGGTTGTGAGGTGTCAAACATAAATTGGCCTGGAGTGTTTTCTTCCATTAAGGGAGATTCTGGTAGTCATGTATGTATCTTTGGAAGAACAAAATATGAAAGAGCTTTATATTGCTTTTTTTTGTTGTGGTGGTTTTTTTTTTGTTTTTGTTTTTTTTGTTTTGTTTTGTTTTTGTTTTTGTTTTTGTTTTTTTTCATTTTAAATCATCCTTAAAAGTTGTCCTTTTGGAGGAGGCTTCCTTTTTTCCCCTACTTTTATTGTAGTTTTCTCCAGCGTTTGGTAAACAAAAGCATTTCTTACATTCACTTGTATTGCACTCATCCTTTCAGGGTTATAAATAGTTGCAGAAATGATACTTTCTTTCACAGTCCCCTTTCCATTCTGTTTAAAGCCTTGCCTGGCTGCCTTTAAAGAGGGCCTGGAGACATCCAGATAACACAGAGATGCATGCCTATAAGAACTCAAGCTGCACTAATAGTCTAGCTGGAATAAGCATTAGAGCATTCCCAGTATTCCAAATTTCCATAAATAACATAAATTAACCTCCCAGCTATTTATATGCAGTACCGACAACAATGGCCTTTTCTTTCATTCCCTTTCCCTCCACCCCCATTCACAAAATCAATATTCAGCTGCCATTCTGGGGATGGCATCCATCTTTTTGCAACAGGCTGCACAAGCACAATGGATGCTACGTATGTTCACTAGGAAACAGCCACTCCAATGTTCCTCCTCAGCCTGTTGCTGCTCCATGCAGGCCTCTCTGCTGGGAGATCTGTAAAACAAAGGTAAGGCTTGTGCTGCAAGGAGCCCTGCATACTGTCACATGCCAACAGGAGGTCCCTTTGCCACTGAAGCCATGTCAGCCTTAAGTCTGTATAACTGTAGGAAGATTTCTTTGCATAGGCTAGAAAGAGGATAAAACTCTCCTCCTGCAGCCCATACAGAGATTCTTGGTCCATAGCCCAGCTCTAGACCTATACTCTGTGTTTCCAGAGTTTGAACAAAGTATTTTGTGTGCTACCATAGCAACTGATGCTAACATATCTGCTAGCAGATGGCAGTTCCAGGAAGGAGGCCTGAAAATGTCTGTGTAACAGTCTTTGCATCCCTTGGACATTTCAGAAATACTCTGCTTCATAGGCTTCTCTTCCTACAAGCTTGGGTATCACGGCCTGGCACAGGGCTCTAAGAAGTGACGGCAGGGCAAGCAGGGAGCTGCCCTATCAGCAGGAGTGGCAGCTGGACTGGGCAAATCAATAGAAACTTTTGTAAAAGCACAGATCAAGTAAATGCGTGGGAAAAAAAATATGATATAATGGAGAAGACTCATAATAGACTCATAATTGTACAGGGAAACCATTTCTCACACATTTACTTGTTTCCTAGAGAAGGCAATGAGCATGTAGACATAATTCATTTGGTTGATGAAGTAGGAGTGGATATGAAAGCAGTTTTCACAATAATGCTTACTAAGGAGTCTTTAAGATGTTAAACTAGAGAGAAAGTTTTTCAGGGATTAAAGTTAAACGAAACAAAGAGGACAGATAAATGTTAAGGTCCTGTGGAGGTCTGTTCTGCTTCTCTCTTGTTAAGCATATTCATTAACCACCTAGAGAAGGCAATGGAGAGAAGCTGATGAGGTTTATCGATGATACTAAGCTGTTGAAGCTGTAAAAATGAATGATGACTGTGTAGAATCGCAATTCAGTTCTGTGCTACAAAACAGTAGGGTAATAAGATGTCAGGCAAAATTCAGTGCCTGTGAACACAATATCTTTGTATTCAGGGAAAGGCAACCCTAATTTCAGAGGCACAGTGGTGGGTGGTGGGTTTTGAGCTAGCTCTTAGCCCTTAGATAATTTATCCTGGTGTTAAAATTAAGCTTTCTACGAACACATTAGCTTCAGGTTTAACAACACCAAAAAGGGCAAATAGCATCTCAGGAAAGGAACAGAGGTCAAAAATTATTGTTATTCCCATATCTTGAATCCTCTGTGGGTCTTCCCATCTTTAAAGAATAAAATAAAATAAAATAGTAGTGAAATAACAGAAAAAGGACAAAAACATGCAACACAAGTGATTACAAGTCTAGAAAAAGACTCAAGAAGCAAGTAAGCAACCCAGAAGTCTTTCTTCTAGAGAGAAAGTTGACTAAGCAGTCAGGTGCAGGGTATCTGGGAAATCTTGAATAGCATGGAGGAGCTGGAAAGGGAATGATTATTTGCTCTTCCTATACTACAGGATGTATACAGTATCAAATTTTTAACCTACCAGAAGTAGGCCCTTTCAGTATCTAAAGGGGAGCTACAGGAAAGAAGGAAACAGACCCTTTAGCAGGGACTGGGGAGATAGAACAAGGGGGAAATGGTTTCAATCTTAAAGAGGGTAGATTTAGGTTAGACGTAAGGAAAAAGTCTTTTACAGTGAGGGTGGTGAAGCAGTGGAACAGGTTGCCCAGGGAGGTGGTGGATGTACCATCCCTGGAGACTTTCAAGGTGAGGCTGGATCAGGCCCTGGGCAAGCTGATGTAGCTGTGGTGTCCCTGTTCACTGCAGGGGAGTTGTACTAGATGGCCTTTAAAGGTTCCTTCCAACTCTAAGGGTTCTATGATTCTATGATTCTAACTTTGTTTCAACATAATTGTGGCACTTTTTTTGCAAAGCAAAGATCACACTGAGGAACTGCCACAGGATTTTTTAAGTCCCAAAACCTCCAGTGGTTTCCCAAGGACAATTAGACAAAGTCATAAGGAAAGATCATCATGAGCTGCTGTGCTCAAAGATACCACCTCTGGCTCAGGAAATATCTAGTTTAGAGATGGCCAGGATCTGTGTATGTATCTACATCACTGTCATCTTGTTTGTGTTTCCCTATCTACTGCAGATAGCTGTTGGTAGCTGAGCTAGCTGGGCCTTTGGTCTGGGTGGTAGACCCCTCTCATACTGCAAAATTTGAACCACAGGAACAACTCTCAGGCTGTGTTAAATGCAAAGTTGTTTTTCACTGAGTGCTAATCTGCATCAGCTGCTTCAGATCTACCATAATTTTATAATAGCTCACTTTGAAATAGAAGAGATGATTCACCGTATGCATGAAGGGAAGCAGAGTACTTCGTCTTAGGCTTTTACAAATCCTCTGAACCGTATTCTTTTTCCATGCTTTGTCTTTTTATATGTTTTACCTCAAATGTCAGCAGCGATGCTTCCTTCACTGGGAAAATGAAGATATTGACTTTACAGCCTTTCTCTTCCATTAGCTATTCTTCAGTAGGAATTTACTGACGTTTGATTTTAGATTTTCTAGTGGAATAAGGAAGGGTCATATGATGGCAACTGGATTCACCCTACATCGTATCTCACTCAAATAACTGCAGCTTGCATACAGGATTAAAAATTATTAGGCTAATGAGAGCAAGAATCTGCCCCTAATGTATCAAGTCTTTAAGAGTCCTGTTTGGTTCATCTTGCTTCAGCTGCTGCACATAATGGGGGGCTTTAATAAGCCTTAAAGAGAACTCATAAATTTAAAAATACTCAAGAGCATGGCAGAAAATCCTGCCCTGAATAATTGTTCTGAAATGTTCTAAAAGGAACTCAATTTCCTTCTCGATAGCCTCAGTAATACTTTGAAGAGAGAAGAATGAAGGTGAGGACACGCATTACATTCTGTAGAGGTAGAGAAAGAAACCTTTTTGCAATGAATATGTCAGGGGAATATATCTAACTGGGCTTATATCTGTGAAAATGTGACCTCTGATTCTGCCAAGGTCAGTAAAACCTACTGTGATTTGCTTTGTAAGTGTCGGTCATACAAGTCAAAGCTGCCTCTAGGCAACTTTAATTTCTGTGCCCAAATGCAACAAGACGTGATGTTTATGAAAGGTTTGCAAAATCCTCATGTATGTGGAGGAGCAAGATTATCTGGTCCAAAACAAGTCTGTTTCTTTACTATAAATTCATTCAGAATTACAGATCAAAAAGCCATTAAGAGCTGTTAATCTAATGTGAAACAAGCTTCTTAATTTTGATTTCCTGGTTCACCCTGTTTATGTGTAGATGCTGTTCTTCTCTTAGCCTCCACAGTGACACACACAAGAAGATCTTTACACAGGCCCATGGTACCATTTGTTGAGACAATCTGTTATAGTTCTGGGTTACATGATTTGCTGAATATTTCTTGAGTAAAAGCTGAGAAGAAGAAGGGTGGCTCTTGCTCTCTGCCCTGGAGGCCTTTATATGGCTATTCAGAGGCTGTTTCTGCACCCTGCAATAGCCTTTTTTGGAGACAGAGATAGGCACACGGGGTCAAACCATTACCCATTCCTTCAAACATTCCTGATTCTTAGTGTCAGAAAAATGAGCTACCAACGTCCACTGCATTTGTGTTCGCATGGGATTTCTTTATTGTGCTAGGAATAACAGGATTTCCATAGAAGGGTAAAGCATTCTGCGCCCTGCCTGAGGCTGGCCAACTATAGATGTTTCTGAGAAAGGTGCCAAGACTTTGTTAAGTAATTGTGGAGCAGCGTGATCTCCAGAATAGTTTTCAGTTTACCTGCAGCATGAAAAGAAAGTGGCTTATAACCTGTAATATTAGGCGATTTGGTTTTCTGGTTTTCCTACACGGAATAACAATAGATATACTTTTATTGATGTAAATGATTAAATGCCAAATAATACCTTTGCTTTTTTCACACCTTGTGGAAATTAACTTGTCAGATTTTTGAAAAAATGTTTACCATTTACTGGAAATTGTTAGCTTTCAGTTTCACTTCATTTTTAACTCAGTGCAATATTCATCGCTTGTGTGCCAGAGGATGCTCTTCTGTGCTCCCTTTTATTCACCTTCTATCTAAATGAGCAAGCCCAACCCATTTGCTGACTTTCCACTGAGAAGCCCCCCCAGCCCTCCCTCACTTCAGCATTTTATCACCAGATTTCTCTATCCTCTTTAGAAAGAGTGGTCTACTACTAAAGTGAGCATTATGTATTACCTTATAATGCCTCTGTAGATGTAAACAGTATCCTCTTACTCATTTTGTATTCATCTGAAGCATCTTGATTGTTTTCTAATAGCTATGGTATTTTGTGTGGTGCATTGATGCTGCCATTTAAAAAGATGCTCACAAATCCTTCCAGTTCTTTTTGTTGAATCACATGATATTCTGACTTGGAAGGGACCCACAAGGACCAACAAGTCCAGCTCCCAGCTCCACACATCACCACCCAAATTTCAAACCCTATGTCTGAAGGCAGTGTCCAAATGCTCCTTGAACTCTGGCAGACTGATCCCATGACTTTGGGAGCCTGTTCCAAGCCTTGCTACCCTCTGGGGAAGAACCTTTTCCTAACACCCAACCTGACATTCCCTTGAGGCAGCTCTTTTCAGAGAGGGTGAGAGTCCCAGACAGTAGCAAGAGCAAGAGGAGGAAGGGAGAGAGAGGATAAAAGGAATGTGATGGTATCTATCAGTATCAAGACAATAGAGAACAAAACAATAGAGGTAAAGAAATTCAAATTGCATGTATCTGAACGTTTGTGACATTGCATGCCTATAACACCAGGGCTAGAACAGTATTTAAATTACTTGACCTATAAAAGCTAAGGACATGGATGAAGAACATTCACCTCCCCATGCAGCTGTCAAGCAAACACTTTTCAAGGGCAACAGACCCAAGCCTCTAACATTGCACCTTTGCCAACAGCAGCTTCCCTCCTGCCAGCTCACTCCATCTTGCTCAGTCTCTTAGTTGCTCATCACTGCTCCTTCTTGTCTCATGAACCAATTACAGATTGTGTACACTTTTGTGGCCACAGTGGTTTTCCCCTCTTTCCATCCTGACATACTTCAAACACTTGCTCTAGATAAGGTGCTCCGAACTTCTTGCTAGCACTTAGCCATGCTGAGAACTGCCAGCCTATTGGATGCCCTGTGCTTCTCAGCCCTCAACTGTGTTTCCTTTCTTCCTGCAGCTATTTGATGTAACAGCTTTTTGTCAAGGAATTTTTGTCAGGTATTTGTCGTGGACTTTCTGGAAGTCCAGGTGCTCAGTTTTGCCTGGGTCACTGCAGAACAACCTTGTCCATACCTCTAAGGTCTTTGGGGAAAGGCAATTTTTTAAACTTTTGATTTAAACTCCTGCTTTCTCCTGCAACTTGCATGCTTCAGATGAAGATTCAGATGAAGAAGCAATGTGAAATTTCACAGGAGGGAAAAGGTGCACAGCAGAAGGAGATGAGATATGGAGGATGATTATGCAGGAATCCTGTGCAACTGGAATTGTAGGAAAGTCATCTCATCTCCTGGGCTGGAATGTCTCATGCTGATGGGTGCAACCCTTTCCCAGTGACTGTGAAAATCTTGATAAGGAAAGTGACGAGACACTCAGTGCAGCTAGAGCTCTAAGGCTTGGGTTTGCCCTCCCACGCGTTTTGGGTGGGCAGACAAACCACAGACTGTCATCTGTGAAGTAAGAAAGCATTGGGTACATTTAATTACTACATTAGCTCTTACTAACACTTTCAGCGCCAAGAATTGGTTGAGCAGGGCTTGGGGTTGTTGTTGTTAGCACTTTGTTTTTAACAGGACATAGCTTTTGGGGTAAGAGCTTGTATGTATCTGAGAGCTCAAGTCAACTCATTAACAGGCACATACTGCAATAAATAGACCAGGAAACAGTTATGGCAAAGCAAAGAGCTGAGTGTCTTTAATTCATTCTCATACATTTGTTCTAATCATTTCTTAAGCTATCTTTTCACACTCACAAGGTTTTATCTTTGGAAGTCTTCTACTTCCAACAACCTTATTTGTTTGGAAGAAGAAAATGAAGCAAATAAAGGATTTTCTCAGTCACAAAAATGTCTCCCTGCCCTTGGGATTTAGGAACCACAGAAATCCACTCTGAAAATCTGTGCTGAAGAATTCATTTTAACCAGACCTATAGGTTGTTCACTGCTCAGTTCGCTTAGCAGCAGTTGGCTGGCCACAGCTTCATTTTACATTACATAGCCTCTTTTCAGAAACCTAAAAGATTCATCCAAATTCTATAGGGACAACAGCCAGCTCCTGACCTGCACCTTTCCTGTGGGCCCAGACTCTCCACAAGATAAATCAGGCTCTTGAACCCCCAAAATCATCTATCTCACCCACTGCCTGAGTCTAGGTACAACTGCATGAGCTGCTCAGATACAAGCTGCTAGCTCCCAGGACTTGGGCCTCCAGGAGCCTGCCTGGGCTGTGCTTGGCCAGAGGCAGCACACGGCACAGCTTTGACTGTCACCGTGGTAAGTCACGTGGTGCACTGACCTAAAAAGTTTGGGCACTGGTGCTTTACACAAGAAAGGGAAATCATAATCTCATTTGGCAGTTTCCCTTAGAGCACAAGCTGAGGCATCCAGAATGGGTACGTTGCTGTTCTGATGTGATCTAGTTACATATTTGGGTAAGCAAATACCTGAATCAAAGCAAGCTTTCTGACAGATCTGGGATCTTTCAGTTATTTTTCCGTAGTTGGAATATCTGAAATGAGTCAATGCAAAGTTACTATTGCTTAATGCTAGGGGATCAGTGGCAATAAATAAATAAATAAATAAATAAATAAATAAAAATAAAAGAAAGAAAGAAGAAAAAAATAGAAAAGAAAAAAAAAACAACAACACAAAACAGTTAAGAGCTTTTCTGTTAGTCAGCATTTCCTTCCTGATCCCACGACAGGAGGGGTGTGTACGACACCCTCCCTATGCACACTTACCCCCTGCTCACCAGGGAAGGAGAAAGCCTTCATGCTGCCCAAACGTGTGCTTGTAACCCTGCCGTCTGCCCCCCGGCCATGGAAATGCCCTGACACCACATGTCTCTTTATAGCATGCTCAGGCTCGTAGAATCCATCTTGCGTTTTCTTACCTGAGCTCTAAACTTGGTGTTGAATCAAAGGCTCAAGTACTGCAGTGTTTGTTGTTCAAAGCAGAATTAGAACACTACAGAAGAAAAAATGAGAAGATCACTTCCATTTTCTTCTCCTCCTCCCCGCCCCCCCATGATCCACTTTTACCAAACTAACAACTTTGATCGAGGGCAATTTTGTTCTCTTTTATTTCACCTTCAACTTCTGACATCCTTATCCTAGTCAAACACAAACATGACTGAGCTCATGCATCACAGCACCACAGTTTTACTCCAAGGGCAACTATTAAGCCTGATGTAAACACTCTGTTGTTTTCATTTAGTTCAAAGGTGAGATATTAAGCAGATTTTGAACAGGGTGAATGAATACATATTGTCACTGAACCTAGTGTAGATTTTTGTTCATGAATGTCTTTTAGACATATATGTCCTGCACATAATAGCAAGGTCAGTGGGCACAGATAGCCACAACCCAAATCAGTCCAAAGATTTGCACTGATACAAGCAAACTAGAGGAAGTGCCCTAACTTCACACACAATGCAGTTGAGCTCTAGCAATAGTCTGTCCACAGAGCTAAGCTCTGTTCTCATAGGCACCATTTTCTAGAAAGAAAGAAGCTGGTTACTCCAGATAGCACCTAATGAACAGTGTTGGGCTACACTTCAGTGAGTTCACCTTGGCTGACTTGGCTGTTTTGCATGTAGCAATGGCAACAACAGGACCTAGGGCCATGTGGAGACCATGGAGAGCAAGTTCCATTGCAGGGCTGGGCTAATTGTGCCACCTCTTCACCCTCATCATACTTGACTTGCCCACCCTACACTGGGACATTATCATGCCCAGCTAGGAGGCATGTATCATGGCAGTGGTTTTCTGATAGCAGAGAAGACAGAAGAGTCCTATAAAGGCAAAAACATCCTAATAGAAGGTACACAACCCTTGCTGTTACAAGTAGCCTGAGGCTCTCATAAACAGATGTAGATTAATCCAAGTTCTTCCTTTAAAGTTCTTGACATAGAAGAATTGGCCATGCTTGTAAGATCACTTTTTTCATTCTATTTGTTATTATTTACTTCTGCCTTCTTGGACCTATGACCAATGTGTTTTAATAAGGACTGCTTCTCCCTGCAGTCGTAACCCCTCATGACTTCCTCAGCTGCCAGAGGGAGATAAACTAGAGCCACATTCATTGTCACGGACCTCTGCATCCAGCACCCAAGTGCTGGGTTTTAGCATCCCCAGAGACCCCTCCAGAGCTCATTTTTCTCTCTGATAGAAAACAAAGTGACTGTTTAGAGCTCACAAGTGGAGCAGGAGGAGCTCTTTTCCTGGGACACTGCCTAGAAGAGCTAGAAGCCATTCACAAAGGAACCCACAGAGGCATCAACCACACTAACTTTTGGAGTAAGTGAGTCTAAAACCTGCAGGAAGAGGCCTAATGTCATGAGCAAGATGTGCTCATTTCTGCTGATGGGAGCGTAAGTACCTGGGGCTCCAGAAACCAGGCGCATCTCCCAAGGCTGCTATCTTAAAAACACACATAGTAATAGAAAAAAAAACCTGCCTAAGACAAACATCAAATATTTTTCCTTACAAATGACACTTGAGTGTTCAAGAAGGTGAGTGACTGCTAATCACCAAATATTTATATATATTTTATTCTTATTCACACCATTCTCACAGAGTGTCAAGATCTCAGAAGGATTTTGTCTAAATATTTCCATGAAAGAGAAAAACTCATTTTTTTTCTTGTGCTGAACATTTCTGCTTTTCCCAGCTTACTGTAAGATAGGTTCAGGACTGTACAACTCTCCTTTTACATTTAACCTCCCTGTTCACTCTGGTTTTAACACTGGACTGAAATTCACTCAAGTATAAGCCAACTGTGGAGTGGCTGTTGTGCAGTGCTCCTTGATTTTATTATTTAATCTTCTTTTCATCTTGCTCATGCACAATATCTAGGGCTGCACACATTGGGCACGGTTATGAAATATCCTATCCCCCTTTCTGCATCCTAGGAAGAGAAGAAGAAAGGAAAGGAGAGATTTCATCTACATGTCTTGGTATCATGCTCTGAATGTTATTCACTGCGCTAATAACTGTATCAGCATGTTTATAAGCTGATGTGCTTTTAATTGTTTCACTCACTCTCTCATACACATGAAGTAAGCACTCTAATGGGTTCTGTACCTTTCATCCTCTATTTTATTGCTAATGGCATCTCCAGTAATATAAAATGACGGATGAGTGCAGTCTGAGAAAAACTGAAAAATCAATGCATGTTCAGACTCTGTATTAGGGCAGTAAGGAGCTGTGGCTGCCAGGCACTGTGCTCCTCTTGAGCCTTGCTGCAAGCATAGGATGGGAGCAAGGAGGAGGGCAAGGAAGGGCGTATCTGCAGAATGCCTCTTCCCTCACCCCATGTGCAGTGGTGAAGGACAGCAGCACCAGGTGTCATGTACTCTCTGCTCTGAAATCCCACCTCCCATTGGAGTTGAGCCCCAGTTGCAAAGAAGATGGATCCATCATGCTTCATGTACAGGCTCAGAGGCAGAGCAGCTGCCAAACATGTGGGTATAGGATGTTTCCATCCTGCTCATGAATACAGCACTTAAGCCACAGCTGAGGTCATCCACATTCATATGCATGGAATCAGCCTAGCACAAAAACACTGAGCTAACTGGGCCTTCCTCTTCCCAGACTCTGTCTGAAGGGGTTCGGAGGGGTCTTAAGAAATGAGAGGAGCCGTGACAAGCTTTTCTCTTGACACTATCCAGCACCCATATGTACGTGAGTGGTGTCTAGCAGCTGGTGTGGGCAGACTACTGTTTGTGAATGAATGTGCCTGGAAATGTTTGACAGTGTTCGCTGGTGTCAGGCACAGTGGCCTTTCAGCATCTAAAGGGGAGCTACAGGAAAGAAGTGGACAGACCCTTTAGCAGGGACTTTGGAGATAGAACAAGGGGGAAATGGTTTCAATCTTAAAGAGGGTAGATTTAGGTTAGACGTAAGGAAAAAGTCTTTTACAGTGAGGGTGGTGAAGCAGTGGAACAGGTTGCCCAGGGAGGTGGTGGATGTACCATCCCTGGAGACTTTCAAGGTGAGGCTGGATCAGGCCCTGGGCAAGCTGATGGAGCTGTGGTGTCCCTGTTCACTGCAGGGGAGTTGTACTAGATGGCCTTTAATGGTTCCTTCCAACTCTAAGGGTTCTGTGATTCAATAACAGCAGGGCAGCTCTGCAGCTCTTACGAGAAACACCTGAGAGTTCTCTTTGTGGCTAGAGCAGCATTACACACATTCATCAGGATACCACATCCCTGTGTCTAACATCACATACAGCCACCAGCCAACGAGGCTGCAAATAATGCACAGGGGTAAATACTTGCTATTTCTAGTTCTCCAGATACTTGCTTTTCTTACAGAAAAATATACTCTGTTCGTTTAAAATAAAATTTAAAAATTAGGAAATTTTAAACTTTTTTTTTTTTAAAGCAAGAAGAACTCAAAAATCCATTAGGTACCAGCAGTATTTGATACTGGAAAGGAACCCTAGAGCAAGGAGGAGTACTGTTTGTTTTAAAACAAAATTCCCCTTCAAATCAGACTCTAGCCTGGAGTGGATATCACACTGCCAAGTTACAGGAACTCGTAATGGAAATGCTGACAGACCTTCAGCACCACCACAGTCACAGTGACTTTATAAATAGACTTTGCAAAATGTCTGGCATGCGAGATGGGTTCAAGCAGACACTTGACAGAATCTGGCAATTGAACCAATGAATGTTTCAGAGAACAAACATCAGTGCAATCTGTTTGTCTGCGTACTCAGTCCTGCAGGTGGCTTGGGTGCATACCTACCTACCTCCAGTGCCAGACACTATGCATTAAGGATGCTGCTCTGGCAAATACAGTATAGCTTCCCAAACAAAGCTGTACCTACTTTGCTCAGTCTAGTACTATTCAATAATAAGTGGCCTCTACTGGGCTTCTACATGTAGACAACATCAAACACATTTCACTGAAGTGTTTAGATATTGATTTTACTCAGCCTGGGAACTTCAAAGTAGGCTTCTTCCATGTCATCTTGAAAACGCACCCTCTTGCTCCTGCTGTACAGATTGTCTGTTAGAGCATGTGCATATATGATTCCTGCAGCTGCTAAGCATCCCTCTGATCTTTGTTTCTAAATTAAGGGCAATTGTTGTGTCTCTATCCCATAATGGCAATAACTATTGTGTATAGCAATGTAAAAGCTGTCTCTACTGCTTGGCTGCTGTACTGTCACCCAGCCATGCTAGAAGCATGGCTTTTAACTGTGTGAAATAAAGCGTCAGTCTCAGGTAGAAGTACTGAAAGCACTGGAGGATTGTTTAAAATTCGTGAGCCCACTTCTGCAGACTTAGGGCGTGTGCTGAGTTTTTGTTATCGCCCATGTGTTCCAGGGATCTATCTTTATCTAATCACTTCATGGGGAATTTTTGTTGTTGCTGTCTTCTACCTGCTTTGTTTTGATTTCTGTTTTCTTGTTTTGTGAAGGACAGGGGAGGCAACACATATTTTGTTAAGAGCCAACGAGCAACTGAAATAGGGGCTCCAGATTCCCTTTCAGTAGCAAGTTTAAATGCTATGCCCAAGCACAACGACTAGACTTCTCACAGTAATTTCAGGTGGGTGCAGGGGTCCCCCTCCCTGTCCCAGTTTGCTACATGACTGCTGCACATCCAAATATTGCTGCCACAGTTCAATCCAAAGCCAGCTGCATCCAGATTGAGCCTCAAATGGTAAGTTGCTTATGGCTTTTAGTCTCAAAATGTGGTTGCTTCAACAGGCTGCCTCCACCCTCCCTAACTCTGAAGCAAGAAAAGCAACATGTGTAAGAAGGAATCCAAAATGCCAAGCTCTATCCACGTTCTGCTTAAGTGGAACAAAAACTGTCACTGTCCCCAATGATAGAGTCTTTATTCATTCTGAGGTGCTGGAGTTTTTGCTGTTATTACATCATACCCAGAGTATCATCACTAGGCAGACAAACAGTTATTTCCTTGCAGCAAATAACAAGAGCTTCATAGCAGATAAACACCAGCTAGAACCTAAAGTAAATGAGCATTAACAATGTTCTGCAGAAGATCAGCTCTCTTTCAAACAGGGCACATCTTTGTTTGCACAAGTGTTCTTGACCAAGTAGACCTTCCTGATTGTTCAGTCATCCCTCCTCCTAAAAATTTAGAGCAGATCATTTATATTCATATCAATCTTTTCCTGCAAATATTATTGATTTCAAAAGCAGAATACAGAAGCTTCTTTTAATACAGTTGCTGCTCTGAAAGTAATGCGTCCTGTTTTATTTTGTTGGCCCAAAGTGTCAAAGGTAGATGTTGGTGGTATGGCAGTAGAGGTTACATCTAATATACATCCAATATGCCATTACATCTTATTGTTGTGCTACAGATGGCAGCAGAGTGGCAGCCTGACAAAATGGCATCTGATATGAAAGTGCATTTGAAGCAAAGGTGTGGAATTGAATTCATCCACGTGGAAAAAGTGGCATCCATTGACATTCATCGCTGCTTGTTGAATGCTGATGGAAACCAACATCCATCAGAGACCAGTGGATGTGAGCACAGTGGGGCGGTGATGCGTTTCAGCAGAGTTGACAGTGATATGAAAGATAAGTGACACTGGATGGCCATGTAAATTTGTTTCACCACGAAATGAAGAGCATCTCCATCAGCTCATCCACATGAATCAGTGGATTACAACTAGGGAACTGTGTACAGAACTCAATATCAGCTTCAGTGCATTGAGAACAAGGGTAGCAAAGTTTATATCAGATGAGTTCCACGAATGCTCTCATAGGAGCAGAAAGAACACCACATGCAAGTTTGTCAAGACCCACTGAACCAATATGAGGTTGAAAGTGACAGTGACCTGGACTGCATCATTATCGGCAATGTGGCATCACCATTATGAGCCAGAGTGAAAATGACCATTCATTGTCACTACATCTGAATTCCCCATCAAAGAAAATGTTCAAGACAGAGCCCTATGTGGATAAAGTGATGTGCATTTTCTTTTGGGATAGGAAAGAGGTGATCCTTCTGGATTTCCCAGATAAATCATCAACTTTGACTGCTATATCATGACACTGACTAAGCTGAAGGACAGAGTCAGGCCACAGAAGAAGACAGCCTCTCTCTTGCAGCACTGTAACACCAGGCCCCATACCAGCTTGAAGACCATGGAACACATTGTCAATCTTGGCTGGACTGTCCTACCACATCTACCAAATAGTCTGAGCTTGGCATCTTCTGACTTTTATCTGTTTGGGCCAATGAAAAATTGACTGCATGGGCAACGACTTCCTAGCAGTGATGCTGTCATACAGCTGTGAAACAGTAGGTCACCTCCACCAGTGCAGGTTTTATGAGTGCAGAGTGTAGGCTCTTGTTCATCACTGATGAAAATGCACAGCTAATGGTGGTGACTATGTTGAAAAGTAGTGTTTTGTATCTAAAAATTTGCTACATCTAATACTGTTATTGTGCTCTTTATACCTGTTGTAGTTTCAGTGGAAATAAATAACCAATGTACTTGAAGATATTTGAACCTTAGCAAGACCAATTACATAAGGTGCCCCACAGTGAGGAAGACATTTTATCTATGAAGCTGAGGTTGATGGTGGTGGTGGTGCTCATCATTGCTGTTTGCAGCTCACAGAGTTTAGGTGCTTCTGCTCAGCCTGCATCACAAAGCATGGGATGGTGTTCTTTCCAGGGATGTTTTTTCTGGTATGTCTGCATATTTTCGAACATCACTTGCTCACTGAGCCCTGTATCCACATGCTCATTTCTTCACTAGGACTTCGATGGTAGTGAGTGGTTAATCAGCAAATAATCCCAAAAGCAGAAAGGGTAAGATTACTGTTTTAAGGAATATTCAAGGTAACGAGGGATGCTAGAGCACTTTCAGCATATATTGCTAAAAAATATACAAGACGATGGGTAAGCCAGCAAGCTTTAATACTTCCAATGTGAAAGTCTAGAGTTATTACATTTCTTTATGAGTAACATACACCAATAAACAATTACACCAATTAACAATTACATCTTACTTCCCAAAAAGTACGCTTGTTCCACTGTGGTTTATAGAACACAGATGAAATTCTGATGGAGAATAATGATGAGATACAAAATGCTAAGTAAGGGAATGTCTTAGTGGAAATTGCTCTCCTGCATCCTCTCTGCTCTCCCTGGAGCTAAGCACAGTGCTGCACTCAACTGAGGAGCAGATCCTGCTCGTTTTTTTTTTCAAAGTCCATCATCTTCAGTCTCAGTTTTTGTATATAGCAATTGGGATTCTGTCCTATCTGCTAAAATCCACATATCAGCAAGCAGAGAGATTGTCTTCCTGAGCTGTGAGATAGTGATGGAGTCAGCCTGCATGATGAATGCTAAAAAAGGAATGTACAATGCATGGAAAACACTCAACTGTCCTATGAGGTTTGAAACCTGCCTATAAAGCTTCCATTTAGAGAGATGATTTCAGAGTGAGTAGGGCAAACTATGCTTCGCCTAAGTATCTGCTAATTACTTTAATGGGATGCAAAAGCAGGGAGAGGCAGCAAAAGGGATTTAAAATTTGGGAGAGAGGGAAGGGTAGGAATGTCACTGTGTGTGTAAGGTTACACACACCGAGCAATCTCTGGAGATAGTCTGGCAAATCTCAAAACAAAACACTTGGATCTACACGTTCCCATATGCTCAAAATGGCATTAACAGGCACTAACAACATCCTTATCATTTGACCAAACCCCCTGAGGGAGCAAAAGCACTGTCAGGAAAAAAGGGAGACTGGAGACACAGCCTGAGATGTGCAAACATGCCTAAGGGTGTTGGAGCACCCAGGGCTAAATCTCCCCAGTGACTCAGTGCTACACGATTTAGTGGTTCAGATCAGTAGGAAACATAGCTCCAGGGCAGAAACACATATTCTCCACTCAGTGCCCGCAGAGGATCAGAAACCAGGATGGTGGGGTCTTGAAAAGCTGGTGAGGTGAGAGGAGAGTTAGCAACCAGCTGTGTGAACCTAGGGTTCCGTTATTGCTGAGAGCAGACTAAACAAAGACCCTCCAAGAAGGGAAGTCCTTTGTGTTTTCTCCTGGAACTGGCTACCAAAACTTGCCCAGGCATTGTTTAGATGAGGCAAAGAGCTTTCCTGCTCTGTCCCAGCCTTGTACACTCATTAGCATGCAAACAGAGCACCAGCTGGGGAAGCAGCTGCGCTCACAGCTCTGCAAATCAGATGGGAACAGGTTATGAATCGAGAGACTCCCACTAAGTACAGACTACCTTCATTACCAAACTATGACCACCTCAGATAATTCTCTAGTTTAAACTTGAAAGACTTTTCCATTAGGGACATTCCAGTTGTTCTAACGTAGGGTATGGTGGGGTAGGGTGGAGTAAGTTAGGATAGGGCCTGGGGCAAGGCAGCATTCAGAGTGGTTTCTCCAAATTAAGCAGCAAAAGTGAAGCCCAGGCTTTGTGTGCTTTGGGGACTCTGAACACTTGGATGAGATATGAGCTTACTGTCTGCTCTGAGGGTTTTGTCCACACTGTTTACAAAGCTATTAAGGCAGCAGCTTCTCTTGTCAGGGCCAGTGGGAATTTAGTACTTCAGCTACCTTGGGGAGGTTTGAAATCCCACCCAGAAAAACAGAGCACACCCAGAGGTCATACTGAAGCCAAGTGATGACAGCAGTGTGTGAAACATGAGCAAGGATTTCCCGGAGGATTTAGAGCACCCCAGCTGCTGCCAGCATCTACTGGGGGAGAAGGACTTTGGTGGTGTCTCAGTAGTACTTGGGGTGGAGGGAGAAGAAAAAAAAAGCGCATTTGGCCACAAAAACTCCTTTCCTCAAGGCAACACAGCCAAGCTTTTGCAAGGGCAGGGAACAAAAGGCTGACTGGTGATCAGGAGAAGAAAGTGCTGGAAAGGAGTTTATTTCTACAGGAAGCTCAATGACTTTCTATAAAACAGACTGCAGTTCTGTTGTTTCCATGTTAAACCTTCAAAAAGGGCAGCTCCTGCAAGCTGCAGATTGTCTGGTGCAGAAACAGTAAAGATTTGAAAAGGACGAAAGGCAACTTGAGCTTCCCAGCTGGATGGGAAGTAAAAAATAATAATGAAGGGCAAGCTTTTTCCTTTTCTTCTCCTCCTTCTAAAAATTCTCTGGTTTAATCTTTTAGAGTCTCAGACATTCATTTACTGCCAGGCTTGCTTTTAAGAAAAAAGAAAATATATACAAGGCCTTCTATGCTCCAAATCTATAGTAATAGTTCCAATTTTCATTACCAGAAATAGCAAGAGGAAATGAAAAGCAGGTGTGGGAAGGCTTTTCTGAATGATGCCAGGGCTGTGTTTTAACCTTTACTGGAGGGAAATACACATGTGTGCATGCCAGGCTATTCCCTTACTACATTGCTTCCTTACAGCCACAGAAACCTGAAAAAAGTAGCAAAATATTCTCAGTTTCTTCTAAGCGTGTTTGCTGACAGCTCATGCCACTGAAATATTTTGCTGACCTTTGAAAGGCAATAACAGTGGCTTGCAAGACAGTAGGGAAACAAACAAACAAACAAAAAACCAAAAACATCACAGGGCATTTTTCATTTAAAAACCAATTTGGAGGCCAGTGGGAACAAAACTTGGCATCTTGTTTGTCTATCAATTGCACTGAATCCTTCCTGCTTTTTGCATACTTTAACAACACATTTCTCTGAGTTACTCGAGAATACTTCTCTGAAGACACTGGAAAATAGGATATATGACGAGTGGTTGAAGGAACTGGAATTGTTTGTTCTGGAAGAGAGAAAGCCAAGGAAAGATCTCACTGCTCTCTGCCTCTACCTGAAAAGACGCTGCAGCGAGATGGATGTCAGCCTCTTTTGTCAGGTGAAGTCATGGGATATACAAGGAAACAGATTCAAGTTGTGCCAGGGAAAGTTTAGATTGGATATTAGGAAGAATTTCTTTACTGAGAATGTGGTCAAGCATTGGAATGGGCTGCACAGAGAAGTGGAGGAGTCCCCATCACTGGAAGTACTTAAGAGAAGTGTGTGTGTGGCACTAAGGGACGCGGTTTAGAAGAAGAACTCGGTCAGGCTGAGGGTTGAACTAGATCATCTTGAAGGTTTCTTACAACCCAGATGATTCTAGGATCCTATGATCCTGTCAGCTGCCGAGTGACAGGCACTTGCAGCAAAGAGGCTGAGATCTGGCCCAGGTTATCCCAGCACAGCCCACACAAACCAGTCACACTGTTGATTTTTGGTTGTTTTTTTTTTTGTTTGTTTGTTTGTTTTTGGTGTTTCTGGGGCCAAACTGTAAGATCCTGGAATTCACTCATTCCCCTTCAATCCACCCTTCAACCAAGCACGAATGAGTGCATGCAGCTAGCTGCATGCTGCCAGCTTGGGCCTTCAAAACAGCACAAAAACAGTCCAGACTGAACACGGGAATGTAAGCCTGGGTCTGGCCCTGTGCAGAACGGCTGCTGGAAAGGCCCTGGGGCTGCTCTGGCACGGCAGTAACCTGCGCACACAGGGACGGTGTGTTTTCTTTATCCTCACTTCAGTAGAAAGGGGTGGAAAAATAATTCACTTGCGTATATGGTCGTTTAGGCCCAGTCATGATTCCTTTAAAGCTCATGCCAATGGATTTTAGTCATTCCCTGGCAGAGGTTTCTCTTTTAACTGCAAACACTGAATAGTTATTGGATGAGTCATCGCCTTAAGTAATTTAATTCCTTGACCAGTACATGCTTGCTTCCTGCACTTTGGAGTAGCTTTCTGCAGTCAGATAGTTCCATGCACACCTCCCATGAGAGGACTGTTCTGTCCTGCAGCCTGTGGGGTGGAAGAGCTGGGGAGTCCGTCTCTCGAGGCGATTCCCATCTCAAAACCCTGGGTGTTTTGGAGCTGGGAAAGATCCACTGACTTCCCAGAGCATGTGCTGTCCTTGGGAGCAGCAAGATCAGAGTTAGAAGTTAATTTTTCAGACAGTAAGCCTTTACTCAGCAAGTCCAGTTGTATTTGGAGGCAAAATGTGGCTGTGCAGCTTTAGTAGCAAATCGTAAAACAGCCAGACCTGCAGCATTTGCCTTGAAATACCAACTAAATGTGTCCCAGTCAGCCCTTTGGAGAGGAGCAGCTGCTGCTCCAGGGCAGCTCTGCCTGCCTGCAGGAAAGCAGCACTAACAACAACAACAACACCAGCAGCACGGGCCGGTGGCAATGCAGTTCACACTAAAATATAACTGTACCTGCTTTAGCAAGGAGAAGGAACTGCTTTCCCTTTTAAATGTTCTTGCTGTATGAGACAGTGCACTGAAAAATGATGGAGCTTAGAAACACTAGATAATGTTTTTTCCCCCTTTAAAATATGTAGGTTTCTGGAGTACTTAATCATTTGAGCAGTAAATGCTGGTGAGTGTTCACAAGACACCTTTTGAAGAATGTTATTAAAATCTCTCATAGGCTCTTCTTTCATGGTTGCAACTTTGTGTTTCATTTCCTATTCATAAGCACCTTGTTTTCCTCGAGGCATCTCCTGCCCACCACTTATTGCAAGCTCCCTCCCTTCAGCAGCCTCCTCAGGGGAGGTGCAGAAAACATGGGTAGCAAGTGTGGAGAGTTGTATTATACTCTGATATTTTCAAGCCAAGAAAAGCAGACTGTATTAAAAGTACTCTAATATAAATTTATGGCCCCAATAGAAAAAAATGTCTTTGTTTTTTTATGTGTACATAGGTATTGATGACAAACAGAGCAGATCCAACCATGGATATATCTAACAGCCTATGTGGCTGATAGGATCATTAGGTTCTCTCCTCACGTAATCTATATGCACACCTACAATACATACGTACTTGGAATGGAGGAAGGTAAAGATTTGTACATTGACTGTTCCGAAAGGTGCCCAATCCCGAACTTGGTGACTTGTTATTCTTAATTTTAATGCCAATCTTAATGGTTTTTAAGTGATAATATCATGTTTCTTGTATACAATGTTTCTTTTATACCGTAGGCTTCTAATATTTGCCTTTTCTAAAATTTTGTGACAATAATCTGGCTATCTCAGGATTAGAGAATGCAGCCTGTAAAAACACCAGCTACTTGTATAACAAATTATTCAACAGTCATTTTAATTTAAAATTATATTTTTTCATTACTTATAGAACAAGTGGTTAAAAAGAAAAAAGAAAAAAAAAAAGAAATGTAGTTAATTGAGCCAGCACTGTCACAACATGCTGGCCAATGGGGACTGGGACAAATGGTATTTGCTACCATTTCCCCACAGGCAGGGACAACCTGTTCAGTATTTGATGTGGCACCATCATAATTTGTACTTGCCTCTGCTTCCATGTTTCCTCTGTTGCCTGATTTTTAGTGTCATAACTGTAGAAACACACCAAGTCAGATTGGAAAGGACAAAGAAAATATTGCTTTGTCCAGTTATCTTCACCCTTCCTTGGAAAGGGGGTCTTGACATTCTTTCCCATTATAACAAGATCTGGGATTTTCTGATGGGTGAACTTGGGTTGCTTTTGAGAATAATTGATGCCACATCTAAGCCAAACTGCCACCAAAACAAGTAACCCTTTTCCTTCACCTTGCTTTCATTGACACGACTTATTTGTGTACTTCTTCTTAATGGCACTAACATTTATTTGAGCTCAAGGCTCACCAGTTCAGGAGCTGAGCCATTAGATAAGAACTTACTTAGTTGTGTGTGTTTACAATCCTACAGGCTCTCTGTCTTGGTCAGGTCAGCAAAATTCCCTCAGTAGTGGTGTGCAGAGCAGTGGAACTACAAGGCCAGGTCTAGAGGCGGGAGGATAATTTAAAGGTAGGTAAGATAAGTACACAGTCCCTGTGTAGCCACAGGCTCAAGCAGGAGAACTAAAGATTGCCACAATGCCTGTGGCCACTGCTGTGGAAAGGGGGAAAATGCCCAGATATACCCAGCAGAAAACCTTGGCACGCAGTTCCAACCTACACCTGATTCTTAAGAAACCCAAGAGTTACATCCCTTCTTGCTCTGACTCCATTCCGACTCCTGTTGGTCTCAGGTTGCCTAGAGAGGAACACAGATAAATTGTGCAGAAACAAAAAAAATTATTTCCTAGTGTATGAAGACATTTCTTGAAGAACTCAGAATGTGCTGTAATCACTGCCTTATCAGGGACCTGCACATACGAAAGCATCTGAGGACAAGGTAGGCAGTTCTGCATTTCTGCCACTGGTCCATGAAGGACTTAGAGAATTGTGGGTCCCAGGTTCCTCATTTCCGAAGCTAGAAATAGTCCTGTCTCTGCAGACTTTTTGGCAGTAATGGGGTAAAGGCATACCACTCAGAAAGGCAACTGATTTCACCCTAAAGACAAGAAGTAATTTCAAACCCACCAGCATAAGGGTAACCTATTTCAATACTCATTTACCACCATAGCTAGAAAGATGGTTTTATTTCAAGGTTCAGTTCATTTAACTTCAGCTAATAGACCTTAGATCTTGTTATGTCTTCATATGTGGCATTAAAACATTGTCCCAGGTCTTGTTCGTCTGTGTAAATATCTATAAATGCAGATCAAGTCACTTCTCATTCTACATAAGACTTTTCTTTGGGGCTCTCTTTACATTGCTTGAGTCACTTTTGTAGTTCTCCTTTGAATTCTCTGCAGTATTTCACATTTTTCTTGAAGCATGAAAATGAGAAGTGGACAAAGTATCACATTAGCAGTCATTAATTCAAAATCACTTTCCTTCTTTTCCTTCATGTTCCATTATTATACTTCTATGGGTTGCATTGGCCAGTTTTTCCCACAGCACTGCATTAAGTGCTTGTGGTTGGGTAATTATTTGCAACGACCTCTGTGTCCTTCTGTTCAGTATCACTTTTCAAGAAAGTGCTCCTCTTTCTGTGCAAGTTTTTCAATCAAAGGTGATGTGGTATTAAGTCAAATGGCTTTGAGAAGTGTAAGTGTACATATCATTGCAAACCTGCAAGCAGAGTATTCCTGACAAAAAAAGACAAGAGGTTTGTGTGATGAAACCATGCCTGAAACCATTCCTGAAACATTATCACAGGCTCTGGATGACAGTTGTTACAATTTTAGCTGTCAGTTACAGCTGAGTTTTATTCTTCATTGAATCCTGAGTTCACTGTTCTGCTGTTGACCAAGATCTTCATTAGGGTCTTATACCTCCCTAAATCATACCATTCACTCGTTGACTGTACATCCAAGTTTTAAAAGATTTGAGGGCTCTTGACTCATTCCTTTCAGTCTCTTTGCTAGGAGTAATCTGAATAAGTTCATTTGAGAATTTTGATCTTTTGCAGATGCTGCTACATGCATATTTTTCTATACATGAAAGTTTTCTGCTTCTGGCTAACCTGCCCCTTTCTGCCTACAGAATAGAAATCCCTGAAAGCATCTGCCTTGTCTACATCCTCTTCATAGATCTACCTTTTGCAAGCAGCAGTGAGCCCTTATTGGATCTAGGACAAAAATATCTTCTTACTGCCTCTAACCATTAAATCCAAAGCTGTGTGAATGATTACTTTTTAGCTCTCCTCATCACTGAGCATTATTTACAGTTATTTGTTTCACTGTCCTTCCATCCCTTAGCCTGGAAATCTTTCCTGCAGTTCAGCTTCCCTCTGTGATTGCAGAAGCAAGGCTGAGGGACACCAGTAGGACAGCACTGAACAGTTCTCAGTTTGACGTAATGCTTCCCACATTACAAATCAGTTATGTCAGCAAAAAGTTTGAGGTTTTGGAGAAGTCTCCCTTTTGAAGTTCCAAATGTGCAGATAGATGTTGGTACTTTCTTTACAAGGTCAATGAAACTAGGCTGATTTCCCTGGTGCAGAGGTAGCTGCCAATTTTTAGGTCAATGATGATCTCATCTTTGTCAAGCTGAATGCGAACCAGTATGCAGAGTTGTCATATGTTCTACTAATACCGCACAGCTACTGCAGCATGGAGGTCAATACTAATTTAATTTGTTTTTGTGACTGCAGTAAAGCCATGGCACTTATGCATTAAAAAAGCATTCGTCATTTCTGGAAATTCAGGAAATGTTGCTATTGGCTAAAGGAGTCTAGCCAGTGCAGAGAGAAAGATGTACATGATAATACAGTTTTACTGCACATTGTATAGAAAGATTAAGGGCAAATAAGATGAGATGCACTTTAATAAATACGAACACTAACACCTCTTTAACTTACCACTTGGAAGTCTAACTTCTAAGCCTTCAGAGAGCCTGTGATAATCTATAACCACTTAGAAAGTAGTAATGTCCTTAATGGACAGTACCTTGGGTGAAACTAATGTAGATCTCCAGCATGTGTACATGGTTCCTGCATATGAGTGTCCTTTGTTACTGTGTTGATGACCTTCACTCTCTCTTCTGAAAACCAGAGGACTTCCACAGTACCTACCTATGCCTCCAAGATCCATACCTCTTGGTTGGTATCACAGAGATGACCAGCTGCACCATCTATGTTGACTACCTGGACCAGATGCGAGGCCCTTAAGGACTTTTCTGAGATTTTCCCATTTGAGACAAGTACCATTTGTGAGTCTTCTACTCCAGTTGATTCTTGCAGGTTCTCCATCTGAGATGTCTGATTCAGCCAGCACCTGGTGGTGATTTGATACCTCCAGATGTGAAGATAACATTCCAGTTCTTCTGACAAACTGCCAGCTTCTTTCTTTGTTGCTAATGTTCCCTCAGCAACTCAACTTCACTGCCAAAGCTCAAAAGATCTGCCATAATACTGGCCAAACTGAGAAAGTTTTTTAGAAAGCCTATTTAAGAAAATGGCCAGCTTTTCCGTAAGACTTTTGACTACATTCTGTAGAAAGTCTGATATTCCCACTTCGTGGAGACCAACAGCAATTTCATTCAGGAGAGAATATGTGCAATATGTGATGCAGATCAAAATTACTGGTAAGACTCTTCCAATCCTGATTGCTGCATTTTTAGATCAAAACTCTCAAATTCTCAGGGGAAAAAAAAATCTGTATGAGATATCTATGTGCTAACTATAAATTTTCAAAAGTTATTGCTTCAAATGAAACAAACTAAGCACTTCTACTTTTAAAAGATATACAAAATTTCTTAACAGTGTTTGACAATGATATGGATACAGTGAGAAATTGTTATTGTTGAGGTCCTAGTCCAGAAAAATATATATAAGGACAGAATGGCAATTAACAGATAAGTATACTAAGAATTTAGAAAGGAAATACTAGAACACTTTTCCTTTCTGTACTTTTATTCAAGTCTAAATACTCCAGGATAGGGGAGGGGAGGGGAGGGGAGAACAGGAGAGGAGAGGAGAGGAGAGGAGAGGAGAGGAGAGGAGAGGAGAGGAGAGGAGAGGAGAGGAGAGGAGAGGAGAGGAGAGGAGAGGAGAGGAGAGGAGAGGAGAGGAGAGGAGAGGAGAGGAGAGGAGAGGAGAGGAGAGGAGAGGAGAGGAGAGGAGAGAGAGTGAAGAGAAGAGAAGTGAAGAGAAGAGAAGAGAAGAGAAGAGAAGAGAAGAGAAGAGAAGAGAAGAGAAGAGAAGAGAAGAGAAGAGAAGAGAAGAGAAGAGAAGAGAAGAGAAAAAAGTTATTTATAGTGCATATAAGTTTAACCATGGAAAATACATCTAGTTTATTTTTATGGTATTTCAACTTTTGTTCTGTGGCTTTTTGTTTATTTCTTTACTACAAAGACTATTGTTGTTTAGATCATGGTGAATGAATATTAGAACTTAAAATGTACTTTAATTTACGTTGTTACAAACCATAAACCAAAATAATACTAGAGAATTGACGAAGTTGAGTCTTCGACAGGATTCTTACACTGTACAATTGCAAGAAACTGTTGTGAGCATTCTTCTGTCATTATAGTTTAATCGGTGCAGTAATAGGACCCAGCTCTGTTCTCTTTTCATTCAACAGGATTTTTGTTACTGACTTTTAAGAGAATAGGATCATATTACATATTGCATGGAATTAAACACATGAAATACTTTTTTCTTAATTGTCAGACTTCAGAGGGACTTGCTGGGAGCAGCAACAAACCAGAAGATGCACTTCTTCAACATTTCCTGGCAGTGAAATTGGGACCATTTTAATCCCAGTTACAATGGACCAGTGAAGATGAACAGATCCAGAGGCTTGAAAACAAACCTCAGAACAGCCCTGAGCATAACTTGCCCCCATCCCACCCACTTTCAGTCCATAGAGCTGTCTTGCAAATAGCTTGCCCTTGGGTTGTTTGAGTGCACCTGGGAGCATCCTGACCTACGAAGCAAGCTCAGACAAGTGTGGTCCTCACAGCTGCTGCTGAAGTGTGCACCTTGAACCCAGGCAAGGATTGCTCTTACTAGCAAGATGGAAAGCAGTCAAGTCTGTTCTTGAGGGTAATGTTGGCATGGTTGATATTTAATCTCTCTAGAAATTTCTGGGGATCTCTGTGACCTGAAACTGTCTCTGTTGCACCACTATTTGCCCGTAGCGTTACCCTGATGTGGGTGGAAATTAAAACATGTTGTCTGCCAGGTACAGCTGTGGGAAAGGGCTAGTTCTCCCTGCTCTGAGCAGAGCATGCCTATAGGCTCACAGGAGAATCCATAAGAAAAGAAGAGCTGGGGTGTGCAGAAATTAAGAGCTGAATCCACAGCCAGCACAGATCAGTAATGCTCTAGGGATGCTAGTGACACTATCTTCTTTTGTGCCTGCTGAGGATCTGGCTTATAGCATCTTTCATGGTCATCAGAGAAGCATAAAATGCAAGGTAGCCATGAGCAAAAGAAGAATAACAAAGCATTTTGTTAACAGCAAGGGTTAGAGAGCTGTATCAGTTTCTTCAGTTGCTGCTGGAGTCCCTGCTGCTGGCCTCATCACCTGCCTGTTTCAGGCAATCTCTTCTCTAGGCTGCCTTAGCCATCTGGTAAGATTACAGACAGAACAAAGCAGCAGAAAAGGAGAAGCAGGAGTTAGGGGGTGAAAGCTTGTTCATCCTGTCCCCCTCTGTGCCTCTCTTTCATCCTCGGCATGTGTAAATCCTGACCACAGACTAGCTCCAAACAAATATGTGTGCAGAGGTAGCCAAGGCCATTTGATTCAGCACCACTGAAAATGTGATTTCTTGTTGGTCTCACACAAAGGTCTATTAATTAGGGCTGATAGGGCTTAGTAAAAAATCTGCTTGGCTAGCAAGGGCAGTCTCACTCTCTTGCTCTTTTCTTAGATCTTGCCAAGATCTCAAAAAATAGAAGGAGCTTAATTACACTCAGTGGATTAATCTCCAAGGGAAAAAATCGTAATTAGCCCTTTGAAATGTGCCACTTCTTTCTCTGGGCTTTCATAGTTTGTTAGTGTGTCTGTCTGTCCTTCTGTGTGACTAGAACAACTGCAGTTTTGCACAGCTTTTATGCTCGCTTTTAATCTGAAGCCAGAGACACAAATGGCAGCTTGACTTCACAAACATTTCCAGTTGATCTTGGAGGGACTGTTGTTTCCTCAATTTCTCTGTTAAATCTCATTCGTCACTTTCTGTAGAGCTGTTCTTTTTAGCTTCAGTCTCTCGTGGTCCTGCAGGCAACCCTGCTCAGGCCTTCTGGTGCCTCTCTGAACTCCTATTTCACTTCTCTGCTTCATGAGAGCAGCAAATAAAACCTGGGGTTTGTCTGTGCCATTCTGAGTTCTTCACATAATGGCATGAGTTGTAACAGTCATCAGAGTTCAACAGAAAGACAGTAAAACCAGTGCCCTGATACTGCGTCATTTGTGTTCATGATCTAGTAGGTTTGAAGGTGAACAGGAAGGTTGAGAAGAAAACCTAAATCCACAGCGAGCGATTGCAAGAAATTTCAGTGAATTCCCATTTCTCACAAATGGGAATTAGGCACAGGTTTAGAAATTGCCTTGATAAATGAGGATATGTCTAGCAAAGACACACCAAGCACTCTGATTTATAACAGTCATTGAATGCAGTCATGTCCCTGATACATGGCACCTTTGTGGATGAGTTTGCATATACACCAGCTAATTTTGCAGGAATGCACGCTGGGATGCATCACACAGAGGCAGGCAAGATCAAGCCCTTCATGCATACAAGGTGGCACTGCAACAAGGAGAAGAATAAAATGAAGAAATGAAATACTCTCCTATGGGGGAGTGAACATAGAGGGAGCCTTCAAGATGTATATCCCTTAATCCTTCTGTCTAGTATATCATCATTCCTCAACAGTGCAGTAAAGCTATCCCTTCATTAAGACTCTCAGTTCTAAGAAAGGTGACCCAAACTCCCCTTCCATCCATTTGAATCTTGCTCTGACAGCCAGTGACTTGTTAATTATTAATATGAAATATTTGATGGTACATGGAGCAGCTGAACCCAGTTTAATGTATGCTCAGGGCGACTCTCTGAAGCTGAAATCAGCCATTCCGATGCTTTGGATTTTTCTACTGTAGTTTTCCCTTTTGCTCCCTCTTTTACTTCTCTGCCTTTCTTTCTTGTGCCTTTGTGCCTTCACGCCGAGTGTCTTCTTTCATCTCAGCAGTGAACTTATAGGTCTGCATCTCGATTCTGTTCTTTTACTGACTGATCAGGCTTAATGGGAAAATAAGAAACAGGACACAATCCAACCCCCAGTTTCACCCAGTCCCTGGAAACTATTTCTTTTTTGCACTGGAAATCATTAGTTTGTCCAGTGTTGGGCACTTTTAAACACTGCTCCTTTCCGCATACCCCTGGAGTTTGAGCTGTGGCATTAACTTCAACTGTAAGAGAAATCACATCACACAGAGTTAAACATGTGCTACATGTGGTAAATACAGGCTTTGGAAGACTTATCTTCTGGCTTAGGGCACACTTTTAGGATGCAAATCTCCTCTTTAGAATGATTTGCTTGCTATGAGATTACCATTTGCTACCTTAGCGCCCTATCAAAACAAACATACGTTATCAAGGTTGTAACCACCCGCCCACCGCGAGTGCAGCCACTGTCACTTATAGAGTCTGCTGCTTAATCATTTGAAACAAAGGAACATCATTTGTTTGATTCCTAAGCAAGTTCTTTAGCGCTAGCATTTGAAGGCACTTCTGCTGCCTCCAGGCAGAACACATTTGGCTACACCACCTTCTTCCTTAGGTTTGTGGAGCGTGTCCTGTGCTGATCAAGAGAATCCACTTTAGTTATCCCCTCATTTGCAGCTTCCTATTTTTTTTTCACCTTGTTTCATCTTGGCCTTTGGAGAGCCATGTGCCATGGTAATACTCAGGGGCTGTGCCAACATGGTCCTAGAATCCCAGCTTAGTCGTGGAGAAAATCTCCCTTTGATTGGCAGGAGAGAGCCCCAAAGCACCCATGCTGTTATTCCCCAAGGGACATGGGAACCAGCTCAGTGAAAGCCTCTTTGGAAACCTGGTCAGCAGGCCATTCAGCAAGATGTAAAACAGCACAGATATTTCTGCACAGTGCTAATAGCAAGGCACTGGACTTTGGAAATTTCCAATTGTCTGCTTTTATGCCCACCTCACTGCCTTTACTCTTTCTATGATCACCAGAATATGCACAAGAGCAATATGCTTCTTATGATATATATTTCATCCTTCTCTATGGAAATATGTGAGTGTGTGTTTAACCAACATATAGTAGCTTACTGTAATGCTAACACATGTTAGACCTAGCAAGCAACACACAGCAGAAGCAATGAGCCCCATTTCTTATTTCTTCCTGATCACTTCACAGCTGCGCCGTTATGCACGTTGTGTTTCTCCTGAAGAATATCTCTAAGCAGCTTCATAAAACAGCAGTATTTGCATTGCAGAGACAATCTTTGTTCTACCCAGCACAAAGTACCGCTTAGTATCTGTGTGCAATTGCAGAGAGGATGTGATTTGGAAAGTATTTTGGAAGAGTTTAGAAAGCGGGATTGAGATTTTATTATTATTATTATTGGAAATTGGAACGTTTTCTATCACATTAACTGACTTTACAGCAATTTATTTTGCTGCTATCATAAAGGGAGGTAATGAACCATGAAGTTTCTTCAGGAAATTGTCAGCATCTGCCTACAAATAATTTTCAACCACATGTGAGCCATGAAGGAAGAACATAATGATTCAAAGGAAACTGCTTGTCCTGATCCTAAAGGAGAAGTGTTGCTGGTGTTTGACATTCAGGAGAAGGGCCTGTTTTAAAGACATGTCACTAATGTGCGACAATAGAAAATTTAGATGCATGTTAGTCATCTCACAGATAAGATTAACTTCTTTGAAAGCATATGTTTCCACAGATGGATAATCGTAGTGAAAGGATAATCAATAAGACGACAAGAAATTCAACAACCTGCTTGTTATTCTCTCAGGGATTTCGCTTTTTAAAACAATTATCTCACTGCTCTCTGTAACACCCCCTTTGTTCCTCACGGTAGGTGCCTAACACTAAATCAAAACCAAAACCCATACCTAATCAAAGATAATAGAAAATGTAAAAGATTTCCTTATCAGTTCCACACACATACAGCATCACACGGTAGTTATCTAGGATTAGGAAGCTTTCTGGGTGTGATTCACTGATAGCATTTACATTATATCACTGTAGCACTGGTGACAAACACTGTACCAAAGAATAAAGCAACATTGTCAGGTTAGCATATGCTATAAATGTATGGGAAAAGGATTCTCCATGCTACTGCCTTGTGTGGTTGCTTAAACACGTGAAAGGGGAATATGAAGTGCGACCAACTAAATGTGAAGCATTCTATTCTCACTATTCATGGATGCAATTTACTGTGCAAGGTACCCAGCAGTAAAAAGTCAAGCTCATGCATGTTTTAATCTTTAAAACTTTCCCATTGATAGGAAAGCCGTACGTTTTCTCTATTCAGGCTTTCATTTTCTGTGGTTAGGACATCTATCATTTTCTCTCCTGGGTCTTTCCTTCCTTGATGTACTAAGAAAAAAAGGCTTTCTCATCTTTTTTTTCTTCTTTTTTTTTTAACTGACACATTATCATTAAAAATATCTCAGACCTCATTACAACTCCACACAAAATATTGGTCACTGATGTTTCTCTGATGAGGAGTAAGCCAGCATTTGTCACCATATCAGGTTCACTGGCCAGAGAAATGACTTGCTAAACTCATCACAGGCAGTGAGTTAGAATTCATTGATTTACTCATTTTCCTCTGTGCTCATCACTTTAACAGCTGAGCATTTCATAACTTTTGGATGGATTTATCTCTGAAGCAGATTGGTGAGGTAAAGAAATTTTATTTGCTTCCATTTTACTGGTGAAGTACTGAGGCAATGAGAGATTAAGTGACTTGTCACGGATTGCAAAGGAATCCAATAATGCATCCAGGAATAAAGGCCAGATCTCTTTAGTATCAGACAAGTGCCTTAGCCACAAGAACATCTTTCTTCTCCTTTTCCCTTAATAACCTCTAACTCATTTCTTCCAAGGATTCTGCACCTTGCTACAGATTCTCTCTGCTCACAGCTTGCTCGCTTCTGCTATAATCCCATCAAACTCTCCATCCGTATGGTGCCTTCAAAAACATTTTATATTTGTTTCTGATACCAGTGCAAACAAATGATCACAGTATCCTCAAAGTAGCATTGCAGCAAACCCCACATGAAACAGATGGGAAAAAAAAAAAAAAAAAAAAAAAAGAGGTGATGATATGCCACTATAACAATAGTAAGAACACAATATGTTGCTAAGAACACTCCTACTTTGCTGCTTCTTCACTGTGTGAGATAAAAGCAGTGTTAGCAGAAATCATAGCTAGTTATTTATCAAGATTATGGTCAAGGCTTTCTTTTACTTGATTTTCAACTGTGAGAAAGACATGCAGCAATTATTCCTTGAGTACATATCTGCAGCATAAAAATAGCAGAAATACTTGGTTTCAGTTATGCCTTTTGGCAGTATTTCCTTGGCTGAGAAGAAGAGAATGAGAGCTTGTGGTGCCTGAACAAGGAGAAACATGGTATTTTGGATACAGCTTTGTGAACACCTATCCCATTTTCTTCAGATACTAATAAAGCATAGCAGCCAATGGGGCAAATGGATGATGTCCCCCAGCCTGTCTGGGATCAGCAACAGTCTCAGTGGCAGTCACATAACTGCCAGTGAAATTGATAGGATGCAGTCTCCCGTGGGCACATGGCTGGTACAAATCAATCACTTTTCAGAAGTGACTTAGACTGCATTTGTGCTGTTGTCTGTGAGCACACAATGCAAAAAGCTATGAAGAATTTCCCCAAGAAATTTAATATTATCTAATTAAAGACAGAGTTTCTCCCTGTGCAATTGAGCTGAGACATTTTCAGCCCCATAGCATAGTCACAGATCAGGAATTTCACTGCATTTTAAATCAACTGAAGGTAAGTTCATTTGTTGATGTTATAGCCTACGCCTGTAACTTGTGTCTCAGCAGAGAATACATCAATGTCTGCTCCAGAAAAAGTACTCATACTTCCATCAGGGCAAGGAGTGGAGTATGAAAACCTCCAGGATTTATAGAAGTAATTATGTGCCTGCTCTATCAACCACTTTCATCCAGACCTGGCATCCAGCAGAAATCAGCACAGGGAATGGGAAAGAAAGAAATCTGCTGGAACTTTTGAAACTTCAGCTTTCTGCAGCTGGCAGAAAGATTCTCAAGGGCCTCCAAATGCCGGCAAATCCCAGAACAAACACATTTCCTTCAGTCTTTTTCAGGGTCTGGCATGACAGAAAACCGGTCCAACAGTAGCAGCCACAGCAAAAATGAGTATTCTTGCAGCTCTGCAGCCACAACCACAGCACAGGAGGAGGCTCGTGTAATGTTCAAATTGAGTGGCCCAACTAATATGTCACCTCTCTTGGATGCTCTATCAAAACCCATCAGAGAAAACCCAGTGCTTGACTTCAGAGAATGCATTTCTAGAGAATATGAGTTCTTTCATTTCTGGAGAACATGAATTTTCCCAGTTGTTATTCTGATTTAGGAAAGACAGCCATGTTATCTGACTATTCTGGTAATATTCCTCAGTCTGTTTTCAGAAAGTGCTTTAGTATTTTGAAAGAAAAGGCTAGAAGCCACAGCAACAAAAAATAATATAATTAGAAACTCTAGTAATGGAAGTAATTGCTCTTCTTCATTATACTATAAAACAGAGATACTCGCCTTTACATGAATTTCCACTTACCTCTGCTTTTCTCTCTTCAACATGCTGTCCTCATAATATTTTTATAGGATGTGACAAAGAAACTATTCCAATAAAGCTTTTCTTTCTTCGTGTACTGAGGAACTATAACTTTCCATTTAGCCTTTTAAGATATGACACATCTTTTGACACTTTCTGACTCCCAGTACACGGCAAAGGCAACTTCTGAGCTTATTGTTTTGGTTTTCCTTCTCTTTTTGATCTGTTTAGCTGAGCCGTTGTCAGGTAAGAAAGAATTTTTAACTCATAAGTTTCTGGATGCTGAAAGAACTACTTCTGTGTATCATGAGACCTTGAAGCATTCTCTTGCCTTTTCTGGTTTTTGGTAGTTTGTTTATTCTTGGTAAGCAAAAAGATTATTTTGCTTTGACTTCCAGATCTAAAGTGTTTCAAGCTTATATTTTTTCCCACTGTGCCAGGACTTGGATAATACTAACAAGTAATAATATAATAATATCCTTGTAAAGGACGTTATCCAGCAGTACATGTCAAATTGGAGGCAGTTTCCATTACAGAGAAAATTTACTTAGCTGCTTCTCCACAAGTACAGTGCAAAATCTTGCATCTAAACTTGAGCTTTTGTTCATGGTGGATATGCAGTGAGATACTGGACTTTGTGTAAGAGAAGCTGAAGTACAGATATACCTCCTCAGCTCTCAGCCAGCGATTGCTAACACCAAGCAATGCAATAACCCTCCACTGCTGTAACTGCTTCCCAGGGAAAAGTGATAGCTCAAGGCTACCCACCAGTCAGACGAATGAGCCACGCTTTCCAGGCTTCAATCTGCCTTCTCTAGTACACCATCCTTGAGGGGGGAACAGGGAACAGATCAACGTGTCTTAATTAGCAAGTTATGCTGCCTTAGCAGTTGCAGCCTGGGGAAGGTAGACAGTCTTGAAACTCAGTGCAGGAGTTTCCTACCTGTTCAGTGAGAGAAAGGTTTCTCTAGAGACCATCATTAATATAATTTTATTCAGTGCCTTTGCAAGAGTTTGCTTTCTTTTCTTCATGGCAAGTCCATGGAGATGATAAGATCTGCTGCTGGGACTGTACAACTTGCTGGCCTTGAGCAAACTTGGGCTACTTTCTGTGCAATGTACTGTTCACCAGGAAAAGTTTGTAAACACACCAGCCATCTCTCGAGCAGGGCAATGCCAATGAAGAGGGACAAGACTGCAGCTGGCCTTGATGGAGACAGGAGAGGTGGCAGGCATGATGAGACTCTCCAAAGATGTGGACTCCTTCCTGACGTCCTGGAGGATATTATTCTCCAGAATCGTCAACACTGGGAATAGGATGGAGAGGTAAACCCACAAGGTTTTCGTCCAACCTTTGTGATGTTCTAGTCAGGGAAATGCAAAGTCTCAAAGATGTCTCACAACACATTATCTCCCCAGAGAGATTTTCATGGAGAGATAGAAAGGGAGTCACTTTTGGACAACCCAGTTTCTGCGGTCATTGCAGAGGGTAATTTAGGCAAACAGAGAAAAGATGGCTGTAGCAGAACTCTTTTCCACTACACGGGACCATATCCTCTTTACCTTTCAGTCATACATTTATGATGCCCTGCTTACCAAAGTTTTCCTATGATAAGCTCCCTTTCGTAACTTTCGTATTTATTGTTTCTTATGACCCAGGTTCTTGGTATTAATCAATAATATAATCTCTTCTGCCCTAAAGATATCATTAACTAGGAAGATAAATTTGAATTTATTCCTCATTCCATCCCTTGGCATTTTGTCATTCTCCTACCTACTTTGGAGCAAAACCCACAAACAAACTTCATTAATTTCTTGCTACCATTTACACTGGCCATTTTTGTTTTGAAAATTGAAACACTGAAATTTAATTGTCATCATTTTTTATATGAACATGTTCCTATAAAGACTAATAAGGAGTATGCTAATTTGCATACTCAGCTAAGAAAATAAAGTATCAAATATCCTCACACGGATACACAATAACACAAAGAATACTTTCTGCAATTAAACCTGATTTTGATAGGCTCATTTTTCCTTCAGGTTAACTTCAAGATGTTTTGCCCAGTCACACCCATATTCATTTACGGAATTTAGCCCTAAGCCAACTCAGATATAATTATTATTATTTCTTCCTACTTCCCTTGAAACTACTGTAGGCATAGTTTGCTTTGAAATGAGGTATCTAATATTTTCTCATGAAGTACATAATATAGTCCAGTACTTGCTGCACTTCTTTTTTCTCTGTTTTACACAGCACATGTGGTTCTTCTGATGAGAGAAAGGAAGAGATTACTTTTCTCTTCTTTTTAATTAATCCATTTTGAACCAAAGCAATAATAAGAAGGCAAAGATAACCTCGTCAAAAGGTTTTTCTCTCATGACATTCTCAGCAGCAAGTTTCATTTTGAAAATTGCTTGGAATTAGAGCCTAAGTTAGTGAACCAGCCTTGAACCTTTATGGGTTTTGCTAAATTCTCGTTCACAACACATATATAAATTGAGCTTGTGGGGTCATCTTGATTCTCATTTGTAGAAATCACAAGTTGTATAATGGCATGCTATGAGCCACTGAAGCAGGCAGCTGAGGAAGGCAGGTGTCTTGCTTCAGCTCCAGTCCTTGGTCAGCAGGCTCAGTGTTCCCGCAGGCTCTCACCCCTCCCTCACCCACCAGCACATATCTTCCTCAGAATTCCCCACTCCCCTTCTTAAACAAAAGCTATCTATTTTTAATAGATGAGCTTGAAACAGATCACAGAAGAAACCATCTGCAGTGGTTAAAACTGCGCACAGTATCTGACAACCATAAGTTGCTCTCCTGGCTAATATCTTCATTAATAATAGTGTTATATTAAAAAAAAATTACATGCCTTCTCTAATAAAAAGGTGTATCATTACACCGGACAAAGGCAAGGGGAAACTCTGTATGAAATTCCAGAGCCTTAAAGGCTCTTTCAAAGCAGGAGTTTCTGAACTAAAGCAGAGAGTGTTGCTGTGAACTTCAGAGACGCTGCCTCCAGGACAACACCAGAGGGGCTTTCACACAGACATGTTAGAAATTCTGCCCAAACCAGCTCAGCACAAGACACAAGTAAACTGTAAATAGATAGCAATTCAGAGGGAGGAGAGAGAACAAATAGCCAGAGATATTAAGATAAACAATCCATAATTATTCAAATAGACTAAACATAAATAAAGCTGCATGTGGGTCTCTGTAGGCCCTCCAGGTCACTCAGGAATTAAGGAGGCAATTAACAAGGATTAAGACATTTTCAAGAAGCTGAATTTATTATTTGCATTTGTTTTCGCTGTAGTGGGAGATTTGGAAGTTTATGGAAATTATGAGTGTGATATTATAATGATAAGTATTTCTGAAGATGAAGTACTGGATCAAGTTGAGAAAACCAAGTTCATGAAGTTAAAAGTAATCCAGGAGCGTTCAGAAGGAACTGAACTTCAGAATATAGCTGCTGGCAGGAACATGCAACTCTACTATAAGAAAACAAGGGTGTTTCCCAAGACTAGAGAACTTCCCTATTCCAAAACAGCAATCATAAATGAATACAGGTAATGTGGACCCCAGGGCTGAAGCTGCACACTGCGTGCAACCAAGGACAAGGTTAATCTTGGTAAGCATAATCAAGCCAGCACAGTTACACAGTTGTGCTGCAGTATTCTCCTTTCAAACCTGCAAAAAGTCTCAGCTAATTAAGGAAGCTCCTCATAGCAGAACAAAGGGTGATATTACAAATTGTGGATTAGTATCCTGTGTTATAAATGGATTACACAATAGGAAACAAAGAAGTTCAGTGCAGGACCACATGACAATAGCAAATGTTAAACCCTTGGTGAATTAAAGGCTAACCATCACACCTTCCCCTTGCTATTGTATATATCTGCTCATAGTGAGTTTTTGTGAAAAGGCTGACTGAACAAAAAGGGGAACATTTCCCTTCAAGAAAGCTGGGTCCCCCTTGAACACACTGCTCCCAGGATAATATCACCAGGTTGAATATCTGTGCCAACTGCCAGCCCATTACCTATTTTTATGCCTTACTGCCACACATGGAATTTCACACCTTGCTGACTGTGATTTCTCTTCTGCTGTGTCATTCTGTTTCAGACCCGGCCTCTCCAAAGCAGAGCAGGTGACACATGCAGCACGCCCCATGACCAGGTCTGCTCTTCAGGTGATCTTTCACAGTGATGTAGAGAGGAGTGACAATGCATTGCTGAAGTTTATGCACATTGCTAAGGTTGAACAGCAGCATAGATTATGGAAGATAGCAAGTGATTTTAGTAGATCACACATATACAACCCTGGCATGTAAAATGAGGTCCTACACATGTGTACAGGAGAAATGAGTGTTTCTTCATATGAAATGGCATAGTTTTTTCAGGGAATTTCAGTATAACTTATCGAAGACATCCCTCTCACTCTCCCAGTGGACGACACTTAAGCAAATTATTCACACTGTATAATCAGATGAACACACCACATTCCATTTCAGACCTTACACAATCTTTCTGAGGTGTTGTGGGTTTCTGGAGAATGAATATTCTGGATCACAGTCTGATTATAAGCCCTCCGTATTGAGTTACTCGGAAGAATGATTTTAGATGGGATTCGAGCTGCTCTGAAAGTGGTTGGTACTGAAGCACAGCTCCTCCTGGCACCCCAATTGCCTGTGCTGGGTTGGATGCTGAAAGATAGGTTCCTCTCCACACATCATGCTACTGATGCTACATGGAGTGTGTGTGTCACACAACAGGCTCAAAGAGGAAACCCCACTCACCCAGGAATCTTGGAAGTGATCATGGGCTGACCTTAAGGCAAAGATTTCAGAATATTACCAGAGGAGGAGAAAGGTGGTCATAGCTGCAAGGCGTGGCACCCATTGCTCCCTTTGCTTTTGCTGGCATTTTAGTGCCATGCAATGGTGACAGCAGTCCCAATAGTACAGGCTTCACTCTGCTCATGCCACAAGAGTCAGTGGGAAACATTGGTCATCTGGCAGTAGATCTACTGATTTTCATTCTACGCATGCCCAAAGTAGATTACTTTTGTACTGTGGAGTACCAATATGAGGAGTGATTTCTTGCTGGACTCTTGAGGCTGTGCATTCCTGCAGGTCCTGGCCACTTTGTCTGTCCCCAGACTTCCATTCCTATTCCTTCCCCAGCCCTAGTCTCTTCTGATCTGCCAGTCAGCTGGTTCAGGATGTTAAGCTGGCAGAAACTAATCCTATGAAGAAATGTGCATCCCATTTACCTCCTGAACCAGCTTACTGCGAGGTCAAACAAACACCAGTGCCTGCCCAAGGAGGAAGCATAATACAGAGAATATATGGGAAAACACAGAGATGAGGATGGGATTGCAGCGAGTCCAATGAGGGCTGTTTTGAGCTGCCTTGGAAGCACAGCATGCATATAAATCACAACATCAGATCACAAAGAAGAAGCTTTGAGGTGAAAATCTCTCAGTCCTAGAGAATTTGGGCATCTCTTTGTTGAGGCACCTTGTTATTTAGGAAGCCAGGGTGGCATCTTTAAGCTTAAGCATTTATGGTCCATAGGGAGCATTTAAGACTTTTTTTTTTTTTTTGTATCTGCCTTTCATAGAATAATAGAATTACAGAACCATAGAAGATCCTGACTTGGTAGAGGCCCTCAAGGATCATCAAATCCAACTCTGCTCCATAGATCATCACCCAAAATTCAAACCCTATGTCTGAGTGCACTGTCCAAACAGTGCTTGAACTCTGGCAGGTTGGGGCCATGCTCCCTGCCTTGGGCAGCCTGTTCCACGATCAACCACCCTCTGATGAAGAACCTTTCCCTAACGCCCAACTTGATCCTCCCATGATGCAGCTTCATGCCATTCCCTCAGGTCCTGTTACTGTCACCAGAGAGCAGAGATCAGCACTGCCACTCCACTTCCTTGTGAGGAGCTGCATGCTGCCATGAGCTCTCCTCTCAGCCTCTTCTGCTCTGAGCTGAATGAACCAAGGGACCTCAGATGCTCCTCTAGACCCTTCACTATCTCCGTAGACCTCCTCTGTGTGTTCTCTGACAGTTTTATGTCCTTCTGATATTGTGGTGCCCCAAACTGCACACAGGGCTCTAAGAGAGGCTGTATCAGCACGGAGTAGAGCAGGACAATCCCTTCCCAGAAATGAGCAGCTCAAGAGGAGCTACTGAGAAAATGCTGGAGGAGCAGAAAGGGGGGCTTCCTGCTACCTCCCATGAACTTCTCCTCTGCCTCACTTTTCTGCCTATCCTTCCCTTCTTGTGCAACAGACAGCTCCCCTCCAGGCAGGCTGCTCCTGATTTCAGGGGAGACCTGCCCAAACTTCTAGGAGGACAGAAAGTGGGAGCCACTTCCCCATATAGGTGAAGGAAACCCATCCAAAAGCACAGATTGGCATGTAGGGGTGCAGAATTAACTGATTCCCATACAGAGGTCTCAAGGGGAAGGGAGTAGTAGTCTGGATGTTTTTCATCAGAGCAATTAGAGCTGATCCTCAGGGTAGTGGGTGTTAGGCCAAAGCTGAAAAACTTTCCCTAAACTAGCAAAGCTTCCATGCAGAATGCACTCAGCCCGAAGAACTTCCTGGTAACTCGGGTTATGGAGGCAGATTGTTGATTAGGATCCAACAGAGGATTAGAAACTCTTTTAAGCATAAATTGTATTTGCAACTGTGTGAGTTAAGCAAACGGATACAAGGGAAATCAAACCTCATGCTTCGGGGCATAAACTGCTCTCTTGTGAGTCAGGATCAACCTTTTTTCCTCTGCACATAGCATCTCATAATTAGCTAGGTGCTTGCTGTGGTTTTGATTTGCTCTGAAGCACCAGTTACTGGATGCGGCCAGGGGCGGGATGCTGGACTAGATAGAGCCATGATGCGTTTCTGTAGGGCAACCCTTTTGTTCCATATTGGCAAAGCCTTGTGGGAAAGCTTTAGTGATTCATGTCCTCCACAGCTCCTGGTCTTGCTGAATATTTGCCTCTCATTTCCATAAGCACCGAAGTCACTCTGAATCGCTACAGAAATAAAAAGGGAAAGTTGCATGCAGTGTTACTTATCTACAGGGTGCAGACAGCATTTATTTACTAAACGTAAGGATGTTTTCAGCATCTGCATAGGTCATTTTTGCTAGTCAGAAACTAATTATTTTCCATATTCCACTTCAGCTGCAGAGAAATCATGTAACATCCAGCAGATTTTGTATTTTGAAAAATACATGTTTCTGTGTGCACATTTGTGTACATCTATATGTGAATGTATATACATAAATATGTAGGTCCAATAAAAGGTTTTGAATTACTAGCATTTCCTTACAAATTAAAGGCAGGCAAGGACCAGTAATGCAGGTGACAGAGCATGCACTAACAAAGTCTGCCTCTCCACGCTGCCTCTTTGATGTACCTCATCTTTGCCCTGGAGGAATTTCATTATCCTATGGTGAGCCAGTAATGAAATCTGTACTCGGAATCAAGCCTTCACAGAAAACGATATCTCAACTCTTTGTTCTGCACAGACTAGCTGTGTGTGGTAGAAATATGTTTCTATTTGTGTGTGATCCGAGTGTACTTTGAATACTGATCTCAAGATAAAAAGGATAGAGATCTAATTTGACAAAATATTAAATTCCTCTATCTTGCTTTATCTAACAAAATTCTGATGCTTATTATTGTGATGAACGTTTTGGGTGATACTTGTAGTGTTAAGAGCGCGTGAGAAAGAAATCTCTCCATGGAGAGTTGAATGGAGTGTGGGAGACCCTGATTTATAAAGAGTGCAGAGGGCCCTTAAGTACTATTTTTAGAATAATGCTGCAACAAATTTACACACAGAGAAAAAAACGTACTCTACAGTCACTTAGGAGCAAAGTAGCATTTTGCTGCATAATAATGAGGAATTAATTGCTCTTTGTCATCACTTTTTATGCAAATTGCCCTAGAACATTTGCCCAATGTGCATTTTACCTTTTAACAAAGAAAGTAGCAGCAACAAACTAGACCAAATTTCATAAGCTAAAGACAAAAGTAGGCTGTGCCACAAATAAATTGTAGAAAGCAAGTCTATCACTTTGAGGAACTCTACCAATGTCCTACAGAAATCCACTAAAAAAAAGGTTTCTTGATCTATATGTCTAGTTAAATTTAATTAGGTTCAATTATCAGATGATTGAAACTTTTCATGGAATTTACTTGTCACTATATGCAGCCTTCCCTTGTTTCATTTTCACTAATCACCAAACGTCACCAAGCTTATGCTTCCTTACTGATTGCTTTCAAGCTTTTGCTGAAACCATTACGTGAATTTCAGGCATTGCAGGTTGACAGTTGTTTATTTTGGGAGAGATTCTTATTTAAAAGTTACATATATATAATATATATAATCAACCTTTGGTATATTTTCCCAACTTCTAAATTTAGACTAAGCTAACAGTTCCTCGAAGAACATGAGAATATCAATAGCTGTGGACTAAATAATATTTCCTTTCAGTGTAAGAGCAAGAAATATATAATAAATCACCTTTGTTCTCCATAAGGCTTTAATATTTTAGTCATTCTGCAACTGACACTGAAAATTTGATGCAAAAATTGCCTCAATGGCAGGCTGGGTCAAAATACAGACATCCTAATGGATTGCATTGTGTTAAAGCATTTTCTCCAGAAATGTCTCAACATGTTTTCTTTCTCTCTCTCTCTCCATTTTTTTTTTTTTTTTGAGAAATGTAGGAAGGGTATCACTGTGCAAAGAGTTTCTGTCTTGCCTGTGCAATGAATTCAGTGAACTAGTGGGTCTTTTCAATCTCCAGTTTCTACATACTTCAAACATAATGGAGAGTTCCAGCAGAGCCCCTTTTCTATTCATAGGCTATTCACAACAGAACTTCGGAGTTCACAACTTCAAGTTAACACAGCAAAGAGCAGTTTTAAATCACTCCCTTAATCAGGGATCACAATTATTTTCTGCAGCTACAAAAAAACCACAGGCACACTGCAAGCCAATGCACTCTGTCCAAAACAGAACAATAGCAGAGACTTGACCTCTGCCTTAAATGCAAACACTTCAACAACTCTACCTGTTAATCAGAAAATACATGGATATAGATTGTAAATATTTCTTAATAAAAAAGTTATTTTCATCCTTCCAGAAATAAATGTCCTATTCCAGTCTTTTGCTTAAATTGCAAGAAATTCCCACAGCCTTTTTGAAAAAAGGCAAAAGCAATCTGTGTGATAAGTAAACAAATCAAACTGTGTTCATTAACGTGAGTGAAAACAACAGTAATGAATCTCAAATACTCCAGCATCTGGTAAAAGACCACCAGAAGCAGCACAGGCTGCTGCTCTCCTACCTGCTGTCTGCTCCTTCCATCCATGCTGCCGGTCCTTCTCTAGTAGATGCTCAGACAGAAAATATTTTCAACCTGCAAAAGACTTCTTATGTTCCAGCCATGTTTCACGCATGAAGTATCCTTAATTATTAAACCACATAGGACTGTCAAACCAGGCTTTGAGCTTTGGACAACCTGCCCTAGTGGAAGGTGCCTGTGCCCCTCACAGGGGTTTGGAACCGGGTGTTCTTTAATGTCCCTTTGAACTCAAGTCATTCTGTGATACTGAGAACCTTATATTTTATGTCCCTGCACGTGTAAATGTGTCACTTCCCCTGGCTCTCTCCGAAAGCCTTGCAGTGTCCTCAACAACAGCAGCATGTCCTGCATTGTGGTTGTGCAGCCCAGCCCAAGAGGAATTTACTTACACAAAGCCTCTGTTACAGTTACCCAGTGAAAGCAGAATTACATGTGCTAACAATTCAGAGTCATTACCAATCCAGTATTTTTGTTTGTGAGTAATAATTACCTCAAGGCTTTTACTCTAATTAATGAATTCGGGTCTAGTCAGCCACTGGTGCGTGTGCATAAACTCTCATTGATGTTAAAGACTACACAGAGTAAAAGACTCCTTAAAAATAGTAATCTCTCACCACGGAATAGAGTTGGTGGGTTTTTTTATTCCCATTTTCCATTCCTTCCCAAAATCATAACTTTGAATGAAATCCTCACTGAATACTGGTGTGCTCTGATATATCAGAACTGGAACTGAGATTGCTCAGAAATATCTCTGCACTTTCGAATGAGGGCTGGAACCAAAATAAATGTCCTACCTGGTATGTAGTGTCTGGAGCTCAAATGCAGCCCCATCACATCTAGATCAATCTCTGCATGCTCTCCTTGTTTTCCAGACTTAGAAGATTTCTTTCTCTGAGCAGTGCTCAGCAGTGAGCACCTTTTTCCCATTTATCCTATGCATTCTTTCATTTGCAGCATGATGGACTTGCCAAGGTCCATGTTCTTAAGGTTTGCTGCAGGTATCTTCACATAATTTTCCAGATAAGAGAGAGGTTGTTGAAAAAAACAAGCATTTAGGGTAAGTTTAGCTAAAACAAGGTTGGGGTTTGCCCACAGTTGCCCTCAGACAACTTCTGGAACAGTTTTGCCTGCATCAATTCTTAGGTTTAAATCAACTGCGGTTTAAGTATGTCATTATGGATGTCCCTGTTCTTGGAAGGAGACTCTGAGATCACCTAAGCTTGCAGAATAGGGAAATTTGAAAGACTTGACCTCCAGAAGCTAATATATAATGTTGTTTTATATTGTATTTTAAAATAAAATTCTAAAGATAAATTCTGAAACATTACCTCCGAATTGTAAATCACAGTTTACACACTAAGTAAAAAAAATAATTAAAAATGAAAGCAGTGATAGATCTAATCTTCTTTCCCAGAAGAAAGCACTGATTCAAAGACACAATGGAAAAGGTTAAGCCTTAACCTCACCAGCTGACTCCAGGACTCACTGCAGGCCATACTTGGACTGTCATTTGCAGCATTTAGCTCCAAGACAGCAGAAGGCTGTTAGAATTGTGTCACTCTGAGGCTGACAAATTCTGATCTCCCGTATAACCAATGAAAATAATTTTTAGGCTGTTCATCCTATTTGTCTAACAAAGATAGGTGTTGCAATTGCTTTTCCCTAATCGCTCTATGCTAAACTAAAGTCTGGCAACCCTAACAAGCAGGCAGCCTGAATTGTTCACTGCTCTTTTTTTGAACAAGAAAAAGACCAGATCCTAACAACTCTTTTAGTGACCATACAAAGGGTTTGGACATTGTATGTAAACCAAAATGATTCTTGACCCTAAATTTCTTGAAGCTACGAGCTCCTTGAAAACCTCTTCACATGATGTTATCCACATCATATTTTAAAGGTCAGCACCTGCCTTTTTCCCTGCCTTGTCTTCTGACACAATAATTTTAGCCTGGGCAACAATGCTTTGTTAATACTTCAATATATTTCAAACACGATATCTCACTGGCTCCTTAAAATATCACACCAGAGATCTGATGCTCTGTGCATGGCAAATGTTCCTTTGTGAAGCTTTTCGTGTTACGTCAAGCCATGCTGTGGAGATATTACACTGCGAATCTTTGATATCGTGCACCACGACAATGTCTCCTTCTTAGCTGTCACAGTCACTGACTCAGTGTGTGCTGTTCGTACTGTCAGCACTCCTGGAAACGCAGTCTACCTGGAGTGTGTTTGAACCTGGTTGCAAAAAGACATACGGCGCCTGTAGCGTAATCAGCAATCAACTGTGAATTTCTTAATCACTGCAAAGAGAATGATGCAATCTCGTGAATTCTACCCGCATAACCCAGGAGAATATGTATGTGCATAATTATCAACGATGACTTAGAACTGTGTGCAGCATCAGGGCTTATCCAGGAAAGCCCATCTTTTTCACCCTAATGCTTGCTAGGTAAAACGTACAGTGGAAGGAAATTACAATTCCCTCAATTAGATTAATTTGCCCTTATTTTCCTTTTTCACTATTTCATTACCACTACAAAGATGGAGTTGCATAAGATTTTGAATCCACTAACAACATGTTGCCCACTCAGAGAGTCTTCAGGTCACTCTGGTTGAAGCGACTGCAGCAAAAATTGTCCTGTGCAATATTTCCATCTCTTCCTGTAGCACCTTAAATTAGGAATTACTCCTTATTGGGGAACAGCAATTTGTTTCATAAATATGTACTTGAAATATCTTGCAATACACAGGGCTCTCCAACAAGTGGCACTATTAAGACTATTCAACTTACAAGATTGATATGCAAACGAGATCTCAGACAGGGATGTTGGGACGTGTTTTACAATATTGTATTCATTTAAAATCTTTTAAATATACATATGAAATGTGACTGAAATAGATATTCATATTTCAAACATTCTGGAAAGTTTTGTGTTATCCACAAAGAAAATACTGGAAAGTAGGTCAAGTGCCCCGAGCTGAGCCAGGCAGTCCTCTCTGAAGGGATGAAGTCACCGTGCTGTGGGGAAACTGCCTAATTAAGACATTGGTAAAGATGATACGTAGTAAGGAACTACATCTATAAAGTTGAGCTGAAGCCAGTTGTAAAACCTACTGAGGCAGCTTTGTTTGGAGAATGTTGTTGTGGCATTCTAGGTGAATTATTCCTAAACTATTCATGGAATATCTTCTACTTTGCCTCTCTCTACATTTGCTCTCACCTTATTTTGGCATTGTTGCTTGACAAACTGTTGATCATTTCAAGAGACCGTATGCAACATCTATTCAAAAAACTCATTTGTCTGAGGTATGTTTGGCTTCAAAAAGAAAGAAAAAAAAAAAAAGGAAAAAAAAAAAGATGCAGAAATAGCTACATTTACAAAAAACTGAGGTGTGAAAATATTGAATGCAATCAAAACAGGATCAGGCTGGAAGTGCTACGGCAATATATGCTGTTTGGGGCTGTATTAGGGAGCCAGTGCATTAAAATGTAAGGTGCATAATATAAAAATAGCATTTTATAATGGTAGATTTTGTTTGGTTCGTGCAACGTTCCTCCTGTCTTTGAAAATCCACCGTCAGATTTTCCCCCAGGTTACTAGTATAAGGCCTAACAGGCTACAGTAAAATCACTTTAAGCTCACTTAACATCAAACAGTAATGTGCATTTCAAAATGCTGGACAGTAAGATAAATAGTAATTATTGTGCTTTTCAGAAAAGTGTGCTCTGTGCTGAGGTTTATGCAATTTTTTTTGCTGAGTTTTCTGCTTGACCAGCTTTGACTTACCTGGAGATGCATCTTGTGCAGCGCAGTTTGTAAACAACAGAGGATGCACACTTTGAATGCAGTGACATAATGGGTGTGCAGAGTGCTAAGTAAAGCATAACAAATGCTGTGTGACTTATTTTTATCTGAGTCCTTCTGAATATAGCATTTTTATCTCCCATGCCAATACAAAACTATTTTTGTGTCTCTAGGAAATACAAGGCGACACGGAGACCCAGCCTTGTTAGCATTTAAACACATGACACTACACGGTGGGACTCGCCATGTGTTAAACACTGCATATGTCTGCAGAACCAGAACCTACGTGCGCTTGTGAGCAAAGCTTTGTACTAGCATCACTTGCAGAGGGAAACTGAAGTTTATGAGTCAAATTCTCCAGCGGGACATTATTCTGTTGCCACATGCAGCTACAAAACGCAGGGGTAACATGGTGCTAAACCAGAATGCTTCTCGCTTTACACGAGCAGACAACCATATAAAATGCAAGCCAGGGGAGAGCGTTGCTTTTGAAAAGTGGCAGTATGTCTGACGTCACATGTGAAGAGCTGATTTTGTGTTGACATGCCATCTTTGCACAGTTTTCTGTAATGAAGCAGACTTTGAAAAATGCAGCAGCCAGTTCCAAAGTTCAGTTAAACGACGTCGCAAAAATTGCTCCAAGAACAATGCAGAAAGCGTTTACTGAATGGTAAAGGGGGAAAATCAGGATGAATACTTGTGATACCAACACCGACAAAACAGCAGACAGGCACACGTTAATTACCAAACTGTGCTTGTGTAAGCTGCAGGTCAACATCGTTCTTTATTGGCGTTTGCTGCCACTACGGCCTCGCTGCCGAGACCCGCGCCCCAGCCCAGCCGGCGGGCAGCACCCCGCGCCGGGACGGCCTCACGGGCGTTTGTTTTTGTTTTTAATCTCGGGAGCGCTTATCTATTCCTCTGATGTTTGGCAGGGCTGACTCATGACTGTTGGACGCTTGCGGTTGGCAAGAGCTGGAGGATGAGGTTTCTCCGGGGGCGGAGCGCGTAAAATATCACTAGGATCAACAGCGGGGCTCCGCGGCAGCCGGGGCCGGTCGGGTGGGTGCCTCGCCCTCCCTCCAAACGGCTAAGCCTGCCCGACCCCCGCAACGCCTTCCCCGGAGCCCGGAGGCTCCGGTGGCCGCGCACGAAGCGCTCGCGGCGGACCCCTCGGCCATGGCGGCCGCCCCCACGTCCCCCTCGTGGTGGACTACGACTCCCAGAGCCTCTCGCGGCCGCTGGAGTCCGGTGCTGGCACCACATACACATATACACACACACAGAGATCCCGGGGGGAGAGAGGAGGAGGGGGCGAGCCAGCCGCGCGCATGCGCCGCCCCCCTCCTCGGCAGCAGGGGAGGGGCGGGGCGTCCGCGTCGCCGCTATTCGCGGAGCGGCCGTACGCATCTTTCCGTGCGTAGCGACCGCGGCGGGCGAAGGAGGGCGCGCTGCGCCGTTGGCGTAGCGTTGTTGTGAATGGAGCGGGGCGGGGAGGATGATGTCAGCCTGGCGAATGTCAACAATGTAGCGATTGAGGGGCGGGGGCGGCGCCGGGCCGGGGCGCGCGCGGCGGCGGGGCGCGGGCAGCGGCAGAGCGGGGCAGCAGCGGCCGCGGAGCAGCAGCAGCACCAGCGCCGCCTCCTCCTCCTCCTCCTCCGCCGTTTCCGCCCGCGCCGCGCCGGGCCGGGCCGCGCGGCCCCGGGCTGCCCCCGCCGCCGGCCCCGGTGCCGCTCCGGCAGCGCCGCTCCCCCTTCCCTCCTCCTCCTCTCTCCGCTGCGGCTTTCTCTCCTCCTCCGGCCCCCACCAGCCCCCTCCTTCCCTCCTCCTCCCTTCCCCCTTTATTTTTCCCCGCACGGCTCCAGCTCAGGGAGCAGCGGCTTCAAAGCGAGCGCCATGTGATGTGCCTCTGGGTCGCGGCTTTTTTTTTTTTTTTTTTTTTTTTTTTTTTTTTTTTTTTAAATAAACACCCTCGTATTTAGCGGGGAGGAGGGCCGCGTGTAGGTCGGTGACCGCAGAGAGCGGTTAACAACAAATTCCAAAACAATAACAACAACAACAGGCAGCAGCGCTCCTTCCCCGAGCCCCCCCGGCCGCAGCGCAGCGACAGCGGCGACCCCCAAAGTTGCGCGGAGGCGCGGCGAGGTGAGTGGGGCGGCGGCGGCGGGCGGGAGCCTTCCTCCTCTCCCCCTCCTCCTCCTCCTCCTTCTCTCCTCCTCGGCCCTGAGCAGCTGTTGCGCGGAGCTGCGGTGCGGGAGCGCTGCGAGGGGAACCACGCGTTGCGTAACGGGGGGAGCGCAAGCGGTCCTCTGGGTGTACGCATCGCCTATTTATACGCATATATATGTACCTGTGCGCGTATGTATGCCTGTATATACGCGATGTGTGCGTACCCGCGTGTGTACACGCACATGTGTGCACGCGCGGGCCCTGTCCCATCCTTCCGTGCCCACCCCCGTCGCTCCCACAACCGCACCTTGGGGTGCACGGGCTCACCCCGCTTCCCTCCTTCCCTGTTGGCTCAGGGCTGTGGGGAGATGCCGAGCACGGCCGCAGCGCGTGGCGAGGTGTGAAGTGGCAGCGCTCCTCATGTGGCACGGGCTATTTGTGGGCTACTCTGGGTGTGCTAGGAGCTGGCACCAGCCTCGTGGAGCAGAGTGTGTTCCTCGCTGCCCCGGATAATAATAAGTGGGAGCGGCAGGCAGCCCGTTGGAATTGTGTGTTGGGATGGTGGAGTGGTTGTGAAAGTGCAGTTTGCTGTAGCTGAAGGTGTGTCAGCGTTCTCTCAGCACAAATCCATTTAAGACTTCACATCTGCCTCTAAACTTATTGTAGTTGGGTGTTTGGAGTCTCCAGCCCATTTTGGGTTGAGGACAGTCTGAGGCTGTGCTGTGCCACTGGGGGAGGTTGGCAATGCTCAGATATGCTGACATCTCCAGGTGTGTGAATACCGAAACCATTGAGGTGGAGGGAATGAAGTGGCAACGCCACATGTTGAGCTGTTGTTTGTGGGGCTGTTGTAGTAACATCTTTAAAGCAGTGTTTTACAAGGCTTTGTGCCTGACAGCCTGCAAGCCATAAAATTCCCCTTCCAACACGTGCTTGCCATGCAATTCATGAAGACTTTCCCAATTGGAAAGACATTGACCGCCGCAATGGTGCGAGTGCTGCGGGCACATTGACAAATCCCCACTGGTGTGTGCCAGACCCTGCACTGGGAGCAGAGAGCCAGGGCAGTTGTCTCAGTCCTCCGCATCTGGGGCATCTGCTGGTGTTGGTGTCTCGCAGGACGTGGGTGGGACACTCCCCACTCCTCCCTGCTTTGCTTTGCTGGTTGTTCTGCAGGAGGAGATGGGCAGCTCCTCTTAGCTGTGTACAAGGGGAAGTTGGAGGTGCTAGCTCAGAGCGACAGTCCAAATTCCAGTAAACAGGCTTGAACTTGACACTCCTGGCGTGAGGAAACTGTGGTAAACCTTTGGCATTGTGGATGGCCTCAGAGATGTGGTGGGATTAACGAGTTTAATCAAATTCCTGTACTGCCAGTGATGTTATGTATTGGTCTGTGTGCAGTTAGTGACAAAGAGCTGGAAATAAAGCTCCCTATAGACAATGTGTGGTGTGTAGTGTGTGGCAGGAGAAGAAGAAAGCTCACCCTTTCTTCTTCTAAAACTTTCTTTGCTTGTGTTTTTGCTCTGAAGTGCGATAGTTGGTTTTTTGTGATTGCCTGAGAGTTGCTTTCCTTAAGGTTTTTCTAAAAATATTGCTAGCCATAGAAAAAGGAGAATGAACGATCCCATCTTTTCAAAGAATTCAAAGCGGAGAACACAAAGAAGTGTTTTCTCATTGTGTGCCTGTGATGTTCTTTGCACGTGCACAGATTTATTTTTTTTTTGAAAGACCTCTTAGAGTGCGGCAAATGAGTGTCTGCAGCTCCAGCTGAAAAATGAGATGTGTAACTAATATATGCAAAGTAATGATTTCAGTAGTAATGGCATTTTTGTGCAATAAGCTATTGGTGCAAGTTGAGTAGCATTTATTACGTGACTTGTAATCAGTCTTTTGCAATTTTTGTTTAGGTCATATGAACATGGATTATATATTTCAATCAAAATGTGCATGCCTTTTTGCTGAAAGGAAGACTAAACTGAGTGGTTTCTCAGTTTACAAGATGCAGGAATGTATCTACACCACTTAGCAGATCTGTCTGGGGTTTAAAGGCATGGATGCTTCCATCTCTCACCTCTGGGTCTGAATTTCCATCTCTGCTGGTTCTGGGTGTGTATTAGTGTACTCGACTGTATATTAGTCGTCTCTGGGCTGAAGTATGTGAGAGAAAATACAAAAGTCATTCCATTAGCATGCTGAAGAAAATCTCAATTTGAACTGAAATATCGGCTTTCTGTGAGCCCAGCTTACTCCTGCTGCTTCAGGGCTCCTCCTGACTACAAATGCTCGAAGAGAATGGGGAATAGAGCCTTTGTAGTGCCTGTCGCTGTCGTTCTCTGCTGATATTTGAAGAGGTGCCCACACGGTTTTGTTGTAGCAGAATGGGCAGTAGATTCCCACTCCCAATAATTCCCTGAGGTTTTTCAGAATAGTGTTCTATTGCTTACTCGGCTTTTTACAAAAAAGTGGTCATCGTTTCTTTAAATTTAACCAAAAGACATTAACCTTGGCAGCTGCCTGAATATTACGCATTCATCTGAAGCTCGCATTGAGAAGATGTAAAATGTATGAATGCAGCCAGCTGAGTTGCAATGTGTTCATTTTGCTTTATAGCTAGGCAGAAACATCTTTGTAGTGTATTGAAAAGAGTGCTACTCACTGTGCCACGGTTGGGCTATGAATTATAATTTTAAAGCAGGCGAGCAGTGGAATGCATACCAATGTCTTTGTGGCCAGCGACGGACTTGAAGCTCCTGCATTCCCAGAAGTAATAAGTGTGGATCAAAGAGCAACCGCACGTTCCAAACAGCTAAATAAAAAGAAAGAAGGGATGAAGTTCTGGTAAACCTTTGTGCTGCGAGTTTGCGTGCACAGCCTAGCTCCATCAATCAAAAATAGGATTTGGGAGGCTTCTCTGCTGGTTGTGGTGGTCTTGTTGGGAGAGCTGGAGAAACAACCTGAGGATGACCAGCTGTGCTGAAACTGAAAAGGGGCAGCTCCTCTGAGGTTTACTTCTGAAATCTGTGTGTCACTTGAACAATAACCTCCTCTGCTATGCTATTAACAGAAGAGGCAGCAATTAGGAACAGGAGAACTTGGGAAACTGCCCATTTGCCCCAAGTAGGAGATTACATGAAAGCTGGAGGCTTGATGTTTGATCCTGAGCTTTGACAGCGCACAGCCTATGTGGTGATGGGTGGATGGGTTGTGGTGCACAGGTTCAGAGCTCTTCTGCTAAGAGGAGCAGGAGCTGCCTATTGCTCATCACCATGCTCTTCTGGGCTGTGTGGCAGCAGTTTTCCTCTTGGAAAAGAGGCAAAGCAGTTATGTCTGTTTAAATAAAAGCAGCTAAAACAAAATGACCCTTGAGACTTCATCATAGCTACTTATTATAGCTGACATCCATTGAGGATTGTTTTTCTGTTGTGTTGTATTTTTTATTTTTTTTTTCCTTCCCTTCATTAGTGATTGCTTTAAAATTGAAGCCTGAACTAGGAAAACAGGAACTGTGAGTATGGAGGTGTACTTTTGGCCCGATTTGCATGCTGCCTGCTCTCTGTTTAGCAGTAGGTGTACTGGGCGCGTGTGCGAGCAATCCTACGTGTCAGCAGTTCCTGCGGGCTGCTCCTGCTGACTCACGTGTCTGGTGCAGCCCGTAGCTCCCTGCTGTCAGCTGCCCACAGTAGGAGTGTGGCAGTGCTGACCCTTCGTGCAAAGGTTGTTTTTGGTTCTCTGGTCACTGCTTCCGTTGTGGTGTCTTCCTAGTCAGACTGAAGCATGCTGCCGTTAAGGCTGGCTGCTGTTTGTTGTGCTTGAAGTACATCTGGATGTGACACGTGTCCAGCAGGACTGACCCTCTGGGGTTTGTTTTGTTTCTGGTTTTATGAATGGGATGTTTGATTTACCAAAAACATCCACCAATGCATTGTTCCCAATTTGGATACAGCAAGACCCACATGCAAGTAGTATTTTCTCTTGAGAGTTACCAGCCCTACAGGCTCTTATCCTGCAGCCCTTCTTTTTTTTTTTTTTTCCCCGGCAGAAACCTTTGAAGCCGGTGAAGAATTCTGATTAACCTTTAAAAACCTTTATTGTAGCCTGTCTTTAATTTTCAGAATTTTCCTGTCTCTGAGAACCTGGCTTCTACCCCTGCAGCAGTAATCCTGCCCACAGTGCGAAAGGATTCCTTCATTTGCATGAGGATGAAAACTTGCCCTCTTGTATACAACTGTTTCTTTATTTACGGTCTCCCTTCTGATTACTCATACAGATCCTAAAATGATAGCTTCTGCTGACTAGGGATTTTTAACTGATCTTGTTATGGCTTTTTTTCTTCCCTCCTTTCTTTTTCTTTCTCAGTCTGTCACAAAAGCCCTTACATCAGCTGAGAGAATTATCCTCCTGCAGTTCTGGATTTACTGCTACTGACTTGTAAGTCCTCAGTTGTCTTCTGTGTTTTTCTTCCTTTTTCATTAATTTGTAAAAACATGGTAAACAAGATCAGCTGGTATGAAACAGGCTTTCATAACAAAAAGGTGAGCTCTTGTCACTTGTTTTGTTTTTAGTCAAATACTTTGACCAGTAATGAATAGAAAACCACATTGAGAGCTTTGTAACACTTGAAGAAAATGGGTGTTCTTGGTTTCCGCCAATACAAATGACTCATCGGTATCAGTAGGGTTCCTACTTCTAATAATAAAGCTGTGGAAGACCTTTAAAATCTGTGATTTTGGCCCCTGCTCTTAGTGAAAGGTTGGAAAATATTGCTTCAAGGTTTTTTGTGTTTTAAATGTATGGAAGCTTTAATGATTTGCTGTGCCACAGCAGATGCCCCATCACATACCCTCCAAAAAGCTCTAATAGTACCACTGGCTGTGGTGCTAAAATCTTCCATTCTTCTGTTTCCTTGGTGCTCTGATTTCACTGCAGCCCATCACTGATGTTTAGCCTTGATGTCAGAGATGCACATCTGGAAAATACAATCTAGAGATGCTGAGAGCGGGGCAGGAGTGGCATAACACCTCATCTGGCTGAGCTGCTGCTCTCCACCTCAATTCCACCCCAACCAAGAGAGGACAGAGATGCTGCTGTGTGACCCACAGCATTGGTTGAGCTGGGATCGTGGCATCTGGAGGGAAAAGTAGAGAATAAGAGCAAACAAACAGCAACCTGCAGGCTGCGTGTCATTACCTAGGAGGAAATGCGGGTCTTCCAGTACTGAAAGTGATACTGAAAAAAGGGCAGATCAGAAAGTCATCTATTAATTTTTTTCTTTTTCCCTAAGCTGACATCCTTTTAGTTATTTACTTGTGAGGATAAAATCTTGTATGCAACATGTTCAGTGCAGCAAGGCAGCCCTGCTGCATATTGCGTTTAGCTTGAAACTGTAACTCGGAGACAGCTGGGTTATCACTTCCATACAAGTATAGTGTGCCCTCCATTCTGTTATACTGTATCAAGTTTTAAGTCTTTGGTGCAACATATTCAACCTTACTTGCAGTCTGGATGCAGTATTCTGGCCTGCCTCATTGATTTGTAGCCTTGCTGCATGTTTGCAAGCTGCTCATGTTGTTACAAGATTTAAAGACTGAGGTGGAGCTCATCTTCCACGTTAGTGAGAATTCCAACAATTATGAAACTTCCGTGCTTACTTTATCTTTTGTTGTGATATTTATACTGGTTCATTGTTCCTTACAAGGATGGGATGGTTCTATGTTTCTTAATCTGTTTGCAAAGTAACGTGTTCTTTTTTTTTTTTTTTTTTTTTTTTTTTTTTTTAAAAAAAAAAAGGCATTTTGAGGCAGATCTACAGAAAATCTAGAGTGACATCAGCATTGATGAGGAACTCTTACCCCTTAATGATTAAGTACCTCTATATACTCAATCTGGATTTCTGCTGAAATAGCTTGGGTGTTTTTGTTAGTTTCTTGTGTGACTGGGCTGCTATGGAAGTCTTTGGTTGCTTCTTATCGGGAAAAGCACACTAAAAATAGAGGCGCAGAAGTCTGTGGAAATTTGACTTTGAAACATGTGAAAATCCAGTTGTTTGTTACATGGCAACAATAAGAGATTTTACTATTTTCAGATCAGTATAGAAGAAAAGGCCAACTTCCAACGTAAGGAGTTTATTTATGGACAGTTCTTACTGAAGTTCCCAGAATAATGTTCTGTAAGGAGTGTAAAATACAGCATCAATGTTTGTTCAGAGTTCGGAAGGACATGGATTTGATTTGGTGATCTGTTTTCCTCATGTTTTTAGAAAACCTGGCTAGGAGAAGCGTCGTGAGGATAGGGTTGTGATGTGTGAGTAACCCTTCTAAATCTCATCCATGTTCTCAGTTCTGCTGATTTTGGAAAAAAAGGACCTCTTTCCAACTCATTGAAGGTTGGACCGGTGAAAGGGAACAGATGCTGCCACTACCTGAATTCTGGGTCTGATTGTGCTCTGCGTAGTCTCACCCCTTTCCTCACGCTCACCATGACACCCACCTCATCCCACAGTGGGCCTGCTCCGAGAGCTAAATCATCAGGTTATTCTTTTTGTTGCTACAGTTAATTTTCTTCTGGCTGAGTTTACCACAGGATCTGGCAAATACCTGGTCAAGGGAGAGAATGGAATGAGAATAAAATTTGTTCAACGGCCTTTGGGCTGTACCAGAGCTCAGTGACCATCTCAGCATTGTGCCCCATGTCCTGAAGGTCACCATCATCTTGTTTTTTGCAGTGTGGGGGGGTACTGCAGGGAACTGTGAGCAGCCATCTGCCCTGCAGCTTGGTGGCAAGGACTTGCTGTTGGGGCATGGGATGTGTGAGTTCAGACTCAGGCTGTTTAGTTTGGGCTTTGCAGCAGTTAATTGCGTGAAACATTAGATGAAAACAAAACTCAGTCAAGCAAGCCTTCCTCTGCCCTCTACGTTAGCAAGATACACAGCTTGTTATTTCCACCTGTTTATGGTTGCTCCTTGCCTGGTGTGACCTGGTTGTGTCGCTTATCTCACAGCTGTGACAAGCCCTTGGGAATTTAGATTTTAAACCTAATGGAGATGAGAGCCAGCCTGGTGACTATGGAGCGAGCTTGTTGAGCCAGATGTCTGCAGCCCACCCTGTGCCCGGCACCCTCAGGTCTCTCTTGCAGCCTTCATCACTCTAGACACGGTGGCGAGCATCTGCTCTTGGAGATGCTGAGGAACAGATTCAGCAGGTGATCAGAGCAGTCCTGGCTTGTATTTGCTCTGGTGAAGGAGAAAGTAGGACTCCATGCTTCATAACAAGAGGGAGGAGTCGCTGGCTGACAGCCCTTCAGCTGAAAGCAGGAGGTCCTGCTTGGCCACGTGCTTGTTGAGTTTCACTGGGCCAGTTTAGCATTCCAACCCAACATATGGCAAATCACCTTCCACTCAGCCTTGGCTAATTTTTTGCCAATATGAAGAGTTAAACTACAGGTTCAAAGAGAAGCAGAGCTAAAGTAGAGGAGAGATGGAGGAGCAGCACTGGCATCTTTGGAGAGCAGTCATTTGGAGAGTAGCCTGGATCCACTCAGACCACCCTATGCTGCTCCGCTTGACAAAAGCTTTGGTGACTTTGTGCAGAACTGAATGCAGTTTGTACATATTAGGCAGACTTATGTCCAGAGCCCTATTAGCATACCTACAGACGTTGGTTAAGGTCCTCCTCTTGAACTGGGAAACTTCAGTTCTGTTTTAGCTTAACTCCAGGTAGCTGCTGTTGCTGAGGTGCTCCTGCATTGAGCATATAGCCTGCTGACCATTGCTCGTTCCACTCACGGGTTTAACTTCATGTCCAAACCCCTCATTTGTTCCTATAGCTGTTCTTAAATGTGTGTTGAAGGAAGAATGGTGCAGAATACCTGGTGTGGAAACCCCAGTGAGTTGACAATGTGAAGTGGTTGTGGGAGATGTCAGTAAGCTCACCTGAATCTAAAACTGGTGATAAATGCAAAATTGCCATGTAGTTTGTCATAGCTGGAAGCTCACAGGCAGTGTGAATATCAGCACTCTGCAAGGAAACTTTGTTTGTCTTTTTCCCCTTCTTGTTCCTCTTCATTTGTCTTATTACTAGACTAAAAGTAGAGTCAGTGATTCATTCAGTAATCTGTTTCTTGGACAGTTAGTCATCTGCCAATTTGTGTTAACTTTCCACTTTGTTCATAAAGTGAGTAATGCATAATGCACTAACCACCAAATTCCAAACTTAAAAGGCTGTGAGCATCGTCCAAATAATCTCCAAACTTTCTTTTAATATATATAGATGTATATATATATATTTTTTTACCATTCTGTAAGATCAAAGTGAAGGAGATTTGGTCTGCTGTGTGGTACAGCTACAGCCTAATTGTTTTGTCTAGCCCCAGTTATTAAAGCAAAACTCAAGGTTGCAAATGTATTGCACCAGTTCTGTTGGACACGGAATTGTGTATGATTGTATTTCATAATTGGTATAATACTCCTTGTTGTTCTTCATTGCACCCACTGTCAGCCAATAAACAATGCCTCCCTATTTCCCTCCTCCACTGACTGTCCTGACGTTATTAATTTTTTTTTCCCTACCTCAGTGAACTGTGATGCTATCAAGACTAATTTAATGCAAGTTGCTTGGTCTTGCAAGGAAGACTGGGGTTGCTATTAGTTGGCTGCTGCAAATATTTCTGTTGCTTTTCATCTTCCTTTTTTTGTGCTGTTGAAGTGTTACCTATACAGAACTCGAAGCTATAAAGCCTTCCTATAGAGATGGGGTAGATATTTTGATCTGAAGGTGATGCCAGTCATTTCTGAAGATGAGCGCAGCACTTGTTTGAATCACTTGCAGAATTTTAAAACTATTTTTTCTTCTGTTTCATGGAAACCAGAGTAGTGTAAAGAGTAACAAGGTCAGTAACATCACAGGAGAACTTTATAGGAGCAAAGTCTTTACAGTCTGCACTAAAATGACATAAAAGTTCCTACTGCAGTGCTCAGCAGCAGAAGGATTTGAAGTGAAGGAACAGCTCCCATGCTGCAGGGAGTAAACACTGATACTGGAGGGGCTCTGCTTGGCTGGGTGGTTTCTCTTCAGACACCTCTTTATCTACTTCAACCTCACTCCATTTCTAGCCAATGGAGTTTGTGTGGTTATTTGGTGGCATCCCCATCTCTTGATGATGCAGCCCCATAAGCAGGTGATGCAGGCTAGATGGGAAGAAACAGCCTTTTCTCTGTGGGCTCTGTGACAAGCCCGCGTTCTGTGTGATGGTGATATTGTCAATAGAAATACACTGTGCTCTGTTGCTGTTTGCTGGACATTAGGAAGTATTACTTTTCAGAAAGGGTGGTCAGGCACTGGAACGGACTGCCCAGGGAGGTGGTGGAGTCACCGACCCTGGGGGTGTTCAAGGAAAGACTGGATGTTGTATTGAGGGACATGGTTTAGTGAGAGCTATTGGGAATAGGTGAACGGTTGGACTGGATGATCTTTTAGGTCTTTTCCAACCTTGGTGATTCTATGATTCTATGATTCTATGATTCTAATAAGCAAAGAACAGGTTTTGTCTCAAGGAAAAAGTAGAGAGTATCCATTCCCTCATTTCTAGACTCAAATTCCAGTCTTTAATCATCCAGATTCCTACCTTAATGTAGAGTCATATAATCATAGGATATTCCAAGTTGGAAAGAACCCATAAGGTTCATTGAACCTAACTCCTAAGTCCAATTTGCAGGATTACAAACTCTGAAGGGTTTTTCCTTTCCATCCAACTTTGCACATTAGTGAGTTTGAACAGCTCAGATAAGCTCTGGGCAAACATATCAGGGTTATTGGAACAGTAGCCTTGGAGACTAGCCCATCCCCATTACATGCAGATTTTCCAGCATTGGTGATGGTGGGTAATGCACCTGCCTCTCTCAACTGTTTGCAGCTATCATGTTTCAAAGTAACTTGTTTCTGGTTGAGACTCGGTTTTAGCTTTTGAGCTTAACTTTTGAGAACTGATGCTGCACTGAAATTTGGAAACTTCTTGCTTTCCAATTGGTTGAAGCACAGGCAGAGCTCCGACCTGTCTTTGTTTGAAAGGTATACAGGAGTCAGCCTGTGCAAGTGCCGGTCCCCTTGCCTTATCCCAAACAAAATAATTGAATGGGAAAGGGCTGCATACTGAGGGACATAAGGATCTCTGCAGGATTCAGCAATTGCAGGTGACTGTGCTGCAGCTCTGCGCAGTGGGCAGGAAGGGAAGGAGCTGTGGTGGGTGCTCCATTGCTGTATCCCACCATAGCTGGAACACCTGTGCCCACCCTGCCTTGCTTTTGGGTTTCTGGTTTATGCCTTCAGAGCATTATTTTGGGGTGGGAGAATGAGAAGGTCAAAGGCTGATGTTAAAGTGTGTTTCTCCATCCCTTGTCTTCTGTGTATTCTGGCAGTCTGTAATTGGGATATTCCTCTGAGGATGGACACATCAGCATCCTTCTCCCGAGCCATGCACAGAGCAGGGATGGCTATGTGAGAGCTGTCCCTTGGGGGCAGGTGACTCCATCAGCCATTCGCTCTGAAGGGGTGCTCCCTCTATGGTTGAAGAAACCCTGAGCCCGTCTCCCAAGCGCAGCAGTTTACAAATAGCTTTTCAGTGTTTGTTTTTTATTTTTAACATTCCCTGCCCATGGGCACCTTTCTCTTGAAACAGCTCAGGGAGGAAAATCATTGCTACAGTAGATGCAACTGGTCACATAGTTTCCTCAGAAAGTTGCTTTTAGGGCAGCGCTGCCGATCTCTCAGTGGAGCTTGAGCAAAACACATTCCCTTCTCTCTCTTTTTTTTTTTTTTTTTTCTCCTTAGTTTGGAGTTAATTCTGATTATTATATTTTCCTGTGGCTGCTGCTTATGGGTGTTTTCTATGTCTGACACCTGGTGTGTGCCCTTTTTCCTCAACTTATCACAGAGAAATAATCTCAGCTGAACTATGACATGTCAGCACAAGAGGAAATTCAGACATTTCTCTCTCATGTATATATGTATATGGTGGTTTTTTCTTTTTTTTTCTCCTAACTTGTGTTCGATTGCTAATGGAAAATTCTGGTCAAAAGGGTGCAATATCTTTGCTACGTGTTTCATCTGGAAACCACAGCTCCCGACACACGGCACACCACGGTACCCTGCTTACTGGCTTTTTCCAGTGCCACGTGGGCATGGGGAGATATGTTTGTGGGGGAAAGGGGAACAGCAGAAGGATGGAGGTCCCTCTCTTGGCAATATTTCTGTTTTTTCTTTTTTTTAAAAAAAAAGGAAAGCCCAACTATCTACAAAGTAAGTTAATCATTGCCCAAAGGTTTGACACCACTGTCTGCGATGTGACTGGAAAGCTCGTGGTAGCACACCAGCTCTCTCTGAGATGGCTGCAGGTGTGGGGACAGAGGATGTGTGGGGCAAGAGCCAGTGCCCATGTTCTTTGGTACTGCAAGGCACTGCAACCCACTGCTGGCTGTGGTGGTGGCAGCTCGCCCCTGCTAGAGCTGATTTGCTGCTGCAGGTTTGTGACTGAGGCTGTGGTTTTATGTACCCTTTTTTAGGAGTGCTGAGGGTTTAAAGTTATCTAGCACTGTATTTCTTCCCTTTTAAAAAAAAAATTGCTTTATTTTTGCCACTGCCTTTTCTACTTTTAACAAGCGTCCACTTCTTTTAGAAGCCATGAAACATAATGCTACTTAAAAAGAAGAAACTGGAACAAAGAGGTTCCAGTTCCAGAAGAAACTTGCCCAAGGAGGTTATGGATGTCCCATCCCTGGAGGCATTCAAGACCAGGCTGGATGTGGCTCTGGGCAGCCTGGTCTGGTGGTTGGCGACCCTGTACATAGCAGGGGGAGTTGAAACTAGATTATCGTTATGGTCCTTTTCTACCCAGACCATTCTGTGATCCTGTGAAAAAATGTTTTAATTGACCACTACTGATCAGCTCCAACAAAGCATTTTTTGCCCTTTGGGGAGAGTTTTTTGAAACTTAATAATTTAATAGCCTTATAGTTTTAAATACATAATACACAATGCTGTGAACCATAAAGTAAAATAAAGCTTAAATACCTAGAAGTTGTGAAGAACCTCTTCAAACAAGAAGCCTTTCTTCAGCAGCTGGACCCCAAGAAACTTCATGCTGGTATTTGAAAGCATAGATTTGTTTCCTTGCGATTTTAAAATATTTACCTGTGGGTCTAGTTTTCCTAAACCGTTCCCATGCCGTGTTTAATGCCTTAGATGTTTGTTGAGTGTGCTGCACGTGTGATGTTACGGCTCAGATGAAGTGTTGCAGCCTAGCGTGCTATTGCTGTCATGCTGATGATGAAGGTCTTCCTGCAGAATGGGATAGAATTTTCCTGCTTCCCTTCTTAGGGAAGAAGAGGAGGGTGTTTATACCACAGAGGAGCTTTACATGCCTCAAGAGCTCACGGTGGACACAAGTTCCAAGTGTGCTGCTTCAGGGAAGCCCCTGCAAGTTGAGCTGCCAGAAGTAGTTATAAAGTGCCCGGCAGAGGTATAGAGCATACGTTATGCTACTTTTGCCTCCTTCTATCTTGCTGTTAATTGGGACTTCAAGAAAAGAGACCAACAGTCATCCTGGATGGAGTATTTGACACTTGAAAACACTAACATATGAGTATTGTGGAAGTGTTCACGCATGGTACACACTTTAAAAAGGAGTAACTGCCAGGAAGTCTAATGCCAACAAAGATGTTGTAAGATATGTTAATCATTAGCAGAGTAATCTGGAATTAAATTTGTTTAATTTGGGAAATAGTGTTGAAAATCTTGTAGCACTTTGACTCATCACCTGCAGAAATGCAACCTGGCTGTGTTTTTTTTTCCTGTGCATTATTTGCTTTTGACCTGAGGTGTCCGGTCTCTGTGACCCTTGCAACTGCTCACCAAAATGTTCCTATTGGGCAGGCCTTCCAGGTGCTTCCTCTGAGAAGACAAGGAGCTGTAGGACAACTCAGGCAGAAAGTACCAGGTGATCTTGAGAGGGTTTGGTGCTCTTGGGTGAGCCTGGAGGTCAGCAACCCTGTGGGCTCCCTCCATCTCGGTGCTAGCAGAGTGATGGCTGGTCCTTGTCCCAGAAGAGGTCCTCGCACCTCTCCAGCGATGCTGCCTTTGGGAATAGTCAATGAACTGCTCGAGGAATGACTGACCACTGTCATTTAGGTACTTTTTGAAGAAAAAAAAACAACCAACAAACAAACAGAAAAACAAGCAAGATGAGGGCAATTGGCTGAAATAGCTGTAAATGTTGTGTGCAACTGATAGATTGGAGTTGTTGGATTAGGGAATGATGGAGAAAGTGATGCAAAGCCAACAAGTAGCTGGAAAGAAAATCAGAAATTTTACTAAGAGCACAAAATGGGAAGAAAATCAAAGCCCTGTCCTCTGTCGCATTGGAAAGGGGGAATATGTCATTAAAACTCCCACGTCAATGTAAGTCATGTAGGAACTAAAACACATACCTGCTCCACATTACTGCTTTCTCTGCAACTTCATTTCAGAACGAACCCTTTGCCAAAAAAGAACTGCTTGCTTACAGGAAACCATGTTTTTGACTAGAACATACAGTAAAAAGGGTGGGGCATGCATGTCCTTTATTGTATGAAAGCAAAAGGAGTGGATATGCTGCAGGGAATTGTGAGTGAATCTGTTACTTTTCTCCTTTTTTCAAGATGAGTTCAGAAGGTTTTGTGCTGTTGGTACAGTGGTGAGGCTTGGCTGATTGGCATGACAGCTACAGCATGCCTTTTAAGCTCTGTTATTTTACCATCCAATTGTTTGTGTGGTGCTTCTTGTTTTTGTTTTGCATTTATTTAAAAAACAAAAAACAGTGGTAGGAGATTTTAAAACCTTTAAGTCCCCAACAGGATGTAAATATTTAGTCTGGCATGCAGAACTGGCATTTTGATCAGAGGCACATGACAAATATACTTCTAATTTGTTTCATTTTCTAGAGGTCCTACTGGTAGATATAAATGAACCAGCTTAAGATCTCACCGTGGTTGCAAGCTGGCAGAAAAATTAGCACCACACTTTCCAGTGGAAGCAGAACAAAAATGTAAAGACTGCAAATTAAATTGGAAACAGCTCTTAATTTCCCCTCTCCTCCTCCTCCCCCAAAGGATGAATGGCTTACTCTTTTGGATGGAACTTTGTATAGTGAGTCATAGTTTTATATGGATTTGTGTGAATATGTAGGTGAGGGAGACACTAGTATCTGAGAAACTATAATATAGTGTCTAGAAGTGTCCTGGAACACAGAATAAATGAATGTTTGATCTATTTCTCTTGCTGAATTAGCAGAAACATAAATGCAGAATATCTTCCTCCCTTTATTCCCTCTCCTCTCATTGTGTTTGGCAGATACAGAGGAGGTCTGTGATGCACAGAGAATGTGTGAATATCAATAATTAAGGTAGCCACTGAAATAAGAGTATCCCCTCTGCCATGTTTGAAGCATGTGTGTGCAGAGCACCAGCAGTGAGATGGCTCAGGCATGTGCAGTGAATGGTTACCTCTATCCGGTAACTTGAGGTAAGAGTGTGGATTTGCATGGGACTTCTGCAGTGGACTGAGAAGTTTTCCCTTTCTAGGCTCTTGTTTCACCTCTTTGCAACTATTTACTATGCATCCACTTGCAACAGAATAGCTATTTGTGCAACCAGTAGCAATGAAACTGGTTAAAAAGTAAGCAAATTTTTTTTTTTTTTTTTTTTTTTGGTCAGCCTTTTCGTTTTGCTGCTCATAAGCAAGCTTGCATTCAAGCGGGGAAAAAAGATAGGGGGACAGGAAATTTGTGGTAGAGGCTTAATAGGATCAAGCAAAAAATGGAAATGTATTGAAGTGGTATTGATGCAGACATGCAGTAGGGTGCTTAGCTGTTTTACCTTCTCAGTCCACATCAACTATTGGAAATAGGGTAAATGTTCTTCTATATGGAGTGCCTCCTATGGACAAGAATAAGATAAATGTGTTCTAATATTCTCATATGGTAGTTGTGCATTAATTTTAGGTCTTAAAGAACTACCTGCTTTGAGCAGCTGGTCAATCTTAGGTAGTTAGGACCTTCTTTTTAGATTTCACCACACCTTACTTCAGCATTTAATTGTGTGGACCTTATTTTCATATCTTAGACTTGGAGATCTTTATAGTACTAGCATAAAAGTTGTTATTAGATCAGTAGACTGAAAATCCTGAGGCCAATCGTGAGCTCTTAGCCTCTTCGTTCTCCTGGGAGTGTGGTGCTGATCTCCCCTGCAACCCTGGCTGTGGATTCTTCTCCTGCATTCTCTTTAGGATAAACTTTTTTGCTTCATTCAAGCAAGAGGCCAAAAAGGCCTTATTCTCATGGTGCCACAATACCCTGGGAACATTTTCTGGAAAAGGGGAAATGCATTTACATTAAAAACACTCAAGCACCACCAACAAAAAGAAGCAGCCGCTTCTCATGTAAGTGGGGGGGAATCCCACAGTGTCTTCAGAGAAATAGACTTATTTGGTAATGTGCTTGTCTCTCAGACCTCCCACCATCAGATGCTACGGAGGTCTGACTTCCATTTTGAAACTAGTACCTGGCATGGGATAGTTATACTGGTCTTATTGCTTAGAAACCCAAACATGGAGAAATTGAGAATTCATGTCGTTTGGTTTAATTTCTTGAAAAGAGATTAAAACTCCAGTGTTTATCTTGGATCCCCAATGCAAGGAGCTGGAGGGAGCAATAAGAGTATTTTATGATTAATGAGCCTTTCTGCATATGTTTCTCATGCCTCTTGGCACTTAGTAGTCCCAGTGACCTAGCTTTTTATTTTGTTTTTCTCTTGTTGGCATTCTAAGTAGTTATCTCCTGAGATGCAGAATCCATCTTCAACCAGACGATCTCTCAGCTGTGAAGATGTGGGCTAACTTACTCTCCCTCTGGCTCCTCTGTCAAGTAGGTTAGTGTTTCTGTTCTTTTCCCATATTCAGATCTTTTTCTTCTCTGCTTTGGCATAAAACAATTCCTACAACATAGAAAACCATCATCCTTGCCTTGAAAGTGGCACCTGGTTGAGATAGGGAGCAGTGTTGCACTGAAATTGCCAGCCAAACTGAGAACAGGTTACTCTGGATGCATTAGCTGTAGTTTGGTGCGAGTCAAGTCTGCAGCCTTCCTGGTCCCCACGCTGAGCCTTGGTGGTCCTGGCCACCAAGGCTGCCTTGACAGCAGCATAGACAAAGGCAAAATAAAGCCCATGGGAAGTGCTCTTCAACCTTTTTTTCTACATTCTCAGAAAAGAAGACGACTAAGATAACAGCAAATGGTTCCTGGCACTTACATGTGGAAGACGAGAGGGGGGAGAAAGTGTTGTAGGCAACCCAGGGGATCCCAGAGTTGCAATCCAGTTTTTTTCCCTTTTGAACTAGTTCTATGGATCTGAGCGATTTTTATGAATAAAGGAGGGGTTTGACATAGCATACAGGACTGATTCTTTATCTATTACAGTGAGAAGAGCATCTGATTCTGAAAATAAGTATTTTATCCCCTCAGATGAAGCCCTCTCAACTGGTGGCAGCCCATGTATGGCACATCAATAAATCTGCCTCCCTTGAGGTTTCTCTCTGCAGCTGCAGACCATGTGCTCCCACGTATGCGTGCTTACCAAGCATGCAGAGGGGAGTATTTAACCAGCTGCAACTCAGTGAATCGGTGTAGGGGAAATGATTTCCCTTGGGCAGAGAAACTCCATGCTATAGTAGAGGCCTAGCTTGGCAGGCCCTCCAGCACATCAGGTATGCTGGGAACCTGTGCCATCACTCTTGGTCACCACCCAAACTGAAAGAAGTACTCTCAGTTGCTGGATCCCTTTGAAGAAGTCCTAAATGCATTACAATTGCATTTGCATCACTGCTCAACCATCTGTGTTGTCTCCTCTGCCACCTCAAGCAGCCTGTGAACTACCTATGTAAGAAACACAGGGACAGAGAGCCTGAGTGTGAACTGATAGGAAAAATGGGAATGACTGCAAAATAATGGTGTGCTACAGATAGGCAGCAGTGAGCCAGGAACTCGAGTATAAGAACATACTTTTGCTCTTCTGGCAGTAGGGCTCAGGCTTCCTTGACTGTCTCGCTCCTTACCTGGAGAGCAGTCAAAACAGCAGGAAAAAAAAAAAAGTCATCTGATCCTCCTGCTGAAGGCCCTTCTCCTTGCTTTTGCCTTGCTGAAGAGGCAACTGTGAAAGCTTCCCCATTCATTCCTAACTCTTATTTTTTGGCTGTTGATGCCAAGTTTATATCAATGTGTTTTTCTCATATACAGGCAGTTTATCTACATAGTAAATATTTTTTGTATTTCTCTGACACCCAGTTACAGCACACCTGGTTGTTTTTTTTTCTTTTTTTTTTTTTTTTTTTTTTTAACAGTGATGCGTGTCATTTAGCTAATTGTGCTTAAATGGAGGAAGTCAGTGAGTAGGTGGAGGGGTTTAATTTCACCAAAGCCATTCAGGAAAAGCAGCTTGATTTCTATTCTGCATGCATCCTTATTCCACCCCACACTTGACTAGTTTGTGGAGCGCTGATGAGCACCTGACATGGTGAGTTCTGCCATGTGTGTGAGCGGCTGGGTGCTCATCACAGATCCTGCAGAATGAAGCATGCCCCAGCATGTGTGGCAGAGAAAGTGGCTCAGGTTAATTTTTATGAAATAAAAAGCTGTAGAAGTTTACAGGAGCCTTGGTGAGTAATCCAAAGGAGCTGAGCTTTCTACAATAGAAGTTGCTGGATAATATCACTAGCAGCCTTCTGCTTAGGGACATAACAATCTCTTAAAGGTTAGTTTCCAACAGAGTAAGAGGAACAGAAAAAATGGCGTAGGGAAAGTTTTCTGATGTTTGATCACTGTTGGGTTTTTTTGTGCCTTGCTCTGAAGCCTCTGTATCACTTCACTGTCTGCGGCTGATAATGGGGCAAAACACAAGTGTGGTCTGGGAAGACATTTTCTTGTGATGATGGTATAAACCATCATCATACAGCTACAGTTAAAAATTTCCAGTACTTCCTTCTCATGATATTATTGGAAATTATATAAAAAAGCATGTAAATCAAAAGTATCGATTTGTGGGGAGCACGTTAGAAATTAAAATTAGGAAAACTTAAGACACTACATAACAACCAGCAAGCCATTAGATGCCATAGAGTGAAATAGAAAAGGGGCTTGCCACTGACATGATCATGAATACACCACATTGATTGCCACAGATCTGGAACCCCATTTCCTCCAAATGAATTAGAAGAGCTACGGTGAATGTGAGTGCAAAAGCTAACATATAGGAACCATGCTTTCAAACTCTGAAACACCTAACAAACACCTAGTCTAATGGTTGGCAACCCTGCCTGTGGCTGGGGGTTTGAAACTGGATCGTCTTCAAGGTCCTTTTCAACCCAAGCCATTCCATGATTCTATGAATTAAACAATTTTCAATCATTTTTTTCATAATTCTTTTCATTGTCTGGGAGCAACGCTGTTTAAAAACCATAGGTACATAGCAAGATCTTGGTGCTCTGAACAGTGCTATACTGCTCTGAAAAACTTATGGTATAGTTGTTTCAGGATTGGATCCTGAGCATGAAAAAGAACAGAGAGATGGAATGGTACATTAGATGTAACACTCCTGGTGAAAAGAAGGAGGTAATTGGTCAAGTAAGAGTTACGTAGAAAAATCAAGCATTAAGTGTAATGTTTCTGATCAGTCAAGGGGGAGTCAGAGAGGATGGGTTAAACCATAACATGGAAACAAAGTGTGAAAACGACCATTAGCTGTTGAGTCCTGCAAGGAATCCATCAATTTAGTTCAAAACTATATTGTTAATGTGTATATTCTATATTTCTTAAAAAGAAGTGGCTGTACTATTTCCAATGTACTATGCCTTTGATTATCATTAGGGGAAAACCTGTTTATAGTAGCATTGTTTTAGTGGTACAGATCCTTACTTGAGTTGCAGGCACGTGGTTTTGACAGGGCATGTGGTTGGGCACTGTGCAAGGAATTTTATATTGCAATTGCTCTCTTTGCTTTAGTGGATAAATTATCTTGTGCTAAAATATTGAGCAGCAACACTGTGCTTCATTGTTAGACTTGCTGACCTTTGCCTTCAGTTGGAAAGAGGGCAGGAAATCTGCGTTTCCTAAATGCTGCCTGAAGTCATAGAAGAAAACCCTATCCCTTATACACACAGTGTACAAAATGACCACACAGTGCAACTAGAAATAACTGTGGTCACACGAAAGCTGTGCGGAGGCTTGGCTGTTGGAAGTCAGCAATGAGGAGAAGCAAATAAACAACAGCGAACAAGATGTTAATGTTGGTTGTGTCAGATATGTAAACTCATGTGGATTGTAGTGGATCTGTGACTCAACTCTTATCAGAGTATAAACGTGAGCCTGTGGAGCAGATGTGTATGCATTGCTTCGGAGGCAAGATCCACGCAGAGAGAAAAAAGATAATCTAGGGCAGCATACACAAAAGGGAAATTGAAGCCATTGCCTCTTCTCTGACTCTTGGACTTTGTTAGAAAACAAAAAGCAATCCAGAATGGTGAACGTGAAACATCTCAGCCTCTCTTGCCAGTTGGAGAACTGCTTATAATGTTTATAGTCTTGGAACAAAAGGCAACAAAACAAGTTACTTAAGAAAAGAATCCATCATTCTGACAAAAATAGAGCTTTCAGCTTTGTGTGTGTGTGTTTGTGTGTGTGAGCCTCTTTTTCTCTAGCCAGTCAATCCTGTTACTGAATAAAACTCTAGAAATCAAGTTAACAAGATTAATGTCTGTAAATATTTGTAAAACCTATGTGTTACACAGTCTCTTTAAATGTGATTATCTTGTGTTTATAATACTTACTCATATTTTGTGCCCAGTCTGATCTAAAATTGAATAGTTTTCATTAATTTTCTTGCTTGTTTAATTTCATGCTTAAACCAATAAGTTACAAATCTGCATGACTGCCCAGTTATTGTTACACACAGAATAATTGCTTTGAGTCACTGCTTATGGACTCGGATTGCCAAAGGGTGTTAATACTTGCTATTCAAGCAAACGTGTTTATCTGAAAGCTGGCTCAGTAGTCTGCAGAATGCAGTGTTTACTATGTGAGGTTCAGCCTCAGAAGATTATGGGTAGGAAATACACTGTGTGATCATTAATAACACCCAGATTTCTTGTCTTTTCAGGGATGTTATCTGCTAAATACAGGAAAATGAATGTATGCAAATGAATTTGCAGTATGTTAGCAACTTTTGAGCTATCTGCAATGTTGTATGGGCCATATCATAGCAGTTAAGCTTTGAGAAAAAGATTTGTGTGCTGGTCTCTTTAAAAACCTCCTTTTTCTTTCCTTTGCCTTTTTCTGTCCCAGTATGTGTCTGTTTTTTGTCTGTGCTCTGTTGTGAATGTCTTGTTTAACCAGAGGAGAATTTGGGAGTACGCAAGCCAATAATCAATTCCCTTCATACACTGGAAGATTCATTTTTTCCTGTCCAAGTTTATTTCCACTGTTTAGTCCAAGTGTTTAGTTCCAAACACTGAAGAGGAGTATTATTTTTTACGCAGTGAAGTTTTCCTCTGTGGCAGAAATAACCCCAGGGAAAGTGACATTTTGAAATGGCATTTCACCTCCATTTATTACACTGGTGTGTGTCCAGGTTGTTAAAATGCTGAGAAATTTAGTGGCAATCTCACCTGCTGGAGTATATTTTACAGAAGGAAAACAAATAATAAAGGAGAGCGGTAGCTGTTGGGTTACTTGCACTTTCTGCGGAAGGGCCTTCTGTGACTACAGCTGGAAGCAGCTGATGTGTTGCAAATTCATAGTACAGGTGAGAGCAGATTCTCTTTCTCAGCAGGCGTGAGGCTGTTTGGCAAGTTGGTGGTGTGTGTGTGCTGGGTAGAGCCCGCAGAGCTTGCTTTCTAAAGAAAAGGTGTATGTTTTCATGTAAAGCTTTGTCAGAACTGATATTCGGCTCTTAGCATAGTTTGCAGACCCTTTGCAGTCCTGAAATTCTCGCTTTCAGGATTACTAGCTACCTGTCAGCAGCAAGCTGGATTTCATTTTTCACGGGAGACGCATCTGCGCGGTTCCGCAGACTGTGGTAGAGCAAACTTCAGATTGGAAATCAGATTAGTTTGTCAGACAGAATAAGCGTGTGGCAGAGCTGCAGTGAAGGAGTCAGGTGGCACTTCACTCTGCCAAAAAGGTAGGGAAGTTTTCTGTATCATTCTTTCATTATGGTATTATTTACTGCCTTTACGCATAGCTGCTGCCAAATAAGGTGATCTTGTTTGTTAGCTCCCTGTTGCTGCAGTTACTGGGAATATCCAGATGAAGCACTGTTAATCAGAGCCCATGTATGGCAATTTAGTATTTTGTGTTTCAGGTGGTATTTTGTGTTTTAAGTGGTGCTTGTCCATGTGTTGTATGTATAAAGAAGGTTTCTTTCCCTTTTTAAGATATGTATTAAAATAAGAACACCGGAAAAAGGATTGGAGAACATCATAGTTATAAATATGCTTTCATTTATGTTCCAGTTTGATGATCTCTTGTTATCCATCCAAATAATGTTTTAGTAAACAATGCCAATTGTATGAGGAATGTAGAGGAATGAGTACCTTCCCAACAGAGGCTTACATATTTTTTTCCCAACTGCATTAGACTTTTTAATTTATTTTTCTTTTCCCCAGGTTTTAAGTACTTTGCATTATTCTTAACAGGGGTAGTACTTTGCGCGTACTGAGATGTATTATACACGTGTCATTTGTTCCTGGGCACCAGTATAACATACGTGGGTGTCAACTGCGTATCTCTGTGGTTTTTAACCAATTTATGATAGTTTTGTTCTGATGCAACGCTTAAGAGTGCTAGAATCAGGATTGCCACCCACTTTAAATGTTGTTGTTAGCAGATAGCATTTATTTCAGTCACTTTAAAATTTTAACATTATGAAGGTGTTTTAAAAGGTTTGTGTCTCTTTTAAAAAACTTTTATATTCCATCTGGATAGTATCTACCGGCGCTGGTGCTGGAGATTCTCCTGCAACAGCAATGCGTGTGTAGGATTTAACTATGTTAATTAATTAACAAATTCCACTGAGCTCTTGGACCTCCTAGAAGAGCAGGGTCATCCCTGTTAAGCACTTGAAGAGGATGTGGCCATCAGCAGCAGCATTCAGTCAAAGCTCTCACTGATCCTCTGGATTAAGTCCAGGGAGCCCATCATTTCTAGGAATACACGTGTTGCATCAAATGCACTTACATAAGGACTGCACGTGTTAACAGCCCTGAGGGCAAGTAATCCATGGGATGTCTAGCAGCAGTTCTGGTGATGGACTGACAAGTTCATGCACGGGAGAGGTCCAGGCGAGGTGGTGGGGCTCTGCAGCCCATTCCTTCCTGTTGTTTGTTAACAGCAATCTCAAGCCTTTCTTCTCCAGCAGTGAGGTTGAGAGGCTGTGAAGCGTGGCCAGTGCAGTCCATGTGAATATTTCTAAAGGAAGCTAATAAGGCTGCATGCATTGCTTCTTTTGCCTCCAGTCAGCTCTTTGACTGAATTTAACTTAAAGATTAGAGAAGAGGATGCAGCCACAAGCGTGCATGCACAAGCTTGTAGAGCAATGAATGTTTCAAGGGAAAAAATGCCCAGAGTAAATTTTTAGTGTGTGTAAACAAATGCATCGTAAACATTCAGTGCCTGCTTGTTACTTTATTTGGTAGGTTATCCTGCATATTGCCTAGTGCCATATGCAAAATACTTATCAATGCTGGGCTTGAACTTTTGGGATCTCCTCAAAGAAATGAGCTGAGCTTCTTCATCCTTCTGTATGCACAGCATGGAGGCTACCTGCCTTCCTGGAGCTTAGTTGATCCCATAGTTAAGTTCAGAGAGAAGAAACACCGAACAGGATGATGTGACCTACATCTGCTGTGGTGAAGATGATAAGGGAGGAGGCATTGTGGACCTTCTGGAGAGAAAAGGCTTTGTCCTGTGAGGGAAACGCCAGCATGGCCTGCAGGGGGCTGTGGAGGGGGAGAGCAGCCCAGCAGCAACCACAGGGTTGATGTGAGAGGCTGGCTGGCACTTTGAGATGCTGGCAGCCTGCTCCTAAAAGCAAACAGTGCAAAACAGGTGGAGGTAAGTACACATGGTATCTCAGTAAACCTGTTGGCTTTAATCAGCTTATGAAAAGTGAGCTGCATCTGCAATCTGCGTGTGTCAAGTTTGCAGGGTAAGCCCTGGTGTGGGTGTACATGTGGCTTTGTGTCCTCCCTTGATGCCCCGGTGGCCCAGGTATCCTCTGGACAACCTGCTGGGAAGGGAAAGCCTCACTACTGAGTGTGACTAGCCTGAATTTCCTGAGCACCTGGAAAACTGCATGTGGTGACTGCTTGAGGTGAATTCAAAGCTATGTTCAGGACAGATTACCATCACTCCATAGAATTAGTAGCACAAATGCTTCCGTGCCTCTTTCCACTTTGCTGAGCACGTTTCTTTCCTCAGGGGCTTTGTTACCTTTTCCTTAGTCCCCACTGACTCTTTATTTATTTTTTTGACATTCCTCATCCCTCTAAAGAGGACAAAAGGCTATAATATTAGAAGATTATTTCAAAGGGAAGAATACACTTTTTCCTTGTGCAAATTAAAATAATGTTCTCTGATAACTAGCATGTGGGAATTGATTTTCTGCAAGTAGCAACTTTGAGCTAAATAATAGAGCTGTGCATGTTGTGTATAACCTGTGCAGTTTCTCAAGGCTGCAATAGAAAAAGAGCCTTAATCATGCAAGAACAGTGATCACGTTCCAACGTTTTCAGGCCTCAAAGTGTGAACATCAAACAGAAGAACAATAAAAAAAAAATATCTGAAATTCATCAGCCATTTTCATCGAAGTTTGCCAGGTCCCACACTGTAAATGTGGTGGTACTTCAAAGCCTATGACAATTCCATTAAAAAAATAATAATTCATCCTCTTGAAATATTAACATAGGAGGAAAACAAAGGAATAGGCTCTTTCTGCATCTGTGATCATGCAGATGATGTCCTTGTCATCTTGAAGCTGTACCTAAAGTTGAGACACAAAATTATAGCATTTCATTATCACCAGACTTCCTACCGTCTCCTTTGAATGTAGTTGACAAATTCTGTACTTTTTTACCCTTCTAAAGCAAACTGTCTGTGTGGACAGGCAGTGCTCAAACTGGGGCACAGCTATGCTAGAAGGAGATCTGAGTAGACAACTGGGTGTTACCATGGGACTGCCAGGTCCACGGATGTAGTTGCAGGATCCTTGCTGATGGGAAGATAATTTAACAGGAAGCCCTATAGTGAACCCACTGTACCTGAAAGGAAATGATAGAGTGTGTGTTTTGACTCTCCTCATACAGTTTTGGTATATGCTGAGGGTTGCTTTCTAGAGCCCATTTAAGATCATCCATACACTTGCTTTATTCTTGCGTGCCCTGGAAGAAGTAAACTTGTGGACCTGAAATTAAATCTGAATTGTTGCTGAGCGTTTGCTTAAGCCTACCTGGAGCCTGAAGGGACAGTGTTGGTCTGGACCCTGTTACCCTTTTTCGAAGCGTGCTAGCAGGGAGGGTGACCTCAAGAGGTGCCAGGAGACAGGGCAGTGTTGGTGCTTTCTTGGGTCAAACCAAGCTCGAAGAGGTGAAGTTGGCTCCCCAGCACAATCAGAGTTTTCTGGTGAGCACTGATAAGGCATTATGATTCTGCTGGCTGTGCGACTTGTACAGCAGGTGTTTCTTTAGGGGAAAGGATGTGTCTGAAATGAAAAAAGCCTGCTAGTGCCAAAGCCGTAAGTACACATTGGGCTGGCAGCAAGCAGATGTTGTTGCTTCCTAGCAGAGTTCAAGGGCTGTGTGTAGGTGTTACTTCTTCTAGTGGTGTGAGTGATGCACAGGCACTCGTGCCTTGTTCCTCACTGTCCACATTACCAACGTGGCTGTTCTGCAAGGAGCTTGTCTCACTGTGACATTTCCCATCTCCCGTGTTGCAGTGTCTGAGTTTGAAATATCTTGGTGCTGATTATGCAAAACACCAGCTTTTCATCTCCACATCCTTTTGTGTGAGCCCTGTGTTGAGTTCAGTATGAATTTAATAGTTTTTGAATATTGTATGTTAATTGTTTCTAATTTTCTATTGCTTAATCTTTTGACCACTTCAACTCAATTACTGTTATAGCTGTCCTTTTCTGAAATGTGTAATGCTCTGTTGTTGGTGATTTTTTTTTCCCCTCAGTTTCATTTAAATACCAGATAGCTTAAGTAAACCTTCTTGCCTGATACATTTTGCTAAAAATGACAGATTCCCATTAAATCAAATACAGGAGTTTGTTTAGTTAGCAGGGGGACTGCATAGCACTACTGAGTGGAAAATACACTGTGTTGTGGCCCACGGCATCACAGTGAGATTGGTTAATTTCTTGTTGATTATTACATATATCAGGTTTCTTATTTACTACTGTTCTTCTTGCTGTATTTTCTCATGGCAAATGACCTTTCCAATTCCCCTAGATATTAGCTTTGTTGAGGAGAAAAAAATCTTCTGCTTACTGAAGTTGAATAAGAAGGTGCTTCATCAGAAGGCAGTGAATAACCTGTCCCCCAGGGAGAAAAATATATCCATCTACTCAGACTCTGATTTTTATACAGGCCTTCTTTCAGAGGAGCAGGAGCTGCTGCTGCTGCTGGAGTCCCTCTGAAACACAGTGCCAAGGGTCCTTGTGTTCAGAAGAAAGCTCCTGCCAGAGGATGGAGGGGGGAGGTTGGAGGTCCTGGGAAGTTGGTGTGATGGGGGCAAAGGGGCTGAGTGGGTGATGGTGCATTGGGTCCGAGCCTTTGTACAGGGCTTGAGCAGTGTAGCAGTTCTTCTGAGCTTGTCCTTCAGGTAGCAGAGGATAAGCAATTTCTGCCTAACAGATGTGAGAGCCAGACTAGACGATAGATAAGGTGGGAAGTGTCCTTGCTGTACTCACTGGCTTTTTTTTTAATAAGGAGGTTGTGCTCAAGCAGAAGCACAGGGATGCCTCTGCGTAGCCTCAGACTGCTTACTCCCTGACTTGCTTTCCATCCAAATCCAGATCCTGCTGTTTACCTTCCCCAGAGAGTACTTGGCTGTCACAAGGATGAGCCTATAAGGCTTGTGAGAGTAAATGTGAGATCTGTCAGAGATAGTGCAAAATGGTTTCTTAATGAGTCTTTGCTGCAGTATTTCACAATGGACCTTTGCGAAAGTATGAGAAGTATTTACCTGGGTGGCTTAACATCCTCTATGGGGCTGGGAGCGGCTTCTTAGCCTGTGGCAAGATGGAGACTAGGCTCTACCAGCAGCCAGCTCCCTGCTGCCAGCCCAAAACCCGGGCGTGCAGCCTGTGCGTGGTGCAGGAGGTTTTGTAAGCAGCACCAAGACCACTCACAGGCCGGGAGCTGGTGGCTGCTCTGTAAGTCAGTGTTTTGAAAGGAAATGAACGGGCTTCTCTGGATGCCCATGAATTGATCCAGGTGCTTGTTTCCATTGCAGACAATAGCTCATTCATGAGTGTAACCCAAAGAGGATATAGTCGGTTGTACCTTTTTTTTTTTTTAACTGAAGAAATATTTTTATAAGTGATTTAAAAATGGCATTGAGTTTAAAAAAAAAAATACAAAAAATCGATCAGGTGTTACACTAAAATGTGAAGTGCTTTTACAGCTTCATGGCATATCTTGTATTTTTTCCCTTCTGTATTATCATTCCCCACAAAAACAAATGAATTGAAGGCACTGAGCAAACAAGTGATCAGGTGCTGCTTTACTGCTCATATGTGTGCTGCCTTGAGGTGCTTGCTTGTTGTAGTCAGTGGCTAAAGAGTTTGATTATCTTAATTGCTGTTAAACAAGACCTGTAGGACCAGCAGCATGGATCACAGCCGAGATACTCTATCCTAAAAACTGAATGTAAATATGCTAAAAATGCCTTCAGTTTTCCATCCTATTTATCACTTCTTAAAATAAATGGAAACAGACAAGTACCCTTTTATTTTTAGAAATATCTGCAAAACTCTGGAATACCAGGATATAAGCATGACAGAGCTACCAGACTGCTGAAACACCACATGGAAGTGTTAAGTTGAGTAAAAAGATCAGTTTCTTTTGTTTCACATTATAGGGTATTATTTAAAACAGGTCGCAGCTTGTTGTTTTAAAGCCAGTGATTTACAGCCTCTGCAAACACAGGGGCCACAAGGAAGAGAAGGGGAGAGCTGAGCTTTGGGGCATGTGCTGAGTTGCCTGCCGCCTGCACACCAGATGCTCCCACCCCACAGATTGGGCACTGCTTATTCTCTCCAGTTTCCTAAATCCTACTAATTTTCTCTTCTGTAAATCAGCAGTTCCCTTTCCTAGCAATTAATCATTTTCTTATTTTTTTCCTTCTTCTATTTTTAATCCTTCTCATTCATCAACTCTTGCATTTTAATCTTCCAGTAATAGTTGTATGTATTTCTGATCCATTCACATCTTTGCCCACATACTCCAATTTCACATCTTTATGTATTTCTGATCCATTCACATCTTTGCCCACATATACTCCAATTTCACATCTTTATTTTGATGACCAGCAGCAAGATGCTTCGGGGGAAAGAACAGTACTCTTGCCCACCTTGAAATGGTGATCTTGGCTTTCACTCTTACTGGGTGAATCCTGAAATGTTTTATGTTCTTTTCCAAAAATTCAGTGAGATAGGAATCCAATACCTTTTGGAGGCCAACTGACCTCTTGGCCTGCAGGATAGAAACTGGAATGAGTTGTTAGGTGGTAAATGGCATGTTGTGTATGAAGTATTTTCTTTGACACGCTTTGAGTTTTTATTTGGTTTAGATCAATTTTCTGCCTGTGTTATGAGATAAACGAACCTTCCTGTTTTATCTTCCCAGTGTATTTTCTAAAACGTACACTTTAAGCAGACCAAATATCCCTAGAATTTGAGAAGCTCACACAGCTCAGATGTTATCAGCATTGGGCTGCATTGGGTGCTCAGCAGCACTGGTGCAAAGGGCTTGCTATCTCCCCTTTGTTTTTGCCCCCCCCCAGAGCTGGATGTGGCTAAAGGCAGGCCTGCCATCCCAGTGCAGCAGCCAAAGCCATCACCACCAGTGGGGCCAGCTGTCACTCAGATCAGCAAGGCTCTTGTCAAATGATTTAAAAGCCATCACTCTATGCGTGTGTCTCTCAGTTTTTGACAAAGCGCCAGAGATGTATCTATCAGATGAGCCATCTGATTGAATGATAGCTCTTTTGTTCCAAGATATACCTACAGCGCATCTATATAATCATTTCTGCTTTATTTTACTGTTATGTATTAATTGTACAGAAAAGTTTTTAAAAGCCACATTGTGTTTCTTAAGTGATTCTTCCAAGAAAACCTTGACTTACAAATGCTTGGTGAGAACAGTGATGGGACGAGCATTGTTGATAGCTGCAGGAGCAATGAAAAATGAAAGCGCTGAGTCCCATGGCTGCTGCTCACACAGGGACACAGCAGGCCCATAGAGCTTACAGGAGGGCACATCCAGGGGGCCTACAGCGCTATGTTTGAATGCATGTATGAAGTGCCATCTCTTTGACAACATCTGCTGCGTGCATCTCATGCCATCCCAGAACTTGCTCAGACATCTGAAGAACTTCCCACCTCTCAACTGCACATTGATAGTGATGCCTTTGTGGACTCACATCTGTAAATTCTCTACAGTACACAGTGCTCCTCTGCATTTAATATGTATACGTAACTGCTTGGAAAAAAATAAATTCCTTTTACCTTGCTGCAACTGTCAGTGAAAGGAAATTGTATGTTTTTCCCTTGAGTGTTGGAATAGTATTTTTCCAATCTTCTTTCTTTGAAAGCAGTAGTCGAGTGCTACTTTTCAGATCTCTCCCTTTCTTTACAGAAGAGAAATCACTTTCTGCTTTTCTTGTGTTCAGAATTATGCAAAACAGTTGCAAAACATAAACATTCAACAGTAAGTGCCGTAGAAATGTATTCTGAAAAGATTCCACCGTTAACCACACCAAAGGAAACAAAAATGCAGGGTTCTTCAAATCAGTGTTAACGTGCAGGAAGTGACATTTAAATTCTGACTCATTTGAAATTAAGATGTCTTACCATTTTCCTCTTTCTAAGTGTTGAAGATTTTCCATTAGTTAAAGGATTGTCTTGCAGCCCTTCAAGAATAAGTTTTCCTATTTTTTTTTAAGAGGCTTAAGCTATTGGGCTTTTTTAAGGTGATGGCTCCACCAGAGTATAAAAGCTTAATGAGCACTGCATACATTTAATTGGCTACTTGAGAACCTTTGTGAGAGAACTGACTTCAGAAATATTAGGAAATGGTAGTCCCACTGCTTATCTTCACACTTCATAAAAACCATTGTTTGATTCCTGGAAGAAGAGGGTATTTCAGTCACTCAGCTTTTTCCTTTGTTCTGGCTTGCTTTGCTTCTATTGGTTTTGTTCCTGGTCCCCTTCAGTGCAGGAATACAGTATTGAAACAACTGTGTGGTTTATGGCTTTTGCTCTCAAGGTTTTCATTTTTTCCTCATGTGAAAGCCTCATGTCAAGCCTCCAGTAAACACATTTTCTCAAATCCGGATTGAAAGCAAGGGCTGCAACATGGAACTGCTTTTTGCTGTAAAGTCAGGGCCAGTGTCACTTGCACACATCCAGTCCCAGTAGCTCTGAGCTTGGGTTTGCACGAGCATTGGTGTTTGCCACTCTCCCCAGCAGTTGATGGCTCTTCGGGGTGACAGGATGAGCTACAGGTCTGTGGACCACTGGGGCTGTTTGAACAAGCATTTCTCCTTCCTCTTTGAAGGGGCGTGCTCAAGCAAACACCTGTCCTTTCTTTGGGTTTGAATTGCTAATCTTTCATGTGTTGGGTTTGCTATGAATTGCGTAAAACAGTTGATGCTCTTTTAAAGCATGAAAGGACGATGTTTGTTTCATTTCTCAGATGTCTGCCAGAAATTCTTGATACCATTGAAGCGTCAAGATGTTATCTCAATCACTTAAATTCTGTACTTTAGCATTTCTCCGTTGCTAGGGTTGAGAAAAGAATCAAACTTCAAGTATGAGCTGTTTTTCAAATGGGATATAACATTCAATGTTCTTATAACTACTAAAACTATCAGAGTTACTAATTGGTCTATATTTGATCATTGTTGAATCTTCTTTATCAGAATATGCTTTTGTTTCTTTTTTCTACAACTTCTCTGCTGCATTGTGGCAAAGGAAATTTTTATCTCGTGTGCATCTCCAGTATATTGCTCTGTCAGCCAGAAGTGTCTCTGATATTCAGGAGGTACTGGAAGATTTTTAAGCATGACCTCTTAAGAAAAAAAAAAAAAAAAATTAAAAAGATATTCTTAAAAAAAAAAAAAATCCACTAAAGCCCTGTTAAATAATTAAGATGCTTTGGGCTTTATCAGAATTGACAGTGTTCTTGCCATAATATACATATGCAAAAACTGTAAGAAGTTTAATATTTTATAGCAAGGATAACTCCAAAACCTAAATCTGCTGGCTTGTTTCTATGGTAACAAATATTGAAATATGTCTAGCCAACACTGTGGGTCCCCCCACCCCCATTTAATTTCAGTCTATGGGTTCTAGGAATTCATTAAAACTGTAGAATCCTTTTAAAATCTCTATGTTCTGTTGTAAAATTCCCTACGATTAATGTTGAACGTAACTTTAAATTTTAACATAAACACTTCTTTGAGAGAGATTTCTTAGCAAGTGAAGGATTAGAGTTATATTTCTAAGTCTGTATGCACATTGATCTGGTATTTTTGTTCTTCACTGGTGAGTTGGATTTTCTTTTCTCTGCATGACTGTAGTAAAAAAATTGAGTTTCAGACTATGGATTCTGCTGGAAATATTAAAGGCTTCTTAACAGGAGCAGTCTGGCTGGAAGATAACATTGATGAAGTCAGTGCCTGCATGATTAAAGTCAGTGGTCAAGACTTCTCTGTTAGAGCCTGATCTTAAGATTGAAGAGAGTACTTACTGGGGGTTTAGCCTTTATTTCAATTAATTGCACTTAACTTTTTCTCTTAGTACAGAGCCTTTTCTGGGTGTCTCAATTAAGCTATTTCATGCCTGCCTTCTTCTCGTTGTTTTTCTTTTGAGGGCAGCCCAGCAGTGTGGGAAGTAGTGTTGGCTGTAAGATTCCATTCTCCTAGCAGTAATTCAAACCACAAGCACCTAATCCTAGAAGTAACAGAAAATTGTTGAAATTTTGAAGTCAAGCATCAGGTCCTTTCAACATTTTGCGTCTGGTTGACCAGTCAGCATTAGACAGATCTGGAAACATAATGGCTTCAACTCTACAGTAGGGGTACTCTGGTTTCTGCTAGAGTACAATGAACATAATGAGGCGACAAAAAGTAAATTTCAGGAACTGAGATTTGTACCTAAAAGATGTGTTTCAAAAGCTCTTGGTTATGGAGTAAATACATTTTCTCATTTGGGTGCTTCACATCCAAACACTTTTCCTTGATGAAACTGGTAACTTGGAACTTAGAAATCAGACCTTGATGTCTTAATGAATGCCTTCAAGGAAAAGGAGATGCAACTGGAGTCAGTGACTGAAGGACTCAATGCAGGCAGAAGGTGGTGCTTGGAAAAAGTGAGGATCAGGCATGGATGTCGTTGCAGAATAGTAAGAGACAAAGTGTGTGTTTAATGCACAAAGGATTATTGCCTGTGCAGGAATGGATGATTTCAGTGCTGACCTAAAGAAAAGTGCAGTGTATACACACAAGTAAATGCTTAAAAACAAAAAATATGTAAGTACTATTTGACTGTATTGTAAACAAAATATCCTGTCACCTTCCAATTCCTAGTTAAATCTCCAAAACCTCATTTTATGATTGCAAAGACCATGTAGGAGAAGAACAGAGAGGAGAAGAACAGAGAAGTGAAGAAGTAGCTTCAGCTTGCTCCTCCAGCGTCTGGATGTCCTTGGCTGAGGCAGCCGTCCTCCCTTCACACACCCACACACATTGCGATCAGGGACAGCCACATCCACCCACCCTTTGCAATATTTTGGACTTTCCAGACTTCTACAAGAGTCCTTGGAAGACTTCAACTGTCTACACTGAGCTTCACCCACGAGGGCAATTTAAATGATGCATGCATGGTCCTGTTTCCAAGAAAATGTGCTTTTATTGAGGATCATTTTCTTTTTTTTCTTTACGATTGCTTTTCCTTTAAAAATAATAATAATAAAGCAGCCCCTGTATCATAACTACAAGATGAAGCTTGGTTTTTCAAGACAGACATTTGAAGTCTCCTTACGTAGTGGAGGGAAGGTAGTGATTGAATGCTCTGTGAGCTGAGGTGAAAGCTGACTTTTGTCTTTAATTCTTCTTCTTTTTTTTTTTTAATGCAAACAAAAATCTGCAAAATCTAGTTCTCTCATTTCCCTGGTTCAGTGTGGAACTGGATGAAACCACAGACAAGCTCCCACCCAAACTTTATTTCTAAAATGATCATTTTTTCTTAAATAGCACGAGAACACAGTTAATGAAATGGGCTCTGTTTTGAGGATTTCTTGCATCGTGCCGACAGACTTGTCAAATTTATTTTCTGGAAAACTGAGCAGGATTGAGACCAGGATTATATGTCTGCATAAAAGCTGTGTCTATTCGCCTTACATTAGGCTTTTAATCTTTCACAGGCAAAGCTGGGCTGTGTGCTGAAGCATTGCCAGTTGGTAGCTGTCAGGGAGCTTTCACCATGGACAAATGCATCCACACCAGTTTTTCCACCTTACTTTAAAACATCTGGTATATATCAGGGTCCTACACACCCTTTTTGACTCCAGGAGCTGTGAAGTGAAAAAGCAACTTGTATGCTTGTCTGATCAGCTCTCACATTCTCATATGGTGTCTGTATAATCAGATGCATCAAATAATACTTTGATTTACTCCTACAGCTTGAAAAATATGTACAGTCAGTTTTAGATTAATTGCTTAAATCCTGCAGAGAGGGAGAGAGAGCTTAGGGACGGGTGTGAGAGTTAAGAATACCAATGGTTGTATTGTCTGTTCCATGCAAGACAAAAGCAGAGTTCAAGCCACAGTTGCTGCTAAGAACCTTTGCCGTGTTTTTGCAAGAATCGGTGTTTTCCTTAACATGAGCAATCGCGTACAGAGATGCACATCAGATGATTGCATAGAATAGGCAGTGTGAGTACACGCCTAGAAAATAGACAATGGTATGGGAGCATTTGTTTCCTACAGGAGCTAAAAGCTTTTGGAGGAGAAGGATGGATTTGTAGACATAGGCTCATTTTAAATCCCTGAGTACTCAGTGCTACCACTTACAATGGCAGAATTTTCTTTCTGGTAACTTTTTTGGAGACCCGATGTGTATGAAATAAATGCTGGATGGTGAGAGTTCATGGTGACTTCTGTGGGGTATTACCAGCAGCCAGCCCCATGTCCCTGCTGATTCAATGTTCACTTTATTAAATTTGAGTCTCCCACAGGTGAACTTTGGAAGAGTTAGGAGTAGTGGCATCGTTGCAACTTCTTTTTTGTCTCCAATTCCCCAACTTTAAGATGGGCAGTTTGCCCCTCTCCCCTCAGTCGGCATTTCTGCCGCACCATTTCAAGACACAAAACACATCATCGTTTTGCTTAGCCCCACAGCAACTCCAAGCTTGTGCTGGTTTAATTAAAAAACAGAGCAGCAGCAGCAGAGCAGGGTTGGGGCGGGAGTGCCTGGAGGTGTGGAGTGCTCAGGGCAGAAAGCTCAGCCTGCCTCCCCCCTGCTGCCTGCCACAAGAGATCCCTATGGGAATTGGGAGTGGCATTGAGATCTGCCACGCGCCTCTGGGAGCTGTATGGTGCCGGAAACACCCTGGTTATAGGGAACTGTCCTACCTTTGAAGGGCTTTGTTTTCCAGTATTGTGGCAAGTCCCTTTTCTGTCTTAAACATTTTGCCAGAGTGGATAGGTGACAAAGCTGTGAATTTCTCTTCCATGTCATGCACTCATAGGATTTAAAATCCTCATTCTGCCTTTCATCTTGTGAACTGTTTTTTGCAGATATTTCCTAACTTCTCCCATGACGTTTTAGCCTGTTTCTTCAGAAGATTGTATGGGCTGAAAGAGACTATTGTTTCTGCAAGAGTGCAAGCATGTGCACATTTGCTGATCTGGTTGGTACAGGATTTTGAGAGTGGGTGTTTGACTGAGGAACAGGATTTGGATGTGTGTGCATACGAATTCTTGCTTGCAGCGTGCTCTCTTATTTCATAAATAAGATCACATTTCACTTTCTAGGTTCCTCGCTTGTGTTGCTCCAAAAGCTGAACTTCGATATCATGAGACGTAAACAAGGAAATGGCATACAGTGAGATTACAGTAACTTCACTTAGCAGAGATTTGCAGACTGTTTTGTTTTTCAGCTCTGTTCCTGGATAGGTATCAACTACCACTTGTGTGGAGACTGAGCACAATTACTGTTCACAAATATCACAGGTTTGAAATGAATACTTTGTGCTTCCTTTCTTGTTCCAGTGTCTGGGTTTTCAGTTTTGAAGCACAGACTAACACATACTTCTCAGCATGGCATTTAGCAGGTAGGCTTTGGCAGTGGAGTTGTGCTTGCCAGCTCTTGAGACACCGCAACCCAAGCATTGCATTTGGAACAAACTCTTATTGCATGGTGTAAACTACTTTGCAAAATGTTTTTCGGTTGAGTGGTATCAATGGGGAACAAAGAAACCGCTGGGGGTTGTTTTTGTTTCACACCCTGGATCTTGTCAGATGCAACCTTGCCCTAGATTTGCTTCCACTTTTGGGAACGTTACCTAGAGGATGGCACTGGGATAACTCCAGCTTCCTCGTCTATCCTGATGACACACATTTCTGCCAGCCATGAAGTGACATCTATGGGCATGGAGCGAGAGCTGGTCTGCAGCCATCTGACAATACACCACATCCCTTAGGGAGACAGATTTTTTACGCAAGAGGATAGTAATAGGACAAAGGGAAATTTGTCCTATTTTAAACTAGGAGAGGTTTAGATTAGATGTTAGAGAAAATTCTTTACTCAGAGGGTGGTATAGGCTGCCCAGAGAAGCTGTGGACACCTCATCCCTGGAGGCACTGAAGGCCAGGCTGGATGGGGCCCTGGGCAGCCTGAGCTGGTGAATGGCAGCCCTGCCCATGGCAAAGGGATTGGAACTGGATGGGCTTTAAAGTCCCTTACAATTCAAGCCATTCTACAATGATTCTATGATTCCCATTTTCATATGGTTTCCCTACTTCCTCAGGAGCAGTTGCTCTTGGGGAATGACTCCTTGGTAGTAGAGGGTGAAGGCTGGGACTTGTTGGTAATATAGGAGTTGGTGAGGATTGATCTTGTGGTTTGTTGATGGATTTTGTTCCACTGAAAAACTTGTTGATGGATGGATGCTCAGGAATTACTGGGTGTTGACAAAAGCAGTTGACAACAGCCAGTTCTGGTACAAGTATGGGGAAGAGTTTCTAGCCTCACCCAGTGCCACTTGTGATTTTAGCAACTCTGGACTGAAATGCTGTTTCAGCTGTCCATGAGGGGCTTTTTCAGTGCTTCTGTGCGGTAATAGCCTACTCATGTGCCTGGCAGCACAGACCACCTTACTCCTTGCCCAGGTTATGTTACTTAAATTGTACCTCCTTTGCAGAAGCTCAAGGACACAATGCAGAACATGGGAGCTGCCTTTTCCTATCTGACATTCCTTTTGTTTGGGAGTGAGTGAGCCCTTGCTACTGCAGCCAGGAACATCTCAGGCACAGTTTTGCTGTCAATTTCTATTCTGCACTCCTGAGGATTGCATGTAGGGCAGTTTAGAAGGCTCCTAGCAGTGCAGCTCCCTATTTACAGTCGGCAAGTTCATTAGAGCCCTAAATTATTTACCTTATGGAATTCAAGCCCTGAATTATTTACCTTTAAGAACAGTCTTTCTGCATCACGCATTGGGTTGACCATAAAGCTGCACTCTGCTATGGGTTGTGAGTGTCTAAGCATAATATTGAGGGCCATTCCAACATTCTACTACTAATTTTATTTTCATACACAATGAGATGAAAATATTACAAGTGAGGTCACAGTGTGAATCATCAAGATGTAAAAATAATCTGTGCAGCCCTGCTCCAAGCCTGGGAATTGCACGGGTAGTTCGTGGATCCGTGATTGTGCTGCTCTTTCAGCAAGAGCCTGCTGAGCTCCCAGTGTCATGCACTCCTGCTGCTCCGTGCTTGGCCCTAGGATTTATTTATTGCACACCACTCAAGCCCTACTAAAAAAGTTTGTAATTTCCTCACCGACTTTTCCGTTCATCGCTGTCACGCTTGAGAGTTTGATAAATGGTTTGGGAAGCGCTACCACTTTTTTACAGGAAGAGAGCTAAAATTAAGGACAGAGTTCGTGAGGATATCACAGCCTTGCCGTGGAGATGTCTCAGTATCACGTAATATTTCATGTAATGGAAATACAGCTCCTTTTTGCATTTGCTGTGAGCAGTCGTGCGTTTTGCTTGAGAGAAGCCAGGGTTTCAGGATAGGTAAGAACTTGCCATTAGTGACTGCTTGGGAAAAGCTGGACTGAGAGACTTGCGTGCCCTACCCTGTGGCAGCCCTCCAGGGCTCAGCTGGCCTGCTCCAAAGGCTGTAGAAATAGTGAGGAGCCACATTGTGTCTGCACCTTCACTGCCAGCAAATGTCGGTGCTTTCCTGTGCTTTCCTCCTGTGGCACTGGCGTGCAGCTCAAATATGTCCAGTGCACTGAATGTGGCAGGGGATGCATTAGGGAGAGTGCAGCTGCTGTCTGCGGTGCTTCTTCCGGCACATCCCCTTGTCAGTGTTCTTTCTTACAGCCTACCTTTGCTACACTGAATTAAAAATATAGGAAGCAAATAAAAATGGTAAATGGCATCAACTGGCATTGTATCAACTCCAAGAAGGTTCACAGCCACTGCACGACCTGCAGCCCTTTGTGCAGCTTGTCGCTTTCTGCCCATCTGACCTCTGATTTCCCATCGATGTGCAGTGAAGTTTCTAGCTCTAGTGTATTTTCTGCTCTCCTCTTGGCCCAGCTTTGGTTGCACTGCATTCAGTTGGTGGCTCCATGCTGCTGGGGCTGTTGCTTGGCACGGGCATGGGGTTAGACAAGTCCTTGCTCAGGAAGCTGCAAATCTTTTCATGCTTGCTTGGTAAAGAATATTTTTAATGTTTTTATTATTAGTAGTAGTAGTTTTGTGGGGTTTTTTTTTTTTTTTTTGAAAGCTTGCAAGTTGAGCAGATTTAGGCAGGTTTTTGTCATGGACAGCAAGGTTCATATTCCATAGAAAAGTCAGTTCTTCTCAGTGCAAGTCCCCTGTTGAAAATCTCTGGATTGCCAGAACATGTTGAGCTTTTTCAGGCACTTTGTTCTTTATGAAATGAGTCAGTCAGACTGTTGTGACCAAAACCTTGCAACAAAGCTCTCTCTGGCAGACACTCATGTTGGCTATGGACAGAGTGTGCTGAACAACTGAGCACCGGTATGGCAGGAAGGGTGTCACAGCCATATCTCCCTGTGCTGTGGGATTGCCTGTACTTTGCCCATGTGGAGGTGAGCAAGGGGTCATGTGCAGGTGGCTGAGTTGCATCTTCTGGTGTGAATGTTTTTGTTTTGTTTGCTTTCAGAGAAAGCAATATTGACTTTAATGGCATTTTCAGGACTGAATATCCAGTCCTAATTTTTCTTCACTTATGATGTGTCTTCAGGCAATTCAGAGAGGCTAGTGGTTTCTTTATGAAGCTGTATCTTCAGTTGGGTTTCTACCATACTAGCTTTTTTCTTCCTTATTTAAGTGTGGAAGTTTCTCATATGAAGTGTCCATTACGGTTCATCAGAAGAGTTTGACACTGAAGTGTGAAACAAGTAATGTGTGAAGTGAGAACTGAGCACAGGCACAAAAAGACCCTGTTGAGAATTTTAAGCAAAATCACCGCCTAAAAAATGTTGTATGAGCCAAGTTCAGGGAAACTGTATGATTAAGTAATTTACTGTTGATGTAATTTTACGAGTATTATTTTTACATTGCTACTATGGTTATTAGTGGCGTGTATTTACTAATGAAACTGAAAGAAACTTAAAAGATACTCCCTCTTCCCTTGTGTGCCTGCTTTTGGTAGCACTGAGTGCCTGCTGGGCTTTGGTTCCTGTGCTGCCTTCCCTGGGGGATGGATGCAGGACTTGGGCTCCGGGAGCTGAGTTCTCTCACAGCTCTGCAAGCAAGGTGCTGTTCCTGTTAGGCTGCTGTCTCCTCTGGTTGGTCAGTAAGCAATTTTGCCAAAAGGACTTTTTCTTGTTTAATATTTTCGTGACACTTAGTAGGAAAAAAAAAAAAAAAGTCTAAAATATCAGCTGGGAATTCTACCTGCTGTAATACAAATAATAGATAATCTCATCCAGTTAATAAGTTTTCTCTTTTGTGTTGGTTTTCACACAGAGCGATGAGGCAAGAGAGAAGTTTTTAAAAACAGAAAAATGTGATTGCAGAAACATCACTGTTGGCAGGAGGACTTGGTGGATTCAGGTAATAATGTGACGCTGCTCTTTTATTATGCTTTAAAATTGTCTAGATTTCAGGTTGACAGTGGCCCTTTGTCAGGAGCTGAGTGGCAGAGGGAGGTGACAAGGTATAATAAGAGCCCGTGGCTGGCTGCTAAATTAATTCAGACCCAGCAAGAGAGTGTAAGTTCTGGCAGCGAGGGTAGTTTCTGAATGGGACACTGTTGCTGGGGCTGAGACATTTTTCGTTATCTCAGGCTGTTAAAACTGAAGTTGTTCTTGTGTGTGTGTGTGTTGTTGTCATTCTTAGGCTAAGAGTCAGGCTTAATTCAGCCTCTTAGAACTTCATTAATGTACAAAGAAAACTCCAGGCCTAGGGAAGAAGGTCAAATGATTAGCTGTCCCTTCAGACTATGGAATGCTGAATCTGTGACTGTTTTCCTTGAATTCTCCATTTTAAAAGATTTCTGGCTCAGAACAGATTGTTATCTGCTAAAATACCCCTACCTGTGTCTTTGCTGTAGCAGACTAACTCTGGGTGTTTTGTATGAATGAAGACAATTTCTTCTTGCAGAATGGTAGCAGTTGTAATGTGCAGTATTTAAGAATACTACCAGTATGTTGGCAGTTACCTTAAAATATCATCTTTAATATATTCAGACCCTACTTGTTAAGAAATGTGAGTTGTTAGCTAAAATGCATCTCTTATGTTTTTAATCATTCTAATTATTTTCCTAACTGAGAGGCAGAGATGGCTGGAAGGGGGACATTTGGGGTGCTAATTGCAGTGCATTTTAAGTGGAGCCAGATCCTGACCTCACGTTTCTTAGGCAGTCCTGGTGAAGCCATCAGGCTTTTCTGGAACATAAGGGTTTTCCCCGTGTCTATTTGATTTCAGGATAATGGCTTACAGTGGCTTTTTCACACACTTAATTCTCACATGCATGAGAAAGTAGAAGAGCATGTATCCTTGTCAGTATAGACTTTCGCTTTTCAGCACAGATTTTTTTGAGGAGCAGATCAGCAGAGCTGGTTGCCTTAGACTGAGCTGTTTCTAACTGGAGATTCCTTTGCATTTTCTTTGTTAGATGCTAGGCAGAAAAAAAAAAAAAAAGCAATTGCAGCTTTGCATTTCTGTATTCATGCCCGAGAAGGATATTTAAATAGTATGTGAATGGGTGTGGATTTAGTATTTCCTCCAGCCAGCTTCTTTTTAATGTTAAATTGCATCCTCTGGAAAGATAGTTGCTGTATCAACATCAGCATAATGACATTTTATTAAAAAATCAATATCCAGCCATAGGAATGTGTCTTGGTGTAAACAGTTGTGTGCTTATGGCTGTGATGTGTATATGTTTGCAAATGTAATGGACTTGGTAACTTGGATAAACACTGTATGTGTGACTCATTGTGGAGTATGAGCTTACTTAAAGCAGCAAGTGTGGGATTTGTTGAATATCGTGTTGCTTGCATCCCTGCATACTTACATTAGGTCATGATTAATCTCAAATTGGCCAACAACCTGGGAGGAGAATTACTGCTGATCTCCCATAGGTGACTCCAGAAATAAACATAAGGATGGAAGTGCTGTAAAAAACATAAATAGTATTTAGAATTCATAGAATCATAAAGTAAACATATGGTACAAAGTCCTCTAAAATATAATGCTTGAAAGCTTTTTTTATAGTTTCAGAAAAGGTTTGTTTAGCTATCACAGGGAAAGTAAATATTTTCATTCCTTTTCTTCCCGTTCTCTCTCATTCCATTCCTCTTTCTTCTTTACTTTTCTTTAGTTTTGGGCAGGGGCACCAAAACCAGGCATGCTTAGAAAGCTCCATTTGGGGTACTTTGCTAATTACCCTTCTCTTGGTGGAGTCTCATGGTGTTTGTGCAATGTCAGGACAGAGTTGGTGCCAGCGGACACGATGGCTGCTGCAGCAGCCCCAGGGTCTGTCAGGACAGTGTCCATTTTGTAGCACAACACATCAAGACTTGACACTGGGCAATGCGATCCCAGCATGTGCTCTAGGTGCACAGGGGGCTGCATGCTGTGGCATCCCCAGTCTTTGGACATGCTTTTAGGGTGACATTTCAAGTGCCAGTAGCAGGGTGGCGTGTCGGGAAGAGAGGCTGATGCTGTGAGAGGTGAAGGAGGAAGATGGGGAGCAGGGGGCTCGGCAGGGAGGGCAGCAGGAGAGGGGATGCCGGGAGGAACATTCAGCTCTGGGGGGAAATGCTATGTGCTTTGCAGTTGCCTGTGTGGATAGAAACCAGATGGTGTGCTGGAACACCCGCTCACTCGGGTGACGGTGGAGCCAAACATATGGTTAATGGTTAGGAGGAATAGCTCGCAGAGCCAGGGCTTTGCTGACTGCCTCGCATTACAGATTGCTACAGTGTGTCATTACGTTGCCAAACTAAGTGCTTAATACTCAGTGCAGCACTGGGCACACATGGGTGCTGATGACTTTCCACGCAGAGCTGGCGCAGCCGGGAGGCTGACATCACGCGTGACTCCACGCGTCCCCCACCGCATCCTCTAGACCCCACTCACCGTGGAAGTGCCGTAAATCTGGGGTTTTACAAGCCCCAAACCTACAGCAGGCAGCTTTCCTGTTCTGCGTGCGTGCCTTTAATCCAGTTATTTCCAGCGGCGTACGGTTAGGTTTTGCTTTTCTCCCCACAGCGTCCAAGTTCACCTCGTCTGTGGCCCTGCGCTTACATGCCCGGCATTTGAAGTTCCTGCGCCGGGAGCTTTGGGCAACACCAGGCCCATGTTATCTAAGGAACTGCTGAGCTCATTCATCTCCTTTTCACGGCCCGCTTCCTTTTATTTTTAGCCAAATCCGTCAGGCCTGACAGGCGGGTAATTTGAGCCAGAGAAAGGGCAAAGCTCCAGGTCCTTTCCACAAAGCAATTCTTCTCCTCCCTCCTGGGAAGGCTCCAAACTCGGCCTGCTCCAGGCAGATGGATTTGTTGAGTCATGTGAGATCATTTACACAAAAACACAGTGAGGCGGTGAAGAAAGAAAAAAAAAAAAAAAAGGGAAAGAAAAAGAAAACGCAGGGGGAAGGGGTGGGGGAGCGTGTGCTGCTGTTGGTTGGGCTGCAAGGGTAGGAAATGTGCTGCGCGGCAGCGAGACGGAGGAATGCAGCGGATTCATTCTTGTATAAGGTAATGTCTAGTTTACAGTGCAGGGTGGAGCCAGCGTGGAGAAATCACTCGAAAACAGATTACTCATTTAAAACTAAAATTTCTCCTCGAAATAGAACAACCGAGACCCAAAACAACCAGCAAGCTGCGCACGCACACAACAAAGGGCATGCTGTTGACAGTGCTGGTTTCTAGGAGCGAGGAGCTCCTAGCCGGGGCTGCTGGAAAGCAGCTCACCCCAGTACTGCAGGAATGGCTTTGCCAGGGCCAGCGAGTCCCATAACAGCAATGTTGTGTGCCCACTGGGGATGGTTTGGGGTGCTGGGAAGGAACAATGTAGTGCCCATGATGAGCAAGCTGCTGGCCACAGCGGGGCCACAGTGGGGCCATGCTTTCCTTGTGGAACAATCTGCGCCACAGTGGGGAGTGAACTGCGTTTGGGCATGGGGATTGAAGGCTGATTGTGTTACCATTTGCAGCCTAAACTAACCCTGGCGTGTTTGGGATTGTTTTGTTTATTTGAGTGGGTGGTAAAGGAGAACATCCAGCTTGGGGTTGTTTAGATCTTCGTGCATCCCCGAGAGAATTAGATTGGGTTAATTTTGCCATTTTGTAATGATATGTATTCAAACCTTAAATAGACATGGACTGTATTTAAATATTCTTAATATGATTTCCAGTTACTCTAGATTTTCTAACATGGCAATATTGAATGTCAGTGTGTCATCCTGATGATGACTGAGAGCTGGAGCAGAAACTGCAATTGGAAATTAGTGGAGCGCATACACAATAAAGCAAGTTCAATGCAAAGTATTTTCTTTAATTCTTTGCTGTACTTAAGGAACTCATGTATGTGCGAATGCAGGTTTGCATTTTAACTTGACTCTCTCACAAAAAAACAGCATCTTCTGCAGGCTCCACAGGGCAGTGTCCAGTCAAAGTTCTGTCGTTCTGGGAGGGGAGTGTTTGCTTGCAGCCTGCCCCACTCTGCTTGGCCTTGTCTTCCTTTTTTCTTCTCCCGCTTCTTTTTTTGTCATGCTTTCATCTGAAAGGCCACTGGATTTCACGGCTTGCTCACTGCGCCGCGCTGTGCTATTGAGCATGTTTGGCATGGAGAAAGACTTCTCAGCTAGACCAGCTTTCTGCTTAAGAGTTTTCTCACTAGGAGGAAAGCCTTTGTCCCCCATCTCTTTATCAGCCCCCCTCATTAATTGTGGAGAAGGAGCACTTGGCAGCACCCCGAGTCCCGGCTGGGTCCCACATTGGCCACTGCACAAACTCACGGCAGGGTCCTTGCCCGTCAGCTCACAGCTGAGGTTCTGGAGTGAGGAGTGAGAAGCAGCAAGGGATGAGAGTGTAAAGAGGCCAAACTGGAGACCAGGGCTGTGTGTTAAAGGGTGACCACGTAACTAGAAATCACTACTGTAGGTTGTACTGAGATTCTCCAAGAAGTTACAGAGAAGGACGGTGTTGCTATTTATTCTTTTTGCATAGTTGCTGTAATGTTCTTTCTCCCCACATCCACAAATATCTCGTTATCCTGCATTTTCTCTTGCTGTGAGCAACATTTCTCATAGTTTACACAGAGCTGCAATTCATGTTAAAATCTCACTTTATAAAGTCGACCTCCCATCATTGACTGTGGGATTTCCACCAGAAAAGAAGTTTGTGAGGAGCCAAAGTTTTGTTTTTTTTTTTTTTAAGATTTTGTCTGAGTGAACAACTTCTGTGTAATTCCTCTATTAACTTTTCGGGTCCATAGCTTCATCACTGTTTATTGCACTTGGAAGACTTGTAATTTTACTTAATACCCTACACCCTAATATCTCCTTTCTCTCCCCTTAAGTTGCCACATTCATTGTTTTCTGCTTCTTTATATCAGACATCCAGCCAGACTAGACAGGTTTTGGGAACTGTTTGTGACCTGACTATCAGGAAAATCAGCCTTACTCTTCCTTCTCTCTCTTTCAGAGCTGCTCAACTTCCCCTCCTTTGTCTAAAAATTGTGTTGTCTGTAAGATGCTATCAACCTCATACTTCTTTTATCTCACTTCTCATATCACTTCCATTATTCTGGCCATACTACCTCTTCCTGTATCTCACGATTAGACCAGGAATTTCTTCGTTGCTGGCACCTTCCCTTGCTGCACGTACCGTGGCGCTGCCTCCTTTGGGATCCAAGGAAGTGCTTACGTGTTATGTCATGCCTTGCACTTGGCTTCAGTTTCCACAGTATACACCAGGTAGAGGGTATCTTCTTGAGTAATGATTCTTGCATTGCAACCAGCTGCTCTCTTCTCAGCACTGAGCTCACAGTGCTAGCATTTGAGAAGGGAAATTCCTTGGCAGATGTGTGTTAAGTCTTAAAGGTGTTGTGGTATCTCTGTATACTGTTCTAGACCTGCACTGTTGGCCTCCCATCTGAACTATTTGCATTAGATTGTCTCTTCTTTAGCTCATGTTATTTCCACACTGGGATTCTACATTATTTCCTGAGAAGAGTTGAATACAGAATGTCTCCAGAGCTGAGAGCTATAACTGCTCAATTTTCTCTAAGAGACAGACTTGTTCCCCATTTACAGAGCTGAATTCTAACTGTGATGAGCAGTGGTTGTCACCATGGCCATCCAGGTCAGAAGCAGAGCAGAAGATCCTTGGTGCCTCGTAACCCAAAGCAGCAGAACTGTGGGTTCTGCTCTGAGGTTTGACCTAGTTGCTCATAAAAAAAAGATGCAACTCGTAGCTGGTTCCTGGAATTCACACCACTGAGGCACACCAAAGCACTTGCTGTTATTTCAGCAGGAAAGGCTGTTTTTCTTTCCTTCAGGCTTGAAAGATCTTCATTTCCTTCCAAAGATCTTATTCTATGCCATAATTGTACAGCCTTCCCCAATCTGAAGTTGTGCCAAGGAGAGTCTTGCAAGCAAGGTAACCCTGTACTTTGAGCTCCAATTATGCCCTAAGGAAGGATTGAATAGCAATTCCCTCCCACAGAAAACTTGATCAAACTTCAAATCCTCTGCAGAGGGATCAGTGGGCTGAGAGCTGATTTCTAAGAAGAGTGGGGCAGTGACCTCCTTATATCTCAAAGTATTCGTTTATGGCATTTACGAGCATGCATTTATCTTACATAAATCTCTAGACTGACTTGTTCTCCCTACAGAAAGTCATGGAAACCTTGATGTATTGGTGGCAATTTCCTCTACTTAATGCATGCATCCACAGGGCAGCCCAGAGATGAAGCGAGGTTTGTTCTAAACATTTATTAATCTAAATTATACGGAGCTTTTTAAGGCATTAAGTGTACATAGATTTTTCTCATCCACCAGTGAACTGGTGCAGTGCAGAAGTGCAAGACTGTTCATAATGTATTCTGAAACTTAGCTTTTTCTAGTTGTGGCCAAATCCCATTAGCTGTGATTTTCCTACTTCCTTTTCCTCCTGTTGAGCCTTCTGGATGGTGGCTTCTCTGAACAGCTTGCTTGGGGAATCTGCTTTGAAAATCGCCCAGCCTGCTCTCTATTCTCAAAGCAAGCAAAACTTGGGGAGCAGCTTATCACCCACTCATCAGCAAACTTCAGCAAGCTTCTGCTACAAAGCCTCTGTCGGGTATAGGCCAACCAAGCTTAAATTTCTTTCCTTTCCACTCAGTTGAACGCAGCAGAGGTAAAAGTCTTTTCAGAGATTAAACTTTGCCTGATGGTTTAATGATATATCATTCCTAACAGACAGCACAGGATGTGTAAAATTGACTTCTTTATTCCCTTTTAGCATCCTCAGAGATACTTAAGAATTGCTTAGGGGTTTCTGGCAAAGGTGTGTCAGCATCATCTGATATTGCTGCTGTAGTAGCAGGTTTTTTAAGTTAATATTAAAAGAACTAAGTTGTTTTAGGACTCTGTTCACCCCATTAGCTTTTATTTTTAATGAACAGTTTCTGTAGCATTTCTAACTTCTAACACGATCTTTTCTTGTTTGTTTGTTTGTTTGTTTTTTTAATTTTGATCCTGTTATAAATTAAATTGACGTCAGCAAATCCTGTTCCTGATCATACACTGTAAAAAGGTCCCTTTTTACCTAAGTTGCAGACCTCTTGCTTGTTCACAGCCTTTGCGTAATTAATGGGAACATGCTATTATTCCCTAATACATTTATTCATGTATGATAGATATTTGTGGGCCTTATTTGGCATTAAATGAATGCATCACTGCTCCTGAGGCGTTTTGGTGGCTAAATAGCTGGTGTTATATCCTCTGGTTACTCATTTTGATGTTTTTCCTGTGTCCATACTGCAGCGTGTGTGTTACACAAATATTTTTAGTCACAGCCCTGTCAGGTTGGTTTAAGAAATAGAAATGTCCTCATTTTTCAGAGATGTTTATCTGTAGGTGAGTGGAATTATATGAATGTGTTTTCTCAGTTGATCAAATTCTAAGTGCTAAGATGAAAGGCCCTCTATTATGTTAGTACTCCTCTTGCAAAAGCAGGGCTGTTTGCCTGAGCAGGGCGATTTATCTTCTGTATCCGCTTCTCTAATTACAGCATGAAAAGACCCTAAAGAATCCTGCTAGCAGAAGATCTCCTTATTGCAACCAGTGTAAAAATCAGGTTTAAAATGCATTTTAACTGGTGCTCAGTTCCACATTTACTACCTCTTAATTACCGTAGTCACAGCATAAGTAAATGAATTTGATAGCTTACTTGATCGTGCAAATATCGAATGTCTTTCTACTTCATCAAAATCCTCCTTTCATCAAAGATATCTGCTGTCACATAGCTCCAAGCTGTTGCCTGTTGATTTAGTAAAGGGGAGCATCATATTTGGGAAACAAAAAAGCAGCACTTGTACGTTTGCTTATTACTGAGAAATGGTGAGAATATTTTATCAATTTCAGCTTCTTGTTTTCTCTTTGAGTACTTTCTCAAAATTAATAATGAAGTGCTAAAAAGCGAAATTGTCACACCATCGCCTTCTGGCAGGATGACATAAATAATTAACAAGGGCTATCTCTCTGCTTGGTTTTGGGTTGATTGCTTATTGTTTCGACATCCTGCCATGAATGGCTTTGAAGCTCCTGCAGAATGCTTGAATTGTGCTGGACCAGCTCAACCTTATTGCTGCCTTTCTCTGCGTAGTCCACATTGATATCTGGCTTCACAATCAGGATTGATGTCAGAATCCAGATGGTTTTGCTCTTTTTTTTCTCTTGGATGCGTCACTTGGGTACAAGTATCAGTGGGACTTTGAAGTCCCTCTGTAGGCCATGATTGTAGAGCTTGAAGGGCCACATCTCACACAGGTCACACAGAGCTGCAGCAGGTATTCATGGCACAGCCACACTTGCTCAGATGCAATTTACAGAGCAAGAGGTTAAAAGGCCAGCATAAATCACAGTCTAAAGCAGGCTTTTTCATCTTTGATCCATTCTTAAGTGATGCTAGTTTGGTGACACAGTTCAAGTGTATGGCCAACAGTTTTGACTGACCACAGGCTGACAGCTTCACACCCAAAAGGAAGTCATTTTTTCTATTGAGTTTTGCCCCTTTTGTTGTAATTGGAAATAACTGCAAATAAAGGGCCAGAGGTTTATGAGGGTATTGTGGACTGTTCACTTATTAAGATAAATATGTGATTAATTCTTTGTGGGGCAAGTTGGAGAATAGTTTATACCTTAAACCGTGGAAAAGTTTTTGTATTTAATGCTGATTTTAACCATGAAGCATCAGTGACTTAGGTACCATTCGAAATGCTGCATGCAAAAATAACCCAAGGGTTGGAACACCTGCCCTACGAGAACAGGCTAAGAAATGGGGCTGTTCATTGTGAAAGCTCTGGAGAGACCTGGTGGCAGCCTTTCATTATCTAAAAGGGTGGATGGGGGTGGCATGGATGAAGGGGCATAAGAAAGTAGGGGACAGACTCTTTAACAAAGTCTGTTGTGATAGGACAAAGGGAAATCATTTCAAACTTAAAGAGGGGAGATTGGATAGAAGAAAAAAGCTTTTTATGATAAGGACAGTGAAGTGCTGGAACAGGTTGCCTAGAGAGGTGGTGGATGATCCATTCCTGGAGACATCCAAGGTCAGGCTGGACCAGACTTTGAGTGACCTGATCTAGCTGTGCATGTCCCTTTTCACTGCAGCTGAGTTCGACTGGATGACCTTTAGTGTCCCTTCCAATTCAAATGATTCTATGATTTTATGAAGTAATGCTGTAATTTCCAAACAGAAGAGGAGATGCATGCAAGCTGGTGACACATATTTTGATTTTCGGTACAGTAGGTGGCAGGAGAGACAAAATGACAGCTTGACTGAGGTAGCTGCTTGTCCTCATGCCAATAATGAAAGAAGGCCTCACCACATCTGCACCCAGTATCTGAGCAAGGCTGTACTGTCTGGTGATCACAGAATCACAGAATCACAGAATTGTAGGGGTTGGAAGGGACCTCCAGAGATCATCGAGTCCAACCCCCCTGCCAAAGCAGGTTCCCTACAGCAGGTCACACAGGGAGGCATCCAGGCAGGTCTTGAACATCTCCAGAGAAGGAGACTCAATGTCTGTCTGTCAGCTGATGTAATAGACATGATGACATAAAAAGGTGGAATGTTAGACACTTACCGTGATACCCATGTTATATGAAGCACAGCACATAGCATCTTATATTTCTACATTGTCTTCTGGTAGGCACCAGGGACTGAAGGGCAGCCCCAGCCCCAGGTAAGGCTGTGGCCATTTATCCTCCTTGTCTTCCCACTGTGTCCTTTGCTCAGACTCCCTTCCTTCTGTCTTGCAGAAGTGTTGGTGCCTATAAGGCCATACCATGAACTTCCTGATGGGGTGAATCCAGCCAACATCTAACTGAAAACATGGATGGTGTTTCTGCAGCTCAGCAGTACTGCATGCTCATGAAAGTAGAGTTAGGCAAGGGAGCAAGAGGCTGATTGCTTTGGGCTGTAGTAGAGCTGCCCCTTTGAAAGAGTCACAGAATCACAGAATCACCAAGGTTGAAAAAGACCTTCAAGATCACCCAGTCCAACCATCCACCTATCACCAATAGTATTCACTAAACCATGTCTCTCAACACAACATCCAAACGTTCCTTGCACACCTCCAGGATCGGTGACTCCACCACCTCTCTGAGCAGCCCATTCCAGTGCCTGACCACTCTTTCAGAAAAGTAGTATTTCCTGACATCCAGCTTAAATCTCCCCTGGCACAACTTGAAGCCATTCCCTCTAGTTCTATCAGTAGTTACACAAGAGAAGAGGCCAACCCCCAGCTCACTGCAACCTCCCTTCAGGTAGATAGAGAGAGCAATGAGGTCTCCCCTGAGCCTCCTCTTCTCCAGGCTGAACATTCCCAGCTCCTTCAGCCTCTCCTCATAAGCCCTGTGCTCCAGACCCCTCACCAGCTTTGTTGCCCTTCTTTGAACCTACTCCAGGGCCTCAATGTCTTTCTTGCAGTGAGGGGCCCAAAACAGTACTTAAGGTGCGGCCTCACCAGTGCTTAGTACAGGGGGACAGTCACTTCTCTGTTCCTGCTGACAACGCTATTCCTGATGCAAGCCAGGATGCCATTGGCCTTCTTGGCCACCTGGGCACACTGCTGGCTTGTGTTCAGCTGAGCATCAACCAATACCCCCAGGTCCATTTCCTCTACGCAGTCTTCCAGCCATTCTGCCCCAAGCCTGTAGGGTTGCCTGGGGGACCTATAAACCCATCAAACAAGACAGAAGAGGTACTTCTTTAATGGACAGTAAAATAGGTGCTTGATATCTAATATTTCAGTATCTGACACTCTGGGGCTTGAGATCTGTAGTGAGGTAAAGTAACAATAAAAGTCTGAAGAACATCTGTTTTCTAAGAATACATGAGTCTTTCCTAATGGAGAGGCAAACTAAAGAAGTGAGATAGATTAATACTGTTCTTCCATCTCTCTTTTTTAAAGGTGAAAGAGATGCTCCTCATCTCACTTCAGTTAAGGTGAACAGATTGTTTCCTTTCTTATTTATGAGAGATTTAGCCTCTCATTGCAGACGAAGACATATCTGCTTCGATTCATGTAACTCTATCAAGGTCAACAAAGTTGTATTTGTGAAAGAGAAAAGAAGGTTTGGCTCAGGATTTGTAACTGCAGAAATGAAACAGTTTTGTCTATTGATTTATAGGGAATTAGTGTATGGCTAAAATCAGTCTAGCCATTTGCTGTGTTTTTTTCCAAGGATTGTTCTCTGGAGTGGAGGACTTCTGGTCATGATGGAAACAGCTTTATTGTGTAGACCTGCCAGAGGGCATTGAATTTGCCCTAGAGCCGAAAGAGTCGAAACATATTTGACTCATACTTGTGAGAGAATCTTGTACCAGCTTCCAAGGATTACTTTAGCTATTTATCTGTAATTGTCCATGAACTGAATTCTGGCAAAGCAAAACATCTAGTCATATGATGGCCTAAATTCTGCATATTCCTCTGATGGGTAATACTGTTGAGCAACAATTCTTCATTACTTATTTTCTGTGTTTGTGCCCATTTCTTTAATAAAATTTTTGCTTGCATTCTTTGGATATATTAGTGTTGCTTTTGCAGTTGAAGTTTTCTGAAAATTGAACTGGTGTTGCAGTTATAAAACTGTCAGTGTGATGTAGTGGCAAGGACAGGACATCTGTTTAGGAGCTTGCTTGGTTGACTTTGCTAGAAAGCTTGACTGCCCCATAGATAGAACCTGAGCACCTCTGGGCATCTAAAAGAGGATGAAATACCACCCTCTTGTTGATGAGAAATGGAGGCTAGAACATAGTGATTTATTGAAGGTCATGAAAGAAACCTGAAAGGCTGAGATCTAGGTCTCCTCCACCCCACCCTAGGAGCTCAATCCTATAACTTTTAGCACAGTTAAGTTTGTTTCCTCTCCCTTGAGAAACTTGAGAATCTTCCCTTTGGAAAAATACCTGTCCCTATCACAGGAGAAGTAGGTGCAGATTGAAAACTTTAGGATGAAGGTTAAGACTCTCTATCATGCAAAACAGCACATTTAGAGAGTAGCTGTAGTTTGTATATTTCAAGGGGAAATGATTTGAGGGACATAAACAAAAGTTGGTAGCTGTTCTGTCTTTGCTTTACATGCAATTCAGAGCTCAGTAACTGAAGTGGAATAGGGATCTGGGTCTATACTGAGCTTGAACGGCAGTGAAGCAATATGGTCCCACCCAAGGACAGGTCTTTTTTCACACAAAAGCCATTTGCCTTAAAAAATTTGTTATATTTCAGATAGTAATACATTGAAATAAAAATGTGCAAATATTTAGTTGTTTCTGTAACCAGGTTTAAGTGTGGGGTGTTATACTTGGCGAAGAAGCTCAGGGAGAATTCCTATTGTGCAAAAGCAGTAGCTGTCTGATGCTAGTTATGAAAAACAGATTAAAACAGTCATTTTAAAATGAATTTCCATAAAGAGCTTGTAGGAGGGCTTAGGCTGCTCTGGAGGAAGTCTGACTGCACTTTAAAGTAGACACCTGGATTGGTAATTGAGAAAATATTGTTAAACAGCTGAAATTTAAATAAATTTAAGTACAGCTTCATTGTAATAATTTCCCAAAAGACACATTGGTAATTCTGCTAAATAGAGAGTTTAATAGACTTCAATAATGTGTACTTTGGAGACTCTATACACAAAGGAATTATGCATAAAACATTCATTATGGTAAACTGCTACCTTTTCATGTAACTAGGAATCTGTTGAAACAAAACTAGTGCACTGTATGTGGAAACATGTTGCTGGGTGTTAACAGAATCAATTATCACCACCTTGCCTGTTGCTTCACCTGTGTTGATCGAATTTGCAACCTGTATTGCTTTGTCCAGGAATAAGCAGATTTGTGGACATAGATATTAGTTTGTTTTTGAGGAATTCTTTGTCCGCAGGAGCTTTGTTAAGATGGAACACAGCTGTTGCTCAGTCACACTTCCCTAACTCTGGAGCCAATGCTAGGCTATGTTTGCCTTTGAAGCACCTGCTCTGTGTCATAAGAAGAAATACCTGATAAGAAACATGGACTAACTCTCCTTTTTTTTAAAGTAATAATAAAGAAAAAAAAGCACCACCAACAAAAGAAAGCAATGCTAGCAAGCTGTTCTAAGCCAATTTTGCATTTGATTTCAATATGCTGCTGCTGAGGGCCCTGCTGGAGAACAGTCGAGAAAGAGGAAGGAGCAGATGCTTTTGGTAGAACAGTAGGGCATTTATCTCTTTTAATGAGGTAACATCATTAGTGCTGACAAAGTGCTGCAAATCAATACATGTAATGGACTGCTGCTGTCTTTCAGTAGTGCACAGATTGCTGTACTTCTGAGCATTCAAATCTGCTGAATCACAGGTCAGGCGTTATCTCTTGTGATACTTTTTTTTTTTTCTTTTAAACCATTTTGATATTCCCCCTCCCTAATCTTTGCCTTTGATCTGAGAGATCTGGAGCACTCTGCCAGGATCTGTGTTGGTGCAGGCAGAAATGCCCTGATGTTAAGAGCATGGGAGCGCATTTAAATGCTGCATACGTCTGCTGTGATGCAAGGAACTTCCTTTTAATTGGAAAACATGAGGTTACTCATGTCTCTTTGAGCCTGATTCCTTCTGCCTAAAATGGCTGCAGGTTCTGTTGTTGTTTTCTATCTCCTACCCTCTGCCTGTTTCCTTTAGAGCAGCAGTGTCGTGTTGGCGGTACCAATCATGTCAGCTGGTGACACCCACTGACCCCAGCATTCAGCAACAAAGACTGTGGGAGGATGGCCAAAATGAGGTGGCTGCTGTGCTGACCAGGGAGGAGGAGTGGGTCAGGGGAACTGGGGGGTCATGGCCTTTTTCCGTGCAAAATCCATAGGTGTGAAAATCATCCACACCGTTGTGTGCACGGTGACCAAGGAAAGAATGAGGGAGATTGCAACAGAGATGTTCCCTTTATTCTTCCCTTCGTAGGTGGTAAACAGCAGCACATGACTGCTATAGTATGAAAATTAAAACAAAGCAAACAAAAAAAGAAGCAACCACAGAATGAATCTGAATTTGAAAAAAGCGTGGAGATTTTAATAATGTCTGTTTCAAATGGCTCGATTTCCCCCCCAAACTCCCATCAAAATCATGTCATCCTTCACCAAAAGTGTGTATTATAACCAAAACATTTGAGGCGCACTGCTTGTTTATCAGAGAGCCCAAGGGTAACGCCTGGGCATTAGCACTGATTCCAGGAAAAGGGGCTGTTGATAAGAAAGATTCATCTGAATACATCACACATGTTTAAAAAAAGAAAATGTGGTTCCTCTTTCTTTTTTTATCTGCATGCCCCTCCCAGCCTGGGCTTCCCACACCTGCTTGCGGTGAAAGAATATGAACAGAATCGTAGATTTCTCCCCATTAACTGTTGCCTGACAGCTCTGGCAAATGGTCCAGTTTTTCTTTATTTGGCTTTCTTGCTCTCTGCCACACACACAACAAGCCTCTGCCATCACTTCAGGCAATGCCATCAATGACAGAAGGCTTGACCACATTTTTGCCCCACTATGGGCTGGAAGATGGCAGCGTCTGTTGGAGATGAGAGCTGGGGGCTGCTGCAGTGACAGACCTGTGCAGTTAGCACTCCATGCTCCTTGCAACAAGTCCTTGCCAAGTAAAATCCTTATTAGCAGTTGGTTACTTCCTTGTGGTCTTGGACTGGAAGAAAGCAATGACCAGCAGATGCAGAAAAGGTATTGTCTGGTGAAAGTTGTGAGAACCTTGCTTCTCTTTTCTCCCCTCAAACCCCACAGAAAATCCCTTTTATTAATCGACGTTCCTACATCATGTACCACAGACTTTCTGCGCTATCTCACTCCAACAACTAAACACAAGTTCCCCTACTTTACATCAAGCTGTTGGAACAGGTCCAAAGGAGGGCAACAGAGATGATCAGAGGGCTCAAGTACCTCTCCTACAGGGACAGGCTGAGGGAGTTGGAGCTCTTCAGCCTGTTGAAGAGAAGACTCCAGAGGGACCTTATAGCAGCCTTCCAATACCTGAAGGGAGCCTGCAGGAAAGCTGGGGAGGGACTCTTTGTAAGGGCATGCAGCAACAGAATGAGGGGAAATGGCTTTAAACAGGAAATGGATAGATTTAGACAAGATATTAGGAAGAAATTCTTTACTGTGAGGGAGGTGAGACACTGGAACAGGTTGCCTAGTGAGGTTGTGAATGCCCCTTTCCTGGGGATGTTGAAGACTAGGCTGGATAGGGCTGTGAGCAACCTGGTCTAGCTGGAGGTGTCCCTGCCTATAGCACAGAAGTTGGAACTAGATGATTTTAAAGGTCCCTTCCAACCCAAAACATTCTATGATTCTACTCCCCTTCCAAAGCAAGGGTTACTGTACCCTTGCACATATTTCACCTTCCTCTGTCACTACAAGCACTTCAGTCTGATCAGTAAATACTTGGCCAAAACTTCTTGCCCTATGCCCAGTTAAATAAAAAGAAATGCCTTCTGCTTTGGTAAGGACAAGTCTTGCCTACATCTTTTTGCTCCCACCAGCAATGTTTCTCAACTGGCTTGGCCTCCAGGGGACTGATTTCATCTTACTGACTCCAAAGCAGTTACCAAATCTTTCTGTGATCAACAAATGAAGAGAAAATAAGATAGTCATGGGCTTTAAGGAGAGGAAAAAGAAAACCCTATCTTTTCCCAAGCACAGGGATTACTCACCCTTTCTTTCCTTTCCTCAGAATGACTGGGGTGACAGATGGCAAAGGGACAGAGACTGAAAGGGTCTGAAAATTAAAGAGCTGTTCATATTGCAGAATATTCCTGCATTAATATCGCCTCTTGCCCTTTTTTTTCTTCTCATGAAGAGGCTGTTCATCCTGTTTTAGCACTCTGTCTGAACTTGGTATTGCTTCTTGTGAAGAAGTCTCAGTGCTGCTCATCCACATTGTTTGAGCCTGTGAAGCTCACTGGCAGGTTTGGAAGTGATGAGACACAGACTGGGCCAGCTGTGAGGTTTGGTTATGTCTTGTAGCAAATGCAGGGCAAGGTGCTGGTAGAGAAGGGGCTGCTAGCATGCAATTGCAACACTGGTGGGCCAAGTTGTGTCGGCCTTACTTTTTCTGGGTGGTCGCTTGGCTTCTATGTAGCACATGAAAATAGATCTGCTGGAATGTGAAACTATGCCTTGTGCATTTCTCCCACAAGTACTTTATAGTTTTGACTGGCATGTGCTAAGGAAATAGAGAATAATAGAAAAAAAAACAGCAGTATAACTCTACCGCTGTGCTTCCTTTCCATAGGATTTGCACTTAAAGAAAAAAGACCAGTGTATGCTATTGTGTTAGTCATTTTTAGCAGTGAATTTCTTTGACAAACAAGGAGTATTTTTTCTTAAACTAATCGATCATTTAGATCTAGTTTAAATATCTATACTATAATAGTATAATCTACAGTTTAGGTATAGTTTCTCTTTACTTAGCGAATCCAAGCTCTTGTAAACCTCATACATGAATGATATACACAGGGTGAGGAGAGAAGAAGGTATGACCAGCACATCTTGTTCTCCACATATGGCTGCCATCCACTTACTGGTTCTTAGGATCAGTGTAAGGTGGAAGGAGCACATTTCTTTAGTCCCTTCCCAGAGAGAAAAGGCACATCCTTGCCAGCAGAACTCCTTGCACCTCTGGGTTCCATGCCCTGCATGGCATGGAGAAGGCAGCCCACGCATGTAAGCAGTTGTCCTTTGGAGAACCCGGAGGAACCTGGAGGGAACCCAGCTTCTGTCCAACTGTAAATCAACTCAGAGTCTTTTGTACTGGCAGAAAAAATTGCCACCTTGTAACAGCAGGAATTTTGCGTGGGGGGAGAGAGCTTGAAAAAAGACACAAACCTTTGAAAGTTATGTTGTAGCTGTAATGGTATGTAGATTTACAGTAGCAAAGAAGTGCAGGAGCATAGGAGGGTGATGGGCAGTTTGAATGGGTGCATGCCAGTGAAAAAGAAAACGCTTGCTTTTTCCCCTCCTCTGTCCTTGGGCTTCATTCTCAAAGAGCATGATCCCAATTTCATGAGGGATTCCTGAATGCTCAAGTCACTTAGCTTCTGAGCTTTGCAAATTTATAGCTAATTGATTCACCCTTTGCAAGGTGCCCAGCAGACATCACTGGGAACATGTAAAAAGCGTACCTGTGAAAAGTACCACTCACTGCCTTTGCACTGGCTTTCATGTTAAATACCTTTTGTTTCGGTAATACAAAGGCTCCCTAGCCTGCTTTGTCAGCAACTCACTGAGATGCTTCCCAGTGGCTTACAGCTCTTGGTTTCATCCAGTGAGAGCAATGTGTAATCCAGAAGTGTACAGGTAAAGGAGCCCTTCAGAGGCTTATGGAAGTAATGATGCATTCATCTTGATACTTAAAGAAACTGAATATTCTGACAGTTTCCCACTGTGTTGTGCTATTCTGTTTCGAAAATTGAGGATTGCGTTTATCCTTTCAGTAGAATGAGGCACTCCTCTCAGGCTGCAAGAGGAGACCGAGAAGTGTACACTTAATTGCTTTGTGAATGATGTGAAGTCTTGGAATGCAATCTAGCCATTGCTCATTAACTAGCAGAACCTATTAAACCTGGACAGCAAGCAGGACTGAGTCAGCCGCCCTTGATTGCAGGCAGCTAATGGAGCTCTGGGAGCAAGCTGTGACTGCAGAGTGGAATTGGCAGTAGACTCCCATCAACCCTCTCTGTTTTGAACTCACTGTACACTCCATTTAGACTTCTGGCTTGAAGACAGATGATTTCAGAGCAGTGAGAAGGGGGGGAAGGTGGAGGGAAGAAAGCATTGTCTTAGCAGCTGTGTTAGCTTTGATCTGAAGTTAAAAGCAAACCAGGATTCTAATGGCACTGGTAATTTGACATTTAAACCTACAGAAGCAGAGAGATTTGTCATCTGGCTAGGGATCATTTTGATTATTGATTGTATCTCAGGCAGATGATCCTGCAACTGAGTGCTGAAACAAAAGAAAATGCCCAAATGATACGCCTTGGCATCTCCTTGGTGTTCTTTTTTTAGCTCTGAGAATCAACTTCTCTTACAAAGCACACATCCATACATGCTTTGCTGGTGATGAAAAGTGTTCTGTCTTGTGAAAGAGTATGATAGCACTCTTGTATGTCTTCATGCCACTCTAACTGCATGGATGAAAACAGAAGTCACCAAATGTTAACTGACTAATTGAGGTTAAGGTTTATTTTTTTTAGTACCTTGAGGGAAATCTAGTGGGATTCCATTGGGAATTGCTTGGGAAATAGTTGGTACATAACCTTTTAAACACACAAGGATCTCAGCTGGAGGTGAATACATTTCTGGCTATGTGGCACTTATCTCCAGAGTACACTTGGCATCATGCTGGAGCATTGTTCAAGCGCTGCCTGCTCAACTGCCAGCCTCTGACCCTTCAATGCCTCCCACCCAGTTGTGCTTTGTGCCCACACTTATTTACCCTGTGGGCTTTGCCAGGATCACAGCTTGGCTGTGTGTCTTCAGGCCCAATCCCACAGTCTGTTGAGGAAAAGGGAAGAAACATTAATTTTGGCATACTACCTAAGGAAGAGAATGTCCAAATGCACTCCGAAATCTTTATTCCTCTTGCTTGTGCACAGTTTTAGGCTGTTGCACATCATGGTCTTTTTTCTGTTGTTTTGCCTCAATTTCACTGTTGTGGAGAGACTTTTCACTTCTAGTCTGAATTCCTACATATTGTTTGTGCTGCAGGCAGATCCTATCAACACCCACTTTTCTGTGATATTTAAACTTTAAAAGATAAAATAAAAATCTTTGGTGTCACAGAACACTGACTTGCTTGTAAAATAGTTTCATATACCAGAGGTGCTATTTAAAAATATTGTAGGAGTCTAGTAATACATTAGCATTTTCTGCATTTCACTCTGAACAGTCTCAGTGTACTGAAAGTGTAGTGCACGCGCACAGTGCCATTGAGGTGCAGTCCCATGGATGGAGGCTGTAAAACCAGTGTAGCATTTACAGAGCTCGTAAGGAACAATGGATACAAGCAGCTCGAAATGAAGAGGCAAGAGCAAACTGCCTTATGGATGATAAATGCCATGGACATCATCAGTCTTAATATCCAGCAGGCAGGGCTCTGCTGACATCCCATGGAAATGTAGGCATCCTCAAGAAATCCATACCAGTGTGATGGTGAATGGCAATGTCTCAGTATCAGTCAAGGCATCCTTCAGCTCAATTATAGTTGTGTCCCTTTAAAACCAAATCCAGGTGTGAGTTGCTCTCAGATCAGCTATTTCATAAGTATCTCAGAGTGGGGGGGATGCAGAGCATTAGCGTGAAGAAAACAAAACAGTTTTTTAATTATTTGGAGACGCATCCTTCTGGGAAATGCAGCATTTCAGAGTCTAATGTAAAACTAAAATTCAAGTTTGTATACTGTTTAGCAGAACTAATACCACAGTGTGGTTTTTTAAAATATCTTTTCAAAATCTCGGTGGCATTTTATTTGAGTGTTTCCACGCAGCATTAAAAATACAGGTGCTCTCATGTATGAAAACCTCAGGAGCAGTTAGGTAGGAAAAACAACTCCTACAACATCACTGGTTTATAATGGAGCTTCATGTGGTTGGAATTATGGCCTGGTCAGCTACAATGGCATAGATTGGGACTCAGTGAGCTGGGAGATCTCACCTGTCCCATTTTTCTACCTGGGCAGCATGGCAGCCTTTCCTCCTTTTTCGCTCTTTTAAAGAAAATGAATTATTAATTCTTCAGTTTTAAAATGTATCATGTCTGCAAGAGGGGAAAAAAAGAAAACTATTTTATTTTCATCTGACATGACTCTGTTAGGCAGAGTCTTCTAATACATCGAGTTAGGAAGTAATTAGTGTTGAGTGTGAGATGGGTTATAATCTTAATGTCGTTTTGCCATTAATAAAATAGGCTAATTTTGTCCTTAGTTAATCTATGCAAATCCCATTGATTTAACAGTGTTACACAGATGAAAATAAGAAGTGCAGCTGGCCTATATTTTACTGTCTCCTTGTCTATTCTAAAAGTGTACAGAATGTGTTGTTTAATGAAGTAGTCATCCCTTCTGTGTGCTAGAGCAGTGCTAACAAAGTGCTAAGAACGAGATAGTGGCCTGCATGCTACTGTCGCTGTTTCAGTGCTAACAGGTGAAGCACAAAACCTTTCATTTTTCTATTGGCTGAGTGGAAAACGTTTCTAGAGGTTGTAAAATCTCCTTTAAATGAAATGCACAGCTTTAAAAGCTTGTGCAAGTCTTAAAAAACACAAAGCACTGGTCTGAACATTGCCCTTTCAGTCAAATTTAGAACCTTCACCTACTTAAACAGGATCACATTTAGGTCAATGCTTTGTGCTTTGCAAAATCATCTCTCCCTAATCTCCTTTAGAGCATTTGTGACTATGATTTCAGTGAAGGGGGGAGGGAGGCATTTCCAGTCTGAGGCTCATAGCTAACTTGTTGTATGGAGTTAATTTGTTGAAAGACTTTGGTTTTGTAGATGGATATGCATTGGATTCTGAAACCTGCTTTTTATCAGCAAGTGTACTTGCTCGTGGGTGTTAATTATTTGGAAGCTTTCAACCAAGGTATCCAGCAACTTTTGGTTTTAGATCGTTCGCCTAAAACATGGAAGCAAATTCTAGGCTGTGTGGGTTGATCTTGCTTTATTTGTGCAATTCAGCAAGATTCAGAGAGATTTTGTCAGATGATCTTTTATATAAACATTTTCTTGCATTCATCAAATAAGTGGAGCAGAAATAAAGTTTCCTCCTTTTCTCCACCTACTTTTTTATTTAATGAAGTGGGAAATGTTAAAGCTACTGGAAACCTTGATGTGATATTTCTTGATGCAGTAATGCTGTCTCTTAGAGTAGGGTCCTGTAGATAACTTGCAAACATGGACAGTTCCTGTATCTCTTGTCTTCTGCTGTTGTTTCATGAAGTTGCTAAGAAATAAGTAATTATTTGGCTAAATATCAGACTAATACATATTTTAAAAGATGCAATAAAAAATACTTCCTTAGCAGATGATAATAGTGGTTAAGGCTGTTGGTAAAGCTCTCCATTAGTGTGAAGGATCCTGAGTTTTAATCTGTTGTCAGCAGACTTGGGATGACTGGAGATGCCATTGAGATTTTGGATCTATTTAACCAGCATCCTGACAGCAGAAACTCCAACAAAATAGTTTCTGGCGCAGTCACAACTGCAGGATAAATGTGGGTGTCACATAAGTGAGACTGAGCCGCCTGGGAATGAACGTTGGTGCTCTGTCTTCCACAAAACCCCCATTTGCTCATCTATATCAGTATGCGTGCCTGTCGCTCACCTGGTAATGAACAATGAAACAAAAATGTTCTTCAAGCAAATCTTCAGTTGGCATTCATCCTCCAAATCTTTCTTGTTCTGTCTGCATAGTTCTGCAACTCTTTTTCTCAGGACTGTGTCACTGCATCTCTTTAATACAGCGTGGGGCGCTTGGCACATAGTCTTCAGTTCTGTCCATCCTGACACAAGCTTCAGTGCCTTGATGGTGCATGCTCTGAAATGCACGGTAACAAAGCTGCAACAGTGCAGTAGCTAAAGTATCTCATGCAATTGCTTTTATGAACAGAGAGTAGGGCCAAGTCCCATGTGGGCAGATACTTCTTGCACTTCAGTGTCCACACGCTTTTTCACAAGCAGTAAAATCAAAAGCTGACAACAGACCTTATCTTTATGGAGCGTTCTGATGACAGCCTAAATTATCTGGAAATACGGGTAATATTAAACATAACCTATCAGGGGACTAATGTTGAGATGTAGAAATGAAACTGCAGCACAGTCATGCACAGATATATTGTTTAACCATTATGAGGCCAATCAAAGAAAGATAGGTATCAAAAAATTAAAATTCATAATCAAAGCAAATGAAGCAGTATTATAATTACTTTAGGCAACAGAAGTTAACTGCCCTCTTTGAATCCAAAATAGTCATTTCAGTTTTCCTTAAACTTCCTCTTCTCGTAATTTGAGACCTACAAGCTTTGCATTTTTTTTCTCACACCTGGATTTATTCAAACACCTGCTCTTCATCAGAAAAAAAGGGCACTGAATGCTCTTTCCTTGAGACTTCACTGGAAGCTAGCACAGACAGGTATCAGCTGTGCCATGTATCTTCTTACTAATCTCTCTTTCTCAATGGAAATTAATTCCATAAAGTGATGATCTGTGTTTCGGAAAATCTGGGAGGTTGCTTATGGCATTTTAAGGTTTTGATTTGAATCAGTGGATTCACCAGTCTGTTTCAGTTTCAGAAACGGAGATCACTTTTTATACTTTTCCTACATAGCTGTATTTTCTAGGGAGGTGTGATAGATCCAATAATCACAAATGGTAATATTAAGTAAGTTCTTATAGCGTTTAAGATGAGGCAGTACTTTGTTCGTGAAATTGTAGTTAAACCCATTTTACAGTCACCTATTTCAATACACACAACTTCTACATGTGCATAAGCTAAGGCATGAAGAAGTTGGGCAGGGTTATACAAGAAGTGAGTATAAAGTATTTCAACACTACCCGGGTCACTTGTCTGTTTTAGACCAAGAAGAGGTGAAAGGAGAATGGTTTATTTTTTTTTTTAGGCAAAGCTATACCCTGGTTATTACTGGTCAGTCTGTAGCTGTGTTAGTAAAAAAACTGTCTGAATATTTTTCAGTCATCTCTGGTTTTTATGTTCTCCTAACTCTCCACTGTCTTCTATCTTTGTGCCTTCTGTCTTGATGAGATGAAAAGTTTAGAGTGCTCAAGAAATGTTTAGATGTTGTATTGAGGAACATGGTTTAGAAGGAAACATCAGTGATGGACTGGCAGTTGGACTGAATGATCTTTGAGATCTTTTCTAACCTTTGTGATGCGATTGGTTCTATGAAAAGGCTGACACTAATTTCAGAATACCTCAGGTAATATTATTATCTCTCTGTTTTATAACTAGAAGGCTCTCTTTTAACCTTGAACTCTGATTTTATCTTTTCCCCTCTCCCCACCCCTTCTGCAATCCTATTCACTAATCTGACTTGTGCCAAATATGACAACCTCAGTGTAGATAGTGCCACAGCTTTCCTTCTCAAATATTTGTTCTTACTCCCTTCATTTTGGTTATGGAGGTAGAGTCACAGAATATCCCAATTTGGAAGGGAGTCACGAGGATCATTAGACCATCTCCAGTCAAATCCTATGTCTGAGTGTTGACCAAACATTCCTTGAACTTTGGCAGCTTGGGGCCTTGACCATTGCTCTGGGGAGCCTGTTCCAGGGTCCAACCACCCCCTGGTGAAGAACCTTTTTGTAACCCTCACTTGCCCTTCCCCTTACATAGCTGCATGCTGTTGCCTCAGGTCCTGTCACTATCACAGAGAGCAGAGCTCAGTGCTGCCCTCCGCTCCCTGTGGGGAGCTGCAGCCACCATGAGGCCACCCCTTAACTCCTCTGCTCTGGGCTGAGCAGACCAAGGGACCTCAGCCACTCCTCATGTGTATTCCCCTCTAAATCCTTTGGATGCTATTTAATAATTTTATGTCCTTATATTGTGGTGCCCCAAAGTGCACTCAGTGCTGAAGGTGAGGCTGCATAGCACAAAGCAGGACAACCCTTCTCCTCACCTGACAATGTTGGGCCTGATCCCCCCCCAGGAAATAGTTGGCTGTCAGGGCACACTCCTGACAAGTATTCAACTTGCTATCAACCAGAACCCACAGATCCTTTTCCGTGGGGATGCTCTCCAGCCTTTCATCCCCCAGTCTGTACAAATGCCCAGAATTGCTTTGTTCCAGCTGCAGAATCCAGCACCTGCTCTAAAGTTCATGTGCTTGGTGACTGTGCAGCTCTCTAATTTATGAAGATCCTGTTCTACCCTCAAGGGACTCAACAGCCTCTCCCAGTTTAGTATCAGCTGCTAATTTACTTAGTAAGCATTCAAGTCTTGTGTTTATAAAAGCATTAAGGAGAACTGGCCCTAAAATGGAGCTTTGCTGAGCCCCACTACTGACTGGCCAACAGCCTTCTATAACCCTTCGAGCCTGACTTGTCAGCCAACAGCTCACCCATTGTGTTGTGTACTTTTCTAGCTGTATGCTGGACATGTTGTCCAGAAGGATACTGTGACAAACAGTGGAATCTGTGCCAGTTCAGTCCGTCTGATTTTAACTGATTAATTCAGGGGTGAGGCTGCAGCAGTTTTTTGCTTTTCAGAGATGTTATCAAGAGGTCAAACGGATGACTTTTTTTGCTTCCAAGTTTTCACTTGTCCCATGGACTGGAGTTTTCAAATACAGACCTAATCCATTGGCCATCCTGCAGATTTACAGAGCAGTTTATATCGTCCTAATTTAGTCAAGCTTCTAAATCTCATTTGATCAATCTGCACCCCCCACCGTTTTAATCTAAAAAAGCAATTTAACATGTCCCAGGAACTGGTAGACTCCGTGAAGTCTGTCTTCCTAAATATCCAGTCTTTTTGCAGTGATGATCTGTGGTGCTTTCTAACACTTCTGGCCAGTTTGTGCTGCCTCTTGAACCTGACTTTTGAACATTGATACTTCAGTTCTGTGGCTTGGCTATCTAATGCAAAGAGTGTTCTTCTCTTACATTTTACCCACAGTCGGGTTCACAACAGCTTTTAACATGGGGTCTGAGCAGAGATAACATTGTTAACATGAGACAGTGTAAATTGTTGGCAAAGGGGACCTTCCTTTTCATTCTCCATCTGCTGGACCAAATAGCACCATAAGTATAGAAGAATGTGAGCTAGTTCAGTGGCCAAAACAATTGTCTTAATTTTTTCTCCCATCTCTGGCAGGTATTAAGTTTCTGTGTTTCATTGTATTTAGGGAGTCTTAACATGAACCTGCTTAAAGTTCTAGTCATCGTAACTGCTAACTTATGAGTGCAGTGAGAACAAGGGAGGGAGGCACACAAAATGTTGTGCTGAAGAACATACGAACAATTTACAGCAGCTCTGGAAACAGAACGCAGCTGTTTCTGAGATACAAGATGTGGTTTCTTTTTTAAGCCAGGTATTGAAATGGCTGCTGTTACTGTAAAACACGAGTACTCTGCAATCTTTTAATCTTGCTTATCTTCCGTATCAACTAGAACGTAGGTGGCAGGAAAACTGTGTTCCCTTGGCAGTTGGCAGTACATGGTTATGGTCTAACCCAATGCCTAAAACAACACTGCAGTTAACCCAGTGACAGTGAGATTATGTAGTCTCATGACCTAAACTGAACAGGCCAAAGAACATGGTTGGCATGAAAAGCAGTAACAGACATTCTGTGTTTGGGGTTCAGCCACAGGCAAAAATCTGGCCTTGGAAAGAGGCAAATGATAGGAAGATGGCAAGATAGCTGTTTTAGCAAAGCATGTGCCAGGGAAGTAACAGATTTTGTCTCGGGTGAAATGAAATGACCTGCTTTGGTGAAAACATAAGCCAGGCAAGTATCTGAGAAGTTTTTTAGGGAAAGTTTTGGAAAAAAAAATCCTGAAAGTAGGTTTCTGGAACACTTGATGAAAACTGCAGCAACAAATGAGGTGCAGGTGAAAGAGATGGACGAATACATTAAGTAAAATCCTTTGAGTAAGCAAAATGTCTGTGACCAGGAATTGATAAAGAGTAATCTAAGAATGAAAACAAAGCTATAATATATTCATGAAGCAAGATGATTATAAGTCAGAGGGAGTAGCATTAATTATGACTTTCAAGGCAGAAAAATGGCTTATAGACTGGGAACCAATTAGTGGTCGACTGCTCTGAACTAGATTTCAAACACAGTACATGAAGTGACAATTATACAGTGTTACCAACAGAAAACTACTATGATGAGATAAGAGCTGTCAGCAGATTTGGACCAAATTCCTTAGCCTGACATCTGCTTACTAATGGGGAGACTTCCTTGTGGGGGTTAGGGACGATGATGGAAAGGAGGGATTGATGGCCAAGCATCATCTTCTGTCTCTGAAGCAATAAAATGAGATCTGGCAGCACTCTGCCTGCTATCAAGGCTCTTCTCAATGTGTGGGCATTGCTATGTACAGATGTCCCTAAAGCAGTTGGTGGAACTGTGGTCTGAAAGTATTGGAGGAAATCTTGATGTGTATCTTCAGCATTTAAGCATACAGTAAAAGTGTTGGTTATTTTTTTTTGACAGAACCAGAAAGAAAAAAAACTACATTTCTTTTGTTGCTACTACCAACTGAACAAGGCAGAGTTGCTAAAAATGTAACTGGTTTTCAGCTAAGCAAACCCAAACAGTGAGTAAGCAAGTGTATTTCAAAGGGTGGGAATGTCAAAGCCAGCAGCAGGCATTTGAATGCTTGCAAAAACATCAGGCAACTCAATTTTAGAACAATACAGGGCCATAAGAAAAATAAAGCAGATAGCTGTGGCAAAGAAACAAACCTGGTGGTGACAAAGTTATCTCTTTCACTGTTGTCTGCATCAACTCAACAGGTAAGTTGCCACTATCCAGTGGGACTGTTTGAAGTTAATGAGGAGAAACTATTTAGTGACTGCAAAAAAAAAAAGACAATAATGGAAGGATCACCTGTGACTGCTAAAGGAATTGAAAATACTGAATTAGAGATGCTCATAATGTCCAGGTAGATAGGAAAAACATACATAATTTGGAGAAGTTGCAGATAGAGACCAGTTTACTGAAAATAATTCAATGGGTAGCTGCTGAATTCTACAAGAAATATGGAATATAGGAAGAAAATTGATGGGAAAATTGCATTCAAGTTAAGAAAGGTGACATAAGCAGTTGCAACTATTGAGTTAATGTTGCTCTCAGTGGTACAGTTGTGGAAAAAGAGAAAAAAGAATTCTGATTATTTCTCTTTTATGCTTCATCTCAGCCCTTTCAATTCAGCAGGTAAAAGAATGGCCACGTTTCACCAGTTCCCTACATCTGGCAGGTTATCTGCCAGTATATGCCAGGTTCGTGGCATATAACAGTGGTGTAAGACAGACATACATTCTGTCACATCTTAACAGTTGCTGTTGACTTGATGTTGACATGACTAAGTCATGAGAAAAAAGTACAACCAGATATAATATAATGAAGTCAGATCCAGCATCCTGAACATGTCATGCTTAAATGACAATTCAGAAAACATGCAAGTAAAGACCAAAAGGTTGACTAGCATTGCAGGACTAATAATTACTTACGAAAACAAACCTCAGGAGAAGTTAGCAAATCCCAGCTGAAGCATATATATAAAGGCAAAGGAATACAAGGGATGAATCAATTTACATGTCTTGGCAGCAGTACATGAACCAGTAGGGAAGTCCAAAAGGAAATGTCACCAACTGGCAAGGCAACAGCTGCGTTTACCAACTTAAACAAAATTAGTCATTGAAAATAAATTTAAAGACCAAACTATGAGTCTTCCACTCAGATGTTATTTCCATTTTAACATGTGGATGTGAGTGCTGGAAAGTCACCAATGACACAGACACCTCATGCCTCCAGAAGTAAATACCTGGGCAAAATACTAGGTAATAGTCAAGAGTGGATGCATCACAAATGCAGATATCTGTCCGTATACCAGCAGCAAGCTCCCCAGAGTAAGCAATGGAGATACTTGGGTCACGTGCTGAGAATGGAGCCAGGCAGCCTGGCCGAGCAGATGGGCTCTGGAGCAGCTGGAGGAGCACACAAATGGTCAGACTAGATATTACTTGGACTGTAAAAGCTTGCTGTCACTCGGTGATACAGAAAAACTGTGGAGTGGCTAAAGATAGGCACAGGCGAAGAAGTAAACTTTGCTTCCAGAGCAACATCTGCAGCTGCAAAAAGGCTTTAGAAAAAAGTCACTCTTGGTTCACTTGAGAGGAAAGGACTTCAGTGGTGTTTTCTCTTGCAAATGTAGAGTATTTAATGTCACTGAAGCTTCCCAGTGACTCCTTTCCGGGGCACTGTGGTGGAGTGCTGTGTTGCATGCAGCAGCTGTAAGATCTGTCATCTCCTGGGCTTTCTCTGTCTGCCCTCAAGCAAATCTCCCAACCCTGCTGTTGACCCTTGCTTTCTGACCACAAGACAATGGAGTTTTAATTAAGAGCTCTGAACAGTACACTACCTTTTTTTGTTTCACAGCTATCTGCAAAGACTAGTAGGTGAGATTGCTGTGGAAAAAAACACACTGCACATGCCACAGTTGCTTATAGCTTTATTTAAAAATGATCTCAGATGATGTAGCTGTAGCTACAGATCACCTTCAGAGATGAAGGCTAATGCTTACCCCCTCACTTATGTGTGTTTGTATGTTTGACAAGGCAGCTTTGTATATTTCACTTGGTGTTTCAGATGATGGCGGTTATTACAGTAACGAAATACAGTCTAGGTTACTGAGTTTTAGATCACTTTGTAGAACACAGGGACGAAAATAGAATCCCACACTCTTCTATTTAGAGTTTCTTCCTTTCTTCATTTGTACAAACAGCACTTCAGTTGTTCATCTTTTTTAACTGTTTCATTTATGCAAGCTCTGCTTTCATAGAAAAGATATCAGCTTCTGCTGGTTCACTGTACTCGCTTCCCTGCAGCCCTGCATGTGCTGGGGTGCCACTGCTGAAGCGGGTTGCACTCCTCTTTCTGGACTGGACATTCAAGATTACCCATGCTGCTCCTTCTTGGACATCTGCACTATTGTACAAGCAGCCACCGTTTTCATTCCTAGTGGCAGTGTTGTTGGCCTGTTGGATGACAACCAGATTTTTCAGAGAAGTAAAATTTTATGACAAGGAAGGCTTATTTTACCATCTGGTTGTGCATCCCCCACGATGCACAACTCAGCCTAGTTTTACAAGGTTGAGGCTAGAAGATCCCAGCCCTACGCCTGGGGAGATAGCTTCTCTGCCCAAACCCAGCTTCTCTGGTATGGAGTTGTTGCCAGTGAGAATCCCAGCATCCTCCCTCTGAATTTCATCCTATTGATTTTGTTTCACATGCCTCAAAGATGTTTAAGGCTGGCTACTTGCACCTTATCTATGACCACAACTAGCCAGGTGTATCCCATTTTGCTCTTCCTCCAGAGACCGTCTTCCGTAGCCTTGTGACTCCTGTGCCCTTCTCCATACAGGTGCTTGCTGCAAGCAGACCCACATTTCACGGGTAGCCATCCTTTGTGCCTGGAGCTGCCAAATAACAATGTATGCTCTTTTCTTTGCCAGCCGAGATCTGAGTTCAAGGTTATGTGTTTTCCCTGCAAGAAGTGATAAGCATCACAAGCAGCTAAATAAAAGCGTGGCATTTTCCTGTGTCGTAGTAGGTGTGAGTTATGCTGCCTTCCCTCACAAGGGAAGTTCAGAAACCAGAGTCTGAGTTGGGAGTGTGATAAGGGAGTTCCTTTCCAACCGCAAGGAAGAACAATCTATCTAAAATGATTCTGCTCTCTTCTTAAACCAGCCTGCTAAATGAGGCTTCAGATAGTCGGGACAGCCTTGTCACATACTACCCACATCATGGAGCTCATCTGGTTTCCATTTAGAAGGGAGTTTGGGATGAGAAGAGCCTATATGAATGCATGGCCTGCTGTAGCTGAAGTGGGAAACCAGCAGACAGCAGAACAAGGGCAGTCACTGGTGGGGATGTTTGCTGCATAGGCCTGCTGTGAGGACTGGGGGCTTACTCAGGGGCAGCTCTGGGTGCCCATGGGCTTCCACAGCCCCGCAGAGGCCCATCAGCATCTGCCAGAGCTGTTCAGGGGCTGCTGTAGGAGCTGCACTTGTGAGATCCTGTAAGCTCTGTTAAACTGGTTGCCAGTTGCCTTGAGACTATTTTTCTTCCCCATGCCTCAACACAGATGCAAGCAGCTCTGCCAGCATCACTTGGCTAAGTAATGGCATGTAGGCCTTTCACATAACTGGCAGAAAATACATCCCCGGAATGAAGTTGCAGTATAAACTGATGGTGGCAGCAGGGATGGAATTCACCAGGAGTTAGCCTTTGGGATGTTTTGTCAAATTTTTGAAGCATAAACTACTGGTAAACAAGAGCCAGCAGGGCAGATTCATGATGGGCATCAAGAGGCAATGTGGAACAGTGTTAGATTTCCACTGGCCTTTCTCTGCAGCTCACCACTGCTGCCAGCATCCTGCCTTGGGACACACCAAGAAACCTGGTCCTACTGAAGATGGCTGCTGTGGGTTACAAGAATTTAGAAGGCTAGACCCAACTCTACTCCCTCCTTCTCCAGCTTAGCCCCAAAGGCCTTTAGTACTGGAGCAGGATTTGCCCAGGTGTACATAGCCACAGCAGAGCAGTTCACCACAGTAGGCAGTGAAGAGATTTATGCACCTCCTCAGAGATGGGCACCTAGAATGGATGTGAAGTGTGCCCTGGAAGGGACTGTCACTTTGCATCAGCTGTAAGGGAGATCTGAAGAGGTAGCTGTCTCAGCCGTAAGGCACTGCATCACATCTGAATCCAACAAGATTAATGCTGCTGGAAACTACTGGAGTGATGGGGTTGTAGAAGTAGCTAGAGAAGTAGTAAATGACTGATAACCTAATACTTTACGGTCCTTTGTAAGGTGTGTTGTGTCTGTGAGTATACTGATGAGCAGAAGTATAGAGATGGAGCTGAAAGGCATCATAACACTGAGACTACGTTTAAAGTTGTAGTGCTTGATAATATTATTTATTAACTGGCAGCAAATTAAGTATTCTATGGTACTCTTCTGCATTTTGACAGGGAAAAGTGTTCTACAAATAAACATGGATGTTTTCTAAAAATACATTAATTTTTTCAGGAGCATTATCAATAGCTTTCTTTTTGCATCTATCCATCTTTCAGGATTGCATCAACAACAGCTGGCATCCTCAGTTTGACCAAGAGTGTGGACTTGAGTTTTAAGACAGCTTTTGTAAACCTGGAGGAAAAGGGTTTTTTTGGTTTTATTCTCTCAAATCACATGGAAAATATTGTTTTTAAATAAAAGTGCTACATGTAGACTTTAAGCATTTGTGAACCCCACCTTGATGTTCATACATTGGTTTGTTTATTTCTCGTATTCCCCTTGGTCATGACAGCAGAAAAAGCTTTAAGGTATTTTCATTAGTAATGAAGTGATATTTATGTTAGGCTAAGACTGTAAGCCCTTTTCAGTTTCATTTGACTTCCACTTTCTTCAAAATCAAATTGCATGTCTTTTTGGATTGTCTCCAAGCGATTAGATGCAATATTAAAAGTTTAGTTTGCAATTATAGGAAGTATTGAAAACTGTCATATTCTTTGACTGCATTGCTTTCAGGAGGCAGTGGGTGGCAAAGAATAAAAGCATATCTTAATTATACAGTCTATCTGTTTATTTTCACAGCTGTAGCACTGCTGAAATGTACAGGAGACATCATAATTCCACAGAACATGGTCTCTGGATGCTACACCTGCCAGCCCTGCCATCTCAGTGCCAGTTGGGGATGTATGTGTGTTGAACAATGAGGGAAGACTACAAGAGGTTTATCCCATTAGAAATAAATTACAGTGTAGTGTAGCATGAAAATGATGTGTCAGTGAATACAGAACACAGGATTACCTTCTGTCTCTTTTCTTTATCATAGATAACAAGAGCAGTATGGGAAGGAGATTTATAGTGCACTCATTTGAAGCTGACCAAGCAATTTAGATGAGATGAATTACAGATTTTATTTCTGTAGAGAAGAATGTGTTCCCACTAAAATGCCTTTAATTGCTTTATTATTTAAGGCACAAATTGTATCCAGCAATTTGTTGGTCTCCTATTTTTTCCAGTGGAAATAATTCACCATAGAAAGATTATTCTGTCAGAAAGTGATGACAAACCTGCTAACAAATTTATCTGAAAGAAGCTGCACTTTAATTTCATGATCAGTAGTGATTTTGCTAACTATGAAAATCTTGACAAAAATCATGGCATATTGCAAATATGGGCATCTTTTCACATGTTGGCTGTCATGCTGTGATCATGGTGGCACTACATGCTCTGCTACAAGCTGAATATTGTCCTTCTGGGTGCAGATATTGCCGAGCAAAGCTCCTGAAGACAACCAGAGGCACTCTCTGGGAGAGGACCTTGCTTTAAAAATTCAAAATACAATGTGGTATTAATGAGCTTCCATTGCAAGTGCTGTCCCTGTTTGCCACATTTCCTCCCTTTTATTTTTGCATTTTCTTTTTAATCAGAATATTGTGAACTCTTTGATCCTGATGGTGTACTTTTGTTTTCCTTTCTGTAGTTCCCCACCACTTTGTCACCAATACACTGGTGACTTGTCCCCATTTCCCGCAGCAGTGTTCTTTCTTCTGTGTCTTCATGGCTGGAATTTGGCTTGCCTGTATTAGCCCACTGGTTCCCCACATTTAAATTATTTGCTATAGGGAGCCAAATCAAGTTACTCCAAAGGGGATACACCTCTGTGCTAACCCCAGTTGGTTTGTGCAAGCACTGCTTGCAGATAGTCACTTCTACATCATGACCACAGCAAGCTTTGGGCCTTCTGCTTTGCCATCAGCTTGGGGTTAAGAAAGATTTGGAAGCTCTGAGATGAGCAGGCTCTTTTGTACCTTTCATACAAAAAGACCCGAGAATCCTGGTAAGCGCTGTCTTGATCACGTCATGAACCAATGAAAAGCAGAGCCCAATTATAAGCTAACATAGAAACATCCTAATCTTTGATGTCCTACTTATGGAAATGTCCTACTTATAGAAAAAGATTTCAAGAGATGTATAAATTGTACTTTGTTCTACTCTCATCTTTCTAATACTGCAAGCTGAGCAGTGCTCGTGATGAATTAGATCTGCCCTCTCATTAATGAACTCCAAGTTCTTTTCTGAAGAGAGGTGATAATTATATTTTACTTAAGAAATCACAGCTGCTCCATGGTGCAAGAGCTCCGATGTTGTTTCTTGTATTCTTTCCTTTCTTCACAGATAGAAACGATTTAAAGAATAACAGCTCTCTCTCTCTTTCTAAAAAAAAAAAAAAAAAAGATTAAGTTCTGTTATTGCTGTTTTCCTTGTGAGACAGAGCATTGCTCTCTGTCTTGATTGGTGTTTAAAGCAGTAGCAAGACCCTCGAATTGCTGGTAACTCTATATCATTTGTGTCACCATTGATAGGGAAGAATAGCTTTTAGAAAAACTATTTTTGTTACAGATGTGTAGATGTGAATTTATAGCTTCAATCATGCTTCCAAGAGAAGATCTGTGAAAGCAAGATAGTTAGAAAGCTATATGAAAAAGCTGGCAGAAGGAGTAAAACGTAGGGAGGGGTGGCAGAAGGGAATAATACCTGAAAAAATCTGTCAGAAGCAGAGAAGCCGAGGGAAGTGTTCAGCAATTAAACCTGACCACTCCATGACCAGCTGCTGGCTTCTTGCCTGTTCTTTTTGATTTTGATTCAGCTTCGCCTGCTGTATTTATTCCCACCCTTATTTACAAAAAGCATTTTTATGAGCCTTGGAAGTCAGCGCTTTTTCCAGTTCTCTGCTTTTCATGTGCGTTGGAACATCTGTACGCACATACTTCTCATTTCCCTGTCTAAAGATAGTTTAGGCTAACGTGCCCAAAATACAGCATCAGGGTTCAGTTTGTTGTTGTCTTAGTAAGCACAGAAATATTTTTGAACATTATGTCACCCTGGTTATGTATTTCAGCTGCTGCAGTCTGTCTGTGTCCGGTTTGTCTGGAGCAGTCTTGCTTCCTGGGATCTGTTGCTTTCCTACCCTGAGTCCTGAGTTGCTTAGACTGACCAGGCAAGCACATTGCTCTCTTTCTGTAAGGCTGGCCAATCTTACCCTGGGTGGTAATTTAGGTTTTCTATAGGAAGGATATGACCTCCTCTACTGTCAGCAAAGCTGTGTCAGTGCTGCCCCTACCCTTCCCCCTGCTCCTGCACATGGCTGTCCCTGGAGGCCTTGTTGTGGCCGTGCAAAACAAAGCTCCCTCCTCTCCTCCTGCAGTGCCATCTCTATGCAAAATATTCCTGCTTTTTCTTTCCAAGTCACATTGTTTGGCCATCCCCCCTCGCTCCATCCAACACAGATGCACTACATTAATCTCCTCTGATGATACACGTGTTCCTGTGGTGTGCACTGGAAAAACAGAATTTAGTTATTGCAGACTTTTCCTTATAGATTTAGTTTAATGCCTGTGCTGTGTGAGGATTAACCCTGCACCCTCCTATCGCACATCCTCTGGTAGAAAACTGCGATGGGAACTTTGTGCTGGCCATCTAAACGTTGTGCTTCAGGTGGGCTGGCATCTGGGAGGAATGCTGCCCAGGAAGCTGCTGCAGGCTCAGGTGTTACAAGGGAGCTGGTGCAGAAGCGGCCAGGATCGAAAGATCATAGGTTTTCCAGCATTACTAAATGGATATCAGGAGTCCACATATGTGTGTCAGAATGTTAATTTTTGTCGAGAAATGGAAAAATGCGCAAGTTGTTCATATGCTTAAAAAGTAGCATGCTCATATGCAGTTGTAAAAGCTTTTTTTGCCACCCTAAGTTTGGAAATGTGACAAGAAAGGTGAGTTCCCTGGGTCATCTCAAGTGAGCATCTGTTACAAAAGACTTTGCAGCTCGTTATTAGGTGCTTTCTGTCTAACACTTGTTTTATGGAAGGAGAACCTCTGAAACTTCTCAAAGTCTGAATTTTATTGATGATAGTCATCTTCTGTCCCTGGAGCTGTGAGGACAGTCCCAGGCCTGCAGGAATGCAGTGCTCCTATTCTGGGTAAAGGTGAAGGAATCAGCATCTCCCAGGGAACGGTGTCCCTGGCTTCAGCAGGAAGACTGAGCCGTAACTGTGAAGTGCTGGAATTTTTTTCACTATTCCTAGTATGTCTTTGAAGCATGTGTAGATGGACATCTGTATTGTCACTGCAAGACTGGAAAGAGAATGCAAAAAAATGATTGAATATTCTCAAATATGTTTCGTAGCCCATTGGGTGTTATGGGTATGCAATAAATGACGATGTGGTGTGGTTTCTGTGGCATGTAGTCTCAATGACCTGCACAATTCAGTTGCACCACTTCTGGCAGATCACAGTCCTTGGGAACCCTGTGTCCTACCTTTCCTCACCAGATCATCTATCCGAAGCCGTGTGTGTTGTATGCAGTATGCAGCACCAGTGTGGGTACAAGCTGAAAGAAAACTTTACTATGTTTGACAGTGCCTTTTCAGCTAACGCACTGCCATGATTTACTTGACAGCCGTGAATCCCAAAATTGCTTGATTGCCGAGAGAGACTTAAAACTGTGGAGACAGACATGTGAAGTAAAAAGAATTAAATGCTTAATTAATAAATGTACACTTCCTACTTCATGGAACATGACCTTTTTGCTCTCTCCTGTTTTCTTGAAGGTGCCATGCATTCAAGTGGAAGCTGTTTAGAAACTTAGTAAAGAAACATACGTGTGAAGATTGAGAGGGGTCTGAGTCAAGTGATCTCCTAGACAAATATTGGACCTTTTTAATAAGAAAATGTTTGGGGCTACTAATCTGTAGAAGTTTTTGGCCATTGTTTGGTATCCTAATGATGGTGTTTGTATAGTTGTGCAATTACTCTTTCTCCTAGGGACTAAAATGAGCTTGTTGCCTTTAGCTTTTTGTGGAGGAATTCTCCCCCATTTTTATGGATTCCTTATAAGATTTGTCATTAGAATCCTAATTATGAACTTTGCTATTTCTTTAGTGCCTTCTTATATTATTTCTTTGCCTCACATATGTTGTTTTGTGGTGTGAAGATTTTTGTGAATAAAATCCTTCCTAGTTAAGGAGATGCTAAAGTGTGTGACAGTTCTTATCTTCCCAAAATGGCAGCAATTGACTTGCAATTTTTCATGTAAACTGATTTTCCAGTCAGAAAAGTTTTCACTTAAAGAAAGTAGCTATTAATTACTTATCTATCCCTGTTTCAATATGCCACCGTCTCGTTAAATAGCTCCCTTGTCTATTTCTTTCTGAAACTATAAAGTACTCTTTTCTACAGAACAAGCTCAATGACATCTTGACACTTCCCTGATGTTTTCAAATCCTGGTGGGTTTGAGTGAATTATTGGATTTATTTGAACTTCAGATTTAATGCTTGTAAATATGCACAGATGAAAGCTAAAAAGGTTGACAGAAATGCACTTGCAATTGAAAGTGCTAGTTTTAGCCTAGTTATCTTTGGCAAGGCTCATCTGAGGCTCATCAAGTCCAAGAACTCAAGTGATCATAAATCTGTTTTGATACTAGTAATTGTCTGGTATTACAGCAGTTAGTACTGCCTCTCCTATTGTTATTTTGGTCCCTGGGGAAATGTAAAGTGCAAGTCTGTCTTACAGTGTCTCAGTACTAAACATGCCAAGCATGTGGAGGAGATCCTTATCTTCACTTTGCAGGTGGTGGATAAGGTGCAAGAGCAGGTTGCATGAAAAGGCTGACACAGGTGCTATTTGGTGGGACTTCATCTTCCAAAAAGCTTTAATGCTGAATGGCCCTGCCTTAACTGAACAATGCAATGCTTTCCTCTTTCTGAACAGAAGCACTGTTACTCATGACAGAAACAGAAAGATAAGCCCACTCAAGCAGTGAAGCCTTCTATTAAATCATTGCAATTATGATTTAAAGAGATGAATCGTAGTTTTTTGATAGTCCAAGGATTTGGAAGGTCTGTGAAACCCTCAGACATGGCTTTATTTTAATGAAGGAATTAGTGTAGTGACATTAGATCTGTGTCCATGTAGCCAATTAAGCAAAGCAAGCAAGTGGATGCCATCTCTTCTGCTACTACTTCAACTCCTTTCCTTTGTGAATGTAGTGCTGCCGTGTAGGATCTCCTGCTATACCATATCTCCTGGTACTTGCTGTGGGATTTTGCACGGGAGATGATCAGATCATTTGGTATTTAGTTTTGTAGTTTCACCTGCTTGTTTTGTTTTCTGTTAATAAACTGTGCTTTAATCTTATAAATATGTCATGTCCTACATCTATTTGGGGAGCTAATCCTGTTGTAGTAGGCATCTATTTCAGGAGCAGCCCCGGAAAAGAATAGCATTATTCGAGTGCTTTCCTCCACTGTTGTCTGTAATAGGTTGTATCACCAGTATTTGAGTGTTAGTGTAATGTAAGAGTTCGCAAAGGAAAGACGTTATTTGTTGCATCAACTCATTAAAAATATTCTGCATGGATTTTTCCAAAAGAATAAGCAGATCCAGCATAGCGGGCCTTGTGCCAGGGAACGTAACATCCCCGTGTTACATTAGTTGAAGCTCCAAGTTGCTTTAAAAAGCAATTTTTTATGTGTTTGTTTGGTATCCCTTTAAAAAAGAAAAAAAAGAAAAAAGAAAAAAAAAAAAAAGAGAGACAGGTTTGTGTACAGAAGTAACAAATTAATTCAGTTCTACCAGAAAGTAGGTCAGTGACTGACCTCCCGATAGCATGAGGCAGCAGTTTCTAGCAGAAGTGACAGCTCAGCAGCATGAACCCTCGCTGTCTCCAGGAAACTTGTTTTGACAAATGTAAACATGTTATATCCTGTATTCCTCTTACGTATTTATTTTTTTTTTGTTACTGCATTAGAAACCACAAACTGTCACTCTCCATCCCCTTTCTTCACCCCTTCTAGTCCCCAAAGGGAAATGCCTTGTAACATAGCTAATAATTTTTGCAAGGCTGCGTAATGAGTAAGTCATTCCAGTAGGGCTTTTTTTTGACAGCTGAATTGAGCACTGTAAACCAGACTTGACTAAAATCCAAACCAAAGCATTTCTGATGGTGAGGGAAGTCACTGGGAAGACCGTAACTGGATCAGTTTAGGATTGAGTGAAACTTTTACATAAATGTCTCTTCAACATTTGTGTGGCCAGTGTGATTGGCCACACTGCTGGTCAGACAGTGCTTTGAACAGGTCCTTGCTGCAGTCCTGCAACACCAGACTCTGGGATTCTTCTGTAATTTGGGAGAAAATGCCAAACGATTGTTCACACGTTCCCTGCAGTGCCCCACCACTGCCTACTGAGCACTCCATAAGGAAAAAATGTCTGAGAAGGAGTAGGGCAGGTGTTCATCTCATGGAGATGTCTTTATCAGCAGAGATAAAAGATGAGTCATGGTAACTTCTTTGGTACCTTTCTTGCAACGATTTCTGCAATAAAAATCACCATGGATTGAAAAGTTGAGGAAATCTTCCAGCTACAGTGCTATGTTTTGGCAGATGAGATCCATCCCTGGTCTCTTGAACTGCTTCTTTCTTTTGACAGGTTGCACATGTAAGGTGATGCCATGTGATGTAGTTATGAGGATTTCAGTTTGTACTAATCAAAATGATCTGATTTAAGCATTCTTACCAACAGTTTAATGAAACTTCATATCTCTAGGTTTTCTTTATTATCTAGTTATTTTTTCTGGCACAAGGTGACTGAGAAACATCCAGTGAATCTTATTGTCATTTCTGCATAAGCCATACAAATACTGATTTTTGCTCCTGTGACAGATAAACCTCCAGAGCTCCTCATCTGTGTGTTGCCATTTAACTGATTTTTATGTTTGTTTGTTTGTAAGCATTGCACTACAATAAAACTTGGATGACATTGTCTAAGCCAAAAGTAGAGACATGATTTGGGAGCAGCCACGGGAATATACGTGTTACAAACAAAATTCTAGCTTTGGTAGGGGTTTGATCACAGTGGATACAAGTCAAGCAAGAAACCAGATGGATTTATTTAGCATAGCCAAAAATGGCAATGAGAAGAAAAGGAAAGAAGAGAGTCCTTTTTTTCAATGAATTACATGTTTTGCTTCTTTGCTAATGCTATAGATAATGCTGGCATTGATTGTCACACAGCCCACAACAGATGTAATGCAAAGAAAGTTGTGAAAAAATATAGTAATATATGCAGTTAGAAAAAGACGAGGAGAGGAGCGAATGCCCACGTGCATGTGTCTCAGTATGTTTGTGTGCAGGGAACACGTTTCCCAACCTGCCTTCCAAAGGGTGCTTGCCTTTTGATGTTGCCCTCAGAGTGGCAAATGGTGCTGGCTTTCATGTGATTAAACTCTTAACAGTGCCACTGGGTTTCTTCTGCTTGAAAAGAAGCTCAAGGTGTACTCCAAAGAGACACAAGTGAAGCTATGCTCCCTTTTCCCACCATTTCATGCTCACAGAGCTATTGTTTCCTACTGCCTCCTCTCCTGCACTGAGGAGGGAGATCCCAAAAGGGAATGCTGTCTTTAGGCGGTACTGACCAAAGTTTATGTAGCTTGAGATCCTTTCAGTTCAAGGTAATCTGAGCATCTCAGTCCCTTCCTAAGAACTAGAGCTATTTTTGAAGCCCCCACACAGTAGAAAGCAGCAGGGATTTTCCTGCTTGCCCAAATGCTTGCAGGAGGTCCTGCCAGGCTGCCCAAATGAGCTTCTTCTCTGTTTGATGGTGGGTGGCAGAACAGAGTGTAAGAGATATGATGCGATGACCTTTGCAGAGAGGTGCAGACGGGTGTAGAGCAGAGACAGGAAAATTACCCACCTTTTAGTTAGTCGTTGATGTTGCTTTCCCTGGAAGGAGAGGCTGTCTTAAACCCCAGCAATGTCCTCACTAACTGTTGCACAGGTGCCCAGGGAATTAGAAAGCTGCACCTCTCCTTTTTCTTCTTTCCAGCTAGAGAAGTTGCTTCACATACTGCATCGCATGCATGTGGTGGCAACGGAATACATTTCTCAGTGTATTTCTTGCACTTTGGTTACATGCGTGCATCATCAAGAAAGCAGGATGGACTCATATGTTCCCTTCTGCTTTTGAAACCTTGGTGCAGGCTTTCATCTAACACCTTGCTAACAGCAGTGAGTTGTAAGAGCAGTCACTCTTTGTGATCAAGCTTTGCCATTTTTTCTGTGACAAAACCTGAAGATGGAATGTAGGAGCCAACAGAGCTGCCCTGTTCTACACTGCCCAGTTGCTGAACCCCTCCTGGCTTTCCTGCACTAGCCCTGAGCTGGTCAGTGCAGGCATGAGCTCATGAGTGGGACTTGGCAAGATTTTATCCATGGGGAATAGAAGTTTCCTCTTGATTGCTTTCTAAATGTAGAGCATTCTAAGCTAATTAACATGGATGATATCATTCCAGCCAGCAGCACAAGATAATGTCCATCCTGATTGTAAATGACGTAAACGTCTCTGTTTCTATTAGATGTACCAGAGGGTAATCTGTGTCATTTTTCGGAGTATCACTGATAAATTTTGTGCAGGGATATGTGCATCTTTTCTGCTGGCACAAGTAGATCCATGTGGAGCTACCAGTTCTCTATACGTGTAGTGCAAAAACCCCTGTGTTAGTCCACTGCTGCCATGAAATCAAGCTCTCGAAAGCTCATGCAGCATTTGTATCAGTGCAAAGAGAGCCAACTGAGTTGTGAGAGTTCTGCATTTTAACAGGAAAAAGTTCAGATAAAGAGCAACTGGAGAGCCGGTATGAAATTTCTTTCCCCTCAGTATTTTGCAGAAGCTTCCTTTGGTTGAGCTTACAAACCAGGTTTTGTAGAGAAATGACAGGATTCTGCTTGCACCAATGCAGACGTAGACTAGGGTGGCTGGATGACTTCTGCCAAGATACAGAGTTGCCTCTCTGCAGGAGTCAGGAAAGACTCAAAGCATCTCTTCACTGTATGAATGTTGGGAAAAAATAGGAAAATGAATTCTTTGTACTGCAAAGTTAATTTCCTGAATGAGTCTTCTTTGCATTCAAGTGGAGTGTGTGCTCCAATAGGTGGTGGAGTTTAACAAGAGAATGTTGGTAGTCCGTATTGCTAGTGCAAAAAGTGAAATGGCTTTTTAGTTCATCAACTTCTGCCTGACCTAGGGCCCAGCTTATCCCCCTTTCTTCTCTCCTTACTGGCAGTCTTCATGTCCTGTTCCCTGCCAACATGGAGTCCAGTGGTTTGCCTTAGCTGCTGAATGGAATTGTCTCATTCACACAGATGTCTGCAGAAGTGCCGAGCAACTTAAAGATAAACTTTAAGAGAAAAGATGAAGATAAATTAGTAAAAATACCTTGAACAAGTCAAGATCCTTTCACCAAGTGGATGTGTTGTTTATTTCCGGATGCTCTGGTTTCCCCAAGCTTAGCTCTGTTTTGGAGCCATGCTTTAGGCAGGCGTTTCAAGTTAGCTTGGCTCCTCTCAGCCAAAACTTCCTTTGTGTTCGTTACTGATCCTGGTGTGTAAATAGGCGGGTTATTATTCTTGCCCTGGCCAAGAAAATGGGGAGTTAAAATTCAAGGATGCCATGGGCACAAGTGCTGACTAATGGTTACTGTCTTGAGTACACAGAAATCAATTTGGACCTTGTCTGATGAGCACTGCTGCTTTTTTTTTTTTTTTTTTTTCATATAAAGCAATACAGAAAAATTGAGAAATAAATGCATTCACTTAAGATAACATTGTGTGACAGCTGAGAACAATTAAAACTCTTACTTGCAGCTATATTTTTTTCCTTTCTACAGTAGGTGGGTGGTGTCTGCAGCTCTGAGTAGTTGGGTATTTGTCACGGGTCTGATCTTATCATTCACATGGGAAGAAAAACTGTCATGCAAGGTTATTTATTTTACAGCCTTTTCTCCTGGCTTTGCACAACACACAGATCTTGGTAGATGAGAAAGGATTTTTTATTTTTTTCTTACAAGAGTCTTTTTAGCAATAAACACACGCCTAACTGTAAGAGAAAAAAAGTTTCACAGCCTAACTTGTTTTGTGAAGCCCAAACATTTGTGAAGCTTACAAACCCTCAAACTTTGCATAATGTGCCCATCTCTGATCTCAAACATGAGGTGGCAGAAGAGGGAAGTGTTACTTTTTTTAACCAACAACTTATGACTGTGTCAACACATGACAATTTGTCAAAGCTTTCTGTAGTGGTGCTGTAAATTAATTTTTAGCATCAGTTGTGAGTGGTAAACACTTCATGCGGTGTGAACAGCTCTTAGTACAGTGTGAGTTGTCAGCAGCTTGCTATCTACCCTAAAAGAAAAAAAAAAATGAAGGAGGGAAGGATGAAAGCTCAGTTACCAGTATAAAATGGATCTGAGTCTGCAAAAATTAGACATGTGGTGCTATTTTTTTCTTCCTCCATACCAGTCAACTCAACCTTGAAATGCAGTGCTTGGTTTTTCCAATAATAAGAACCTGGCTTCCAGTCTGGGGTTTGAAAATCACAGCTTTTCATCCTGTGCATGGAAATAGTGCCTGAAAGCATATGGGTTCCTCTATTCACTAGATAGCTAGGTGAAGTTGGGCCCTCTCTTCACCTTTGAGTTGTGCCTCTGTTTGCTTTAAAAGCAGAACGTGTCCTGCATATGTGAGCCTGCTCCTTTGCTGAGAAGTCTCACATAAATGACATAAAATGAAAAAAAAAGATGTCAGGCCAAAAAGAAATATTGAGGGCTGAGTTCAGTCTCTCCCTTGCCTGTCTCCATGATGTTTCTCCTTGCCCATCTGAGCCATTGTGGTTCATACAGTAGGAGTTGACATGATGGAAGAAAATGATTTGGTATGAAAAGCTGGGAAGTACGTACTGTAGAAAACAAGTTTTCAGATATAAACCTATTTTAATCTGTCACTTCAACAGAACAAGTAGTAATAACCTCCCAACCTAACAATGACTGTGAAGTTGAACATTAATTCGTTCAGTCATTGAATTGCTAACTTGTCTAAAACTTGCAAGTGAACACCCACTCAAGAGAGAAAAAGAACTTGGTGCCTAGAGTTCTTGGCCTTGCTGAAATCACCTAGATTTTTTGTCACTAATGCCAATATTTCATTTTGTGTTTCCTGAGAATGCTTCAAGTAGAGCTAGATGAGAAAAGCAGCTGAACCAGGTTGTTGGCTGCTTTGATATGTTCAGTATGTTTTTGTTCTCAAGCACAGTTGCTCTCAGCTCCAGCCCTCTAGGTCAGCTTTGACTGTGCTTTGGCACTTGTTCCTGTAAATGGGCGACACAATTGAAGCTTGGCATGGGAACTTTGTATAGTCCTACTAAGGCTGTTTTTAACCTGATTATGATTTTAGAGAAAAAGATGACTTTATTTGCGTATTTGCTCACAAAGAATTTTGGTTTTATTTCCTTTTCCAGATATAACTGTAGGTGCTTCTCGTGTGAAAGAGCTGAGCCACACCATCCAGTAAGCTGTCTAAAGCAACTGTTGGCTTGCTTGGAAATCACTTCCAGAACTGTGTTGTAAGTATTTTTGCAAAAGCAGCACAAAGTGGTTTCTTCAGTTCGGGAGGATTTTTGATGTTTTGATAGTTCCTTATAATTTCATAGTTTTATTCCAACACCTACTAGACAGCGGCAGTATACATGAGAATATCATCTTCAGACTATGATATCTGAAGAATTTAGCAAAAGTCCATTAAAAGCTTTTACCTGTCTTGCTCCGGAAAACACCCAAATCTAGAAATAAGTTTGGTAAAATACGCATTGATCTCTTTTGTTGTTTGCCAGTACAGTTTTTCATTCTGTGCCATACATGAGTTTTTTTACTGTTCATCCTTGTTTCCATTTTTGCTCTTGAGCATTTTAGCTGTGGGGCATAAACTTTGAGCTGTCTAAATTCAAAGTACTCCGTGGATAGCTGCCCTAAGTAAGCTGAAAAGAGCACTGTTTTGTCTCTTCCAGCATGCTGCGGTATGGACAGGGAACCTCAGTATGCTGTGAGTGGCAGTGGTTTTTATCAGCTGTGTTTGTCTCAGTGATGACTATGTATGTCAATGAAAAATACCCCATTTCTTGTTAAAAGCCAATTGCATTGAGTACAGCATTGTGAGTGTTTACTCTTAAAATCATAATATCATCCCAGAAGAATTCAAGAATAACACCAAGAAAACCTAATTTTGCCATTTTATACCATTACTTTTGAAAACATAATCCATTTGCAGATGTTTATGACCTGAAATTTTACACCTCTTTGATTTCTTTTCTTATTCATTTATCTGCTGCTGATGATGCAGGTTATCTTGATATGAGAACTATTTATGACTTCATTGCATTTCCCTTGAAATGGCCTCTGATAATGTCGTCACTTCAGAGAAAAAGGGTGGGAGCTTTTAGTGACTCAGGACTCAAGTCACTTAAAGTTAAGGACTTTGTACAGGTTGCTCACACTGCTTAGCACCTTGCAAAATATTCCCTGCAGGTTACATTTAGTGTACAAAACCAGTTTTTTTGTTTTTAATGTGCTAATCACAGAGTCTTTCAAACCCAATGGTAAAGCAATTGAAAGCAGATTTCATGGAGTAGGTTTCTTGTTTGTTGATTTCTGTTCTGTGTAGTCAACTGACACACCTGGATTGCTCTCTAGGTGAGTGTGTGTCACAAAAATCTTTGACTAGCTCTGTCAGGTTCCCATACTGTCTTCTCACCATTGGTCTGCAAGTCCTGTGCTTAGTTTAATTCAACATGGGTGGACAAGAGTAGAAGTTCAGAAAGATGTGGTTGTTGTGAATTATGGATTACCTGTGCTGTGGCAAATGGACAGAAAATCAGGGGGTTGCTTTGGGAAAATTCTGTAGAAATTTGGAAAAAGACAAGATGTTTGGTTTTGGCATCTTGCCTGCACACGGTCTGTGTGATGCTGGAATTTAAATCACAACCCAAGCTGATTTTTTCAGCACGGGAAGCACCCTGGGGGTCACAAGTGCCTCTGGTCTTCTCCTGTACAGCATTGCAAGGCGTCCCAGCAGGGCAGCCTGCTATGTCCTGGCCCTGCTGTACAGCTGTCTGTATGCATCAAAGGATGTTTTACAGGGAACCTCTGGTTTTCTTGCTGTTAACACTGTATTTTAATTCATTGTATGTTATGGCTTTTGAGTCCCAGAGGCACCAGGAGCATTTATTTAATTGACCCTGAGGTAGTCACTGCTTGCTTTGTATGCCCAGATCAGACTCGGTGTCCCATGGCATACTACTGAGGCTGCTGTGCAGTTTTGTTTCTACCAGGTTCCTGAAGGACTCACTACACCACTGTGGCTTTCTGCCTCACGTCCTTTGAATTCAACTGCATTAGTCTCTTTAATGGTGTCAGAAGGCCAGAGGGACATACTGTCTCTCTTTGAATCCTCAAAGAACAAATGTGTGCTTTTAAATAGTTAAAAAGAAATGTTAATTATGATTCACAGATAGTTTTAACCCAAATATTAAGTAATATCAAATGCTGACGTTTTCAATCAGTAATTGTTTTTCCAGCTGCTGAGTGGGACTAACTATTAAATATTTTTAGAAGGTTATTTTTGCAGCTGCTCAAGAGCTTTAAGCATAAAAGTCTTAGGTTATTTTGTCGGGCTTGACAACCTTGGCTGCACAGTGGGCAAAAGTTAATGACAGTCTGTGGTGAAAGTGGAATGGTGACATTCTTCTGATACACCTTGGTTAGTTGTGGAAGGTTTGGGCTGCATCCAGATAAGCTGAAAATAGCATTTTGGGCTCTTTTGAAATTTTGTGGTTTTTCAACATTTTCTGACAAAAATCTACAGTCTTTTTTTTCTTTCTTACTATGTTGGTTATTACACATACATGAAAATTAGTTTTTTCCTCTCTGTATCTTGAGAATTTTTGTGTTTCATAGAGTGTGAATTATTTTATGAAATAATGGTTTGTCTTGTAACAAATAATATAATACTACAGAACTTTGTCTTAGAAATGTATATAATGTGCCTTTTAATAAGAGATTTTACGAGCTTTTCAAATATCAATTAAAGCACCAATCATGGAGGAACACTGTTCTCACCCATCAGAAAGACTAGTTAGATGCAGTACCCTGACTGTAAGTACACTGCTCACATTTACACAGTGATTCTTCAGTCAAACTGGTAAAATATTTTCATACAATGGCTTACTGGTAGCTTTTCTTCATCTGATTGCTCATTTTGTTGTAATGCCTAGCAGTGCTGGAGAATCTACTTTGGAATATAGCTTTTCTGTGCATCTCCTTGCTTTGGTTTCCCACTAAATCTATTCTGTTGTCTCACAACACTGATGTTTGCAGCAAACATTTGCTGTAATTCATGGAAACTATGAAAATACTTTAGAAAATCACTGATATATTTTGATCAGGCCATAATTATTAGCACAGAATGCACAAAGAACACTGAGACACTGAGAGCTAGAGAAAAGCTGATGCTGGTGGGGGAAAAGGTGAAATACTGAAGGTGAAATTCTGTTTAATATTCAATTGTGGGCTTTTTAAAGCCAAATTAAAAAAAGAAGTAGAATAAAAAGCTTCCACAAAGCAGAAGTGTGAGTGAAATGAAACGTAGTGGCTAGACAAATGAAAAAAAACCCAAATACATTCATTAAACAACACACCAAATTGAAATTTTAGAGCTCCAGTAGAAAAGGTAGTCTGTCGGCCACCCAGCTTGGACAGGGCACCCAACTGGAACTCATGGTCTGGGTTCATTTACCCGCCTTGGTCACAGGTTTCCTGTGTGTTCTCAGGCAATCTTTTTCATCTGCCCCATGACTGACTTCCTCATTTTTAAAACAGAGATCGTCGTCCTCCCTTCCGGAGGTGTGCCGTGAAGGTGCAGCCTACTGGTGCTTTTAAAAACATGAATGTTGCAATGGGAAGAGCCAGCCTAGGGACTCGAGTGAGAAGTATGAGCTTCCTCACAAAGAAAAATGGCCTGTGCTTCTGTTATTTACTTTCTGGGAGTAGATAGAAGGGATTTTCAGATCTAGAAAGGTTTTAGTGATTTTTTTTTTTCTATTTTGGATCTTTCCGATCTGTTTGTCATGGAATTTGGCTGTCCCTGTGCAGCAGCAAGCAGTTGGAATATTCCTTGTCTCTCACCTTTCTCCTCACGGTCTGCCTCCTTCTAGCTTTGAGTCATTCTTATCTGCTTGACACACACGACCCACACAAACCCAACTGGATCAGAAATGCAGATTCTGTCATCTGCTGAATTACACAGAGATCTCTTGACATTTAAATATGAGTGTGTGTAAGAAAGAAACTGGAAAATGCTTGAGCCTTTTCAGCAGGTTACCTGAAGTGACCCTTAGCTGTTGAAAAAGGCACTATGAGGGAGCCATCCGTCACCTCGTGGCCTCCTGGCAAGATGTACATTGGCACATTGTTGCTTTCACATGATGAGGGTATCTCAGTACTAGCACTAGCACTACAGTTAGCCTTCTGCTCCTCCACTCAAGTCCCTAATAGGCAAATATTCATTTAAGTGATTTCAATATGAATCTCACACGGATGCTAATTCTGAGTAAGGAATCAGAAATGACAAGTCACATGCCTTTTGATGTGTCCTTTTATCTCATGTGGGTTGATATTTAAACTTTTCTCAGCATTTACAGGAATTATTTTTCTCTGGGAAGACGGTGTGGAGCTCTGTACTTTCTTTCTCTTCCCCCCTTAGTAATGCTCTTCTTTAGCCACTGACAAGATCATGAAACTACAAACAGGTTTTCATTCTGACCAAATCCACCTTTTGTTTTCTCTTTGATTCTGCTACGACAGCTGTTTCTGTTTTCTGTCCTCCCACCTTCTTTATACCTTCTTTTTGTTTTGGCCATGTTTTTGCAAACCTTCCTTTGACTTGACCCTCAATTCTTGGAGTTGCTGGGGTTAATGAGAGATCTTCTTCATTGGAACCTGTGTAACCTTCCCATCCATTATGTATTTCAGTCTTTTTCCCATGGACACAGAAATGCCTCCCCTGCTTTCCTCTGAGATCTGTACTATCCCAGATGTTTTTCTGCCACCAGTTCTCTGTCTCCAAAGTCTTCCCTTCTCTGCTTGCTTCTTACTTTTGAATGGCAATCTTTTCCTTGGGAAATTTGGCTTATCTTCACCAACTGTTTGTCAAATTGCTTTCCTGTTTATATTTCTCCACCATTTATTTCATTGCACTAGTTTTCCCTCTCTCATGGAGAGACTTGTGAGCAGCCTTGTTGATTTAGGTCAGGGTACTCCCATTTTAGGTGAATAAAGAACCAGCTTCCCATTTGGAGAGAAGCATTGCCCCTCTGGGTCGGCTGCTATATCTAATTTAAACATCTAAATGTGAAGATATTCAGTCGCGGGAAGAGTGATGTATCATCCCTTCAGAGACTGGTTAACTCCATCCCCAGCCCTGAGAAAACATGGCTGTGCTTGAACTTTGCTGCTGCTGCTGTTGCTGCTGACCATCTCCTCTCTGCTTGTAGTACTTTTTTCTTTACCAATTGGAAATCCTGGGAATTTGCTCTCCTTATAGCTCTGAAGGAGCGGTGCCTGAAAGCTTGGCAATTGCTTAGTTGTCTGTTGCTGTTTCAACCCCATGTCTGAGCTACAAGTATCTAATTGTCAAAGTAACTTAGTCTTTCACACAAGAAGTGATTTTCTTCCTGGAAATCGGGAAGCCTGCCATTTAACACACTGTAATTGACTTCAGCTGAAAGATTCAATATACTTATCTAGGATTATGGTTCAATAAAATCTAATTGTGCCTAGAGCAGAAGGACTCATAGAAAAGCTCAAGGATTGTCGTCCGCGTTTGCCTGGACAAGCTAAATCACATCTTCTGATCCTGACAGTTGAGGTTATGCCACTTCTTGACCTGTCCATCCTCGCAGCATGTTGGCAGGAATAGTTTCCAGCAGTCTTGTTTCACACATGGGCAAAGCTGAGTGTCTGACACACTGTGCAGCATTCTTTACTCAGTTTTACATGACTAACTTTCTCATTTCAGTGTGCCCTCCTGGTGTCGGGGTTGGGGAATGGGAAGTAAGCTCTGTCTGGTTTCATTATGATAGTGACGATAGCACAATCCACGATGTATGGGAGATTAAAAGCCTTGTAACCTTACAGACCAAATTGTTCACAAGATCAAAATCTGAAGTCAGAGCAGTGCCTAAACATCCTCTTGTCTTGCCTCACCCAGTGTAGAAATAAATAAGGGAAAACAAATATTTATTCAGAACATCCTCTCACTGTTTACCAAGTAGGAAGCTTTGTTGGGCCAATTTCTGCATATAAATACCCACTGGCTATCATGTATTGGCTTTTATGACTCTATACTGTAATAACAAAAAGCCTTTTTGCCCAAGTATTTATTAAAGTGTTTTTGTAAGCCACTCTGATCAAATGGGAAAGCATTCAATTTCATTTTTCACTTACAGAACTTCAGGAAAAAGCAGAGACTTTTTCAGTGTGATGAGAACATGGCGCAGGTAATTAGTAATTTGGGATGATGGCCTAGTAGGTTGTGTGCCCAGTATCCTTGTGACATTCTGAGAACACAAGCATTGTTACTCTTCCGAGAGATGTTTCCCAAGCCGTAGCCCTTGACCCAAACTTGACTGTACATTATTAGCTGTTCTCACCTGGTGCTATTCTTCTTTTCTCAGATATTTCTGTCAAGATTACACCATTGCAAACAGGAAAGGAGAAATATGCTTTCAGACCAAAATAATTGATTTTGTTGGTTCTGGCATGCTGACTATATAAGCAGTAAAATATTTAATATTGCTTGTTACAGCATTTGCAGTATTAATCATTCTTTATGCAACTCCCTATTTTTTTACAAAAATTAAAACAAATGCCAGGGCTGCAGAGAGTAATAAAACAAGGTAATCAAGGCAGAATAGGCAGGTTCAGTGATATGAGTCAAAAATAAAACAAAAACCACCAAAAGCCATGAGAACTGGAAATAGAAGCTCTTCTCCATGGCTATACTATGGTTCTTAGGAGAAGAGCAAAGAATTTCATTACAGAAGTGAGCTGACACTAACTACACTTCTATTTGCAGAGGGCATGAAACTGAAGAAGAAAATAAATGAAGTGTCCAAGTTTTATGTTTGAATTAAGCTGATGCAGAGAACTAGACAGACATTTAGCATACAGTTTTTCTTCATTCAGTAATCTTTCTTTTTGAAATGCTTCTGTTTTGCCTTGTCTGCCATGCCTTTATTTTTTTCATGTTGACGTTCAGGAGATGGTTCAAAATGAACCAAAAAGCTACCGTGGCAGATACAAGCAACCCTACAAACTTTGCCCAGTTGACATGTGTCAGAACACTGATGCAGCTTCGTACACTACTTACTCACATGCAGTGCCAGACAATGAACATTTTGTTAGTATTGGCAACTCCTGAACTAAGTAGGATTTTTTACTGGTTTGCTTGAGAGTGCAAAGTGCTTTTAATTTCCATTCTTCTGTCTGAACATTGCCACCCTTGTACCTTGGAGTAATAAAACTTCAAAGAGTTGATAAAAATTACAGTTGAAGGCAGATGTTATTCCAGGTCGGAAAGATAAAAACCAGTGCTAGCCAAATGCAGTCATCTTATATCTAACCAAAATACTGTGTCTCTTCATATTTTGGGAATGTGTTTCCATTTCTCTCTCCGGAGTAACTAACACAGATGAAAGCACTGTTCATAAAAATACAAGATTATCCAAATATTTTGCAAAGTTGATGACACTTGGTTTCTGTGCTGAATATGGATAAAACTGTAAGTTTATGGACATCATTTCTAAATCACAAGTGAGATTGCATCTTGTTTAGTATTCTCACCATTTTGTTTCATAAGTATATCTATGAAGTAATTTTTTACTTCAGAAGAGCTTGTAAATTTCTTGCTTTACGATTTTTTTTAATTTGTCATTTAAAATGCAAGACTTTTATTTAAATCTACCATATCCTGTCAAACTCGACAGAGAGAAAGTATAGTGTTTTGCAGATATTCTTAGTTTCAAGTCCAGTTGTGTACCACTGTTAGGGAAGTAAAATGTAATGTCATCTCCAGCCCGTAAATCATTTTCTTTCCCCTTTTTATCGTTTTGTTCCATCTTTTCTTCTGCAAGACAATTTTAGATTTTTTCTGTCTCCTTGCTTTAATAGCTATCATTGTATTACTCTATGCAGTCTTCATTTAGATGGGTCCTCCTTCATTTTCTCCAAAGTATAGGGAGGATCTGGGCATCACATCAGCAGTGCAGACCATTTATCTACTGTTAAATTTTTCAAATATTGCCCCATAATCTATAAATTATTGTTCTATTTAACCGAGCTCTGCTTTCAGTTCTGATCTGTGTGGTCAGCCTAGTGCTCCTGCCCAAGTCCTTTCTTTTCTATTTTCATATTGATACTGTAGCCGAATCCTCTTTCTTTTTAGGTCTCATACCTTTTTCACTTTTTGATTCCTCTGTTCTAATGATGTTACTGTTCCAGGCAGATTACTTGGCAGTGACCCACAGTGTGGCTGTCGAGTGTCATCTGTATCCTGGTAGAAGGAACTGCCCTGTTTGTGTCACTTTTGCTTTAGAAAATGCCACTAGAGGCATTTGCGGTCTCACTTGATCTTTGCTTGTTTGGAAGATGTGAAAATAATTAATCATAGAAATGGCTTATTTTGGGGAGGTGTAGCCTGAGGAAGGTAGACGTGTGAGAGTATGTGTTTGTTGGTAGTGTCAGAAAGGGAATCCCTCCATTGGGAATCACTGTTACCTGAGTACTAGTGTCAAAAGATGGGAAATCAGTGTGCTCTGAAACTTCATTGCACCATGATTCTTCTTATATCAGTCTCTTCCCATAAGACACTTCACTTCAGAAAAGTGCAGAGAGAGGGGAAAAGAGAAGACTATTTTGGGGGGAGAAGTCCCATAGAGGAAGGAGGGAACCCTTTGTAGCATTTAATGCCAAGAAAATGCAATAAAATCAGTGCTTCCACTGAGAGTTGGCAGCGTATTCTTTCTGTAACAAGACCTGGTTTTGGTTTCTTTGTAGTACAGCCTGATTCAGACTGTAACGAGTTGACTGGAGAGACTGAAATCTGCTTTTGACAGATATTTCCCATGATCTGGCAAACATAAATACTCTTGTAAGCTGACAGGCAGCTTGTTTACATGTAAAAGAAAAAATAACACCAAAAAAACACACACACTCAGACACAAAGCAACATTCGGATCAGTCATTCTGATCAAGGCAGTGTCAATTATTAGGCTGTAAAGGGAACTGATGACTCAACTTAGGCACAACACTGCGGCGGTCTCCGATTTTCGGTTTCAGAACAGATTCTTTTCAGGAATTATTTTCATTTACACCTGATGTTCAAACCTGCTTCTGGAAGCGTATATCATTTTGTGATCACAATCCAGGAAACCAATGTCAGCATGTGCTGTTTTTGTGCAGAATGGAGAACACCTCCTTGTTCCTGAGTGGACATTGGGCATCAGGTGGGAGAGGGCTTCCATGACCAATCGCATCATATCAGGACTGTACCCACAAGCAGCCAGGATGTCAGTCACAGCATTAAGTTCATTGATCCGTGTGCATCCATAAAATTGAAAAGATCTTTGATTCAGAAGAGAATATTTTGATCAGATCCCGTGCTTAGTAATTCCAGCAAGTGCACTTGTAAAAATGAGTGACTCAGAAATTGAAATGCAAAGCATTTCTCTGAACGGTGGCCGGAAATTGGCTCTGAAAACTGAAACAAAGCCCAGACCGCAGCTTTATCTATTTACTTATTAATTTTAGATATGCGAAAATCCCTTTGTCTTTGGGAGACATTCTGATTCTTCTTGTAGTGCTTGCCAATGCAATCCTTAGGCTATATGATCAACCCTGTCAGGACTGCCTGACACGTCTAATTTTTGGTTTAAAACAATGAGTTCCCCGTGAATGGTTTCATTGCCTGTAGTGCTGTCTGATTCTGTCACAGCGTTCAGTAGAAGTTGGTGGAAGTATTAGACAGGACAGGATGTTGGAATATTTGAGGTCATGTAATATTAAGGAAGAAATCCACACTAGTGGAGTCAAATGGAGCAGCTCAGCTGCTGATTACCCAATGTATAAGTTATATATACGGCATACAAGGGTATCTCTCTCCTCCAGCATGAATAAATCCAAATGTTTCCATTAGTTACATGTTGCCCTGCCTCTTGCAGTGCAGATTGTGTTTCACTGCTGGATGCTTACTCCATTAGCACAGAGAGCCCCTTGTACTGTCAGCTTTTTGGTGTTAGTGGGGGAGGTTGCTGCAAAAAAAATACTTGGAAATCAGTGCATTGGGTTATGGATATCCTAACAGCACAAGGCTAAGAAGAAAGGAGAGTTGTGCTTATACCACAGGGAGGATGGAACCCATATCTGTGTTCTTGTCCTCATTCTGCACCCACAGTATTTCTGCTTTCCTCTCTGTCGGCATCTGGGCACCTGCTGTTTGTCCTTGAGAGTGAGTTTGGATGCTCTGGACTCACCACATAGCCTTAGACAACATAGGAGCTGTTTCCTTGGTTGCTGTTATGCATTCCGAAGCCCACAAATGAGAATCATGGCAGAGGAAAACAAAGTGATATATGTGCTTAAGGGACTTGCAATTCCCATGGCAGGGCTAGTGAAGTAGTACTCATTTCAAAGAGAAGACAATCTGGGTGATTTTTCTTAATTACTGTTTACCTAAATAAATAAATAATGCATATTCATGGCTTTAACTAAAGTAACTGATGTTGAATTGTTTACCTCTCCAGAGGATAATTATTAGGGTGGGGTGGGGGGTGTACCAATTAATAATAAAACATCTAGACAAGATTACTGAATGTTCTGATTAGAATAGTAAACATTATGCTACAAATAAATGTAAATGCATGGAGCTGCCTTGAATTAAGGAAAAAAAAAACAATACTTTGCTATCCAAAGAAACACGCTGAGCAGCAGCAGCTCAATTGAAGGGGCTGTCGTCTTTAAGCTATTTTATATCACAAGGAGGTTGTTTCAGCATAAAGTTAGCTTCCTTGGTATGTTGTCCCTCAGTTCTCATCCAGAACAAAAGCACACAAATACTGGCATTCACACAGATTTGTGCAGCAGCTGTAATACCCATCAGCAGCGCTTTGAGTCTGTTGTGCGTTGATCCTTAAGCCCAGTGACAGAGAGTGTTTCATCTGTTTATATCAGTAGTAAACAAAACCTTCACTTGTGCTGTGAGCCTTCCTTCCACCTCCTTCACACAGTTCTTTGAATGAAATTCTTTGCTCATCTGAGAGTTTTAAATTTGGACCCATCTTTTCATGTCTTTTGGCTATGGTTTCTTATCCAGCTAATCAGCTCAAAGAGAGCTTGTGATGTATATAGGATTTCTGTGGCAGCTGCATACCATTAGGCTGAACGATTTAAAAAAGCATAATTGTAGTTTAATGCAGTAAATACATACGAATCTACTGGTTTAACATATAGTAGCAAGAGAACCGAGCCTTGGACTGGAGAGTGCTTGCTTGACTCTGCACAGATGGAGTGTGCAAGGATGGTGGAGCTGGCCTACCCCATAGTTTTATCAGTCTCCAGCTCTTTTGGACCAACAGAGGAGTGCAATTGAGCAGTGTAGTGCAACTGCACAGGGCTAGGGGAAGAAAGTGAGTATAGAAGATGAGCAGAAAGGAGATTGTGATGTGGAAGGGCTGGGCTCTCCCTGCTCAGCTGAGTCTCTCACAGCCGGTCTTAGAAAAGCAAGATGCTGTTCTCTCCATGCCCTTCTCCAACATGGGCCCCAGAGGGAGATCTTCAGGGGATGAAGGCACCCCAACCTCCTCTAGACGAAGTCGTTCCATTTTGAGGCAGCGTCAGGAGTGCCTAGTGCGCTCTCTGGCACTTCTGCCCCTGGCTACTTTCTCATCTAGAAACCGAAAAGAGGCTTTTCTTTAACTGGAAGTGCGGTCTGACTGAGATGTGGTGGAGCTTTCCCTCATGTCTGTTGTTAGTGGAAGTGCCTGGCTGCACTCCGAAACAAAACATGATGTCGAGGAACAAGAGCTGGCAGAGGGGCATGATGAGCTGCATCATCCCTGCCAGAGATGGCAAGAAGGGCCTGGTGATTCCAGTCCTTCTGAGTTCCCTGCAGCTCCTTCTGGCTCATGATTTTCCCTGTGCATGTTTTCTTTTTCTGCTGTGGTGGCTTTTTCCCTGACCAACCTGCTTGCTCTGCAGTGTCTGTGAGTGGTATCCACACCAGAGGACAAGGATGTTTATGCTGGGATAAAGCTCTTCATCTGCATCCTGTTCCACATGGCAGAGGGGCCAATGTCATAAGAATAGTTATTTTTCCCAGCTGAAAAAACCTTTATGGGTTCCCTGCAAAAAGATTTCTGTGGATAGAAATACCCATCTCCACTGCACATTATTTTTTTTACATTTCTGAGAGTTCAGACCATGCACTTGCTGGTGAAGCCGGCAGCAGCCATACCCGAGGTTGTGCTTGGAGCGCTGAGGAGGCGGCATGCGGCGGAGCTGTGCACGCTGTGTGCGTGGCACAGTAAGCCTGATAGCAGCTCACGATTAATTATCTGCGTATAAAAATTCCCCTACTCACTGTTTTGCTGTTAGAGACTTACTGGCAAGATTTATGACTCTGGTGAGCATGAAGTACCATTTCCTTTTTCTCAACATTACTGTGTGTAGCCTTGCTGGCTTTTCTTATTAAACAGACCTGAGTTCACATGAGAGGGAATGTATTTTTGAACCCCTTTCCCACTGTGATTCTTCATTTCTTCTTTCTGTAATGGCAAGTGAAAATAAGCCACAAAGCATTTTAATTCCTTTTGACTTCCGCTTGCTTGGCATGGAGATGTAGAATCATCCTCCAAGAAAGCCCTTGGGGTCAGGCACACCTTTTGCTGCTCTGCATCTCAGGGCGGTGTGAGATGCACGAGGTTCACTGTGTCTGCTATGACTCTTTTGCTTCTTTTTGCTGTAGCAAGCTGAAATGGTCTCTACCATCTCAGAGAGGGAAGAGTGGTATTTGGCCTCTACTTTGTGGCGTTGGTGATCTGAAAGGGAGATGGGTTCTGGAGGAATCAAGGTCAAGTTCAATAGACTGTTCAAGAGCCTTTGTCTTTCAGCAGCACCTGTCTGCTCAGATGATGTGGTCACTGCTGGAGCCAGAAAACTAGGCACCATTTACCTTACAGTTTGATGTGCAGTTATTTTGTTCAGCATTTGTATGAGCTGAAATATAATTCTTTCGCTCTGTGCTAGAGCACAGGGGACCATACATGCATCTTAGAGAAAGACTGTCTGTTTCTTCTTACCTAACATTAAGTATGTCTGTCTTCATTTCACACTCTAATGACTATTAGACTGAACTTCCTCAGCTGATGAATGCTCCTCTGACTTCACCCTGGTCAGAAGTCACCTGAAAATCACTTTCTCTGAAGTTGTGAGATGGTATATTTTTTCCTGAATACGAAGGAAAAGGGAGCAATGTTGAGCTATTGCCATATTTTCCAGTCAGAGTCAGACATAGTTATTTTTGTAATAGAGCTTAGAGGAAAACCAGTGGAAATGCCAGACAAACTTTCAAAAAAAAAAAAAAAAAAAGAAAAAGTGTTAATACTTAAATATTGTTCATCTTTCACAGCGTTTACTTATCTGTTTCCCACATGCTGAACCTTGTTGGAGAGTTTTTGTGGTTAACTGTGACCTGTTCTTTCATTCAGCATGTTAACTGTTTTCTCATTTTGCATTTTTAAAAAGAAATTAGTGGTAAAAGTCTGACTGAGATAATTGTTCAAGCACTGAGTGGGAGCACCCTTTCAATAGGACAGGCATAAATTCTTGTGGTTCACATGCATTGGGGCATAAATCCAGTGAACTGCGTCATTTAGTGCCACCATGGGAAGCATCCTTACCCGAGAGATTGAGCACTAGCAAATCCACAATCATTTTCAGAGGCTGCAGATTCTGTGACAGCAATTTAATCCTTATCGCTGAACCATCATATTTTGTCCAGCTCACATGTTTGTTAACCAAAATCTTTAAGGAGGAATATGTCAGAAGCCTGGATTTTTATCATATTTAATGCAAATCTGACTTCTATCATATGTTGGTTTTATCTGTTTTGGATTTTTAGTACTTTGCTGTGTGAGGCGTAAGTAATCAGATTGTGTCATTTGGTAACATGTTGTTTGGGAGTTGTCTCAATGAATCTGTTAACTTCCTTCTACATCTAGCCATCTTTTCACAGGTCATACTACCAAGGTGAAATGTTTTCAGTGGTGGCTTTATTTTAAGTAAAGTATATTTCAGTATTAAAGTCAGTCACATTTTACATGACGTCTTAAATGTTCATGCAGTACCATCTTCAAACTTCAGTCTCCCACCCACCTCTTCTAGCACAACCTGCCTGATGTGTCAGAGTTAACAGCAACCAGAGAACAGGATGGAGTCAAAAATTCCCCCCCCCACACATCCCTGGGCCCTTTGAGGGTTTTCCACTTAAGCCCTATTGGCACTGTTAAGTGCAGCTGGGGAAAATCCAGTTTGCAGACTGGAAGACTCCCCTGCCAGCACAGAGCAACAAAAACTGCCTTCATCTTCATCCAGTCAGCTCTATGTCTCCTGATGAGTTCAGTTGTGGTTTCTAGCCAGATTGATTGCTCCCATGGCTCTGCTATTATCTGAACACAGCCAGCTCAGGTGTGGGGATCTTGTGTAGCAGAGATGATCCTCATGGTGCCTCCCTGCTCAGCACTGTGCACATGAGCACAATGTGAGCAATGGACAGGTGTTCTGCTTCTCTTTGGTAGAACCATGAGAGTTACCAGGAATAAATTAAATGCACTGATAGGTGAAGCAGGCTGTGCATGTTTTCTGGTGTAGCTACAAAGATGATCTTGGGTTTAATTTACAGATTTCAGGAGAGATCCCATACTAGATGTCAGGAGGATTGAAAGTGCCTTCTCAGCCTCAGGCAATCCTTCCAGCAGTTGCAAAATACAAATGTTACACCGAAGCTGTTTCAACCAGAAAGAAGCATTCTTCAGCTTCACTTGAAAACATACAAAATGTAAAGAAAGCATGTTTGCTAATCTCTCATTGCATGTAACAGACAGGGATCCTTGGTGTGACTGGAACTGGTTTCTACATGCTTTTCTGTGGCAAACATTGTGCTCCATCAAGTGCAACAAGACTTTAAAAAACACAGATTCTGTTTACACATTTGTGCTCACTCTTCCTGTTCTCTGGTGTGCAGCCTTCCTTAAAAACTGTTTTCTCCTGCCTATGAGAAGCATACCAGCTCATCTTGTCACACGGGCTCATTTCATTTAGCCGTCATTTTTTGTGTCTGTGTTGTGAAAGTTGGTGTGTAAGCTAACCCAGCTGTGTGTTACTCACCTCCCTCACTGTCTGCCCAAATTCTCTGATTTTCTGATGCATGATTGCACTATTTTCTGGGCTTGAAAAATGTTTCCCACTAACCAGAGCAATACCCAGGTGTATTCATCTTGCTCTTCTAAAATTGCCTTTCTTGTTTTGTTCATTGCAAACTGAAGAACTTATCAGCTTTCCTCCTCTTAAGCATCAAAGCTCCTGCTGTTTCACACTAACAACCTCTCTTTGAAACATACCCACTGCATAACAAAAATCCAAGCAGTAAAGATGTCTTTAGCTTCATGCTTGCCTCTTCTAGAGGTGGTGTCTGGTGCATCTTCCTTTACACTGGCATTCTAAAGAAAGGGGAAAAAATATAACATATTTCAAAAATGTGCAAGAGGTTGTTACAATGTGTAAGTTAAAGGATAAAGAAAAGCTTAGAATGTCTTGTTTGAAGTGTTATTTTATTAACATTCTTTTGCATCTGTGAAGGCAGATGCTTCTTTTTAAAATAAAGACAAGGTTTTCATGTGTTCACCTTGCTGCAGGAGGTGAGTCTTGGAGTTGGCACTGGGGAATGATCTTGTGGCCTCTTGTGATCCAGTTGCATCTGGCCCACATGCACAGGTCTGGGCTCTGAGCAAGGCTTGAGAGTGCATCTTCATCCTGCACAGGATCCAGCTCTTCCTGGGCTTCAGGCCTGGCCAGCCAGCATTTTAAATGCTGAATCTTTTCTTCGTTGGATGTGCTTTTGGCTCATCATTTCATATAAGCTCAATTTTCATGTATTCTTTTTATGCTTTTAGTAATTGTCATGTTTTGGAAAGGAAATACTTTTAGAAAATGGAAAGCATGAAGCAGCCTTCGTGTTTAACGTAGGTGGGGGTTAGGTTTCATTCTACCCTAAACTGACCCCTCAGCCGAGAGATTCCTGCTTTTATGTTTTAGATCATGTGTAAAACCTGATGCTGTCTGGATCATCTTGTGTGGGACAAGTATATCTAGGGGACATGGGGAGAGATATGCAGCGAGACATTTGCAGAAGGGAATGAAATGTTTGGGATGTAGCCTCATGCTTTCTTACAGCAGTGAACATCAATCACACCTTCTCAGAAAAGTGTGGCACCGAGTCTTCCTTTCCCCTCTCTTTTTTTTTTGTTTCCCTCCTCCCCCACTTCTATTTATTCTCTTTCTTCTGATATGCCGTGGCAAGTGCGGTTTTAGCTCAGAAAACTAACTTGTCCTTGAAAATACAGACGCTTCCCTGATTTTATTCCTTTGGCCATTGACTAAACGGCAGTTATTTTTGTTGTACCAATGATTTACGGCTGAACAGATTTGCAGTTTATATTTTTAGTTTTATAGGCAATTTAGATAATGTATATTTGTAACCATAAATATTTTGTCCTCTTACAGTCTGTCAATGAATGTTATGCCCGGTTGGAGAAAATTACATAAACTAAAGAGATGCAAGCATTGCTTTCTTAGAGTAGCCTCACGATTCTTTTCAAGTACCTCTATAGGTAATGCTTAAACATAGCAGAATTTTGATCATCTGTTGGTAAATCACCTGGACGGGTGCCATCCAGAAGAAATAACCTACTTTTCTTAAGTGATCCAGTTCTCTACAAGGCTCAGAGTAGAATGTTGTCACATCAACGTTCGGAAAGTACTGGACTTTTAAAATCAAGATCTGCATACTTATTTAAAAAAAAATACAAATTTGCTTTCGATGTGCAGTTTGTGTTATTCTTTGGCTTGTTTCTGGAATCAGTAAATATTAAAAAAAAACGAGAGTTGCTACTGGAAGGTTAATTTTGCAAATTGCATAAAAATAACAATAGATTTTAGTAAAAAATCTAAACATAGTTTTTATCTGTCTTCTTTTACATCTTGCATGAGCTGTTATAATTCTGCAGATACAGCGCTTGCAGTGATCCTGGGAAGGTACTTATGTAGCACTGCTTGTTTGGCTGCTGTCCCCTTCTCTTCAAAGGCAAATACTCCATCTTTTCACTCCCAATCACCACCTTCAGTCAAAGCAATACTATTCAAGCATTCCCATGCTTTTCTCCAGCTGCTTACACCTCCTCTTATAGCCTAGCCTGATCTGAGGTCTGAGCCCTTGAGTATCTGTGGCAGCATGGTGAATTGCCGATAGGAACATGCACATTTTGCACTCTCTCCAGTTTTTGTTTTGACACTAGCTTGCAGTAGCTTTCCTGTAGTATGGCTGGAGGAACATGGCACACATTGCATTAACCAAAGGACACTGGACTGCACTAGTGGTTGGTTGTTTTTCTCTGAAGTTACACAGAATAAAATGGAAACCAAGGGACAGATTTAATGTTAATAACATAAATTCCTTGATAAAATCAAAGCCTTGACGAAAACAAGTATTAGTTAATCTGAAGTCTCTTAGATCATCTTTTGTTGAAAGGCCATTCTGGTGTGCTGCTAGAGCTTCTATAGTATGTGTGCACAAGTATGAGCGTATCTACAGTGTGATCTGCTAGATCACTGAGGTATTTTGTTTAGGCACTACACTAATACAAGAAAAAACATAGTCTCTGTTATAAGGTGACTACTGTTTACTGGCAAGAAATATGCAATGGACACGATGTAATTGCCATGTTTGACATGAAAACCTTCTATGTTAAAAATAAAGTCACACAGAATCACACAGAATTGTAGGAGTTGGAAGGGACCTCCAGAGATCATCGAGTACAACCCCCCTGCCAAAGCAGGTTCCCTACACCAGGTAGCACAGGTAGGCAAAGTCCCTGTATTGTTTTCAGAATTAGAAGGAAAAAATGGAGGGCTTTTGTAAAGATTTGATATTTGAATTTTTTAATGGCTGCCTTTGTTTTATTTTAGGTTGATATCGACTGAGTTGCCAGCACATTGCCCTGCAAAGCTTTGGAGGGCCACTTCTTAATGGATTGCTGTAGCCTCTTAATTTCTCCGCTGATCCTGTTCCCTGCATCGTGAGAACAATTTAGCCAGCACAGAACCTAGAAAAATTACATGTAAGTCATGACTCAAATTCGTTTCTATTTAAAGAAGAAAAAATGGGCTTGGGAGGCAAGGTGAAGGCAGTAAACATTGTACTTCAGAAAAATACTGTAAAGGATGTAAATGGCAAACATTAAGTGGTGAACAAATTGCTGTTGAAATAGTTACTTGCTATTCAGCTTGGGTGCTGATTGTCATTTTGAAGCCTTCTCTAAGCGTTTTCTGCTGCCATAGTAAGACTTAGCAGAAGGCACTTAAAATAGCTTCTCTTCATCCCATCTCCCTAAGATGTTTTCTCCACAACTTTGTATGTTTGCATGCACGTACCTTGGTGTACTGGGTTGAAGCCACACGTACTCTATGTAATTTTGGAGGCCAGCAGCATGACTATAGGCATCCTTGTATTTTTCCCATCATGAAACCCATAACCTCCTCTTTTGCCATGGTTTTCATAATGATTCCCTTGGAGAAGCCCTGGGGCTGTGTTGCTTCTCCTTTCCAACTGCTGCCCTGAAGAGCTCTGTAAGCATCAGTAGTAACACTGTCAACTCCATCTCCTTCCAGTGAGCTTCCCATGTGGGGCACAGAGCTGGCTGCTCCACCAAAAGTCAGAGCTGACATACATCAGTGACAAGCATCAAGAATGCTGCCGCCACAGGGTGTTTATCCTAGCTAGTAGTGTGGCTCAGGAGCCTGCAGCTTTATTAGTAGTTGCCAGTGAAATCCCATTGCTTCTTGCACATCGTTCAGGAAGGGACACTGCATGGACATTGCATGTCTGCATGTCCGTTCATATGGACATAGAAAAATTGTCTGTTTGATGTAGGAGAAATGTGCTTGGCTGTAAAGGCTGTAGTAGATTGGAGAAAGCTGTGCACAGATTTATTAGAGATAAAAGGAGCTGGAGACCTTCCTAGCACCACAATCTGCATGTTAACTCCTTGTGTGTGTTGAATGAGTAGATGTTTCCTGCCAGGTTGCAGAGCACACATTTCACCCCATCATGTCTAAATTCTTCTCTGAGGCTTCATGAAGCTTCATTCTGGGAAGAGTCACTATTCTAGAGGGGAGAAAATGGGTTGACCCTTTTTAATCTGTCCACAGTCCTAGGCCTTCTGGGAGGGATCTACTTGTGCAAGAAGCCTTTTGAGTGCTGCAAGGATGGCATGGATGTGGTGGTCTGGGCAATTTAGAGGATGGGACACCCGTCAGCTGCCAAGCTTGAAAAAGGCTTGAGCACAATTTTAGTGTATATATATATATATATAGTATATTTATTTTTATGTTTGTCTATATAATATACATATACATAATATATAAAATTTATAATAATGTACAGTACAAACATTTATTTGTTTGTTTGTTTGTCTGTGAGTGAAACCAAAATCTCATTGTGGTTGGGAGGTTTTTTTTCCTTCTGGATGGTGCTATGGAGCACAAAAGGCCACCTGAATTAAAGATGATAGAAAATTGTAGTTCATAGTGTTGAACTCTCTAACAGTTCTGCCTTAAGAGTAGAAGAGAAAACATGGAGAACAGGAGAAATCTTGCATAAAATCCATTGCCCAGCTTCAGAGCTGGGGCTGCTCGGGTCATGCCCTGCTGCCTTTAAGTAGCAGCAATGCTCCTTGTCTTGATGCATTCAAATCCCACATTGCTCGTGCTGTGCACTCTCCTGACCAGGCACACATGACAGCCAGCAGCTGGTCGGATAACTCCACCAGAGAGACTGCAGAGGAATGCAGGGAATGAGTGGTCGTGCTGGTGCAAGGCGTGGTACTCGCCTCTATAAGGACATCTGCTGTCCAGTGACCCCAGAGATGATCTTAAATCTTGTTATGCTGACTGTGGCTTCTGAATGTGTCAGAGCCATAGCTACCAAGCAGCAAAAAGGCAGGACCAAGAATTTCTTTGAAACCACTGGAAGGTGGGAGAGAATGTGGAGGTTTACAAATGAAAGTAAAAGAGCAAACTGTTTTTTTCTTGTCAAATAAGCAAGGTTGGCATCCTTTGCTTGTTTTTTCACTGCAGTAATAAATGCATACAATGCAGCATAATAACTAATCAAAGCAGGATAGTGAAGTCAACCACCACACTAGTTCTGGTCAGTTTTTCTTGGGTGCTTGCTAACACTGTTTTTAATCTTATGAACACATTTGTAAAATTGCTTCTCAAAAAAATGTTGTATTTTGAATTGACAGAATTTTTATGAGAAGTATACCTTATGTGAGGTACTTTGCTTATGTGACACTAAAAGTAGTGCTCAAAACAAAAAATGTTGCAAAAGAAGTGACAGGTTTTTTACTGTTAATGGGAACTCAGTTTTTAAAGAGAAGAGATGTCTTTTGGTATGACAAATCCTGGCAAAAATAATAGTGAAATAGGAGGCATTTGAGAAGGATAGAGTTGAGGGTTGAGATGAGTTGGTAGAAATGACATTTGCTGTGAAGGAGGCCTTAGAAGGTGTTGATTTGATTCTATTTTCCAGAAAAGGGAGAGTCTTGCCATTTCATTGTGAGCTAGACAGTAAATGGTGCAGTTATTAATCAAGCCTCTGATAACAAGCATCATCTGACTGCTTGAGAACCGTGGATCTCCCTTAAAACACGTTTTGCCTCTGTCTTAAGGGAAGAAAACTTGAAAATAAGAATTGTAGCAGCTAGGCAGACAGAAACAACGCTTTGTTCACTGGCCCTACTTAGCAACATTCCCATGGGATTTGGACGCCTTATGAACAGTTTTGCAGGCTTTTCTCATGATTTTTGAAAAGCCTGTAATTAGGTATCTGGCAAATTCACTAATAGAAACCCTTTCAGATGAACTGACTTTAAAAATTGCATCCTTTTAGTGGACTTGAAGAAGTAGATAGAAAGTGGAAGTCTCTCGTTCCTTGTCCACAGCCAAAGCAATCTGGTAGAAGTGCATAGGCAGTTTTTTCCTGCTGCTTCTCATGTTGTGAATAATCAGAAGTCTCCATTTCCAAGAGAAAAATCACGTTTAAGGACCAAATAAAATTGAAAAATCAAAAGAATTCTGTAGAAGCTGTCATAAAATGTGTGCCTTCCTTATTTATTTATATATTGATTCTTACTTTGTCTGTGCACTTGAAAGAGGCTAAGCCTCTACAACATGCCAGAGGCTCTGACTCCTGGAAAGCTCCAGTGTGGTCCCGCAGGTTGTCAGCTGTGCTTGGGGTGGCAGTGAGGGCAAGCCATCAGGTGCTGCCTTGATTCCAGTGTTCTTCACAAGCCTGCTGTCTGGCTTTTTAATAACAAGTTCTACTTGTAGCAATTACTTTGTTATAGCAATTCTGATCGGAAGAACTGCATTTTCCCTTGTTAATTAGCCCTGTTGGAGAGAGCTTGACCTATCTATAACAACAATCATACCATTTCTGCTTCTCCCTAGCTGCCATATATTTTGTAAGCATGTGTATCTTCCCTCCCTGCCACTGATTACTCAGTTTTTGTAATACTCAGGATGCTTATAGATTTAATCCCCATTAAAAAAATATGTATTGATGCTTTAATTTAAAGCAGAAGGTTTCTCTCTCGTTCTGACAGAGCAGATTGCTGAATGCTGTTACAGTGAACGTGCCAAGATAAAAAAAATATTTCTCCAGGTCCCCTGGGAGGTAATCATGGCAAGGTCGGACCATGTGGATAATGAGGGAGTGCAGGCATTGAGGAGAAGCTGCACTCTTGGCTGAGTGGCTAAGGAGCAACCAGTGGGCTGCTGAGGCTCTGTTGGGGCTCTCACCGATCCTGCAGCAGATGCTGGGGCCGGGCTCTGCAGCTGCCCTGCCAACACCACTGCTGAGCCACACAGCACTTCACAGCAACTTCAGCACCATTCTTACGTTTCCCACTTTGTTCTACCTGTTTTTTTTTCCTCTACAAGAGGCAAAAATAGCATACCAATCAATGGCAATCCAAGTGCAATAAATTGTCCTAATTTGTACTACTTATACAGTGCTGAGAATTCAGCAAGGACCTCTAAGTGCTTTGTTCCAAAAAAAGCCCACCCAAAACTCAAACTCAGAAAACCTCTGCAAGCGAAATTCGTATTTGCTAGGTATGAGTTCTCCAGAATATTTTAATTTAAAAAAAACCGAACTCTTGAGATTTGTCTTGCAACCATCTGTAGGCAGACATAAACAATGTAAAATTTGAAGATGCAGATTTTGATGTCATCCGCCTACTACAGGGACTGGGGAAAAATGCTGTCTTTTTTTAAATCTGTACTGAAAGGTCAGATAATTTCTTCAGTCAGTCAGTCAGCTTTCTGAAGGTGAAGTTGCATCCCCTTGAAAATCTACTTACCAAACACTCATCACTCTGGTTACCAAATCCAACCGTGATGTTCCCAAGCAGCACAGCTGTTGCTGAGGTCACCTGTCTTTGTACTACGTAGCAATCACCACTAGGATTCGATGTGAAATGTGATTGTATCGGCCACCAAATCTCACTTTTAAGCGAAAGCCTCCCTTGATCCTGGTATTTGTGTTTCTGTGTGGTAGCATGGAGCTGCTTGTTCTATTTTCAGGCTCAGTTTTTTGGGAGTACTCATGTCTGACTTCAAGCATAATGAAGATGCAAGGAAAGGTGGTCACTCAGCTCTTGGTGTGACGCTGCTGGTGTCCGCACTGCTGGTGTGGGCTTTTGTCTTGACAGGGGCTGCCCCATGCCCAGAGGTACATCTGTAAGAATGGGCAACTCCTCTTCGTGCTGAGCTATGCCATCTGTGTTTTGAGGAGTTTCACATTGGCACATGTCACTATTGTGTCAGAGTGCTTTCTGCATCATACTGGTGGCAGCAGTGATGTTACTTAAAGGACTTCATGAATTTTCTGTTATGTTTTCTTATTGGCGATTGGAATCTGCCTGCTGGCTTTCTGAGGGGTACTTGCAAAGTCCAAGGGTTGACAAGTGGTCAGGGGAAAGTGTCATTTTTCTGGTAGAGAAGGCATTTTTTTGCCTTGATCCTGGCACAGCAGGTGGTGGGCTCTGCCCACCAGCCCCAAGGCAGAGCTGTGCACTGCTCCAGGCATCACCCTCCATGGGGGCTTTCAGCAGCCTGCCCTGGCAGCCCTCCTGAGCTCTGCACTCACTGCTGCCACAAAGCATCTTCATAGATGCATAGAGTGGTTTGTGTGGGAAGGAACCTTATAAATGCTGTCTGGTTCATCCCACCCGTTGTAGACAGGGACAACTTTAACTAGATTAGTTTGCCCAAAACCCCATCCAGTCTGGCCTTGAATGCTTTCAGGAATGAAGCATCCACAGCTTCTCTGGGCAACCTGTTCCAGTGCCTCACAGCTCTCATAGCGAAGAATTTCTTCCTAACATGTAATCTAAATCTACTCTCTTTTAGCTTAAATTCATTACTCCTTGTCCTTTCACTGCAAACCCTTTTAAAAAGTCTCTCTCCAGCTTTCTTGTAGGCCACCTTAAAGTACTGAAAGATCATTATAAGGTCTCCCTCAGCCTTTCTTTGCAGGAGAAGTGCTCCTGCCCCCTGATCATCCTCATGGCTCTCCTCTAGACCTTCTCAAACAGCCTACTGTCCTTGTGCTGGGGGTCCAGACCTGAATGCAGTGCTCCAAATATGGTATCATGAGAGCAGAGCAAAGGGACACAATCACCTCCCTCACCCTGCTTGCCATGCTTCTTTTCATGCAGCACGAGATATGATTAGCTTTTTCCATTGGAAGCACACAGCGTTGACTTATATCCAATTTTTCATCCACCATGTTCCCAAGTTCTCTTCTCAGGGACGCTCTCAAGCTGTTCAGCACCTACAAGTCTTCCTACCATCTCGGAGAGCCGTCCTTTGCCTGCTGACTCGGTGTCACCTGTGTGATGATGCTGTTGTGTGATGATGTGTGTGGTGCAGACGATGTTTTTGCTGCCACAGGTGATGGGCTGCATGTGTCAGCCCAGGGCATTGAGTCATAGCCATGGCACTTCCCCTTGCCGCTAGGATGCGACAACCCGTGCACCCCTGGGGGGGACGACAGCGTCCTGCCTGCTCCCCCACCTTCCTACAGGACAGCCTGCCAGCTGCCACTGTGCATTTTTTTTTTTTAAATAAAATGCTGCGAGAGGGTGATGGTGAGCTCAACTTTCTCTCTAACCCAAACCAGCGAAAAGTAAAATCCATCTTACCACATCAGTTTTGTTTTCACTGCTGTTGAAGTCGCTCCTTTCCCTCTGGCAGAGCACTGCACAGTCATTACACGCCCAGTTTGGGGGTGGTGTGGTTGTTAGCTCAGCGGTGTATGACCCATTTATTTTCATAATACTGAGATACCTGTGCTTCTGTAGCACTCACCACACATTCCTGTGCCCCAAATCATTGCCAGAGAAGCCTTTACCTGCTTTCAGCAGCACTGCGCAAAGCATCAGATGCCCAAAGCAGCCAGTTAAGCACCTGACTTGGTGCAGGCTGCAGGAAAATGGTGAGCACTGAGGTCTAGCCAGCCATTAGTGGGCAATCTAAGGGCAGTAAAGCTGTATTTGTCTTAGAATATCGGGTTAAATGCAGATTACTAGCCTACTACAGAACAAGTTTCCTGCTGTGATTTGCGAAGAGTTCAAATGAGAGTATCAGGCTGCTTTCCTGGCTACAGCGCTTTGCATTCTCAGAGACAGCAAGATGATTAATAACAGTGCATTGTTAACTCTCCCCATCTCCAGACATGGCCTCACCTATACTCTTATTTAGCCTGATAAGACAGACCTTTTTTCATTATTTCTTTTTTGCTCTGTTAATTGGGTTGGCTTTCTGCGGATTTTCAGATGATAATTAGGCTCATGCTTGTGTTGCTTTGCAGAGCTGGTTAAATGAAAGAATCGGGCACAGGAGAGGAGGATAAACCAGCATTGTAGTAGATACGGGAGTTTTATGGATAAAATTAAAAAGTAATTTGCAAGGCGACTTGAAGTAAAATGGATTTAAACTTTATGAGATCATCTTTGACAGCAATTTGTTTGAAGTTCTTCCACTATGATGAGTGTAAAGGGATTTTTTTTCTAATTGCCAGTTTCTGGTAGAGTATTCAGCATATTTTCTCACAGGTAAGTGAAGTATTAACTCCTTTTACAACATTAGTTTGGGTCTGAATCTGGGGGAAAGAAACAGAGTTGCAGAGAGGCATCTTCTCCAATTTGTCATTTAGATGCTGATCAGCAATCAGCTAATTTAGAGAGAAACTTTACCAGATAAATGAGGGAAAACAGTTAATTACAGGTATGAAAATCCCACAGGATCCTTGACAGAGGAGGTACGCACTGTGTGTGAATATCTGCCCTTGATGGTTACCAGGATATAATAACACTCTAGGCACAAATTGGAAAAAAAGAAACAGCAATTAACTACTTTGCATCCCTTGTTCAGATGAGCCATGAGTTCTGGGTTTTTTGCGTTTATATACTTTTGCTGTAGGTGCTGGAAGTGTGGGTGGCCAAGAAGAAACAGTGGTTACAATAAGATTTTCCATTTATTGCCCTTTGTGTACTACTTAAAATAAGATTCAAGTGCTTCAGAATTTGTAGAGCAAGCATAATCGTCCTGCTAGCTCTGATGACTGGCTTGTATGCAGCTTCATCTCTGTCCGGTGAGTGAGTCCTGTGCTTAAGTACTTGTAAATGTGTCTGTTGGAATGTGAGATAAGAGACTATTTGCAGTGTTGTCTAGCTGTGTTAATTCATCAAATTCATGTTTGTTTTTTTTCAAGGAGTTGTGCTTAGTGCATAAGTGAGAAGCAGTGATGAAAGAGTTTTGGAAGTGGAATTGTTCTGCTATCTGGAAAAAAAAACAGCTCTAGAGAGGGTTGAAAGATCTTTAAGTCAGCCCTCCAAGACCTCACTGATATAACTTTATCCAGAACTTCATCTTCTGGCAAAAAGTAAAGAAGCAAATAAGAAGGAAATATATACAAAGTCTGCTGAGCATTAAGAAACAAATTCTCAGTGTTAACTTTTGGCACATGAAATCCTTTTGGTTTCATTTTAGGGCGACGATATTGAAACACGCTGTCTCGGTGGCTTTTCCAGGTAGCTGCACCGCTTAGAAGTCCGCTAAATTAGCTGAGATATATTGAGCTACTAAATCTGTTATGACCACATTAATTGATATGTCAGCTTGTGGCCAAGAGAAACATTACAGAGAGGTGTTGTCAGCATCTGCAGGGAAATTCATAACTTCATGGTCTAAGGTTGGGTGCTGTCCCTGCCTCACACGTTGAGTCGTCGTGGCATTTCCAGAGGATGAGTGTGCCTGAGTACTCATGGACAAGTAGAGAGAGCTGCCATTCGGGAGCTGAGGAACCAAAGGTACAGGGGCTCAAAACTCATTTTCTGTTGTGTGTCAGCTCAAGCTTCGCTGCCTTCTTGTCGCTTTGTGACCTTTCCAGGTTTTTCAGGCTTCACAGGGTAGCTGCAGCTGGGTTAAGACAATAGGTTTTCGCTCTGAGTAACGCTGCGTTGCGCAGAGGATGTGGTGTGCTGGAGCCACTTAGAGGCACACGCGCTTGTTCCATGGAATATTGATGCTGTCGGTGGTGAGTCTTTCATTATGCAATATGAATTCCCTTTAAATTACCTTAATGCAAACCTCCTCTTCTCCTAGAAGGTGAGTGCCGCGCATCCTCGCTGCCTTACTTTTGCCTCTTTGCTAAAGTGCATAGTTCTGCTCTCACATCTGCACACATCCACTGGACCGGCTCCTGCCTTGATGCAAAGTGCAGAAGGCAAGAGAGCTAAGGCAGTAATCAAGGCTTTAAATATTTCAAGCGAAAATGGGGAAAACTTCAGAAATAATTAAGTTTCTGTAGTGGTGTTTTCTGCAGGGAATTGCATTACATCTGTTACAGATATCTGCACGTCTCAGTCCTGTAGATGACCAGGTGCTGACAAGGAGTGTAAACATTTGGTGTTATTTTTTTCCGCGGAATTTTCCCTTTCTGATACAGTTGTGGAGGTGGTTCTCACCCCCCTTTCTGGCTGGGTTCAGACCCCACTGCTTCACAGATAACGCCAGGAGAGTGCATGTCATGTGACAGCAGCACCCGCTCTCTGCTCACCCGTCTGTGCTTCCCAGCGGGACAAGGCAGCCTGGTCCCGTCCGGGGTATTGCCACGTGGGTTATTTTTAGAGCTGGCATTGTGCAGCCAACAGTACGCGCCGCGGGGATGGTGATTTTTGTCCTTGTATGGTGATGACATTTTTAAGGTGTTTACTTTTTTCTAAAAGAGGCAGAGGGGTCTCTTTTTGATCATTTTTAACCACTTGCAGAGCTGCTCGGTGTAATCTGTAGGTCTGTGTGTTCTCTGTGTTGTCTGAAACGAACAGGCATGAATTAGGATTAGAGAGGGAGCAAATGCAATGCGATCAATTGAGATTTTCACCTCCAGCAACCTGTTGGCTTGTATAGCAGAGCGTCTTCTACCTCGGGAAACCCCAGGCTTGTTTTGTTCTCAACTTTCCCACAGCCACCAGTCTGCACTCGGCCGTTTCCACCACTGCCACAGCCCTTCTGTGTGGCTCTCCTCCCCCCAGCCCTAAGCTTCACAGCCGCATGCAGCCTGGCAAGTCCTGACAGGGTGGCTGCGGGGCTGCTCTGTGCCCTTCAGGCTCTGCAGGAACAGCACTGGCTGGTCGCAGGCTTGTTAGCAGTAGTACAAAAGCATTAGCGATGGAGATTTACTCTAATGGTGCATTTTAAGTGCATCTCCACTCTGCCAGTCTCACTTTTAATGCACTCGGTTAAGGAATGCTTGGGAGGTTGCTGCTAATGGATGGATCTTCCGGAAAATTGGAATTTTCAAATAAGATTGACGTTCGGAGTGAGAAATACAAATCTAATGAGAGTATTTCAGCAGAGGATTGTAATTAGGAATGAATGGAGTAAATTTGTACATGCAGTCTGCGAAAGGGCACAATGGAAGGTGAAATTGCGCGCTCTGCGCTGAGTGAGGGATGAAAGCCAATGTATCAGTGTCATGGCATGACAGTGTAGAGTATAAATGATACTGTCACTGAGTGCTGCAGAAGGTATCAAGGGAATTCCACTCCAGTAAATTACATTACTTAGACAGACCTGAAGGCATTGTGTCTGAATGATTGGAGGGAAAAAGGGTTGTCAGCACAAAGAAGAAGGTATTACAGAACAACTAGCTGCAGGGTTGGAAAGCAGTGTTTTTTCTGATGTTTACCATGCAAAGCTCTTCTGTTGCTTTTTAATTTTTTGGTTGAATTTCAAATGTATCGATGAAGCAGTAGTATTTTTCTAGCAGTTGTTCAGAGCAGATACCAGCCTGCAACAAGCAGTGAGCATGTGTGGCTCCCATTGCTGGGTTAGGAATTGGTACTCCTCCAGACTAGGGAAAAATCTATTTGTATGTTCCTAGCTCAGGCAGTGATCTCCTGCTTTTCTTTATTTAGGAAAGGGCTTGCTTTCTGAACTGCGTTTTCGTTACAGGGTAGGCTTGGGAATATGTGTATGGAGGGAGGAGGAAGGCTATGACCATTCACTGAACCACAGAATCGTTGAGGTTGGAAAAGAGCACTAAGATCATTTAGTCCAACACCAATCCATCACCACCATGCCTACTGGACCATGTCCCTAAGGGCCACTTCACAAAGTTTCTTGAATACCTCCAGGGACAGTGACTTCACCACTTCCATGGGCAGTCTGTTCCAATGTCTCACCACTCTTTAACAATGTCAGGACTGTGCAGTTCTAGCTGGACTGGAATGGGCATCATCAGATCACAGGACACAAGCCTTAGGTTCTCATTTAAAGGCACTAGAACAGTTTGGCAAAGTCAGTGATGCCAGCAGCTAGGAACATAATGTTGTGGTGACAACAACAATCTAGAGACATCATCCATGTCAGCACATGTGCCCATGCACTGTTAGTCATAGAAGTGTGTTCCTCATTCTGTTTTGTTCATCACACACCCTTTCTCACATGAGACTCACTGCAAATGCCACTTTGTTTTCCCAGATGTTGGGTGAAATAGTTATTTCTCACTTGTTTTTCTCTGCAGTGACTTTATGAGCTCAGTAGCCCAACGATTGGGCTTACTTGCTTCTCTGTCTCTGACCTTATGTGCAGGCAGTACCTACAAGTTCCCATTCTTTCTTAGTTTTAACAGAGAGAAGACTATGCAGATCCCACTGTTCTTCAAAAGTGCCACTTCATGATGAGAATCTACAATAAAACGGCTTCTACCCAAAGAGGCTACAGACTTTTTACATGGGCAGATAGGAAAAGGGGGAATGGTTTTAAACTAAAAGAGGGGGCATTTAGATTGTGTGTTAGGAGAGAATTCTTCACAAAGAGGGTGGTGAGGCACTGAAACACACTGACCAGAGAAGCTGTGAATGCCCCATCCCTGGAGGCGTTCGAGGCCAGGTTGAATGGGGCTCTGGGCAGCCTGACCTAGCTAGTGACAACCCTGCTCATGGCAGGGAGGAAGGAATTGGATGGACTTTAAGGTTCATCCCTTCCAACCAAAGCCATTCTATGATTCTGTGATTCCTGTGGCACGTAATAAGCTCTGCCTGCCTTGGGCTTTTTTGTGAAAGTTCAGCAGACTTTGTATTGCTTGAAAACATCCTTTTTCCACTTACTCAGTCATGGAAACCATCACTAAATGTGCATGCTGTGAATAACGATTAGGGAGTGTACTTCCTAGGCATACAGAACTCGATCTTTGCAGCCTATAAACCACAGCATCAAATGTACTGGCAGTAAAAAAGCAGTAAGGCATACATGGAAAGGAAGGTGCCCTCTGTGAGATGGAGCAATTTATTAGTGGGTCTTGATCATAGCAAAAGGTGAGTGGGAGGAAGCAACATGTAATTGGTGTCTGGTGTGAATACTTCCCACATGAGAATTTGGCTAGAGGATGCAGCACAATGTCTGTATGGCTAGAAAGTGATATTAGTATCTAAAAGATAAAAAATTTGTCTTGCTAGTGTCCTTAGACTGTCACTGTCATGGGATACCACTAGGCCTTGATAACCATCCATTGAAAATAATTGTAGACCTGCTGGCCGTTTCTTATTGTGTTGGTACATGCATTTTTGTTTTTTAATTTTTAATCTGCAATTGTTGACTTTTCCTTTGCTTAACTTCAAAAAGCTGTCACTTTGACATATCTACTGTTTTGCATGTTGGAAAAGCAAACGCTTTTTCTTACATTCGATATCATTCCTATGGTTATGATCTAGGCATGTTGTCGAAGCACGACTCTATGTGGTTGTCCTTTACTCCTTAGAAGACCCATTTATTCTCACTGCCTTAGCTATGTTTGCAACACCGTTTTCCTCTTCCTATGCTGGTCCTGCACCTTGAACCCCTGTGAACAACACCTGTGAAGTCACTGGAGTCACTCGTGTGAGCAATGGATGCAAGACTGGAGTTCAAAAGCTGCAAAGTAGTGTTGTTGCAACGATGGGCAAGAAGAAAGAATGACCAAGTACTACGCCTTAGGGAAAACTGAGAGCCTACCCAATGTTGCTTTAACAGAGAGCGATATTGAGCGTGTTCAGACAAATCTGTATCCTCTGGCAAATTTATTTTGCTCTGTAAATGGCTCCCTGCTGTCCCAGAAGGCTATTGCTATCTCTTCCTATCTTGTACAATGGATTTCTAAATAATCAATCCTTGTGCAAGAAAGTTACGGTTCAGTAACCCCAGCTTGCTAACAATTCAGTAGTTTAATCTTAATACTCATTGCTAACACTTTTGATAACACAGGACTATAAAGGTTGACATAGCTACTCTATAAACTCTGATTTGCTTGCCAAAAAGTCAAGCCATTACCGTTAATTCCCCTCTTATCATTAGTGTTATTAAACTGACGATTGATGTGTAAAAACTGCCATTTGCATGAAGTTCCCAAAACTGCACTAAAAGAGACTTTTGTTCTGACTTGGTAAAGAGGAAAAAAAAGCAAAATAACACTAGTTCTAACAGCAGAGATGTTCACATAAAGACATGTTCTGAACAATAAGGCCGTTTATCCATGTATGACATAAATACATAGGAATTTAAATAATGAGAGATCTTGTGAAATGCAGCAAAATGCATGCCAGTGGCATTGTGAAGTTTCCCTTCTATAAAGCCCTATTCTTAGGGAAAAGCAGCTTTACTTTTGCTTTGAAAATCCATTATCATAAGCCATTTTTTAAAAAACACTTGTCTTAGTGCAATATTAAAGCAATTTTACACCCTAAGAGCTGCTCTTTCGTAAGGTAAAGTGCAGTCGTGTACGTGTGTGTAATTGCAGTTTATTATACTTTTCACAATCATAATTTCCCCAAAATTAAGAAAACCACTTACTTTTTAGGCTTTCCTTTTCCTAATTATTTTTTGTTCTCCTTGTTTTTCTTCTCCCGAAGATCCTTCTTTAAAAATCCCTTTTTTAGAAGAAAAAAGTCACAGAACACTTTCTGGATTCACTGCAAAATACAGTTTGAAGGAAACATTTAAAGAGTTTAGGTTAAAAAGTTTCTGCCTTTTTCAATGCATGAGTGACATTACTATTTTGGGAGGCAGTGCCATCTGCTTGTTAAAACAAAAAGCGGGGAAGATATTCCTAGTTCTAGCAAAGATTTTGGGGTTGTTTCTACATGAAAATCCTGACCGATCTTTGCTTGGGTTTGCCTCTTCAGTAAACAAGGAAGAGCATAGCACTCACCTCTGCAGTCCTCAGGGGTTCCAGAGGACAGGTGTCCAGGTCATCCTGGACAAGGTTGTTCGTCAAAGGCACAGTTCAGGGTGATGTATCATAGAATCACAGAATATCCTGAGTTGGTAGAGACCAATAAAGGTCGCTGAGTCCTACTCCCAGCTCCACACAGAATCACCTAAAAATCAAACCATATGTCTGAGAGCATTGTCCAAACACCCCTTGAGCTCTGGCAGGTTGGGGCTGTGCCCACTGCCCTTGGGAGACTGTTCCATGCCCATTGCCCTCTGGTGAAGAACCTTTTCCTAAACCCCAGTTGACCCTCCCCAGTGCAGCTCCATGAGGTTCTGTCAGGCCCTGTGGCTGTCACAGAGAGCAGAGCTCAGTGCTGCTCCTCTGCTCCATTCATGAGGAGCTGTAGGCACCATAAGGCCTCCCCTCAGCTCTTCTTCAGTACCTTCAGATACTGAACAATGGACTGCAACCACTCCTCATACACCTTCCCCTCCAGACACTTCACCATCTTTGTTACCCTCCTTTGTAGTTTTAAGTCCCTTATGTTTGATAGAATTCCTCCCCGGGGACATTTGCAGTCATGAGAGCTACAAAGAGGAGGAAAAAAGAGCATCTTTGTGCCCCACACCTGACCTGGCTGCTTTCTGTAGCAGGGAAGTATTGGGATATTGAAGGAATAGGAGCAAGGTGCATCTCTATATAGAATGTACTGTGAACCATGGAAGTAGTGCCATAACATGGAAATGTGAGAAGAGGCTCCTGTAGTCCTCTGCAGATGATAAAGAAATTTCTCTGAGATAACAGTTATTTAGTCTCTGTTATACTGCTGAAGTATTTGCAAATACATATGTATCATCATTACAGTATCTTCATGACTGAAGAAGTGTTTGACCCAATCACTGCTGACAGAAGAGGTTGCCTACTGATAATTGCTTTACTTAAGTGTCTGATAATATGCCAGGAATGAGAGCATTCTATGTTAGGTCATCTTTAATTATGCATGTACCACCTGTCAGCTTTAAATCTGGTGAAGATTAGTTTCCTCATTGGATTTAGAGTAGGGAACATAAGAGATCTTTCAGCAACAGGAGCAGGCTATTGCAAACACTGTTCCTAGGGGAGGAGTTTCAAAAGCATTCTTCTTATCTTTCCTAGTCATGAATAACACTACTGGCACATACTGAAATATTTGAAATATTGCCTAATCTAGCTGCAGCAGCAATGGTTTTCAGAGGACGAGGATTTCAGACCATCTGTTGCGTTTCCTAGTTTTCCCTTCTGCCATCTTGCAGGGAGGGGGAGGACACATGGAAAGTGTCTGCTTTGCAGTATTGAGGAAATCTATCCTGAAACCCTTGCAACCAGGCTATTCATTGACCACCAGTTAAAGCACGCAATAAAAGTAACCAAAGCAATGAACACACACCTATTTTAAGGGAAATTAACAAATCAAAATACTGAAAAATGATAAGAATGGGTGTTCTGTGGAAAAACTCAGCAGGGAGAGATGGTAAAGTTCTCTGAGAATATAAAATTAACAGGGTTGCCATTACCAGGCCTACTTATGATTTTTAAAATTCCCTTGGAGAGGAAATTCATCTTTGTACAGGAACAGGGGACTAATTCTTAGAGAATAGTTAAAAAAATTTCAGTTCATGAGGGTATATGAGCTGTTTATTTGGTACAGAACTAGATTTTAGGAATCTCCTGGGTTCTGTGGTCACATTTGCCTAGGGGCCAGAGCAAAGGATGGCTGAAATGCTCCATTTGTTCTTGAAAACAGGAATGTTCTTTGTTCCAAGCTGCCAACCTTCTCAAATGCTTTTGGAAAAACTGAACATCACTTTCGGTCAAATGTTTGTCTTGCTGTTTGTTGCCACTGTGTCTGAGGGGGCTTTCATGCCGGAGGCTGGGCTTTCCAATATGTGCTGCTGTCAGTGGCCTGTATGCAGCATTTGCAGTCAAATCTGCACATCCCCCTCTCTGGGATTTTGATTTTCCAGCTTCTCTGATCACTGCCTTAGAATCCTGGAAATAATTCCTCAGTTATACTGTGTAACTGATGCTGATTGTTTTTCCTGGTAGTACCTTCAGCCAGTGCTATTTCTGAAAATCTGTGATTTGGAACAGTAGGTCAAATTTGTGAAACAACAAGAACGAGCAAATACAGACAGATGGCTTTGGATGCTTGAGCGTGTTTCTTTTCATCTCACATTTGGCTTTTGCTGATTCTTCATCGTTGCATGAGCATTTGAGGCTGTAATTTGACATTGGTTATGTAGTAGTTGCTCCTTTGCAGCTAATGTTGGCCAGTGCCCCTTGCAATGTCCCACCTCCAACCCTGCCTCCCTCTCTATAGGCTGGCAATGTTTGCTCCCAATGACATGGGAAGGTTTTTTTGAGACCAGTGGGAAACTAAGGATTTGTTTTTTTATGGCTAAGAAATTTGTCTGTGTTTTTTCTGACCTTTCTTCTCCACGACTACACTGGGTTATTCCTTCATTTATGATAAGGTTGCTAGACTCACCTTTGTTGTTGTAAATGTGGTAAATTATGGCAACCTCCTGTGTTGTGCCATGGAACGTTGCTCAATTCTTAGACAGAAGCTGGTTGACTCCTACTTGTCTGGTTCTCTCTCTGGCCGGTTACATCACCTGGACATGACTGAACTTTACTGAACTCAGGTGGAAAATTGTGGGGGCGTTCTACAGCTTTTGCTCTCTCATGATTCATTCAGCTGTTCTTTCCACCATCCTATTGGGTTTTCCAGTCTGACAGTCGTCCCTGGAGGACATTTCCTTCCTACAGACTCCTTTGTTAAATATGAAGGCATATGTGCCTTGTCACTGTGTTACTGCTGAGTTGTCCAGAAACACTGGACCCTGCCAGAGATGTCCTGTTCTCCTGTTCAGGGGCGTACCTGAGTGAAGGTAGTACTCTGCTTTTGTCTCTGTCATTGAGATTTAAGGATTAAGGAAATGTTTCTTTAGGAATGAACTTGAAATAATGAAGCAAAATTGCCAGGGGAAAAAAAATGCCTTAGCAAGGAGTTTCTGAATTCTTTTGGCTTGTAAAATGCGGTTAATGTAGCCCCTATGTCTGGCTTGTCTTGGAGTCTCTTTCTTGCCCTGTATTTTACAGATAGCTGTTGAAGCAGAGCATTGTTCGAGAAAGCTTTCCTGTTTTCTAACACAAGGTGCATCAAATGCCTTGTCCTCTCTTAAATTACCTGTCCCTTTTCTCTCATGTGACTCTTCGTTGGAAATTGCCCACTGTGGAGACCGCAGGGGGAGATGAAGCTATTTTCTCCATTTCTCCATGGAGACACTTGTTTAACATTTCTATTGTAAGCTTTGGCATGTTGCCGGTTTTAGGCTTCATGCCTTTTCTCTCCCAGTTCATTCTTTCAAAAACACTACGACAAAACTCTTCACGTGTCAGATTTAGTATCTGTTATAGTAGAAGATTCGTATACTTTTCCTTCCATATCATTGCAGTAGTGCAAAGCTTGCTGGTAAAGCTGATGAAATTCAAAGCGATGTGTTTACACTGAGTTACCCTACTGTATACACTGCTAATTTTAAGGAGAAAGGGAACACTTCTGGGGATCATTAGCTTTGCCATATTTATAGATACGACTTCTTGCTAAAACATGCTTTTCCTAACTCTGAGCTGGCTGCTGACAGCCGGTATTACAAGAGATCATTGTGAGTTTCATGGTCCATGTGTGCTTATGTATACATAGCACAGATGAGATGAAGCCGTGGAGAGATAATGAAGGCAGCAATGATAAACCCTGTACAAGTGCCCAGTAGTGTGAAGCTTTTGAACAATCAGTATGGGCCAAATTCCAGCTCCTGTCTAGGCCATAACGGTAATGAAAATTGCCTTGTCCTTTAACTGATAGCACCAGTTCTTTGTTCCACGTATTATTTTGCACTCTGGAGAATCTTTAAAAACGTTAAACTACGTATTTACATTTTTATGCCAGTAGTTTCAAGTGATTTCATGTTTATGGAAACCATTGCTTTAAAAATAAATAGCTGGATATATCCTTTCCCTCCACTGCTAACAAGGTTTTCTGAATTGGAATCATCTCTCAGTAGTAATCTGAAAATGACGACTTGACTTGTAGCCAGGAACAGGCTTCAAGTAAAGGAGTCTGCTCTCCATTGCCAGCAGCACTGGCAGCAGAACCTCTAGATGTGGTTGTTTGGCCATACCCCATGGCTTATCTTTGAAATGGGAATATAGAATCACAGAATCACCAAGGTTGGAAAAGACCTCCAAGGTCATCCAGTCTAACCATCCACCTACTACCAATATTTCCCCACTGAATCATGTCCCTTAGTACAACATCTGAAGATCTTTTGAACACCTCCAGGGATAGTGATTTCACCATTTCCCTGGGCAGCACATTCCAGTGCCTGACCTTTCTTTCTGAGAAGAAATTTGTCCTAATGTCCATCCTGAATCTTCCTTGGCACAGCTTGAGGCCATTCCCTCTAGTCCTATCACTATGTTGCAGAGGAGCCAGCCCCCACCTCACTGCAACCTCCCTTCAGGCAGTTGTAGAGAGCAATGAAGTCACTCCCGAGCCTTCTCTTCTCCAGTCTGAACAATCTTGTTTCCTTCAGCCGCTCCTCATAAGGCTTGTGCTCCAGACCACTCTCCAGCTTCGTTGCTGTCACGGAATTATCTCTAGATCTGTCTGTGTCCATGACAGGGGGACAGCAGGCCCACAGGCCCACCAGCCCGAAAAAGAGTAGGGGTGGTGGAGGTGTCAATGGTTTACTGACTAGTTCAGCCCAGTTCTGCAACTAATGGGGCAGTGGACCCAGAGACCCACACCCCGGGAAAGGGGAAAGGGAAAAAGGGGCTAGGGTAGGGAGATGGGAGATGTGCCTAAGAATAGAACAGCAGCAACGATCTGAGGAGAAATGTTATTTACTAAATATGATATTGGAATGCAAGATAGCACAATTTAATACAATGTAGTTGTATTTGAGGCTAATGAATAAAATGAGTGTGTGTCCAAAACTGAAGGCCTTATTACAAAGCTGAAGTTGAGACGGCTAGGGAGCATGCACTGCCGAGACAAGCAGCAAAATGGGACAGTGTTGTGACTTGTGAGTAGTTTTATCTTTCCCTCTGAACTGAAAATGGAAGCACAAAGTTTTCTGGGGTATGTAGTTCTTCTTCTGAGAGCCAAGTACCTGGAAAATTGGCAGTCCACGGAACTTTAACTCTTTAACTCCCTCCCAGTGCTTTCCATGATGTTATGATGTGGAATATCAATAACAAAAATCATAAAACCATGACAGCTGCCATTCTCTGAGCATGCTCGGGGGCCTCCATGTCTGTCTTGTAGTGAGAGGTCCCCAAACTGAACACAGTACTCAAGGTGCAGCCTCGCCAGGGCTGAGTTACAGAGGGACGATCACTTCACTGCTCCTGCTGGCTGCAACGTTTCCAATATAAGCCAGGATGCCATTGGCCTTCTTGGCCACCTGGGCACACTGCTGGCTCATGTTCAGCTGAGCATCGACCAACACCCCCAGGTCTGTTTCTTCCACAGTCTTCCAGCCACTCTGCACCAGAGTGGTAGTGCCATACCTCTAATGTGCCCTTCTGAGAGTGAAGCGCTTATTGATCACATAAATGCTCCAGTATGCTTGTAGTCTTCCAACAACAAGCTCATTGCCAACAGTGCTAATGGTAAATAAATACAACCTTCTTGAAAAGTTCGAGTGGGCAACCACAGCAAGAAAAATAGTTTCTTTTACACTTTGGGTGCAGTGCGTTTGTGGAGGAAGTTCAAGGAAATCCCTCAGTCACAGGAAGCTGCTGCTGCAGACATTCAGTAAGCAAGCTGTGTGGCTGTATTCAGCACCCAATGCCCACATCCCAGCTGCTTGACAGGTCCCTGAGCAAGGCCTTTGCCAGCCTCTACTCTGGTGTGCGGGTGTTCCGTCTCGCACCTGCTGAGAAGGGAAGGCAATGCAAAGACATTTTTTCCTTCCCTTAAACAGTAATGATGATTACCACTTAACAGTACCCCAAACGAAAACCACAACGCATTCAATTGAAAGTGGACGGAGCCTTCTCTGAGTTGTTGCAGTTATGGAACTGCAACACCAGGCACTGGAACAGGCTGCCCAGGGAGGTGGTGGAGTCACAATCCCTGGAGGTTTTCAAGAGAGGTGTAGCTGTGGCACTGAGGAGCATGGTTTAGAAAGCATAGTGGTGATGGGTTGATGGTTGGACTAGGTGGTCTTAGAGGTATTTTCCAACCTCGATGATTGTATGAAAATAACCTGCCTTTGCCAATCTGTTTTCATAACAGACATTGATATTGCAAACCCCGCTTCAGCTATCTGCAGTTCCTTTCACACATACATGGAAAATGATTTCTTTGATTCCCTTCCAGCCTGCCTCCTATGTAGCCCAAGTGCTGCCCAGGATGCTTATTCTCCTGGTGGCCTCTGACCATCCTCCACTTGGGCTGCTAACTCCAGTCATCCACAGGGCATCTGCCGCCTTGTGCAGCAGCACTGTAGGGCGTTCTGTGCACCATGAGCCTCAACTCCCTCTGGGCTGCTGCGATGAATATTGCAGAAGGCTTGCCAAGCAGTGTGGGCACGTGCAGGCGGCTGCCAGCTTGAATCACGTCTGCCATGCTGCAGAGGTGGCTGTCGCTCTGGTTGTGGTGGGTTAGCAGAGTGCTAGCAAGTCGCATTTGTAAGGGGTCCTGGGCTTCAATCTCATCTGATTTGTCACAAAGAGAAGAAATCTACTTTGACAAATTCTGCAAATGATATTTGCACTTCTTTTTTGTTGCTATTTAGAAGCTGTACCCTTTGTTTCTGAAATGCTGTATATGTGCTACAGACCTTTTTGGTGCAAATCAATTGGCTTTAATTTCTTTCTAAACTACCTGATTTTTATCACATTGTTTCTCCAGCATCCTGTTGTTATTTCACATGATACATGATAATGTGATGTGGTATCCCTCCCTAGTTAGCAAAATGTTAGAAAAGCAGTTGGCAGCTTCTGGAAGAGCATTTAGCAAGTGGAATTACTCAGAGATGTGCACACAAGCCTAAATAGGCATTTCACAGCTGTCTGCAAGTTCAAAACTAGTAGAGACTTTTCAGACTTTAACACAAGATGAATTACTTGCTACTAGAAAGTAAAACCTTCAGAAATATGTGCCATGCAGTAAGGAAACTGTGTTTTGTTTCTTAATTTGGAAATCAACCCCTCTGCCACTCATAATATAGTTTTTACATTATTCAGGAGTCACTTTTCTGAGGAGCTGAATCTTCTTATTCCAAAGGGATGTCGAGCCTAAACTTAGGTCTTCATTTACAACCATACCCACACTGATGGGCTGTGCAAAGATGGTGCTTTGCAAGTGCCTTTGTGCTGGCTGCTCAACTCAGGATACTGTGCTCCAAGTGCTTCCTCGCCATGCCCAGGACATCCCTTCTTTCCTTCTGTAACATGCAGGAGCTGCTGTCCACATTGCTTTCTTTAGAGAGACATAAGCAGTGGTGTGCCTCCGTTTTGCAAGAAGAAGCTGACATCAATCACACGCAGCCACACAGCTCTACTGAAAGCTTCCTTTTTGTCCATGGACACCTATTGTGAGCTGTTTTTTTTCCCCTCTTTCCTATTCTGTTTCTCCTCCAAGAACATCCTGGGGGTTGCTGGATGTCTGTCCATTCCCTGCTGAAACGTCACCCATCTCTAACATAGATGATGTTTAAGATTCCTTCCAATCTAAGCCATTCTTTGATTCTTTTCCCTTGCATTCAGGCTGCTCCACTGGCAGCTGTATTTTCAGCTGAGGCTCTTATTGCCACCTCCATAGCCTCTCTGCTCCTTGCCTCTTACTTGGCATCTCTTGGGCCTTTTTCTTCAATCAGGTGGATTACCATCTCTTGGCATCATGTCATCACCCATTCTACTGTCTCTCACTAGTAAATTGCTTCTCCCCTCTTGTCCTTTCTCTGACACTTTACTCTCCTTTGAGAGCCTGTGACTTCTCCCCCTCTCCCTTTGAAAAAGCCTTATCTCATATCCCTTTGGTGGACAGGACAATTTCCAGCAACATTTTTTTTCCACCTCACTTCCATTCCCATTTCTCTTTTGAACTCTTTGGCAGCCATTCTCCCTGCTCTGGGCAGCACAGCCTTTCTCCTGTCTGCCCACTCCTTTCTTCTTCCTCCAAGCATCTGTACATACTCACACTAGTATGCATTGTCTTTATGTCTGGCCTCTTGAGTTGCTTTTTGCATAGTGAGAACACTGTAAACTAGCTGCCCTTTCCCATGAACCACTCTCTGTTCTTACCTCTTTCCTCCTGGAGGCTTCTGACCTCACCAGCCTCCCCCTCACTTCTCCCTTCTCCCATGAAACATCTCCAGATAGATCTTCTCCACGTTTCCTTCTGTTAACCCACAGCCTCCTCTCTTCTGAGGCAAGCTTGCTTCTTTTCCTTCTATCTCAGATTCTTCCACTCACCCATACATCTAGCATCCTTACTCCTGGCTCCTCCCTGTCTCTTCAACTTTTTAAGCATTGCCTCTAAACTAGTCCTGTTTTGGAGCTTTTTTTGTACATCTCTTTTTTATTATTACTGAAAAAGTTGGCACAAATTCCTCCTCTTTCTTATGCTCCTTTTGAAAAAATTCTTGCCACACGCAGAGGAGAGGATTGGACTTGTGTGTTTATGTTGACAAATAAATGGAATATCTGCTACGGAAAATACTGTCCACATAATTTCACCGAGTCAAAGGAGTATTTCCCAGTGATACAAATCTGGGTAGCTGTATTGACTGACCTGGCCCAATGACCCTTTTAGTTGAGATAGTTTCATAGAATCATAGAATGGCTTTGATTGGAAGGGACTCTGAAGACCACCCAGCTCCACTCTGTGGCATGGACAGGGCTGCCCACCACCAGCTCAGGCTGTCCATGGCCCCATCCAGCCTGTGTTGAAAAACTCCAGGGATGGGGCATCCACAGCTTTTCTGGGCAGCTGTGCCAATGCTTCACCTCCCTCGCTGTGAAGAATTTCTTCCTAATTATGTAACATAAATCTCCCATCTTTTAGTTGAAAACCATTCTCCCTTGATCTGTCACTCTCTGTGTTTCCAAATTACGTTTTTATATGTTTGGAATGTTCATACCAGACAGTATGACATTTAGCAGAAACATGCAATGGCATCAATACGCATTTCCTAAGAGATATTAATTAGCTGTGCATTGTGTATATGCATGCATGTGTATGTGTACACACATGTACATATATAAACATGCAGAAGTATATGCATATGCAAATACATGTCTACTTTTAAGACACAGTGCTGGAGCACAGTATGCCGTGATGGAAGAGCATTGTGTCATTCATAACAAAGTAGCAACTGTCCCAAATTTCATCAAGCAACAAATAGTTTGTTTAAAAAAAAATAGCGTTTTTTGGGCATATAACTGGGCAGTGTCTCTCTGGGACTTAAATTCTTCCAACTAATGACATGAATCTGTAGGTACACCTACCTGATCTTGACTTCTGATACTTACAAATTAACTGACTGCTTCCACAGTATTTTAATTGGGCTAATAGCAAAATCTTTCTCTAGTCTGTTTATAAAAAATTGTCTCTTGTTTTTGTGAAGCTATATCACCCATGTGGTCAAGTTCATTTAGAAATACTGGGTTTAATGCTGCATAACAATACTTGCGTTCTTCTGCAAGTCCAAAAAGCACAATACAGTGATTCAGTTGGAAGAATTTGTGGATTGGGTTTTTTATAATTTTTTTTTTTTATTTCAGCCCTAACAGTATGGGTTAGGTAAAGTTAGGGTACATACAAGCTGAGGGGGAAGAAGCAAGAAAAAAAAAGTGCTTGATTTTACATTGTAGACTGTTCCAGCTTTGATGTATGCGGAGAGAGGAACTCACTGCCAGGCACAAGAGTTTGCCATCTAGCTTATTCCCCTTTTTAGCACAAAAATTGCTGTAGGGTGTTGCAGGCGCTCAGAAGTATTGATTGTTTCCTAGCTTCTGTTTGTACTGTGTATTTTACCTAATAATAAGTAATGCTTTTAGATTAGCTGCATTTGAAATACTAATCAATAAGCTTTATAGATTTCTCACTTTGTACGTAAACATGACAGTCTCCAGCGGACTGAAAGAGTTTTATCCCAGATTGTTTATACTGTATAATTATCAATCTGTAGTGTAATCTCCTTGTCTTCATGTGTTTATGGGTTGATCCTGCTTTTTGCGGAGCTCCTTCAAATCTCATTAAAGGTATTCAACACCTTGCCACATAAGTGCTGGAATGTGCCAGCTAAGTCCTGCTGCATGTGGACTTCCCGGTGCTTCTTATTGTACATGAGCAATGTAAATAGGACTGCCTGCGTTATATCTCGTCACTGTTGCTAGCAGCTTCCTTCTGCAAAGCTATGTTTTGAGCCACAATACATCTGCCAGGCTTCAGGTGCACGGGGTTACAATTTTCTCACTGGGATGTTCTCAGAGACTGTAGTTGGGAAACCACTACCAAAGTGTTTCAGCTGAAGGGGAATCAAGTAGGGAAATAAAGCTTAAAATTATGTGTTGAATTTGCCAATGATTGAAATTTTTTTTAACTCTTCTCAAGCTCTAGTGCCCCCATGCTGTGGAGCAAATATGTGAAATCTCAGCTGGAAAAAGGTTTGGAGCTGTGGATGTGGCTGCCGCTGTCACTGTTCTCATGGAAATCCTTTCAACCAGCCAGACCAGGTTAAAACTTCTGAAAAGAAATCCCCATGCCACTGGTAGTTTCTGGCTAATGCTGCCTCTGAAATCTGGTTTCTGATAAACCAAGGGAGGCTTCAGAGCCGTGCTCTGCTCACTTTAACTCTATTTAGTGTGATATAGCAAACTGCTTTGCTGTAATGATCAGCCAGCAGCCGTTGGGAAGCAGAAACCTCGAGGTTTCCATCCTGCTCCTGACTTGTGTAAGCTGTAAGGTTGGGTTGCACAATGGCACATGTAGTTTGTTTAAGGTAAGCAAATTATGCACAGGAGCTGTTAAAAGAATATTAGGGTTGTCAAGTCAAGCAAGAAATGTTGTTACATGGCCTGCTCACCCTTCAGTTAGATTCTGTATGCATGCAAATTTGACATTCTTTAATTGCATGTCTCTGAAATCCATAGAAAATATAGCTTCTCAGTTTTCAGAAGAAAAAGCATACAGACTTTTCTTCTAAGAAAAGAGCTATTTGTTTGTATATCAAACACCGTTATCTCACAAAGATTGTCCAGACTGTAGGAGTGGGATACATTTCATCAGGCAGTCAAAGCTTCCATCGGTCACAGCTGCCTGAAGCATGTCCTTGGTCAAGGCTGCCATGATCTTGGGAGTGGGTGCCTGTAGAGACTGCCACTGCAGGGACAAGGCCCTCACTGTGTCGCTCTGGGCATTTAGGTCCTGGAGAGTTCTGTCCCATTGGGAAAAGAGAGAAAAGGCAGAAGGTAGGAATGGGCTGCGGTCACCGTGTTGTTGAGCATGATGAATGGCTTTGGGTTTTGTGGGTTTCCAAAAATTTCTGGGTTGTCTGCTTTGGTGGCTTCTTCTTCTCTACCAATAGTATGTTCTACTTAAACATAAATGAGTAAAAGTAGGTGGGCTGCACACTTACTATAAATAAGCCATTTAAGCCAACCCTCTGGTGCTTTTGGTGTACGTAAGTCATTAGGGCTGTACAAAATGGACAGTTTGACTTTTTATTAGACTTAGTGTTAAGACTTGGTAAGGTCTGAGTGTTACATGATAGGTATGAGAAAAGGGGGCACATGAACAGAAATACGAGTGTTAATGGGAGTGGCTTGCTTAAGAATAAACTGGAAAATAAGTGTTTATAACATATTGCATGAGAGAAAGGGAAAATGGAGAGAGAAGGGAAGCAGTTTGTCAGATGCTATTATTTACAGACTTAAATCATTTGAATCATGGGGCCCCAAATTGCTGACACTGACCTTTTGTAAGCAAAGCACAACACCTGCCAGTAGATTATAACTGTATGTTGGCACTGTACTCAGAACCAAAAAAGATGTTTTCCAAAGTTAGAACTGTTGTATTGGCATAATAGTGCATTTAATGTAAAAAGCATTGGATGTACTGAATTGCTGAAGAGTTTTCCATTAACTGCTCAAAAATTATGATTTTACGCTGTCATCAATTACAAAAAATCATTACTCCAGTACAAATCCATTCAGGTTAAGTGAAGAAATAGAAGAAGTGGTAAAACATTGATTAATCCAATATTAAAAAAAAATATATATAAGAAAGCAGGAAATGCAGAAATGTTTCCTTAGATTGTTTTTGTATGGAAGATAATGTATTCGTTACGTATGATGAAGTGGACGGAAGAGAAAGTTTGCTTCTTATAGAAAAAGAGGACTTGAAACAGGCAGGAGTGGTTGAAATTCAACATTCTGACAACAAATCCTAGTAATTTTTACATCCATAAGACTTAAAGGATATAGCTGAAAAGCTCTGGTAAGTGCTTGCTAATTTATAACAAATCTTGGGAAATAGAGGAAATTCCAGAAAATTGGAAGGCTGCCAACTGTATTTCCAATTTAAAAAAAAAAAGGGATGTCCCAGGGAACTGTAGGCTGCTTTAGCTTGGTGTCAGCCCTGGGTAAAGTAGCAGAACATCTATCTTAGGATCTGTCAAGGGAGAATTTGGAGGCTAATCCAGTAACAGTTGAAAAGAGAGCTTTCTAAACACACCAAGTCTCCATGATAAAGGCAGCTTTTAAGACCAGATGAGATGGTTGTTTCTGCCTTTCGGGTTTGTGACCCAGTGAAGGAATGCCCTGAGATTAAAGCTCCCATGGTAGAGCGTGCCAATTCAAATAGAAATAATCAAGCCACTCTGCTTCCCTGGGATAACATGTAGCTTAGATTTGAGTTTTGTATGTTAATCTCTTATTTGATTTGATGGCTTTTGCAGCTTTAAGTATGTCGAGTACATTGTAGTTTTGTGGGGGCAGAGAAACCAAATAAACTTGAAAAAGCTGCATTGCAAAGCTTGATAGATAATCTTAGTATCCTAAAATGAAGATAAAATCCTATTTCTCCTTACAGTGGTATTTGCAACTTTAATCCCTTGATCTTAACCATGGCAAAGACGCTTTTGTAAGCTCTTCTAAATCTTACAGAAGTAAAACTTCTCATCATCTTCTGCTGTTTTCACAGTCCTCTCCCAGACAGCAGGTGCAGACTGTAGGCACCCTCAGAACCAGAACTCCAATGCATCAAATCTTTACCCACAGGTTTCTTCAGCCTCCTGGTGTGTTCAGTCAAAATGCCCATTTGCATCCCACATCCTCTCTGCTTAGCCTGTTTGTAGCCTGTTAGGTGTTGGCAGCATAAGCGATGGTTTCCATGCGCCTTTCATTGGCAGATGATTTACTGTCGGCAACAGGAAAGGCAGTTCAGTTCCAGAGTAAGGATTGGACTATGGATAAAAGGAATTTAAACAGGAATCTAGGCATGTGCCAGATTGTGAAGATGATGGGAATACTTGCAGCTCTCGCTTAAAAGCTTCCAATAACAAAATGGCAATGCTCAGATTCTTGAAGGATCAAAAATGCCCTCAAAATCTCATGGTGTAGCTCTGCTAGACAGTCATTTCACTGAACTTCTGATCATTCCATGGTTATAAAAACATCTGAAAATAGTTACTTGCATATGTTGATAGGCTTTCCAGTGTTCAGAGGACATGAATCTGTGCATCTTACTACAGTAGTCAGTAGATCTTTTTTTATTTTTAGAATAGAAAAAAACTGTGATTTAAGGATAAGGAAATTATTTTCCTTCAGTACATATGCCATCAAAGACAAACATTATTGCTGTTATCCATTCAGTTGTCAAGAACTCAGCACAAGCAGATATTGACTCAGATACCATGGAGAACGCAGCACCTGTATTCTTTTCTATGAGTAGAAGCTGTGAATTTATTCCCTAAGAAATTCTGTCCCAAATTTAGCCCTGTCACCTACTGCATGTGGTCTTGCTCTTTGCTTGTTAATCAGAGCAGGCCTGTTCCAAAAGACACCCTGGTTTGTGTCCCACGGAAATATGACTGATATTTTAAATGCCTGCTAAGTTATAGCAAAGATGAAAAGTTTGCATTTTATGGGGGGGAAAAAAATCAAGATCCAATTTTTTTTTTTTTTTTTTTCAGAACAACTATGTAGTAAAACAGGAAAAAAAGTGGTCTTTTGTCATGTGTGTAACCTCTACAGTTTGAATAGTTGAAATCGTTAGCAGTGATTTTGGTCACAGCCTCAGATTAAGCCTCTTTAGCCAGTTCTGAAGGAAAAAACAAAACAAATCACTCAAAAAAAGCCAGTAATTGATACAGCTTGAGAAGTGAGGATAAAATTAACCAGGAAATGTAATTCTGAGAGAGAAGTTTTCTCCTCCAGAGGAATTTCACAAAAAAAGTGCTCATTTTAGATACTCATTCAACTGTAAGTACTGATAGCAGCCAAAAACAAATCTTCAGCATTGAATTGCCCTGAAGTTTTGAAAGGGTATGCTTCCTTGAGAACAACACACAAGGAAAATGAATAGTTTTGAACCCAGATAACTTCTTGTTGTAATATTTCACACAAAGAGGCTACAAAAAGAGTAAAATAGAAGCAATAGTTGTTTTAGCTCAGCCTGGCCTTCATGTTTATAGTCATAGTAGCAAAAGAGATTTAGAAAGAGAGGCATGTTCTTTACTATCCTAAAGTACGATGAGATATATATAAAACAAACAAAAGAAATCACTGGGTCAGTTTTTAATCTCTGATTCTTTAATCTAGCAATCCAGATTAACCAAGAGTAACCCAAAAGGTTGTGTTCTTTCCCCAACGTCCTGAAGCCTTTGGCCACTGTAGAAAAACATAATATGTTATTTGTTTTGATCCTGGCACTGTTTCAAGGTTGGGCATTTCCCATTCTGCTTTGAGTAAGCTATTTTGAGTAACAGATTTGGTTCCAGTCCCATTCCACCATAGCCAGCTACTGTAAGGGCCATGTAGAAGCCGTGAGAAGAGACTTTGTCAGGAAGGAGTTTTCCTGTGTTCCTCACTTTCCATATACATACATGTTTGTTGAGTGTGTCTGAAAAATAAGGACAGAGGTGTCTATCTTCCCCTACCCTGTCCACTATTGCTTCTTTCTTGAAGACATCACCATTTATATCACAAGAATATTGAAAATGCATGATGAACTAAGGCGAATTTAATGAGCTTAGGACAATTAGTAGCATAATTATTTTTTCTGAGTCAAAAATACACATGTACTTTCCTGTGTAGGCCTGCAGAGAACACTTATATATCTATGCATGTACCATATATGGACTTTAATTGAAAGTTAACGCCAGTCCCTAAAGACTGTGAGCTATCATTACAGCATTCTGCTGGATTACTCTCTCAAAAAACAATGACAACATAACTCTTTGAAGTCAAGAAACAGATTTTATCCATGTGTAGAACATAAATGTGTTTGGACTCTTCAAGATTGCCTCCACTAGGAATCCCTGCTTCATTATGGTACCAGCCTCTGAACAACCTGAAACACAGTTTCTGCAGAGTAGACGTCTGGGGGTTAAATAAACATTCTTTACAGAAGACTATGGCATCCTGACACCTATTTAAAAAAAAAAAAAAAAAAAAAAAAAAAGATCCATGGCACAGCTGAAGCTATAGTAGACTTTTACTTGTGTGCAGTCTTCTGATACCGAAACCACTGCAAGTAGCCAAAATATTTGGAGGATTGTCCCTGAGCTGTGAGCACTTGATTTGATTTGGAGACCAGCATTACCAAATGCTTCTTGGACCCTTAGCAGCTGCTTGAGTTTTCCTTATCCGTTCCCATTTCCAGCTGTGGTCAGATGAAGATTTGCTTTGAGGTGGTAAGATTAGAAGCACCAGCCATCACCTCAGCAGTAGTGCATGCCGGCTGCTACCAGCCATAAATGCTGTGTAATGTCTTTTCCATTTGGCTATATATCTTCTACTTTCTAGCTGAAGTTACTTGAACAATTGGAAAGATCTTATTTTTGAAGATATTCTTGCAAATGGCCCTGGCACCCACTGTAGCCTTGGCAGTAGGCAAGCCCATGTTGCCTGGCGGCTTTCTAGTCTATTTTCAATTATCTGGGGTGCAGAGAGAAGAAGGCATTAATACTGCTGAGGATGACATAGCAAATTACTACTGCTCCCTAACCTTTTTAAATTGCTAACGTTGTTGTAATCTGTAATTACAGAAATCAGTGTGAGAATTGTGGCACAGTATAATTATCTTTCCTGATACTTTATTGCTGTATGAATTATTAATCAAAATCAGTCTTGTATAGTATTTGCAGCAACTAAGAAGAATAATGTATAATTAAATTTCATTATTTCTATTTTTGTGCTGGTGTTTTATGATGTTGTAATTGATAATTAATTGGTTAAAAATTCACACAGTTCTTAGGAGTTTCATATGACTATGACTGCTTGGTATTCAGCATATATTAATTGAATAATGGGCTCACTGAGGAGACCTTTGTATGTAGTCTTCTGTCATTACAGTGAGCTCTCAAAAATGGTGAATTAATCATTAAGCCTTTCAATAGTTTCTTTTTAAAGGAAAGCAGTGACAATATAATCATATACTTTGTTGTTATATCTATAATTGAGAGATCATAATAACCAATTATAAGGATGGTCATTTTAGGAGCTCTGAAATTTCAGTTATTGATAAATTTCTTTAAAACCAAGGTGTTGATTGCACACATATTGTATCTTTTTGTAGAAAAAAATATTAGATGAGCAAGGGAGCCATGGAAAGTTATTCTCCTCCCACCTGCCATTTAAAAACAGTGCAGAAGCCTCTGGTGTCAGGGACACACACCACCTGTGGACAGGTGCTCCCTACTGCTTGCCCTCAAGCTTGCAGCTTCAATGTCCACAGCCATCTCCTGGAGCTGGAGACAGAGGGTGAGCACTTTAGGAGACATGTCTGGAGATGCTTGGTTTGGGATTTCACCTGCATTCACATCCATCAAATAATCACTGTCTACGACTGTGGTTGGCAGGCATGATCCCTGCCCAGGCAGTGTGCTTTTGGCCAGTGCTTTGGAGTGTGAATTTTCATTCCATGTAAACTTCTGCCCTGCATAACATCACCTTTTACGTGGATGATGTGCTGTCATATTTGTAACCTCAGAAGAAAAACATAGCAATCTTGCTATGACCTTTTATCTTCTATTTCGCATTTATTTTGTATAGTGTTTATCAAATTGATCATACATTTGGTCTTGAGGAGGGCTGTTTCTCCTTTGACAATCATATTTATCATTGTCCTCGTGAGGATTTCTATTCTCCTTGTTTCAACATGGGAAATTGGACGCACGTACCACACTACATTACACCAGAAGTGACTAGAAAATACATCATCTCTGTATTAAAATGTTTCTCTTTCTTAACTCTGCCTTTGCATCTTGCGTTCTTGGGTAGCCTTAAAGATCTAGGCTGTATGTCTTCTGTCTGACTTTTTCCTGAAAGACTACAAATGGGAATTTGGATTACAGATCAAATAGTCCCTGTTTTGCAGTGAGGGAAGTCAAACACTGCAACAGGCTGGCAAGGGATGTGGTGGGTTGTCCCTTCTTGTTGGTATTTCAGGCGCTGATGGACATGGTCCTGAGCAACCTGCTCTAGGTCATCCTGCTTTGAGCAAGGCACTGGGCTAGATGATCTCCAGAGATCCCTTCCAACCTCAACCACTCTATGAAAATCCATTTTTTCCTCTAATTGCCACCTGTGTGTGGGCCTTGGATTTAGTGCAACACCTTTGTAGTATCTAATGTTTTTTTTTTTGTATTGTCTTTCTGAATTTTCCAACAATCCTTATTGCCTTTGACATTTAAACTAATGTTATCCATTTCAATTTCACTGTCATGATTTATAGTCTTCTAGGTCACTCATCAGTGTAGGATCATCAGAAAGTTCTTGTTGGAAAGGATGTCAAGAGGTTTCTAGTGCAGCACCTAGCTGAAAGAAGGTCCAAAACCTCCAAGTATGGAGAGGACAAACTATGGATACCAGGTGAATTCAAGCATGTTGTGGGTGGTATGTCCATAGACACATATTAACAGCTTATGCTGTTTCATTTCTGGAGATATTTTACTATTAACCGGCTGAAAATAGCCTGTGTATTCCTTCTCTGTTAATACAGTTTAACCTAAGTGATTTCCAGTCTGATGCAGCTTCTTACCTTGTGACAATCAAGCTTCTCTAGCAGCCTTTTGTAAAGGCTTTATCAAAGGATTTCTGAAAGTCAACACTAATTACATATACCCGTGTTCCTTGCTGCTAATTTGACACACTTCAGGAATTCTAATAGAGCAGATCAGAGACATGACTTCTCTGTACAGAAGCCATGCTGCTTTGTCACGATGATAATTTGCTTGGTTAAGCATTCTGCACCTTTATCATGATCTAGATTTACTTTCCCATCTAATTAACCCCATTCTGTTGCCAGGACTTTCTGGTCTGTCATGATAATACTCTTTCTTTCTAACATTTTCCTTTAAAAACAGACAGAGCCTTGCCTACCCTCTACTCTTGTGAGACTGGAGCTGGGTTTCATGGTAGGCAATGTATTTTTGGTAGCAACTCAGAAGTTCCTGGAGAGCTTGGGGCAAGTGCCAACTCATACAGACAGCATGCTGCAAACCCAAGTGATTCAGATATTCCACGAATGACTTTTTAGGCCCCTGGAGGGTTTTTCAGCTCCGGGCTGTCCCTATCGCTGGACTCAGTCCCATCAAGGACTGTGGAAGCGTAGGGCAGGCAGAGTTCCACTTTGCTTCACCATAGTTGCTGGCCTTTATTTGCAGCTGCTTTTTTTTTTTTTTTTTTTTTTTTTTTTTTTTTTTTTTTTTTTTCAAGGTTTCAATGGTGCTTTCCTTGCCCACAGTAGCTCTTGCCATTTGCTGGAAACTTTTGTTTCAAAGAGGCTTTTTCTGGCAAGATGGTGACCTATATGCAAACAAATGCACAGCGTGTTCTTTCAGGCTGGAGAAAGGCTTGCTAAGTCATTCTCTCTTCAGTTTGAAGAAATACCAAGTGCATAACAATGACTTCCATGAAGAATGCTCTGCAAACTCAGCATAATATCAAATTCAGCAAAAAAAGTACACATTTTGAATTAACGCTGTATGAAAGAGTTCCAGCCCTGCTTGCTTGTTCAGAGCCAAGTCTTTGCTTTTCTCTTCTTGAGAGAGGAGAAAATAAAATGATTAACAATTTACATGCTTCTGTATTCCAAAACCTTACACTGGTCTTCTCCCTTTGCACTGACCCCTTTCTCTGTGAAAACGAGCAGTGTACCTCAGGGGCTTTAACATCTTGCTCCTGTCAGATAAAGCCATCTTGGATGGGAAACACCTTGTGCCTGGGGGTCAGTGGCAGCTCACGGAAAGGAAAAGAATGGAAATCACTTCCATTGAAAGATTAAAAGCTGTTAAATTGGTGGTCCTGAACCGTAGCCCTGCCCCAGCTTACCCCAGTGTAGCCTCAGCACTGCAGCAGCACATCAGTCGGGTTTGCTAGCAGACACACATGCCAGTGGGGAAATTCATTGTGGTACTGTCATCACCTCACAGGGTGTGCAACTAATTAAAAAAAAAAAAAAAAAAGCACCTGATGTGAGCTGTAGTTAAAAAGTAGGAAATTACTAATTAGTAACCAACTAATTCAGGGTTTGATTCACACAAATTGCAGTATTACTGTAAAAAAAGCGATTTCAAGCAAACAGTGATTTTTGTTTTAAAAAAAATAAAGGCACTGAAAATGTAATTGATGTTGTGTTAATTACCTGTCAGGTTTCAGGTTTCTTGTATGTTTCGTCACCATCTGATACTTACAGGCAGAAGACACGCCTGGAAAAAAGAAAATGTAAAGCTTTCCCCATTGCATTGTCATTTGCAACTCTCAGGTTTTCCCACTAGATTGTTCTTGTAAACTCTTGCATTTCATAGCACGCAAGAGTGACCACTTAGAACATCACTGTAGCACTATCGTTAGCATCAGAGTTCAGTTACACAGAAAGCTGTGAGTGGGATGAGCCAAGTATCATTTTCTCTGTGCCTTACCGTAGTGCTAATAAAATGATTGCTTGTCAGTTCTTCTCGTTAGTGTCACTGTACGATGTAAAAAAAAGAATGGATTTTCCTCTGGCTAAGAAATCCAACATGTAGCATGAAACAACAAGATGTCTCCCTCCCGCAGCTGTGTGCAGGTAGATGAGCAGCTTTGCATCTCATCTCTGGGTGTGAAGTCAGTAAAAGGAAGGTGGATGTCGCATTGTTTGTTTTTCTGTTAATGCAGGCATTTCAGTGTACCCAGAAACGTAGGCTGAGTCAGCATGTTGTAAATCTCCATTAGAGAGATGCTGTAAGCATTCCACTAAGAACTGTGATAATATGAGAGTTCCATAATGTTGGCAAAAATAACTCTTTGGAAAGAGGCATCGTAGCCAATGGCTTATAAATACGATAGAAGTGGGAAGATGGAGTTATCATTGAGAAGTTCAGGATATATTTACAAGCAGAACGCAGGTCCTGTTAAACCCATTCTTGTCTGGATTATCACTACCTTCTGAATGACACCTTAGGAAAACAGTATCCTGGTTTGAATGCAAGAGAAATAGTTTAAGATATTTTCTATCTGCCAACGTACCTGTCTATCATACTAGGAAAGGAAAATGCTGCAAAGATCCTCTTCAAAAAAAGTAGTGGAGGAGGGATTTTGCTTCCACTTTGCACAGTAGTCAAGTATTTGTGGCACAGCAGTGTTACACCAGAACATTCTCCTCTGTCACCCTCAGCTCTGAGTCATGCTGCTTGGAAGGCGGTTGTTTGTGACAAGAACAATTCCTTAAAATAGTTGAAGTTTGCACGTTTGCACTGCTTTCCTTTTGGCAGCAGGTAGACTGATACATACAAATAAACCTTTTTCCCATGTAAACCTTCAAACAAATGTTCAGTTTGTTTTCAGGTACCAAGTGTGCTTCAGCACAGCACGGGGTTTCCACTTGCTTAGTCAGAAAAGCTGAAGCAGGAAAGTAACGCAGACAGCATTCAGTCTGATGCTCAGTAGGAAGTTTTGGGTAGGAGAAAAATGAGTTCAATGTGTCCAAGTGTTGACGGGGTTCACGCAGTGCTGGGTGTCGAGGGAACCTGACCCCCCCAACACCACTGCAACCCGATGGCTGTGCTGAGAGGTGCTGACAGTGCGACATGCGTCAGAAACGACAGAGCAACAGGCAGGGAACTTCCTAACTCAGAGTCTGGTAGCGCATGTTGTATGTCCTACAGACGTCGGGCTGCTGTCAGCACGGGGAGACTCTCAGCAGGAGGGAACGGCCCCAGCACCCACGTGCTGCCCAGCCACCCATAGTTGGAGCTCGGCAGAGCTCAGGGGATTTTCCTGTGTTTGTGGTCCTGGAATTCAGAAAGTGCACTTTTCTGTAAATGACATTAAACCACAAGTGAATGTGTGAAAACCTGGAAATGGATTTCTTCTAAAGCAACCAAACGTCTTTCTCTCTCCCTTAAGGCTTAGAATATCTCTGCGTCTGAGTGAGAAATGAAGTCACTCCATCTCGAGGCTGGCTCCATCAGATACAGCCCACCTTGCCTTTCGCTTGAGTGGGGGTCTTCAGTGGAACCACATGGCACTCTCAGTCCTCTTGAGAGAAGGCTGGGGTTTTGAGGGTTTTTTCCCTCGGTGTCAAAATAACAGAAGCAAGGACAAACCCCCCTTTTTTCACTATTAGAAGACCCAGCAGTCATTCTCGCTATTTTTGCTAAAATCTTCTAAACTTTCCCATGTAATGTTGCTTCACCTACTAAATCGAGCGTTGCTTCTCACTACCTGTCTGTGTTTTGTTCTTCCTCTCCTGCGCTCCAGGGTGTGAACGGCATGTCTGTGGATGAGAAGACTGACTCCCCCATGTATGTGTATGAGTCAACAGTGCACTGTACCAATATTCTCCTCTGCTTAAATGACCAGCGCAAGCAGGATATTCTCTGCGACGTGACGCTCATCGTGGAGGGGAAGGAGTTCCGCGCCCACCGGGCTGTGCTGGCCGCCTGCAGCGAGTACTTCTTGCAGGCCTTGGTGGGGCAGACGGAAAATGACCTGGTTGTCAGCCTGCCAGAAGAGGTATGCTATTCGTTGCTGCTGCTGTGGTTTTGGGGTTGGAATGGGTTGAGGATCGCTGGGAGCTGGAGGATGAACACGTTCTCACAGCCTTCTTCACTAGGGGAGAGCAAAACCTGCCAGCACTCCTCACATTTACAGCAGCAAAGCTTTAAAACGCTTCAGTATTTATCACTTCATTCAGCACATTATCAGTACCCGAATATTCTTCAGCTCTTCCAGACAGGAAATTTGAAAGGGGTCACTTGGCTGTTAGACAGCAGGTTATTGTTGAAAAGTCATTTGAACTGTCACATTGTTTGGAGTCTCATCGCTACCCACCCCTCTCCAGCAGTTCATATCCTTGTTCTCGTCTTTCCCCTTTCCTGTGTCCCATTCAGCCTTGCTTCCTTTCTCTTGTCTTCACAACTGCTTTGGGATTTAACTGTTTCAAGCCATGCTTTTTCTGCCAAGAAAGCACCAACACATTCTGTCAAAATGCAGGGTTTTTCTCATGCAGCATGGCTCACACAGCAGGAAGCCAAGGGACGTAGGAAATACATACCTCACTGGAAAGTTTACTTTATTTTACCACAAAATCTCACTGGCTGGCTTCCACCCCCACTGTAATTTCCTCACAGCTCTATGACTGCAATACTGAAGATACCATAGGGCATGCTGATGGCAGGGATGTGCAAGGGTTGCGGTCACCCCCTGCCTGCCCTGAGTCCCCACCTGTGCAGGTCACTCTGTGGTGGTGACATCCCCAAGGCTCAGGAAGGCAGTTGCTCTGGAAGGAGCTCTTCTGGCCTACAGCATGAGGCAGAGGGGTTTTCAACATCATTTGCTTAACACCAATGAAGAAGTATGTGACTGTTTTAGGTGATGACAGGTCCTGAAGTGTCACACACCATTTTTCCCCTCTCTGATTTAGCTCTCTGGAGACCTCAGTGGTATTGTGATGTTGTTATGATGCAAGGTGGAGAGCACTGGAAGAAGTAGGTCACTGGGCATGACTTCACAAGTCCTGACACTGAGTATTACTCATGAAGAGATTTCAACCCAGACATTTTGCATAGGAGTTCACATATATCACAGAGGACATGCTAGGATGCACACAATGATTCGACACTGTCCACTAATAATTTCCAGTGGAAGAATCATGTCTCAGGCAGTGTTGCATAGCTTTTACCCTGCAAAGCAAAGTGGTGGAAGCAGAGAGGTTACAGTAGATGCCCAATGACTGACATGTGCAACAAGAGCATCAGGGCTCTTCTACAAAGCCTTGGTGAGACCTCCTCTTGGATACCATGTATGATTTCTTAAATTGAGAACAATAATTGAAGAATGTGAGAGTGATTGGTGTTAAGAAGGACCCCAGCTTAAATAAGGAGGAGGAGAAAAGGCTAAGGCTATGGCAAGTTCATGCTGCCAGAGTGATGGCTGCAAGGACGTACAGTTCCATGTAGGCATAGCGGGTGAAACAGCTAAAAGGGGGAAGTTTCTCTTTAATAGTAAAAGGCTGTTGACAGTAGTGATGGTTGATTGGTTTATGATGGCTTTTAGTTAAACTAGGTTAGCAGATACTTAATCACAGCAGCAGTGAGGTGTTGAGCCACTAATGAGTGTGAGAAGTAAGGTGACAGAGGAACCGTGCTTGCTTACCTTCAAGACCAGAGGATGGGACTTAATAACACAGTCCTGGGTTTATATGACACTAAAGATCTGAAACACAAAAATTTATCTTTACATGTGTTTTATATTAGACGGTATATTAAAAAAAGCATTCTTCCTTTGCAACCACAAATTATTTCTATTTAAATAAATCCCTTTTAGATAAATGGAGTATTGAGGTTTTATATTTTAGTATGTATCTCAAGATTGAAAAGCCTTAGTGAGTTAAGTTTACACTGTTTGCTGCTACAGCTCCAGTAAAGTCCCTGCTTTTGCATAAGCAGTCAAACCAGGTCATAAGGTTTTTTCCTTACTCTGAAATTGTGCTCCACCTCAGCACATGCCACAGTCACTTGAAGAGTCTTTACCTTTTCATAGCAGAAAGGAACATCCTTGGCCTATCAAAAGAGATATGCACAGTTACTAATTCGTAATTGCACATACATCTTCCACATGCACATGCATCGCTAGTAGCTCCATGGAGTCTAATTTGCTCAGTGACTAACGTATTTGAGTAGTTGTGTGTGAGGTGGTCAGTTAAATAATTTCCTTTAATCCTTAGATGTTAGTCACTGAGGCTTAACAAGAGCTGCCTGATGCAGATTGTGGCTTCTTGATAATTGCTTGGTTAAGGTGCACTCCTCTGCTTCTGCTGCTGCTCTTTGGGATGTATACCATGATAGTTTCCTGTGCTTAGATATGTGAAGTGTCTTCAGTAATGAAGCGTGTCAGAGCTGCTTACAAAAGGAGCTGCAGCACCAGGGTTTTTTTGGAAGCTGATAATGTGGAGTAAAGAACCATCTTGTATATACTGCATTAAAAGAAGTTAGCAGAGTCTTTTTCAATTCACAAGCTAATGGCTCTTCCCATTGTTATTGTTTTTAGTCCATGGTCTGCAGAGCTCCGGAAACCCATGAATTATTTCTAAAGTTATATGTGAGAACTGACTTAATTGCTCACATAGAGAGTTATGGCAGCAGTGGAAAAAATTCAGACAAAAGTCAAAGTTAGCATCGAGCTTAGAAACATCTTTCATTGGCATATGGTTGTAATAGTAAATCAGAGATCACAAATTGTTTTTAAATATAGTCTTCACAGTTCAAAACTTTCCCAAAGGTGACAAAACTCCTAAATTATCTAAGATATTTTTAAGTCAGTCATGCAAGAATTGTGTTTTAAATTCTGTTGTGGTCTGAAAACTGCTGAAGTACACAATTATGGAGAATGACCATTATTATTTATCAAAGGCTTGACGTTGAAGCTGGGTAAGGCTTTATATATAAAGCTTTTGCAGTCATGTTATGTTGGCATGAGGAAACTTAACATGAAACAAAAGAACTTCTTTTTCATTATTCAGAGCAGTAAATCTGCCTCTGAAGACTGGATTGCAGAGGGTTTCTTTTTTACTTTATAGCATATTGGGTCTTTTTTGTTAATCTGGCATGCAGTCCTTGTTAACTGTTGTCTAGCTAAACAGCGAGCAGATGTTTTGTACATTATTTCTTGTTTATATCCAATTACAGTAAGTGCAGGCTTTATGATGTGCTCATCATTTCAGTAGTGACACATTCTGCACATGCAATATGTCTGTGCAGCCTAGTTGAGCTTACTGGATTTCAAACCAGTGTAAAACCTTGTTTTGGACATTTCATGTCACTTCAAGCATGACTTAATGTGCCTTAGTTAAAACCTTTTCCTAATCAACTTATTTAAACTGAGTCAGTATGGAGCTAATTTTGCACTGATTGAAGAGTTTCCATAAACCCTTTCAAGCCGACACCAGTAATTCAATTTCATGCTACACCTCTTTTTAAAGCAGCATATTTCAGTGTCTAGATAAGTGCTTGGAAAAACAGCCACGAAATAGCAAGTGCTCAAATGTGGTTGTAGCATGTGAAGTGACAGGACTCAGAGCCGAGACTGAGGGCTGAAGTGTGTCAGCTGCAGCTCTGTACAGCTCATAAAAAAGGACCCCAATATTCTTAACTTCTGCACTTTCCTCTTCATTTGCAGTTTTGGTAAACAACTACAATCTCATGTGCTTTTCACCCTGGGTATTTTATAGCAGTTTTGCTGTTTTCATCTAGCAGCTGCTGTTAAATGCATCCAAAAATTAATATTTTCCAGGACTCAAGTTTGAAGCTGTAAAGTTACTCATTTAATCCATACCCCTAACTGTTGTTTTGTTTTATTTAATCACAAAAGCTGGTCTTCCTTCCTTTAACAAGGCACTTAATTAAGCTTTTAATTCATGATAAGAAGTTAAATGGCACTTATGAGGCATTTTTAATGGTTTCCACTTCCCATCCAGATTACAAAAAAAGGTGTGATAGAGAGGCAGACACGGCTGTCAGCCAAGGGTATTGTAGGTCATGCCAATATTAGCTGGCAGCAGGCCATTATCCAATTAACATTGCTTCATCGCTGCAAGTAATAGCTCTTGAGTAGATGATTGAGTCATTCATGCTGTAGTGGTACTCTACTTTCCTTGAGAAAGAGCCAGTACTCTGCAGAATAGGCTTTTTATTTGCTATTATTACCTGCCCAGCTTTTCTGTTAAAAGTGCACAGGGAGCAGGTCTGGCTGGGCAGGCTGAGAGCTGGGGGCTGGCCAGAATAGCATCGTCTGCACAGATATCGTGTACACCTTGCTTTCTGAAAACAACTTCCCTTCAATGAGGAAAACATTGGAACAGCAGCAACAAACCTCCTCTGTTGTTTGTGATTCGTACATCTTGGAAAAGAAATTCCCAAATCCGCGTGGGTTTTTGTGGCTTTGAGATGTACACATAAATAAAACCTTCATCAGGTAATTCCAGGTCATTCTTCTCTGTAGGAAGGGATGTGTGATGTGCTTGGGGAGCACTTTTGTTGACCTGCATTGCTCTTCCTTACAATTAATGGAGCAGTGTTCAAAGTAGAGGTCTGCTGGCACACAGTGTGCTGAATTGCTCTGCGTCTTCATTACTTTTCTACTTACTTAAGGCTGCTATGAAATCTGCTGTTTCCCTGTGAGGTCCAGCCCTGTGAAATCTGTCATCTGGTCCTTCAGCTGAGGCAGGCTGGCTCCCTCACATAGTTAATCAGAAGAAGAAGAAAGGCAGGATGGGAGATAGATTTAGGCTCAAGGCTGGCAAAAGCTGATCGTGTTGGAAGGCTAAGGCATGCAGCACCCTGGGTGGGATGGAGCCAGGCAGCTATCATTAGAATTACTCGGCGCTGATGGGGGAGAAATCCTGGCAGCTGTTAACCATCCATGCCAGCCCACCAGCCTGAGGAAAAAACAGTGGGAATTAGCCAACAGAAGATGATCGGGTTCAGGGAAAAATCAAAGACAGAGTGCAAGAGGTCAGCTATTACATACTCCCACCGGCTGACAGAGATTACTATTCTTTTTTTCATCCTAGAAATAACCAGTATTCTCTTACTTCATCTCTTTCCTCTTCCTATGCCTCATGTGTATGTAAGAATACAGTGTCTGTAAGAAATGAAATGACTGAACTATGAGTGCTCTGCGCAGGAGTGTAGAGATGATGAATGTGGGAATGGGGAGCAGGGGGGTAAGAAGCAACTGCTTGCTGCATGCCTGTTTCCTAGCTAGAAGGCTGATGTTAAACAGCAGGGAACAACAGAAGACCCTTTTTCTTTGGGACCCTATTAATACGATGGCTCCTTCAAAAGTAATGCCTCCTGTTTTATTAGGTTGACCCATGATGTCAGAGGTGTATGTTGTTGGTGGTATGGCAGTACAGGTGGAACTTTGCCCAATAGCTCTTAACCAGTATTCCATTACATTTTGTTGCTTTGTGACAGATGGCAGCAGAGGGGCAGTCTGACAAAATGGCATCTGTAAGAAGCAAAGAGGTAGAACTGAATTCCTCCATGTGGAGAAAATGGCACCACTCAACATTCGTTAATGCTTGTTGAATGTTTATGGAGAGCAAACAGTGAATGTAAACACAGTGAGGCAGCGGATGTTGCATTTCAGCAATGGCTATCAACGCAAAAGACAAGTCTCATTCTAGATGGTCATGAACAGCTGTCACACACAAAATGAAGAGTGTCTCAATCAACTTATCCATGCAAATCAGCTAATGGCGATGATTACATTGAAAAATAGTGTTTTGTAGCATAGAATTTGCTCTATCAAATATTGTTTTTGTGTTCTTTGTTGTCGTTTCCATGGAAAGAAATAGGAAGCACTACTTTCAGAGCATCTTACATATTAGGAATAGCTATGGTTAGTTCTCAGCATTAATGTGGCTTTCTCTTTCCATGGCTGTATCAGCCAGCAGTGTTCCTCACAGATCACAGCACTGGCCTGAGTGACTTCTGCTATGGCTCAGGAGTCATCAGTGACCTGAAATACTTCTGCTGCCACCTTTACCAAAAGGCTTTCTGCAGAGCAGCCTCAAGAGGTTGTGGCCGTGAGGCTTCAGACCCATTTGTCTTTCATCTTCCCCTCAGCAGCGCCACTCCAGTGAGTCCGTATGGACGGAAGCTGTCTCTTCGGTTTCCTAAGCTCCTCTGAGTGAATGTGGTGTGTTTGCTGCTGATTCATAGTGCTAACACTCACGACACAGAGTGGCTGGAGGCCATGGGTCGATATTGAGGATAAAAATGAGCATTCCAGTACTTTTTGAGGTCTTCAGTGGTAATGATACTAATTAGGAGAAACCACAAGACAGAAATGTTTTGTGTGTGTTGCACGTATAGCACAATACAAGATAGAAATAGTGTATTTTGTTTCTAGCAGTTGAGCAATAAAACAGAAATGAGACCATCACTGTGTGACAAGAAATGCTATCCATTTCTTGCTGCAAAGGCTTCCAGCCCTGCAGTGCAGGGATGAAACAAGCCACCTCCTTGTCATTCTGTGTGGTGTAATTCCCATTGTTTTCTGATGGGAGGTGACTCCCTGTTGATCCTTTACAGTGGAGAAAAGTCAAATACAATAGCAACAAAATCCATGCATACGTGCATGTAAAGGGGAGAAAATCTTGCAGTAACTTCTTTCTCTCCCTTTGGTGGTAGCTGTACTATCAATTTATTGATTCAAGTAAGCATATAAAAATATACTGTAGAAGGGGATATTGAGGTTAGTGCAAAGAAGGAAATTCTCTACTGCAATAAGTGAGCCCCATTTTATTGCCTTCATTATACCTGTGCCTGTTGCTGAGGGTGAGCCCTGCCTGATTGGCTGGCTGTGCTTGTCCTCACTGTTGCAAAGGAGTTTGTAGTGTGGAAACTGTCTTGCTTAAAATTTGAAAACATAGTTTAAAATGTAAAAGACATCTCAAAAAGTAGAGGCAGACCATGCTAAGGGAACAAGCACAAGCGGTAAGTACGTATGGTGGATTAAATATTAACAAGGCAGGGGGGCATTTGCTGTATTTAAGTGTGTATTTGGGTATGACTGAAGCCGAGGTGGCTTAGTTATGGTTATGAGTTGTTCCTTGGTGCTGGTAGCACTTTGGCTCTGTAGTCTGAAAGACATCCTGCTTTTCTCCCCTCTCTTCTTTCGAGTCTCATACCTTTTCCTTTTCTCCCTCTAAAAAAAAGCTTTGAATTTCTTTTGCATTGGAAAAATAAGTAGCTGCTCTTTTAAGAGTCCAGAAATACCAAGCATCTGGCATTTGAACAGACAGATAGAGCCCAGATAAGTCATCGCTCAGCTTCACTGCATCTGACGCCAGAACCTGTAGGGTACTTCCTGATCCCAGTACCAAGTTTTGCTTCGTTAGTGTTCCCAAGACCCAAAGACGATAAGGCTTTATCTCTGTACAGCACTTTCTGACAAGAATTCCCCAGCGAGTAATGTTATATTGGCTGTTTTTCTCAACTACCAGTGAAACTGATCACATTATGGGGTGGAATATGGCATCTATTCAAATGATGCACTGCAGCAGTCAACAAACATGAAGAGTAGGAAGTATAGTTCAATTCAGAGATGAAATACAGGTTTTAGGTGAGCAGAAAGCAGTTGAACCCTACTAGGATTTGAAAATGAGACACTCATTGTGAATTTTATAGGCAGGCTATTGGTGTTTTTTATTGGAATAAGTAGTCATACTTGCTGTTACATGTGCGATGCAAGCTCTGAAAAGAGAAAAGGCTGGTTTATTCCAGTTCAGATCTTTTGTGCAGCACTGAATTTTCATCTGTACCACTTTATGGTTTGCTGCCAGCAAACAGCTCCAAGTCCCAGCTCAGTCTAACACTGCTAAAATCTGTATCCTTGGGCACTTTATTTACTGTATGGAAATAAACAAATACTTCAGATATACTTGGTCAAACTACATCTCCTTCTAGCCCAGGCTTGGACTGTTTTAAAGATGAGATTTAATTTGTCCAAAAGCTTGAGATGAGACTTGAGTGGTTGTTTTAAAACTTAAATAAAAAGGGAGTATCAGGTCTATCTATAGGAAGCATGTTTTAATTCACTGGAGGAAGCTATCATGAGAGCCATTGGCAGCTGTTTTGAAACCAGATTAAATTCAACAGAAAATTCAGCATATGTTTTTAGCAACAAACAGCTTAGTGATGTGTATGACTCCACATTATTTCCTAATAATAAGGCAAATTGCCTTTGAGGACATGTTTTATGTACTTTGAAGTTTGGCAGTCAGTGCAGATGTAGTCGGGCAGAATTTAAGGTCCTAAGATAACACAGACCAGCGCAGCATGTAAACCTCCCTGTCCTTTACTTTTTTAATCTGACCATAAAAGAGTGCTTAAGTGTAGTCGTCTGTTTCCTCCAGATAGAAATTTTCTCTTTTCTAATTTTCTTTTTTGCATTTCTGGATTTATTTATTTTTTTCTTAAAGCTTGCATCATGCATCTTTAGGTCACTGAAGAGCCAGTGATGGAGGCTTTAGAAGACATGGTGGAGAAGAGAAGGTTAATTCATAATTGAAATGGCACCGGGAGTTTCCTGCTGTGACCCAGAGACTGCCACCAGCCTGGGACCCACAGTAATAATAGCCATGCCTGGTCTTAGGAAAGCAGAGAACTGCAGTATATGTACTTACAGTCAAACCGTTAAGTAAACAAGGTGTCACCTAGCAGCTGGAATTGAAAGGTATCAGCTCTAAAGTTAAATAATGGTAAGATAAAACATTTAGCAGAAAATCTTTGAGGCTTCTTGTGGACAAAAAAAAAATACTGTCATCACCTCTCCATAAGTGCTGTGGTGGAAGTTGATGCATCATATAAGAATTACAGCACAGGTCCATGCACCAGGTCAGCGATGATCAAATCACCTTGTGTGAACTACTTGGATATGTTTACCTCTCTCTAAGCTCTTGGATTCGTATTATCTCACATGACAGTGAACAGGCTGAACTGCTGCCTGTCAGAGAGCAGCCACGGTATCCAAATCCAGACTTCCCATGTTATCCTTCCCTATTTTCTTGCCTCTGTATCTTTTAAGCATGCAGGAGGCATTGAGGAGATTTTCTGACTGGAAGGCTGGCTGCAGCATTTCTCAAGAATGGGGTAGAATGGATCTGCTGCTTGTCTGTCTGAGTGGTCCTTGGGGACAGGTGGGCTCAGTCCCATTAGGTGAAAATAGTGATTTCTTGGCACCCTCCAAAAAAAAGGCATCTTTGTTTTGGTGTTGAGGCAACTACGTCAGAGCAACTCAATCTACTGAAAGGCATCCTTGCCTATAACAGGCAGTTTGGAACCAGATGATCCTTAATGTCCCTTTCAAGCCCAGCTGTTCTCTGATTCTGATTCTGTATTTGAGTATGTATTTTTGTTTGGTAAGACACTTGCTCCACATTATGTCCAGCAGCAGCTGCTCACTCTTCCAGAATAAGACTGAAGGCTGTGCTCTTCATTTTGAGAGCACTCCATTTCCTTTGTGTGGCAGCACAACTAAATGCCAAGCACCACACCTTGCAAACCCCAGCTCTAGGTATAAGATTCTTGAAGCTATCATCTTATGTAAGAGTGAGTCCCTGGAAAGCTTTTCTTCTCCTCATCTGCATTTGGGATGCGTTGTTAGCTGGAACCAGAAAGTAAGTAAGCAAAATGAAAGTGTATAGACTTGCTTAAGAGACTACAGAGGACTTTGGCAGATGTGATCCAGGACTGATTCAACAGCAGCTTTGTATTCTCTGTGCTTCCTTTGGTTCCCACGGTGTCAAATGTACTTGCTAAAGCCAATGCTGAGGTGGGTTCATTGGGGTAGTAAAATAGAAAAAGAGACCATCCAAGTAAATGAATTGACCCAGAAATGGGCTTCAACAGTGCTAGTGGTTTAAAAGAATGTGGGCATCCGGTGTATCATGCATCAAACACTTTACTCTACTTGTATATTTACTTGCTTTTGAATTGCGATAGGACCAAAATCCCTGCTTTATGTAAGTACCTCTTAGTTTTTGTTCCCAGAATGGGTGGGAATGCAATGCTAGTGTTTCAAGGTAAAAAGACTAATTTAAAGAAAAAATTGTCCATGCAAACTTTTTCTGTATAGTTCTCAGTTTCAACAAAAACTGCATTTGATGAAGTGTTCTGTGATTTGTGTCAGACTGTCAGCTAACAGGCTGAGGCCATGCTTTTGGCTGTATAAAGCTCTTGCCCGTGCTTTTGGGAAATGTGGTTTTTTTTTCCTTTGAAAACCAGACGTGTGGTCCTCTGTTTCAAGGGCCTGCAGCTAATAAGAAACAAGTCTTAAACAACTCTAAAAGCAAAATATCTTTCCATCTCTGACCACACAGCTGTAATACAACGCGCCTAGCCACCTCTCTCTCCATATACACAGGCAGCCTTCAGAGAAAATTTCCCTGTCAGGAGATTCTTGGTCAAGTGAAAACAGAATAAGCTCAAGTTATTTCCTGTTTCTTTCAAAAGACAGGGTTGGAGCCAGTAACCTTTCAAGACAGGAAAAAGCAGAGTGAGGACTAATTCTGACAACTTCCCTTCTGCTTTCCACAGAGAGCTAGTGCTCACTTCTACTTCCAGTAGGGGAAACCAGGCTTAAGGTAGATGTGTCTCTGCTGTCATTCCATCTGCCTGTTGAATTGAACAATTTTGTAGCTTAACAACTTCTTTTAGCTTATTTGAATGCAAATTTCCATGTTCCCTTATATATGCTATATGGCATATTTTTTTCTGGACATGAAGGAGTTTCTCTTTTTCTTGAACATTGTATCTTTCAGGAGACTGTGCACATCAAATCAAGGCTGTGTTTTAAATGCCTGAATTAATTTGTCAAATCCAAGTCACAAAAATTGAATATTTCTTGTCTATCCATAGGTGCAATCTGCTCTTGTTATTTTTGCCCGCTTTATGTAAGCAGTCAATGGGGACAAATATTGTCTATAGCATTGGCCAAAGAAGTGAAGAATAAAGGAGGCATCCATAATATGTGTGGGGATTGGGGCATTTTCACATTTATGAAGCAATCATAGTGTTCAGAAAGCAGAAAGAGTAGTTTTCAGTAGTGGCAGAAACGTTTAAATCAGTAACTCCTATTCTTCTTTCCCCACCTTCAGTGTCGCTGTTGCAGATGGAAAACAAAGGACAAAAGAGCTACTAATAAGAGCTACCTTTTGCTTGGTTTATTTTGCTTTCTTTTCAAATATGAACCTCATCCTTCTCATATAGGATTTATTTAATGAGCATTTCAACTGGAAACCTCTGTTTCTACCTTACAGGCAGGTAAATTTTTTTAAGATGAGTATTTGATTGTGTTTTGATCTCTGTCTTTGACTGATACAGAGCCATGGTGACCCTAGTAGAAGCCACTACGATCGCTATTCCTCTGGACCTCCTTCATGCAGGTCTGTAGAGCAGACCAGTGCTGCACACTGGTAGCTAATCAGAACGTTTCCAGTCATTCTCAGCCTTCAGGATCCAGACTATTTGTATCACTGCCCTTGGATCCCTGGCTTTGTTCTCAGATAGTTTTACTCTGAATTATTTGGTGATCATTCTGTTGGTGTCTTTTTCTAACTGTTCCCCTTAAGCAAAGCTTACACCATTGTTGCCTTCAGAAAATTTTTGGGCTGGCTTGCTTTTGTACCTGTGCCATTTTTTGATACCTGGCCAACGACCCCTGTTGCGACCCCAGTTGCAACTAAAGAACAGAAAGTAGTTTTAAGGTCTGGAAACACGTAAAACCTGTTCATGTGGATAAAACCCTGTCAATCTCCCCAGAGATCTGCTGAAGAACAGTTCGGAGTGGGATTCTGCATGGTGCAGGGAGCAAGACTGGGGGTTGGACTCGATGATCTCTGGAGGTCCCTTCCAACCCCTACAATTCTGTGATTCTGTGATTCTGTAATTCTGTGAAGATGTCCCCATGCCCAGATCTGCTGGGATTCACGTCCTGCTGCCACTGAACACAGGGTCTCCATGTGCATGGGAAGGGCTTGAAGTCTACTCACACTTCAGGAAAAAAGCAACTTTATGGCAAGCTGGAATTTCATCACCTCTGTATGTGCGTAGGGCTGGCACTGAGATAGCCTTGCTCAATACCATCAGATGCATCTCGTTCTATTCTGAGAAAGATGAGAGCAGTGCTGGAAATTACGTGGCTCCAAAAGGTATTAGCTTTACTTCTTTTACCCCTTGAGAGTTAGTCCTCTCCTTAGGGTTGTATGATAGCTTCAACTAAGGAAGAAAGAAAAGTCACTGTTTTACGAACCAGGCAGCAATAAGAAATGCTGTGTCTGTATTTGTTATTTGGTGTCTGATTTGGTGGCTGATTGGCTCTCTGTGCTTCCCCGGTGATCTGAGTTGCAAGTTTTTTTTAAAGGTCCTTGAAAAGCCTTCATAGCAAATGTAGTAACCTTGGCAAGGTCTTGTGTTGCGCCATGCCCTGCCCAGCATTCCTGTCGTTCTTCCCATTTCCTGCCCCTTACAACACAGCTGTGGCTTTGGACAGCAAGTGCATTTTATATTTCCTAAACAAATTATGTAAAAGTTGTTGTTATTTGTAAGGGGTTTTTACCATATGCTGTCGATTTGCTCCATGGTGAGGGGGATTTTTGCTTTGTGAGACTGTAGGCTGTTTTGTGGATCTATTTTATTTCCTCTTTCGCCTGCCTTTCACAGAATCACTGCATGGTTGAGGACGGAAGGGACCTGTGGAGGTCATCTGGTGCCACCCCCTTCTCAAGCAGGGCCACCCAAAACAGGTTGCTCAGGACCATGTCTTTTCTACTGCAACTCTAACTTGAATCTAACATAACCATACATTTAGACAGAGACAGCAGGTTTCTGTCCATGCCTTTTCCCCAGTGGCTTTAAGCTGATGGCTTCAACACTGCAAACAAATCCAGAACTGGACTGGCCAGGAGTTACCCCTAGCTCTCTGCATGTTAGCTCTCCAGGCTTTATTTTACCTACCCTATTAGAGATCGTGGAGTCACAGCCTTTGTCTAATTGTTATGCATGAATGGGAAATATTCCTGTACTTATTTGCATTCATTAGCTGTTGGTAGTTCCTCTGTTGAGGTCTCCAGCCTTGTTTTTACACTGCTTTTGGCAGTGTTTCTTCACTCAGTGTGTGAATTTTTATGATCTGTTGCATGTTATTCATGCAATTTCCTGCCCTGTAATGGTATCAGTTTTCCAGACACAGAGGAATACGAACTAAAACCCAGGAGCCTGCATTAGCATAAAATGTCCCAGTTCTGTCAGTTTGATTAATTTGTCTCTTTGTCTCCACTCTATATGATAAGTGCTATTAATGGTTGCAACACTTCATATGTCAAAGTCTTTCTTCCTAATGACTTGAAAATGTGGTTTATTTCCCCCTTTTTTGTATTATTTTTCTCATTTAGCATTCCACTCAAGTATAGATTTATGCCATGCTCTTTCATTATCTTACTGGTTGCAGCACTGGAGTGATTACATATGGTGTAGGGTATGAGCAAAGATGCGATCCCAGGGGCAGCAGCTGCTGATGCAAGCTGAAAATAGATCCAGCGTATGCTCAGCACTTTTCCCAGAGGTCTTTTATTTATTAGTAACAGTCTTGGTACAGGACAACTTGGACCCTCATTTAGCAAGATGACTTTTTGCCTTTCAAGAACAGTGCAATGACTTTGCTCTATTTACTGACTGCTGTGTAATTTTTTTTTCGCTGCCTCCTATCGAAGTAGTGACTTAACCTAACATAAATTGTAATATAATCCTGATTTATAATGAAGTCAAGAAACGACAGGCTCCATTTGAAGTAATGGAACTTGACAGATCTAAGGTTTAAATTAAATAATCCTATTTGTAAGACAGCATTTGTACACGGTACACTGATTTAAAATGAACTTCAGTTCTTCTTCAGCAATTCCCTCACTATTTTCTGTGTTTTCCCTTCCACTGGGGCTTCTTGCAGAGCAGAATTCATTTGTATATTTGTCTTTGTAAACGTGTGTGGAACAGTACATCATTTTCTTTCTCTCAACAAAGAAGCTCTCATGAGTTGTTTCACAGAAGAACTTTTTAATTAAAGAGGAAAAATTAATGTAGGTGACTTATTCGGGTCAAGCCACATCTAACCTGTTTAGGCATCCAGAAGAAGCCAACTGCTGCGAAGGATGAGAGCGAGGACGCTGCAGGGGAAATCAGGAGGAATGCTGCAGCATGGCTCTTCCCCACCTCGGTGCAGAGGTTCATCCTAGCCATAATGTTTATGGTGGGACAGATCACCCCCACCCAAGTCTCCTTCCCCCACAGCTGACAGACAAGGACAGGCGAGGCTGCCGCAAGCTTCTTCCCGCCCCAGCGCTCCATCTCACTTGCTCTGTCATGGCAGTGTAGTGATGGGGATAGCGAGAGCCCTGGGCTATGCAGTGCCTGCCTACATCTCCGTGCAAGGAGTGGGAGTATGGTGACGTGCTGAAGGTGGGGTTAGGGGAACAAAAGGCTTATAGACACGTAGCAGAGACCAGGCAGGGAACATGAGATGCTGGACAGAGTGTGAAAAGGACACATAAATAGGGGCTGTGACACATAAAAAGGCAAGCTGCAGTGCTTTTCTGACTTAGATTAAGGGAAATCCCCTTTCCTTTGCTCTCTCTTGACATTGCATTATTGTCTTCCTCTCCAGTAGCAATTTTGCTGCCATCCCTGTCTTTAACTTATGATATTTTCTCCTTGTCAGCTGGGTCATGGCCCCTCTCCAGGAGCCTGATGCACACTCATCCTGGGGCAAGTTTGTGCTCTCAGGTGGAGAGCCTGATAGTGTGGCTCATGCTAACCACATCTCCCTCCTTTTACCCCAAATCATGAGCTTTCCTTCCAGCCTTGATGGGGAATGTGCTCATTTTGCATCTGTTGTGTGCAGACCTTTCCTCAAAATGGTGAGGTTGGTTCTGCATCCCAGCAGAAGCCTGTCTGGAAGGGCTCAGTGCCAGCCTTCACCATTATCCCTCCCTACTGATGGTCAGATACAGTGTGGTGACCTAATATGAAACAGCTAAGCAAAACAGGGACTTTGCTTGATGATTTTATAGGAAGATGTCTTTGATTGGGATTGGAGACTGATGGTTCCACAGGGTTGGGTGGGGAGGAAGGCTTCTCCTGAACCAGGGAAGCATCCTTGCGAACACAAGATTTCCAAATGAAAGCTACAGCATGACTACCCTACAGTAAGCAGCTTCAGCACCTCAGACCTTTTTTCTCTTAATCATAATAATCTCCACTAATGAACAGATGATGACACCCTAAATCAACTGTAGCAAGAAACACATATGTGAAGGCTGCGTCTGCCTGCTGAGAAGGGTATTGCTAAGAGGACACAGACCAGGGGCTTCCCTTTCTTCTCTGCAGTCATTCTCCTGTTCCCCAAAGCATTAAGACACTCTTTCTCCATGGTTGCAGGGAAATAATAACTTCTGTTAATTAAAAACCTAACCCAAGCTCCCCATTGCTGTCAGTGAAGGCTGGAGTTTGGGAGTATCACTGGGTGCTTATGGAGAAACAAGCACTCAAAGCAAAATCAGGATGGGTCGGAGGATGGTTCCAGCAGGAAATGCCATGGCCTTCACCTGGGCTGTTGTTCCCTGCATAGGCAGAAAAAGCAATGAGGCCTGGCAGTAAAGGTTTGTAGGAAGGTTATAGTGTTTCTGCCCACATAGAAAGGAAGATTTCTTCTCAGCAACTCCACTGCTGGTGGCTTTGACCCGCCTCAGGTCATGTTGCTGCTGGTGTAGTTTTCTGCTCTCTTAGAGTTAATAGGGCTGCGTGCTGCAGAACTGAAGGCAGAGTACAATTCTACAGACGTAGAGCTTCAGCCTGTGCTGACTGCTAATTCAAAGTGTCTTTATAAAAACAAAATAAAACAGAAAGAACCAATTCCAGGCTGATTTAGTATGCAAATAAACTGTTTTTCATTACTCACAGCACTCATAAATGTGCACTGGTGACTGAGATGGCAGAATAACACTTCACTGTTCATTATTTTATCAGACAGTGATAATTGTAGTTAATATTTTCTTAGTAGTGTCTCTAAGAGTTTATTTATACTGTTAATAATCTGAGCAGCTGTAATGATGCTAGCTGCCAGAACTGTAGCCTTTTAGAAGCACTCTAGTGTGATAATAATAAGACGGTAATAGAAATACAAGACGAAAATGATCTTTTCAGAGCAGATGGGACTAATTCACTCCCTTTCACACACCTTAACCTTCTCTTGCCTCTTTCTCACAGTGTCCAGTGTGGGTGTATGCAGGCATATATCACCACACACCCACAAAGAGCTTTAAAGTTCCTGACCTCTCCCTCCCAGAACAGGGAAGCTACAGATCAAGGTGGAAATGTCATCTTTTTTTTTCACATGGAGAACGCTTCTGGGGGTCTTAGGACAGGTGATGTTGCCTGTCCAAATCCCAGAAATTTAAAGGCTCGAGGGAGGAGCAGAAGGAAAATTGGAACAAATACAGCATTTGGCAGTTTTTGTTTTAAAAATGCAATGCCTGGAGGAAGCCGAGATATTTACATGGGGCTTCAGCTTGCCTGTTGATAATTGTGTAATTATGCCAGAATAGTAAAGCGCTTGACGTTCCATTCCTCCCACAGCCCTGAAAAGCCTCTCTGGCTTTGAAGTACTGGGGGAGTTGCTGGGCTCTGCTCCCTGCTCTCCTGGCACAAGGAAGTTTTCTGTGTTGTGCTGAGCTGGCACATGGTCATGGGAAGTGCTGGAAGCTGCATTGTCCGCAGCAGCTCACCACTCTTGCCAGCCCTGGAGAATCATGGCAGAGCATCTGTGAACTGCAGTGCTGTGATCCGGCCCCGTCTCCTGAGCCTGCTGCTGCCTCAGCTCCTTTGTCTCGTGTCTCCATTCCCTTCCCTGTAGTGCAACCTGGTGCTTTTCCAAGCAATACATAGGACAGCCTGTTTCTTCCTCTCCTATATTGGCAAAGTGTAACAGTAGGGTTTGTGGGGAAATTCCTTGCTGTGAAGTATTTCTTATTTTTGTAGAATAATTACGGCACGTTTAGTGTACTGTATTACTGTGTTTGTGATTTATTCACTTAGATACATTCTGCCAGGCTTGGGAGAGAGGAGTATTTGTGTCATTTGCCAGTCTTTCTAGTTTTTTTATATTGTCATATTTGCTTAATGTATTAATTGCAGCTTCAGAAACTCTGAACCACTCCTCCAAACACCCTCTGAATTAGCACATTTCTACGTTTAACCTCATTTTCTTCCTATTTTGATATTTGCTACTTGCAGGCTTCTAGAGTTTCTTTTTTTATTCCAGAAGTTCTCAAACTCCCTTTTGTTTTCCCTTTTCCTCCCCAGTTTGGCTCATGATATGAACCTAAACAGATCTTTCACAGACTTCTCTCTCACAATTTATATTCGGTGAAAACTTTCCCACTCCTTCCTTCGCCTTCCTCACTGCTCAACACTTTCTCTTTTTTTTCTTCTTTTTTAATCTGGGGGTCAGTTTAGTTTTTCTTTCGCAAAAATATGGTGCTGATTTTAATTTTAAATCGCAGCTCCACTTTACTTCTGATTATGCTCTTGGGTTAAAATCTGTTCCATTTCTTCCCCACTGGTTTCAGCATGGGTGGCATGTGCATCCATGGGGAAAAGGCAGCGCTTCTGCTGAGCAGCTCACTTGTGCCTTCTTTCATTACTGCTTTCCGTGTCTTTTAAGGTACAAGCTCCACTGAAAAAATGACTGTACTGCAAACTGCCAGATATCACAGCTGCAGTCTCCCTTTGCTTTGTTTTCCAGTTCATGCCCCAGTGTTTAAACTGCTAATCAGTACCACTGATTCGTACGTGTTCTTTGTTGATTCCGGCATGTCATCGCTGAGTTAGTCCTTTGGAGAAAAGTTGGTTGAAACACTTTTAATGTTCTTTATAACACCTCCATGTGGTGTGTGGACATAGCAGCCTAGAGATTCACCTCCAGGCTCTCTCACCTATTTCTGCCTGCAGGTGCTCCCCTGGCTGTACTTGCTGAGTTTTCTATGTTCTCCTACTACACCCTAGGCAGCCTCTAGCATCAACAGCATGCACCAAGCTATCTAATTACTTGCAAAAAACTTGTCTCCTTCCAGTGTTGTTCATTAAGGTGAAATCAGGCTGTTTTCTCCAGTGGTACTTCTGTTGTCATTCCTCCGCTTCTCTTACTGCATTACAGGCACTATTCTATTCAGTGTGTGACTGCAATATGAGTTACAGAGTTACACTGTGGCTTGGTGTGGGCAAACATCCCTGTACACCATGTGGACAAAGTGACCCCAAACCACTGGTGTGCCAGAGGCCATCTGATACAATGGACGATATTGCTGGATGTTGTGTTGAGGGACATGGTTTAGTGGGAGCTATTGGGAATAGGTGAACGGTTGGACTGGATGATCTTTTAGGTCTTTTCCAACCTTGGTGATTCTATGATTCTATGATTCTATGATCCAGGCAGTGCTTCCCTTCCATGGGCAAGCAACACATCTTCCAGTCCTGTAATGTTTTCTTTTTGCAGCCATATTCACATACACGTTTTGCACTGATGCCTCCTGTTTCCTGAGCAGTACTGTGTCAAGAACAAAACATTTGTGCATATGCTTGGTGATTTCTACCTTATCTCTCAAAAAGCACTGTATTCAACAAAGTGGAATCTGGGAAGACTGAAGCTTGTGGCAAATTCAACAAATTATTTTTCCATGAATACTTCTCTGGGTGGGAAGGATGTTAAATATCCCCAAGGATACCGTCAGGATTTTCAAAAGCAAAATCTTTATTCTCATTTGAAACTAATCTCATTTTTGAAAGGTCAAGATAATTTTAGTTGGATTTCAGTAACTAGATGAAATAAAAGTTGAAGTCTGAAGTTGAAATAAGCGTCACAGTTGAAACAGAAATTGCTCTATTTTGACTTTCACTGCTTTCCGTTTTTTTTTCCATTTTATTTCTAAACCATCTTCTGATTCCATCTCCCTTTTTGGTTCACCTGACAGTTCTTGGTTCCATGCTCAAGAACCAAGGATTTTGAGAACACTTTGAAGCTGGCACCATTATCGCAGGGAATTTGATTTGGAAAAACCTGTGTGTATGGCTGCCTTAGCTTCCACCCTCCGTCTCAAAGTCATGTGTAGGCAAATGCTGACATAACCAATAATGTGAGCATCGATCCCCTTGCTGCTTACGCCATCCTTGCAGCAGGCAATCAATTCTGAAACACTTGCCATTCTGTCAGCACTGACGCACTTCTCGCAGAGTGACTGTCACAGTTTACAGTCATTGGTTTCTGCCCTCGGGGTGAGTCTGCAATGGGTGACCTCTACTTCCTCCCCAACTCGTGTTGCACTGCCTCACCTACCACCAGGGATCACTGCAATACTCTGCAGGCACCAAGTAGCCATGAGAGTGGAAGGGTGGCTACTGCGTCTTCCAGGTGACAGAAGCAAGGTCAGGCAGTATGGATTATGCCAGCATGGCACTGAAGGGTGTGTTAGAGCCAGAGTCCTAAGTCCCTGATACTTGGACTTGTGCTGTAGATTATGCTTCTAGAGTACAAAAGGGAACGTGAACACTGTTGGTGTGAAATAAACGTGGAGAACTCCATTCTGATAGAGGTTTGCACTGTGACTACTTGGTCCAGTGATCCCAGGTCCTTGAGCGAGCGCAGTCTTATGGGAGCTGACACCAGACATGACATCCCAAGGCTGTCCAGGAGACTCCTCATTCACAGGAGACCATTAATCCTGATAGCCATCTCCACTCAGCCTCCCTGTCACACCTTTATTTTCCCTGCGGTTTCAGGAGGTGAGGATGAGACACAGAGATAAATACCTCCCAAACTTCAAGTTGCCCTTCTGCCCAAATCTACACACACTACTTGATTCAGTAAAGTGGAAAACATGGGCCAGCAGGATATATGCTTCATTTTAAAAGTGGTTTTTAAGTGGAAACAACAGCCTCTCTTCATCAGCCTTCTCCACTAGCAACTTTTAAGTTCCTCTCCTGTTTAAGAGCCCAGATGCTACAAATGCCTGCATCTGGTGCTTCTCACCCAAGCTGACTTTCAAATAGCGTTGACTCATTTTAGGAGCTTCGCAGCTTTGTGAGCATATAGGGAAAATGCCTCTGGGAGCTGCTGGTGAGAGCACATTTAAACACTGGTAAGCTGAAGAGGGGAAAAATGCATTGGCATTTCCTACGCCGTGCCACTGGCCTGGGAAAGTGCTCTGCTCTCTGTGATCCTTGTCTGACTTTTTCCTGCTTCTCGTGCATTCCCGCTCTATGTAAAGGGATCACCATTTCCAAACAATTTCTGTGTACAGGATTACTGTGGGCATATAAAGAGACAAATCTGGTTGGATATTAGGAAAATATTCTTCTCAGAATGGGTGGTGAGGCAGTAGCAGAGGCTGCCCAGGGGGGTGGTGGAGTCACCGTACCTGGAGGTGTGCAAGAACCGTGTGGATGTGACACTGAGGGACGTGGTTAGTGGACACAGTGATGATGGGTTGATGGTTGGATTAGGTGATCTTAGAGGTCTTTTTCAACCTTAATAATTCTGTAATTCTGTGAAATTAGGACACGTAGCACTGTGTATTTCACACACATGACTCACCTGTTTGAACCTAGTAATGTGTTTACATCCTTCAGATAGTTTTCCAAAACCGAATAACCTTAAGCTAGGAAAAACAGGCTCTGCCAGGCTTCACCATCCCTGGTAAAAATAACAAAGTAAATAACCAGGAAGTCTCTTAACTCTTAATGGAATAACAGCTCGGTGACTGATTTTGGTTATCAGATTACACTCTGAAAATAACTTATGCACTATACTTGCAATTGGCTGCAAAAGAAAAAAGAATATAGCATGTGCTAATTTTAGCAAATAAGATTAGAGTTAATGTTTAATCCCCGAGACCTTCTTCAGGCTGTGGAACAAAAAATAGCAGCAGTTAACTGTCACTAATCTTATCTCCTATTTCTAGCATGTGTTTGATTATATAAGTTGGAGTGTTAGGAACATGCTGGCCGAGTGAGGCAGTTCGTAGTTTGTTTTCTGCATCCTTGGGCTTATCAGTCAAACTCGAGGGCTGGGATGGATTTAAGCAGTCTACACAGATGCCTTTGGACTGCACAAGCAAGGATAAACTGTTAACAAAATGGGTACCACAATAGGGCCACTGCACAGCAGTGTGTAACTAGTGGATTTATTTCTGCTTCCACAATAAATGGTCACATTTCTCACATGTTTCTACCCAATTGTTTCAAATTAATATTCAATTTGGGATTTGATATTCAACATGTGAGGTTTGATTCAATTTTTGTTTCTTCCTTCCCTACAAAATGGCTTAGTAATTAAATCGATGTCTGGAGATTCAAGATGTGAGTTTTCTAACTGTTCTTAGGTGCCTGATGATGAATTTAACCTGAAAATCACAGTACTAAAAATATAATCCATAATTCTACAAGTAGCTTGCATGCTTCACAGAACACCCATCAGTATTCCTATTGATTTCAACAAGACGACTCAAATGCACAAAGATAATCATCTGCACGTGAGCTGCTCAGTCGGGACTTCTGCGTTCTCAGCGCATCCGAAGGTCTGACCATCTAATTCACCATGATGTGGTGGGATTTAGCAGCTAACATGCTGCAGAACTTCCTGTAACCCAAGGGGTAGGGAGAAAGAGTTCTTTGAGGTTGCCCCACATACTCTTTGTTTTAAAATAAACTATTTTACATACGTTTGCTGTTGAATTTTGATGCTGTTTTCTAGAAGGTTGGCGATGTGCCCTCACTAACACAGAAACCAGGGCCAGAAAAGGCATACCAAATTGTCAAAGCCCACCTCACCAGAAAAAGGCTGTGCTTTGTTAGCTTTTATTTGCTTTTACTCAGACGTACAGTGTCCATCCTCTTTCCTGGAAAGTGTTCCAAGATCTCATTGAATTCACCATTAGGTTCAGAGTCGGGAAAACTTCCTGACATTTTCACTTTTTTGGTTTCTTCTCCTTACAATCAGCAAAACCACCCCACAGTAAATCAGACAGCTCTCTGTTCTTGGTGGTAGTGTGCATCAGATTACTGTAAACCTTATCTTGCTCCATTTTTGATACCGTCTTGCCAAGTTTTAAATTCCTACATGTTTACAGTGATCTTTCCTTTCCCTTAATCACTTCTCCCCTCTTTAAATTGAACTCACATTTGCTGGCATTTTGCTGGGGCTGACCTGATCCAGATGCAGCATTTCATACAGTTACCCTTCAGAGGCAGGGTTACCAGACATCCACGTTTCTCTTAGAAACAACCCTTTTTTTCCTCCCTTCCCCATCAGAAATGTTGTCTGTGCAGAATTGGAGGATTTTGTCTGTTTGTCTGGGATTTTGAGACATCTGGCAGTCTGGGCAGTTGGTTAATGAGTATGCACTAATGAACTCGGCAGCACACAGCGCGTCCAGCCCATCCATAGAAATGTCAGGCTGATATACGCTCTGTATTTGCATCTGCAATGCTGTTTTCCTTACTAGCTTTTCTTACTGCTGACTCTCAGCTAAGCTTCTTACTCTGTGATGGCGATCAATGTTGTTTTCCTTGAATTAGCCAGGTTTTTTAAAATGTTTTAACACCAACTACAAAAGATGTGGAGACAAAGAGTCTAACAGCTTTGCAGCTTTTTCTCCAGAAGGAAAAAACATTACTTGGAGTGCATAAAGGAAATATCATGAGAGACAAAGGAGGAAAATAAGGGAAAGAAAATTTCCTCACGAGGAGGTTTTAAGTAGAGTCTGGCAATAATCTCCCAAAGGAAGTAGTGGAAGTCTGATTGCTTAAATCGATTAAAACTAAACAGAGCATCATACTCTACAGGGCCCTGTGAGGAGAACGCAGAGCTGGGCTGAACTAAAACAGGTTTTGTACTCTTCTTTTCTACAAGGCTGCTGTTGAGATTCTGCAGGTAGATTCAATATGGCTAATGCTGATTAACCACCCTCTTAATGGTGACTATCACTGCATTATTTCCAGCCAATTTTTCAGTATCCTGAACTCGTGAGGGTGTGGACATACAAAACACAACTTCCCTCCTTCACATTTTCTTCCAATACTTCAGGTGCACAAGAAAGGTCCAATTCTGAGCTGATTTGAAAGATAAGGGAAGCAAACCCCTAAGAAGCTCAGATCTTTGCTTTGCTCTCCTTGGTTTGTGCTTCTTCTTCTTTGTTCTTCTGGTCTGTGTGTACACATTGCCTTTTCTCTGCCTGTTTCCTGCAGCCCATCAAATCCATATTAATTTTGCAGTAGAAGTGGGTAGAGTTAGGAATAATGGAAATGTGCAGAGGGCTGGGAAGCAGAAACTCAGTGTATAAGCTTGGATGAGGTGCTCTGTGGAGGCTTCTACAAATTAATCTCTCTACTTAGACATTAATTTACATGAAAAATAAGGTTCAAAAGCAAATAAACCCTGGATATTTGGCATCTTATTTATGATAGAGGAAAAAATAAACAGATTATTGCTCATATTTGTTTTACCCATCTAGAAAAGCTTGCTTTTGTATGTAAATAGAGATGTATATCAAAGAAATGGCCTATTTCCTTTCTGAAACATAGATCAACTTGGTTTCATTCATTGTTTTCACTGGGATGCATCAGTCAGGTCAAATCACATTAAAAGCCCGCTCTCACCTCCTCCGTCAGAGATGTGTGATTGTGATCTATGCAGCTTTGAAGCCTCTCCTGCAAATGTGTGGAGGCTATTGCTGCATGCCCACACTTCTGTTGTTGCTCTCCCAGCAAAGGAACTGAATGTGGGCAGTTGCAAGGCTGATGATGGGAACCCGCCATGGCCTCCATGGAGGCCAGATCAATACTTAGCTCCAGTCTATAGAGACTGTGCTGCCTTTAACACTTGCCAGTGACCTTTAGAAGCATTTACTGTCAAAGTTATTGCTTGGGTATTTTCAAGTGTTGGCACTTGAGAAATTCCTCCCAAAGGGCAATGAGAAGCACTGGTGCTTGGAAGGAAGCTTTCCTCCTCTGGATCTGATCGCTGGAGGGAGGAGAATTGTGTCGCTGAGTAAGAAGATATCAGCAGCTGGAATGAAGGCACATGCTGGACCAGCATCCTCATCCTCCTACACCTGAGGGATTTGCAAACGTTGCAGGGAGGCTGATGAATGTGTTCTTGTGCTCCGTCACTAACACATCCAGCACAGAACAGCTGTAAATCTGTCCTACTGCTGTTCCATGCTGCCTTATTGGGAGCGAAAGCCTGAGTCAGCACAGAGATGGCCTTGCTCTGGAGTGCTGTGAGTCACCCTCAGGCTCTGCAGCCTGGGGAGGCAGGTGAAACCCTGGCCCAGCACGGAAAATGCTTTTAATTTGCTTTGCAGTCATTCCACCTAGTGGCCAAGGGACACCACTGCCAGGAGAACAGGCTTTGTGCTCCACAGTCCCTGCTATGCAAAAGTCACCCAAAAACCCCAGCTGGTATTTATGGCTGCTCCTAGGGACCCACACTGCTGCCAAGCTTATGAAATGCATACTAACACTGAAGATCTTATCAAAGAAATACTGTGAGTAGCTCATTAAGTTTCTGAGCAATTTTGTTAATCATACTGCATAGATAAAATGCAGATAGGCCTTTAGTGAGCTGATAATCTAACAAATAGGCAGAAAGTGTAACACTGATAAGGCAGAGATCAGTTTAATAGCCAGCTGTTAATCTAGGCGGTTCTGAACCGGAGGCATACTGTAAAACAGAAATGTGCAAGTGTGTAAGTGTGTGCATGAAAATGTGCTGCTTCTTAAAATAGCAGATAGAGCAGTAATATTTTGTAAGGAAGAGCTATTGGGAGTGATTTTAGAGGTATTTTAAAATATTTTTCCCTCCATCAGTCTGCACCATTTGTGGTGTCTTCATAATCCAGCATCACAAGTACAGATGTGTGAATAACAAAGGCTTGTTTCTGAAAGTCAGGATTTTCAGTAAAGATCTGTGAGTTCTACCACTGGTTCTAAGGCAGTGTAAGGAATTTATAGGCTTTTCATTGGGATGAACCTAATTATTCACTCAGATTTGTACTGTTCATGAAATAAGACCATTAGAAATGCATGCCCTGATGCCTCTCTAAGCTCTGGAGCATTAGACTCAAACCCATCCCCTGCTACTCCTCCATGCTAGAGGAAATACAACATTTTGGGTGGCAGAACCATTCTGTAACATGCCAATTGTGATTTTCAAGCAAGAGAGGCAATGTGATATTCCAGAATGCATCTGTTTTGCATGAAATAGCATTTAGGAGCAGGGAGTGGAAGCTCAGTGTCTCCCTTCACAGAGCAGCTCCAGCAGTGACTGTGCAGCATCATTCTCACTCTCTGCACTGCTCAGCAATGTTAATTCCATTGGAAGAAAATTGAGTTGTCTTTCAAATCTCAACTTAGTGAATCTCCTTCTTGTGGAGACACTGTAATATGTGATTGTGAGCCCTGGTGTGTAAGTACCCTCTCACTGAGTTTTTCAACTGCCTTTGTCTCCTGCCCATTGCAGAAAAAAATATAACAGAAGTCCGTGCCAATACATTGAGGGTAAAAAATGAACAATGTGTATATATACGTGGCTTAGCAAGTTGTTTGCTAGTTAGATGTTTGATGTGAAGACATCACTGTAAACAGAGCTAGAGGGAGAAAGCACATACCTTTTATATGTGACTATGTAAATATAGTATAGCTGGTGTAATGAGAAAAAAAGGACAAGTAATGATGCATAACTCAGAGCCATAAACTCCTGGAAACAGTTGTTATTCTTTCTATAAAGAAAATGATGGAAAGTTATGTACGAAGGTGAGATCTAGAGCGATTTGCATTATTTGAATTATGAGTATGGATTGCTTTCCTGTCAGCTGTACCTTAGGCTCACTAAAATCAGGAACAGTATGAGAAGAATTTGTCTATAATATTAAATGCTTCCTTTCCAAAACGTCTCTGGGATTTAAATTGTATTTTATGTTTGAAATCACTGTTCATCAGAGCTTCCATCAGGGCAGAAGAATCAAGTTTGAATAGTTACTTTGATGGTGATATGCTACATCACAGTGAAAACAAGATCCATCCAAGAATTAGCAGCTTGCACACTAGTCTGTTTTTTCCATCTTTTATTACAGCACAAGCTTGGTTCACAGGTCTTTGAGTTATTTAAGCAACATGATGTAGAGAAGCAAGTTGTGTTCGTTTCTGGATGTAGTATCACAACTGACTTGACAGAAGAACAATTGGTACCATGCAGTATTTATTTCTGAATGTTAGATCTGTTAGGTTATCTAACTACATAATGGAGGACTTGGGATGATAGCAAAGAGCTGATGGTAATGCTGGCAATTTCCCTCTTTTTTCTGCAGGTCACTGTCAGAGGATTTGGTCCATTGCTACAGTTTGCCTACACTGCTAAGCTGTTACTCAGCAGAGAAAACATCCAGGAGGTCATCCATTGTGCTGAGTTCCTGCGCATGCACAACCTGGAGGACTCCTGCTTCAGCTTCCTTCAGACACAGCTGCTGAACAACGAGGATGGCCTGTTCCTGTGCAAAAAAGATACCACTTGTCAGCGCATGCATGATGAGGAAAATTCAGATGGAGATGAGGAGGAGACGATGGAATCGGAGACGTCAAAAATATCTTGCCCAAGAGAGAGAATGCACCAGGAGCCCTTCAATTTTGAAACCACCGTTGCTGGCGCAGACAAAGGAGAAGGGATTCTGCCCAACTCTGACATGCTGAGAGACAGCAAGGACAATTTGGACAAAGATGCAGTGACGCGGTACCCCAGATACAAGAAATACCAGCTTGCTTGTACCAAGAATGTCTACAACACATCACACATCAGTACCTCAGGTTTTGCAAGCACATTCAGTGAAGAGAGTTCTGGAAACAGCCTCAAATCAGGACTTGCTATGGGGCAGATAAAAAGTGAGCCTCAGAATGAAGAGAATGATGAAGAAAGCATCACGCTTTGCCTGTCTGGAGATGAACCTGACATCAGGGATAAAGAAGGGGATGTTGAAATGGACAGGAAACAGCCAAGCCCCACTTGCGTCGACAGGCCAAAAAGTGGGTCTTCTCCTTCTTGCTTGCGGTCTTTCTTCAACAGAACAAAAAGTATAGATTTGGTTGGCTTCCCCAGCACTTCCCAACAGCACTTTGGCAGGAGTCCAGCGTGCCCTTTTGAAAAAGGGACAACTCAGGGTGACCACAAAACTGATTACGTCCCTTTCACAGGGAACTACGGACAGTCCCATGCCATGCAAAAGGATGCTTCCAACTTCACGGTGGGATCGCCGCTCAGGGGGCCCGGCTTTGAAACTCTTTGTAAGCAAGAGGGGGAACTGGACAGGAGGAGTGTTATATTCTCTTCAAACGCTTGTGACCAAGTAAACACTTCGGTGCATTCATATTCTGGTGTGAGCAGCTTGGACAAAGACCTCACTGAGACTGTGCCAAAGGGTCTGTGGGCTGGTGGTAGCCAGTCTCTCCCCAGCTCTCAGACCTATTCCCACAGCGGACTGACAGCTGATCACTTGTCAGGAAGGATGCGGCCGAACACCAGCTGTCCAGTGCCAATTAAAGTTTGCCCTCGCTCGCCTCCTTTAGAGACCAGAACGAGGACCTCCAGCTCGTGCTCTTCCTACTCATATGCAGAGGACGGCAGTGGTGGCTCCCCCTGCAGCCTACGTCTGTGTGAGCTCTCCTCTTCCCCTTGCTCCCAAGGCCCCCGATTCCTGGCGCCCGAGCACCAGGAGCCCGGTGTGGTGGGAGATGGATTGTACAACCCAGTTCGAGCCCAGATTAAATGTGAGCCATCCTATGGAACAAACTCCAGCGATGAGTCTGGGTCATTCTCAGAAGCAGACAGTGAATCATGTCCTGTGCAAGACAGAGGGCATGAGGTAGGGATTTAAGATAAGTACATATATATGACAATCATTGTGACCCAATTAATCGCTCCCTTACTCTCTCCAACGAATTGCCATTTTCCCAGCACATCCTTTGTTTATAGAGGCAAAGAGTAACTTCTATTTATTCCCTGTCAGCTGAGCACTCGTGGTTAATTTTGCGTAAATAGGCCTGTTTGACCTCCAAGATGCCCATGGCTTATCAGAATTTTGGTACTGAGCAAACCCGAACTGCTGAATGATGACAGTGTGTCTGTGTGCTGAGGAGTGCTGGCAGTGTTCTGTTCCCCTCCCTCCCTTGCCCACATATATGACACCAAGCACCATTCTTCATCCCAGGCTTGCCAAGGTGGTTCCAGCTCTGCTTGTTGTCTTGCTGTTGTGTATCAGCAAGCTCAAGCTTTGCCTTTGCTGACACGTAGCAGCCCGCAGTGACCCCACTTTGGTTGTGAGCCCATTGAGTTCATTTGTAAACTGCATGCAGTAGAGAGTATCTGAGTGAAATTGCGTATCTGGCTTCTCTAGTTAACACTAAAATGTTCCAATGAGAGCTTGTGCTTCAGTGTGGGGAGCAGCAAGTGCTTGTTTGGGGGTTTGTGCACAGTCCAAACCCCCAGGTGAACAGCCAGGTGAACCAGGTGTGCTTGGCTGGGCTAGGAGTGAAAAGAGTGAACTTTAATTTATCCTTCAATCTTAATTCTCATTGCATCCCAGGCTCTGGAAGATACCTTTCAGATAGATGTGTATGATGCCTTTACTGAGGTATTATCCTTAGGTCTAAGGAAGGGCTGAGCAGCCAGGTGAACTCTGATGCCCTCATCCCTACCACGCTGTACTGGTAGTTTGAGGCCAGCTCTTGTTTGTTGCTATTTGCAGAACTGTGGACATGCAGAGGGGAGAGGAATCTCCTTGGAAGGCTGTCTGGATCTTCTGTGTAGAACCTCACTCAGGAGGCCCTACGGCAGGCATGCAGGACTGCTCTGCTCAGAAATACCAAGGTTATTTGCAGTCTGACACTCTCTGAAGTGCTGCGCTTATGAGTGGTGAAAAAGAGCAGGGAGTGGGATTAAGGAGGGCATCAGATTTCCACCCATGTGTGCTGCTGCTTGCTCAGCAGGGGCTAATGCACAGCAGGATACAGTGAAGAGAGCAGGAAGTGAGCCTTTTGGGGTTTGATGACTAATTAGCTGTCATAATTGGCTAATTGTGTGGAGATGCTGCTGTAGAAGTGAGCCCGGAAGAGTCAAATGAGAAGAATATAGGGACTATTGGTTGTTCCCAGTAATAGTGTGCATATGTGTGCAGGCGAGCATGGCTGAAAGGAGGAGCAATCCCAAGAGCAGGGAAGGAGCAGGCTGCAGGGTCTCCATGTGCCGTTCAGGCAGATGTGCTGGGTTGTGGGCAGGGCTAGCAGGGCTTCACTCCTGGGTTTGCTACTCATTTTCTAATGGGGAGGTTTTCTACACTGTGCTGAGCAAGTTTTCTCCCTCGGTGTGCTGATAATGCCTTTTTTTTTTTTTCTTTTTTTTCTCTTCAGGACATTGTGATTTAAATTATTTAAATAACAGTGATGAAATTAATGCTCTCTGAGGTAGTACTGCATTACCCAGAGTAAGCCACTAGTAAACAGATCACACTAATGCTCCCATTAAAATATTAGGAAACACACTGTGCTCAGAAATAGGCTGCGTTTTAATCCTTCTCCACTTACAGACTTGTTGGTTTGACCTTGCTGTCCTAACGACCTCCCAGAGTGCTTCCCTTGCCATTTGCTGTCACAACACACAGAGTGTTTGTTGGGATTCACTTTGCCTGATAGGTGGAGGCAATGCACAGGCTGGCTGCTGCAGGTGGGCTTTCATTCTGCTCGACGGGAGCAGAGCTGATGGACTCTGAGCCCAGGTTATCTCACCACACTGCTGAGTTCCCCTGGAATTTGGACCCTGTTTCTCTTGATTTGGGTCCCAGAGTGCTGCCCGTGCCAGAATTAGTGTCACAAAACATCACCTGCCAGTGTATATTGATCAGGTGAGAAGTAGGTGAAAGGTTTCTACTCACTGCTTTTTTAGGGCACTCTTTACTTGCAGACCAGTGCCCTTGAGGAGCACATGCCACAGGTGCTCAGTGCCAAAAGTATGATTTGGAGAGGGATGCTTGATGTGAGTTAGAATCATAGAATCACAGAATTGCTCAGGTTGGAAAAGATCTTAAAGATCATCAAGTCTAACCGCAACCCAACCAAACTTACCCTCAAGTGTGGGTGAATGTGTCCTAACGCTGTGTCTGGTCCCACTTGGGGATACAGATCACTGTGGCAAGTATTGAAAGAGCACCACTGGTAAGTGCTCTCCAAATAGATCATCTTTGCCTTTTATTTTTCTTCCTGTTGAAGGAGGCACCCTGGGGGTTCTGAGAGCTCTATTAACACTTTGTAACTGAAGAAGCATTTGTAATTTGGAGTCTCCTAATCTCAGTATTACAGAAGCACAGGAACAGAATTGGTATCTGAGCTGTTGGGACTTTACAGAAATGAGTAAGAGTTTGCCTTTTCACCCAGCTCCTTCAGCCTCCAGCAGTTGTTAAAAATCAACTATTGGAATACAGTACTAAAGAGAAGACTCTGCTTTGCAGACAGGTTCTGACAACCCTGCTCAAAATAGCACCAACAAAACAATAGGGCCTGGAATAATGAATTGCTGAGAAGGAAGTAGTCTGTCATTCTGTTAACCTAGTTAGGAACAGAAACTTAGCCACTAACCTACTTTCCTTGATAGTCATTTTCCTCAAAAAGTATGTCTGTGGTTTTCTTTTTTTTTTTTTCTGTTGGAAAACTTGTAAAAAATAGCATACTACTAAACCAGTTAAAAAGAAATCTCAGCTCAGTCTAATTTGATGAGCGAGTTTCCTTAAGAAAAGGGTAAACATGGCTAGGTCTAGGTAAGAGATTGAGTTTTCCAAGTATCACTACTGGGAGAATTGCATTCAATGAGTCTTTCATTTATATTTCAAAAGAATTTCCCGCTTGGGTTAGTGACTCACTTTTCAAAGGAAATTTTCATAAAGGCAGAGCTAATGCAATTGGACCACAGAGGATACTGTAAGCAAATGACCTTCGGTGAGAGTCCAGGACCAACCTTGCTAAATAGCAGAGAGCAGCCCTTTCCCTGCTTGCCTGCTGTAGGTTAGCTCTGTTGTTATCCAGAGTCCCAGAAATGGGAAAAAAAAATAAACCAAAGTTGTTCTGCCTGAAATCTGCTGTGCTGGGCTGTCTCTGCTGAATCTGCTGGGTGTTTTCCTGAGCAGCATCAGCAGAATATTGGGAGTTGTGCTTGATGACATCTGAATAAATGAGCCTCATCAAATATTGCTCTTGCAAGATGAACTCCACGGCAGTTTTGTTTCCTTTCATCTTCGTAGGAATGGTGCCCATTCAGGATGCAGAGAATTATTGCCTTACAACACTGAGAGTTTTCCATTACAAACTTGAAATTTCAGGAAGGTCCTTTTGAATACCTTCAATCCCCTGTATTATTTCATGATAGCCTAAAATCAATTCTGCCATGCCCTGAGCTGAAACCCTTGCTGGAGCTCCTGAAGTTCTCTTTTTTTTTTTTTTTTTTTTTTTTTTTCCTGCAAGAACAGATTTTTCAGAGGAATGCTGCATTTCATTTCTTCACCTGATCTGTCCTTCTAAAGTGTTCCCATCTTCATCAGGGTCTGCTCACTATCCCTGTCTCTGAAGAGCCTCGTCATGGGCAGGGGATGCATTGTCCTGTACATGATGAGGACGAAGCTGAGGACACTGTAAGCAGTGAACAGGGAGAGGCCAGGATGGCATTTTATGCACCAATAAGAGAGGATCTGAACAGAAACCTGAGTCAGGGGCTGAAGGATGAGAACTCCTGGCTCTTGAGTTAAAGCCAGGGCACCACTACTTCCTCCAGTTCTTTGAGGCAGGTAGCAAATGAAAAAGTTGCCCAGGCTGCCTCTTCAGAGTGCCCAGCATTGTCCCCTCAGGGAGCATTACTGACTATGACCCCACATGCCCTCAGGTGAGACTGTGGTTGCCCAGGGGAGGACATGACCAGTCATACTGTGCCAATTAGAGCAGGCTCTCTGCTCTGGGCCTCCACAGTCCTGTCGCTTGAGGTATTTTCAGACCCCATTTGTTAGCATTCTGCTAGTTCTTTTCTGCCTGGGCTCACGACTTTCCTCTTGCAAGTCCACTGCCATCCCAGTGGCTGCCATTTGAAGAAAACTGTTTTGAAGGGGAAGCAGACCAGTGGGAATACAACCTGCCTGTGGTCCTATTGCACAAAAGTGAGACCAGTTACATTAGGTTGGTTCTTCTTCTCTGGGACCATGAGTGGTGCCTCAAGCAGTATGTAGGTAGTCAAGTCCTTGAAACACAGATGAACTCAATTCAGTTTCTGTCTTGGGCTGAATTTCTTCCTGAATGTTTGTAGAAGAATGACCTTCATACTAAGGAAGATACAAGGGAAAACACCAGTAATCTGTTGAGCTCATCTGTGTGGAGCAGATTGCCTCTTTTTAACATCAAAAAGCATTTCTGTGATTCAGTCCTCGTGTTAAATAGCTTGGTTGAGTCCTGAGAGCTTTCCAAGGGTTGGGCAATTTCAAGAGTCAGATGCTTTCAATAGCTCTGGCTTTCAATGTAAGAACATTAAGGCAACAGCTTTGCTTCTTACAACTCTAGAGAAAATGACCAAGATTTTCAACCACTTGTAAAGGTCTAGGTGGTTCCACTGAATTCTAACCTCCTATGTCCAGTACGTACTGATTATCTTATGTATAATGTATGAAACCTTTTATTTACTGTAATTTTAAGCTAAGCTTATGAAGTTCAGTATCTTCACCAGCACTTGGCAGCTCAAGGAAGACGTTGTTGAAATTTAAATATAAAGTGAAAAAGTTCATGCAACTCATGAGATAAGAAAATTCCCAATTATCTTATGTAAGTTAAATACAGGGCTTCAGTTTTTTCCTTTATTCCCAAGAGAAGGGGGCGAAGACCAGCAGCAAGAACTAGCACAGTGTTGAGCAGCACAGCACTCACGGCATATGATCCAAGCTGACACTAACTAGTGAAGCCTGAATGAATTAATTGTTTATAGATGGGCCTTGCATTTGCTGAGTCAGTGTTTGTCACTGCTTGTCAAGGGCAATGCTGTTACTTAGCCATTCTGTGGTGTAATGACATTTCCACTGAATGGCCCTGGGAACTAACAACCTATTAGTCTCACCTCTGTGCCACGGAAGATCTTGGAACAGATCTTCATGAAATCTGTGCTAATGCACATGGAAGACATGGAGGTGATACAGGAGAACCAGCATGGCTTCACCAAGGGCATATCCTGTTTGACCAACCTAGTGGTCTCTTATGATGGTGTCACTGCATCAATACACAAGGGAAGAGCCACTGATATGATCTGTTTGCACTTCAGTAAGGTCTTTGACACAGTGTCCCACATCATTCATCTCACCAAATTGGAAAGATGTGGATTTGGTGGGTGGACTGTTCAGTTGTGAATAACTGGCTGCAAGACTGAGTCCAGAGAATGGTGGTCAATGGCTCAATGTCTGGATGAAGATTAGTGATGAGTGGTCTCCCCCAGGGGTCAGTGCTGGGACCAATAATCTTTAATATCTTCATCAATGACATCGACAGTGGGGTCGAGTGCACCCTCAGCAAGTTTGCTGATGACACCAAGCTGTGGAGTGCAGTTGATAAACCAGAGGGACGGGATGCCATTCAGAGGGACCTAGACAGGCTTGAGCAGTGGGCCCAGGTGAACCTCGTGAGGTTCAACAAATACAAATACAAGGTCCTGCACCTGGGTCAAGACAACCCTCGCTACTGATACAAGCTGAGGTATGAAAGGATTGAGTGCAGCCCTGCTGAAAAAGGACCTGGGGGTACTGGTGGATGGAAGCCGAACATGAGGCAGCAATGTGCCCTTGCAGCGCAGAAAGACAAACATATCCTGGGCTGTATCCAAAGAAGTGTGGTCAGCGTTGTGAGGAAGGTGATCCTGCCCCTCTACTCTGCGCTGGTGAGAGCTCCCTTAGAGTGCTGGATCCAGATGTGGAGTGCTCAGTATAGGAGAGATGTGGCCCTCTTGGAGAGAAGGCCCACAAAAGTGATCCGAGGGATAGAACACCTCTCCTACAAGGGCATGCTGAGAGTGCTGGGGATGTTCAGCCTGGAGAGGAGAAAGCTCAGAGGCGGCCTGATAGTGGCCTTTCAGTATCTAAAGGGGAGTGACAGGAAAGAAGGAAGCAAGCTCTTTGGCAGGGTCTGTGGTGATAGAACAAGGGGAGATGGCATCAAGCTTAAAGAGGGTAGATCTAGGTTAGGTGTAAAGAAAAAGTCTTTTACAGTGAGGGTGGTGAGGCTCTGAAACAGAGATGTGGTTAATGCCCCCTCCCTGGAGACTTTCAAGGTGAGGCTGGATCAGGCCCTGGGCAACCTGGTCTAGCTGTGTATGTCCCTGTTCACTGAAGGAAAGTTGGATTAGATGACCTCTAAAGTCCTTTCCAACTCTAAGGCTTCTATGATTCTATCCTAATAGTAATACAAAGGAAAAAATGCTGCAAAATCATAAACAAGTTATATTTTTTACCAAGATGGTTTGGCTGCCTAAGGAGTGTATCAGCCAGAATCAGGGGCAACAGGGCTGCAGCACTGCTGAAAAGTGCTGTCTTATTTGTTGTGGTGAAAACAGATCCTCTGGTATTGTTATTTTTAAAAAGCAGAGAACAAGTAGTTGTATTGATAGTGGAGACTTGAAGAGCTCTGTTCTCTGTGTGGTTAGCTGCCTAGGAGTAGAGATCCTGCTTACATTTCTAATTTAAAATCATCCAAACCAAGGAGTAGAGTTATTTCCTGTATATAATGCATAATTACTAAAAATAACAATTTACAAGGACACATACTAGCTGGGATTTTCTTACACAGCTCAGAAAAGACTGACGATCTATTTTCAGACATCTCAGGTAAGTTTTCTCTTGTTTGAGTCAGATACCTTAAGAGAGAGCATCTTTCTAAGTCTGGTTTCCTCTCAGAGAAGCCATGGGGTTGCATTGCTCTCCACGGAGCTCTCTTCATCCTTGATGACAGCAGCAGGGATTGAGACATGAGCAGGTCTCAGCCCTTCATTTTAGGCAGCTCTAAGTGGGTCAGCTGAATCCCAACCATGGCACATCCCTCAGCTCATGTAAATGGCTTTGCTGAAATAAATACCCATTAAGAATCTTGCCGTGCATCAACATAAAGCATCAGCAGCCTCTCACTGCAGCAGCACTGCAGTGTAGTTATTCATTGTGTCCATGCCAAGGCATGGTTGGGTTTTTTTTGGTTTGGTTTTTTTTTTCTTTTCAGTTGACAGCTAATTGTGGAGAGAGAGACAGGCAATAAAAATTATGTTGATGGTGAAGGAAATGAGTCTGACTCACTTCCACTCTCCTTTCACTTTTTTAATCCTGCACAGTGCTGCATATGACAGAAGTGGAATTAGGCTGGTTTACTGATAGCACCCTCTGCCCCACTGTAGGTATTTTTATTTTCAGACTATTTTTTTTAACATGTTTTTCTTTACTTTCCTGTTTCCCTTCAGCATCTTCTACCTGACAGATTTAAGTCAATCCCATCTAATTCCCATTCAAACTGCAAGCACATTTCCTGCTTGCGGGTAAATATGTTGAGAAAGGGGGATGAGGGAGGGAGAAATAAGGTTAGCATCTTTCAGCTTCAGACCTCAGAAAATGAGAAAACCCTCAGAACATGACAGGAGTGTTTTTGAGTGAGACCGTGGTGCTTTTCAGCACCTGTTTTTGTTTTCAGGCTCTATGTGAAGCTTGAGAGAAAACCAGTTTACCCCAAATGTGTGTTTACTGTCCAAAGAGTAGAAAGAGGAAATCAAAGAGGTTTCGTGCTGTTTGACAGCAGTCTGTAAACAAGGTGTCCACATCACCATGTCTAAGGTCAGCTCGTGTGTTTGTGCAGGCAGGCGTGGGGGGATTCAGGCAAGCCTGGCAGCTGACCTGCAAAGCCAGAAAGCCACAGAGTGGTGACCGAGGCCTGGTTTTACCAGGGGGCCCGAAGGGCAATGTTCAGCGCACGGAACCGTGTGAAAGGGTTCTGTGAGCATTTGCAGCAGGTTCCACGTGGCTGGGGCTTGGAGAAACAAACAGTGAGTTCAAGTCGATCAACCAGGCAGGGAGCTGCCTACAGGCGGGTCTGTGTGTTATGTGTGTGCCCATCCTTCACACGCTGCTTCTAAACAAATGCAGCTCTCCAGTGAAAATACCCACTCTTATTTCTAATCCGTGTTCTTGTTTTATCTCCAAGTGACTGAAGTGCACCATTTGAAGAGGATAACTGTGTTTTAAATACCAAAGGAACCTTTTCAAGTGGAGTCTTTGGCTTGGCTGGAGAAACTTAAATCTATTTTCTTTGGGAGCGTGACTACAGAATAGACCCCTTGTTCCAAAGAGGTCGGATTGTACCAAATCAGGCTAGAAATGTAAATATTTACTGCCACCTTTCGGTCAACGTGGGTATGGCTACAAGAAAGAAAGGGTGACTGAGTCACTCGGTTGTCATCTCCTTCAGTTTTGTCAACTCTGTCTTAGATCACCAGGTGCAGCAGTGCACCTAGAAACATCATTTCATAGTCATCACTCACAAACAACAACTGAAACAGGATTCGAAGGGAGGGATGCTCTCTCTAGTTTGAGCAAATTGGAAAAAATAACCTAACAGAAGCCCTTTAACACATCTGCCTTTCTCCAGTCTCACTACAGTTTGAGAGAGGGTTGGAATGTCTGCACTCACAACCTGCAGCTCTTGCCACAAATGCACAAATGTAATGACAATTTGTAGCTGGAAGGAAATTTTCATGCAAATAGCTATTTCATGCTATTTTCATGCAAATAGCTGAGGTTCTAGACTGTTTTTTTTTTTTTTTTTGGTTTTTTTTTTAAGATTTCTTGGTTATTTGGTTACTACTGCAGCTTGGTTACTGTTTGCTAACATTCTTCGTGTTAGAATTTTGGAAAATACAAATTTCTTTTAAAATGTGTACATTTTAGGAGAGTATGATATGTTGTATCATTCTTCTGCTTAAACAACTTGTACTATAAGAGGTATGGTATTTTTTTCATCAACTTGAGGTGTTCAGTTGCATTTTGAAACCTCACACCTAATCAGATTTCCAGCCCTTCAGGCCATGCAAATGCAAGTGTCCTGGAGTAGTAGCCTATTCCTTGAAAACAGTTTGGAATGAATAGTGGTGAGGTATTCCACAAGTACTACATCACGTAGTGGAAGGAGACTTTTTTAGTGCGAGGAAATTGATTATTAGAGCTGTATGGGAAGGTGATTTTTTTTATTATCTGGGATTCATCAATATTGCTGATTTCAGTTAAACCGTAGCCAGCTGGACCTCTACGGTGTGCCACAAGGGAGTGTTAAAAACTTCCTGTTACTAAATCTTGAGCATTGTTTATTTAGAAAGTGGGAGCAGGTCTAATAGTCCTTCTGCTCTGTGGTGTTCAGCTTGCATTCACCAAGCAAAATGTGACTCTTTGTCTGCTTTTGTCTCACATTTGTTTGTTTAGGTGAAACTTCCTTTTCCTGTTGATCAAATCACAGATCTTCCAAGGAACGATTTCCAGATGATGATAAAGATGCACAAACTAACCTCAGAACAGCTTGAGTTCATCCATGATGTTCGCCGGCGCAGCAAGAACCGAATTGCAGCTCAGCGCTGCCGCAAGAGAAAACTGGACTGTATTCAGAACCTGGAATGTGAAATCCGCAAGTTGGTGAGTGGCATGCTCTTACCCTACCAGCTATTCCCATCCAGAGTTAATTAATTCAGTCAGCTTGTAAGTTTGTATGTAAGTGAAGGCACTAGTATGACAATTGAATGCACGAAATGTCTCAGGATGTATGTATATATTGTATATGTGGAAAACACAAAATACTGGTGAAATTAGACCTAAATATCTCTTTTTTTGATATCTCAAGAGTAGCTTGTTGAGAAATTTGGAAGGGGAGAGAAGCTTGTATCATAGCTGCCCTCTTGCAGTTTCATTTGCCCTCAGTACTTAAAGCACATAAGCAAAGATGTTCCTTTTTTAACTCCACATCCTTGCTTGACTGCCATAGCAAGTGGATTGCACTGGGATTCATAGCTCAAAAGGGTTAGGTGTGAAAGGACCTGCAGAGGCTGTCTGGTCCAAACTCTGCTCTGATTGGCCCAACTCCATCTCTACATCTAGATTTTCTTTCTCTTTAGTTTTTTAGAGAGCAGCTCAGTGCTTTGCGGGGTGTTTCAGCTTGCCATGCCTTTTCTTCAAATCTTTGATTCTCTGATCAAATTGCAGAAGTAGCAAGGAGAATGAGAAAGAAGGCAAGAATGTAAATATCCAGACATGTGTCCACGCCTTGATTTAGGGCATGCCACTCTGGGATGAAGCATACCCTGTTCAATGGCCAAAGCACAGGTCTCCTGTGTGCCGAGGTACCACTGTAAAGTGCTACCACATTTCTGTCTAAGAGGGAGAAGTGACTGGAATGGTGCTAACTGGCTCCTCAGGAAATTCATCTCTCTTTTAGTCATGGTGTGGATGCCTTAGATATGTGTTTTAGGTGCCTAACACAGTTGTCTACAACATAGACATCCACACTGGAGCTAGCTGACCTGCTTTCCTTTAATTTCAGTGAAGGGAAACAGGTGTCTGTCAAGTCTTATTTAAATGTCCCATCCTGCAACAAAGGAGGTGATGTACAGCCCAAAAGTGCCTGTTTCTTTCTGTGACTAAGTAAGATCACCTGGAGAGCTATGCCAAATGTAGGCATCTTAGTTGAAGGCATCACAAACATTCCCTCCCCTTCTGACAGTGTCCCTGTGGTCTGAGGGAGCTGCTTTTCTTCTCTTACCTTTCCTTACCCATTGAGAAAGCAAGCAGATACAGAACAAAAAAGGCTTGAGAGAAAGGGCTGGGAGTCTGCAGGGTATCACTCAGGAGGAAGAATGTAGAATGGATTGGCACCTCCTGATCTGTTGAAAAGCCCTAAAAGTTTTCTGAGAAGTCAAAAACAATGTAAGTGTCCCAGAACGGCTGTTATGAGAAGTGGGGTAGTAGCATGCAGTTTGATTTTATTCCTCAGCAGAGATTTAGGAGTCCAGCCTTTGAACGTTCAAAGATTTGAGTGATAAATTAATTCCCATAGATAAAACAAAAGGAGCTGAAACTGATTTCCCTATAGTGATCTCTGTGTACCCAGTTTCCATTAAAATCAAAGGTTATTTGGAGCCCTTCATTTCAGTGTCTGCGTGCACATTTGCTCAGCTGTGGGTTGAACTTAGTGGGCTGGGAAATGGAATGCTTCTTGTTCTGATGGTAGCAGGTTGCGTGTCAAAAGTGGCCTTCAGCATCCTCCTTTCTTAGCACAAGCTGCAGCAAACACAGTGTGAAAGAGACAGGGATCTGCTGGAAGAAGCTGTGTTGTCGCCACCCTACAAATGGCAAAAGCCGCAGCACGTCGGGTTAGTCACTTACTGCCTGTGAGGGTCTGCTTCCCATCTGCACAGTGGAGGTGACACTGACCCCACAAGCTGGCTGGGAGACTTACATCATCAAGGCTCTGAAGTCTTCAAATACCATGCTGCTGAAGCCCGGGTGGAAAAAAAAAAAAAAAAGAAGAAACATAAAAATAAAAACATTTGTAAGAGTAGGGCTTTTCTGATGCAAAGCAAACCAGACATCAAAAGTAAACAAAACACTGAGCAACCGCTTCCTTCACCAAGCCTAATCCACAATGGGTGCAGGATGAGTCAGAGGTTCTACAGGGTGAGGAAGAGGCACAGAGGCGCATAAGCAAGGTTGGCAGAAGCAGGCTCAGTCCCAGCCATGCCTGCCCATCCTTCTGCACCAAGCTGCTGATGGAGAGGAGAATTCATCTCTAGCAGTGAGCACCCGGGGCAGTCCTGCAAGGGCTGCATGAGCAGCAAGTGTGGCTTCCATTTGAATACCTGCCACCTTCACTTGCAAATTAACTCTAGTTTGTTGGGTTTGTGCAGTCCTACTAAATAACTGTTATTATTTAACATTATCAGTGGTGGATAGGCAACATACATTCCTCAAGACCCCTTTTTTTCCCTAGCACATCTCTGAGAAGAGAATGAAAGGCGTATGAATGGCCTTTTGGGCCTGATCCCTGCTGAATTCCAGGAATCAAAAGCACTTAGAAAAGCAGGAGTCTTTGAAAGTAATTTTAAGATTTCTATGCAGCAAGCTGTACATAGGGAATGGGTTCTAGTGCACCCTAATGAAAAAGAGCATTCATTACAAAGGCTATTATGGGGTGTACAGGAGGATAAAGTGATGATAGTAAACAAATTCATGCAATTTCAGCATTGCCTCCCCAGCACTTCTGCTCTCTCCACAGACACTTGCAGTTCAAGCACACTGCCTGCTTCAAGGCTTACGGTCTCTGGAAATTCCTTTGTCATCTTCTGTCCTCTTTGTCACCAGTAATTTCCAATCTTCTTAATTATGTTACAGCACTAGATTTTAAAGAATCTTCACTTGGATAGATGCTTTGTTTGTTTGTTTGTTTTTAAAGCCCCTTTTTCCCCATGGCGCTTACTCCCTGTGAGTCACCCATCTCCACAACAGAGATGGTTTCATCTCTGTTAGTGAAATGGTCATGTCTTCCAAGTTTGGTAGTTAGGGTTTTTTGCCTGCTTTCCCTCACACATCCATCTACCCACTCACATCCCATTTTTTCATGCGAACTCACAGCATATTCTCTTCCATAATTCATTATCTCAAGATGTACTTGAGCATCTGTTTATTTTTATATTATTTTTATGCTTTCTTGATAGATTTATCAATATTTTAGCAGTTGGTTCTTCCCATATAGAGTACTCTCTTCCTCATTCACACAGCTGCATGCTTCCAGTGCAGGCTTTTGACCTGGTGTAATGCTATCAGCAGCCACCCGTAGCTGGGTTATCTCAGTAGCAGAGTTTTCACACCTCAGATGCCAAGACAGCTTGAGTTTAGCAGTGTTACTAGGTTAGGTACATGGTGCACTGCTTTTAGGGCCAGCTGAGCACTGGAAATAGCTCTTGTGCTCTGCAAGATCTGATCTGCTCCCTTGAGCTATATGCTGGGTGGTGGTACTGATGTAGCAGGGCCGTTCCCACTATTCTGCAAGGGGTCAGCACCATGCTTTTAACAGTGAGCTCCCTGGCTGGGTCTGGCTCTGTGCCTGACCCCTCCGGTTCATCTCTGGAATGTTTGAATCAGAAAGCCCACCTACCTTTGAGGTTTTCACATACATCTTCATAGAATTATCTTGATTAGGTCAAACTCAAACCAGTTATTAGCAGGACATACAAAAATGAGCTATGGTGCTGACCACACTGAGCACATGCTGTCCCAAGTTCTCTCTTCCAAACACCATACCTTGCAGTAGTGATGGGTGTTCATAGCTCCAAGGACATACACTCAGACTGACTGGCTGTCCTGACATTTAGAGAATAAATTACTATATGTCCTCCCTTAAGCAGTGAGACACTGATTTATTCTTGTTTGGGCAGAAATGGCTTTTCTCCATCAAAATGTTTCTTTCGGAGTTTTTTATATCATACATCAAACAGCCTTAGTTCATTAAGGAAACTAGCAGTCTCTTGGAATAATGTATGACTGTTCTCTAACAACTGAAATGCTTTTCTCCAAATGTTTCCCAAACTGCAGTCCACTCAGACCTATTAGTGGTCAATATCTGATGCCTTTGTGACATTTCCTCTTTCCGTTTAAAAATAACTGTCTTGGGTCAGAATTCTCCTTGGGTACTGCCAAGGATGGATGGCCCTTCTTTCAAGTAAGGTGCCTTCTTTTTTTTTCAGGTGTGTGAGAAAGAGAAGTTGCTCTCAGAAAGGAACCAGCTGAAAGCAAGCATGGGCGAATTGCTGGATAACTTCTCGTGTCTTTCGCAAGAAGTGTGCAGAGACATGCAGAGCCCGGAACAGATCCAAGCCCTTCACCGCTACTGCCCCGTTCTCAGACCCATGGATCTGCAGACGGCCACCAACATCAGCCCCTCAACGGGTGTGGAGCAGGGCCTGGCAACGTCGCAGTGTGTTGGGGAAGGCATGCAGTGCTGCTCAGAGCAGGGCCCCGTGCAGCTGGGAGCGTCCTGGCTGCCCAACAACGTCTCAGAGAATTGCTCGGCCAGCGGCGGGGGGTTGGATGGAGCTGAGCCAGGTACTTACCCTGAGAGAGAGCTTCCGCGAGAGCAGAGTAGCCAAACGGTCACGGTAGACTTCTGTCAGGAAATGACTGATAAATGTACAACAGATGAACAGCCTAGGAAAGATTACACCTAGTGACTTGTAACCTTACCGTTACACCTGGTCAGGTGTTCTTCAGTCAGCCAGTGGCAGTGCTCATTTGTTGTCTAGAAGAACGTATTTGGTGCACACTACAGTGGTCTTAGCAGCAATACTGTTTTTAAGTATTCCCTCCTCTCTACAAGCAGGAGTAATCTTCACAATGGTGCTATCCCTTGCTCAGGCAGGGAATTACACAGTGGCAACACTGTCTGTTTTTGTATGTTGATTTCAATCTTAACAGGGATGGACATAACACCTCTGAGGACCCAACCGCAGCTTTTTTCTCAGTGGCCCATGTCACAAAACCCTAACTCAGGAATTTCCTCTGAATGTTCAATTTTTCATTGAAGACAGCTTCTTTACACATCAAAGTTTTATAGCTAAACTGTATATATTATATATAATATATATAAAATATATATATCCATATGCAAAAGTCCCTGCATGCCTCAATTTTTCTCATCCTACAAACTGGAAGCTTTCATTTATATTGTATAAACAAGTTCCAACATTCCTTTTTGTCTTCGATGCTAGAACTAGTTTGGTAACTTGTTACACAATTTTTTTTCTTGGTTCACAGTTCAGCAATATCATTCAATTTGTACTTATTTATAAAATTTTAATGTTGGAATCTTATTTGAGATTTTATTATAGACAATTTTTTTGGCACAGCCATTTTGTGCCACTTGAGCAATGTGGATTTATTTTATTTTCTTGCAGATACTGTACAGTAATGGTCAACTTTGCCACTTGCACTGAGTTTCTGGTCAAACCTCTTTTCATAAATGAAGTTGTGACTTCAGTATAACTTGAGTATATGGTTTTCTTTGCTTTATGGCTTAAAGAAAATAGAAAAGTTTTAGCTAATAGACAAACACTCAGGAGCTCATTACATAGTAAAAACGGTCTTGCCAAATACTGAATTCACTATACAGTTTGTAAAGAGAATCTGCTTGAATTATTTTTGTATTCAGACTTCTTTCTGTTTCACAAACCAAGCTTAAGTGCTGTTAATGATGCTTTTGGATTCTTATAGGGCAAAATATATATCTCACTCCTTAGAGAGAAACGTATTTGACAACTGGATCTGATCACCATTAAGTTCCACGAAATAAAGTAAATGGAAATCACATCAACACACTTTGGCGGCTTCTTTGCCAGCCCCATTCTGCATCCTTTACTCACGGAAGCAGCTGCTGCTCCAAGTAGTAGTCCCTGTAGCATCACCTCAGCTTTCCTCAGACCTTCCCCAGACCAGCTGCAGAGGTAGCTCTGGTGAAGGCAGGGATCCTGCCTAGGTAAGAAGAGTTGCAGGACCAGACCCCTTCACCATAGGCTCTGGTTTCCCTACAGAAGTCAAGTTAGCGCTGTACCCTCTAAGAGCAAGTCACACTCTGTCGGCACCCAGATTGGTTGCTTGCCCTTCCAGTCCTTGTGTTCCAGGATCCACTCGTCCTACAGCATTGCCTTCAGGACAAATCGCAGCTAGAAGAGCGCTGTCTCAAAGGAGACTACTCAGTGAATTGACTTAGTTGTAACTGCACTGGATTTGTATCTGAAGCGATGTTGACTCATGTTATGACTGTGTGAGACAGCAGCTTTCCAAGCATAACATCTGTATGTACAGTGTAGACAGAAAACGTCCTCCTTACGCTTTTTTAGTAATTATTATTATTCTAAGTGTACTGAGTTTTTATTTTGTGGTTCTTTGTCCTGCGTGTGCCAGGTTGCGTGGCTTTATCCTGGACGACAACTGTCATGTGCTTTACTGGCTGATACCATTTGTTCTTGCTGAAAAAATTGACCAGCTCTTCACACCTATTTAAAAATAAATACATAAAAATTGGGGGGTAGCAGCTTCTCAGTGGCACTGAGCGATACTGCGGTCTGCGCTAAAGTTTACACTTAGAGGTGTGCACTGGGGCTCAGTTGAGGCACTCAGTAGATCAGCAGCTTGACCTTGGAGGAGGAATCAGCTCCCTCTCTCCCTTCTCTCACCTTCAGCCTGTGCTCATGGATGTCGCCCACTCGCCACAACGTCTTGCTTTTGCCCTCTGCACCCACACTCTTGTAGCCAAGCTACCGAGGAGGAAATGCATATAGCATGTGCCATGTTTGTTGAAAATACTTCTTTTCCCCGCATGTACAAAGAAAAACTAGTATATAATGTAGGAGAATATTTATGTTTAAGTATTAATCATTACTGTACAAAATCCTTACCTTTACATGTTCAAAAGTATACAAATGCCATAAACTCCTAGTTCACATGGCTGAGAAAGGGGGAGGTGTCGTTCTTTCTTTTTGCAGGAGCTTAAGCTAAAAATCTCTGACCCCCTCTCACTTCCCCTCTCACAAGTAACTGTCTGAGAAGCTCCTGGGGGGATCTGATTTTCCTTTGAACTCACTGACGTTGCAAAGCAGTTCTGTGCTTCGCAGAGAAGTTTTGTTTCTATGAGACCATGGTGAAAGCTAGAATTTAAAACTAAATGTGAATCACATTATAGAGTCATAGCTACTTTGGGGGGTTGGGGGAGGGAGGGACGGGTCAACTGACACAGTATTTTAAAGATGTTTTTTCTGTTGCCTTTTTTATTTTTAAGTGACCTCCTATATATATGAATAGATAGAATGTTTTATGAGCATAAAACCAAGTTTTAACTTGCTTCCTGGCATGAAGATTTATTCTACTAACAACTCATGTGCAACTGGTACTCTTGACCTCATTCCAGCGGTTTAAAAACCCACCCTCACAACCATTGCGCTGCAGCTCTCAGTTTGACCTGGCTTCCTACAGGTGCTGGGTCTCTTAATTTTCTCTACCTTGGGAACTGATATATAAAACCACTGCTCAGATAAGTGTCTCTTCCTCAATATTCCTCTCCTCTTGCTCTCTTTCCCTCCCCTGTAAGCTTCTCTGGATGTTTGATTTCATTCTTCCTCATTAGAAGTGGCTGGTTTTGTGTCATTGCTTCCTATATTTACATGTATCATGGTTTTCCAGTGAGTTTTTTTGGTGGTGGTGGTTGGTTTTTTTTGTTGTTGTTTGTTTGTTTGTTTCTATTTTGTTTTGAGTTTATTTTGCTATTCTGAACTACATGGCTCTCAAAGCTGTTACTGGGCTAACTTTAAAGGAAGGCACTGGGAGAATTAGTTTCAGACCTGGACATCAGTTGGCATATCCAACTGCTCTTATCATGAGGTCAAAACAACTGATCACAAGGATACCATTTGGAAAAAACAAAACAAAAAACTGACTGCAATATTTACTGATTTGAAGAGTTTGGCTAGTGGTCACCATGGTCTTAAGAATCTCTTTGCATCTGTCAGAGGACAGTTGCACAGCACCAGGCATTGTATAGGAGAGGTGTGATGAGGCCCACTCCTCTCCCTACTGGGTGCTCCATGGGTATCTGAGTCCTTCACTCTTTGTCCAGTCTGTATCTAATCCTCCTCTTCCTTTGCCATTGCTCTACCTGTACTGCCAAGAAACCTCATTTCATTTAGGCTTGTTATGCTTTGTCAAGTGAGTACCACACTATATAATGTGTTTGTTTCTCTGCGTTCTCTGGGGGTGCCTTGAACACAATTAAAGCTCATTGCAAGCTGATTCTGGAACAAAAAGGTAGTGCAAAAAAAAGAAAAGATTAAAAAAAAAAACCAACAACAAAAAACAGGGAAAACAAAACAGAAAAGAAGCAAAACAAAAGCAAAGATGTTGGCTGTCTTATCAGGAGATCCCAGTATTTATATCACAGACTTCCTAACATTCAATGACTCAGGCGTCAGAGTTTGATGCTGCAGTATAAAACTATTATTTTATATATTGTACTAGTAATTTATTAAATGTCTTTCTAAGGGTATATGCTGCTTTTAAGATGCACTATATTTTTGGATCTAATCCTTGTATTATTTTTTCCCAAGGAAGTAAAATGTGTTGCAAAGGCAAGCCATGGTGATTAGTATGCTAACTGCTACTTCTCTTTAAAAAGGAGAGTGGGAACTAGATAAATAACTTAGCTAAATGGATTAACTGCTGCCAGAGGAATGATTAATGCTGATAGCATGGTTGTTACTCTGGAGTTCAACACTTTGTCAAGTCTGCATTCTAAAGAGCGCTTAAATAGAAGTTAAAACGCATAGATAGATATAGTTAGATTTTTTTAATATGTAACTTTATGATTGCCTAATAAAAACAAATCTGCATGCTGGAATCACTATAATCCTGTAATAAAATAAAAGCTGATCCACTAGGAGAAAGCACGATGAAGCACTGTACTTCAGTCAACACAACAGCCTCACTCGTGTCACGTAATGCACTGCTGTGGTTGTTGAAAAGAGCAGTGGGTTTCCAGAATGAGCCTCTAGTGATTTTTTTCAGTGAAACGAAGGGAGCGTTGGCCAGATTTACAGCAGCTTGCATTTCGATCCACTTTGTTTCCTCTCCTGCTGCAACAAGGAGCGCTGCTTTCACCTTGTTCTGATCCGACGTGCGTTTGGAGGTGTCTTTGGCTGAATGGTGTAGCCCGTGCTTGTAGCGTTTTAAAAGTATGTATTTTAGATCTGTCTAGAGAAGATTTAGCTTCAGTGTGAGCAGTAGAGCTGATGGCTTTGCAAAAGGAGGGATCTGCTCAGTATAGGAGTGAGGTGAAACTAAAATCATTGCCACAACAAACTGATGCTCCCTTTCCTGCTAGAAATTCTCTCAACAGGTTTTTGACTTAATTTCGGTTTTGTCTCTGACAACCCAACGCAAGTTAATTTTATATATCTTTAATACATGTATGTATATATACATACATATAGAATTCTAGTCAAAGTGTGTGTTTGTGTATTTTCCTGTTTATAATACCTATATGTATATTTATAATACTCCTCAGAGTATTTTGTGACTCAGGCATCAGATCTGATGCTGCGGAATCCAATATATGTGTATATGCATATGTTCAAATACTGTGTGTATATTTAAAAGATCTATTGTTGGTGGTCTGTAGAATAACTTTTCTCTTTACTCTCAAAATGTTAATGGCATTACTTGCAAAGACTAAATGTACAGTATTTTCCTACACTCCACCAAGATAGGTATTATTTATATCAAAGTCAAATACTGATATGCATTTTAAGGTATTACACATACGGTGTTGCCATTTTTGCAAATAAAACCACTTTTTGGCAGGAAGGAATCCTAAAAATACCTTTTCATAAGGTAATGACCCCCAACAAACGACTGCTGAAAACCCAGCAAGATGACTCCTGTTCTTGTATGACTTTTGTGGGAAGACCCCTTTCCAACTTTGAAATGATTCCTGCAGGGCCGCTGTTGTCCCTTTGGGCTCGTGGAGAGCATCGTAAAACAGAAATGGCAGCTGGCAGTGTTGGAGTTCACTGACTGCATAGAAGCAGAGATGGGTCCAGGCTACAAGCCCAGCTAGCCCCTCATGTTGGGGAGCCAGGGCTGTCAGCAGGGCTCAGCCCCATAGTGAAGGAGCGTGGTCCCGGGACACACAGGATTTGCACGGGAAGCTGGTACCTGGTGTTTGTGATATACCTGAGAGAAATGTGCATGCTCTAGATACTGTTTCCACTACTGGTTGTGCTCTGAGCGAAGCTATCTGGATCCCGCAGACTGGCAGGAACTATACTAAACACTTTGGTGATATTTGATGCGTGTCTGTTTACCATTTGGTTTCAAGAATCACCTTTGATTTCAAGGGTGGGGATGCCCTAAGAGTTTGTTCCAGAACCAGTTGGTTACAAGTGCACCTCTTATATATGCCTTACAAACTTCAGAGGCCATATTCAAAACAGGGTTTTATCAGTGTATGCAAGGGGGTGCAGCCCCTCTTCTCTTCCTCCCCAGGTCAAACAGAATGGACAGTTTTCACACATATCTACCTGTATAACCCTCTGTACCTCTCATAACTGGTCAATGACTGTAACAGGTTACATCAGGTGTTTTTTCTACATACTTTTTACACAAATTCTATGCGATTAATGTAACTTAATTCAATGCATCATTTTATTGTACTAGTTCTTAAGCTTGTCTTTATTTTTTTTCTAGGTGACTGTGGTTTCTTGTGATTTTTATTGTATAAATAAATGAGGTGGCTGTTGATGCTTACTCTCTGTTACTAAGAATTTTTACCTTTTTGGAAGAAAGCATTGCTATGAACTAATGAATTTAAAACGTCATTTACTCATTGTAAATACAGTATTGTGCAAAAAACAAAAATGAAAAAAAAAAAAAAAAAAAAGCACCCGACCCTTTTCATTCATTTGAATTGCTAGTGTTAACTGAATTTTGTCTAGACACCATTTCTGTTGATGAAATAAAGACATATCATTATGTATTGTAAACCAACTTATCTTGACTCTGAAATCGCTGTCGCAATCCTTGGTTGCACGGGGTTGGAGCTGGCTGGGGGTGGCCTGGAGGTGGCTGACAGAGTCTGGAGGATGCAGCCTATAACAGGACCTTCACTCATGTGGTTGCATTTCGGATTCACTCGATGTCTTAGATGCAGGGATCTGGTTATCTTTCATCTGATCAGAAGGTGTTTCATGGCAGAAATGAAAGAAGTTGGTTGGAAGATCAAACACTCTGCATCTATACCCATTCCCCTCATGCTTAAGGCAAATCTTCTAAGTCTTTGCTTTGTCTTGTAAAGTTTCAGTGAATGTGTACAATGGCAAGAAGCAAGGTTGGGGTTTATTATTTCCCCTTTATAGAAAACTTGAGAGAAATTGGAAGGGGTTTATGCAGAAACAAGTAAAAATAAAAATAAAAATCTCTGAGAGTAACTCTAGCATTTTCTGAGTAAGGAACCTGTGCCACTGACCATTCATGTCTGGATGCAGCTTGAGCACCAGATCATGGCAGGAGAAGACCATGTGGCCCCTTTGAGGACCAGCATTTTATCACCAGATGAGCAACCGTATATCATGTGCCCTGGGGCAGTGCCCTAAGGGATGTTGGCTTGCATCCTGTTTGGTTGACAGCACTGGATGTTGCTTGTGACTGTTCACCTGAAAATTCTCATGGAGGAAAAGCAGAAGTGCTGCTTCACAAAGTTCCCCAGTTTTCTGAGTCTCCCTGTCAAGCAAATAAGAACACTTACCACCCTCTCAAATCTGTATCCACTGCATATCATCACAGTCTGGGAGCAGGGCATGTGGTGTAGCAAGAGCTTCTCCATCCCTGGTCAGTTGTTTCTTACACTTAACAGCCACCATCTTACACGTTTTCCTTTTTTCACTTTAAAAAACACTGCAATTTCAAGCAATCCTTGTTTGATTCCATTTTTTTCTGCTGGTCTACTGATCTTTCCTATAGAAGGCTTGTATCATTAAGGAAACTGGCAGAGCAAACAAGTTGTTCTTGCTACTGAAGTGGTGAGCACATCAATACCAGATGCAAGCTACCACAGGCTTGGCAAATAAGAGCAGCCAAGAGCATGTGTCCAGAAACAGGCTTGTGGATAGTCAAAGTGCTTTATTTTCTGGGTACACAACTGGAAGGATTGATTTAAACTTCAGAAATCTGACCTTCCAGAATAAATCTTGTCTTAGCAAACTCGTAATGAGATCTTTGTACTTTTGTTGTCTTCAGTTAATTCATATGGACTAATAAAACAGCAAAGGGATTAAGATTCTTATGACCCTGAGCTGGTTCTGCAGTTCCTCTAAAACAGAACTGAAGAAAAGCACAGATGTTTTTTTAAATGAATTGCCTGGTCTTCCTTAGTTTCAATTCTGAACACAGAAGTATTAACTATGAAGACACTACACAAGCATGGAAAGTCTCTCGCAGAGCTTGAGGATTGCTTTGGCACAGGCAGAACAACAGCAGCAGAATATCCTTCAGATGAGATTTTATTCTGTGCCCAAGCTTCTTCAGCTTCCTTCTGTGCTTGGTCCATCTTTTATTCATTGGCTGCTGAGCCCTGGGCAGATAGAGGCCACATTGCCTTCCAAATTACATTCACACTAAATTAACTAATTTCCTTGTTGAAGTCTTGGGCCTCCTACTACCCTTAAGGTCTATGCATCAGGCTGGTTGCTGATATGAACACTACTCATGTGCATAACAAGCTGTATATTCCAAAACATCGTCCCAAAGACACCGGGCTGGTTCTGCAGTGACAACATGCACTGATAAAATCCAGCTCAGCTTATACGAGAAAAATTGTAAAATGTGGAGCAAGCTATTTGTGAACATCAGCAATCAGAGTACAGTATTACTGGGACTGGTGTAAAATTGAAGAATGAAACAAGCGTTTGCTTCCTTAAAGATCAGAATTAAGCATTTTAAGGGGACGGATAGGGAGACAGTAGTAGATAATTGGCATTTTATCTTTCTGCTGAAGGTGGTTTGTGCTCATTCCCTTAGTTTATCTCTTGTCCTCAGAATGCCATTACTTTTTCATGATAGATGATAGTTCTAGGAGCATGCTCTGAAAGATAACAGGAGAAAGAAGGCATGAAGTTGACCTGGCTTAGAGGAAAAAAAGAAACGTAATCATAACAGTTAATCCAGATCCCACCACATACGTAGCTGAGGAAGAGAGATGCTGACAGCACACTTACCTTGGCTTCATTCAGTGCTAAGGGGTGGCTGAGGGGAGGGAGAACAGCTTGCTTTTAAATCAAACACATTAATCCCAAAGTAACTTGTTTGAAAATAGTGACTACATCTTATCGCCCTTTCTTCACGTTAATGACTTTCTGTTGCTTTAAAACCCTACAAAGACAGACTTGGCTAGGCTAGCTCCACTTTCAGAAATCCAGTTTCTCTCAGACATTTGTCTGTCTGTTGCTACACAAATCCTTGGAGAGGTTCATTATTTATCAGCCACTGTGACCCCCCAAATTTGTCATTTTCTTATTGTCTGTGTCTGTGAAGGGATACCTTTGGGTGATCAAGCAGATCCTGCAGGATCATTGCTACACTCGCAGTCATCATCACAGGCTTTTCCTAAGTGCTCCAAGGCAAAGAATAACATGAAGGATACAAATACTTTGAGTATCTTTTAGAGATTATTGATTAAACTTTACAAAACCAGCAGCAGCATTAGTGGTAAATGTGAATACCTGTAAGGAGTCTCACACATCCCAGTGGGGCAACACCAAGTTTTACCAATCTCTTGCCCATCTGTAGATTTTCTGGTGGAGTCTGGCTATAAAAGAACTCTCTGCAGCTATCAGATTTGCTATTTCAATGCACATGGACTCTTATTCAACTGCTTCTAGCTCCAGGAATGCAGCAAGTGAGCAGCTGGTTAAATGAGTGGGTATGTATTGCTCAAATGTTGTTGAAATTCTCAGTAACCACACCTTGTTCTGGAGAAAACTGAGAGCATTCGGGCTGAATAGCAGCTCCCTCTTTCATAGCCTTCTCATTGCTGACTCTTCTCCCACTGGGTAAAAGACTCAACGCTGAGAGAATTGAGAAGCAAAAGAAGAACTGGAAAGCACAGAGGGATAAAACAAACCAATGTAGTGGCAGAAACAGAGCACAAAGAACAGTAAGGTTTCCCCAACTTCAGCAGAGCTGGGATTTCAGCCTCAGCCTTCTTAATTATCAGTTTCATGACCTCACACAGCACGAGGCAGGACCTTTACTTCCAAAGATACATTAATTTCTTCGGAGTCAAAAATAGAGACTTGAAGAAATGATACTGCTAGGGTAGAGAACTCTCCAGAGGGTGGGTTAAAGAGAAAAGCATAGAAATGAGAAAGAAACAGGAAACAAAACAGGAATCTGAAGTTGAGTCACCCAGATGCCTAATACTTTCTGAAAATCTTCATCCAGTAATTTTGGTTCTCCATGAAACTGGTTCGGCTAAAATAGTTCTAAGTATGTCATAAAGCTCTCATGGTTCAGTAACACAACAGAACCAGTAGATATGTCACATGGCCCCATTGTTTTTTTCTATCCTTGGATGCTAAAGTAAGAGTCAGCTTGGGGTGCAGATGAGATAACATTGGTCCAAGTCTTGTGCAAGGCCGTGTCCTTGTGAGAAGAGTTACCATTCCAAGGTAATTATCCAATCCCAGCTAACCAAATTAAACTCACGGGTTTCAGAGCATGTTTTCGGACTATTTAGAAAACAATTTTATGTAGAAAAGAAAAAGTGGTGCTGGATGTGCCCAGGTATACAACTGTGCTGTTCTACTTCAGAAAGGAAGAGACAGGCTAGTGAAAGGAATTGAGCACTCATCGCAACAAACTATTACACATCTTTGAGTGGTTGCAGAAATGCTTGTGTTCAGCTCAGCTGTGACACTCTGATCATAGAATCACAAGGTTGAAAACGACCTGCAAGATCATCCAGTCCAATCATCCTCCCATTACCATTGCTATCACAAGCACTAAACCATATCTTGTAGCTCCTCATCCAGACACCTCCTGAACACTGCCAGGGACGGCAACTCCACCACCTCCCTGGGCAGCCATTCCAGTGCTTGACCACTCTCTGAGAGAAAAAGTTTTCCTTATGTCTAACCTGAACCTCCTCTGGTGCAACTTGTGGCCATTTCCTCGGGTCCAGTTTGTTGCCTAGAAGAGACCAAACCATTCCTCATCACAACCTCTCTTCAGGAAGCTGTAGAGTGCAATAAAGTCTCTTCTAAGTCTCCTCTTCTCCAGACTAAACAATTTGATGATGATGAAACATTAAGCTGTGACCATGTTCAGCAGAGCTTTGCAACTTCGTGCAATTGTTCCTCTGGTTTATAGGAAATGGCTGGAAAAGAAAAGTGATTGGTTGATGCTCACAGAGAATGATGTGGATGGTAAAGCTCTCTCACTTTTTAATGGTTCAGTTGGACTCCACAGATATCTTATTTTTATCCTTCTGCAGAGAGGAAAAGTATTCTTCAGTGATCCCAATGGCTTTACACAGCTCTGCACACATCAGGCAGTGAGGAAATAACCTCTTGTGCAATGCTCCAACAATCACATGATGAAGCACTGCAGTTCCTGCCCTCTTTTCCAGGAGTAAGGATTCTATCTATACTAGTTTTATACTTACCTTAGACTGCATCAGCCTTTTGATTTCATCAGACTTTAAAATGTATTGTGCACCTGACCTTCACAATTCTTTTTTTTGTTCTGCTCATCATGTCATTCATGGGTAGATTCCCAGTGATACCAGCATAACCCTACATTGCTTCACGCCTCCAACTCCCAGTTATCCTCTGTGAACGCAATTTCATGGAATTCACTGCAGATGATTTCTCTGAGCTGTGTGCTGAGCCACTCGTTAGGTCTCCTTGCCCATCAGGGACCAGTAGGCTCGGAGCATGCAAGAGGTGTATTTTTGCATTCCAATCTGAAAAAACCTTCAACAAATGTAATAACCAGAAATATGAATAGAATATGACAGGTGATCATTTTGGGTGTAAAACTAATCAGCTGCAACATAAATATTTTTCAAGTTTTCATGCCATGTTTGGACAGAAAGCAGAGAAATGGCTCTTAGTCTCCACCTGTTCCAGAGAGGAAAGTTTGAAGTAGCTGTGCTAGTCCTCACTGTGGCTAAATGATGCTTCTGTCATATCCTACCAAGTGAAAGGCATTCCTTCCTTTCTCTATATACAGTTGGTTTGATTACAGCTCAAATCTGAAAAATCGACTCCTCATGTCAAATGCATGTTTTGTGTTCAATTTCCTGTTGAGATACTTAGTGTCAGCTTCCAGTGAAGGATTTAATGCATTTTCTCCTTACAGTTTGATGGTAATCATTCTTCCAAAGAATTCCTAAGAGGAATTTCCTTGTTCTGTTCATATAAGCAGTAACGCTCAGGTGCAACATTTACATGATGTACTAGCATACATATGTATTGAAAGTGGTATCGTTGAATGCTGTAGCAAAGTGCACTAGCCATAATAGTGACTGAATTTTATACAGAAGTGCACTGAGAATATCATGAGACACATTTAAAATTGCTGGCAATAGTCCCCAAATATAGTCACAAAGGCAGCATGCCAGAAAAAGTGTTACTTTCAGGTATAATGACATTGCTTTGCAAACTGCATGTACTCCTCTGCAAGCTCTCACCTGAAAGATAAGTTTGTTGTCATCAAATATTAAAAGTTGCCAAGTAACATCTATGAATTCTAAACAGGGACTGAAAGTCTGCCTTGCTTAATACCTTTTGCATATCACCTTTTTAATTATTTTTCTCATCAGAGTATCAA